>NC_133508.1:74397500-75647500 GCF_049354715.1 Callithrix jacchus | reverse complement strand
CGGCTCACTGACACCTCTGCTTCTTAGGCTCAAGCAATCCTCCTGCTTCAGCACCCCCACCAGCCAACCCATCAGCAGTTGAGACTACAGGCACATGTCACCATGCCCAGCTAATTGTTGTACTGTTGGTAGAGATAGGATTTCCTCATGTTGCCCAAGCTGGTCTCAAACTCTTGGACTAAAGTAGTCTGCCTGCCTCAGCCTCCCAAAGTGCTGGGATTACAGTTGTGAGCCTCTGCACCAGGCTTTTAAAAAAATATTTTTTTGAGACAAGGTCTCATTATGTTGGTCTTGAACTATAGGTACATGTACTGTGGATGTCTGTATCACTGCCTCCTTAATCTCTTACTTCATAGGTTCTTGAGGGCAAAGACATCTATTTCATTTTTCTTTATCACTGGGCCTAACAGAATACTTTGCACATAGTAGATGTTCAATAAATATTTGCTGAAGGAATGGATGCCTCACTGAACTCATATGGGGGTCGGGGAGGGAGCCAGATCTGTGATTCAAGACAATTGAGAATCCAATTCAATGTCCACTCAGTGGTCAAGGGTTGAGGGCACTTCATGTGTAGGGAGGAAAGAGGGAAGTAAAAAATTATTTCTCTTTCTGCTCGTGCTCCTTCCTCGACCTCTAGAAAGTTTATTCCCAGCTCTTCTTCACTTTGGTTCATGCTGCATTATTTTTTGTGTTAATTGATGCTTTATAAAGAAATTATTAGGCCAGGTGTGGTGGCTCACACCTGTAATCCCAGCACCTTGAGAAGCTGAAGCAGGCCAATCATCTGAGGTCAGGAGTTCAAGACCAGCCTGGCCAATATGGTGAAACCCTGTCTCTACCAAAAATACAAAAAATTAGCCAGGGGTGGTGGTGGGTCCCTGTAATCCCAGCTACTTGGGAAGCTGAGGCAGGAGAATCGCTTGAACCCAGAAGGCGGAGGTTTCAGTGAGCCAAAATCCATTGCATTCCAGCCTGGGCAGCAAGAACAAAACTCCATCTCAAAAAAAAAAAAGAAAGAAAGAAAGAAAGAAAGAAAGAAAGAAATTCTTTGCTGGTAGTGAGTGTTTGCACACACACAAGTGCACATATTCTCTCTTGCAAGGGTAGCTGTCTGCTGTGTGTTTTATATTCCCCAATAGTAGCTGATGCCAGGCACTGAAGGGGCAGCCCCAAGTGTTATCCTTTGGCTAGTTCTTGGAAGAAAATTACCTAGTTCTAGTCTCAGAAGTGCAGCTCCACCAGCCTCTTGGGTACAGGCTTTAGCCAATCCCAGCCAAAATTCCCTTTCTGCCCAGCTCCTAGAAACAGTTTTTTTTTGAGACAGAGTTTCGCTGTTGTTACCCAGACTGGGGTGCAATGGCAGGATCTCGGCTCACCACAACCTCCGCCTCCTGGGTTCAAGCAATTCTCCTGCCTCAGCCTCCTGAGTAGCTGGGAATACAGGCGTGCACCACCATGCCCAGCTAATTTTTGTATTTTTAGTAGAGACGGGGTTTCACCTTGTTGACCAGGATGGTCTCGATCTCTTGACCTCGTGATCCACCCCCCCCTCGGCCTCCCAAAGTGCTGGGATTATAGGCGTGAGCCACCGTGCCCAGCCTAGAAACACTTTATAAGCTTTGCCTCAAGTTCCCAAATCTGCTCTGGGGTAAGAAGCCTTTGCCTGCTCTCATGCTGCCCTCTTCTGTTCAGAAAGTGCAACATCTAAATTTAAGTGGCCTGGAGGCCAGCCACCCAGGAAGACAGGATCCCTGCCACCAGCAGCCCATCACCATAGCAACCCTCAAAATGGTTACTCAGCCATCTGGGTTACCATAGCAACTGGCCAAGCCGCTCCACCTCAGCCTCTCCCTGGCTTGTCAGAGCCAATTCCAAAGAATCTCCAGTGCTTACTGGGGGTAATGAACGGAGGCTGGACCCCTGACAGGCAGCTATCCCAAAGGGGCGTGGAAGGCCTCACCACATAGGGTTCCCGAGGCACAGTGGAGATAATGGGTGTTAAGGCACTCTGTGAACCTTGAAGTGCGACACAGATGTAAGCTATTATTAAACTACCATTCCTTGTAATGGGAGAGGCAGCGGGTTGCCCTAGGCAGAGTTAGCACCATTCCAAGCTTGGCCCCTTACTGGCTGGGAGACCTTGAGCAAGTTACCAAACTCTCTGGGTTTCTACTTCCTTTGCTGTAGCACATCTGCCTCCTAAAGTTGTTTTGAGGATTAGGTCAAATACAACATGTAAGATGTTGAGCCCCAAGGCTGGCATTCAGAACCTAACAATAATTATAAAAGGTACTGGCCCCTCTGCTATCTCCCAGCTTCACTCTTGAAGGAATCAGGCTAATGTGAGCCCTGCTCAACCATACCCAATCTCCCTTCCTGCTCTGAGGCAGGACAGGGTCTTGCCCTGTGTGGGTTCTCTGAGGGACTACAGGCCGTCTATACTCTTTGGGGAACTGAGAGGTTCCCCAAACTGGGAGATGTGGCTTTTTTACCTATGAAACTTCCCTTCACTTGAAGCCGTAGCTCCCCATCCAACACCACCTCAGGGTAGAAACCTCTGAAGGGCACAGTGGTCCATGCCTGTAATCCCAACACTTTGAGAAGCCAAGGTGTGCAGATCATGAGGTCAGGAGATCGAGACCATCCTGGCCAACATGGTGAAACCCTGTCTCTAGTAAAATACAAAAAATTAGCCGGGCGTGGTGGTGCGCACCTGTAGTCCCAGCTACCTGGGAGGCTGAGGCAAGGGAATTGCTTGAACCCAGGAGCCAAGATCGTGCCACTGCACTCCAGCCAGGTGACAGAACAAGACTCTGTCTCAAAAAAAAAGAATCCCTCATGAAGACTCTGGGCAGTGGGTCAGGTGGCAGTGGTTCCAGTCTTCAGACATGGACTCTGAAACAGGTAAACTAATATATTTACTACTAGAGCAAAGGCAGTATAATATAATGATTAAAAAGTGAGGGGGTAAAGGAGCTTGAAGTTGCAGTGAGCTATAAGTGTTCCACTGCACTGCAGCCTGGGCAACAGAGCAAGACTGTCTCAAAAACAAAAAGTGGGGAAGGTAAAAGTATGTGATTACCAGAACTTTCTTATATATAACTGGGGAGGGAGACGTGGGGTTGCTATATATGGTTTTTTGTTTGTTTGTTTTTTGTCCACAGTTCCTGGCTCATAACTCCTGTAGTCCTTGTCATAGTTTTCTGCTATAATGTTGAGGCACTGTAAGCCTCAGAAGCAAAGCAAGTCTTAGAAAACAGAATCTTTCTGACCTTCTGCCCTCCTTTCACCTGTTTCTTTTTTCTCCCAAAGTAGGACTCAATCTTCCCTGCATTTTTTTTTCCCCGAGAGAGGGTCTCTCTGTGTCACCCAGGCTGGATGATGGTGATCACAACTGCAGTGGTGTAAACATGGCTCACTGTAGCCTCAATCTCCCTGGCTGAAATCATCCTCCTACCTCAGCCTTCTGAGTGGCTGGGACCACAGATATATGCCACTACACCTGGCTTATTTTTTATTTTCTGTAGGGACAAGGTCTCACTATGTTGCCCAGGCTGGTCTTGAAATCCCAGATTCAAGTGATCCTCCTGCCTTGGCCTCCCGCCTTGGCCTCCCAAAGTGTTGGGATTATAGGCATAAGCCATGGTAGCCAGGCTTTTTTTTTTTTTTTTTTTTTGAGACAGTGTCTCATTCTCTGCCTAGGCTGGAGTGTAGTGGTACAATCATAGCTCACTGCAGCCATGACCTCCTGGGCTCAAGGGATCCTCCCATCTCAGCCTCCCAACTATAGCTGGGACTATAGGCATGCACCATGACACCTGACTGAATTTTTTTTTTTTTTTTGTAGAGATGATGGTCTCACTATGTTGCCCAGGCTGGTCTTGAACTTCGGGCATCAGGCGAACCTCCTTCCTCGGCCTCCCAAAGTGGTAGGATTATACATGTGAGCCACCACTCTCAGTCTTCCCCCACATTTCTGATTGTAGTCATGAGACCCTATTTAAGGAGTCTTGCCCCATACCCTGAGGGAAAGAATGCTGCACAGAAAATCTAAGAAGAATTTGAACAGCCAGGCTTTGCTGGGTCTCCACACTGTGTTAGACCATACACTTTTTGCCCAATCACATTTCTACATGGTTGTCAATCATGCCTACCCAAGGAAGTCTCCATGAAAGGCCTAAGAGGACTGGGTTCAGGGAGCTTCCAGGATAACTGAACACGTGAAGATTCCTGAAGAGTGGCATACAAGGGAGGGCATGGAAGCTCCACATTCCTTCTTCCATGCCTCGCCCCTCACCCTCTGCATCTCTTTACCTGTATCCTTTGTGTGTTTTGTGGTTTTTGTTTTGTTTGTTTTTAGATCCGGTATCACTGTGTCACTGGACTACAGTGCACAGTGTTGGCTCACTGCAGCGTCAACCTCCCAGGCTCAAGCAATCCTCCCACCTCTGCGTCCTGAGTAGCTGTTACTACAGGGGTACATCACCACGCCTGGCTAATTTCATTTTATTTTTTGTGGAGACAGAGTCTCACTATATTGCCCAGGCTGGTCTCAAACTCCTGGTTTCAAGAGATCTTCCCACCTTGGCCTCTCAAAATGCTGGGATTACAGGTATGAGCCAACGCACCCAGCCAGGACCCCATTTATAGCCAGTCAGGCAGAAGCACAGGTAAAACAACCTGTGATTGGCATTGGAAATGGAGCTGGGGGGGAGGTGGGTGCGGTGGCTAAAGCCTGTAATCCCAACACTTTGGGAGGCCAAGGCGGGTGGACCACCTGAGATCAGGAGTTCGAGACCAGCCTGGCCAACATGGCAACATCCGTCTTTACTAAAAATACAAAAAATTGGCCGGGTGTGGTGGCTCACGCCTGTAATCCTAGCATTTTGAGAGGCCAAGGCAGGCAGATTGCCTGAGCTTAGAAGTTCAAGACCAGCCTCACCAACATGGAGAAACCCTGTCTCTACTAAAAATACAAAATTAGCTGGGGTGTGGTGGCACATGCCTGTAATCCCAGCTACTCGGGAGGCTGAGGCAGGAGAATTGCTTGAACCCAGGAGGCGGAGGTTGTCATGAGCTGAGATCGTGCTATTGCACTCCAGCTTGGGAAACAGGAGAGAAACTCCATCTGAAAAAAAGAAAAAGGCAGAGTAGGGGAATGTCTTGGGGACTGAACCCTCAAACTGTGGGATCTGATGCTATTTCTAGGTAATTAAACTGGAGGACACCCCACTGGTGTCCACTGAAGAACTGCTGCTTAACTTGCTGGCAGGGAGAAGTCCCCATGTATCTTGGGGTCACAGAAGTCTTCTGTGTTGATTGTTCAGTAAAAGAATAGAAAAAACAGGAACTGTGTTTGTTCCACTGACAAGAGTGTATGAATGAAATAAAGTTGGCCATGAATTGATCATTCTTGTTTCTGGATGACAGGGGTTCACTGTACTATTCTCGTTACTTTAATATGTTTGAAATATCCTGAAAAGTGCCTGGGCTTTGGAGTTAGGCAGACCCAAAACTCAGCACTTGAATAACTCCAACAGGTATATTATATATGTTGGGTGCCAGGGGACGCCATGAACATTAAGTAATGCTGAATCCCAGCTCCATTATATGCTCAATGTATAATCTCAAACACATTCCTTAATATTTCTGTTAAGAATAGCAACTAGTTTCCAGGGGTCTCTAAGGATTAAATGATGTATGTAAAATGCCTGGTACACATCTAGGACTCTACACAGCGGCTTTACTAGTTATTATTCACTGGAGGATCCCAGCTGGCACCAGCTCTCAGACACTCCTAAACTGAATCCAGAGTTCACTCCGCAAGCCACCCTCTAGATTCTTTAGTTCCTAATTCTCACCAGCTGTTCTCTCTTCATTTTCCTTCTTTCCTTCTTACTAAAGCCAAAGAAACAAGAATAGATGCAAACAACAGACATGTGCCCTGTCTCTTCAGGTTGTCCTGGCTAATTCCTATTTATTTCCCCAGTCCCAGAAGAAATGCTATCATTGCTCTGAGCCGGGGAGGCGCAGGAGTAGAAGTTCCTTCCCTTCCAGAATTTCCTCAAAACTCTTTGGACTTGCAATGTAGCTCAGCTCATGCTGCATTCTAACTGTCTTCATCGGCAGGAGCTAAGCTCTGAAGTGCAGTCTGAGCCTAGAACAAAGTAGCCCTGGGGATATCGGTTAAATTAGCAAGTGTGTAATCAGTGAATAAGCAAGGGGATAAATCAGCACATTCATGAATCTCTGAACAAGTGTATAAGTGAATGAATGATATACAACAAGTGTATGAGTGAGTGAATGATACACATTAGTATCATTCACTCACTCATACACTTGTTCATAGCTAATATGTATCAAGGACTGACTAAATAGCAGGTACCGGGCCAAACATCCTACTCCCACTACCTCATTTAATCTACCATGCAAGTCTCCGAGGTAGTGCTCTTGCTCCGCCATTTTAACTGTAAGAAACTGAGGCTCAATGAGGTTACTAACATCCCAGAGTCACCCAATTAGCAAGTAAGCAATGAAACTAGGACTCCAGCTGACTCCCAAAACCAGTCCTTTGCATGAATGAATGGAAGAGTGAGCACATGAGGAAATGTGTGAATGAGGGGGGAGACACCACTGAGGCCCCAGGTAGAATCCTCCCCTGACCACAAGGCAAAAGCCTGGTATCTTCTGGGTTAGGGCTGAAGCACAGTTCAGGACAGAAGCTTCAACCTGTAATCATCACCCTTCAAGTTATAGGGGCTTCAGTCCTTCCCTGTAGCAGCATCACAGGTCCAGGCAGAGATTCCAACAAGGAGCACCCATTCTGTTGCCACAAGAAAGCCAAGACAGAGAAAGAAGCTGGCAGGCTTCTAACTGACAGGTGGCAACAGGCAGTGGCAGGGCCAAATCATGGCAGGTCCGAGCCACAGCAACCAGAAAGAGGAGGCCAGCCAGGCTCCATATAACATTTTAGTGATGATGTATCTGTTCATAGACCTTTCCTCAAGGCGAGGACTGCGGAAATAAAGAACAAATGCAGCCCTAGTTCCTGCTGCAGTGTCAGCTACTCTGGTGGCATCTAACCCCTGAGCCCATGAGACTGAGAAATGATGGCCTTCCACGGTCCCCACAGTAACCAGAGTCTTTCCTCTGTATTCCTCCCTTCAGCCTAGGCTTCTCCCATAACAAACAGAAAGGCATGAGCCAAACTGCCATTCCATACCTTTCTCTATGACACCTAGGAAGTCATTAAAAAAGCATGATGGCATTAAGATGGGAATATACCTTGCAATTCAGCAGCCACCTTCCCTCACCAACTAGGGTCCCACAGGGGCCCTGCACCTCAGAGAAAGGACAGGTTGGCTGTCTTTTCTGCTGCCCACACAGCATTCTGCCCACGTGGTCATGTTCCAGCCCACAGCTAATGTGACCCAGATTTACTTTCAAAGAGCTGCAGCTGAGCTGGTGGTGTGTAGCTACAATTCATTCTGCCCCACTTTCAGGGCACCCTCCTCTGTTCATCTCTCCTACTACTGAAACCAAGCTCTAGGACAGGGCCAGAGACTCTGTGGATGCTGCCAGAAAGAAGTAGAGAAGCTGGGAAGGAGGAGGAGCCTCAGGGCAAGGAAGGTTGGTGGCTCAGGAGTAAGGATTCCCAGTGAGATTGTCTTTAAGTTTCCATTTCCCATCCCTGCATCCCCTTCTTTCCACTCACGGCTTGGCCAGAATAAGCCACATCTATCTGCTCCCTGACAAAGGCCTAAAGAACAAAAGAAAGGGACAGAAATAAGAGGCGTGGGCCCCTTCTTTGCTGGCCTCCTAAGCCTCCACTGCCTCATCTGGCTGCCAGGGAGGTTACAAGGAATGATACTGCTAAGTGCAATAACAGGCCATGTGAAGCTGTGTTTTTCCAGCACATTCTGATTCTCATTCAATGATCACCTGAAGCAAGTATCACCATCTCCCTTTTACAGACAAGGAAACTGAGGCTCCAAGAAGCAAGGTCATTTGCCTAAGTCTTGTGACTCCAGATTCAGTTGTCTCCACAGTACCTGGCACATAGCTGGAGCTTAATCCATTTTTTTTTTTTTGAGATGGAGTCTCGCTCTGTGGCTCAGGCTGGAGTGCAGTGGCATGATCTTGGTTCACTGCAACCTCCACCTCCCGGGTTCAAGCAATTCTGCCTCAGCCTCCTGAGTAGCTGGGACTACAGCCATACTCTACAGCTAATTTTTGTGTTTTTAGTAGAGACAGGGTTTCACCATGTTGGTCAAGCTGGACTCCTAACCTCATGATCCTCCCGCCTCAGCCTCCCAAAGGGCTGGGATTACAGGCATGAGTCACCACGCCCAGCCAATCCACTTTTTAATTGAATGAATGAATAAATAAATGTAGAAGCAGAGAGGTGCCTGTGGGATGTCTTCTTGAAGCTCCCAACCTGGAGAAGAGACACATGGGCCCCGAGGAGTGAGCTCCAGCTTCTAACCAGGTAGTGCTTTTATGGCTCTCTGCCCCTGGGCAAAAAGAGTAAGATGGGACTTGTGACTGCACAGAGCTCCAGAGCTGCTGAGGGAAATGAACCTGAGAACAATGAACGTGAATATAAAGCCAAATGAAACAAGGGCTATGCAGAGATACAATTGCCATCTGACTGGAAGGCCACAATGGAGCAGATGCTGGGAATGATTATTTCAGCAGCATTTGCTGAGAGACTCCCAAGAGTGAATCCCACAGATGCTTTCTACTGGCACATAGCTTATTCCTTTTTTTAGTTGATTGAATGAATGAGTGAATAAATGAACAAGCAGAGAGAAGTCCAAACCTTAGCTCTGAGTCACTGTGCTCCCCTTTTTCACAACACATATGGGGACAGAATTATTTTTTCCCTTTTAACTACTTAAAAAAAAATAGAGACAGGGTCTCACTATGTTGCCCTGGCTGGTCTTGAACTCCTTAGCTCTAGTGATCCTCCTGCCTTGGCCCCCCAAAATGCTGGAATTACAGGCGTGAGCCACTACACTTGGCCTTTTTTCCCTTCTATCCGCTCCACTAGACTGAGTTCCATGCAGAAGGGACCACATCTTTAGTCATCTTTGAACACCAATGCCAAGGACAGGGAGGGTCCTGATTATGTGATGTTAGATGAAGGAATACCTGATTGATGGGTAGAGGGTGAAATCTTCCTGCACCCAACCAGACCCTGGCCCAAACATGAGCCCTTCTTCAAGATATGGTAGTGCCATCTGCAGGAAACTTGTAGTAATAAATGTACATGTCTGCAGTGACAACAAATGTTATGTGAATGGCACCCCGAAGGGTTGTGCAGTGTACAGCCATGTGACAACCTGTCTTGCACCCTGTTCTCAAACTACTCTCACAGGTCCCAGGGGATACATCTTTTCTTCCTCTCATTGTTTCTATCCTTTGGGGTTGTACTCTTTACTAGAGTAACCTCCCCAGTGCCCCACTTTTTTGTTGCTTCTCATCAGTAAGTAAGGATATTTCTACTGATCTTTACTAAAGACAGAGAGCCAGAGGAGAAGAGGCAAAGATTCCAAGATCTTGGTCTCTCCCCTTTCCTGTTTCTATAGACCCGGATCCTGAGGCCTTTCCTGGAAGTGACCAAAAGGTCTCTCAGGTGAGTGTGGAGATTTAGATTGTCACCTGCAGAAGATTCAGACTGGCCTGGTTGCCATGTATTGCCCAAGGAAATAGAAAGAGCAATGTACAGCGCCGGGCATGGTGGCTCATGCCTGTAATCCCAGGATTTTGGGAGGCCGAGGTGGGCGGATCACCTGAGGTCAGGAGTTCGAGAGCAGCCTGGCCAACATAGTGAAACCCCATCTCTTCTAAAAATACACAGGCCAGGTGCGGTGGCTCAAGCCTGTAATCCCAGCACTTTGGGAGGCCGAGGCAGGTGGATCACAAGGTCAAGATATCAAGACCATACTGGTCAACATGGTGAAACCCTGTCTCTACTAAAAATACAAAAAAAAAAAAATTAGCTGGGCATGGTGGCACGTGCCTGTAATCCCAGCTACTCGGGAGGCTGAGGCAGGAGAATCACCTGAACCCAGGAGGCGGAGGTTGCGGTGAGCCGAGGTCGCGCCATTGCACTCCAGCCTGGGTAACAAGAGCGAAACTCCCTCTCAAAAATAAAAAAAATAAAAATACACCAATTAGCTGGGCGTGGCAGCACACCCCTGTAATCCCAGCTACTCGGGAGGCTGAGGCAGGACAATAGCTTGAACCCAGGAGGCGGAGATTACAGTATGTTGAGATTGCGCCACTGCACTCCAGCCTGGGTGGCAGAGTGAGACTCTGCCTCAAAAAAAGAAATTGCAATGTACTTGGAGTTAGAAGATCTGTGTTTACCAGTCCTTTGTAACTATAGGCCAGTCCCTTAAACTCTCTGAGCCTCAGATGCTAACATATGTCCTGCCTAACACAGAGTTCTTTTGAAATCTCTGTGTAAATCATAAAGATTTACAGAAACAAGACACTTTCATTAGTGACTTGTTACATTTGAATGTGGCTGGGCTTAGGGAGTTGAGAATAAGGCTGGCAAAGAAGAAGGAGAAACAAATGGGGGAAAGGATGAGAACAGGAAGACAGGAGGAAGAGAACCTGTCTGACTTTGTAGACTGAAATCAGCAGGTTTCTCAGCCCCAACATCCCTCTCTACTCTGACATGTGTGACCAGCAGGGTCACACATGCTTGAAGGGTTTCTCCCTCAAGCAGGGCGAGGCCCCAAGACCAGCTCAGGACACAGAGTAGGCCAGGGAAAGGGAAGCTCCGTATTTGGTGAGTGATTCAGACACCCCCACTTGGCTTCCTAAGCCAGATCCAGGGGGAGGAGAAAATTGCACAGGCCACAGCTGGCTTCCAGTGTAAGACTGACTTCATTTCCTCCCACAATTAAAATTCTGCTTCAGAGAGCTTCACAGCATCCAGGGTCTCCAAGACATGCCCCTCCTGTACCTCCTGTGAAGGAGTCCCTGCAGAGCTAAGGCTGCCTTTTTCTTTACTCTGGTGGAGCCCTCACAGCAGTCTAAAATCACAGGAAGATTTCAGCAAGACCCTGAAGTCGCAGTCCCGCCTCGTCTCTGCTGCCTCTCTCCTCTCCTGCTAAAGAAACACGCCCAACTGCAGTGCATGAGTTATTTTTAACCATGGCAGTCTCCCCATTTTCAGCCTTACTGGCCCAGCCCCCTCCTCAAAAGAGGCATTCAGCAGTGTCAGGATGCAAAGGAGATCAGCATCCATGCCAGAAACACAGCACCGCACAGCACCCACCATCCCCGTGCTCAGTTCACCCAGCAGGATCCTTAGGAGCCTTGCCTGCATAAAATTAAGCCTCCTTGAGTCCACTCCACTTCTATTCTAGTCTCCAAATCTGAAGCAGCAGGCAAATCATCCCGTGGGCCTCCTCAGAGAAGACTGGAAGGGGAAATCATCACAAAGCGATATGAGTATGCATAAGTGATGAAGGATGGAGGCAGAGGATATAAAGAAGGAAGAATGAGACAGCCCACTCTGTCTTCAGTAGAAAGAGGTTTTCGAGTCTTCAGGGCGCTGAGTCGTGGCCCTTCAAGACTGGAGACAAGTAGAGCCCTTCCTGCACCCTAGGGACAGCTCTGAAATTCTGTGCCTGGCTGATACTGCAGGCCCCGTGGTTTTGAGAAGGACTTCCTCCAAGGACTCCCCGCTGCCCATCAGAAAGAGCTCAAATTCTCCTTCCTGCCTTCCACGCCCTACTGCTGTCTCCTCACTTGGAGCTCACTCCCTCTAAAGTCTTTTCCTAATTACCTGAGCCCACATAAGCCTTTCTCTGTCTGACTTTCCATTACAGCTCAGTGCCCCTGTTTCTGGATCACAATCTGTCACATCACATAATAACGTCAAAACACTCATTTAGCATTCATTCAGTCCTTCAGTACTGGCTGGTCTCTAGCATGCACAAGGCCATGTGCAGCCCTCTGGGGCTCAAAATATAAGACATGTCCTAAATTGCTCACCGTTCTAAGGGAGTAATGGGCACCCTGTGGGTTAACTGCTACACTGTACAAGGGAACATGGAGGAGAGAAAAGTATGACTGTGAGAGCGGAGGAGGAAGATTTGGATACCACTGGGGGCATTAAGGACAGAGGAGGCGGCACTTAAAAGAGAAGGAGGGTTTACCAGCATCTTGCAGAGAAGAAAATTAAAGCATGTTAGTTTCATCCTGCAAGATGCATCCCTCTGGGGGGCAAGTTACAGTGTACCGTGGCAGGGTGATTGGGGGTAGATGTGACAGCAGGTGAAGCTTTAGAGGTAAGTAATTTTGTTGGATCTTTATGCTGAAGTCTCTATTCCACAGGCAATGAGGAGCCAAAGGTGGTTTTTAAGCAGTTGAGTAATAGAATTAGGTTTGTATTTTATTTTATTTATTTTTTATTGGATTTTTAATGAAGTGTTATACAGGCAACACTTCATCTCTTTTTTTTATTTTTATTTTTTGAGATGGAGTCTCACTCTGTCACCCAGGCTGGAGTGCAGTAGCACCATCTCAGCTCACTGCAACTTCCGCCTCCTGGGTTCAAGCAATTCTCCTGTTTCAGCTTCCTGAGTAGCTGGGATTACCAGCACCACCACCATGCCCAGCTAATTTTTATATTTTTAGTAGAGGCAGGGTTTTACCATATTGGTCAGGCTGGTCTCAAACTCCTGACCTCAGATGATCTGCCCACCTTGGCCTCCCAAAGTGCTGGGATTACAGGTGTAAGCCATCGCGCCTGGCCAACACTTCATTTCATAAAATAGAATATATGTTCTTTTTTTTCGTTTGTTTTTTAAGATGGAGTTTCCCTCTGTAGCCCAGGCTGGAGTACAGTGACACGATCCCAGCTCACTGCAACCTCCACCTCCCAGGTCCCAGTTCAAGGAATTCTCCTATCTCAGCCTCCCAAGTAGCTGGGATTACAGGCACAGGCCACCATGCCCAGCTAATTTTTGTAGTTTTTTTTAGTAGAGATGGAGTTTCACCATGTTGGCTAGTCTGGTCTTGAACTCCTGACCTCGTGATCCACCTGCCTCGGTCTTCCAAAGTGCTGGGCTTACAGGCGTGAGCCAGTGTGCCCGCTAAATATGTGCTCTTGAGGTTTGTGTTTTTTTTTTAAGAGATGGGGTCTCACTATGTTGCCCAGGCTGGAGTGCAGTGGCTATTCACAGGCACGATCCCACTACTGATCAGCATGGGAGTTTTAGTTTTGACCTGCTCCATTTGCAACCTGGGCCGGTTCACCCCTCCTTAGGCAACCTGGTGGTCCCCTGCTGCTGGGAGGTCACCATATTGATGCCGAACTTAGTGTGGACACCCTATCGGCATGGGCTCAAGTGATCCTCCCACCTCAGCCTCCCGAGTAACTGGGACTACAGGCATGCACCACTGTGCCCATGAGGTTGTATTTTAGAATAAAATACTCTATTAGTCATGTGGAGGATGGGGGCAAGACTAAGAGAGGAAGAGCTACTATACAGTGGAAGGAGCAGGTATATTATTTGAGAGACACAAAGAAAGTAGCAGTACAGGCCTTGGTGATGGCTTGAAAGCTAGTTATGTCATTGATTTAGCTGCAGGCACTGCTCTGTTTTCCTATCTGTACTCTAGCACCAACACCCTGCTGAGATGCTGAGCACACTTTAGGGAGGCAGCTGTGGATGCCTTCAGTTGAAGCATCTCCTTTATTGAACAAAACACTGTGGTAAGGGCTTTCCACACTTTAACCTTCAAGGCAGCCCTGCACAGCAGACATTCTTAAGACAAGGAAAGTGACACTGAGATAGAACAAGGGACTCGCCCAGAGTCACACAGTTGGTCAGTGGCAGGACCACAATCCAGAACTCTACCCTCTCTGATTCCAAAGCTTACACTCATAACTACTACATTTCACGGCTGCTTGTCAGACAGCCGGGCACATCCCACCACAGGAGACAGCCCCAGCCTTCAGACCATGTTAAAGGTCTGCATGTAGAACACTTCTGGAAGGTGATACAAGTAAAACTGTGCTCTCCAAGGATTTCATTATAAGGAAATAAATAACCCAACAGAAGTCAAATTATTCTTAACCATGTTCTCAGCAGCATTGTCTAACATAGCCAAAAAGTGAAAAAAGAGTAGGATTTAGAAAATCATAAAAAATATTAAACAGCCATTAGAAATAGTAACTATAAAGTCTAAGGTGCAATACGGAAAATCTTTTTAATATAAGAGTGACTAAAAAGAGTCAGATGCAGAATGGTACCTAAGCCATGAAGGCAACTACAGAGAAAATATAACTGAATGGGGACAAAGACAAGGAAGAAGGTACAGAAATGAAAACAGGTCTCATGTTAGCACAGGGGTGGCAAATTTTCCTCTTTTGAGGTTTTCATTAATGTTATTTCAACATCTTTCCAAGAGTAACAATAACAAATCCGATTCTGGCTGCTTTGCCAGAGAGCCCTGGTGAGGGCCCCTAGGCTCCCCATGTGCCGCTGCACCATGTCCCATTCCTCCCTCACACCCACAGCGTCCAACCTGCTGGGGTATCTCTCTTACCAGCAACTCTGACCACAGCACGCTCTGCAGGGTCCAGCACCGAATCCTGGCTTTTCCGCTTTTTCTGCTCATGCAGTGGCAGGTTCCAGGGCAAGGTGTCCCCTGGGGGACAAGGAGACAGGCTCCCTGACCGCTCGCTCCTGTAAGATCGCTCACTCCGACACGACCGCTCACTCCGACATGACCGCTCACTGAGCGTCTCTTCATCTGAGGAAGACATGGCCCAGGTGGGGGCTGCTGCAGGAGGGCCTGGGAGCCCAGGGAGAAGTGATCTGAAGGAGAAAGGGGTGAATGTGAGCAGACCAAAGAGGTCCCATAAGGAGTGCTGGGACTTGGGAAGCAGAGGTTCTAGTCCTGTCTATCTGAACCTCAGTTTCTTCACCTGGAAAATGGGATGAAGATGATACATGCCAAAACTAATTCACGAGGTTTGGGGGATATTGTTTGTGATGATGTCTATAAATCTTAAAACATCATGTAAAAGTTAGCTCCTATTCCTAGGAACTATTATTATTGTTATTTGGCACATCTGGAAGATTAAGCTCACAGATCCCACGACAGAACGCTGTGGGTTTAAATTCTACTCCATTTACTAGCTGTGTGACCCTGGAGAAGCTACTTGGTCTCTCCAAGCCTCAGCACCCTCATCTACAAAATGGGGATGATAATAATAGAACCTAGCCCTATGGGGTTGGATTCTGCATGTAAAGTGCTTAATAGTGCCTAGTGCCCAGTGAGCACTCAATATACAGTATCTATTATTACATTCCTGTTCTACTTACCTCCCAGGAATGCTATAAGGATAAACTGGGGCAACAGATGGGAAGTATTTTCAAAAAGCTAAAGCATGATCTCAGTAGCAGGCATGAAGCAAACCATGGGCTAGAATAGGCAGAAATTCCCTGGTTTCTCCCACTCTATCTCCAGCAGATATATTAGAAAATGTACTAGACTTGAAGTAAGACAGACCTGGGTATAAATTCTAGTTTGGCCACTTACAAATTGCTGTGCTCTTGGGTAAGTCACTTCACCTTTCTGAGACTCAGTTCCTTCATCTGCAAAATGGGGGTAATATTCCACCTCAGAGGATGTTTTAAGAACACTGTTAAATGCAAATGTAGTACTGGTTGATGCCATGCATGACACCCAGCAGGCATTAAATGTTCATTTGCTACTCTAGGGCTGTTGTGGGAATAAGTGGCACAGCATGAGGATGGGGTGGAGGGATGGGACAGAAAGTCCATTTTTTTCTGTCAGTTTAGCTAGTGGAGACAGTTAAGTGAAAATACAATTGCTCTAGGGCCAGCTGGGCTCCACCAGCCAGACTGGGCAGCCTTCCCTCAGCCAGGCCAAGCTCACTTCCCAGAACCATCTGCTACACATGGCCCACCACCCCAAGGGCTCCATCAGAGCACGGATGGTATGTGCCTTCAGCTACCAGCCTTCCTACAGGCCCCAAAGCCAACCTGGGTAGCCAGCTCTGACTTTGGCTCTAGGGTCCAGAGAGGGCAGGAGCTGTTGATTTTCCCTTATGGGGAATACCTGCACACAGGGCTGTGTAGAGACAGGGAGGTAGCCTACATGCCTGGACACATTGGGTCTGTGGCCACAGCTTCTCCAGGATTCTCGAATTAGCCTAGAGGCAGCAAACGGCAGAGACAGCCTCCTGGGTCATTGGCAGATCCCCACCATAGGCACAGAAGAAACATAAAAACAGTGCAGGAGGCCTGTAGGCAGTCTTAGGCAGCCGAGTCTCCCTGCCAGGGCACCCCTTGTGCCAGCAGCATGTGGGCCCTCTTCCCAGGGAACATCTAGAAGGGATCTAGCCACAGGAAACAGAAAGGAAAGGACCCTGGTCCTGGCACAGCTTTGCCCTTTATCCTAGCACTGACCCCTCCTCCCATTACCTTCTGGGCAGTTACTGAAGTGACAGCCTCAACCTCTGGGAAACTCAGGCCAAGCTTCCGCCCCTACCCTCAGCTCAGGGTTAGGAAAAATGCCCCTCCTCTCAGACCACCTGCTTCATGCCAGAACCGCCCATTCCTCTCCAAGACGCCCATTTCACTACAAAGGCCGGCTCTTCCAAGGCCTCCTATAGGAGAAAGCGTCCCTTCTGGGCTCTACCCCGTCAATCTCCGGCCCCTCACAAACACCTGTTTGACCTCGGGGCTCCCACCCCACCCTCGGTCACCCGGGTCACTCCATCAATCCCCGAGATTCACAGGAGCGCCTGCCCATGCCCCAGCCCACCCTGAAGGCTGCAGGCCGGTCGGCGACAAGCACCTCACAGGGTGCTCTCACCCGCTGCGACCCTCTCCACCTGGCTCCCACCTGCTTCCCCACGGTGGAGGAGGAGCGCGCCCGCGAGCCTGGAGCGGCGCGGGTGGGTCCGCGTGCCCGCCAAGCGTGGCTGACAAAGAGCGGGGACGCGCGACTGAGGACCGACAGGGCGCTGGGGCCAGCGGCCGAGCCCTGGGGCTGGGAAGCGACCCTCCTCGCCCGGCTCTGCCCGCCCCCGCAGGTCCGGGGCCCGGCCCCGACAGGGCTCCGTGCCCCGTTTTCCCGGGGAACACGCCTCCCTTCCGCCCTGGCAGCGCCCGCACAGGGGAAGCCCCAGCTCCGCGTCCTCGCCGCTCCCCGGAGCCTGCCGCGGGGGCTGCAGGTGCGAGCCCCGCACGGCCGCTGTCACCGCGCCTGTCAAGCCGCCTGTCAGCGGCCGCCGGCTGCCGGGGGCTGGGGCGCGGCCGCCTCGCGCGATCAATCACCGCACCCCAGCCGCCTCCGCGCACCCTGCTCAGTAGGCAGGGCACCTGCATCGAACCCTGCGCCCCGCGCCTTACCCTGGGAGCCGAAGGAGGAGGAAGACCGGCCCGCGGCGGCAGGGAAGGCGGCGGCGGCCGGGCGCGCCCTGGGCTGGAGCGCGGTTGAGGGGAGCGCGGCAGAGCCGAGGGGAGCGGTTCCCACAATGGCCGAGCTCGCGTCGCCGAGCCCCCCGCCCCCCGCGCCCTAGCGGCAGCGGCTGAAGCGGAGCCGGCGCAGCCGCCCAACCCGCTCCCCCACCCCCAGCGCCGACCCCGCCCCCCGCCCCCCGATGCGCGCTCCCCCCGCCCTGCACCCCACCCCGGCGCTTCCGCGCACCCCGCGCGCCCCTACCCATCCGCCGCCCGGCGCCCCCCTCCGCACTGACCCCGCGTCCTCCTGACGCCCGGGCCCTCTCGAACCCTCCCCTCTGCAATTCCTCCCTGGCGGCCTCCGGTGTCCCCCCTCAAGGCCAACCACACCCCCAAATTCCCCGCCCTCTGCTCCACGACCTCTCCGCCCGGGCCCCGCGGCTGCTCGCTGACCCCGGGCCAGCTCAGCCGGCCCGCCCTCTTGGAGCTCCTCACCGCCGGGTCCTAGTCTCTCTCTCAGGCTTCAGGACTGTCTGTCTGCCCAGACGCGGGTTCTTAAACAACCCTTTTCCATGGCCACCCCTCTTTCGCTTGTTTCCCTTAAACCCACATTCCGTCCCCGCCCTTGGCGCTCCTGCTTCAGCTCCCGGACAGCGTCCTGCAGATTCTGCGAGTCCTTATAGGTCCACCTACCCGCTGGGCTTCTGGAACTGAATGAAGGAGGGACCCAAAGAAGGCCTCATCTTCCCGGCAGTGTAAAGAGCAGAAGAGAACCAGGCCCCAACAAGGGAACTCAGTCTCTTCAGACAGTGCTAGCCCCAACTGGAGCCTTGGAAGATTTATCCACCGAGGAAGCATTTATTGAGCTCCTTCTGCACTCACGACCTAATGATGAACAGAACAAGAGGCAGGAGGGCCTTCTATCCTCTCCTAGGACAGATGAGTGTGTCCAGAGAGAGAGGGAATGTGTCTAAAGTTATTCCACTTAGTAACCTGCATAGCAACAGCTACCATTTGGTCATGTCTCCTGGTGACTCCAAAGGCTTTACCTGGATTATGCCAAATCCAGTCTGTTCATTTATTTATTTATTTATTTATTCATTCAACAAATATGTGCTGAACAGACACAGCGTGAGCAAGATGCATTTCATCCCCTGCCTGTTGACCATGGGCTCACAGTCCAGCAGGAAAGATGCATGCATCCCATGAGGCAGTATTATGATCTCTAATGTAGAGATGTAGAACTGAGATGATTTACTCAGTCAGCTAGGGAGACAGTGGATGGTCCCAGGACTGGAGCCGTCTTCAGATTCCACAATCTGTTCTTTTCACCATAATGGTTGGGGGAAAAAAAGGGGTTGAAGCAATTTACAAAGGCCCTTGAGCTAAGAAATTTGGCCTAAATCTAATGATGTAAGCAGCCAAGAAAGGTGTCAAAGTAACAGAATGAAAGTAACCCGAGGGCAGGCACCAGATGGGTGTGGATGGTTATGTTGGGAAACTGCTACAGTAGTCCCAGCCAGAGGTAATGAGGCTGTGAGCCCCAGCAGAGACAATGGAGATGGGAAGGGATGTTTTCTACCCACTGAAACTTGCTAAATTTCTGTGTTTGCCTGCGCTCTTTCATATTAAGGGAAAGCAACCATCATTTATTAAACTCCTACTAAGTGCTAGGCAATGCCCTGGGCATTTTGCATATATTATCTCATTAAGTCTTCCCCCAAACCCTGTGCAATAGTTAACTTAATTTTCTTCATTTTACCAATAAGGAAACAGAGACTTCAAGAGGTTAAATGATTTGCTGAAGCCCACAAAGCAAACTAGTGTTGGAGCTGGAGTTCTCATCCAGGTGTCTCCAAATCTCATGCTATAACCACTGTTTTCTACTGTCTGAAGCCAAGGCAAAGAATCTAGGTCCTATGACTCAGCCAAGGGTTCTTTTCCTCAGACCACAGGTACCTCTGGGACTTCCTAAGAAAGATCAGAAGATCACAGTTGTAACCTGCTTGAGTGCAGGTCCCTCTGTGGGATATCTTCTCCACAGAAACCTGCAAAGGCCTCAGCACCAGAGGATTCTGCACCCTGATTCTAAAGTTCCTGTGGGACAATGGAATACTATTCAGCCTTTAAAAAGAAGAAAATCCTGGTTGGGTTCAGTGGGTGGCTCACAACTATAATCCCAACACTTTGGGAGGTCAAGGTGGGAGAATTGCTTGAGGCCAGGAGTTTGAGACTTGCCTGGGCAACATAGGGAGACCCCCCAGCTCTACAAAAATAAAAAATAAACAAAAATAAATTAGCTGGAGCGGGGCACAGTGGCTCATGCCTATAATCCCAACACTTTGGGAGACCGAGGCAGGTGGACCATGAGGGCAGGAGTTCAAGACCAGCCTGGCCAATATGGTGAAATCCCAACTCTATTAAAAATACAAAAATTAGCAGGGCGTGGTGGCAGGCACCTGTAGTCCCAGCTGCTCCGAAGGCTGAGGCAGAAGATGGCTTGAACCCGGGAGGTGGAGGTTGCAGTCAGCCAAGTTAGTGCCACTGCACTCCAACCTGGGCGACAGAGCGAAACTCCATCTCAAAAAAATAAAAAACAAATTGGGCATAGTGGCTCCCACCTGTAGTCCTTTAACTACTCTGGAGGCTAAGGCAAGAGGATCACTTGAGCCCAGGAGTTTTTGAAGCTACAGTGAGTTGTGATCCAGCCACTGTACTCCAGCCTGGGCAAGAGCAAGACTGTCAAAAAAAAAAAGAGCGAGAAAGAAAAGGAAGAAAGAAAGAAAGAAAGAAAGAAAGAAAGAAAGAAAGAGAGAGAGAGAGAAAGAGAAAGAAAGAAAAAGAGAGAGAAAGAAAGCCAGTCATTTGTGGCAACATGGATTAACCTGGATGGAGGAAACTACATTAAGTGAAATAAGCCAGGCACAGAAAGATAAATACTGCATAATTTCACTCATATGTGGAACCTAAAAACACTGAACTCATAGAGGCAGAGAGTAGACCAGGTGTGGTGTCTCATGCCGGTAATCCCAACATTGTAGAATCCCGAGACAGGCAGATCACTTGAGGTCAGGAGTTCGAGACCAGCCTGACCAACATGGTGAAACCCTGCCTCCACTAAAAAAATACAAAAATGGCTGGGCGCAGTGACTAATGCCTGTAATCCCACTACTTTGGGAGGCTGAGATGGGTGGGTCACCTGAGGTCAGGAGTTCGAGACCAGCCTGGCCAACATGGTGAAACCCTGTCTCTACTAAAAATACAAAAATTAGCTGGGAGTGGTGGCAGGCACCTGTAATCCCAACTACTCAGAAAGCTGAGGCAGGGAGAATTGCTTGAACCCAGGAGGCGAAGGTTGCAGTGAGCCAAGATCATGCCACTGTACTCCAGCCTGGGCAAGAGAGCAAGACACCATATCCCCCCCCAAAAAAAGTATTAGCCACATATGGTGGCATGCACCTGTAATTCCAGCTGTTTAGGAGGCTGAGGCAGGAGAATCACTTGAATCCAGGAGGCGGAGATTGCAGTAAGCCAAGATCGTGCAGCTGCATTCCAGCTTGGGCGACAGAGCCAGACTCCATCTCAAATAAACAAACAAATAAATAAATTTTTAAAATAAAAATAAAAAAGATCCTGTGTGGTAGGCTAAAAGGTACTGAGACATGAAACTGAAGAATTGTTTTCAAGTTAGAAATGAGTGTCACGTCACAGTGGCTGATGCCTGTAATTCCATTGCTTTGAAGGCTGAGGTGGGAGGATCACTTGAGGCCTCCAGGGAGCTGGAGACCAGACTGGGCAACACAGTGAAACTATGTCTACAAATAAGAATAAGAAAAGGGGCCAGGCGCAGTGGCTCAAGCCTGTAATCCTAGCACTTTGGGAGGCCGAGGCGGGTGGATCACGAGGTCAGGAGATCGAGACCATCCTGGTCAACATGGTGAAACCCCCTCTCTACTAAAGATACAAAAAATTAGCTGGGTATGGTGGCGCGTGCCTGTAATCCCAGCTACTCAGGAGGCTGAGGCGGGAGAATTGCCTGAACCTAGGAGGCGGACGTTGCGGTGAGCCGAGATCGCGCCATTGCACTCCAGCCTGGGTAACAAGAGCGAAACTCCGTCTCAAAAAAAAAAAAAAAAAAGAATAAGAAAAGGAAGATGAGGCCAGGCGCGGTGGCTCAAGCCTGTAATCCCAGCACTTTGGGAGGCCGAGGCGGGTGGATCACGAGGTCAACAGATCGAGACCATCTTGGTCAACATGGTGAAACCCCGTCTCTACTAACATTACAAAAAATTAGCTGGGCACGGTGGTGCGTGCCTGTAATCCCAGCTGCTCGGGAGGCTGAGGCAGGAGAATTGACTGAATCCAGGAGGCGGAGATTGCGGTGAGCCGAGATCGCGCCATTGCACTCCAGCCTGGGTAGCAAGAGCGAAACTCCGTCTCAAAAAAAAAGAAAAGGAAGATGAAGAAAAAAGGAGAAAGAAGAGAAGTGAGTGCCACAGTTCTTCCCTGGTGAGAGGGGAAAATAAACACCAAGGGAAGCCAAGCTATGGGCACAGGAAGAGCGTGGGGGCCTGGGTATGAAATTGAACCTGCACAGGGCCAGAGCGTGTGGGCAGGGTCTCAGCAAGCAGGGCCCACTGGAAGGGCTGGGAGGGCACACGGAGGGCTCATCGAGGCTGTGCAGTCTCACCTGGGAAGCTGGCAGGCCCAGCTGCCCTGCTGAAGAGGCTGTCCTCTTCAACCTCAATGCCCTTCGCAAATCTGACCACAAGTCCTGTCCTAAATTATTCATGCTGTGAGCTGTGAGTGGAGCTTCTGGAAGCTTCTGGATGTAAAACTTAGGACATTTAGCTATCTTTCCCAGGGCTGTTTCTCCAGCTGCAACAGTGTGCTACCCTGGGACTGAACTGCTGGGGAGATTTGCCAAGCTTTTCACTGCTGGCAGCTGGCCAGTAACCTTGAGCTACTGGGCTTTGGTTCATTTCAGCAATCTTTTATTGAGGAATGCTATGTCCTGGTCAGAGTTCTGGGTTCTGTCGGGAACACAGAAGTGAATCCAATCAGGTCCTTGTCCTTGAGGATTCACAGGATGGTAGAAGTGGCAGGCACTTAAAAATTATTTCCTTCGCAACGTCCTCCAGGTCTGCTGAGTACTCCCCACCACTCTATCTCATTTCACCAACTGCAAGCCCCTGCTCATTCCCTCCAGAAGCAAATGCCTGGTAAGGTCCTTTTTGGGGCCTGAAGGGGCAATGTTTCACAAAAAGAACAATATTTAAGAGATTCTACTCATGAAAAAGAAAAAAAAAAAAAAAACAACATTTAGTTTTGTACTGATGGTTCAAAAATGAATCACACAGGCCAGGTATGGTGGCTCACACCTGTAATCCCAGCACTTTGGGAGACCAAGGCAGGAGGATCATGATGTCAGGAGTTCGAGACCAGCGTGACTAACATGGTGAAACCCCCGTCTCTACAAAAAATACAAAAATTAGCTGGGCATGGTGTCATGCGCCTATAATCCCAGCTACTTGGGAGGCTGAGGCAGAAGAATCGCTTGAAACCTGGAGGCAGAGGTTGCAGTTAGCCAAGATCTTGCCACTGCACCCCAGCCCGAGTGACAGAGCAAGACTTCATCTTGAAAAAGAAAATGAGTCAGAC
Organism: Callithrix jacchus; assembly: GCF_049354715.1. Lineage (NCBI taxonomy): Eukaryota > Metazoa > Chordata > Mammalia > Primates > Cebidae > Callithrix > Callithrix jacchus. The sequence goes on along the minus strand of NC_133508.1, from coordinate 75,624,365 downwards.
AGACATAGCCCCTGTCCTCAAGCTGCTCACAGTCTAGGTGAGGAGAAAGACAAGTAAAAGGGCAATTACTCTTCAGATTGATTTGTGCTGAGATGGGGGAAGTACATTCTTTGTATCTTGAGAGGGAGCAACGAAAAAGGACACTGCTGAGAAGCTTGAAGCCAGGTCATTTCACCAGGTCTCTCATCCTTGCCTAAATGGAAACTCTTTCAGTTCCCTGTTTTCCTGAAAAAGCTTTATTCTTCTGTGAGAGAAATATAAATTCTGGGGCCCCCAAATCAATAAGCTAAAGGGAAAAGTCAAGCTAGGAAATGTCTAGAACAAACCTTCTTCCCATTCTATTAAAGACACCCCTCTGGCTGGACGCGGTGGCTCACGCCTGTAATTCCAGCACTTTGCGAGGCCATGGCAGGTGGATCACGAGGTCGAGAGATCGAGACCATCCTGGTCAACATGGTGAAACCCCGTCTCTACTAAAAATACACACACAAAAAAAAATTAGCTGGGCATGGTGGCGCGTGCCTGTAATCCCAGCTACTCAGGAGGCTGAGGCAGGAGAATTGCCTGAACCCAGGAGGCGGAGGTTGCGGTGAGCCGAGATCGCGCCCTTGCACTCCAGCCTGGGTAACAAGAGCGGAACTCCGTCTCAGAAAAAGAAAAAAAAGACACCCCTCTGCCCACTGACATAGATATCTATCTGATTGCCTCCTTTGGAAAAGCTGATCAGAAACTCAAAAGAATGCAACTGTTCATCTCTCACCTACCTGGGACCTGAAAGCCCCCTCCCCACTGCCAGTCTTCCTGCCTGTGCTTCAGATTGTCCCGCTTTTCCAGACAAAACCGATGTACTTCTTACATATATTGACTGATGTCTCATGTCTCTCTAAAATGTAGAAAACTAAGGTGTGCCCCGGCCACCTGGGGCACATGTCGTTTCGGACTTCCTGAGGCTGTGCCATGAGCGCATCCTCAATCTTGGCAAAATTAACTTTCTAAAATAACGGAAACTTGCATGGTGGCTCACACTTGCAATCCCAGCACTCTGGGAGGCGAAGGTGGGTGATCACCTAAGGACAGGAGTTCGAGACCAGCCTGGCTAACATGGCAAAAGCCCTACTAAAAATACAAAAATAGCCTGGCATGGTGGTGCATGCCTGTAGTCCCAGCTACTCGGGAGGCTGAGGTGAGAGAATTGCTTGAACTCAGGGGGCAGAGGTTGCAGTGAGCTGAGATGCACCATTGCACTCCAACTCTGGAAACAAAGCAAGACTCCATCTCAAAAAATAAATAAAACAAAATATCTGAGATCTGTCTCAAATTTTCAGGGGTCATACTTCAATATTGGCTTTTCCCTCTGTGACTGCCCTCCATCTCAACCTGTTCCATATGTCCCTCTGGACTCAAGACAGGTCCAGCCAGACAGGTGTTGGGTTGAAGGTGAAATATGAGCCTAAATAGAGACTGAAGCTCTGTGTAGGTAGCACTGTCAAACAAAAGAAATAGCACAGAATCCACAAACTGAGAGGGACTTTGAAGATCTCCAAGCTCTGCCTAGACCATTCTTCCTCGACCTTTCCCTAGTTGATCCCTTCCATCCATATACACTGATTACGTCCAGATTTGTTTTTATTTTATTTTATTTTTAAATGGAGTCTCACTCTGTTATCCAGGCTGGAGTGTAGTGGTACAATGTCAGCTTACTGCAAACTCCGCCTCCCAGATTCAAGTGATTGTCCTGTCTTAACCTCGCTAGAAGCTGGCACTACAGGCGCCCACCACTACGCCTGGCTAATTTTTTTTTTTTTGAGATGGAATCTTGCTCTGTCACCAGGCTGAAGTTGCAGCTCACTGCAACCTCTGCCTCTTGGGTTTAAGCGATTCTCATGCCTCGGCATCTGCCACTACACCCAGCTAATTTTTGTATTTTTAGTAGAGACGGGGTTTCACCATGTTGGCCAGGATGGTATTGATCTCCTGACCTCGTGATCCGCCCACCTCGGCCTCCCAAAGTGCTAGTATTATAGGTGTGAGCCACCGCACCAGGCCATTTTTTTGTATTTTTAGTAGAGAAGGGGTTTCACCATATTGACCAAGCTGGTCACAAACTCCTGACCTCAGGTGATTAGCCCACTTGGCCTCCCAAAGTGCTGGGCTTACAGGCGTGAACCACTATGACATCCAGATTTGAATCCTGTCTGTACCTACAGCTCTCATCTCTCTTCTCCCAGCTCCAAACTCATATTAACTGCCTCCTTCTCCATCTGCTTGTCTAATATGCATCTCAAAATCTAAATGTTCCACACACTCTTGATACCTGGCTTCTAACACCCACAAAACTGTTTCTCTCCCAGTTTTTGCCATCTCAAAAAATGGGTTGACCATCTACCCAGTTGCTCAAGTCTGAGATTTAGAAATCATTCTTTTTTTTCTTTTCTTCTTCTTTCCTTCTCTCTCTCTCTCTCTCTTTCTTCTTTTCTTCTTTCTTCTTGACAGTTTTGCTCTTGTTGCCCAGGCTAGAGTGCAATGGCGCCATTTCGGCTCACTATAACCTCCGTCTCTCAGGTTCAAGTGATTCTCCTGTCTCAGTAGCTGGGATTACAGGTGCATGCCACCATGCCTGGCTAATTTTTGTATTTTTAGTAGAGACAGGGTTTCATCACATTGGTCAGGCTAGTCTCAAACTCCTGACTTCAGGTGATCTGCCCTCCTTGGCCTCCCAAAGTGCCGGGATTACAGGCATGAGCCACTGCGCCCAGCCAGAAGTCATTCTTGATTTTTCTTTCTCTCATTCCCCTCATCCCTATCGACCACTTCTGACAAACTACCTCCATAATATATCTTGAATTCATCCACTTCTTCTACCTTGCTGTCACCATCTTTGTCCAAGCACTGCCATCGCTCACCTGGACAATTGCACCAGCCTTCTGAATGGTCTCCTATTTCCACTTGAAATAGGAGTTTTCCCTCCCCCATTTCAATCCATACTGCAGCCAAGAGTGAATCTTTCAAAACATAAATCATGTCACCTACACAATTCCAATATTCATTTAGACTAAACTATACACTCTTCACAATGGACAGTAATGTTCAACATGAGCTAATCCATGCTCCAGGATCCCCTTGCTCACTGGATTCTAGCAAATCAGACCTTCTTTCTATTCCTCTAATAAGTGAATTTCTTTCCCACCTTGGGCTCTGCAAGGCTGTTCTGGCTGCTTTGAATTCCCTAAAATCTTTGCATGATTGGTGCCTTTTTCATTACCTAAAATTCATCTGAGAAGTTACCTTCTCAAAGAGGCCCTTTTTGACCACCCATCTAAAGTAGCCTCCTCCTTTAAGCCTTGTTTTATTTTTTTCATAACCTTAATCACTTTGTCATTATGTGGCTCATCTGTTTACCTGTTTATTTTCTGTCTAATGCAGTGATTAATCAATGCTAGGAAGAAGAAAACAGAAAGAAAAACATGACACTGGATGTTACTATTTTATTCTATTTTATTTTTTGAGACAGGGTCTCACTCTGTTGCCCAGGCTGGAATGCAGTGATGCAATCACCACACACTGCAGCCTCCACCTCCCAGTCCCAAATGATCCTCCCACCGCAGCCTCCCAAGAACTTGGGACCATGGACATGTGCCATGATGCCTGGCTAATTATTTTATTTTTGTAAAGATGAGGTCTCCCTATGTTGCCCAAGCTGGTCTTGAACTCCTGGGCTCAAGTGATGCTCTTGTCTTGGCCTCTCAAAGTACTGGGATTACAGGCATTAGCCACTGCCCCCAACCAAAGCTACTATTTTATTATTATTATTATTATTATTTTGAGATGGCATCTTGCTCTGTCACTCAGGTTGGAGTACAGTGGCATGATCTTGGCTCACTGCAACCTCCACCTCCCTGGTTCAAGTGATTCTCCTGCCTCAGCCTCCCAAGTAGCTCAGAGTACAGGCACCCACCACTGTGCCTGGCTAATTTTTGTATTTTTAGTAGAGACGGGATTTCTACACCATGCCTGGCCCAGAGCTACTATTTTAAATAAGATAGTGTGGCTGGGCGTGGTGGCTCACGCCTGTAATCCAAGCACTTTGGAGGCCAAGGTGGGCGGATCACCTGAGGTCGGGAGTTCAAGACCAGCCTGACCAACATGGTGCAACCCCCTCTTTAAAATAATAATAATAAGAAGAAGATAGTATGGTCTGAGAATGCCACACTGAGGAGGTGATATTTGAGCAGACACCTGAACGTAGGAAAAGCAGCAACCCTGAGAACATGTAGAATGCTGCTGTCCTGTAGAAATACAATATGAGTCACATGTGTAATTTTATTTTATTTTATTATTATTATTTTTTGAGATGGAATCTCGCTCTGTTGCCCAGGCTGTAGTGCAGTGATATGATCTCGGCTCACTGCAACTTCCGCCTCCCGGGTTCAAATGATTCTCCTGCCTCAGCCTCCTGAGTAACTGGGATTATGGGCACCTACAATTAACCACGCCCTCTTAATTTTTGTATTTTCAGTAGAGATGGGGTTTTACCATGTTGGTCATACTGGTCTCGAACTCCTGACCTCAAGTGATCTACCCACAACCTCCCAAAGTGCTGAGATTACAGGCATGAGCCATCGCGACCGGCCCACATGTGTAATTTTAAATTTCTTAGGGCCGGGCACGGTGGCTCACAGCACTTTAGGAGGCCGAGGCAGGCAGATCACGAGGTCAGGAGATTGAGACCAGCCTGGCTAACACAGTGAAACTCCGTCGCTACTAAAAATACAAAAATTTAGCCAGGCATGCCTGTATTCCCAGCTACTCTGGAGGCTGAGGCAGGAGAATCGCTTGAACCCAAGAGATGGAGGTGGTGGTGAGCTGAGATTGCGCCACTGAACTCCAGCCTGGGTGACAGAGCGACACTCCATCTCAAAAAAAAGAACTCTCAGCATATTCAGTCCTCACTGAATATGTGCAACCCTATGTGTCCAACATATCCAAAATATTATCATCTCAAAATGTAACCAATATTTTAAAATTTTAAGTTATTTTCTGTGAACAAAACTCTCAAAATCTGGTGTGCATTTTGGCCAGGTGCAGTGGCTCATACCTGTAATCCCAGCATTTTGGGAGTCCAAGGGGGTAGATTGCTTGAGGTCAGGAGTTCCAGACCAGCCTGGCCAACATGGCGAAACCTGGTCTCTACTACAAATACAAAAATTAGCCAGGTATGGTGGTGCACACCTATAATCCCAGCTACTTGGGAGGCTGAGGCATGAGAATGGCTGGAACCCAGAAGGCAGAGGTGGCAGTGAGCTGAGATCTTACCACGGCACTCCAGCCTGGACGCCTGGACAACAGATCAAGACTGTCTCAAAAAACAACAACCAAATCTGGTGTGTATTTCCCACTTCTGGCCCCCTCAATTCAGAGTAGCTAGTGTGGCTGGTAGCTTTGGTATTGAACAGGGAGGAAGAGTGTTTCAGGCAAAGAAAGTAGCAAGTGCCAAAGCGCCAAGGCAGGAGTGGAAAAAACAGGATTTGGTTTTGTGCATTTGAAGAGAACCAGTAGGACAGAAAGGAGCGAGGGTTAAGTGAGTAGAGTAGGAGAAGGACTGAGAGAGTTAGAAAAAGGTAGGAGCTAAATCCTGGGAGGCCTTGTACAAAGCAGTTGTGGAATTATTCTAACTGTAACTGGGAAACCACGAAAGGGTTCTGAGCAAGAGATATGCTAAGTCCCCTTGTGACATGAAATGCAGTGATGCTGGTTATCATTATAGTGTTTCTAATTAAAGGGAAGGCAGTTTTGGGGCCTCAGATCCTTCTTCCACTGCACAAGGAACCCCGCTTTCTCTCCGGTTTCCCACTTGTAGACCAGAGGCCCAGAGACAAAGAGGGCCTAAACCAGAAAGCGCAGCAGGTCTTTTTTATTTTTTTATTTTTTTTGAGACAGAGTCTTGCTCTGTTGCCCAGGCTGAAGTGCAGTGGCATGATTTTGGCTCACTGCAACCTCCACCTCCCGGGGGTTCAAGCAATTCTCATGCCTCAGCCTCATGAGTAGTTGAGATTACAGGCATCTGCCACCATGCCTGACTAATTTTTGTATTTTTAGTAGAGATGGGGTTTCACCATGTTGGCCAGGCTGGTCTCGAACTCCTGAGCTCAAATGATCTGTCTGCCTCGTCCTCCCAGAGGGCTGGGATTACAGGCATGAGCCACTGTGCCTGAACAAAACAATAAATAAATAAAATAACGTAAATTAGCGGGGCATGGCGGCATGCGCCTGGAATCCCAGCTACTCAGGAAGCTGAGGCAGGAGAATTGCTTGAACACAGGAGGCAGAGGTTGCAGTGAGCTAAAATCGCGACACTGCACCCTTGCCTAAGTGACAGAGTGAGACCCTATCCCAAAACAAACAAAAAATGCCGCAACAAATCTTCTAAATGCATTTTTTAACAAAGACTTCTTTTAGTTTTTTTTTTGTCTCTACATGCATTTGCTATTATTTCTTTAGGTTCTATTTCTAGAGGTTATCTTTGGCTACTTTAAATAGTAAATTTAATGCTAAGCAGGTTGTTCTGGAGTGAGAAAGGCTCCCATTTAAGTATTTTATAATACCTACTGTCTTCAGCATGCAAAACAATCTCTTCTTAAATTTGAAAGTTCTCCTTCATGTCATAAATAGTGATGTATTCCCCTGAACATATGGCATTACAACTCATCAGTGGCAAAGATGCTTGACTGACTGCTGAGTGCAGTGAACTGTAAGGACTGAGAGAGTTAGAACGACACATAAAAGTGCGGGCCCTCCAGCTCACAGTCTAACAGGGAAAGAAGAAAGGAACATAAACAATAATCCACATTATACAAAGAGAATTACCCCAGTCCAGACTTCTTACTCTGATGTCCTGGAGCACTTACTCTCTAGGATGGCAAGAATATGACCTAAGATTGGCTGGTTGTATGTGTTTACTCTTTGGATCACAAAATGAGGGAACAGCTCCAGATATGTTTGCAAGAGACAGTCTAAATTATCCCATTAGGCTGGTGACCAGAGTCTATCTCCTCTCCAAAAGCCCGCTGCATACCTTCATTTAGTAAACATTTACCTGCTTCTATTCCATGTCAGATGTTGGGGAGGTGATGGAATCCTTGCATTGCAGTGCTCAGTAATGTATATTAATTGATAAAGTATAAGGTAGCAAAAGGTAGAATATGCTAGTGTTTGCCTTAGGAAAACTCAGCTGAAAACTGATACATTTTGTTTGTTCCTCATACTTTTATTGTGTTTTTGATTTTAACTAAAAGCATTTTTTTTTTGAGACAGAGTCTTGCTCTGTCGCCCGGACTAAGTTGTAGTGATGCGATCTCAGTTCACAGCAACTTACACCTCCCGGGTTCAAGCGATTCTCCTGCCTCAGCCTCCCAAGAAGCTGGGATTCCATGCACCTGCCACCATGCCCAGCTAATTTTCATACACATTTTTGTTGTTGTTGCTTTGAGACGAAGTTTCACTTCTGTTGCCCAGGCTGAAGTACAATGGCATGATCTCGGCTCACTGCAACCTCCACTTCCTGGGTTCAAGTGATTCTCCTGCCTCAGCCTCCCAAGTAGCTGGGATTACAGGCATTCACCAGCATGCCTGGTTAATTTTTTTAATTTAGTAGAGATTGCCGGGCGCGGTGGCTCACGCCTGTAATCCTAGCACTTTGGGAGGCCGAGGTGAGTGGATCACCTGAGGTCAGGAGTTCAAGACCAGCCTGGCCATCACGGTGAAACCCCATCTTGTTAAAAAAAAAAAAAAAAAAAAAAATTGGCCGGGCTTGGTGGCTCACGCCTATAATCCTAGCACTTTGGGAGGCCAAGGCGGGTGGATCACGAGGTCAAGAGATCGAGACCATCCTGGTCAACAAGGTGAAACCCCGTCTCTACTAAAAATACAAATATTAGCTGGGCATGGTTGTGCACACCTGTAGTCCCAGCTACTCGGGAGGCTGAGGCAGGAGAATTGCTTGAACCCAGAAGGCAAAGGTTGCGGTGAGCCGAGATTGTGCCATTGCACTCCAGTCTGGGTAACAACAGTGAAACTCTGTCTCATTAAAAAAAAAAAAAATTTGGTAGAGATGGGGTTTTACCATGTTAGTCAGGCTGGTCTCAAACTCCTGACCTTAGGTGATCCACCCATCTTGGCCTCCCAAAGTGCTGGGATTACAGGGGTGTGCCACTGCGTCTGGCCTAAAATAATTTTTTTTACAGAGATATAATTTATACACAAGAACTTTTGGGGGCAATTAAGGGTCTAGTTAGATGAGTTTTGGGATTATATTCACCAATGAAACATAGAACATATTCATTTCCCCCAAAAGTTCCTTCATTGGCCAGGCGCAGTGCCTGATGCCTGTAATCCCAGCACTTTGGGAGTTCGAGGTGGGTGGATCACAAGGTCAGGAGTTCAAGACCAGCCTGGCCAACATGGTGAAACCTCGTCTCTACTAAAAATACAAAAAAATTAGCCAAGCATAGTAGTGAACACCTGTAATCTCAGCTACTCAGGAGGTTGAGGCATAAGAATTGCTTAAACTCAGGAGCTGAGGTTGCAGTGAGCCCAGATAGCACCACCATACTCCAGCCTGGATGACAGAGAGAGATTCTGTCTCCAAAAAAAAAAAAAAAAAAAAATCAGTTAGGTGTGGTGGCACATGCCTGTGGTCCCAGCAACTAGGGTGGCTGAGACAGGATAATTGATTGCTTGAGCAAAAAAAAGACACTTGTCATTGGATTTAGGGCCCACCCACATAATCTAGGATAATCTCATCTCAAGATCCTTAACGAGCACTGCAAAGGCCCTTATTTTTGAATATGTTCAGGAGTTAAGATATGTACATGTCTTTTGGGGACTCCCATTTTACTTTCTACATGTGATATGGATATACCACGGTTTATTTATTTATTTATTTTTAAGAGGTGGGATGCTGCTGCCTGGTGCTGCAGTGGCAGACCCCCCACAAGGAATTCTCAGGCTGCAGTGGGGGCACAGGCAGGTAGATAAGGGGGAGCAGCATCAGGGGTGGTTGGGAAGCCCAGCAACAAAAGGAGGAAAGTGGGAGGGAGTGGAAGCCAAAAGCCTACAACACCTGGTATTCCCATGCAGTCTCCCATCCAAGTACTAACCAGGCCAGACCCTGCTTAGCTTCTGAGATCAGACAAGATCAGGTGCATTCAGGGGGGTAGGGCTGTACCTGCTGACAGTGGCCCCAGGGGCTGCAGTGGCAGACCCCCTTGAGGAGGTACCAGGCTGCAGCAGGGGTGCAGGCGGCAGAAAAGCGGGAGCCAAGGCAGAGGGCGGTTGAAAAGCACACTTTGACCTCCCAAAGTGCTGGGATTACAGGCATGAGCCACTGTGCCCAATCAACAATCTCAATTAAAAAAAAGAAAAGAAAAGAAAAGAAAAAATTTGTCAATTTTATTGATTTTTTTTTCAAAGAACCAGTTTTCCATTTTGTTGGTATTCTCTACTGTTTTTCTATTTTCAATTATATGGATGTCTCCTCTCTATTTCCTTCTTTCTGTTTGTTTACGGTTTATTTTGTTCTTTTCTAATTTCCTGAGCTGGAAGCTTATATTATTGATTTGAGATTGTTTTCCCTCTTTTCTAATGTAAGCATTTAGTACTACAAATTTCCTTCTTAGTTGTGATTTAGCTATCTCTTACAAATTTCCATGTGTTGTATTTTCATTTTCATTCAAGTTAATGTATTTCTTATTTATCTTGAGGATGGCTCTTTGATTCACAGATTATTTAGAAATGCATTAGTTTTCAGGTGTTTGAAAATCTTTCTGGAGATTGCCTTTGTGTTATTAATTCTCAGTTTGAGTCCATTTTAGTCATACACTCTGTATGATTCAATTATTTTAAATTTGTTGAGATTTGTTTTATAACCCAGGATATGGTTGATCTTGATATATGTTTCATGGGTGCTTTAAAAAAATGTGTATTGGCCTGGTACCGTGGCTCATGCCTGTAATCCCAGCACTTTGGGAGGCCAAGGAGGGTGGATCACAAGGTCAGGCATTCGAGACCAGCCTGACCAACATGGTGAAATCCAGTTTCTACTAAAAATACAAAAATTAGCCAGCCACTGTGGCATGTGCCTGTAATCCCAGCTATTTAGGAGGTTGAGGCAGGATAATTGCTTGAACCCAGGAGACAGAAGTTGCAGTGAGGTGAGACAGCGCCACTGCACTCCAGCCTGGGGGACAGAGTGAGACTCCATCTCAAAAAAAAAAGAAAAAGAGGGACTCCATGCTTGGTTCCCCCTCCACAAACACTCCCTTCGTGGAAGCCATCTTTCTCTTTCTCATTTCCCCTCTAGAGTTCCCTTCCACGAACACTCCCTTCATGGAAGCCTGTCTTCCCCTACTAAACTCCATCTCTCTCTATTCCCTTCCACTCAGTGTGGAAGCTGCTTTCCTCTCCTGGATTCCATCTTTCTAGATTCTCTCACTCAGTGTGTGAATTAGCTGTTTCTTTCTCTCTCCTTCTCCTGTTTCTCTCTCTAAATTAAAAAAAAAGAATTTGTATTTTGTTGATGGTGTTCTATAAATGCTGATTATATCCTGTTGACTAATCATGGTGCTAAGTTCTATATCCTTGTTAACTTTCTGTCTTTTGTTTTGTTTTGTTTTTTCTGTTTTTGTTTTGTTTTGTTTTTTGTTTTTTGAGATGGAGTTTCGCTCTTGTTCCCCAGGGTGGAGTACCCCGTCTCCACTAAAAATACAAAAAAATTAGCTGGGGGTGGTGGTGGATGCCTGCATTAGCTACTTGGGAGGCTGAGGCAGGAAAATCACTTGAACCTGGGAGGCAGAGGTTGCAGTGAGCTGAGATGGAGCCACCGCACTCCAGCCCAGGTGACAGTGCAACGAGACTCCGTCTCAAAAAAAAACCCACAAAAAACAAAGAAAGAAACCTTCCTCTGTGTCCCTTTATTGTCCCCATTTATAATGTAATTGTCTTAAGTATTTCCTCTGTATATATGGACAGCCACTTAGACAAGTGTAATTTTTGCTTCAACTGTTGAACATAATTTAGAATACTCAAGAGGAAAAAGACAATCTATTGTATTGATCTATGTGTTTGCTCTTGTTTATCTTTTTTCCAGCCTGATGTTCCAAGATTCCTTTTGTTACCACTCCCTTTCTGTTTAGAGAATTGCCTTTAGTAATCCCTATAAAGTAAATCTGCCGGTGACAAATTCCCTTAGTTTTTCCCTCATCTAAGAATGTCATGATTTCCACCCCCATAGCCCTTCCCCCAAATTCCTGAAGGATTGTTTCACCAGGTATGGGATTCCAAGTTGATAGTTCTTTTCTTTCAGCATTTAAAAATGTGTTCTGGGGGTCCAAAGTGGCTCCTGCCAGATGTTGTGGCGCTTGCGAAGGCGAGGTAACCTGAGCAACCTTACAAGCTCACACTGATTGGCAAAAAAAAAAAAAAAAAATGTGTTCTGGCAGGGCACAGTGGCTCACACATGTATTCCCAGCACTTTGGGAGGCCAAGACAGGCAGATCACAAGGTCAGGAGTTCGAGACCAGCCTGGCCAACATGGTGAAACCCTGTCTCTACTAAAAATACAAAAATTAGCTGGGCATGGTGGTGGTGTCTGTAATCCCAGCTACTCGGGAAGCTGAGGCAGAAGAATCGCTTGAACCCGGGAGGTGGAGGTTTCAGTGAGCTGAGATCACATCTCTGTACTCCAGCCTGGGCAACAGAATGAGAGTTTGTCTCAAAAAAAGAAAGAAAAATATTGTTCCACTTCCTTCTGACCTCCATGGTGTCTGATGAGAAATCCAGCATCATTTGGATTCTCTATACCCCCCTATAGGGGATGTATCATTTCTCTCTGGCTACTTGAAAGAATTTGTGGCTGGGCGTGGTGGCTAACTCCTATAATCCCAGCACTTTGGGAGGCTGAGGTGGGCAGATCACTTGAGGTCAGGAATTCAAAACCAGCCTGGCCAACATAGTGAAATCCTGTCTCTACTAAAAATACAAAAAATTAGTCAGGCATGGTGGTAACACGTCTGTAGTTGTAGCTACTTGGAGGCTGAGGCAAGAGAATCTCTTGAACCCAGGAGGCGGAGGTTGCAGTGAGCTGAGATTGTGCCACTGCACTCCAGCCTGGGCAACACAGTGAGACTCCACCTCAAAAAAAAAAAATGTATGTGTTAAGAAGTTTCACTATGATGTGTTTTCTCATGGGCATATCCTGTTTGAGGTTTGCTCAGCTTTGTGAATCTGTCAGTTTATGTCATTTGCAAAATTTGGGCAAATTTCTGCTATTCATTCTTTGAATTTTCTTTCTCTTTCTGTGACTCCAATGACATAAATGTTAGATCTTATGTTATTGTCTCTGAGGCTCTGGTGTTTTTTTTTAAATTCATTTTTTTTCCCCTCATGTTCAGATTAGGTAATTTGTAGTTTTCTGTCTTCAAATGTATTCTTTTCTCTGTTCTCTACATTCTTTTGTTGAGCTTATTCATTGAGATTTAAATTTCAATTATTGTATTTTTTATTTCTTTTTTTTTTTTTTTGAGACGGAGTTTCGCTCTTGTTACCCAGGCTGGAGTGCAATGGCGCGATCTCGGCTCACCGCAACCTCCGCCTCCTGGGTTCAGGCAATTCTCCTGCCTCAGCCTCCTGAGTAGCTGGGATTACAGGCACCCGCCACCACGCCCAGCTAATTTTTTGTATTTTTAGTAGAGACGGGGTTTCACCATGTTGACTCGGATGGTCTCGATCTCTTGACCTCGTGATCCACCTGCCTCGGCCTCCCAAAGTGCTGGGATTACAGGCTTGAGCCACCACACCCGGCTGTATTTTTTATTTCTAAAACTTCCATTTGGTTCTTCTTTATATACTATCTCAATTTGTTGAGATTTTATATTTATTTGCTGAGACTTTCTGTTTTTTCATTTGTTCCAAGTGTGTTCATATTTGAACACGTTATACACACTGAAGCATTTTTACGATGGCTACTTCAAAATCTTTTTCAGATAATTCTAATACCTGTGTCATTTTGGTATTGGTGTCTATAGATTATCTTTCCTTATTCACATTTTTCTGGTTCTGGTTCAAATGACTTTTGATTAAGACCTGGACATTTTGCACATTATGTTATAAGACTCTGGATCTTATGTATTTGTTTTGAGATAGGGTCTCACTTTATCGCCCAGGCTGAAGTGCAGTGGAGTGATCATGGCTCACTGGAGCCTCAACCTCCTGGCCTCAAGCAATCCTCCCACCTCAGCCTCCCAAGTAGCTAGGACTACATACAGGCAGGCATCAGCATGCCCAGCTAATTTTTTTGTTTTTTGTTTTTTTGTAGTGGCAAAGTCTCCCTATGTTGCCCACGCTGGTCTTGAACTCCTGGACTTAAGCAGTCTTCCCACCTCAGCCTCCTAAAGTTTGGGGATTACAGGCATGAGCCACTGCACCCTGCCTCTGGATCTTACTTTATAGCTTGTGATTCAGCTGGCCTCCTCTAACACTGCTTTTGTGGGGAAAGTGCAGATGCTACCTCATTATTACCAGGAGGGTGTGGAAGTCCAGCTTTTCCACTTGGCCTCCATTGATACCCAGTGCGGCAAGGCCCCTTCTTACTGCGGGGCAGGGGTGGGAGTACAGGTTCTCTATTAGGCCTTCACTGATACCAAATCATCTGGGAGAAGGAGTGGGTCTCCACTGACATTGTTGGGGGCGATGGCCTTGGTTATGGAGGAAAGCCCTGAGTGGAAAACTAGGCCTCTTTTAAATCACCCTGGAGGGGAGGGGAAGGAGTACTTTATTACTGCCTAGCAAGGGTGGAGGTCTAGGCTTTCCACTTGGCCTTTGCTGATGGGGGTGAGGGTGGAGCTGGAGTAGAGGGGCTATTGTCTAAAGGCTGTTGCAGGTGCGGTGGTTTAGCCTGTAATCCCAGCACTCTGGGAGGCCGAGACAGGTGGGTCACCTGAAGCTAAGAGTTCCAGACCAGCCTGGCCAACGTGGTCAAACCCCATCTCTACTAAAAACACAAAAATTAGCCGGGAGTGGAGGCATGCACCTGTAATTCCAGGTACTCCGGAGGCTGAGGCAGGCTGGAGAATTGCTTGAACCCAGGAGGCAGGGGTTGCAGTGAGATGAGATCATGCCACTGCACTCCGGCCTGGGCAACAGAGTGAGACTCTGTCTCAAAAAAATCAAATCAAATAAAAAATAGAAATAACTTTTAAAAGATTATCTGTCTTTTGAGGATGTTTATTTTCTCATCCTTTGACTATAGAAAGCAGACTTGCAGGAAACCATGGCTCATGTTGATAATTTCAGCACTTTGGGAGGCTGAGACCAGAGGATTGCTTGAGTCCAGAAATTTGCGATCAGCCTGGGAAACAGTGAGAATTCCATCTCTACAAAAAAAATTTTTTTTGAGACAGACTCTTGCTCTGTCACCCAGGCTGGAGTGCAGTGGCGCAATCTCGGCTCTGCAACCTCTGCCTCCCGGGTTCAAGCAATTCTCCTGCCTCAGCCTCCTGAGTAGCTGGGATTACAAGCACATGCCACCACAGCTGGCTATTTTTTGTATTTTTAGTACAGACAGGGTTTTACCATGTTGGCCGGGCTGGTCTTGAACACCTGACCTCATGATCTGCCCTCCTCTGTCTCCCAAAGAGCTGAGATTACAGGCATGAGCCACCGTGTCCAGTCTCAGTTTTTGTTTTTGTTTTTTTTAATTAATCAGGCATGGTGGCACAGATCTATAGTCCCAGGAGCTTGAGCCTGGGAGGTCAAGGCTGCAGTGAGCCATGATTGCACCACTGCACTCTAGCTGGATGACAGAGCAAGACACTCTTTCAGAAAAAAAAAGACAAGCTTTTCTTGGGGCTTTTTTTTTTTTTTAAGTTGGGGTTTCACCATCATGGCCAGGCTGGTCTTGAACTCCTGACCTCAGGTGATCCACCCACCTTGGCTTCCCAAAGTCCTGGGATTACAGGCGAGAGCCACCATGCTCGGCCTCTTGGGGCTTTTATTTGTTTGCAGTCGTTGGCAGTTTGGGGTTGCTGGCTTCTCCAGTACCCATTCTGACACATTTGAGGCAAAAAGAAAACTCAGGGAGGTCACTTCTGGGTCATTCCTTTGGTCTGGAGGTCCCTAACCAATCTGCTTTCTTCTTGTTCAGAGTTTTCTTATGTTCATTTTGTATAATATAGAGTGTGTCTGTGGTTTTTAGCTGTACTTAGCAGAAGAACTGGGAAAAAGAGTATCTGCTCCATCTCTCAGAAGCAGAAGTTGCTCCACATATCTTAAAAAATTAAAGCCAGCATTTAAAAACTTCTCAAAATGGCCAGGCACTGTGGCTCACATTTGTAATCTCAACATTTTGGGAGGGCAAGGAGGGGAGCCTAGGGGTTGGAGACCATCCTGGACAACATGGTGAAACCCTGTCTCTACAAATAAATTGGCTACAAATAAAGTGGCACATGCCTGCAGTCTTAGCTACTTGGGAGACTGAGATGGGAGAATCACCTGAGCCCTAGGGAGTTGAGGCTGCACTCCACCCTGGGCAACAGAGTGAGACTCTGTCTCGTAAAATAATTTTTTTCTCAAAAGAAATTTAGATTTCTGGCTGGGCGTGGTGGCTCACACCTGTAATCCCAGCACTTTGGGAGGCCAAAGTGGGTGGATCACCTGAGGTTGGGAGTTCAAGATTGACCAGCCAGACCAACATAAAGAACCCTGTCTCTACTAAAAATACAAAATTAGCTAGGTGTGGTGGCCCATGCCTGTAATCTCAGCTACTCAGGAGGCCAAGGAAGGAGAATTGCTTGAACCAGGAGGTGGTGGTTGCAGAGACCGCACCACTGCGCTCCAGCCTGGGCAACAAGAGCAAAACTGTTTCAAAAAAAAAAATGTAGATTTCTGGTTGCTCATGAAACATTGGGAGATGAGTCATCCTGGGCCTGCACTTGGTTTTGGTAACAGGTGGCTGGAGCTGGGTGTCCACTGCCCAGTAGATGGATTGATGCCCAATGCCCCGTAGATGGATTGATTCCACTGCACTAGTTTACCGTAGGTCCTATCCCTTCATACTCACTTACAAAAAGGCCCGCATCACTCATCTTTGCATGACTGCAGTAGTCTGAACTTGCTATCTCTGTATCGAAGTTGTGCTTCATCTCCAGGAAGTGTTGGCCACAGCAAAGATTGGATGTGACACCAGAAAAAAAAGAGTCATTGGCAGGATCCTTTAAGGATTCTGCTACATCACTGCAGAAATGTTCTCTGTCTCCCAGCACAGAAACCCTGCCTTAGTACACACTGTTCTGAGCAGTTACAGTTTTTATTTAAAAAAAAAAGCTCCTCTCCCTTATCTTAGGAAACAGCTAGCTCATTTCTCCTCTTAATTAACCCCTAACAGTGACTCAGTTAAGCTACCAGCCCATTCTTATGGAAGCCCTGTGGGGTGAGCCAGCTGGCCCATGGAAACTTAATTTAGCAGAAGCCTGGGATTCTCAGTGGCTGTAAAGTGAAGCCCCACGGGGCGGTAGCTTTGTATGCTAACATGGCAAAGAATGCTGTGTTGCTAGCTCCAGCCAGATTGGTGATCTGAGCAATGTGGACGTTTCAATAGACCCCAGCGGAGTCCTAAAAATACAGTCGGCCTGGTCAGTTCTGCCATGTAAGCTTCTAAAACTGTCAGCACCAGTAGGGCAGCAGAACCACTCTCGTGGCAGAGGCTTTTCAACTTTTGGGTTCACTGACCGCTTTTGGGGACAGGAGGCCTCAGCAGCCTCCTAGCCTCTTTGATCCTGGGCACTCTGGCATCTTCCTGAGAGGGAAGCATCAAGGGGAAGCTGTCCATCTTCTCCTGCCTGAATCCTCACCACTCCTTGTCCCAGCTCTGTGTCCAGGAACAGTCACTGTTGCTTCTGACCAGAGCTGAGAAATGATGAGCTCTTCGCTGTATGCTGATAAAATGAAGCCCGACATTGCCAGCAGACAGGAGCATCCTGCAGGAACCTTGGCTTCTCCGAGGCACTCAGGCCTCTGGGGAACCAAACACAAAACAATTTGGTTTGTTATCAAAGACACCAGCGCAAAGAACGTTTGCAGATGTGTTTGGCCCGGAACATCATCCTTCTCCTTGCCCACAGTGCCATGTGCCTAGCCCTCCAATGCCACAGGGAAATAAGAGTGCTGGCGTCAAACTAGAAGGTAACCCAACTCAAAGAGGCCCTTCAAGGGGGCTTGGCCATAGATAAAAGGACAGGGCAGAAGGGTAGGCAGGAGGAGGAGAAAAAAGAAGCAGCAGTAGCTATGATTATCTTTGGTCTAGTATCTACTGTGCACAAAGTATTTTGTGTTAAATGGTGTGTGTGTGAATGTGTGTGTGTGTGTGTGTGTGTTCACTTACCAGGGAAATCCTGTGAGGTAAGAATGATCCCTACTTTGAGACCGGGCATGGTAGCTCACGCCTGTAATCCCAGCACTTTGGGAGACAGAGGCAGGTGGATCACCTGAGGTGGGGAGTTCAAGACCAGCCTGACCAACATGGAGAAACCCTGTCTCTACTAAAAATAATAATAATAAAAAGAATGATCCCTACTTTGCAATTAAATAAACTGCAACTTAGAGGCTGAGTGTGGTGGCTCATGCCTATAATTTCAGCATTTTGGGAGGCTGAGGTGGGTGAATCACCTGAGGTCAGGAGTTTGAGGCCAGCGTGGCCAACATTGTGAAACACCATCTCTTCTAAAAATACGAAAATTAGCTGGCAGTGGCGGTGGGCGCCCATGCTACTCGGGAGACTTAGGCATGAGAATCGCTTGAGGAGGAGGTTGAAGTGAGCCGAGATAGCGCCATTGCACTCCAGCCTGGGCAACAAGAGGGAGACTCTGTCTCAAAAAAAAAAAAAAAAACAGCTGGGCATGGTGACAGGAGCTTTTAATCCCAGCTACTCCAAAGGCTGAGGCAGAAGAATCACTTGAACCTGTGAGGTGGAGGTTTCAGTGAGCTGAGACTGTGCCATTGCACTCCAGCCTGGGTGACAAGACCAGAAGTCCATCTCACAAAAAAAGAAAAGAAAACTGCGGCTCAGAGAGGGTATGTGACTTGCTGAAGGTCACACAGCTAGAAAGAGAAAAGAGACAGCCAGGTTTTGAATCCAGACCTCTCTGCCTCTGTGCTGGATGCCCCCTCTGGTTCTGCTCTTCACCCTATCTTGTGCCCTGGGAGACTGATAAGACATCAGTCTAGTCGAGTTTGGTCAGTGGTGGGACTGAGTGGGTAGAACATCCAAGGGAGAGAGGAGCACAAAGCCTGGGCGTTGACTGCCCCAGCTCCCTCTTTACAGGGCTGCGGCAGGCAGGCTGCTTCCTGCAGACCCTCCTTGCCCAGCTCCCTGTGTCTCTGGCTTCCCATAGCTGTTCCCTCCCCTTGCCTCTTCAGGACCCAGAACACTGCACTCTCTTTTATGGCTTATCTACATCTTATCCACACCTTTGTAACTAGTCTGTTATCAAACTCTCTTCAAATCATACCAAATCCAATATACCGTCTCTTTCCCGCTGGGACCACCAAGGACAGCTCACGATGCTATAGATTTGATTTTCAGGCTCAATCGCATCATTTATTCAGAATCCTGCCCAGGACTTTGAAAACCACTGGGCAGCGTAATGATTGTTGTACTTGTCACCAACCACTTCATTCTGGCGGGAGCAGGGGAGCAGGGCTTGGTGCTATGGAGCGGCTCCTCCTGCCTGTTGTCATCAGATTCTCTGCTGTCCGGCTGGCAGGACACTTCTTTGCTCTGGTCTGGCTTTTGGAACTGATTCTGGGCTAGGGTTAGGATCGTAGGAGAACCTGTTCTACAAACCCCACTCTGGGCATGATCCAGACTGGGTTTTGGGATGCTCGGTGGTAATGAGGCAAGTGAGATGTCGACTGAACTTACGTTGTAACTTTGAGTTCCCCTTGTCCGTCTCATGTTGGAGGAGTTGCCTGGGCAGCAGGAGCTAGGCAGGCCACGGGGCCTATCCAATTAAGTAACCTTGGCCCCTTTCTGCTCAAATTGCTGTAGTTAGTTTGCAAGTGACAGGTGCCAATTCCAGGGACGGGAATGGCTACTGGAATTGAGAAGTCCTCCAGCTGTGCCGGGTGGGTGGAGTGGGGAGGGAGAGGACCCCATTTTGACTGACTCCAGGCAGGGACATCAGGGCTAGTCTCCCTAGGAGTGCAGGGACTTTACATCCTCTGCATTTTCATGACCACTATCCTGGGCTAGCTGTGAACTTCCTCACTACAAGCCAGCGATTGCTGGGCCAACATATGCTTCCTGAAAACACAGATCCAGGCTCAAAGGCCACGGAACAATCTTCCAAAAGCTCAGATCATGTCACCCCTTTGCTCCTAAACCTACAGGGGCTCCCCAGTACTGTCAGGAACTCCTGTGCTTGCTTTCACGGCTCATCTCATGCTCTCAATCAGGTCTCTCTCTTTGCTCCCTTTTGGTGTTTGGGCCTCAACTGCTTTTCTCCTCCTTCTCCTCCTTCGTCCTTCTCCTCCTCCTCCTCCTTTCTTCTTCCTTTTTCTTTCTCCTCCTTTGAACCTGGGAGGTGGAGATTTCAGGGAGCCAAGATTGTGTCATTGTACTCCAGCCTGGGCGACAGAGCAAGATTCCATCTCAAAAAGTAATAGTAATAGGCCAGGCGCGGTGGCTCACGCCTGTAATCCCAGCACTTTGGGAGGCCGAAGCGGGAAAATCACAAGGTCAGGAGATTGAGACCATCCTGGCTAACACAGTGAAACCCTGTCCCTACTAAAAATACAAAAATTATCCAAGTGTGGTGGCACGCACCTATAGTCTAGCTACTCAGGAGGCTGAGGCAGAAGAATCGTTTGAACCCGGGAGGCATAGGTTGCAGTGAGCCGAGATCAAGCCACCGCATTCCAGCCCGGGTGACAGTGAGACTCTGTTTCAAAGCAAAACAAAACAATAATAAAAGCTTCTTGTTTCTCCTCTTTCTTTCTTTCTCCCTCCCCTCCCCTTCCTTTCTCTCTCTCTCTCTTTTTTTTTTTTAAACAGTCTTGGTCTGTCACCCAGGCTGGAGGGCAGTGGCACAATCTTGGCTCACTGTAACCTCTGTCTCCCTGGTTCAAGTACTTCTCCTGCATCAGCCTCCCATGTAGCTGGGATTACAGGCATGTGCCACCATGCTCAGCTAATTTTTGTATTTTTAGTAGAGACGAGGTTTCACCGTGTTGGCCAGGCTGGTCTTGAACTCCTGACCTTGTGGTCTGCCCAACTTGGCCTCTCAATACTTCCTTCCTTCCCCTTCCCCTTCCTTCCTTCCTTCTCTCTCTTTCTTGATGGAGTCTCAATCTGTTCAAGCTGGAGTGCAGTGGTACGATCTTGGCTCACTGCAACCTTCTCCTCCCAGGTTCAAGTGATTCTCCTGCCTCAGCCTCTCAAGTAGCTGGGATTACAGATGCGCACCACCATGCCCAGCTAATTTTTGTATGTTTAGTAGAGATGGGGTTTCACCATGTTGGCCAGTCTTGTCTTGAACTCCTGACCTCGTGATCCATCTGCCTTGGCCTCTCAAAGTGCTGGGATACAGGTGCGAGTCACCGCACCCGGCCTCTCTCTCTCTCTCTCTTTCTCTTTCTCTCTCTCTCTTTCTTTCTCTCTCCCTCTCTCTACCTCCCATCCTCCCTTTCTTCCTTTCTCTTCTTTCTTCTTCCTTCTTCCTTTCCTCTTTTCTTCTTTTTCCTCCTCCTCCTTTTTTTCCTCCTCCTTCTTCCTCCTTTCTCCTCCTGACTCCTCCTTCTCCTTGTCTTTATCTTCTTCCTTCCTCTTCTTTCTTTTTCTTCTTTTCTCCTGGTGGAGGGTGTTGCACCAAAATCCAGAATGCTGATATGAGTAGTTCACAAGGAAGAAGTCTGGTTGCAGAGGATGTCAGGGATCTGCTAATAATTCTTTCTCCGCTTCTGTTTGAAAACTGCTGCTTGAACCAAATGGTTGTGATCGCCATTGCTCTCAAGACCTCCATGATTTTGCCCAGGCTATTTTCTCTGTCTGTGATGCCTGGCATCTCACCATGTCCAAAGCTTCTTTCTTCTGCTTCTTTTTTTCTTTTTGAGACAGGGTCTCGATCTGTTGCCCAGTCTGGAGTGCAGTGGTGTAGTCATGACTCACTACAGCTTCTCATGACCAAATGTTATCTGTCCTTTAGGGCACAACATGATGCAACAAAGCCTCCAGCCCATTTCTGTCCCCAGCCCACAACATTCACTCTCATGCCCAAACAGGCTTCTTTCCTTCTCTGGGCTTACACAGGACTTGTGCTTCCCTCATGGAACTGTGTCAGTACTTTCTACCACAAACTGATTATCAGTATCCAGATTTCATCTCTCAGCTCTGTAAGAGGTGGGACCATGACTCTATCCATCATCTTTCACTCTTCCACAAAGCTCAAATGTCTTGTCCTTGGTATCATGCCAGATTCTACACCTAGAATAAAAGTAATGTTAGGTAAATGAAAGTAGGTTAACCAAAATTGTCTCCATCCTTGTGGATAAGGAATTTCTATTTCCAGGGGAGGGTACATGAAGAAATGCTGGTCCAAGGATACAAAATTTCAGTTAGACTGGAGGAATATGTTCAAGAGAATATGTTCATGTTGTACAACATGGTGACTGTAATTAATAACAATGTATTGCATTTTGTTTTGTTTTGTTTTTTGAGAGTGCAGTTGCACGATCTCAGCTCACTGCAACCTCCACCTCCCGGGTTTAAGTGATTCTCCTGCCTCAGCCTCCCAAGTAGCTGGGACTACAGGCAAGCACTACCACAAGTGGCTAATTTTTGTATTTGTAGTAGCGATGAGTTTTTACCATGTTGGCCAGGATGGTCTTGAACTTCTGACCTCAAGTGATCCGTCTGCCTCGGCCTCCCAAAGTGCTGGCATGACAGGGGTGAGCCACCTAGCCAATGTATTGTATTCTTCAAAATTACTGGCCCGGCGTGAAGGCTCATGCCTGTATTTTCAGCACTTTAGGAGGCCGAGGGGGGTGTACCATCTCAGGTCAGGAGTTCGAGACCATCCTGGCCAACATGGTGAAACCCCATCTCCACTAAAAATATAAAAATGAGTCAGGCATGGGTGGCATGCACCTGTAATCCCAGCTACTCAGGAGGCTGAGGCAGGAAAACAGCTTGAACCCAGAAGTCAGAGGTTGCAGTGAGAAGAGATCACACCACTGCACTGCAGCCTGGGCATCAGAGTGAGACTTGGTCTCAAAAAAAAAAAAAAAAAAGAAAAAAAAAATGAAAAAAAAAACTTCAGGGCTGGGTGCAGTGCCTCATGCCTGTAATGTCAGCACTTTGGGAGGCCCAGGTGGGCGGATCATTTGAGGTCAGGTGTTTGAGACCAGCCTGGTCAACGTGGTAAAAACTTGACTCTACTAAAAATACAAAATTTAGCTGGGTATGTTGGTGCATGCCTGTAATCCAGCTACTTGGGAGGGTGAGGCAGGAGAATCGCTTGAATCAGGAGATGGAGGTTGCAGTGAGCCAAGACTGTGCCACTGTAGTCCAGCCTGGGCAACAGAGCAACACTCCATCTCAAAATAATAATAATAATAACATTATTTATTATCATTGCTATTATAAGCTGCTATAAACATTCATGTACAAGTCTTTATTTAAATATACATTTTCATTTATCTTGAGAAAATACCTAGGAATGAAGGTTCTTAGTTATGTGGTAAGTGTATGTTAAATTTTATAAGAAACAGGGCAATAGTTTTCAAAAGTGGCTATATCATGTTACATTCATACTGGCAGTGTAAGAGAGTTTCAGATGCTCTACATCTTCAGCAACATTTGGTGATGTCAGTTTTTCAAAAATTTTGGACATTCCAGTGGGTGTGAGATGGTAACTCAGCATGGTTGTAATTTGCATTTTCCAGATTACTAATAATATTCTTATGTGTTTATTGACCATTTTTATATCTTCTGTTAGGTAAATATCTGTTCAAGTATTTTGCCATTTTTAAAAAGTTGCATTGTGGGTCAGGCACAGTGGTTCACATGTGATCCCAGCACTTTGGGAGGCTGAGGCAGGCAGATCACAAGGTCAGGATTTCGAGACCAGCCTGGCCAACATGGTGAAACCCCGTCTCAACTAAAAATACGAAAAATTAGCCAGGTATGGTGGTGTGTGCAGCTACTCAGAAAGCTGAGGCAGAATTCTTGAACCCAGGAGGCGGAGTTTGCAGTGAGCCAAGATCGTACCACTGTACTCCAGCCTGGGCAATAGAGCGAGACTATCTCTCCAAAAAAAAAAAAAATAATAAAAATGTTGTACTGTGAGCCTTTTACAGATCTGTAGAAATATGAGTAATATATACCTGTGTAAACACACATAGCCACACTTTAGATATGACTTCTGTCACATATATATATGTTAAACATTTCTCTCAATTTTGGCTTGCCTATTCATTTCCTTCATTGTGACCTTTGATGAACAAAAGATTGGCTTTGTTTTGTTTTTGGTTTGGTTTTTGAGACAGAGTCTTACTCTCTCCCCCAGGCTGGAGTGCAGTGGCACAATCTCAGCACAGTGCAACCTCTGCCTCCTGGGTTCAAGTGACTCTTCTGCCTGACTCTGAGTAGCTGTGAGTACAGATGTGCACCACCCTGCCTGGCTAAATTTTTGTATTTTTAGTCGAGATGGGGTTTTGCCATGTTGACCAGGCTGGTCTTGAATGTCTGACCTCGAGGGATCCTCCTGCTTCGGCCTCCCAAAGTGCTGGGATTACAGGTGAGCCACCGCGCCCAGCCTCTTTTGGCTCCTTTCAAGCAGCCTGATTTTGAGATTTCCCATATTGGCTTTTTTTTGCCATCCCTCTTTGTATGCTCTGTTGCCCAGGCTGGAGTGCAGTGCTGGATCTTGGCTCACTGCAACCCCCGATCCCGGGTTCAAGTGATTCTCCTGCTTCAGCCTCCCTAGTAGCTGGGACTACAGGCATGCGCCACAATGCCTGGCTTATTTTTGTATTTTTAGTAGAGACAAGATTTCATCAAGTTAACCAGGCTGGTCTTGAACTCTTGACCTCAGGCAATCCACGTGCCTCAGCCTCCCACAGGGCGGGGATTACTGGTTCGAGCCACCGTGCCCAGTCTGTCCTTTAATTTATTGTTAAATCTAGCTAGTAAATTATTAAGATATTGCAGGTATTCCTCATTAAGATTTTCATTAGGGTTTTTTCCCATTTCTATTTCTCTTCCAAGATTGCCTGTCTGTTCACTCATTATGACTATTAAGTTTTTGAACTTTTTTTTTTTTGAGGCAGAGTCTCACCCTGTCACCCAGGCTGGAGGGTAATGGCGTGATCTCAGCTCACTGCAACCTTCACCTCCCAGGTTCAAGCAATTCTCCCGCCTCAGCCTCCTAAGTAGCTGGGACTACAGGTGTGTGCCACCACTCCTGGCTAATTTTTATATTTTTAGTAGAGATGGTGTTTCACTATGTTGGCCAGGCTGGTCTCCAACTCCTGACCTTGTGGTCTGTCCACCTTGGCCTCCCAGAGCACTAGGATTACAGGCATGAACCACTGTGCCTGGCCGTTTTTTTTTGTTCTGGTTTTGAGACAGAGTCTCACTGTTGCCCAGGCCAGGCTGGAAGTGCAATGGAGTGATTTTGGCTCACTGCAACCTCTACCTCCCCAGTTCAAATGATTCTTCTGCTTCAGCCTCCCAAGAAGCTGGGACTTGTCATGTGCCACCATGCCCAGCTAATTTTTTTTTTTTGAGACGGAGTCCCCCTCCCAGGTTCAAGTGATTCTTCTGCCTCCCAAGTAGCTGGGATTACAGGTGCATGCCACCATACCTAATTTTTGTATTTTTAGGAGAGGTGGGATTTCACCGTGTTGGCCAGGCTGGTCTCAACCTTCTGACCTCGTGATCCACCTGCCTTGGCCTCCCAAAGTGCTGGGATTACAGGCATGAGCTACCACACCCAGCCTGGGTGTTTCTTTTAATAACATGTTTCAGGCCAGGTGCAATGGCTCACACCTGTAATCCCAGCACTTTGGGAGGCTGAGGTGGGTGTATCACTTGAGGTCAGGGGTTTGAGACCAGCCTGGCCAACAAGGTGAAACCCCATCTCTACTAAAAATAGGAAAATTAGATGGGCTTGGTGGCACATGCCTGTAGTCCTAGCTACTTGGGAGGCAGAGATGAGGGAATCACTTGAACCTGGGAGACAGAGGTTGCAGTAAGCCAAGATTGTGCCATTGCACTCCAGCTTGGGCAACAGAGACTCCGTTTCAAAAAAATAAATAAATTTTAAAAAGAAAAAAGTTAACTAGTACTAACATGCCACTGTTATAGCAAATTAAAACAATGGCAATACTTCTTCAAAATTAAATTATCTCAACTTGGCATTTTTTTTCTTTTTTGAGATGGAGTCTTGCTTGGTCACCTGGGCTTCAGTGCAGGGGTGCAATCTTGGCTTACTGCAACCTCCACTTCCCAGGTTTAAGTAATTCTTCTGCTTCAGCCTCCCGAGTAGCTGGGATTACAGGCACATACCACCATGCCCAGCTAATTTTCTGTGTGTGTTTTTTTTTTTTTTAGTAGTGATGGGGTTTCACCATGTTGGTCAGGCTGGTCTTGAACTCCAGACCTCATGATCCACCAGCCTCAGCCTCCCAAAGTGCTGAGATTATAGGTGTGAGCCACTGTGCCCGGCCTGAACTTGGCATTTTCTCAGCCATAGACTTCACAGAACTTACCGTCAACACCCAACCCCTATCTCCACTGCCTCCCTCTCCCAGCTCAAGTCTATGTTCTACGAAAAACAAGACACATGCAGATGTGGTGGTGCACACATCTGTGGGTAGTCCCAGCTACTCACAAGGCTGAAGCAGAAGGACTGCCTGAGCCCAGGAGGTTGAGGCTGCAGTGAGGGGTGATGGCATCACTGCACTCAGCCTGAGTGAAAGAGTAAGACACTATCTCAAAAAAAAAAGAGAGAAAAATATGTAAGAAAAATAAACTAGAATGAAAACACTGTAACTTCTTAAATAACACATTTAAAGTATCTTGTACATAGTAAGTGTTAATGACCTGTTAGTTATTATTCCATAGCTGCTAATTTTTTTAGGAATCGCCTAAAAATTTCAACTGTTTTTAAAGTCAAATTTTAAAAATAGGTTGCAATCTCAGTATAGAAAGGCATGATCCAGCTGGGCGCAGTGGCTCACACCTGTAATCGCAACACTTTAGGAAGCTGATGCAGGTAGATCACCTGAGGTCAGGAGTTCAAGACCAGCCTGGGCAACATGATGAAACCCCGTCTCTACTAAAAATACAAAAATTAGCCAGGTGTGGTAGAGCGTGCCTGTAGTCCCAGCTACTTGGGAGGCTGAGGTGGCAGAATCACTTGAACCTGGAAGGCGGAGGTTGCAGTGAGCCGAGATCATGCCACTGCACTCCAGCATGGCTGACAGAGCAAGACGCTGTCTCAAAAAAAAAAAAAAAAAGAGGAAAGAAAGGAGGCATGATCCAAGAGAAAATAGAAGAAATAGGATGGAGCAATACTTTATTTTTCCACACTTTGACAAGGAGGTTTTCCATAAACAACCTTTCCAGTGGAGAACAGAGAACATGAAAATCAGCTTCCAGATATCAATAGCTGTGTCTGCTCAGGGCCGAGGCTCCCCCTTGCCCATGTGGTGAGGTGGAGGGGTGTACTTCCCTTCCTTCATCAGTTTTTCCCGTTGCCTCCAGATGGTATCCATACGTTTCATCTGTCAAAGGAAAGCAGCAATTAAACTGAGAAAGGAGATATAGGCCAGAAAGTGAGAACTGGAAAAACCTGAGATGAATTTTGGTTTCATTTTTAAACTACAGAAAACCTTTTATCTTACAGGGCCTCTGAAATGAAGCCCACATTTAAAAGATTAACTTGAAATCACTTCCCAAGCTTTTAAACAAATTTTTAGTATACATGACCTCTCTGAAAACAACTAAAATGTTATTAATATATATAGTAATACAGATATTTGCAAAACCTTTAAGAGGCATATTTATGTATACTAAGATCTTTTAAAATATTAAAAGTTTAATCTCAGCACTTTGGGAGGCTGAGGCAGGTGGATCACCTGAGGTCAGGAGTTTGAGATCAGCCTGGCCAACATGGTGAAACCCTGATTCTACTAAAAACACAAAAATTAGCTGGGCATGGTGGTACACATCTGTAATCCCAGCTACTCAGAAGGCTGAGGCAGGAGAATCCCTTGAACTTGAGAGGCAGAGATTGCAGTAAGCCAAGATTGCATCACTGCACTCAAGCCTGGGTGACAGAGCAAGATTTTGTCTCTAAATAAATAAATAAATAGAAGAGTTAAGACAACCTGAGCACTTACATATTCTAGACCTCTCTATGTGAAAGTGGTACTGCTGCTGGTAACTATGCAATGGATATGAATGAAGCAAAAACAGCCAACATTAGGTTTCTTTTTCCCATATGGAAGTAAAGGCCTGATTCTTACCCAGCCACTAGTCACCGCTAAGTCCTCAATTCTGTCTCTTCTCAGGGCATTGGTTGATTCCCAACAAACCAAAGTTATGTTACACAAGTGTGTCAAAGTCACAACAATGGACTGGTCCCCAGATTCTGTGACATAGAAAATTTACTAATCCTGATCGCATTATTCCTCTGCTCAAAACCCTCTGATGGCTTTCTATCTTACTGAGACAAAAAGATGAATCCTTATAATGTCTTACAAGGCCTACTCCTGCGACTTCTCTTAGTATTCCCCTAGCTCCCTCCAGTCAGCTCAGGGGCTGTTGCACTTGCTGTTTCCTCTGCATGAAACTTTCTTCCCTCATATCCATGTGGCTCACTCTTCTCTAACTACCCTATTTAAAGTAGCATCCATTAGCTCCGGCCCATAGCACTTTCTATCCTTCTCCTGTTTATTCTCACTGTATTTATTATCACCTTATTTTAACTTATTAATTTTCTGCCCTTCCTCCCACTATAACATAAGATCCACCAAGTCAGATTTCTTTTTTTGCTGTTTTGCTTACTGTATTCCTAGCACATAGACTAGTTCCTGACTTTTTTTAACAAATGACTAACTTCACAAAGACATGAAGAATTAGTATATTCAGTTAAACATCTCATTAACCTTAAAGAAGTAGCAATGATGTAACTTCAGTAAAAAAAAACAAACCCTGATATAAACATTAACCATTTTTAAAAAGCTACTTTCTTACCATTTATCTTAGAGTCTCCCAACACAAGTCTAGTCATGGGTGAACTATGATAACACTGTATGTCAAATCTTCCTCTGAGCTAAAAGCAGTTACTTTGGATAAAAGCACAGGTTTTGGAGCCAGCCTTGCCAGGATAAACCAGCCCCACGAATTACTAGCTATATAAATTCAGGCAATGTCCTTAACTTTTCCTTACCTTAAATTTTTGTATGTTTGTTTTTTGAGGCGGAGTTTTGCTCTTTTTGCCCAAGCTGGAGTGCAGTGGTGCAATCTTGGCTCACTGCAACCTCTGCCTCTTGGATTCAAGCAATTCTCCTGCCTCAGCCTCCTGAGTAGCTGGGATTACAGGCAGCACCTGCCACCATACCCAGCTAATTTTTTGTATTTTTAGTTGAGACAGGGTTTCACCATGTTAGTCAGGCTGGTCTTGAACTCCTGACCTCAGGTAATCCACCTGCCTTGGCCTCCCAAAGTTAAATTTTTAATTGTATAGTGGGGAAACTAACATTAACTAATCTCATAGAATTGTTGTGAGAAATAAATGCATCATAATATGCTAAGAACTTACAATAGAACTTGATTCTAATTCTCTAACTCACTAGCTTCTTCACTACAGGGAGGTAACTAGTCACTTAAGGTGACCCTGAAAATGGTAACATATCTATTCAAAAAAATCACAGCATTAGGAAGTGACCTTAGAGCTGCAATTCTTTTTTTTTTCTCTCTCTTGAGACAGTTTCGCTATTGTCACCCAGGCTGGAGTGCAGTGGCATGATTGCAGCTTGCTGCAACCTCCACCTCCCAGGTTCAAGCAATTCTCCTGCCTCAGCCTCCTGAGTAGCTGGGATTACAGGGGCAAGCCACCATGCCCAACTAATTTTTGTATTTTTAGGAGAGATGAGGTTTCACCATGTTGATCAAGCTGGTCTCAAAATCTTTTTTTTTTTTTCTGGGACAGTCTCATTCTGTTGCCAGGTGCCAGGCTGGAGTGCAGTGGCACAATCTCAGCTCACTGCAACCTCCGCCTCCTGGGTTCAAGCAATTCTCCTGCCTCAGCCTACCGAGTAGCTGGGACTACAGGCATGCACCACCACGCCCAGCTAATTTTTGCATTTTTTAGTAGAGACGGGGTTTCACCATGTTGTCCAGGACGGTCTCGATCTCTTGACCTCGTGATCCGCCAGCCTTGGCCTCCCAAAGTGCTGGGATTACAGGCTTGAGCCACCGCGGCCAGCCGGTCTCAAACTCTTGACCTTGTGATCCACTCATCTCGGCATGAGCCACCGCACCCAGCAAGACCAATTCTTTAATTGTTCCAGATAAGGAAATAAAGACTAAGAAGGAAAGTGATTTGCTCAAAGTCACAAAACTCGTGGTGGTTTGCTAGATGTGATGGCTCATTTCTGTAATCCCAGCACTTTGGGGAGCCAAGGCAAGAGGATCATTTGAGGCTAGGAGTTCAAGATCAGCATCTGCAACATAGCAAGATCTTGTCTCTACAAAAGTTTTTAAAAGCTCCACATGGTGGCATGCACTGGTAGTCCTAGCCAGCTACTTGGGAGGATGAGGCAGGGCGATGAGTTGAGACTAGGAGTTCCAGGGTGCAGTGAACTATAATCATGCCACTGCACTCTAGCCTGGGTGACAGAATAAGACACTGTCTCAAAAACAACACTAACAGGCTGGGTGTGGTGGCTCACACCTGTAATCCCAGCACTTTGGGAGGCCAATGTGGTATCACTTGAGCCCTGGAGTTTGAGACCAGAGTGGGCAACACAGGAGATCCCATTTCCATTTTATATAAATCAAATCAAAGTTAGGGCCAGGTGCAGTTTCTCACACCTGTAATCCCAGCATTTTGGGAAGCGAAGGCAGGCAGATCACCTACGTTCAGGAGTTGGAGATCAGCCTGGGCAACATGGTGAAACCCTGTCTCTACTAAAATACAAAAAAATTATCTGGGTGTGGTGGTGCGCTTCTGTAGTCCCAGCTACTTTAAAGGCTGAAGTGGAATCACCTGAGCCCAAGAGGTTGTGGCTACAGTGAGCTCCTGCCTGGGTGACAGGAGTGAGATGCTGTCTCAAAACATAAGTTAAACTTAACCAGCTGGGTGCAGCAGCTCATGCCTGTAATCCCAGCACTTTGGGAAGTCAAAGCGGGTGGATCACGAGGTAAGGAGTTCGAGACTAGCCTGGCCAACATGGTGAAACCCCATCTCTACTAAAAATAGAAGAATTAGCTGGGCATGGTGGCAGGCTAATTGCTTGAACCCGGGAGGCAGAGGCCATCTCAAAAATAAATAAATAAATAAATAAATAAAATAACCAGCCAACAACAAATGAGTGCTGGCAGAAAAACAGCATCAGAACCTGACTCTCCTAACTCCCAATCCAATGTTCTTTCCACTTTACTACAGTGCCTCTTGTTGGTATCAATTTATTCAAATCTTTTTTTTTTTTAAATGACACCGAGTCTCATTCTGTTGCCCAGGCTGGAATGCAGTGGCATGATCTCAGCTTACTGCAATGTCTGCCTCTCAGGTTCAGGCAATTCTCAAGTGAATCTCCTGACTCAGCCTCTCAAGTAGCTGAGATTACAGGCATTTGCCACTACGCCCAGCTAATTTTTGTAATTTTAAGTAGAGACAGGGTTTCACCATGTTGGTCAAGCTGGTCTTGAATTCCTGACCTCAGGTGATCCGCCCGCCTTGGCCTCCCAAAATGCTGGGATTACAGGCATGAACCACTGCACCTGGCCTCAAAATTAGGTGAAATCCTAATCTGAGCAACAAATAACTGAAGACCAGAAGAAGGTAACATGTGTTGTGAACCAAATGGCTGAAAGATGGCCAAATATGACCCATTGTCCGTCAATACTACTAAAATGTGGCCAGGAATGGTGGCTCATGCCTGTAATCCCAGCACTATGGGAGGCTGAGGCAAGCGGATCACAAGGTCAGGAGTTTAAGACCAGCCTGACCAACATGGTGAAACCCTATCTCTACTAAAAATACGAAAATTAGCTGGATGTGGTGGTGCGCACCTGTTATCCTAGTTACTTGAGAGTCTGAGTCAGGAGAATTGCTTGAATCTGGGAGGCGGAGGTTGCAGTGGGCTGAGACTGTGCCACTGTACTCCAGCCTGGGCGACTAGATTGACACTCTTTTGAAAAAAAAAAAAAAAAAAAAACCTGCCCGAGCTCGGTGGCTGACGCCTGTAATCCTAGCACTTTTGGGAGGCTGAGGTGGGTGGATCACCTGAGGTCAGGAGTTCGAGCCCAGCCTGGCCAACTTGGTGAAACCCCATCTCTATTAAAAAAAAAAAAAAAACAAAAACCTAAAATATTACTTACCTAATGATCAATATTCCTGCAGAGATTGATACAAAATTATTTCCTGACACTCCCTTATTCCAAGTGTGGCTTCACTTTATCCAAATGCTAACAGCAGATGTTGAGAGAAAAAACTGTAAAGCTTTGATCCAGGTCACTGTGCTATCATTTCTGTTTGTTATATCTAGAGCACATAAATAGGCAAAACAACAGCCCCCACCCAGAGATTTCTTTCCTAAGAAAGAGCAGGCCCCTATATATTCTGTAACTCATTTTTTTTTTTTTTTTTGACAGTCTCGCTCTGTTGCCCACGCTGGAGTGCAGTGGCATGATCTAGGCTCACTGCAACCTCTACCTCACGGGTTCAAGCAATTCTTCTGCCTCAGCTTCCCAAGTAGCTGAGAGTACAGGTGTATACCACCATGCCTGGCTAAATTTTGTATTTTTAGCAGAGACAGGGTTTTACCATATTGGCCAGGCTGGTCTCAAACTCCTGACTTCGTGATCCACCCACCTTGGCCTCCTAAAGTGCTGGGTGATAGGTGTCAGCCACTGCACCCAGCCAACTCATTCAACTTTTGAGGAGGTGGACACTATGCTGTTAACATCTCTTTTCCTCTGCATTGTCAGTCAGGCTCATGTACATCAATCTCATTAACACCTCCATCTTCTTCAGAGTAGAACGAATCCAGAGATGTTGAATGCAATAGATCTGCAGGGTTAATCCTCTTCTCCAATGAGGATTCAAAGGATTTGAAATACTTTTACCCAAAGATTTTCAAGGATCAACATCTAAAGCTAGTTGATATTCTTTGATTTACAGCCAACCAAAAAAAAAGGGAATACACACACATGCAATTTCTAACCTATGGCTAGAGCAGGGTAAAACACTAAGGATAATTTGGGAGAAGAGGAAGAATGCTGAGGAACAATGTGCCATCCTCATACGTGAGGGCATTTAACTTCCTCATCAAGGTACCAAAGTAGGAAAGGTTCAAGAGATTCTCCTGCCTCAGCCTGGTGAAAGGTATTTCACCAGAAAAGCTTTGCCAATTCACACTGGGCAAGGTACTGCCCAAGGACCCATTAAAAACGCTTCAGAATAGCCCTAAAGAAACAAGAAAGTAATTCAGCTTCCACCTCCATCACTTCCTTACTGTTTTTGTCCGAAGTATACACTCTATGAAATCATCATATTCTATCTTGCACTCTTTCTCTGCCCGGATAGTACCGATTCCATGTGCACATTCTATCCATTCTTTTTCAAAAGCATGGCATCGAGCAGGAAACTTGTAGGGCTGTTCAGCACTTTGGATTGTCCACCACCGATCTAGGTTAATGCCGAACCTTTTCTGCACGTCCAAGAAAGGCATGTCTGTAACTGAAAAATTAAAAAAATAAGTAAATAAAAGGCCACAAGAGGGCAATCAAGTGAGAAATTTCTTTCTTTTTTTTTTTGAGATGGAGTTTAGCTCTTGTTGCTCAGGCTGGGGTGCAATGGCACAATCTCGGCTCACAAGTAGCTGAGATTACAGGCATGCGCCACCATGCCCAGCTAATTTTGTATTTTTAGTAGAGATGGGATTTCTCCATGTTGGTCAGGCTGGTCTCGAACTCCCAACCTCAAGTGATCCACCTGCCTAGGCCTCCCAAAGTGCTGGATTACAGGTGTGAGCCAGCATTCCCGGCCAACTGAGAAATCTCTAAGAAAAAATTAGATAATCATGATAAGTAGCCCTCTAGAAAGCTGTCTGGATACTATTCTCCGGATTTCTTCTCACCAAATTTTTTCATAAAATAGGTTCTTCTAGTTTATGGCAGATAGCAGTTTTTGTGCTCTTTCAAAACTCAAGGAAAAGAGAACTATAACTAAAGAACAATGCATAAAAGTACTTTCTCGGCTGGGTGCGGTGGCTCACCCACCACGTGAGACAAAGTCCCGTTCTGTCACCCAGCTGGAGCACATGGCATGATCTTGGCTCACTGCAACCTCCATTTCCTGGGTTAGAGCAGTTCTTCTGGCCAGTCTCTCAAGTAGCTGTGACTACAGTTGTGCGCTACCACACCTGGCTAATTTTTGTGAGACGGGGTTTCACAATGTTGGCCAGGCTGGTCTTGAACTCCTGACCTCAGGTGATCCACTCACCTTGGCCTCCCAAAGTGCTAGGATTACAGGTGTGAGCCACTGTGCCTGGTCTAAAAAAAATTTTTTTTAATTAGCCACCTGTGGGCCGGGCACAGTGGCTCATGCCTGTTAAACCCAGCACTTTGGGAGGCTGAGAAGAATGGATTACAAAGTCAAGAGTTCAAGACCAGTCTGGCCAACATTGTGAAACCCCGTCTGTATGAAAAAGACAAAAATTAGCCGGGCGTGGTGGCTCACGCTGGTAGTCACAGCTACTTGGGAGGATGAGACAGGAGAATTGCTCAAACCCAGGAGGTGGAGATTGCAGTGAGCTAAGATTTTGCCATTGCATGCCTGGGCAACAAAAGTGAAACTCTGTCAAAAAAAAAAAGGGAGGGAGGGAGGGGTTAATTAGGCCATGCAGGTGGCTCAGGCCTGTAATCCAGCACTTTGGGAAGCTGAGGCAGGCAGATCACGAGGTCAGGAGTTTGAGACCAGCCTGACCAAAATGGTTAAATCCCATCTCTACTAAAAATACAAAAATTAGCTGGGCATGGTGGCCCAGGTCTGTAGACCCAGCTACTTGGGATGCTGAGGCAGGAGCATCATTTGAATCCCGGAGGCAGAGGCTGTAGTGAGCTGAGATGGCGCCACTGCACTCCAGCCTGCGCAACGCAGGGAGACTGAGTCTCAAAAAAAAAAAAAAAAAAATGGGTTAATTAAAACTTACTCTGTAGAACATGAAAGACATTTGGAAAAAAAAATTTACATGCAAATATAAAATAATGTTAAATGTAAAAAAAAAAAACTAACAAAAAACTCTGCCTGCCTAAGATGACTGGAAGGATGCGCGCGCACACACACTCACAAATGTCAATATAAATGTGTATTCACGGTAGATTTAAAGGTGAATTTAACTTCTAAAGTTCCTTCCCATCCCTCAGTCATCATTTACTGAGTAGTTACATTCCAGGTACCCAGATGCGGGGGGCGGGGAGGAAAGCAGCTCCAACGTTAGCACCAGAGGCACACACTCGGATTGGGAATCCACTGCAAGGGACACGAGTGGGTAAGAGCTCGAAGGAAGAAGCATCAACTAGGCCCCAGAGACCAGAAAATGCCTTTAAGATGGCTTGCTAGTTCGCCAAATGACGATCAGTGAGCAGAGTGTTCCAACTGGACAACAGCCCGAGTTACCTACAGCCGGAGGTGGGACAATGGAGCCCAGTGTGCGTGACTGGAAAAAGAATGATATGAGCTCAGGAGGTTGGCGGGGCCGATATCACGCAGAGTCTGCAAAGCTGGGGTAAGGAGCGCAGATGTTAGGCTAAGAAACAGAAAGCCAAAGCATTTGTAGAGCAAAAACCTAAACTAATCTGGAAAGCGGAGAGAACTGCAATCTCCGGGTTTCGGTGCCATTGGCTGTGGGGGTGAAGCGAACCGGAAGAGCAGGGCACAGTTCGGGCTTGGGAGAAGGGGACACACAGCAAGCAAAGAGGAAATTTGTTAACGAGATCTCGGAAGGAAGGCCCTTAAGTTAAACTGCCCCGCGGACGTAACCAGCCCCTACCTATCCAATGCTCGTGCCCTTGTCTCTTCTCTGGCCTCCGCTTCAGGACGACGAGCTTGCGACGCGGACGCCTGCCGTAAAGGGTGCCCGCCGTAAAGGATGCCCGTAGCGTGACGTTTGTAGCGCGACGTCAGAAGCCGACCTTCCCTCAGCGGTCTTCCCAGGAAACCAGAGAAACCAAGCCTATTGGCCTGGTACAATGGCTTACTCCTGCAGTCCCAGCAACTTGGGAGGCTGAGGCAGGAAGATAGCTTCAGCCCAGGAGTTCGAGACCAGCCTGGGCAACATGGCGAAACTCCCATCTCTACAAAAAATAAAAAATTAGCTGGGCATAGTGGCTCATGCCCGTGGTCCCAGCTACTCAAGAGGCTGAGGTGGGAGGATCCCTTGAGCCCAGGAGATCGAGGCTGTAGTGAGCCATGATAACGCCATTGCATTGCATTCCAGCCCTGGCAACAGAGAGCAAGACCTTATCTCAGGGTAAAGAGCGAGAGTGAGAGCAAGACAGGGAGAGAGAGAGAGAGAGAGAGAGAGAGAAGAGAGAGAAGAGGTAGAAAGAAAAGAAACCAAACCCATCAATCATAGAGAAATAGAGAAGACCTAGCCATTAGTGAGTTCTTGCTCCTTTCTTGCACTGCGGCTAGCATGCTCATGACAACACTGACTGGTGAGAGACTTGACCAAAACCACAGGGGAGAAAACACTAGTTTTCTCTGCCTACCCCACTAGTGGGTAATCACATGGACTATAAACCCAAACCACCACATGGGGTCAAATGTAGGCCCCTACCAATTTCGTGTAATCCTGAGAAGGTTTCTTAACTTCACTGCACCTCAGTCTCCTCATCTGTTAGGATAATTATAGTACTCACAATGGAGGGTTGCTATGGGGATTAACTGATTTATGTATAGAGCACTGAGACAGTGGCTGGCACATGGGAAAAATTCCAAGGCAGTCGCAGTTCCTTGATGTCTCAGTTTTCAGTTTGTGTGTATCAACTGTTACCATGCCTGTCATTTCTTCCAGAAACTCCAGTGACTCTCTTTGACTACATCAGAGACTCTGTAAAGTGCTGTGGGTATGTCTTCAGGGGGTGGGTAGGGGGTGGACCACAAGGTGTGCATGAGATATTATACATTGGAGGTATGGGAGGAAAATACTAGTATATATATATATGGATAATTTTTATTATTTTTGATACAGGGGCTCACTCCCATTGCCCTGCTAGAGTGCAGTGGTGCGATCACAGCTCAATGTAGCCTCAACCTCCCCAGCTGGTGATCCTCCTACCTCAGCCTCCCGAATAGGTGGGACCACACATGCATGCCACCACCCACCTGGCAGTCTTTATGATTATTATTTTATTTGAGATAAGGTATCACTCCATCACCCAGGCTGAAGTGTGGTAGTGCTATCATAGATCACTGCAGCCTCAAACTCCTAGGCTCAAACAATTCTCCTGCCTCAGCCTCCCAAGTAGCTGGGACTACAGACTTGCCACCAGGCCCAGCTAATTCTTTTTTTTTTTTTTTTTTCTGAGACAGAGTTTCACTCTTGTTACCCAGGCTAGAGTGCAATGGTACAATCTTGGCTCACTGCAACCTCTGCCTCCCAGGTTCAAGTGATTCTCCTAGCTCAGCCTCCCAAGTAGCTGGGATTATAGGCACATGCCAACATGCCCAGCTAATTTTTGTATTTTTAGTAGAGACAGGGTTTTGTCTTGTTGGCCAGGCTGGTCTCGAACTCCTGACCTCATTATCTTCCCGCCTCAGCCTCCCAAAGTGCTGGGATTACAGGCGTGAGCCACCGCACCTGGCTGCCCAGCTAATTCTTCAAAAAAATTTTTTTTTGTAGAGTTGGAGATCTCTCTCTGTTTCCCAGGCTGGTCTCCAACTCCTGGACTCAAGTGATCCTCCTGCCTGGGCCTCCCAAAGTGCTGAGATTACAGGCATAAGTCACCATGCCCAGCCCTTTTATACATTTCTTTTTTTAACTCTGAGAGAGAGTTCAGGGCAGGCTGCTTGTAAGGATGTGACAAATTCTTTTATACATTATTAACCTAAGAAAAAATAGGGTGCCCTTTAAATATTTTTTTTAAGATTGAAAAAAAAGTCAGAAGGAGCCAAATCAGCACTGTAAGGTGGATGACTAATGATTTCCCATCAAAACTCTTGCAAAATTGCTCTTGTTTGATGAGAGGAATGAGCAGGAACATTGTCAGAGTGGAGAATGACTCTCTGATGAAGCTTTCTCAGGCATTTTCTGCTAAATTTTTTGCTGGCTTTCTCAAAACACTCTCATAATAAGCAGATGTTATTGTTCTTTGGCCCTCCAGAAAGTCAATAACCAAAATGCCTTGAACATTGAAAATAACAAATGATGTGACCTTTGCTCTTGACTGATCCAGTTTTGATTTGACTGGATCACATCCACTTCTTGGTAGCCATTGCTTTGATTGTGCATTGTCTTCAGGATTGTTCTGGTAAAGCCATGTTTCACCTCCTGCTACAATTCTTCAAAGAAATACTTCAGGATCTTTATCCAACTTGTTTAAAATTCCCATTGAAAACTCTGTAGCTAATCTGAGCATGATGGTTTGGCACCTACCAAGTAGAATATTTGCTTAACTTTAATTTTTTTTTTTGAGACGGAGTCTCACTCTGTCGCCCAGGCTAGAATGCAGTGGTGCAATCTTGGCTCACTGCAACTTCCGTCTCCTGTGTTCGAGCAGTTCTCTGCCTCAGCCTCCCAAGTAGCTGAGATTACAGGCATCCGCCACCACACCCAGCTAATTGTTATTTTTATTTTTTATTTTTTAAGATGGAGTATCGCTCTTGTTACCCAGGCTGGAGTGCAATGGCGCAATCTCGGCTCACTGCAACCTCTGCCTCCTGGGTTCAGGCAATTCTCCTGCCTCAGCCTCCCAAGTAGCTGGGATTACAGTCACATGCCACCATGCCCAGCTAATTTTTTGTATCTTTAGTAGAGAAGGGGTTTCACCATGTTGACCTGGATGGTCTCGATATCTTGACCTCGTGATCCACCCGCCTTAATTTTTATATTTTTAGTAGAGACAAGGTTTCACCATCTTGGCCAGGCTGGGCTTGAACTCCTGACCTTGTGA
Organism: Callithrix jacchus; assembly: GCF_049354715.1. Taxonomy (NCBI): domain Eukaryota; kingdom Metazoa; phylum Chordata; class Mammalia; order Primates; family Cebidae; genus Callithrix; species Callithrix jacchus. Next base: position 75,585,907 of record NC_133508.1, on the reverse strand, counting down.
TCCACCTGCCTTGGCCTCCCAAAGTGCTGGGATTACAGGTGTGAGCCACCGCACCTGGAGCTCAACTTTAATTTTTCAGTCAGAATTATGTAAACAGAACCAACTGAGAGGTCTGTGGTGTTGGTTATTATTTCTGCTGTTGTCAATTCACTTCAGTTAGGACACAAAATATTTTTCTCATAAATTGATGTGGATGGTCTGCTATTGTGGGTTTCATCTTCAACATCATCTCATCCTTCTTTATTTTATTTCTTTGTTTTGTTTTGTTTTGAGACAGAGTCTTAGTCTGTTGCCAGGCTGGAGTGCAGTGGCATGATCTCGGCTCACTACAACCTCCATCTCCTGCCTCAGTGTCCTGAGAAGCTAGGATTACAGGCACATGCCACCATGCCTGGCTAATTTTTGTATTTTTAGTAGAGATGGAGTTTCACTATATTGGCCAGGATGGTCTTGACCTCCTGACCTTGTGATCTGCCCGCCTTGGCCTCCCAAAGTGCTGGGATTAGAGGTGTGAGCCACCATGCCCTGCCAATTTTATTTTGTTTTTGAGATGGAGTCTTGCTCTGTTGCCCAGGCTGGTGTGCAATGGTGCGGTCTTAGCTCACCACAACCTCCACCTCCCAGATTTAAGTGGTTCTCCTGCCTCAGCCTTCCCAAGTAGCTGGGATTACAGGCACCCACCAAAACGCCCAGCTAAGTTTTGTATTTTTAGTAGAGACGGGGTTTCACCATGTAGGCCAGCCTGTTCTTGAACTCCTGGCCTCGTGATCTGCCTACCTCAGCCTTCCAAAGTGCTGAGATTAGAAGTGTGAGCCACCATGCCTAGTCCCCTTTGTTTCTTTCTTTTTTTTTAATTTTTATTTTTATCATTATTTTATTAGAGACGGGGTTTCACCATGTTGGCCAGGATGGTCTCGATCTCTTGACCTTGTTATCCAACCACCTCGGCCTCCCAAAGTGTTGGGATTACAAGCATGAGCCACTGTGCCCGGCCCTCTTTCTTTTCTTTTCTTTTTTTTTGACAGGGTCTCGCTCTGTCACCCAGTAGCTCAATCATGGCTCACTACAGCCTCAACCTCTTGGGCTCAAGTGATCCTCCTGCCTTAGCCTCTTGAGTAGCTGAGACTACAAGCAACACACCACTAAGCCCAGCTAATTTTTTTTTTAAATTTTATTTTGTATAGACAAGGTCTCCACTATGTTGCTGGGCAACAAGAATGAAACTCCATCTCAAAAAAAAAAAAAAAAAAAAGAGAAAGAAAGGGAAGGGAAGGGGAAGGGGAAGGGGGAAGGAAGAAAAGAAACAAGAAGGAGAGAGGGAAGAAAGGAAGGAAAGGAGGAAGGGAGGGAGGGAGGGAAGAAGACTATGCAGGATTAGTATGAAGATGGGCAACTCCAGTGCCACTAAGGGCTCACTATCAGGAAATGACAGCAACATCAGGATAAATGGCAATGGATAGCCTCTGTTTGAGGGCTGGGAGTAGTGGGAAATGTGACAATTTGTGTTCTGTCTAAAGCCAGCAGCATCTACTCAGCTCCATTTTATTGTTATTATAAGAGAATCAGAACCCCAACTGTCAAATCTGAAGATTTTTCAAGAGAAACTAGAAATCTGTTGTTATTGTTTAAATGTGAACCCTCCCACTTTAAAATGTGAGGTGACTTATTTTTTTTTTTTAGTGCTGGCCAAAAAAAACCCAGATTAGAAGTTCCTTTGAGCTGCCAGATTCCAACCCTTAGATTTCAGTAAAATGGAGGCAGGCAAAGGAATGTAAACTCTGATGGCTTTTTGCACACAGTCTTGCTCCTTTCTTATTCACTCCCCTGTTGCTGCTGGATACTTTTCTAAAATCTGATCATTCAAAAACACTTCCAACAACAATAATGACGCAACCTATCAAAACCTCGGGGATACAGCAAAGGCGTAGCTAAGAGGAAAGTTCATAGCCCTAAACGCCTACATCAAAAGACAGAAAGAGCACAAACTACAGATATTCTAAGGTCACACCTCAAGGAACTAGAGAAACAAGAACAAATCAAACCCAAATCTAGCAGGAGAAAGGAAATAACCAAGATCCCAGCAGAACTAAATGCAATTGAAACAAAAACAAACAAACAAAATACAAAAGATAAATGAAACAAAAAGCTGGTTCTTTGAAAATGTAAATAAAATTGATAAACCAATAAAAGCAAGATTAAACAAGAAAAGAAGAGAGAAAATCCAAACAATCTTGCTAAGAAATGAAACAGGAGGTATTGCAACTGACACCACTGAAATACAAAGGATCAAGGCAACTATGAACACTTTTATGCACATAAACTAGAAAACCTAGAAGAGATAAATAACTTCCTGAAAAATACAACCCTCCTAGCTTAAATTGGGAAGAACTAGATATCCCGAACAGAACAATAACAAGCAGCAAGATTTAAATGGTAATTTAAAAATTACCAACAAAAAAAAATCTAGGACCTGATGTTTTCACATCAGAATTCTACCAGACGTACAAAGAAGAATTGGTACCAATCCTTTCGACACTATTCCACAAGGCAGAGCAAGAAGGAATCGTCCCTAATTCATTATATGAAGCCAACATCACCCTAATGCCAAAACCAGGAAAGGACATAACAAAAAAATAAAACTACAGGCCAGGCGTGGTGGCTCATCCCAGCACTTTAGGAGGTTGAGACAGGCAGATCACCTGAGGTTGGGAGTTTGAGACCAGCCCGACCAATGTGGTGAAATCCCATCTTTACTAAAAATACAAAATTAGCTGGGCATGGTGGTGCATGCCTGTAATCCCAGCTACTCAGGAGGCTGAGGCAGGAGAATTGCTTGAACCTTGGAGGCGGAGGCTTTGGTGAGCCGAGATCTTACCATTGAACTCCAGCCTGGGCAGCAAGAGCGAAATTCCATCTCAAATTAAAAAAAAGGAAAGAAAACTACAGACCAAAATCCTTGGTGAACACAGACGCTAAAATCCTTAACAAAATACTAGCTAGCTGAATCTAACAACATATCAAAAAAATCATCCACCATATCAAGTGGGTTTCATGCCAGGGATGCAGGGATGGTTTAACATACGCAATCAATAAATGTGATATACCACATAAACAAAAATTAAAAACAAAAATCACATGTTCATCTCAATAGATGCACAAAAAGCATTTGCCAAAATTCAGCATCTCTTTATGATTAAAACTCTCAACAAAATTGGCATACAAGGGACATACCTCAATGTAATAAAAGCCATCTATGGCAAACCCACAGCCAACATAATGCTGAATGGGGAAAAGCTGAAGGCATTCCCTCTGAGAATGGGGACAATACAACAATGCCCACTCTCACCACTCCTCTTCAACATAGTACTGGAAGTCCTAGACAGAGCAATCAGACAAGAGAAAGAACTAAAGCGCATCTAAACTGGTAAAGAGGAAGTCAAACTGTCAGTTTGCTGATGATATGATTGTTTGCCTTGAAAACTCTAAAGACTCCACCAGAAAGCTCCTTGAACTGATAAAAGAATTCAGCAAAGTTTCTGGATACAAGATTAATGTACACAAAATCAGCTCTTCTATACACCAGCAGTGACCAAGCAGAGAATCAAACCAAGAACTTAACACTGCCGGGCCATGGTGGCTCACACCTGTAATCCCAGCACTTTGGTGGTGGGTGGATCACCTGAGGTCAGGAGTTCAAGACCAGCCTGGCCAACTTGGTGAAGCCCAGTCTCTACTAAAAATACAAAAATTTGCTGGGCGTGGTGGCAGGCACCTGTAATCCCAGCTACTCAGGAGGCTGAGGGAGGAGAATCACTTCAACCTGGGAGGCAGAGGTTGCAGTGAGCTGAGATCGTGCCATTGCACTCCAGCCTGGGCAATGGAGGGAGACTCTGTCTCAAAAAAATAATAAGAAGAAGAAGAAGAAGGAAAAAAAGAACTCAATCTCTTTTACAATAGCTGGAAAAACAACAACAACAACAACAACAACTTAGGAATATACCTAACCAAAGAGGCAAAATACCTCTACCAGGAAAACTACAAAACACTGCTGAAACAAGTCATAGACAACACAAACAAATGGAAACACATCCCATGCTAATGGATGGGTAGAACCAATATTGTGAAAATGACCATACTGCCAAAAGCAATCTACAGATTCAACACAATCCCCATCAAAATGCCATCATCATTCTTCACAAAATTAGAAAAAACAATTCTAGAGGCCAGGCGCGGTGGCTCAAGCCTGTAATCCCAGCACTTTGGGAGGCCGAGGCGGGTGGATCACGAGGTCAAGAGATCGAGACCATTCTGGTTAACACGTTGAAACCCCGTCTCTACTCAAAATACAAAAAATTAGCTGGGCATGGTGGTGCGTGCCTGTAATCCCACCTACTCAGGAGGCTAAGGCAGGAGAATTGCCTGAACCCAGGAGGCGGAGGTTGTGGTGAGCTGAGATCGCGCCATTGCACTCCAGCCTGGGTAACAAGAGTAAAACTCTGTCTCAAAAAAAAAAAAAACAATTCTAAAATTTATATGGAACCAAAAAAGAGCCTGCATAGCCAAAGCAAGACTAAGCAAAAAAAACAAATCTGGAGGCATCACATTACTTTATTTCAAACCATAAGACCATAGTCACCAAAACAGCATGGTACTGGTATAAAAATAGGCACATAGTCTGGGCAAGGTGGCTCACACCTGTAATCCTAGCACTCTGGGAGGCTGAGGCGGGTGGGTTACCTGAGGTCAGGAGTTCAAGACCAGCATGACCAACAGGGTAAAACCCAGTCTCTACTAAACATACAAAAATTAGCCCAGTGTGGTGGTGCATGCCTGTAATCCCAGCTACTTGGGAGGCTGAGGAAGGAGAATCGCCTGAATCTGGGAGGTGAAGGTTGCAGTGAGTCGAGATCGTGCCACTGCACTCCAGCCGGCGTGATGGCGAGACTCCATCTAAAAAAAAATAATAATAAAAAAATCAACTCAAGATAGATTAAGGGCTTAAATCTAAGACCTGAAACTATAAACATTCTAGAAGATAACATTGGAAAAGTCCTTTCTGACATTGGCTTAGGCAAGGATTTCATGACCAAGAACCCAAAACAAATGCAATAAAAACAAAGATAAATAGTTGGGATTTAATTAAACTAAAGAGATTTTGCATGGCAAAAGGAACAGCCAGCAGAGTAAACAGACAACCCACAGAGTCAGAGAAAATCTTCACAATTTATACATCTGACAAAGGACTAATATCCAGAATCTACAATGAACTCAAATGATCAGTAAGAAAAAAACAATCCCATCAAAAAGTGGGCTAAGGACATGAATAGACAATTCTGAAAAGAAGATATACAAATAGCCAACATACATATGAAAAAATCCTCAGCATCACTAATGATCAGGGAAATGCAAATCAAAACCACAATGCAGCCCGGTTGTGGTGGCTCATACCTGTAATCCCAGCACTTTGGGAGGCTGAGGTCGGTGGATCACAAGGTCAGGAGTTCGAGACCATCCTGGTCAACATGCTGAAACTCAGTCTCTACTAAAAATACAAAAAGTTAACTGGGCATGGTGGCGTGCTGTGATAACCTGCTTTTTGTTAGCTTGAACTGACTCTCTCTTTCTTAGCTAAGAGCTGTTCAGGCTTCATGTTAGCTTCTTGATCCAAACAGACTCCATCTTAGCTTCTTCATTTTAGTTATTCTCCTCCCCATCCATTAAGTATGTAACTGTAGTATATAGCTGGGGCAGGATGACACCGGCTCATCCAGGAGTGCATTTGCTGATAAGAGGCTGAGTCAAGTGGTACCAGCAGAGCCTGGGAATGCAGGTGCTGTCAAGTACCCAGAGCCCCCATATCTATAAGTTGTATGTCTTTTTTCTTTTTTTTGAGATGGAGTTTCGCTCTTGTTACCCAGGCTGAAGTGCAATGGCGCAATCTCGGCTCACCGCAACCTCCGCCTCCTGGGTTCAGGCAATTCTCCCGCCTCAGCCTCCTGAGTAGCTGGGATTACAGGCACGCACCACCATGCCCAGCTAATTTTTTGTATCTTTAGTAGAGACGGGGTTTCACCATGTTGACCAGAATGGTCTCAATATCTTGACCTCGTGATCCACCCGCCTGGCCTCCCAAAGTGCTGGGATTACAGGCTTGAGCCACCGCGCCAGGCCTGTATGTCTTTTTATGACAGCTTTAGCCCTTGAACCTGATACTGTTTTATTTCTCATGTACTAGTTTATCTTTTAACTTTTTGCTTACTCTGCTTCTGTGAAAAACTTGCTTCAGCTAGGTTCTCCCCTCCCTTTCAAACTAGGGTATAAGAAACCCCCGAACTCCTTCTTCGGGGCCAAGAGAATTTTGGGCATTAGCCACCTCTCAGTCGCCGGCTAAAATAAAGGACTCATAATTCAATCTCTCGCTCAGGTGTAACAGCGCTAACTCCCTGTAGTCCCAGATACTCGGGAGGCTGAGGCAGGAGACTTGCTTGAACCTGGCAGGCAGAGGTTGCAGTGAGCCAAGATTGAGCCACTGCACTCCAGGCTGGGCAACAGAGTGGCCTCTGTCTCAAAAAAACAAAAAAAAGAAGGACAAGCACGGTAGCTCACGCCTGTAATCCCAGCACTTTGGGAGGCCGAGGCAGGTGGATCACGAGGTCAAGAGGTTGTGACCATCCTGGTCAACATGGTGAAACCGCATCTCTACTAAAAATACAAAAAATTAGCTGGGCATGGTGGCGCGTGCCTGTAATCCCAGCTACTCGGGAGGCTGAGGGAGGAGAATTGCCTGAACCCAGGAGGCGGAGGTTGCGGTGAGCCGAGATCGTGCCATTGCACTCCAGCCTGGGTAACAAGAGCAAAACTCCGTCTCAAAAAAAAAAAAAAAAGAAAAGAAAAAAAAAACTAAAACCGAAATGCGATGCCACCTTACTCCTACGAGAATAATAATGGCTATAACAAAAAAGTAAAAAAAAAAAACAGTGGGCACAGTGGCTCATGCCTATTCATGCCTGTAATCCCAGCACTTTTGGAGGCCAAGGCAGGCAGATCACCTGAGGCCAGGAGTTTGAGACCAGCCTGGCCAACATGGTGAAAGCTTGTCTTTACTAAAAATACAAAAAATAGCTGTGCGTGGTGGCAGGCACCTGTAATCTCAGCTACTTGGGAAGCTGAGGCATGAGTATGGCTTGAACCTGGGAGGTGGAGGTTGCAGTGAGCCAAGATCATACTACTGTGCTCCAGCCTGGGGGATAGTGCAAGACTCTTGTCTCCAAAATAATAATAATAATAATCATAATAATAAAATAAAAAAACCCAGTAGATGTCAGCATGGCTGCGGTGATCACGGAACACTTCTACACTGTTGGTGGGAATGTAAATTAGTATAGCCACTATGAAAAGCAGTGTGGAGATTCCTTAAAGAACGAAAAATAGAACTATCATTTGATCCAGCAATCCTACTACAGGGTATCTATCCAGAGAAAAAGAAATCATTATACAAAAAAGATACTTGCACATGCATGTTTACAGCAGCATAATTCACAACTGCAAAATTGTGGAACCAACCCAAACGCCCATCAAACCAATGAGTAGATAAACGGTGGGCCAGGCACGGTGGCTCACGCCTATAATCCCAGCACTTTGGGAGGCCAAGGCAGGCAGACCACAAGGTCAAGAGATCAAGACCATCCTGGCCAACATAGTGAAACCCCATCTCTATTAAAATACAAAAATTAGCTGGGCCTGGTGGCCCGCACCTCTAGTCCCAGCTACTTGGGAGGCCGAGGCAGGAGAATTGCTCAAAGCTGGGAGGCAGAGGTTGCAGTGAATGGAGATTGCGCCACTGCACTCCAGCCTGGTGCCTGGCAAAAGAGCGAGACTCTGTCTCAAAAAAAAAAAAGAAATGGTGGTATATATATATATGATGGAATACTACTCATCCATAAAAATGAATGAATTAATGGCATTTGCAGTGATCTGGTGAGATTGGAGACTATTATTCTAAGTGAAGTAATTCAGGAATGGAAAACCAAATATCGTATGTTCTCACTGATATGTAGGAACTGAGCTATGAGGACACAAAGGCATAAGAATGATACAATGGACTTTGGGGACTTGGAGGAAAGGGCAGGAGGGGGGTGAGGGATAAAAGACTACAAGTAGGGTACAGTGTATACTACTTGGGTGATGAGTGCATCAAAATCTCACAAATCACCACTAAAGAACTTACTCATGTAACCAAATCCCAGCTGTACCCCAGTAATTTATTAAAATAACAATAACACTTCCAAGACCCCAGAGCTCTTGGGAGGAAGAAAACAGTCATAATGCTGTAGCCAGTGATCTTCTGCTACAGAAAGATGAATGAAACACAAAGGAGGGAGCCATTCATTCTGCCCCGTCTGTGTGTGAGGTGTCAACGCTTCTAGAAAAGGTAAAAATTCTTGGGTTTGGCATTAAGATCGTTCACCCATTTCTAAATCCTCAGATCCCATTCTTGACTGCCCCCACTCAAACTCTTGTTCTCAGCCATCCACGATAGCTCTCATGTTCCAAGCTTGTAGGAGCAGTTTCTTCTGCCTGGAACAATCCCACCCATTCACTGCCACCTTCCCACTGTCTCCCTGGTGAATGCCTAATCCATCCAGATCTAGTTTATCATGTCGTTTTCTGGTGAAAACTTCCTGAATTCCTCAGGCATTTACTAGGCCTTTTTGAGATCCTGCCAACCTGTAAACGGCTATTATATTGTTAAATTATGATGCCCTGTTAAATGATGCCCTGGCCTCCACTGGGCCCTGCATACAGTCTTGCTGTATGCATGAGGGGCGTGCAAGGAAGGATGTAGGTGTCAGCCTTCCTTGGCCACAAAGGCTGGGAAACTACAACTCCCAGAGCACCCCCTGCCAGAACTGAGTCTGCGTGTTGCCACTGGTGGCTGCCTGCATTTTGATGCTCTCTCTGTCACAAGCGAGGTAATGTTGCCGTCCCTTTCCCCCTTCCCCACCTTTACCTTTTCTTTGCCTGGATCTGCATACCCATTGCTTCTTGGGTGTTTTCATACTGAAATCAAAGGCGACCTTCCAGCATAGAGAGGCAAGCCCAGGCTATTGCTGTTTTCCGTTTCATGGATCCTGAGGCCCCGACATCCAGTGGAACAAGTCTAGGTATTCTTCCCAACATAGCCTTGCTCCCAGCATAACAAAGCAGGGCTAGAAGTCCTAATGCAAGACCCTCAGTCCCAGCCCTCTGAACAAGCCTCAGCTGCTGCATGCAGGGTGTGTGCAAGGTCGCAGCCAGAGCTGTCTAAAGGTCCCCTGGGGCTGTATTCACAGGATTTCTGTCCTTGACCTGTAAGGTTTCCTCATGTTTACACACCTCTTAATCATAATTTGAGAAAAGCTCTCACAGTACCCTTCTACAGATAGGCTGTCTATAATTTAGTACATTGGGAATTTAATTTTGGTCTGTATCCTGGTACCACTGTCACAGAGATTTGAATAAGCAGGGTAGCACACTTGGGGAAGACGGTATTTGCAAAGTCTCCCTACTCCTAACCTGGTAATTTGGCTGTAGAACAGACACAATAGAGCAGAGAAGCAAAGTAATGTGAAAAACAAATGGGTCCTAAGGGCTAGAATATAATGGAAACCAGAGTGATCATCTAAGTGACATCTAACAATGTGCCATTTGAGGGTGGAGGAAATATCAAGTTGAACAGGTGAAACAATCAGGAATCACTGAAGCAAAATGAATTGGGGAGAGACTGTGCCAGGCTCATGGTGGGAGGGGTAACTTGATTTTGGTAAGCACCCCATCCCTAGAACTACTAACTCCTCTCATTTTGATTTATAGAGCTGCCTCTTAACTTTAATCAGGCTTCCTAAGTAGTACGATTACATGAAGAAAATAAACTGGTAAGGCCAAAGGGCCAGTCTACCTGATATATATTCTCATAATAAATTAACACACTGGAGTCTGGTTTTATAGAATATAGCTTTATTAGTGAGTCAGCATTCCTGAACACAGATGAGGGTAATTACACTACCTGCAGGGAACCTGCCAGGGCAGCTGAATAACCTTCCCCAGGAAACACCCTGCCCTTTCTCTGTCCAGACTCGAACACATACCAAAGCAGGAGTCTTCTGCCCAGTAGACTGTGAACTTCTCTAGGATGAGGACTGCTGAATCAATAATTTTGGCTGCAGAGAAATGTTGAGAAATATTAAGTTTATGAATATTGTTGAATGCTGAGTGTATGATAGAATATATTGTTTGCTAGGAAGAACGATGGCAGGGAAAACCTAGCTGCCCCCACCTCCGCAAGTAGTAAACTACTTGGGGCATTCCAAAGTGGTAGGACAATGTATGCATATCGTACGCTGGTTAAAACAATTTGTTGAGCTATCTGACCCTGCCCCCTTGGCTCCCTCATGGAGAATACCTTTTAGCTTGTTCATAATCAGTGGTAAGCAAGCAACAGCTGCCTGCTTGCTGTATTTTTGTGTTATGAGAAAATACATAACACCTGTTTGTTAAAAATAATCACCTGTCCAGAGAGAATAAATAAATGGATCAGACTCTGCTCAGGGCCTTCAGCCTGGAATGCTGTTAGCCCCTGAGGCTCTCAGTTCAAAAGGCTGCTGGCCCCCTGGATAGACCCACTTTGTTGTTCTATCTGGGTGTTTCTCATTTCCTTCAGTGCTGCCTGGGTGGGGGTCTCTCCAGCTGAGTTGGTACTCAGTAGAGAGACAGCCTACAGAAGGCTTAAAATTATTTGATCTGGGAGTTAACAAGAAAGAGTTTCGGGTAGAATACTGAAGACTGGGGAACAGGAAGAGTAGCCACATAATTCATTAAGTCATTCACTATTTAAGAGATAAGAATAGAGATAATAGGTCAAAGCCAGGTGAAGTGGCTCATGCCTATAATCCCAACATTTTGGGAGGCTGAGGTGGTGGATCACTTGAGGTCAGGAGTTCCAGACCAGCCTGGCTAACATGGTGAAGCCCTGTCTCTACTAAAAATTAGCTGGGTGTGGAGGCAGGTGCCTGTAACCCCAGCTACTTGGGAAGCTGAGGCAGGAGAATCGCTTGAACCTGGGAGGTGGAGGTTGCAGTGAGCTGAGTTGGTGCCACTGCACTCCATGCTGGGCAACAAGAGTAAAACTCCATCTCAAAAAAAAAAGAAAAAGTAAAAAATAATAGGTTGAGTCAATGCTGGGGACAGAGTCTGAGAGGAAATTTTTCTTTTTTTTCCTCATCAACTCTCTAACCCTATGTCATCATTCTTTCTTTGCTTTTAAAGAGACAGGGTCTTGCTCTCCTTGGCTGGACTGTAGTGGTGCAATCATAGTTTACTGTAACCTTGAACTCCTGGACTCAAGCAATTGAGAGGAAAATTTTAAAATAGTGTATGCAAGAGCTAATTAATGCCTTTAAATAGGTAGGTTTAAGAGGATCTATGTCACCTTATTCCCCTCCTCTACTGTCAAAGGAACCAGAAGCAGCTGTGGAACTGGGCTGGAATAGATAAAGTGGGGGGCAAAGACAAGCCAATCCAAAAGAAAAAGGATCTTTGAAGGAATGTCTAAAGGGACAGGGAAGATGAGACCAGATTCTTCAAGAGCCATGTTCCTTTTAGGTGAAGCTACAGCCATGGCTAATCATCCTTCTCAATAAACATATGGGCCTTCATTACCTCTGACTGGACCAAAAAAGAGACTTTTAGTGGCTGTGTCTTAGTCTGGTATTTGCCCTTCTGTCTTGCACCTAGCCCTGAATTCGTTTTCCCCAAGCTCTTCAGATTTCCACAGGATAAGGGCCAAACTCCTAGTAGCCAAAGCCCTCTATTAGATAGCCCCTACTACTACTCAGCTCCAAACTCTTCCCAGGATCCACAATAGTTTTCTACTCTGGTTACACAAGAATGTCCTCTCTGTATACCACCATGGTTTCCCACTACTCAGTCTTTGCTTACTTCAAGCCCCAATCCCTACTTTCACCTACCTGAGCCCATTCATTCTTTGAACCTTGTTTTCACCCTACCTCCTCCAGTGAAGCTTTCCCTGATCAGAACCGCTATTTCCTCAGTCTACCACCTGTACCATTCAAACAACACTTACCAACTTTTACCTTGCCTGCTTCTATCTCTTGCTAGACTGAGTCCGTTCTCAGCAGATTCAACTATTTATGTTAAACTCTAAACTGGGTACTAGGGATATAAGACAGTTGGGCTAGGGCCATTTTCAGAACTTGTCAGACTTTAAAAACTCAAATATCATTCTCCACAAATAAAGAACACAGAAGACACCAGTAACACTTGCTGAATGATTAACACTCAAAGCTAACATAAACATATCTTTTCCTACTTATGTTTAAGTAACAAGAAGGTATATTGGGTATCGAGCCAGGTTAACAGCCTTTAATCAAAGCCCTGATGAGACAAGAAATAGGTACTTTCACTCCTAGAAATGGAGCATTAAAACATCTGGATCCACCTGGAACACATGTTCTCAGGACCTCCTGAGGGCTGTGCCACAGGCTATTGTCACCCTAAATTTGAAAAAAGAAAATCTGGGAGATCACACCTATAATCTCAGCACTTTGGGAGCCCAAGCGTGGGGGGCTCGCTTGAGCTGCAATGAGCTATGATTGTACCACTGCACTCCAACATGGGCAACAGAGTGAGACCATCTCTAAAAAACAAAGAGAGAAACCTACTGGCAAAGCCAACTAAAAAGCAGTTAAAATGGCCCGGCATGGTGGCTCACCTGAGGTCAGGAGTTCGAGAACAGCCTGGCCAACATGGTGAAACCCGTCTCTACTAAAAATACAAAAATTATCTGGGCGTGTTGCCTGTAATCCCAGCTACTCAGGAGGCTGAGGCAGGAGAATTGCCTGAACCCAGGAGGCGGAGGTTGCGGTGAGCCAAGATCGCGCCATTGCACTCCAGCCTGGGTAACAAGAGCGAAACTCCGTCTCCAAAAAAAAAAAGAACAGTATTTTATAAACTACCTTTAAAGTCCTGCTACTTCTGTTAAGTAAAATTCTCATACCCATTTTTGTACCTAAAATGCTAAAATTAAAAATGCGTGCAATAAAATTGGTCATTTCAAATCTTTTTCCCTCCCCCAATTGTATGCTTCCTGTCCCCATCCTTGAGAATCATTGCGGTCAGGTGGCTCAAGCCTGTAATCCCAGCACTTTGGGAGGCCGAGGCGGGTGGATCAGGAGGTCAAGAGATTGAGACCATCCTGGTCAACATGGTGAAACCCCATCTCTACTAAAAATACAAAAAAATTAGCTGGGCATGGTGGCGTGTGCCTGTAATCCCAGCTACTCAGGAGGCTGAGGCAGGAGAATTGTCTGAACCCAGGAGGTGGAGGTTGCGGTGAGCCGAGATCACGCCATTGCACTCCAGCCTGGGTAACAAAAAAAAAAAAAAAAAGAGAGAATCATTGCTCTAAACAGTTTTCAGTAGCTTTTTCTGTAACATACTTTGGCAATCAGTCAGTTTTTATTTGTAAGCAAAAAGGATTTTTTCATCACACCTCAACTTAAGGTATAATATCCTTAAGAACGACAAATTAGGGCAAGTGTTCACCAACTTGTGATGCAACAAGGATTATAAATGAGTAAGTCTGCCTTGTTTGTGTGTTCTTTTTCAAATGTTTCTTCATGCTCTAGTGCAAAGGCACTATTTTTGTGTAAAAGGACACAGTATTTTCAGCTCTGTGGCCCATACTTTTAGCACCTATGCAAGTCTGGGGTTGCAATTTGAAAGCTGCCACAGATAAATGAATAGGTGTAGCAATGTTTCCACAAAACTTTCCAAAAACAGGCCAGTTTTTGTATGACCCCATTATAGAGTAACATACAAAATATACATAGTGAAAAAAACAAAACAAAACCATACATAGTGAATACAGATTCACAGAAAGGCATTACCAAATTCATTTGTCATTCATCTTTTATTTATTTAATCAAACACTTAAAGATACAAATTCTAATAAGCAAAAGTAAGATCTTTATATTAACAAGGGGCTATCCATATTGGAAAACTGAGAATCACTACCTGGGACACAAAAGTATGGGTCTCCAGAGCTGATGACTACTATAAAGAAACCTGCTGTAACATTTTAAAGTGCATAGTCTAAGCCCAAGCTGTGCTAAATACTTTACATGGATTATTTCTTGCATTTGAAAACAAAATCCAGTATGTACCTATTATTAACCTCAATTTTACAGGTAAGGAAGCCATAGTTCAGAGTTTAGTAACCTGGCAAGGCTGACATAAACAAATTAGTGGCAGAGAAGAAACTAAACTACAGAGCTACAAACACCCAAAGTCAGTCCTTTAACAACTATACTAGCCAACTAATCCTCCACAGTAAGCAGATTAGAAGATTCACCAGGTCTGGAAGGTTGGCTTAAATTCTTGTACTCCCTGATGGTCTTCCCCGTTGGAAGATCTTAACAATTATCACTGCTTTAGGAGCTCTGATGTTCCTTTCCCTCTTCTGACTCAAGAATGGACACTTAACTCCTTTTTTTCCCTTAAGCTTAAGACTGTCAAGAGGATAATAACTGGAATTAAAATAGAGAAAAAACTAGCTCACCAGACATGGCTGTTCTGAAAACTCTGGTCCTCAGAGGCTTATGTTTTTGTAGGGTGACTTCTTCCTTGGTCTTTAATTTATATGGGACAAAGAGTGCCCTTAAATTCAAGCTCTGGAAATCAATGTCTAGGGAAAAATTCCCTCATTTGACAGTCTAAGACCTACCTTCCAGGTCCCCATTTTCTCTCATAATTGTCTTTTCTCTAGATTATAAACACTAGACAAACATGTGTAGTCTCTTTAGAGGGGATCCCAAAACCCAGCCGTGGTGGTTTGGTCTTACCTTGTGACCCCAGAGGGCAACCTTACATGATAGCCCAACAATGGATATAGTGAGAGGGTGGGGTGAGCAGTGTCATTTTCCTTAGAGAAATCTACTCTATTTCTCAGCCAGGAGCAACTTAGTTGGAATAGGGGCTGACACTTTAAATAGCAAGTGAGCACATAACTCTGATCTATTACAAGACTTCAGTTGGGCAGCATTCCCCATTACTGGTTCAGCCTCCATGGCTTCTGATGGCTCCCACAGCTGCCCTTTCCTTATTTTGGTGTGACTAGCCCACTGCAGTGCCATTCCCATTACAGCCAATGCTATGTTCCTCTTTTAGGAACAAGTGACTACCATGAAAAGAGATAACAAATTGCCCTTCAAATACGAAGTAAAATCATTCTTTCATTATTTTAAAAAATCACTGTTGGGCT
The DNA here is from genome assembly GCF_049354715.1 of Callithrix jacchus. Lineage (NCBI taxonomy): Eukaryota > Metazoa > Chordata > Mammalia > Primates > Cebidae > Callithrix > Callithrix jacchus. The sequence goes on along the minus strand of NC_133508.1, from coordinate 75,570,588 downwards.
TTTTTTTAAAGGTCCATAAATTTTCAATGTAATGTTGAACTGGGGAAATGGTTATAGCAGCTCTCATGTAAGTTTTCTGAATTAGTGAACATTATCACAGTATTAAGTATTAAGAAGGCAAGGTAAACAAATAGCTTAAGTATTTTATTTGTTTGCAACTAAGCTTGTTAACACTATATAATGAAAATGTACAAAGAATAATGTTGCAGTTTTTGGTTAGATTTAAGTCAAAGACATTCATTAATAAGGATCTTTGAATGTGAATATTCCAGAAATTTCTCTAAGCCATCTGATCAGAACAACTGTCTCTGAATATTACCTTACTTTGGAAGGTATTGGCATACATTTGAATTAAACTCAGAATTTTTCAAAATAAGCCCTAATTAAAAAAACTATTCTATATTCAAAGTAAAACAATATTAATAGAACTTTCCTTTCCAGAAACAATAAAGGAAACAAGGCATTTTGTAAAATGTGGTCCTGAACAAGTCACAGTAAAAAATAAATGTATACTTAACTTCCACCTCCTCAAAACAGAGGCTATTTTCTGTTCCTCGGCCTTGGAAACAAGGTGAAGAACAGCCTATATGCGACTTCGGGCAGGGGGTTGCCAAAACAAAGCTGAAGCAGTTGACCATGGACACCTCAAAATAATTTGGGAGAACCTGACCAAAGGATTCTATATTTTTTTTTTTTTGAGACGGAGTCTCTGTCGCCCAGGCTGGAGTGCAGTGGCGCGATCGATCTCAGCTCACTGTAACCCCTGCCTCCTGGATTCAAGTGATTCTCCTGCCTCAGCCTCCCAAGTAGCTGGGATTACAGGCGCTTGCCACTACACCTGGCTAATTTTTTTGGATTTTTAATAGAGATGGGGTTTTACCATATTGGCCAGGGTGGTCTTGAACTCCTGACCTCAAGTGATCCACCTACCTCGGCCTCCCAAAGTGCTGGGATTACAGGCGTTAGCCAACACACCCAGCCCCAATTCTACTTTTAATAACTAACACAAAGGTGAAGTGGCTCCTCCCAAGTAGCAGTGCTGCTGGGGCCTGGCCCAGGCCTAGCCCTGAGCTCACCTCTTATGCTCCCAAGCAAACCCTGATGCTCCTGCTCCAGGGGACACCTTTTCCCTTTAGAGGTTCAGTGTCCAGGGAGCTCTATGATTGTGTGAATGAGGTGAGCACTGACTCCATGTGAGTATTTTAAGGCTTGGAGTCAAAGTATTTTCCTAACACGCCTAGGCAGAGTCCATGTGTCAATGGCCCGTCTCCAGTTTGTTCAAATTTCTCACCACACATCTGTAGATCTAGGACTGTAGACCTTTGCTATATCATCATAATCATATCTAATGTCCATCCTAACTTATGATTCATATTCTGTGCCTGGAAACAGTCCCTGTATTTAACAATAATACCTACACATAAAAACAATCCACTGTTACAACTTATATGGTCACAAAACATTAATGATCTTCTGTAGACCAAGCAAATGTTTTTTTACCATAATTGTCGTGCATCAAATTCACAGCCAGAATCCCCAAGATCAAAAAAAGTTTTTGCACAATACAAATAATAACTTAAAATACACATACACACATATACACACACTCTCACACACACTTCTTACAGAACTGTGCTTGGGGAAACTCCATTTGCTGAGTGCCACTGAAGGCATATTTTGCTAAACTGCTGCTCCAGGTATTTTTGTTTGGAACATCTATCACAGTAGGGCACAGCTGTTTATTGGATGAGCAGAAAAGAAAGATATGCTTGTGGCAACCAGAAAGTTTTATGGTCTTTCAAGTTGTATAAAATGGACCCGCAGAAACATTTAAGTGTTCTCAGGATGCAAAGTTGGAGCTGAAATGTGATATCAAACCAGTTGCAAAAAGTGTACAGCAGCCATCTTTTGAGGTCAAACCTGGTACCCAGATATGTGACAAAGCTTCAGGACACATCTGTAAATTAGGAATAAAAAACAAGGGTTAAGAATACTAAAAAATGTAGTGTCATGCTTTAAAAATTTTCACTAATAGTAAATGTGATAAATAGCATGAACAATGAGTCACCACTTAAAAGACACTAAAGATCAAGAATTTAAGAAATCTGACTCAAATTCAATTAGATATACAGCTGTTTATATTTTATGTTTTGAATATCTGGTAGCTGCAAGATATTTAGAATAAGAAGTCTTGTGGCTGGGTGAGGTGGCTCATGCCTATAATCCCAGCACTTTGGGAGGCCAGGGTGGGTAATCATGAGGTCAGGAGTTCGAGACTAGCCTGGCCAACATGGTGAAACCCTGTCTCTACTAAAAATACAAAGAATTAGCTGGGCATAGTGGTGGGCACCTGTAATCCCACCCACTCGGGAGGCTGAGGCAGGAGAATCACGTGAACCCAGGATGTTGAGGTTGCAGTGAGTGCCACTGCACTCCAGCCTGGGCAACAGAGTGAGACTTCGTCTCAAAAAAAAACCCCAAAAAAACACAAACAAACAAACAAAAACACACACCGCCACCTCTCCCCACAAAAAAACAAAAAGAAATACTGACCACACTTGATAAACTAACTTAAGGAATCAATTTTCATAAATTAACAACTGAAACTATCTTTCTGGTAACAATTGGTGCTTGAGTCAGATTACCTAGATTTTAATCCTGGCTGAACCACTAGCTATATAAGCTTGGACAAATTAACTTCTTTAAGTGCTATCTTTACGCATAAAATGGGGCTAACAGTAGTACTCCCTCATAGAGTCACTGTGAGGATAAGCTTTGGTGTGGATTTAAGAGACTTAGCACAGAGGCAGGCACATTTTACTTCACAGAGGCTTTTTACTCTCAGGAGAGATTCAGTGAAGAAATTCTGCTCTTGAAACTTGGAAAATTCAAAGAAAATGTGGCAATACTTACAGCTTGTTGGCCTTGTCCCATACCGTCGCATAATCTGATCATGTGTGAATTTCACAAAAGATTCATATTGTTCTGTGAGAAGACAGTACATACTTATCCTCAGCAACTCTCCCTCAATTTTTCAAGAATCAAGTGTCAGGATCACAAATAGCTTCCCAGTTTGAATTCTCCACCTTCTCAGGCCCTCCTTATAAAGGAGATCTGATCCTTCCTCTTAGAACCCAGAGCCAAATCCCTGGCTTCTAGAATTGGTCACTGATGGTGTATAACAGTATTTTCCTGATAACCTCTCCCCCTGACATAACTCCATCCCCTACTAATAGCCTCCCAAGACAGAGAGGTATGCTTACTACCACAGCCAGCAAATTTCAGCCCTTCTCCTATGGGACATGAATCTTAGAAACTCTTTCCTTGCTATAAATTTCAACACTCACTGAGTGAAAACCATGAGTGGAAGAAGTGTGGGATGGTCAGAAATCTAAGAGAAAATCTATACCATACAACTGTAAACAGTTCTACAGAAGTACCACCTTGTAACGGGAAACTGAGTAGAAAAAGCGGCAGCCTGACATCTGTGAACAGAGAAGTGACTCAGAACCAGCTGACTGAAATAGTATTAAGGTGGAAGTGGGAGAGGGAATGATATATTAGAGATGCTTCTTATAATATGTATTATATTAAAGGATCAAAGTAGTTCTACTATAGAGGAACCCATTTAACTTTGCTTAACTCAACAGCTCCCAATATAAAGCAGACCTATTAACATTTCAAGGAACCAAGTTTTGTGGGTCACCAGATTAGGAAACAGTGCTGTTACAGGAAAAAGTTGTGCTTCTTCACTCTCCCTCATGATTACACAGCAGCAACGCATGAAAGCTGCCTATATATCTCCTAATTACTCACACTGTCATCCTAAGCAACAGATCTTGACCTATATCCCACAGGGTTCAGCTGAGGACTTTAATCAGAAAAGGAGTATGATAAGGTTGGTACTTGCGATACAGTACTGTGGTTTAACGTGAAACATTATCCACTTTCACTAAACAGGTACTATTTTTTATTCCTGATTCAGATCTCTTCCTTTCACAGAAGGCTTTAATTGTTGCCATCACTGATCACTACTTTTGTAAAACAAAGCCTGCCCTAGCCTTGCTTTTATTCTATTGTTCCTCTCAAATCATAGGATGTCCGACTCTCCACATTCATAACTATGACTTCCACTAGGAAATTTGAATATGTTGACAATGCTGCACTCTTCCATAACACCTGTTGGGAGTTTCGTATAGTATCACAACCACCTGTTTACCAGCCAGCTAGCCCAAATGGCCTACTCAATGCCTTTACTGATATGGAAAATTCTTGCAGAGGCTTGATTTCTTTCTTTTCAGAAATGCAAATGAAAAATCCTTCCCACTGGGGAAGGTGTAACATTCCAGTAATCCCAGCACTTTGGGAAGCTGAGGTGGGGGATTTCTTGAGGCCCTGAGCTACAGACCAGCCTGGGCCCATAGCAAAACCTTGCCTCTATTTTAAAAACAAAGTCCTTGGAACTTGAAGCCAATAAAAACAAAAACAAAAACAAACAACAACAACAAAAAACAAAGTCCTTCCATATAGTGTATACATGATGTGTTTACAATCACCAAAGTAACTTCAATACCCAAAACTCAATAAACCCCCTTGCATGAAGTCCTATTCTCTAAGTTATTTAACTGGCATTAATTCTTAACTGAACCCTGTTAATGACAATGGCATATTCACTGCCTCGGCCTACCTGCTAGTTTGGTATTGAGGATTTGCTCATATTCCTCCCGAATCTTATCTTCATAGTCTTTTAAGAGACGCTCACATATTATTCCAACTTGTCGGAGGGTAAAGGTGGGCTGGTCCTTCTTCATCCATGAGGAACCTGGCCAAAAGAAACATCGAGTTGAGGCTGGGTGTGGTGGCTCACACTTGCAATTCCAGCACTTTGGGAGGCCGAGCTGGGTGGATTATCTGGGGTCAGGAGTTTGAAACCAGCCTGACCAACATGGTGAAACCCCATCTCTACTAAAAATACAAAATTAGCCAGGCATGGTGGCACACCATCTCAAAAAAAAGGAAATCAATATTTTGTTTTCTGAGATGGAGACTCACTCTGCCACCTAGGCTGGAGTGGAGTGGTGTGATCTTGGCTCACTACAACCTCAACCTCTCAAGTAGCTGGGATTACAGGTGAGCACCAACATGCCTAATTTTTTTGTATTTGTAGTAGAGACCAGCTTTTGACATGTTGGCCAGGCTGGTCTCAAACTCTTGACCTCAGGTGATCCGCCCATCTCAGTCTTCCAAAGTACTAGGATTACAGGCATGAGCCACCTAAATTGGCCAAAAAAAATTTTGTTTGTTTTTTTGAGATGGAATTTCACTCTTGTTGCCCAGGCTGGAGTGCAATGGCTCAATCTTGAATCACCACAACCTCTGCCTCCTGGGTTCCAGCAATCCTCCAGCCTCAGCCTCCTGAGTAGCTGGGATTATAGACATGTGCCACCATGCCCAGCTAACTGTATTTTTAGTAGAGACAGCGTTTTTCCATGTTGGTCAGGTTGGTCTCCAACTCCCGACCTCAAGTGATCCACCAAAGTGCTGCGATTACAGGCGTGGGCCACCAAGCCCGGCCCTCGTCCAGCCAAAATTTTATCTAACTTTAATCATTTAAAATTAAATAGCCCACATGTGGCTATCTAATATGCACTGGCTACCATATTACACATTGCAGTTATACAGGAAGATATTCTTGTATTGGGTGGATGGAAGCACATCAAATCAATCTGAGGTTTCTTCCAATTTCATAATTTTAGAATTAAAAAAAATATCTGTAAGTAGTAATATATCCACTTTAGCAACTGTATTACATTAGATGAGACCAATTCTGGATTCATTGTTTTAAGTATCATTTACAAATTCTTAAGTGGATTTTGCAGATTAAATCGGGCTTACCTGGAGAGCTAGGTGCTGTGAGTGCTGAGGAGTGAGGTTGACTTTCTGAGGCACAAGCTTCACTCTGATTAAGAACAACTTCTAAATGTCTCCACCTCTGGTAACGACTATATTCTTGTTTTATGTTCTGAAAAATTTGCTCTAATAAAAAAGAAACAATCTTGAGCTTTTACTTTATTTCTCATTTCTTCAAACTTTCTTCAGAAGTCGGAATAGATAAAGATCTTTTGACTAGACTTTAGATACTCCCTTTGGCATGTAGGTCTCAATCTCTCCTTCCCCCCATATAAATAAGCAAAATGTTTATACTGTACAAAGCACTCCCCTGTGGCTTCAAAGACAGTATGTTCTATTGCCACTATTTCAACAATGCATAAAAGAACAGCTACTTTGGAATAACCAGCCCAGATTCCCTTTACTTGTTCTCCTGTGGCAATGAACAAAAGATACGCAGTTTGCTGGATGGTTAACCAGTACAATTTACAGTTAAAAAAAAAAAAAAAAATCTGGCCGGGCGCGGTGGCTCACGCCTGTAATCCTAGCACTTTGGGAGGCCGAGGTGGGTGGATCATCTGAGGTCAGGAGTTCAAGACCAGCCTGGCCATCATGGTGAAACCCCATCTTAAAAAAAAAAAAAAAAAAAAAAAAAATCCTCCATTTACCTAATAGGGGCTATTTTTTATCTCCTTTAAATTTTACAATTCCACAAGCTAGGGTATTAAGGGCTGAGTCTCACACTGCCCAAGGCCTTCTAACAAGGAAGCTCTTGTCCCATATGGGACTTTAAAAAAGCACCTCTGGAGCCGGAAGTGGTGGCAAGTGCCAGTAATCCCAGCTACTCTAGAGGCTGAGGTGGAGGATCCCTTAATCCCAGGAGTCTAGCCTAAGCAACACAGCAAAATCCTGTCTCCAAAAAAACCCCCAGGGAAGCTTGGGTAATTTATCTTAAACAAACAAACAAAAACTCTGGGAAAGAGGGCATCAGAAACCATTACTATATTCACAGTGTGGACATCGACCAGAGAAAGAACTGAGATTTAATGCCTAGAAAATAATTTTCAGGGTTTAGAAAGGAATTTTCTGATCCTAAGAGGCAACTCTGTGTGGGGGAAGATTGAGTCAAGGTAATCACAAACCAAATTTGCTAACACTATTAAAGGGAGCCCAGGAAACACAAATTACTATACAAATTACACCTAGAAACAACAAAGAATCTGAAAGGATGTGGTTTTCAAGTTCTTTGTTTTTACCTCCTTATTTAAAAAAAGAGAAAACTGTATTCATCTCCCCCAACTCAAATTATTCAAGTGTATACTTTGCTATAACCATATATTTTCTTAACAGTGGGAGGCATTTATAGTGCCACTTTGATTCTTACTAGCTATGTGACTATAACCTTGAGAAGTCATTCAGGATCTTTACTTTTTCAATATAAACATCAAATACCTACCTGTGGTAAAAATCAAAATCAAAGATAACAATAAAGTCGTAACAAGTGACAGTACAGTCCAGGAACTGACATGAATTCAAGTGGTTCCACACATAAACTCCCTAACTTTCAGCCTAAATACTGGAACAATTGGAGTGCAATGGCACAATCTTGGCTCACTGTAACCCCTGCCTCCCAGGTTCAAGCAATTCCCCTGCCTCAGCCTCCCAAGTAGCTGGGATTACAGGCACCCACCACCATACCCAGCTAATTTTTTGTATTTTTAGTAGAGACAGGGTTTCGCCATGTTGGCTAGGCTGATCTTGAACTCCTGACCTCAGGTGATCCGCCTGCCTCAGCCTCCCAAAGTGCTGGGACTACAGGCATGAGCCACCGAGCCCAGCCTCACTTCATTTTAAAATGCCTTATTCCTCAAGCCAGAGTCAATACAAGGACAAGAACTGCAAAGACATGAAACGAGAAAGAACAAGTATGAGGACAATGCTCAAGAGAACAGAAGGTCTTTGATAAACCTCTGACTCCTGTATGGCAATGTGAACAAATGGAGGCTGAGGCAGGAGAATCACTTGAACCCGGGAGGCGGAGGTTGCAATGAGCAGAGATTGCGCCACCGCACTCCAGCCTGGCTGACAGAGTGAGGCTCCATCTCGAAAAGAAATAAAAAAGAAAGAAAGAAAATTCAAATTTCTTTTTAACAGTGGATAATTTTAATCCTTGCCCTTCATTATTTGAGGTTATGCTTCCAGATTATTTCAGGCTTAAGCTTATCCTACAAATTCTATGGTGTTCGTAGCTGCTACAAGCAAAAATGCAAACTCTCAAACATGGCATTCAATACTTTGCAAGATCTGGCCCCAATTTATTTTCCTGGTTGCATCTGGATTCCACTACAATCCAGTTACATTACATTATTCTTTCCTTAAATTGTGGGTTTTATGGACTTTGCTCTCTTGTTTCCCTGTGCTCGAAATGAGACTATGGCTCTAACTTTATCAAGACTCAGCTACCCGGGTGCAGTGGCTCATGCCTGTATTCCCAGTACTTTGGGAAATATAGGCAGGTGGATCACTTGCTGTCAGGAGTTCGAGACCGGTCTGACCAATATGATGAGACCCCCGTCTCTACTAAAAATACAAAAATTAGCTGGCCATGGTGGCATATGCCTGTAATCCCAGCTACTTGGGAAGCTGAGACAGGAGAATCACTTGAACCTGGAAGGCAGAGGTTGCAGTGAGCTGAGATTACTCCACTACACTCCAGCCTGGGCAACAAAAGTGAAATTCCATCTATTAAAAAAATAATTAGCCGAGCATGGTAGTGCATGCCTGTAATCCCAGTTAGTGGGTAGGCTGAAGCAGAAGAATTGCTTGAACTTGGGAGATGGAGGTTACAGTGAGCCGAGATCGCACCACTACACTCCAGCCTGGCAACAGACTGTCTCAAAAAGAAAAAAGCCAGACTCAGCTAAAATGCTACCTCAAACCAGAAGTTACTCCCAGACTCTGAAGTCATAATCAGTTAACTGCTTTGCACAGTATGTTTACAAATATTTCCTGTGATTATCAACACCCTTCTTCTGTGCCCGGATGCCTGGTATCCACCTAGCACTCAATAAAGATTTAAGCAATAAATGGCTTAGTTTTACAGGATCTTTTCACAAAAAGTACCATCCAGAATGAGCATCCCTCATCTGAAATGCTTGAGGCAGAAGTTTTGGATTGTGGAATAGTTGCAGTATACTTAGCAACTGAATGTCCCTTACCCTAAATCAGAAATGCTCCAATGAATAAGTATTTCCTTTGAGTGTCATATTACCACTCAATTTTTGGAGCAGTTCAGACTTTGCAGCATTTCAGATTTCAGAAAAATTGCCCAGCTAATTTTTTAGAATTCTTTTGTGTAAACAAGGTCTCACTATGTTGCCCAAACTTGTCTCAAACTCCTGGGCTCAAGTGATCCTCCTGCCTCAGCCTCCCAAAGTGCTGGGATGGCTGGTGTGAGCCACCATGCCTGGCTCACCATTCTTTTTTTTTTTGAGATGGAGTTTGGCTTTTGTTGCCCACGCTGGCGTACGATGACTTGATCTTGGCTCACTGCAACCTCCAGCTCCCAGGTTAAAGTATAAAGTAATTCTCCTGCTTCAGCCTCCCTAGTTGCTGGGATTACAGGTGTCCACCATGACACTCAGTTAATTTTTGTATTTTCAGTAGAGACTGGTTTTCAACATGTTGGCCAGGATGGTCTTGACCTCTTGACCTCAAGTGATCCATCTGTCTTGGCCTCCCAAAGTGCTGGGATTATAGGCATGAGCCACCAAAAATCACTTATTAAGCAGCTGTAATGTGAACTGCAACCGAATTAGCCTAGAGAGTACTGAAGAAATAAAACATTTACATTAAACCCATCACTTTACACTATTCAAAATACTTTTTATAACTATCTCGAGGGTTCCTCAACAAGATAAGGGCAAGTATTAACTCCAATTTGCAGAAGTGAGATCCAAAAAAATTGAGACTATCTTTTGCAGGAGCCAGGGAAGAACAAAACATCATTGGAAGCGGCCATTTATGGCCCTTGCTTTTGAGGGTTCTTTAAAAAAACGACTTTTGCAAACATTATCTCATTGTGTACATAAGGTTATACAACACTGAGTGGCCAGGGAATTTAAAGTAGAATACGGGTTTTTATGGGCAGGTTCCTTAGGTAACGAATAAGAGACTTGAAGAAATTACTCTATTAGGATTAGCAAATAGAAGGGAAAAACATCATGATAAAGGCACAGGGCGTTGGGTCTGGGGTAAAGAGCAAAGGCACAGTTCAAAAAAATGTGTAAGAGACTGACTAGGTTAAGATACGGTCACAGTTGATAACGCCTTTGAATTCTAGGATAAAAAGGTGAACTCGAGTTAAGGATATAAAGTCTGGGAGAGCTCTGGCTGGCTGCAGGAATCTTGGTGTGAGGATGAAGGCCAGAAATTTGCATTGTGGATCAATATGCAGAAGAAGGAGGAAATGAAACCTGAAGGCACTGCTAACTGAAAAAGGGTGAAAAAAAAAATGATTTTACGGTGAGCCCAAGGTTTTGCTTAAGCTTGAGGAATAGAAAAACACACAAAGAAATGACTTGCCCAAATCCATTTGAGATGCCCCCATTTCCGGAGGTCCTTTAAAATCGCAGAATATTAATGCTGAGGCACCCACCCTCCCCTCTACTCCTGCGCTATGATGAGGTGTCTACTGTAACGCCAGTCCTTCCTTTTCCTTGGCCAAACTGGAATTCCTTATTGAAGGAGAGTCCCTCTGTTAAGGACAGTTACATTCTTAGTTCTGTAGAACCTACGGACGTCGTAGAATTCTCAAATTCTAGCCAATGACCTACCGATTTCAAGCCATATATGGTACAAGGCAACAGCAATATGATAAAAGAAGGTGGTCAGTCCTTTAGAAATGATCAGGTTGAAATCTGATTCCGCGACTCTCGACTCTCGCGGCGGCCTCTCTAGTCCCTAAAGACTTCTGGAAATCAAGTCTCCCTTCAAGCTACCGTAGGGCGCTGAACAGCACGCACTCCAGCCCCTTCCCGGTAACCAGCCACCACCCCCCCACCGCCCTCCAGGCCAGGTTCGTGAGTAGAATCCCATTTTCCATGGCCCACTGGATCTGCAGGGTGGGTCGGTGCAGGCCCGGGCAGGGGAGGCAGGAGGGGCTTCAGCGACAGGGAAGGCCCTGAGCCGCCAGGGGTATTCCCATTTTCCTCTTGGTGTCCACCCCTCCAGCTCTCCTTCTCCAGGAAAACCGAAAACCAACCCTGTGGCCCCACTACCCCTCCCGGATGTCTCCCATCCCCGGAAGCAACCAGGCCCAGCGGCATCCCAGTTCCCTTTTCTCAAGGCAAAGAAGGGTCGGTGGGTAAACTGGCTTGGTATTCCCAACCCGTCCGCCCCCGCACCCCCAAAAAATGCCTGGGCCTGGCTTCCTGCCAAACCCGCAGCAGCGCAGGTTACCCGGAGTTGGAAGGCGCCGCTCGCTGCCGGGCGGGGCGGGCTGCTGCAGACTCGGCGGTGGGGTCTGCGTCTGAAACGGCGGCGGCGGCGGCTCGGCGTCCGGGGGCCTGAGGCCCGGAGTGGGGCCTGGCAGAGGGGCGCAGCGCCGCCGCTTCGGGGAGCCGGGGCTCAGCAGCGCTGTCTCGAACTCCATGGGCCGCTTCAGCGTCGCCCCACACGCCATCCCGCTGAGGGGCCAGGGACTGGGAGCGGACGCGGCGGTAAGTGCGGCCCAAGATCCGGCTCCTCAGCGGGGCTTGCCAGCCAAGCCGGCTCCAATGGCGCCTCCAGCACCCGGCAGCAACGCTGGCCCCGCCTTCTGTGACGTCACGGGCGCTCGCCACCGCCCGGCAGAGGGGGGCAGCCCGGAAGAGGGCGGCTCTGCGAGGCTGGTCAGCGCCGGCCGGGCCCGCGGCGCCCCCTGCTGAGGAAATGGAACGGTCTGGGCGGAGAGCGTGGTCACCAAGCAACACCAGGAAGGCCTCCACCCCCACCCCCGCCCCTCCCAGGGTCCCAGCCCTCCTCCTCGCTCCGGGGTGTCGCGCCGGGGTGCCCCCTAAGGTTTTCGCACCTGCGCTGCGCAGGCGTGGGGGAGGGGAAGCTTGAAGGGGCCTGATGAGGGTCCATGGGGGTCTGGTGATTCCAAGAACCTCTTTCTAGGCCGCTCTTGTCCGCATGATAAAAGAAGGTGATTGTTAAAGGTCATCAAGGGCATTTCGCTGAGCCCTGGGAAGTCTGCACTTACATCAAGTATCAGAGGATGGGCTTTAGGAAGTCCATGAACCCCGTGAAATTATTTGCAGATTTGTGGGGTAGGAGCGAGGGTGGGGGTGTTTGCAGGAGTATTTTTGAGATAGCTGACCCATACTTTAAGCAGCTCCTCAAAGGGATCTGTTACTTTAAAAAGTTGAGAACACACACACACACACACACACACACACAGAGCACCCACTGGCTTAAACCGTCTTAAGAATGGCTTCAGACTGTTAAGAACTTCAACTGATAGCTGATTTGCCATCCTTCCCATCTGACTTGGCAGCTCAGGTTCTTCATCGTCTTTCTGAACTCTTGACAACAATACCAGCCGGAAAGTGCTTTTGATATTCTGGAAAAATAAATAGGTAATAGGAGGGTTCTGTTTTCTGAAACTCTACGTGCCTGTATTTTTCTGGGGAGCAGTTCCGATGTTTTCAACAGATCGTCAAAGGGGTCTGTGATCCAAAAAAGGTTAAAGCTTTTCTGTAACTTTTCATATCTTATTATATATTGAATAATGACCATGACTCCTGGGATCTGTCTTCAACGTATCTCCAGGATTTTTTAGAACAGTCCGAATGTCAGATATTCATTTCTATTAGCGCATATGCTAATATGTGCTACAATAGACCAATGTGCTACAATATTTGGGTTGGAGAATATGAGCATACTACCTCAGTCTCCATTCATTGTTCTTTTTTCTATTGCTTTTCTCTGGGTCCTCTTCAGTTACTACAAACTTTTTTTTCCCCCGGCTCCTTGTGGAACAGGGCTATCCCATAAGCAGTGTACCTGGAGTAACCGCTACAAATTCTTTAAATATCATAACATAGGGCATGTATTTTTGCATTTGTCTTTGTAAAATTGCAGAAATAATTCTAAAATCAGCATACCAAATGTTAATTTTATCTCCTCTCTTGTCCATAAGAGCATAAAGGGGGTTTACAATAGGCTAGAAAATTAGAAATAGAATATTAGGACTAGAGAAAAAGATCACAATTATCCTGGGGTTAAACATGACTGTCACTGAATTTGAAATGTAGTTCTCGTCCGAGCATGGTGGCTGATGCCTGTAATTCCAACACTTTGGAGGCTGAGGCAGGTGGATCATTTGAAGCTAGGAGTTTGAGACCAGCCTGAACAACATGGTGAAACCCTGTCTCTACTAAAAATGCAAAAACTAGCTGGGTGTGGTGGTGCACACCTGTAATCACAGCTACGGGTAGGTTTAGAGGGGAGAATCACTTGGACTCCCCACCTTGAGGTCGTGCCACTGTACTCCAACTTGGGAGACAGAGTGAGACCCTGTCTCAAAAAAAAAAAAAAATAGAAAGAGAAAGGAAGGAAGGAATGTAGGTAGTTCTCAGCTTCCTGGATGCTAGGGAAAAAATGAAAACACAGTCCATGTTGAATAGATTTTGTCATCTGAAAGGAATGAGTTAATCAGAAGAGACATCATAGATTTTTTTTTTTGTCTTGTATAACAAACTCTAAAGGTAGTTTCTAATTAGGAAACAGTGAATGATTTAATAAAGCAATTAGGAAGATTTTAACAACAAATGCAAAAGGGAAATTCATATGCATACTTTCTGTTATGGCTAATGAAAGCCAAGGATATAAAAAGCAACCTTATAATGTTTTTTGTTTGTTTGTTTGTTTTAAGACAGAGTTTTGCTCTGTCACCCAGGCTGAAGTGCAGTGGGGTGATCTCAGCTCACTGCAACCTCTGCCTCCAGGGTTCAAGCGATTCTCCTGCCTCAGCCTTCCTAGTAGCTGGAATTACAGGTGTGTGCCACCATGCCCGTCTAATCTTTGTATTTTCAGTAGAGACAGGGTTTCTAGAAATCCTGATCTTGAACTCCCTGTTGCAAATGATCTGCCCGCCTTGGCCTCCCAAAGTGCTGGGATTGCAGGTATGAACCACTGTGTCTGGCCTAGTGATGGTTATTTTTGAAGGGGCTTGTCTAATGTGGGCCAAGTAAATTGCCTTCTTATGGTGTAAACAGGTTCTAAGTTAGAGCTTAGACGATTTGAAAAGTATGCCCCTTGGGTAGTCATTCTAAATAACACTTTTTTTTTTAAATTTTAGAGACAGGGTCTTACTCTGTCATCCAGGCTGCAGTGTAGGTGCAACCATAACTCACTGCAGCCCTGAAAACTCCTGGGCTTAACCTCCCAAGTAGTTAGGACTCTGCAGTACCACACCTGGCTAATTTTTCATCTTTAAGTTAAATTTGCTAAATTTGTTGTAGAGAGAGAGGTCTCACTATATTACCCATGCTGGGCTCCACCTCCTGGCCTCCTGGGATTACAGGCACGAACCGCTGCACCCAAGACTTCCATAAGCTAGGGTTTTACTAAGCTTTGATAGTCACTGTCTTCTCTGTGATCCTTTAAAACTTTTGACTATGCCTTGTAATATTAGTGTTTTAAAAGAGGAAGTTGGCCAGCTATGGTGGCTTACACCTGTAATCCCAGAACTTTGTGGGGGCCAAGGTGGATGGATCACCTGAGGTCAGGAGTTTGAGACCAGCCTGGCCAACATGGTGAAAGCCTGTCTCTACTAAAAATACAAAAATTAGCCTGGCCTGTGGCACACACCTGTAGTCCTAGCTACTCAGGAGGCTGAGGCAGGAGAATCTCTTGAACCTAGGAGGCAGAGGTTGCAGTGAACTGAGATCACACCGCTGCACTCCAGCCTGGGCAACAGAGCAAGACTCCATCTAAAAAATAAATAAATAAATAAAAGAGGAAGTTATAATTTGTTTATCTGACTATGCCTCAAAACTATAAATTCCTTGAGAATAATAGCCAGGCCTCCTTCATCTGTGTTTTTCCACCCCCAATACAGTGTTTAAATGCATTAGGTGCAGAATATATACTGATCAAAAGAAGAAATGGGGCCAGGCATGATGGCTCACACCTGTAATCCTAGCACTTTGGGAGGTCAAGGCAGGTGAATCACTTGAGGTCAGAAGTTTAAGACCAGCCTGGCCAACATGGTGAAACCCCGTCTCTACTAAAAATACAAAAATTAGTGGGCCTGGTCGCATATGCCTCTAATCCCAGCTACTCATGAGGCTGAGGCATGAGACTTGCTGGAACCCAGGATGCAGAGGTTGCAGTGAGCTGAGATCATACCACTGCTCAGATGGGTGACAAGCAAGGCTCCGTCTCAAAAATAAAATAAAATAAAATAAAAGGCAATTATCTCAAGGTTGGAGGTTGGTCTCTCTCTCTCTCTCTCTCTCTCTCTCTGAAAGCTGAGAGGCCACATTGCTGAGTGTGGGTGGATTCAAATGATTGAGAAACCAAACGAGTAGATGGTATATCCTATTATATGCTGCCGATGACAGAGGCCTAACCATAAAGATGTCCTTCATGGAGCTCTGAAATAGTCACTCAGTTTAGTATCTCCTTGTGAGATCACCACAGTCCATGTTTGTTTTGCTTTGCATATCCAGGCCCTTGACCAGTTATACACAAGCTCACACATACACACACATTGTTGAGTATCTTTTGCTTGCCAGGCATTGGACTATATTAGTATTGTGGTTGAGGATACTATGGTATGAAAAGAGGGGCCCCTGCCTCCCTTCCTAGGGGCCTCGGCTGTTAGAGATGACAGATGTTAATCAAATAATCACAACAACAAATATGTAACTGCAAATGATGATGAGTACTATGAAGGAAAGGACAGGATGTGATTAAAGTCAGGAGTCCTACCCTGTCTTGGAGGGCAATGAAAACTTCCTTGAAGAAAGGACATTTGAGCTAAGAGCTGATGAATCAGTTGGAGTTGATTAAGCAACGAAAGGGCAGAGACAGCAGAGGGGACAGCACATATGAAGGCCTGTGATAGAAGAGACCATAGTGTGAGGAATCAAAATACGTCTCCGTGGCCGTGGTCCAGAGGACAAATTTGGAGAGTCAGGGAGAAAAAACTAGTGAGGAAGGCAGAAGAAGGAGTTTAAATATGATCAGAAATTACATTTGAAGTTCCTGGCTGCTTCCTTGAAAACAGTTTGGAGGAGAACAGGGATGAATGAAAGAAATCAATAAAGAGATTACTGTATCCATCCAGATGCACCCCTCGCTGTATTAGTTTTGTAATATTACAGGAACCTCCCACTTCCAGGCACACACAAATTCTTTCATATCCTCACTGAGGAGAGGCGGGTTTTTTTATACTAGTTTACCTTGCGAAAGCTCAGCAAGAAACCTGAGGCTCTGCCTATTTACTGGTGCCAGGGGTATTGGGACTGAAGGAAAGAAAGACACCCTCTTCCAAAATCTTCCAGGATTCTTTGTCCAAAGTTTCCAAGGGAATTGTCTATATTTATGTTCTCCTTTTTTGTACCTCCCACTCACCACGCTGACCTACGTCTACCTGACCTGTGCCCTTCCCATTCCACTAAAACAAGTAAGGTCACCAGTACTCTCCACGCCCACACTATGAGGAAAGTAGACGGAAATGAACAAAGTTTAGGTGATTAAATCAACAGATCTTGGTGAGGATTAGGTATGGAGGTGAGGGAGATGGACTAGGCTACCGGCTTTCCCAGCACCATATTCTGAGAAAGTTTTAATTGGAAGATGATTAGACTGTGGAGGAAAGTAAGTTTTGTTTTGGAGATGTTGTATTAGAGGTTCCTTTAAAGCCTCACTTGGGATTCTCAGGTGGCAGTATTTGTATAAATATGCGGGTCTGGAATTCAAGAGAGATCTGTATTGGAGAAAAAAATTCAGATGAGCCATTGGTGGAAAAATAGTTACTGAAGTTGTGGGGGCAGCTGGGATTGTCTAAGATGGAAGTTCTTAGCCTTTCCTTGTGTGCCATACACCCCTTCTCTGAATGTTTTTAAGTGCATAAAATAAAATAAAATACATATGATTGCAGAGGAACAGAGCTATAATAAAATATGTATGTTTGTATATTCACATATATTTTGTTTACATAATTATGTTTATGTATTAATATATGTTATATATAATAAATTTCAGATAGTACATTCATATCCATTGGAGGTCAGGATTGGTGGCTCACACCTGTAATCCCAAGCACTTTGGGAGGCCGAGGCAGGCAAATCACCTGAGGTCAGGAGTTCGAGATCAGCCTGGCCAACATGGTGAAACCCCATCTCTACTAAAAATACAAAAATTAGCCGAGTGTAGTGTCATACACCTGTGATCCCAGCTACTCCAGAGGTTGAGACAGGAGAATTGCTTGAACCCGGGAGGCGGAGGCTGCAGTTAGCTGACATTGAGCCACTGCACTCCAGCCTGGGTTACAGAGCAAGACTCTGTCTCAAAAAAAAAAAAAAAAAAATCCATTGGATGTCTATTATATACTGATAGACTATGGAAATACATATATTTCTCATTGGATATTGATAGACTCTTTGGAGATATATAATAAAATGGCTAAAACAAATAATTGAAATGGAAGAGACGGCTGTGCACGGGGGCTCATGCCTGTAATCCCAGCACTTTGGGAGGCTGAGGCAGGTGGATCACCTGAGGTCCGTGTTCGAGACCAGCCTAGTCAACATGGTGCTACCCCGTCTTTACTTAAAATACAAAAATTAGCCAGAAGTGGAGAATCAGCTATGGAGAGACTAAAGCAGGAGAATTGCTTGAATCCAGGAGGTGAAGGTTGCAATGAGCTGAGATCACATCACTGCACTCCAGCCTGGAAAAAAAAGAAAAAAGGAAAAAAGCAAGGAAAAGGATACAGTGGCATCAGCAAGGTAAAATAAATAATCAACATAATAAAAATTGGCAGAACTAAAGTGTTATCAATTGGTGCTAAATGTAAATAAACAGAATTATGCCACTAAAAGAGACAGTCAGATTGAATTAAAAACAAACCCAGCTGGACACAGTGGCACACACTTGTAATCCCAGCACTTTGGGAGGCAGAAGCAGGCGGATCACTAGGTCAGGCATTCAAGTCCAGCCTGGCCAACATAGTAAAACCCTGTCTCTACTAAAAATACAAAAATTAGCTGGGCAACGTGGCAGGCACCTGTAATCCCAGCTACTCTGGAGGTTAAGGCAGGAGAATGGCTTGAACCGGGGAGGTGGAGGTTGCAGTGAGCTGAGATTGCACCACTGCCCTCCAACCTGGGTGACAGAGCTAGACTCCCTCTCAAAACAAACAAACAAACGACCCAACTATGTACTATATGCAAGAAACAAAACACAGTGATAAAAAGAAAAAAACAATGAAGTTGGCAAGGCATACCTTGGAAATGCAAATGAGGGAAAAGGAGGAGAGGCAGTGTGAATATCAGGAGAAACCTAAAGTAAAAGTACTAAATGGGATGATATGTAATAACGAAAGACCTAATATAAAGTTATAATAATCATAATCCAAGCATCATGACAGCTAAATATGTAAAACAAAAACCATTTGGCTGGGCAAGGTGGCTCACACCTGTAATCGCAGCACTTTGAAAGGCTGAGGCTGGTGCATCACTTGAGGTCAGGAGTTCAAGACCAGCCTGGCCAACAGAAACCCTGTTACTGTGAGCTGAAATGGCGCCGCTTCAATCCAGCCTGGGTGACAGAGTGAGACTCTGTCTCAAAAAAAAAAAAAAAAAAAAACCCAAAACAACAATAACAACAACAAACTATTAGAAAGGCAAGGAGGAAAAAAAAAAAAAAAAAAAAAAAAATATATATATATATATATATATATATATATATATATATATATATTATGGCATGAAGGGCAGAAAACAAAAAGAAAGACAGAAAAACAAAGAAAGCAAGGCAAGGAGAACTTGATAGAATTACAATAATACTGTGATTAAACAGATTTAATACTGATTAATAGGCAAAAAAAGAGGAATTGAGGAGCTGAATAAACAAAGTTGATTTAATAATCGTTTATGAGGCAGGGCGTGGTGGCTTACCACCTGGCTTGAATCCGGGAGACAAGTTTCAGTGAGCCGAGATCATGCCATGCTTGCATTCCAGCCTGGGCAACAAGAGCAGAACTCTGTCTAAAAAAAAAAAAAGTTCAAGGCCAGCCTGGGTATCACAGTGAGACTCTGTCTCAAAAAAAGATTTTAATTTTATTATTATTATTATTTTTTTAGAGAGTCTTGCTCTGTCACCCAGGCTGGAGTGCAGTGGTGCGATCTTGGCTCACTGCAACTCTGTCTCCCAGGTTCAAGTGATTCTTCTGCCTTAGCCTCCGGAGTAGCTGGGACTACAGGTATGTGCCACCACGATAGACTAATTTTTTGTATTTTTAGTATAGATTAGGTTTCAGCATGTTAGCCAGGATGGACTTGATCTCCTGACCTCATGATCTACCTGCTTCGGCCTCCCAAAGTGCTAAGATTACAGGCGTGAGCCACCGCGCCTGATTTTTAACTTTTTTATCTTAAACAATTTTTTGTAGAGACAAGGTTTCCCTCTCTCGCCCAGGCTGAAGTGCTGTGGTGCAATCTTGGCTCACCGCAGCCTTAAACTGCAGAGCTCAAGGTTTTCTCCCACCCCAGCCTTCTGAGTAGCTGAGACTACAGGCAAGTGTCACCATGCCTGGCTAATTTTTTTTCTCACACCTGTAATCCCGACACTTTGGGAGGCAAAGGTGGGTGGATCACTTGAGCCCAGGAGTTCATGACCAGCCTGGGCAACATGGCAAAACATCATCTCTACAAAAAAATACAAAAGTCAGCCAGGTGTGGCGGTATGCACCTATAGTCCCAGCTGCTTGGGAGGCTGAGGTAGGAGGATCGCTGGAGCCCAGGAGTCAGGTTGCAATAAGCCAAGGTCTCGACGCTGTACTTTCTCAAAAAAAAAAAAAAATTGTAGAGACAGAATCTGGCTATGTTGCTCAGGATGGTCTCCATCTCCTGGCCTCAGCAATCTTTTTGCCTTAGTACCCCTCAAAGTGTTGGGATTACAAGTGTTAGCCACCCTGCCTGGTAAAAAAGTTATTTTTTAAATTTTTTAGATTTTTTTTTTTTTTTTGAGACAGAGTTTTGATCTTGTTGCCCAGGCTGGAGTGCAATGTCTCGATCTCAGCACACTGCAACCTCTGCTTCCCAGGTTCAAGAGATTCTCCTGCCTCAGCCTCCCAAGTAGCTGGGATTACTGGCATGTGCCACCACGCCCAGCTAGTTTTGTATTTTTAGTAGAGACAAAGTGGTGGGATTACAGGCATGAGCGACTGCGCCTGGCCTTGGCTTTGAGTTTTTATATTCAAATAATCCTGCATCAGCTTCCTAAATAGCTGGGACTACAGGAAGTTCCATCATACCAAGCCCTAGGTATTTTATATTATTGAGAATGATTTCTTTTTTCTTTAAGACAGGGTATGTTGCCCAGGCTGGTGTGAAACTCCTGGGCTCAAGCAATCCTCCTGCCTTGACCTCTGAAAAGTGTTGGGATTATAGGTGTGAGCCACTGCACCACACCTCTCTTATTTCTTTCTTCTTTTTTTTTTTTTTCTGAGATAGAGTTTCACTCTGTCACCCAGGCTAGAGTGCAATGGCAGGATCTTGGCTCACTGCAACCTTCACCTCCTGGGTTCAAGCAATTCTCCTGCCTCAGCCTCCTGAGCAGCTGGGATTACATGCAGGTGCCATCACACTTGGCTAATTTGGTATTTTTGGTAGAGATGGGGTTTCTCCATGTTAGTAAGGCTGTTCTTGAACTCCAGACCTCAGGTGATCCACACACCTTGGCCTCCTAAAGTACTGGGATTACAGGCATGAGCCACCACGCCCTGCCATGTTTGTTTGTTTTTTTGAGATGGAGTCTCGCTCTGTCAATGGTGTGAAGCTCTGTCAATGGTTTCGAAGCTGGAGTGCAATGGTGTGATCTTGGCTCATTGCAGTCTTCTCCTCCCAGGTTCAAGTGAGTCTCGTGCCTCGGCCTCCTGAATAGCTGGGATGACAGGCTTGCACCATGGTGCCTGGCTAATTTTTTTTCTTTTTTGAGTTGGAGTCTTGCTCAGCTGCCTAGGCTGGAGTGCAACGGCAAATTCTCGGCTCACTGCAACCTCCACCTTTCAGGTTCAAGAGATTCTCCAGCCTCAGCCTCCCGAGTGGCTGGGATTATGGGTGCACACCACCATGTCTGACTAATTTTTTTGTATTTTTGGTAGAGCTGGGGTTTCACCATGTTGGCTAGGTTGATCTCAAACTCCTGACCTCAAGTGATCTACCCATCCTGGTCTCCCAAAGTGCTGGAATTACAGGCATGAGCCACGATACCCGGCTAGGCAGGCAGTTTTAAGAAATCATGAAAATGATCTTAAATCCATAAGGAAGAATTTATACCCTAGAATAAACTAGGAAAGTATGAACATGGAGTACAGTGAAGGAGAACTACTTGCTTAACCAGATACCAGGACATTCATAAACCTACTTTAATCAAATTAGTATGATAATGGCATAGGAATAGAATAGTGGAGAAGAATAGAAAATCTAAGCCAGGCGTGGTGTCTCACACCTGTAATCCCAGAACTTTGAGAGGCTGAGACAGTGGATCACTAGGTGAGGAGTTTGAGACCAGCCTGGCCAGCATAGTGAAACCCCATCTCTACTAAAAATAGAAAAATTAGCCAGGCATGGTAGCTCGTGCTTGTAATCCTAGCTACTTGGGAGGCTGAGGCAGGAGAATTGCTTGACCCAGGGAGGTGGAGGTTGCAGTGAGCTGGGATCGCGCCACTGCACTCCAACCTGGGAAACAGAACCAGACTCCATCTCAAAAAAAAATGTACAAGAATAGAAAATCTAGAGTCCAGGTGTGGTGGCTCACACCTATAATCCCCGCACTTTGGGAGGCCTAGGCAGGCAGATCACTTGAGGTCAGGAGTTTGAGATGAGCCTAACCAACAAGGTGAAACCCTGTCTTTACTAAAAATACAAAAATTAGTTGGCTGGGAGGGGTGGCTTATGCCTGTAATCCAAGCACTTTGGAGGCCAAGGCAGGTGGATCACCTGAGGTCGGGAGTTCAAGACCAGCCTAACCAACATGGTGAAACCATGTTATATGGGTGTGGTGGTACATCTTTAATGCCAGCTACTCAGGAGGCTGAGGCAAAGAGAATCCCTTGAATCTGGGAGGCAGAGGTTTCAGTGAGTCAAGGTCATGCCACTGCATTCCAGGCTGGGCAACAGAAGGAGACACTGTTTCAAAAAAAAAAAAAAAGAAAAGAAAAGAAAAAAAAAATCTAGAACTGGTATGGAAGAGAATTCAGCTATATGACAGTAGTGTTGTTATAGCCAGGGAAAAAATTGGTTCATTTGGGAAATGAGGCTATTGAACTGGTTCTCCATATGGAAGAAAAATAATTGTGAAAGAAGATAATTTGACCCCTATCTGATACCATTTCAAAAAATGGTTTAGGCCAGGCATGGTGGCTCATGCCTGTAATCCCAGCACTTTGGGAGTCCAAGATGGGCAGATCACCTGAGGTCAGGAGTTCGAGACCAGCCTGGCCAACAGGGTGAAACCCCCGTCTCTAATAAAAATACAAGAATTAGCTGGGTGTGGTGGTGCACGCCTATAGTTCCAGCTATTTGGGAGACCAAGGCCTCAGAATGGCTTGAACCCAGGAGGTAGGGGTTGCAGTGAGCCAAGATTGCGCCACTGCACTCTAGCCTGGGCAAAAAAAAAAGGAAAAAGAAAAAAGAAAAAAAAGATGGTTTAAACATTTACATTTAAATGAAAACATACAATTAAAGAACAAAGATCTTAGAATGAAATAGAAGAGACCTCATGTACAATTAAAGTATAAAGTAGACCTTCTTAACCATAGCAGCAAAACCAGCTATTATAAAAGAAAGAACTTGAGTTAAACCTTGAGCAACACAGGTTTCAACTGTAGGGATCAACTTATATGAGATTTTAAAAAATAAACATATTGAAAAAGTTTTTAGAAATTTGTGACAATTTGAAAAAACTCACAGATGAACAAGCTTAGAATAGCAAAAAAAAGAGGAAAATGTTGAGTATGTCATGAATGTGTAAAATATGTGTAGAAACTAGCCTACTTTATCATTTACTCTCATAAAATACACAAAAATCTATTATAAAAAGTTAAAAGTGGCCAGGCACGGTGGCTTACACCTGTAATCCCAGCACTTTGGGAGGTCAAGGCAGGCAGATCACCTGAGGTCAGGAGTTTGAGACCAGCCTGACCAACATGGAGAAACCCTATCTCTACTAAAAATACAAAATTAGCTGGGCATGGTGGCGCATGCCTGTAATCCTGGCTACTCAGGAGGCTGAGGGAGGAGAATTGCTTGAACTTGGGAGATGGAGGTTTCAGTGAGTTGAGATTGAGCCATTGCACTCCAGCCTGGGCAATAAGAGCGAAACTCAGTCTCAAAAAGAAAGAAAAAGTTAAAATTTATCAAAACTTACACATACAAATGAAAGGGGAAAAGTTCCCTTGTCCCCCTTGCAGGGCGTGCCATGGAGGTGTGGCTGGGTTCTTCAGTGCCCCACTGTTCAAACCTCTAGGAGAGCAAACAGACGGGTAGGCTTTGGGGCTCCTACCCCACATCAGTGTCTAGAGGTGAATGTTTACAGCTGAAGCCCCAGTGGGCATGTGTTACAGGGTGCTCTTTTAGTTTTGCTGTTTATAGGCAGCTTGTGTTAGTCAGCTCAATTAGACCCTCTACCTTGTTGCAAGGACAGAGGGCTTTCTGTATCCCAGGGTTTCTTGCCTTGGTGTACCAGAAGAATCAGATCACACATGGGCTTGGCGAATGAGTGCAAGGTTTTACTAAGTGGAATTAGCTCTCAGCAGATGGCAGAGCCAGAGAGAGATTGGTTTTCCCCTGGAGTTGAGCCATTTGACAGCCTGGCTGTCCTCAGACTGCCCCAGCCAAACTCCACAGTGTTCCACCGGTCAGTTGGAATGTGAGTGCCAGTGTGTTCCTCTCCAAGTCCAGATGCCTGTATGTTCCTCCACCAATGTGCTTCTCTCGATGTCCAGCCCCTTCTGTGCCTCCTTCTGTGCCTTGCTAGGGTCTCAGGTTGAACTGGTCTGTCACCCAGTCTGGAGTGCCGTGGAGTGATCTCAGCCCACTGCAACCTCCGCCTCCCAGGTTCAAGTGACTCTCTTGCCTCAGCCTCCCAAGTAGCTGGGATTATAGACACCTGCCACAATGCTTGGCTAATTTTTGTACTTTTAGTAGACATGGGGTTTCACCATGTTGGCCAGGATGGTCTGGATCTCTTGACCTCATGATCCCGCCACCTCAGCCTCCCAAAGTTCTGGGATTACAGGCATCAGCCATGGTGCTTTGCTGGGTCTCAGGTTTTTATAGGCACAGGATGGGGGTGTGATGGGCCAGAGTGGTCTTGGGAAGTGCAAGAGTTTCACTCTTTTTGCCCAGGCTATAGTGCAATGCTACGATCTTAGCTCACTGCAACCTCCACTCCTGGTTCAAGCGATTCTCCTGCTTCAGCCTCCTGAATAGCTGGGATCATACAGATGCCTACTACCATGCTCAGCTAATTTTTTGTATTTTTAGTAGAGACAGGGTTTCATTACATTGGCCAGGCTGGTCTCAAACCCCTGACCTGGGGTGGTCTACCTGCCTTGGCCTCCCAAAGTGTTGGAATTACAGGCATGAGCCACTGCTCCCAGCTGAAATACCTTTTTAAAAAAGGTGGGCAGATTTACTTTATTTAAAATTTTTTTATAGAGACAAGGTCTCCCTGTGTTGTCTAGGCTGGTCTTGAACTCCTGGGCTCAAGCTATCCCTCCACCTCAGCCTTCCACTGGGATTACAGGCATGAGCCACTGTGCCTGACTGATTAAAAAAACTTTTTTTTTGAAACAGAATTTCACCTTGTTGCCAGGCTGGAGTGCACGATCTCCACTCACCGCAACCTCTGCCTCCTGTGTTCAAGTGATTCTCCTGCCTCAGCCTCCCAAGTAGCTGGGATTACAGGTGTGCTCCACCACGCCCGGCTAATTTTGTAGTTTTAGTAGAGATGGGGTCTCTCCATGTTGATCAGGCTGGTCTCGAACTCCCAATCTCAGATGATCCACCTGCCTCGGCCTCCCAAAGTGCTGGGATTACAAGCATGAGCTATCAAATTTTTTTTAATCTTTGAAATACCTTTTCATCTTGTATTGAAATTGCAGCTTTCAGGCCAGCCACGGTGGCTCACGCCTGTAATCCCAGCACTTTGGGAGACTGAGACAAGCAGATTACTTGAGGTCAGGAGTTCAAGACTAGCCTGACCAACATGGTGAAACTCTATACTAAATAAAAAAGAAAAAAATTAGCCGGGTCTGGTGGGGCATGCCTGTAATATCAGTTACTTGGGAGGCTGAGGCAGGAGAATCACTTGAACCTGGGAGGCGGAGGTTGCAGTGAGCCAAGATTGCATCATTGAACTCCAGTCTAGGCAACAAGAGCAAAACTCAAAAAAACTCCAAAAAAAAAAAAAAGAAAGAAAGAAAATACAGCTTTTCATGTGGGTGCAGGATTTCTATATTAAAGGCCTACTGGCTAGGCACAGTGGCTCATGCCTATAATCCTAACACTTTAGGAGGACTAGGCAGGAGGATTACTTGAGGCCAGAGTTCAAGACCAGCCTGAGCAACATAGCAAGACCCTGTCTCTAGAGTTAAAACAATATACAAAATTGAAAGAGAAAAAGAAAGGCATACCTATAGACAAATATGATTTGAGAAAAAGGAAAGTTATTATATGACAATTTAAAGCAAAAAGAAGGTTAAGGATCTACCACTGGAGAATTTAATGCCAACCAAAGATGGTTTAACATTTTTAGAAAGAGGTTTGGCTTAAAAAACGGCTAGGTGTGGTGGCTCATGCCTGTAATCCCAGCACTTTGGGAGGCCAAGGTGGGCAAATCACCTGAGGTTAGGAGTTGAGACCAGTCAAGCCAACACGGTGAAACGCCCTCTCTACTGGAAATACAAAAAATAAGCCAGGTGTGCTGGCAGGTGCCTGTAATTCCAGCTGCTCAGGAGGCTGAGGAAGAAGAATTGCTTGAACCTGGGAGTTGGAGGTTGCAGTGAGCCAAGATAGCACCATGTCACTCTAGCCTGGCCGACAGAGGAAGATTCCATCTAAAAAAAAAAAAAAAGTCAAGATAATGAGAAGTAACCTCTGCCAACCAAGAGGCAGCAGATGAGTTTCCAGATGCTCCTCTGGAGCTTCCAGATACTTGGCCAATGATTTTATTGGCCAGGTACAGTGGCTCATGTCTGTAATCCCAGCACTTTGGGAGGTCAAGGTGGGTGGATCACTTGAGCCCAGGAGTTTGAGAGCAACACAGTGAGACCCTGTATCTAAAGAAAAAAATGAAAAAAATTAACCAAGTGTGGAGGCACACATGTGTAGTCCTAGTCCCAGCTACTCAAGAGGCTGAAGCAGGAGGATATCATGAGCCCAGGAATTTGAGGCTGCAGTGAGCTATGATTGAACCACTATACTCCAGCCTGGGTGACAGCAAGACTCTGTCTCTCTCACAAAGAAAAAAAAAATCACTGAACAGAAAAGGCATCTGCCTAAACACAGTTTGAATACAGATGAAAGTGCCATATTCTGGGGGAAAAAAATGCTACAAAGTACATTTATTAGAAAGTAAGAGAAGTGAGCAGCAGGATTTCAGGCAGGAAGAGAGAGGCTAACTCTACTGATTTGTGCAAACACTGCTGGGTTTATGATCAGGACTGCCCTTATCTATAAAGGTGCCAATCCCCAAACCTTGAAGGGAAAAAGTAAACACCAGCTACTGGTCTTTTGGTTATAAAACAAAAACCCTTTTCCTAGATTGATTCCATTGATGCTTTGTCCCTGAAGTCAGGAAGTAATTTGCCAGTAAGGGACTGCCTTTTAAAATTCTTTTCATATTGGACAGTGCGCCTGGCCACCCAGAACACCATGAGTTCAACATCGAAGCGAACCAGATGGTCTGTTTGCCCTCAAGCATACTGTCTGTAATTCAGCTTTTAGATCAGGGGTTCATAAGGATCCTGAAGGCTCATTACATGCAGTACACTATGGAAAGTATCGTCAGTGCTGTCGAAGAGAACATGGGTAGAGAGAACATCATGAAAGTCTGGAAGGATTCCACCACTGAAGAGACCATTGTTATTACAGAAAAAAACCGTGAAAGCCATCAAGACACGAACAATGAATTCCTGCTGGAACAAAACTGTGTCAAGACGTTGTATATGACTTTACAGGAATTATAACAGAAGCAGTCAAATAAATAATGAAAGAACTTGTGCATATGGCAAAAAAAAAAAGGTGAAAGGTAAAGGATTTCAAGATACAGATCTTGGAGAAATTCAAAAGCTAATAGATACTGTACCAGAGGAATGAAGAGAAGCCTTGATGGAGATGAGTGCTTCTGAACCAGTGCTAGACAATGAGGAAGAAGTCGTGGAAGAAGTAATCCCAGAAAACAAGCTGACATTGACAGTCTGGAAGAAGGGAGACTGCCTTTGGCTTCTGGGTTTTTTATTTTTTCATTTTTTAATTTTTAGAAACAGGGTCTTACTCTGTCACCATCCAGGCTGGGGTACATGGCACAATCAGAGCTTACTGGAGCCTCAAACTGCTTGCCGCAAGGGATTCTCAGTCCTTCTGAATAGCTAGGACTGCAGGCTACAGGTGCATGCCATCATGCCCAGCTAATTTTTTTTTTTTTTTTTTGGTAGAGACAGAGTCTCACTATGTTGCCCAGGCTGGTCTTGATCTCTTAGCCTCAAGTGATCTTCTTGCCTCAGCCTCCCAAAGTGCTGGGATTACAGGCATGAACCACCATAGTTGGCCCTGCCTTTGACTTCTTTTACAACATGGACTCTTCCATGATATGGTCACTGAAATGAAAGCAAATGGTGGAAAAAGGATTGATACTATATAGAAACAGTGTCAGAGAAATGAAAAGCCAAAAGTCAGACAGACAGATATTAAAATTTAAAATTTATTTCTAGAAAGTTTAAATTACTGTGCCTGCATCTCCTGCCTCCCCTTCCACATCCTCCATCTCTTTTCCCTCTGCTGCCTTTGAACAGCAATACCAACTCCTCTTCCTTCTCCTCTTCAGCCTACTCAACATGAAAATGTTTATAATGATCCACTTCCACTTAATGTACAGTAAGTATAGTTTTTCCTCCTTATTACTTACTTTTTTTTTTAAGGCAGAGTTTTGCTTTTGCCCAGGCTGGAGTACAATGGTGCGATTTTGGCTCACTGCAACCTCTGCTTCCCAAGTTCAAGCAATTCTCCTGTCCTTTTAAAAGATGGAAATAGGCCGGGTGTGGTGGCTCGTGCCTGTAACCCAAGCACTTTGGGAGGCTGAGGTGGGCAGATCATCTGAGGTCAGAAGTTTGAGATCAGCCTGACCAGGATGGTGAAACCCCGTCTTTACTAAAAAGACAAAAAATTAGCTGGGTGTGGTGGCACATGCCTGTAATCCTAGCTACCTGGGAGGCCGAGGTAGGAGAATTGCTTGAACCTGGGAGGTGGTGGTTGCAGTGAACTGAGATTGTGCTGCTGCACTCCAGCCTTGGTGACAGAGCAAGACTGTGTCTCAAAAAAAAAAAAAAAAAAAAAAATTAAATAGAGGCAGGGTCTCGCTATGTTGCCCAGGCTGGTCTCAAACTCCTGGACTCAAGTGATCCTCCCACCTCGGCCTCCCAAAGAGCTGGGCAGGCTTACAGGTGTGAACCACTGCGCCTGGCTGTAATTTTCTTTTTCTTTTTTTTTTTTGAGACGGAGTCTTGCTCTGTCACCCAGGCTGGAGTGCAGTGGTGCGATCTTGGCTCACTGCAACCTCTGCCTCCTGGGTTCAAGTGATTTTCCTGCCTCAGCCTCCCGAGTAGCTGGGACTACAGGCATGCACCACCATGACCAGCTAATTTTTTATATTTGTTTAGTAGAGATGGGGTTTCACCATGTTAGCCAGATGGTCTCTATCTTTTGACCTTGTGATCTGCCCTCCACGGCCTCCCAAAGTATTGGGATTACAGGCGTGAGCCACCATGCCCGGCCCCGGATTTTCTTAATAAAGTTTTCTTTTCTCCAGCTTACTTTATTGTAAGAATACAGCATATAATACATATAGCATACAAAATATGTATTAATCAACATTTAAATTATTATTAGGGCTTCCATCATCTGTAGGCTATTAGTAGTGAAGGCTTTGGACAGTCAGAAGTTATATGTGGATTTTCAACTGCACGGGGATTGACACTCCTAATGTTTGCATTGTTTAAGCACCAACTGTATTTGATGAAATAAAACCTTTAAATAAGTTTGTAAACAAACAACATATCTGAGGTAAAAATGCAATAGAGGCCAAGCATGGTGGCTCATGCCTGTAATCCCAACACTTTGGGAGGCCAGGTGGATCACAGGTCAGGAGATCGAGACCATCCTGGCCAACATGGTGAAACCCCATCTCTACTAAAAATACAAAAATTAGCTGGGCGTGGTGGCAAGTGCCTGTAATCCCAGCTACTAGGGAGGCTGAGGCATGAGAATCTCTTGAACCCAGGAGGCAGAAGTTGCGATGAGCCAAGGTCACACCACTGCACTCTAGCCTGGAGATGGAGACTCCGCCTGTCTCAAACAAACAAACAAAAGTTATCAAGAGAACAGAGTGTTAACATTTATCATAGAAGGAATTCCTACAAACTGACAAGAAGGGGACTGAATGCAAGTTAAAGTAACAATGAAACATCGCTTTTACTTATCAGCCTGTGAAAGTTTAAAAGTTTGGATAACATTTATTGCTGGTGGAATTGCTGAAAAAGATATCTTTTTTTCTGTTGTTAATCAACGAGAGCTTGTTATGTTGCTCAGGTTGGCCTTGAACTCATAGCCTCGCCTCCTCAAGCACCAGGACAACTGGCCGGAGCCACCGCGGCTCCCAAAGATATCTTATTATATATTGCTGTAAACTGTTACAGCCTTTTGGGAGTACATTCCAGCATGAGCTATCAAAAATAAAAATGTATCCTTTCATCTACAAATCCCACTTCAGGGCAGGTATCCTATAAGAGAGAAGCACTGGAATATATTTATAAGCATGTTTATTAGCTATCATTTGCAGTAGCTAAATACTGAGATTAAAGAGAATGTTCATTATTCAAGTAGTGATTTCATGAATTATGGTACATTTAATGCAGCTATTTAAAAGAATGGGTCTGGCTATGTGCAGTGGCTCATGCCTATAATCCCAGCACTTTGGGAAGCCGAGGCAGGTGGATCACAGTGTCAGGAGTTCGAGACCAGCCTGGCCAAGATGGTGAAGCCCTGTCTCTAATAAAAATACAAAAACTAGCCAGGCATGGTGGCGGGTACCTGTAATCCCAGCTACTTAGGAGGCTGAGGCACGGAAATCACTTGAACCCGGGAAGTGGACATTGCAGTGAGCTGAGATCATGCCACTGCACTCTAGCCTGGGTGACAGAGCAAGACTTGGTCTCAAAAAAAAAAATAAAATAAAATAAAAAGAATGGATCAGATTAGAGTTACGCAGATTTGCAAGGTAGGACTTAAAAGAGGAAACTAAGGAATGGGGAGCTTATGTAATTCATCCAAGACTATACAGTAGTAAGGAATGGGGCCAGGATTCAAAAAGTCCAAGTTTGGAATCCATGAACTTAGCCAATATACTGTGTTACTTTTGAGGGGGAGTGAAAAGAAAGTTGGCAGAGAATGACAAATTAAAAGGAGAAGGAGAGATGTATAGCTGAATGCCATGAGTGTCAAAAGATCACAGAGCAAAGGCAGAATAATGAGGTAGTAGCAACTATTCCCCCTGCCCGCCACCTTTTCCTGACGAATCACAATTGTATCCACTAAGAAAGGACAAGACAGCAGAGACCTCCCTTCCTAGCTCTCAACATGCTATGGGCATAGTGGCTTTTCTTAGGCCACCAGAGGTCACTCCATCTTCCTCCAATACAGGTAACAGAATCTGAGTGTTGACAACAGGTACCACCGTGCCTTGGACCTTCTTGCCATCACCCCGGAGCTGTTGCTCAGCCTCCTGTCCGCTGGTGTGGATCTGACCACTGCCGCTGCTGCTGGCTGCCACTGGTGCTGCCACTGACAGTCCTAGAGATCAGAGGCAGGGAGGCCTCTATTCTCTCTGCCAAATAGGAGAATGATACAGTTGAAACACAGACACGGGATCCCGCAGATGCAGGTTCAAATCTCAGCTCTGTTATGGCTGACATTGTGTAGCTCTCATCTAGTCACAACCTCTCTGAGCCTCAGTTTGCTCACCTGTAAAATGAACCTGCATCACGGGTTAATTGGAGGAATTAACCAAGATACTGTCTTTCAAATGCTTTGCATAACTCTTCTTATGAATAAAGTCAGAATGTTTCCCCCAGTGCTGGTGCTTATATTAAGTTAGTTTTCCTTTCCTTTTTTTGCGGTGGGCGGGGGAATGGAGTCTCACTCACTCTGTCACCCAGGCTGGAGTGCAATGGCATGATCTTTACTCACTGCAACCTCTGCCTCATGGGTTCAAGCGAGTCTCGTGCCCCAGCTTCCCAAATAACTGGGATTACAGGCACATGCCACCATGCCTGGCTAATTTTTATATTTTTAGTAGAAATGGGGTTTCTCCATGTTGGCCAGGCTGGTCTTGAACTCCTCACCTCAGGTGATCAACCTGCCTTGGCCTCCCAAAATACCGGGATTACAGGCGTGAGCCACTGCACCTGGTCTGATCCCCATTTTTTACTCTAACAAAAAAAGAAGTTGGGCAAGGAGCCAACTGTTATAGTTGCATAGCCTCGAAAACCATTTTGAAAAATTGTGTACCCCCTTGCACATTTTTAGGTTGACATTTAAATATTTCAACCTCAGCTGGGCGTGGTGGCGCATGCCTGTAATCCCAGCACTTTGGAGGCTAAGGTGGGCGTATCACCTGAGGTTAGGAGTTCAAGACCAGCCTGACTGACATGGTGAAACCCCATCTTAAAAAAAAAAAAAGAGAGTGAGGACAGCTGATTTGTTGTAACAGGTGGGAAAACCAATGTGTTGATACAGAACAGGGAGTCTGATAGATATGATGGTGTAAAGAAACAGCAGTTCCTTCTTCTTGTTTCTGTTTTCTCAGCGAACTCAGAAGCCAGCAGGTAGAGATCTCCTGTGTACATCACTCTGTTTTCTTTGAGGACTGCAAGTGCCCTTTTTAGCTAAAAGCTCAAGAGGAGAACAAGAAAATAGCACTCGCTGGATGTGTTCCTCAAGCCCAGCCTCGCCAGGACTACCTTAAAGGACTGAGTATCATTGGGGTTCAATAGATAGATCGTGTGGTAGAAGTTGTGGAGGAAACAATTAAAGGTGTCTCAATGCTGGTACCTACTGCAAAACTAAACATGCCAGAGGAAATTCGGCCAGTTACCCGATTGATGAGCTAGTAGATAGAGCCAAACAATCTTTTCAAGCCTACATCATTGACCATTTTTGCCTTCTCAGTGTGTGTTTTATTTTTGAGGAGAGTTCTGCATGTGAATTTAAGATTTACCAGGTAACTTCTGGGTGTCAGCTCGTTGTTCCCACAGACCGTTGTGAAACCTTCCTCCTCACTTCCTCCCTTCTGCTGAGATTCAGGTTTTAAAAATTCCTAGGATTAATGGGGGCTGATTTTGCTGGGTTTGACACGGTTGCATTTTAGATACGTAGAAAAACATGTCGAGTGGTGACCAGGATTTGGTTGGGGCTAGAATGAATTTACAAGCTAGTGTTTTCTAGGATATTTGTATCGATTTTTCTCTAGCCGCTAATCAGTCAGTTTCAGTTGTGTAAGTGATGGAGCAAACCTTTTTAAGTGTGCAGGGTGAGTGGTGTGGAAACAACACCTTTCACCGCTGTCTCTAGAATCAAAATGTAGAGATGATGGATGAGCTGTTTTTATAGCTATCGTGTGCTTTTCTAGATCTCATTTGTGTGTTACTACTTTTTGGCTTCCTCATAAATCTGAAAAGCCCCGGCAAGATAAGTGGCATAAACGAGTTATGGAAAGGTAAAATAAATTAGGATGAAATATTAGAATAGGAAGAAAATTCCTCGATGCCTAGTGATTTTGATATTAATGTTGTAATTTAAAAAAAATGGGTTCTGTATTTCAAGACTTGCAAAGATACTGTCGATTAATTATGAAATGCCACCATAGTACATTGCTTCCTGCTTTTTTAGATAGGAAAGAATATGAGCAATATTTGATTTTCTATTGTATAAGCTTAAAATTGTTCAGGTGTACACTTTACATCAAGTCCCATTTGACTGTAATGTTGATTAGTATACATTGATTTCAACCCAAGATTAAAAGGGGGCCAATAATTGCATTCTGTTGATTTATATGGCAGTTAAATTAAATGTCTATTTAATTTCTTTATCTTTTCATATGTGCTGTATCCAATTGAGAAATGCGTGTTATCTGTAGGATTAATAATGCAATTTACATGTTTGTTATAACAATTGTCAACTTCCAAAAAGGATTTTAGGCTTACCTTAAATGATTGTATGTAAAAGACCATGGAAATAAGAGCCATGTCAAATGCTGTATTGTGTTTTGAAAGAGGGAAGATAATTTTACAACTGGTGAATCCTGGCTTTTCAGAAGAATAGGGAAATGGAGTGATTTCTGTAATCTGATAGGAGTATGTAAAAGAAAGCATATAGCTTACCAAGAGAAGTCTACGTTAGTGTTTCTAGGCACTAAACACTAAGAATTATTGTCATGCATTTTTTCCTAAGAGACACTGAATGATATAGTAGAAATGTTGTTGACTAATGATGGATAGAGATTGAAGATATATTCTCTACCTGAGTTTTTCTTTTGTTCATTCTTGTAAAACCCAAAAATGTAATATTAAAATGTAACCTTTAAAGACATTTTTTGGGAGAACTAAATAAATATATAATACACATAACTTGATAGTGAAAAAAAAAAAAAAAAGAAAGAAAAATTTCAACCTTAAGATTAAATATTACAAAGAATAGAAGTTCCAGCATATTGTAAACATCAACATTTTCAAGTAAGTGACTATTAGATAACTCTTTTGAATTCAGTAATTGGAACCTAAACACTATATGGTGGTCTAGAATGAGCGCTCTGACCAAGGACACCATATCCGAAAGTGCTTGAGAGGCTGGGTGTGGTGGCTTACACCTGGAATCCCAGCACTTTGGGAGGCCGAGGTGGCTGGGTCGCTTGGGTCCAGGAGTTCAAGACCAGCCTGGGCAACATGGCTCCACCATGAGCCCAGGAGCTAGAGCCCAGGTTGCAGTGAGTCGTGATTATGCAACTATACTCCAGCCTGGGTGGCAGAGTGAGATCTCATCTCAAAAAACAAAACAAAAGAAAGTGCTTGACCAAACTAAACATATCTTTTTTTTTTTTTTTTTTGAGACGGAATTTTTCGCTTTTGTTACCCAGGCTGGAGTGCAATGGTGCGATCTCGGCTCACCACAACCTCTGCCCCCTGGGTTCAGGCAATTCTCCTGCTTCAGCCTCCTGAGTAGCTGGGATTACAGGCATGCGCCACCATGCCCAGCTAATTTTTTGTATTTTTAGTAGAGACGCGGTTTCACTATGTTGACCAGGATGGTCTCGATCTCTTGACCTCGTGATCCACCTGCCTCGGCCTCCCAAAGTACAGGCGTGAGCCACCGCACCCGGCCCTAAACATATCTTTTTTAAGGTACGTGACTGTGAATGAAATAGCAGTAGAGACACAGAAAGAAAAGGTAGTAAGCAGAAGCCATGAGGTAGTTGCCTCAGACGAAAGAAGAGATCAAGAGGAATTTAGAAGAATAGAGAGAGAAGCCACCAGTAGATGCAAAAGGAAGAAGTAGAGGCAAGGACAGAGATGAACTGTGTCAGGACACTGAAGGAGTGGTTTTGGCAGGGAGCAATGGACAAGCACCTGTGGGTGGGGGTGGGGAATGATGATGGGTAGCAATTGCTATTCAGACACTACAGCTGTTACTCTATCCTGATTGGCAAGGAACCAGCATTGAGTGCCCAGAGATAGTAGTCACATTGCTTCTTCCTCAATGCCTCTGTGGTCACATTGCCTTTTCCTACTCTATCTGTATCAAATCTCCCTCTGCTTCCCTCTTACAAGGATACTGTAATTGTATTTAGGCCCCACTTGGGTAATTCAGGATAAACTCTCCATCTCAAGATCCTTAACTTAATTACAGCTTTTGCCATAGAAGGTAATATTCTTATACCACTGGTATACTACAGTAAAATTCTGGCACTAGCCACTTGAAGTTAGCACAGAACCCACAAATTATAGGTCATGGTCCCCAGTAAGACTGCCCTCATTTCAGATGCTAGCCACACATTAGGCATCCCTAGGCCACCCACATTTCTGACCAACTGGCTACAAATTTGAGGGTTCCCATACCCACTCAGATTTGATAATTCACTAGAATGACTAGAATAACTCAGGAAAGTGATATACTTACAAACACAGTTTTATTATAAAGGATACAAGTCAGGACCAGCCAAATGAGGAGACAGGGTATAAGGTCTGGGAGAGTTTCAAGTGCAGAGCTTTGAGAAGTGCCTTCTCCCTGTGGAATCAGGGCATATCAGCCTCGTGACACATCGATGCGTTTGCCAGGCAGGAAACTCCACCAAGCCTTATTGTCCAGAGGTGTTTTTTTTTTGAGACCGAATCTCACTCTGTCACCAGGATGGAGTGCAGTTGTATGATTTTGGCTCACTGCAACCTCTGCCTGGTGGGTTCAAGCAATTCACCTGCCTCAGCTTCCCGAGGGACTACAGGCGCATGCCACCATGCCTGGCTAATTTTTTTTTTTTTTTTTTGTATTTTAGTAGAGATGGGGTTTTACCATGTTGGCCAGGATGATCTTGATCTCCTGATCTCATTATCCGCCCACCTCAGCCTCCCAAAGTGCTGGAATTACAGTCATGAGCAACTGCACCTGTCCTGTCCAGAGTTTTTATTGGCGCTTCATTATGTAAGATGAATGATTGAATCATTGGCCATTGGCTTGCTATCAATCATTGGTTGAACTCAATGTCTTATACCCCCCTCCTTCCACGGAAGTCAGGGGTGTGAAGTGGCATCTCCTTGTGATTTTAATTTGCATTTCTCTAATAACTAATGACTAATGATGTTGAACACCTTTTCATGTGCTTATTTGCCATTGGCATACTTTCTTTGTACAAATGTCCATTCAAATTCTTTTTTTTTTTAAATTGAGACGGGGTTTCACCATGTTGGTCAGACTGGTCTCGAACTCCTGACCTCAGGTAACCCACCCGCCTCAGCCTCCCAAAGTGCTGGGATTATAGGCATGAGCCACTGCTCCTGGCCTGTTTGTTTTTTAAGAGATAGAGTCTCACTGTGTTACCCAGGCTGCAGTATGGCAGCATGATCAAAGACCATTGTAGCTTTCAACTCCTGGGCTCAAGGGATCCTCCTGTCTCAGCTTCCCAACAAGCTAAGACTACAAGCACATGTCACCATGTGTGGCTAATTTTTAAATTGTTTGTAGAGATGAGGTCTTGCTATGCTGCCCAGGCTGGTCTCAAACTCCTGGACTCAAGCAACCCTCCCACCTTGGCCTCCCAAAGCCTTTGCCCAATTTTAAATTGAGCTACATGTCTTTTTATTATTGAGTTGTAAAAGCACTTTACATATTCTGAACAAGTCCCTTCTCAGATACATGATTTTACTTTTGAGATATCCCCAACTTATTTACTTTTTCTTTTCTTTCTTTTTTTTCCTTTTTGAGACAGAGTCTCTCTGTGTTGCCCAGGCTGGAGTGCAATGGTACGATCTCAGCTCACTGCAACCTCTGCCTCCCAGGTTCAAGCAATTCTTCTGCATCTACCTCCCAAGTAGCTGGGATTACAGGCATGTGCCACCACAGCCGGCTAATTTTTTGTATTTTTAGTAGAGATGGGGTTTCACCATGTTGGCCAGCCTGGTCTCAAACTCCCGACCTTAGGTGATCCACCTGCCTCGGCCTCCCAAATTGCTGGGATTATAGGCCTGAGCCATCACACCAGGCCTCATTTTTCTGTTTTTTAATTTTCCACCCTGCCGTCCCACCACTGTCCCCCGCCCCGCCACCCCCCCCTTTTTTTTTTAGGCAGAGTCTTGCTCTGTTACACAGGCTGGAGTGCAGTGACTTGATCTCGGCTCACTGCAAGCTCCACTTCCTGGCTTCAAGCGATTCGCCTGCCTCAGCCTCCCGAGGAGCTGGGACTCCAGGCACGTGTCACCACACCCAGCTAATTTTTGTATTTTTAGTAGAGACGGGGTTTCATCGTGTTATCCAGAATAGTCTTGATCTTCTGACCTTGTGATCTGTCTGCCTTGGCCTCCCAAAGTGCTGGGGTTACAGGCATGAGCCACCATGCCCAGCCTCTTCTAGGAGTTTTATAGTTTTAGTTCTTACATTTAGGTCTATTATCCATTTTGAGCTAATTTTCACCTGTAGTGTAAGGTAGGATAGACGGAGTCTCATTTTGTCGCCTAGGCTTGAGGCTTGAGTGCAGTGGCATGATCCCGGCTCACTGCAACCTCTGTCTCCCAGGTTGAAGAGATTCTTGTGCCTCAGCCTGCCAAGTAACTGGGACTACAGGCATGTGCCACCATGCCCAACTGACTTTTTTTTTTTTCTTTCATTTTAGTAGAGACAGAGTTTCACCATGTTGGCCAGGCTGGTCTCGAACTACTGACGTTAGGTGATCCGCCCACCTTGGCCTCCCAGAATGCTGGGATTACAGCAATAAGCCACCATGCCCGGCTTGGAGGTCAGATTGCATTCTTTTGTGTATGGATATCCAGTTGTCCCTGTACCATTTGTTGAAATTAATATATGTCTGAATCTGGTGTTCTGCAGTGCCAAATTGCTGGGTACAGGCAGAAGGGCTTTCTGCCACATTTCACAGTTGTTCTGAATTTTAAAATTTGCTTTGAACTGGAAAATCTAAACTGGAATTTTTGGTTTCTTACTGTAAGTGATATAATCAGTTAACTCTTTCTGGAATTTTTCAGTGCTGTGAAATTGTTCTAATCA
This sequence comes from Callithrix jacchus, assembly GCF_049354715.1. Taxonomy (NCBI): domain Eukaryota; kingdom Metazoa; phylum Chordata; class Mammalia; order Primates; family Cebidae; genus Callithrix; species Callithrix jacchus. Next base: position 75,532,378 of record NC_133508.1, on the reverse strand, counting down.
AGTCTATGAAGTCTTTCTTACTTTCAGGGTACAGCAATCCAAAAGTCGAACAATAGTAGTTAATTAACTGCTGCAAGCAGCAGACCACTAGAATCCCAATAGAATGCCAACCGGGGTTGTTGATTACAACATTAGAAGCCAAAAGTGGGATAACTAAGGCAGAAAAGGAATTTATCAGAAGGAGATTATGTAACTAATCGAAAGGGAAAACAGGAAGGGCAGTCTTGGGAAATGAATAGAAAGCAATTTGGCCAAAAGAAGCTAGGTAGTCTTTTTTTTTTTTTTTGAGACGAAGTCTAACTCTGTTGCTCAGGCTGGAGTGCAGTGGCACGATCTTGGCTCACTGCAACCTCCTCCTCCCAGGTTCAGGCAGTTCTCCTGCCTCAGCCTCCTGAGTAGCTGGGATTACAGGCATGTGCCACCACGCCCAGCTAATTTTTGTCTTTTTAGTAGAGACGAGGTTTCACCATGTTGGTCAGGCTGGTCTCGAACTCCTGACCTTGTGATCTACCCGCCTCGGCCTCCCAAAGTGCTAGGATTACAGGCGTGAGCCACCATGCCTGGCCATAAGAAGCTAGATAGTCTTGATCATACCTTGCCACAAGAAAAGTCAGATCATGACACCTCCAGTAGACACTCGTTGCTGTCAAACTCTTGATATCACTGTTACAGTCCTTAATAATCTCACACTGAGTACAATAAGACTCCAGTGTCCCAGGATTGAGCAACTTATTGGCCAAGCCCTGTTCATTGGCTCCTGGACTAGAAGAAAGCGGGTGGAAGGAAAATGCATTCTCTCTTCAACTTTAGTAATGCAAACAGGGCTTCCACATCCTATTGAGATCCATAAAATAGGACCTTCCCCAAAGAAAGAAGAGGGCTCAGACATGACATGGCCAAAAAACAAGGTGTGTTATGGAAATGTATAATAAAAACAATAGCCAGGATTTATTGAGGGCTATCTATATACAAGTTTTATATGTGTTAATTCACTTCATGCTCACAATAGCCCTATGTGAAAGTCTAAGTGAAACCAGCCTGGCCAGCATGGTAGGCTGGTCTCATCCTAAGTGAAAGTCTAAATAATGGACCCCAAAGAGATCTACCTCCTAATCCTTGAAACCTGTGATTATTACCTTATACAGCAAAAGGATGAATCCTATGTATTATAAAGAATTTGACTGACCTTTCTTCCTATAATGTGAATTATATGTCAACAAGCTGTTAGAAAAGCTTATTTATACATAGTGAAATTGCTTTGGAGGATAAATCTGACTTCATCATGAAGGTGGATCTGTGACCACCAGCAGTTTCAGATTCACATCATCACTTTTTTTTCTTTTTTGAGACAGAGTTTCTCTTTGTCACCCAGGCTGGAGTGCAGTTGTGTGATCTTGGCTCACTGCAACCTCTACCTCCTGGATTCAAGTAATGCTCCTGCCTCAGCCTCCTGAGTAGTCGGGAGTACAGGCGAGTGCCACCCTGCCTGGCTAAATTTTTGTATTTTTAGTAGAGATGGGGTTTCACCACGTTGGCCAGGCTGGTCCTGAACGCCTGACCTTAAATAATCCACCCGCCTTGGCCTCCCAAAGTGTTGGGATTACAGGCGTGAGCCACCCTGTCTGGCTCTCTCTTTTTTTTTTTGAGACAGATTCTCGCTCTGTTGCCCACGCTAGAATGCAATGATGTGATCTTGGCTCACTGAAACCTCCGTCTCCCAGGTTCAAGTGATTCTCCTGCCTCAGCCTCCAGAGTAGTTGGGATTGCAGGTGCCCACCACCATGCCTGGCTAATTTTTTGTATCTTTAGTAGAGGAGTTTCACCATGCTGGCCAGGCTGGTCTCAAACTCCTCACGTTGTGATCTGCCCGCCTTGGCCTCCCAAAGTGCTGGGATTACAGGCATGAAACACTGCGCCCAGACTCTTTTTTTTTTTTTTTTAATCCAGAAGACAAGGAACAGCTTCCTTCAAACTCTAATTTGCAAAGTCTCAGGAAAAATGCTGATTAACCTGCCTTGAGTTTTGCTCCTGTTCCTGTGGCCCAGGGAGAGCAGAGGCTTGTGATCAGAAGAGAGGGAGGAGTTTGGGAGGACAAAAACAAAGGATGTCACTGCATTAGGGAATTCCTTTGGAGTAAATTACAGAAATTGCCTAGAAAATTTTGGCAGAATCCAAGAGGGAATAGAGGAGCCTGTATTTCAAGCATCTACCACCAAGGAGCAGGAGTACACAGTTGGCTCAGGCAGGTTTGTTTGCTTTGAGGAGTTTCATTAGAGATACAACATTTAAGGGATTAATTAAGGTCGTGGCTTACAGCCTTAATAGTTTACAGGACTGTGAGACAAATTCAGACCCAGTGCTCTGGTCAACAAAACATTTATAAGGAAGGAATTCAAAGCCATGAGCACTATACACATATATACACTCAGAAGGACAGATAGATAGAAAATGTTGGATAGATAGATAATGCTTGATAGATAAATATGCAACTATTTACAGTAGTTACTTTTGAAATGAACTTAAGGGACACTTTCGTTTTTTACTTTATGCTTGTATTGTTTAAATATTTTGCAATATTTTATAAATTAAAAAATAAAGGTTTTCTAAAAACAAAGACTGTGAAAAAGAAATAGATTTCTAATTGTCCTGCTGTCCTGGCGTTATGTTCCCTAGGACTCATCTTTCTCACTCACTGTCAAAAGTAGATTGGTGTAGGCCGGGCATGGTGGCTCAGGCCTGTAATCCCAGCACTTTGGGAGGCTGAGGCACACAGATCACTTGAGGCCAGGAGTTCGAGACCAGCCTGGTCAACATGGTGAAACCCTGTCTCTACTAAAAATATAAAAATTAACCAGGCGGCACATGCCTATAATCCCAGCTACTACAACCTCCACCTCCTGGGTTCAAGTGATTTTCCTGCTTCAGCCTCCTGAGTAGCTGGGATTATAGGTGCCGGCCACCAAGCCCGGCTTATTTTTGCATTTTTAGTAGAGACGAAGTCTCACCATGTTGGCCAGGTTGGTCTCGGACTCCTGACCCGGATTTGCCCACTCTGGCCTCCCAAAGTGCTGGGATTACAGGTGTACGTCATCGTGCCCACCCTTAGTCATAAAGTTTAGTCTCTGAATGCCTTTCTTGAAGCTTAGTCTCTGAATGTCTTTGAGTCTCCCAATCAGATACATGCCTAACTGAGTTGAAGCGGGGAATAACATGAAGTTGCATGTGAGGATTCAGTATGTCATGGCTCTGGTACCAACAGCTCTGGCAGTGGCTTTTTTTTCCCCAGATCCTGGCTAAGGTAATGTGTTCCTGGAGCCAACAGTTGGAACAATGGCTTCCTAATTTCCTAGTTTTCTGATGTGGCAGAGGCAACAGTTTCCTTGGTGAGAACTTACACCTGTCTTAAACCAACCTTCATTCAATAAGTTGGCCTCAGTATAGATTGTTAAAATGTGTAAGCCGTGTTTGCAGTAGGCTTTGTGAGGTATACTGGTACTAATCCAAAGTTAATGTCCCTTACAGGAGTGGTCTTGAGAGTTACAGGTATAGGGACACGACATATATGCTGGGTCCACAGCAGTCTAACCCTTTTTTTTTTATTTAGGGAATTCCATCAGGTGATGAGTCAGAGATACAGGGCCTACCATCCCCTACAGAAGCTGAAAGTGCTAGGTACTCTTTTTTCCACCTGCCTTGCAGCTAGAGCACTGGCATGTGGACTGGGCTCTGCCAGTCAGGCACATCTGCCTCAAAGCTTGCTAGAAAAGTTGGTTTCAGGAGATTCACTTCCTGGAAAAGCAGTGACTGCAGGGTGGTGATCAGTCCAGTATCTGCTGGTCATGGTATCATTGGCACAAGCAGTATATCTGGAGCTCTTTAATCATGGCAGTGGTGTCTTGTCATCAGACCAGTTCTGCAACTTGGTTTTGGCTCTTCCTCATTATGTAGCTCAGAATGTGGTTCTTCAGCCCTCCCATTTATTTTATAAGCTACTTAATATGCTTTTTTTTTTTTGAGATGGAGTTTCGCTGTTGTTACCCAGACTGGAGTGCAATGGCATGATCTCAGCTCACTGCAACCTCCGCCTCCTGGGTTCAAGCAACTCTCCTGCCTCAGCCTCCTGAGTAGCTGGGACTACAGGCGCATGCCACCATGCCCAGCTAATTTTTGTATTTTTAGTAGAGACGGGGTTTCACCTTGTTGACTAGGATGGTCTCGATCTCTTGACCTCATGATCCACCCACCTTGGCCTCCCAAAGTGCTGGGATTATAGGCATGAGCCACTGTGCCCAGCCTTAATATCCTTTTTATGTTGTTTTTTTTGAGACAGGGTCTTGCTCTGTTGCTAGGATTATACTACATACAAGTTGAAGCACCTTCACATCCAAAATTACATTTAGTTACTGCATCCAGCTCTGAGTACAGAATCTTTAGGGGAAGTCCAATATTTCCAATCAGCTCCGGATCTTAAAACCCATGGTTAAAATTATATATTTACTAGCAACATACTTTTAGTCCATTTTGTGTTGCTATAACAGAACATCACCGACTGGGTAGTTTATAAAGAAAAGAAATGTATTTTTCACAGTTCTGGAGGCGGATAAGTCCAATATCAAGGTTCTGGTGTCTGTTGATGACCTTCTTGCTGAGTCATTCATGGTGGAATATGGGAGAGCAAGAGAGTGTGAGACACCAAGAGATTGAACTCAAAATCTCAAGTCCTTTCATGACTGCAGTTACTGAGCCACCACTGAGGATTCAGCAGCTTTCCCTTTGAGCCCCCTTGCTTCCTGATGCTCTATAACCCACCTTTTGCTCACATCCTCCCACTTCTTCCACTGCTACCTTCTGTAGGCAGTTTCCGCTGAGGAAAAGGAATTGTATGGTATGTTTACTATTCAGAACATCTACTCTTTTGACCTCTTTGCTGGATGCAACTAAGGGTGATAATCTGCTTCCTGCTGGCACTGAGGATTATATCCATATAAGAATTTAACAGGGTCGGGCATGGTGGCTCATGCCTATAATCCCAGCACTTTGGGAGGCCGAGGCGGGTGGATCACGAGGTCAAGAGATGGAGATCATCCTGGTCAACATGGTGAAACCCCGTCTCTACTAAAAATACAAAAATTAGCTGGGCATGGTGGCTACTTGGGAGGTTGAGGCAGGAGAATTGCTTGAACCCAGGAGGCAGAGGTTGTGGTGAGCTGAGATCACGCCATTGTACTCCAGCCTGGGTAATGAGAGCGAAACTCTGTCTCAATAAATAAATAAATAAAAATAAAAGAATTTAATGGAGAAATGGCAGGAAGACTCTTTACTACTGTCCAAGGAATTGCTGATGACCATCATAAAAAGAAACTAGGCCAGGTGTGGTGGCTCATACCTGTAATCCCAGCACTTTGGGAGTCCGAGGTGGGTGGATTGCCTGAGGTCAGGAGCTGGTTATCAGCCTGGCCAACATGCTGAAACCCCATCTCTACTAAAAATACAAAAACTGGTTGGGCATGGTGGTGCATGCCTGTTGTCCTAGCTACTTGGGAGGCTGAGGCAGGAGAATTGCTTGAACCTGGGAGATGGAGGTTGCAGTGAACAGAGATATCGTGCCACTGCACTCCAGCCTGGGTGACAAAGTGAGACTCTGTTTCAAAAAAAAAAAAAAAAAAAGAAAGAAAAGAAAAGAAACTAGTTAAGGTGCTTAAGAAGAAATTTGCCTGTAATCAAGCATTCAGAATATGGAGAACTAATTCAGCTACAGAGTGAGCAGAGCAAGAACCTATGCCAGTTCCTTGCGGAGATTGCACTGGCTAAGGACAATCAGCTGAAGGTTCATGGGTTTTAAGTGTTTGTGGCTCACTGAAGCTTAAGTGAGGATTTCCTTGCAATGAGCAGAATTTCCCTTCTGTATTTGTCACAAGTTTAAACACCTCACATTGTGTATGAAGTAACCATTTGGAGTCCGCTCTTAGCTTGGACTAGTGTAACTTCTTCATGTAATAAACTGAAAAGAGCCACAGAGACAAAAAAGAAAAGTCCCTTCATAACTGGCATTAATCCATTCATGAGGGTGGGGTCTTCATGACATAAACATCTTCTATTAGGCTCCGTTTTCCAAAATTATTGCACTGGGGATTAAGTTTTCAACACATGTTCTTTGGGCAACATATTTAAACCATAGCATGTATGATATGTACAACAGTAGAGGAAAAGAGGATGATCTTTTCATGGGCTTGCATTCCTCCAAAATTTCTATGTTGAAATCCAAACTCTTATAGTCTCAGAATGTGACTACATTTGGATGTATGGCCTTTAAGGGGGTAATTAAGGCAAAATGAGCTCATTAGGGTGAGCCATAGCTCGATATGACTGGTATCTTTTTTATTTTATTTTTTTTGAGAAGTAGTCTAGCTTTGTCACCCAGGCTGGAGTGCAGTGGCGCAATCTTGGCTCACTGCAACCTCTGCCTCCTGGATTCAAGCGATTCTCCTGTTTTTGCCCCCAAGTAGCTGGAATTACAGGCACCTGCCGCCATGCCCAGCTAATTTTTGTATTTTTAGTAGAGACGGGGTTTCACGGTGTTGACCAGGCTGGTCTTGAACTCCTGACCTCGTGATCTGTCTGCCTCAGCCTCCTAAAGTTCTGGGATTACAAGCATGAGTTGCCACGCCCAGCCTTGACTGATGTCTTTATAAAAAGAGGACCAGGCCAGGCTCAGGGGCTCACACTTGTAATCCCAGCACTTTAGGAGGCCAACTGATCTCACCTGAGGTTAGGAGTTCAAGACCAGCCTGGTCAACATGGCGAAACCCCATCTCTACTAAAAATACGAAAATTAACCGGGTACGGTGGCTGGTGCCTGTAATTCCCACTACCTGGGAGGCTGAGGCAGGAGAATTACTTGAACCCGTGAGGTGGTGGTTATAGTGAGCCAAGATTGCACCTAGACAACAAGAGCAAAACTCTGTCTCAAAAAAAAAAAAAAAAAAAAAAAGAGAGAGAACCATTTTAGGCCACATGGTGAGATCTTCATGTCTACAAAAATTTAGCTGTGCATGATAGCACACACCTATAGTCCCAACTACTCTGGAGGCTGAGGTGGGAGGATTGCTTGAGCCAGGCAGGTTGAGGCTGCCATGAGCCGTGATCACATCACTGCACTCCAGCCTGGGTGACAGAATGAGATCCTGTCTCAATTAAAAAAAAAAAAAAAGAAAAAGAAAAAAGAAGAAAAGAAAAGGGAATTTAGACACAGACACGTCCAGAGGGGAAATATTGGGAGAGGATGACCATCTACAAGGGAAGACGCAGAAGAAAACATTCCTGCCAATACCTTGGTCTTGGATTTCTAGCTTCCAGAATGGTGAGAAATTAATTTCTGCTGTTTAAGCCACCCAGTCTGTAACACTTTGTTATGCTAGGCCTAGCAAACTAATACAGACCTCAATTAAAACTCTCATTTAGGCCAGGTGCAGTGGCTCATGCCTGTAATCCCAGCACTTTGGGAGGCCGAGGTGGGCAGATCACCTGAGGTGGGAAGTTCGAGACCAGCCTGACCAACATGAAGAAACCCCATCTCTACTAAAAATGCAAAATTAGCCAGGCATGGTGGCACGTGCCTGTCATCCCAGTTACACGGGAGACTGAGGCAGGAGAGTTGTTTGAACCCTGGAAGTGGAGGTGGGAGTGAGATCGCACCACTGCACTCCAGGGTATAGACCCCATGCCCTGCTGGTTAAAGAGAATACAGTAATTTTGCAAATTTCTTGGAGATCCTTCATTAACGCATTTTTTTGAAGAAGGTCTCCATACTTAGAGCTCCACGGGCAGCATTCACATGATAGTCTATGTAAACAGGGCCTCCTGCAGTCATGCACTGAACCTGTGTAGCCCAGATGCCAGAGTTCCATCCAGTGGGTAAATTCCTTGGTTATAGAATCTGGTCATCCTGGGTTATGACTTTCCTTGTCCAGGATCTCTTAGAACAGGGGTCCCCAGCCTCCAGGCCACGGCCTGGTCTGCTAAGAACCAGGCCATACAGCAGGAGGTGAGTAGTGGGTGAGCCAGCGAACCGTCATCTATACGTACAGCCACTCGCCTTCTTTTACGTTACTGTCTGAGCTCCATCTCCCATCAGATCGCCAGTGGCATTAGATTCTCATAGGAGTGCAAACCTGTTGTAAACTACTAAAAGTACAAAATTTTCCTTATGAGAATTTAGCAGGGCGTGGTGGCTCACGCCTGTAATCCAAGCACTTTGGAAGCCAAGGTGGGCAGATCACCTGAGGTCGGGAGCCAGACCAACATGGTGAAACCCTGTCTTTAAAAAAAAAAAAAAAATTTTAAAAAAAAGAGAATCTAATGCCTGATGATCTGTCACCATCTCCCATCACCCCCAGATGGGATTATCTAGTTGCAGGAAAACAAGCCTAGGGCTCCCACTGATTCTACATTAGGGTAAGTTGTATAATTATTTTATTACATGATACAATGTAGTAATAACAGAAATGAAATGCATAGTAAATATCATGAACTTGAATTATCCAGAAACTACCATCCCCAGCCACTGTCTGTGGAAACATTGTCTTCCACGAAGCCAGTCCCTGGTGCCAAAAAGGCTGGGGACTGCTGCCTTAGAGGTACTCCTTGAGAGGAGGATTGGAGAGGATTCCTTCTTAGGGAGCTGTTCTGTTTTAGAGTCACTATTCTATTGGTGAGGTATTGGAGATTGGTGATGGCCTGAGGGGTTGCATAGTCAATAGCCCCTTCATTTTTCTTCCTGATCAATATTTTTTTTTTTGAGATGGAGTTTCTCTCTGTCACCCAGACCGGAGTGCAATGGTGCTATCTCGGCTCACTGCAACCTCTGCCTCCCAGGTTCAAGCGATTCTCCTGCCTCAGCCTCCCAAGTAGCTTGGATTACAGGCGCCTGCCACCACGCCTGGCTAATTTTTGGTAGAGACAAGGCTTTACCATATTGGCCAGGCTGGTCTCGAACTCCTGATCTTGTGATCCGCCCACCTCAGCCTCCCAAAGTGCTGGGATTACAGGCATGAGCTATCGTGCCCAGCCCTGGTCAACAATTGCTCTGCCACCTGGCCCTGGCTGCTTTTTAACTTCATTTTGGGTTAACAACTGCTGTTTTGGTTATCTACGGCTGCATAATGAATGCTCCCAAAACTTAGCGACTTAAAACAACCACCAGAGTTATTTACTATCTCTCACAATTCTTCAGGTTACCTGCTCAACCGGGCTGTGCTCTCCTTCATGGCATTGGCTGGGGTTTCAGTAATTCTAAGCTCGAATGGACTGGAGTATCCAAAGATGGCTCATGCACTTGGCTAGCAGTTGGCTGGGAGCTCAGCTGGGGTTGTTGACCACAGTGCTTCCGTAATCCTTCACTTGGCCTCTTCACATGGTGTGGTCTTCAGAGCAGGGCAGTTGGGTTCCAAGAGGGAGTGTTCCAAGTGCATGAAGAGGATGTTGCAGATTGCTTAAGGCCCAGCATAAAAGTTAACACATCAATCTCCCCACGTTCTTTTAGTCAAAGCAAGTAACTGGGCCAGACCAGATTGAAGGGGAGGGGAAATACATTCATCTCTTAGTGAGAACAGTGGCAAGAAAGTTGTAGCCAGCCTGGGCAGCATGGTGAAACCTAGTCTCTAAAAAAAGTACAAAAATTAATAATGTGGTGGCATGTGCCTGTAGTCCCAGCTACTCGGGAGGCTATGTGGGAAGATCCCTTGAGCCTGGGAGGTGGAGGTTGCAGGGAGCTGAGATCATGCTACTGCACTCCAGTCTGGGCGACAGAGAGAAGAGGCAGAATTTGGTGCCAGATTACTTGAGTTCAAAGCCAAGCTAGAATTACTTAATCCCTCTATATGATAGGATTCATAAATTAATATATGTAAAATACTTGGTACAGCCACTGACACAAAGTGTATACTGTCTGAGTCCTTGCTTTTTTTTTTTTTTGAGATGAAGTCTTGCTCTGCCACACAGGCTGGAGTGCAGTGGTGTGATTTCGGCTCACTGCAACCTCTACCTCCTGGATTCAAGTGATTCTCCTGCCTCAGCCTCCAGAGCAGCTGGGATTACAGGCACCGCCATTATGCCTGGCTAATTTTTGTATTTTTGTAAAGAGGAGTTTCACCATGTTGGCCAGGCTGGTCTTGAACTCCTGACCTTAGTGATCCCCTGCCTCAGCCTCCCAAAGTGCTGGAATTACAGGAGTGAGCCACCGCACCTGGCCTAGTGCTTGCTATTGTCAAGGAGGAACCTAAATGACCTTTAGGTGGAAAAAATATCAGAAAGGCAGGTCTATGGTCTGGAAAAAGAAGCTTCTCTTTTTGAAGGTGAGATAGATTAAATTTCAAGTTCATTCAGATGAGAGAATACCTACGGAATTAAAGTGAACAGGTGGGCAAGAATGAGAGTACATCAGGCACAACAGTATGAATGAATGTTCTGCAGCTAAATGGTCCTTAGTTCTTTAATTAAAATGTTTAAACAAATGAAAAATATTATCAAGCTCTTCCTGAGAGAATATAGAGTTAATAGTTAACAAAAATCATTGCAATTTGGCTGGGTGTGGTGACACATGCCTGTAGTCCCAGCTAATCAGGAGAATGAGGCAGAAGGATCCCTTGAGCCCTTGAGTCCAGTGTAGGCAACAGAGTAAGACCCTACCTTTACAATAAATGAGCGAAGTCTCGCTCTGTTGCTCAGGCTGGAGTGCAGCGGCCCAATATTGGCTCACTTCAACCTCCACCTCCCAGGTTCAAGTGATTCTCCTACCTCAGCCTCCCAAGTAACTGAGATTACAGGCACGCACCACCACACCCAGCTAATTTTTGTATTTCACCATGGTGGCCAGGATGGTCTTGATTTCCTGATCTCATGATCCGCCTTCCTTGGCCTCTCAAAGTGCTGGGATTACAGATGTGAGTCACCGTGCCCGGCTATTTTAAAAATTATTATTATTTGTTCTTGAAAAGGAGTCTTGCTCTGTTACCCAGACTGGAGTGCAATGGCACAATCTCGGCTCACTGCAACCTCCGCCTCCTGGGTTCAAGTGATTCTCCTGCCTCAGCCTCCTGAGTAGCTGAGACTACAGGTGTGTGCCACCATGCCCAGCTGATTTTTTGTACTTTTAGTAGAGACAAGGTTTCACTGTGTTAGCCAGGATGGTCTTGATCTCCTGACCTCAAGATCCACCTGCCTTGGCCTCCTGACCTCAAGATCCACCTGCCTTGGCCTCCCAAAGCGCTGGGATTGCAGGCATGAGCCACCGTGCCCCGCCTTTATTATTATTTTTTATAAAGACAGGGTCTTGCCATGTTGCTCAGACTGATCTTGAACTCCTAGGCTCAGGCAATTCCCAGATCTCAGCCTTTCAAAGTGCTGGGATTACTGGAGTTTCTTTTGTGTTCTGTTTTGCATGTAACTTGCATGCAAAGATTTTATTAGAGTTCTTTTTTGTGGTTGTTTTGGTTTATTTATTTATTTTTTTTGCTTCTTCAACCACAAGCTTGAAAAAGTTTACACTTGTCCAAATATAGAATAGAACTCATTTAATTAACTAATTAATTAATTTAATTTTTTGAGACAGAGTCTCCCTTTGTCACCAGGCTGGAGTGCAGTGGCACCATCTTGGCTCACTGCAACCTCTGCCACCTGGGTTCAAGTGGTTCTCCTGCCTCAACCTCTTGAGTAGCTGAGACTACAGGCACGTGCCACCAAGCCCCGCTAGTTTTTGTACTTTTAGTAGAGATGGGATTTTGTCATGTCAGCCAGGATGGTCTTGATCTCCTGACCTCGTAATTTGCCTGCCTCGGTCTCCCAAAGTGCTGGGATTACAGGCCTGAGCCACCTCACCCAGCCGTGTCTCCTTTCAAGATACAATCAAGACAGAGTTTCAAGCTGCGTGTAGCGGCTCACACCTCTAATCCCAGCACTTTGGGAGGAATGCTTTAGGCCAGGAGTCCGGCCAACGTAGCAAGATTCTTTCTCTTATTGAATAAAAATGTTATTAACAACAACAACGAAGAGACAGAGCTTCAACAAATTTTTAGAGGCCAAGCACCATGGCTTATGGCTGTAATTTTAACACGTTGGGAAATGTGAACCAAACCGCCCAAGGTGTTCGCCTTGCCTGCTGCCTAGGTAGAGCCCGCTCATCAAGACTGGGTATTGCCATAGAGAAAGAGTAATTCACGCAAAGCCAGTTGTGAGGGAGACCAGACTTTTATTATTATTCAAATCAGTCTCCTCTAGCATTTGGGGAGCAGAGTTTTTAAGGATAACTTGGCAGGTGGGGGGAAGCCAATGAGCCATGAGCCAGGAGTGCTAATTGGTCAGGGATGAATTCATAGAGAATTGAAACTCTCTTGTGCTGAGTAAGTTCCTGGGTGAGGGGGCGGGGGTGGGCGCAAGATCAGATGAGCCAGTTTATTCATCTGGGTGGCACCAGCTGATCCATCAATTGCAGGGTCTGCAAAATATCTCAAGCACTGATCTTAGGAGCAGTTTAGGGAGGGTCAGAATCTTGTAGCCTTCAGCTGCATGACTCCTAAACCGTATTTCTAATGTTGTGGCTAACAGTTCTGCAAAGGCAATGTAGTGCCCGGGCAAGGAGGTCTGCTTTGGGAAAGGGCTGTTACCATCTTTGTTTAAACTAAACTAAGTTTCTCTCAAAGTTAATTCAGCCTACACCCAGGAATGAACAAGGACAGCTTGGTGGTTAGAAGCAAGATGGAGTTGGTCAAATTAGATCTCTTTCACTGTCTCAGTCATGATTTTGCAAAGGTGGTTTCAGAGGCTGAGGGAGAAGGATCTCTTGAGGCCAGAAGTTTGAGACCTGCCTGGGTGACTAAGCAAGACCCCATTTGTACAAAACAATAAAAATTCTTAGACAATAGTAGATTGCTGAGAATATTTCAGAGACCTTATTATATCTGTCTTCTTTTTTTTTTTTTTGAGATGGAATCTTGCTTGGTCTCCCAGACCAGAGTGCAGTGGTGCAATCTTGGCCTTTGCAACCTCCTGCTTCAGCCTCCTGAGTAGCTGGGATTACAGGCACACGCCACCACACCTGGCTAATTTTTGTATTTTATTAGAGACAGAGTTTTGCCATGTTGGCCAGGCTGGTCTCAAACTCCCAATCTCAAGTGATCCACCTACTGTGTCTGAGACTGAAATGAAAAGGAAATAAGTGTTTTCAAAGTAGTTCAAGATCTCTATGACAGCCAGTTTCCAAGGTGGCCCCCAATGGTCCTTACCTTGTGATAATCATGCCTTTGGGTTGTCCTGTCCCATGTCAAATAAAGGTTGACTGAGGGATCAATAGAATAATCCAGAAGTGACAGTATGTGACTACTAAGACTAAGTCATCAAAGACACAGCCTCCTTTGCCTTGCTCTCTTGAGTTACTCACTTTTAAGGATAATAGGTAGCCCTGGGAGAGCCATGTGCAGAGGAACTGAGGCTTACTGACCACAGCCAATACCAGCTTGCCACTGTAAGAGTGGCAGGAAGCCTACCCTACAGCCCCAGTCAAGCCTTCAGATGACCAGAGCCCTAGCTGATATATTGACTGCAACTCCTGAAAAACTCTAAGTCAGGACTGCCCAGGCAAGTCACTCTTGAATTCCTGACTCACAGAAACTGTGAGATGAGTTTATTGTTTTTTAAGTCACTAAACTTTGGGGTAATTTGTTATATAGGACATAGGTTATTATTAATAATATAATCTCTATTTTTAAGAATAATGGTGGATGGGTGCAGTGGCTCACACCTGTAATCCCAGCACTTTGGGAGGCCAAGGCTGGCAGATCACCTGAGGTCAGGAGTTCAAGACCACCCTGGCCAACGTGGTGAAACTCCGTCTCTACTAAAAATACAAAAATTAGCTGAGCGTGTTGGTGGGTTCCTGTAATCCCAGCTACTTGGGAGGCTGAGGTAGGGAGAATTGCTTGAACCCAGGAGGCGGAGGTTGCAGTGAGCTGAGATTGAACAACTGCACTACAGCCTGGGTGACACAGCGAGACTCTGTCTCAAAAAAAAAAAAAAAAAAAATGGTAACAGGAAAGACTAACTGTAATATGGCCTATATTATTGCAACAAAATGGCCTTTTCCAAATTTAGCTGGTAAGACTTTTAAAAAACATATATATTTATTTATTTATTGAGACAAGAGTCTTGTTCTGTCACCCTGGCTGGAGAGTGCAGTGGTGCCATCTCAGCTCACTGCAACCTCTGCCTCCCAGGTTCAAGTGATTCTCCCGCCTCAGCCTCCTGAGTAGCTGGGATTACAGGTGCCTGCCACTGTGCTAGCTAATTTTTTGTATTTTTAGCAGAGATGGGGTTTTGCCAAGTTGGCCAGGCTCATCTCGAACTCCTGACCTCAGATGATCCACCTCAGCCTCCCAAAGTGCTGGGATTACAGGCGTGAGCCACTGCACCTGGCCTATTTAAAATTTTTTTTTTAGATACAGGGTCTCTCTCTGTTGCCCAGGCTGGAGTGAAGTGGTGTGATCATAGCTTGCTGCAGCCTCAAACTCCTGGGCTCAAGCAATTCTCCCACCTTAGCCTCTTGATTAGCTAAGACTACAGGCATGTGCCACCATGCCTAGCTAATTTTTAATTTTTTTTTCATAGAGATGGGGTCTCACTGTGTTGGCCAGGGTGGTCTCAAACTCCTGGCTTCAGGTTGTCCTCCTGCTTCGTCCTCCCAAAATGCTGTTATTACATATGTACACCACCATGGCTAGCCTATCTAGTATGATTTTCTTAAACAACAGTACATTTATTTTTAAAGTAAATTTGGCAAGAAATATCCTATTTAGTTTACAAAGCTATTGCGAGAAGGCACTCCTAATTTTGTGGGATGAGCCAGTCAACAGGCATTACAGCAAGTGCACATGAAAGAAGTCAGACAAGTTTGGTAAGTGCTAGGTGAAGCAAAGTTGAACAGACTTGTTTGTTGAAGGACTTCTTAGAAGCTTAGAGGCCTCATGATGCTGACACGTGCTGGGATTTTATAAGGCAGGGTTATGATATACAGCATTTTCTATACTTACTTAAACAAGAAGCTTGTTTTCAAAAATTAGCCAATGAGACTAGAACTTGTGAAATATACTTGGACTACTTGAACTTAAGAGAAATGACCCATGGAGTAAAATGTTCCCAATGCAGAATAATTCCCTAGTAACCCATCAGTCTTATCACTCAGTGGTAATCATCAATGCTGATAAAAAATTTGATCAAATTGAGGCTGGTCTGAGTGCAGCGGTGTTTACAACAAATTGATCACAACCAGTTATAGATTTCTTTGTTCCTTCTCTGCTCCCACTGTTTCCCTTCACCAGGCTTACATAAATTTTAAAAATCAAAGTGTAAATTAAAGGCAGGTATAAACATAAAATCGTAAAAAACTTGTAATGGCTTGCAACCATTTGAGGAAGTGTTCAAACTCTCATATTAGTCAGAGAAATGTAAATTAAAATTCTATGAGGCAAGGCAAAGTGGCTCACACATGTAATCCCAGCACTTTGAGAGGCCGAGAGGAGAGGATTCCTTGAAGTCAGGAGTTTGAGACCAGCCTGGGCCACAAAGGGAGATCCCATCTCTTTAAAAAAAAAGAAAAGAAAAGAAAAGAAAAAATTTTGCTTATTTATTTGAGCTAGAATCTCACTCTGTTGCCCAGGCTGGAGTGCAGTGGTGTTATCTCTGCTCACTGCAAACTCTTCCTCCCAGGTTCCAGCAATTCTCCTGCCTCAGTGTCCCAGGTAGCTGGGATTACAGGCGTGTGCCACCATGGCCGGCTAAATTTTTTTTTTTTTTTTTTGATACGGAGTCTCGCTCTGTGGCCCAGGCTGGAGTGCAATGGCATGATCTTGGCTCACTGCAACTTCTGCCTCCTATATTCAAGCAATTCTCCTGCCTCAACTTCCTAAGTAGCTGAGATTACAGACGCACACCACTATGCCCAGCTAATTTTTGTATTTTTAGGAAAGACGAGATTTCACCATGTTGGCCAGGCTGGTCTTGAACTCCTGAGGTCTTGATCTGCCTGCCTCAGCTTCCCAAAGTGCTGGGATTACGGGCGTGGGCCACCATGCCCGGCCTATATATGTCTCTTGATATACAGGTACGTGGTTTCTCTAGGGTGTATAACTAGAGTTAAATTGCTGGGATCTAAGGTATGCACATCTTCAACTTTATATGTATATAAATATATATATTAGGGAAAAACTCAAACGGTGTTTTTCCTCTGCTTTCACACTAACACAATAATAATCAATAAATAAGACTTCTATGATCCTGAAATATGTGGAGATTTCTTCCCACCAGCAAGCAAGCTGCAACAGACACCAGCTGGGCATCCTCCAATTCAGTTCCAACACTGTCTACCCGGAGACAGCATCAGATTCCACGAGTTGAGGGCTCAGTCCCCAAGACTGCTCCACACGGCCCTGACACCAGTTGCAAGTCCGGGCCTCAGGAACTTCTGACAGACTGGCTTCAAGTTCTGGTTCCCAAGACTCCCACTTTGGGTTCAATTAATTTGCTGGAGCTATTCACAGAACTCAGGGAAACAGTTTGCCAGTTTATTATGAAGGATGTTATAAATGATAAAGATGGAGAGATGTGTAAGGCAAGGTATTGGGTAAGGGGTGCAGACCTTCCATGGGCTCCTTTGCTACACCACCCTCCAGGGGCTTCCACATGTTCAGCTATCTGGAAGCTCTGTGAACCTTGTCCTTTCAGGTTTTTAAAATGAGTTCATTACATAGGCATGATTGATAACTGTGTAGAAATGATTGGACAAAGAGGTCCAGGTGTGGTGGCTTATGCCTGTAATCCCAGCACTTTGGGAGGCTGAGGCAAGTGGATCACCTGAGGTCAGGAGTTTGAGACCAGCCTGACTGACAGGGTGAAATCCTGACTACTAAAAATACAAAAAATTTAGCCAAGCGTGGTGGCACATGCCTGTAATCCCAGCTACTTGGGAGTCTGTGGCAGGAGAATTGCTGGAACCTGGGAGGCGGAGGTTCCAGTGAGCTGAGATCACACCACTGCACTCCAGGCAACAAAGTGAGATTGTGTTGCGCATGCGTGCGCGCGTACACACACACACACACACACACACACACACACACAAGATTGGATCAAGAGTATGATCTCACACAAAGCCTGCCCGGATTCTTCCTGGCCTCTCTGTGCAGCAGCATTCCTTCCTCCAGAGTATGGGACAGGACCCTTTCTGGAATGAGACTCTTTGACCTGCAGTCAGATGAGAGTCCTGCCTTCACATAAGAAAAAGGAGGACAGGAGGGCAGAGAGGGATTCTGTTTCATAAGGCCTAAAGCACCCCCAACATTATAACAAAATACTGTAACAAGGTAACAAGGGCTATGGGAGTTATGGGTCAGGAGCTGTGGATGAAAATCTGGAATATATATATAGCATAGTGTGTAGTTTTACTTGAATGTTATATAATGGAATCATACCCTACGTGTTCTTTTGCAACTTGCTTCTGCTCGAGTATCTTGTTTAGATATTTCATATGGCATAGCTGAAATTCAGTCACTTTCACTCCTGTTTAGCATCTGATTGTATAGACACCCAACAATTTATTCATTTCAGGTTTGTTTCCAGTTCTTTTACTTTTTTTCTTTTTGGAGACAAGGTCTCACTCTGTCGTCAAGGCCAGAGTCCAGTGGCCTGATCATGGCTCATTGCAGCCTTGACCTTCCAGGCTGAAGCCATCCTCCCACCTCAGCCTCTTGAGTAGCTGGGACTACAGGCGTGCACCAACACACCTGGCTAATTTTTGTATTTTTTGTAGAGATACAGTTTTGCCATGTTGCCTGGGCTGGTCTCAAACTGCTGGGCTCAAGTGATCTGCCTGCCTCAGCCTCCCAAAGTGCTGAGATTACAGGTGCAAGCACTGTACCAAGCTGATTTTTTACTATTATGAAAAATGGTAGTAGTGTTGCAAGAAAAATTCTGTTTTTTTTTAATTTGATTTTTAATTGTTATGGGTATAAGTGTATATATTCATGGAATAAATAAGCTATCTTGATACAGACATACAATTTGTAATAATTATATCAGAGTAAGTGGGGTATCCATTGCCTCCAGCATGTATCATTTCTCTGTGTTACAAACGTTCCAATTTACTCTTTTAGCTATTTTTATTTTATTTTATTTATTTATTTTTAAATGTTGTATTTATTATTTTTTTCCAATTTTTTAAAATTGCATTTTAGGTTTTGGGGTACATGTGGAGAACATGCAAGATTGTTGCATAGGTACACACATGGCAGTGTTATTTATTTATTTTTATAAAGATGAGGTTTCACCATGATGGCCAGGCTGGTCTTGAACTCCTGACCTCAGGTAATCCACCCACCTCAGCCTCCTAAAGTGCTAGGATTACAGGCGTGAGCCACAGCACCCAGCCTCTATTAGCTATTTTAAAGTGTACTATAAATTAGAGTTGACTGTAGTCATCCTGTTGTGCTATCAAATGCTAGATCTTCATGAGGTCAGGAGTTTGAGACCAGCCTGGCCAACATGGTGAAACCCTGTCTCTACTAAAAATACAAAAAAATTAGCTGGGTGTGGTGGTGCACATCTGTAATCCCAGCTACTCAGGAGGCTGAGGCAGGAGAATCATTTGAACCTGGGAGGCGGAGGGTGCAGTGAGCCGAGATCACACTATTACACTTCACTCTGGGCGATAGGATGAGACTCTGTCTAAAAAAAACCCCAAAACACAGAAACAACAACTAAAAAACCCTAGATCTTATTCATTCTACCTAAATACATTTTTGTACCCACTAACTATTCCTCCCAGACTCTAGTAATCATCATTCTACGTACTATCTTCATGAATTCAATTGTTTTAATTTTTAGCTCCTGTAAATGAATAAGAACATGTGAAGTTTGTCTTTCTGTGCCTGGCTTATTTCACTTAACATGATGTCCTTCAGTTTCACCATGCAAATGACAGGTTCTCATTTTATTTATGGCTGAATAGAATATACTCTGTTGGGCATATGTACCACATTTTTTTTTCTTCTTTTTTTTTTAAATAAAGATGGGGTTTTACCATATTGGTCAGGCTGATCTTGAACTCCTGACCTCAGGTGATCCACCTGCCTTGGCCTCCAAAGTGCTTGGATTACAGGCGTGAGCCACCATGCTCAGCCTACCACATTTTCTGTATCCATTTGTCTGTTGCAATATAAATTCTTGAACATATCTCTTCATGTACAGTATATGGTTTTTTCTAGGATGTAGACTTAGAGTTAAATTGCTGGGATCTAGGGTATGCATATGCCCAACTTTATTAAGTAATATCACCCTGTTTTACAAAGTGATTGAGCCAATTTACAGTCTCACCATAGTAGATGAAAGTTCCAATTGCTCTGCATGTTCCCTAGCACTTAATGTAGTCAGAGCTTTAAATTGTTTTCAATATAGTGGATATAAAATGAATAGTATCTCATTATGGCTTTAGTTTTCTTCTTCCTGAGAAGTGATGAGGTTGAGCACCTTTCTGTATGTTTATTTATTTCTAACTTTTTATTTTTTGAGACAGAGTAAAACTCTGTTGCCCAGGCTGGAGTGCAGTGGCACAATCTTGGCTCACTGCAACCTCCACCTCCTGGGTTCAAGTGATTCTCCTGTCTCAGCCTCCAAGGTAGCTGGAACTACAGGCGTCCGCCACCATGCCTGGCAATTTCTTTGTATTTTTTGCAGAGACTGGGTTTCACCTTGTTGGTCAGGCTGGTCTCAAACTCCTGACCTCAAGTGATCTGCCCACCTCAGCCTCCCAAAGTGCTGGGATTACAGACGTGAGCCACTGTACCTGGTTTCTTTTTATTTTTTCATTTTTGAGACAGGTTCTTGCTCTGTCACTCAGGCTGGAGTGCAGTGGCATGATCATTGTTCACTTGTAGCTTTGACCTCCCTGGCTCATGCTTGTGGCACATAACTGGGTAATTTTTTTTTTTTTTAAAGTTTGACACAGAATCTTGCACTGTCCCCCAGGCTGGAGTGCAGTGGCGTGACCTCATCTCACTGCAATCTCCACCTCCTGGGTTCAAGCAATTCTCCTGCCTCAGCCTCCAGAGTAGCTGAGACTATAGCTGCGTGTACCACCATGCCCAACAATTTTTTTTTTTTTTGTATTTTTAGTAGAGACGGGGTTTCACCATGTTGGCCAGGATGATCTTGATCTCCTGACCTCGTGATCTTCTCACCTCGGCCTCCCAAAGTGCTGGGACTACAGGCGTGAGTCACTGAGCCCGGCCAATTTTTGATTTTTTTGTAGAGATAGGGGTCTTACTCTGTTGCCCAAAGCTGGTTTTCAACTCCTGGGCTCAAGCAGTCTGCCCACCTCTGCCTCCCAAAACACTGGCATTATAGGCATGAGTCACTACACCCAGTCCATATGTTTATTGGCTATTGGTTTTTTTTTTTTTGAGGCAGAATTTCACTCTTGTTGACCAGACTAGAGTGCAATAGCACGATCTCAGCTCACTGCAACCTTCGCCTCCTGGGTTTAAGCAATTCTCATGCCTCAGCCTCCTGAGTAGCTGGGATTACAGGCATGTGCCACCAGACCTGGCTAATTTTTGTATTATTAGTAGAGATGAGTTTCTCCATGTCGGTCACGCTGGTCTCGAACTCCCGACCTCAGGTGATCTGTCTGCCTCAGCCTCCCAAAGTGCTGGGGTTACAGACATGAGCCACCTCTCCCAGTCAGCTGTTGGTATTCTCTTTGTTATAAAATGTCTTTTGCAGCCCTGTTTGGTGGCTCATGCCTATAATCTAATTCCAGTGGTTTTGGGTGCCAAGGTAGGAGGATCACTTGAGCCTAAGAGTTCAGGGATGTAGTGAACTATGTTTGTGCCACTGCACTCCAGCCTGGGTGTCAGAGTGAGACCCCATCTCAAATAAATAAATAAATAAATAAATGAATAAATAAAAATTAAAAATAAAATAAAATTTACAATTATTTCCTCTCAGCAATTGGAAGTCCTTCCACTGACTTCTGAATTCCAGTGTTGCATTGAGAAGTCAGCTATCTGTCTATTTGTCATTCTTTGTAGGTAATCTGCCTTTTCCCTCTAGTTGCTTCCCTCTTCTTCCCAAGACTACATGGGAGACTGAGGCAAGAGAACCGAGGAGGCAAAGGTTGCAGTGGGCTGAGATCACTCTCATTATTATCTCCCTCTGGAATTCTAATTAGATATACATTGCACCTTCTTAACTCTCTCTTATGTGTTTTTTTCTTTTAGATGGGATCTTGCTATGCTGCCCAGGCTGGAGTGCAGTGGCCACTCATAGGTATAATCATGACACACTAGAGCCTGGGACTCCTGGTCTGAAGTGATCCTCCCATCTCAGCCTGAATCTGGCTTCTGTGTCTTTTAAATCTATGTTTTATATTTTCTATTTTTTTATTTCTGTGTTGCACTGATATCTTCACAATGGACTCTAATTCTTTCTTTTAATCTGGGATTTAACCCATGCAATGGGTTTTTTATATTAATTATTATGTTTTTTCTTTCTAGAAGTTACATTTGATTCTTTGTGAAATCTGCTTGATTAACTTTGATAATTTTTTTCTTGGTTGTACTTTTACCCTCTAATTCCCTCTAATTTATTTCAAGATATTAAACAGACATCATATATCCTATATATAATAACCATGTCTGATCTTTATGGGTAGGGTTCTATAGTTGGTTGTTTCTGTTTGTAGGAGTTTGTTTCCTGGTATAGTGTGACTTTTTTTTTTGATATTTTTTGACATATCATCGTTGTACATATGAGATATACATTTTTCTTATTGAGCTATGTTACTTGAAACTTTATGGGAAATCTTTGAGACCTCTATTTAGTGACATTTTTCTGCATACTTAGGCTTATTTTTGCCAGGTGCCTATAGGCACTGCCAATCCAGGAATATTTTAATTGTTCATCTTGTAATATTTGGGGCCACACCAGTGACATGATTATGTCTGTACCTAAATAGGTATGAGTTGATGTATGGGGTAGAAAATTCTCAGGAAGAAAATAAAATAAAATAAAATAAAATAAAAATAATAAATTAAAAAAAGAAAATTCTCAGGAGGCCAGGCTCGGTTGCTCATGCCTGTAATCCCAGGACTTTGGGAGGCCGAGGCAGGCGGATCGTGAGGTCAGAAGTTCAAGACCAGCCTGGCCAAGATAGCGAAACCCCATCTCTACTAAAAAAAAAAATAAAAAAATTAGCTGGGCATGGTGGCAGGTGCCTGTAATCCCAGCTACTCAGGAGGCCGAGGCAGGAGAACTGCTTGAATAATCCAGGCGGCAGAGGTTGCAGTGAGCTGAGATTGAGCCATTGCACTCCAGCCTGGGCAATAGAGTGAGACTCCATCTGAAGAAAAAAAAAGCTGGGCAAGGTGGCTCATGTCTGTAATCCCAGAACTTTGTTTGGGAGGCCGAGGTGGGCAGATCGTGAGGTCACAAAATCAAAACCATCCTGGCCAACATGGTGAAACCCTGTCTCTACTAAAAATGCAGAAATTAACTGGTCATGGTGGTGTGCACCTGTAGTCCCAGCTATTAGGGAGACTGAGGCAGGAGAACTGTTTGAACCCAGAAGGTGGAGGTTGCAGTGAGCCAAGATTGTGCCACTGCACTCCAGCCTGGTGACAGAGCAAGACTCTGTCTCAAAATAAAAAGAAGAAGAAGAAGAAAAAAAGAAGTACTTTCCAGTTTTCATCTGACATTCAGTGGAAAAGTGGGTGGGTTGCAAAGGGCATAGCCTTTGATGATTTTGTTACTTGGGTGTGGAGAGGTGGGGTTTTCCCTCTGATTCCATTCTAGGAAGTCATCATACATCTGGCCTTAGGTTCCCGGCCTTCAGACCCTATTCTCTTGCCTCACAAGGAATCTGGACGAATACAGTAAGTAACTTCTGTGCAGCCAGTAGCTTATCTTGCTTCTTGTGGTGTGGCCTGACACCCTGAGACCTTGGAGCTCTCTCAGGTGGTCATTCAGCACACATCCAGGGACTCACCTGTAGTTTTACCATCCACTATGGATCAGGATTCAAACAAGGAGGGAGGTGGCCAGAAGCCACAGAGAAATGTCCTAACACCTGCTGGTGCCCAGGGGAGACTTCACCCTGCTGAAGGTGGGACCCTTGGGATTATAACCATTCTATGCTCCTCAGTTTGAAAGTTCAACCAACATTTATGTATTTATTTTATTTTTATTTTTGAGATGGAGTCTTGCTCTGTTCCCCAGACTGGAGTGCAGTGGTGCAATCTCGGCTCACTGCAACCTCTGCTTTCTGGGTTCAAGCGATTCTTCTGCCTTAGCCTCCTGAGTAGCTGGGATTACAAGCGTCCACCATCATGATCAGCTACTTTTTGTATTTTTAGTAGAGATGGGATTGTACCATGTTGGCCAGGCTGGTCTTGAGCTCCTGACCTCAGGTGATCTGCCCACCCTGGTCTCCCAAAGTGCTGGGATTACAGGCGTGAGCCACTGTGCCCAGCTGTAACAAACATGTATTGTTTCATACTTCATGTCAGATTTTAGCCACAACTGCATAGATACAAATATGAAACAGAGAAAGTTACTGCTCTTGAGGAGCTCATAATCTCAGGGCATGTCCTTCAGCAAAGAAGGAGAAACACACAGGCACAGATAATTTAAATACATTGTGGTAGATGTTATGGTGGTGGTGAACTCCGAGTGCAATGAAGATGAGCTGACTTTGCATCTACATGCAAGGAACTATAACTGCCCAATGAGTTCATCTTGCCCACTAGCCAGATTGAGCTCATTTATCAGGATAGAGGAATTGCAGGCTGGGTGCAGTGGCTCACCCCTGAAGTCCCAGCCCTTTGGGAGGCTGAGGCAGGCAAATCATTTGAGGTCAGGAGTTTGAGATCAACCTGACCAACATGGTGAAACTCCATCTTTACTAAAAATACACACACAAAAAATTAGCCAGATGTGGTAGTACTTGCCTGTAATCTCAGCTACTCAGGAGGCTGAGGCTGGAGAATTGCTTGAACTTGGGAGGCGGAGGTTGCAATAAGCTGAGATCATACCACTGCACTCTAGCCTGGGCGACAGGTGAGACTCTGTCTTTTTTTTTTTTGAGACGGAGTTTCACTGTTGTTACCCAGACTGGAGTGCAATGGCACGATCTCGGCTCACCACAACCTCCACCTTCTGGGTTCAAGCAATTCTCCTGCCTCAGCCTCCCGAATAGCCGGGACTACAGGTGCGCACCACCATGCCCAGCTAATTTTTGTATTTTTACAAAATACAAAAGATCGAGACCCAGGATGGTCTTGATCTCTTGACCTCGTGATCCACCCGCCTCGGCGTCCCAAAGTGCTGGGATTATAGGCGTGAGCCACCACGCCCGGCTGAGACTTTGTCTTAAAAAAAAAAAAAAAGAGAAGACTGGTGCTCTGGCCCCAAAGAGTCATGATCTTGGTGAATTCACCACGGTTCAGGGTCAAGCTCTGAATTTTGCATGCTTAGAAATGAATGTGTGGCTGGACGAGGTGGCTCATGCCTATAATACCAGCACTTTGGGAGGCTAAGGAGGGTGGATCACCTGAGGTCAGGAGTTTGAGACCAGCCAGGCCAACATGGTGAAACCTTGTCTCTACTGAAAATACAAAAATTAGCCAGGCGTGATGGCGGGTGCCTGTAATCCCAGCTACTTGGGAGGCTGAGGCAGGAGAATCACTTGAACCCTGGAGGCGGAGGTTGCAGTGAGCCAAGATTGTGCCACTGCACTCCAGCTTGGGTGACAGAGTGAGACTCCATCTCAAAAAAAGAAAAGTAAACTTGTCAATATCTCAGAACTGATACAATTTGAAGATACTAATTCACATTAATGAAATTTACATGAAACTGGTATACAAATTCTAAATGAAAATGTATTAATTTACAAACATTTAAGAGTATATCAGCTTCCTCCAGATATATTTTGTAAACACTTTTTGTACCAAACTCAATGCCAATCCCTGTTATGGGTGCTGGTGATACAGAGATAAATAAAATACTGACTTTGTTTTCTTTTATATTTTCCTATTTCTGAATAGATCACCAGGCTTTATTTTCTGAGAGCTCCCCAACTTGTGTGTGCACTGAGTGTGGGCAGACACCTCTCTCTGAAATCATACAGCGTAGAAAGCAGCTTGTTGAGCATCGAATCACAAGGGAGGTTGACTAGAGGGCTGGAACAGTCAGTAGTGTCTTTGATAGCCAGGGATAACTGGATATTAGAGTTGAGGTGGCCCAGCCACAACCCCGGTACAGATCTGTGAGCAAGCACTGCCTCCTGATGCTCTTTGCACTTCCATAGCTAAGCAGGACTTTTTTTCTGCAGACATTTTTCTTTTTCCTTGTTTCCTTTTTGAGACATAGTCTTGCTCTGTCACCCAGGCTGGACTGCGGTGGCATGATCTCAGTTCACTGCAATCTCAGCCTCCCGGGTTCAAGTGATTTTCCTGCCTCAGCCTCTCGAGTAGCTGGGACTACAGGCACGCACCACCAAGCCTGGCTAATTTTTTGTATTTTTAGTAGAAACCAGGTTTCATTGTGTTAGCCAGTGTGATCTCTATCTCCTGACTTCGTGATCCTCCTGCCTCAGCCTCCCAAAGTGCTGGGATTACAGGCAGGAGCCACTGTGCCCAGCCGACACTTTCCATCTTATGCGAAAGCTGTCTCCTTCCTGGGTGCCGAAGGATTGCTGGTGGCTGTCACCTGGCTCTCACCCATGCTGCATTGATCTTACTAACATATCACTCAGGCCAGGACCTGGTTTCACCAGTTTCTCACTTCTTGAGGGTCCCTCATTCTTGCCTGCGTGTTGATCCTTGGCATTCCCTCTGTGAGCGTCTACCTTGCTTTGGTCAGTTTTCTCTTCTCTCAGCTGTTGTTTCAAGCAGTTGTAAATTTCCTTCAATCTTCCACCCAGTCTCTCTCTTCCTAACTCCTAGCAGGTAAACTTGCCACCTGCTTTAGCTAGAAAATGCGGGTGAGGTATAACTTCCTTATACATATGTAGGTATAAGCTCCCTACAGAAAGGCTCAGTGTCCGACACGAGTGCCCCAGGTGTCTCCCAGGTTCCTCCTTCTACTACTCTGTCCGCTCCAGTGCTTGGCTGCTTTTGTGCCATCTGAGTCCTTTCTCTCCGATCTGTCCCTGTGGTGGGCGGTGGGCTTGGCTCTCAGTTTTGGTCTTTCCTCTTATTTTCCCTTGCTCTATGCTCTGCATGGCCCTTGGTGTGAAAAGAAACCAAAAATACTTCACCCCAAAATATACTTCTTTGAATTATTTTGAGATGGCTATTCAGAGGGCCTGCAGACAGGAATAGTCCTGAAAAGCTGCTTTTTGTGGAGGAGATTTACATCTGTAGAGAAAAAGCCACAGTTGTGAAATACACAGTCAGGCTTTCTCGGAGCCCCACTTCCCTTCCCCAGATCTAAGAAAGACTAACTCAACCACAGGCTGCCGTCTATTCTGTCTGAGATGACCTAAGATACTTAAGATATTTTCTTTCTTTTCATTTTTTTTAGACAGAGTGTTGCTCTGTCACTCAGGCTAGAGTATAGCAGCGCCGTCTCGGCTCACTGCAACCTCTGCCTCTCAGATTCAAGCAATTCTTGTGTCTCAGCCTCCTGAGTAGCTGGGACTACAGGCATGTGCCACCATGCCTGGTTAACTTTTTTTTTTTGTATTTTTGGTAGAAACAGAGTCTAACCATGTTGCCCAGGCTGGTCTTGAACTCCTGAGCTCAGGCAATCCGCCAACCTCAGCCTCCCAAATTGCTGGGATTACAGGTGTGAGCCACTGCACCTTGTTGACATTTTCATCTGCAGAATCAGACAAACTTTTCTTGGCATGCTTTCTTCTTTCACTCTCCCATTAACCTGTGTGGCCACCTCCCTCAGGGCCTGGAGAAACTTGGTCTTTGGGCTTATTCATTTATCCTGAAAATGACTGACTCCCACAACCAGCCCCCAATCCATCTTTTCCCCAGTGAAGGGGATATTTAAGCATCAACCATCTGGCCTTGCTTTGAGTTGATATCTTGTATGACTCCCTTGCACATGCATGCATGTAATGAATCTGTTACACTTTCCTCTGTGACCCTCTAACGGGGAGGGAAGAACTCACCCTTTCTGCCCCTGTAGCATTCCCTGAGTCTTGTCTTAGATCCTTTTTTCCTCTCTAATTTCTCTCCCTGAGTCACCTCACCGGCTCCCATGAGTTGCCTTCTCTGTGTAACTCCTAAATCTCTTTTTTTCCAGCTGTTTGCTGACTCCTCCCAACCCCCATCCTTTCTCTTCCTTGTTCTGTGCCTTGGGGCACCTTGCCGTCTGGCTTCTGGTTGAGTTTCATTAAGGAGAAGACTCTGGAATAGGAAGGCGGAGACTAAGGTGATTGGGATATTCCTGCTTCTGTTTCCACTCTGCTCCAGTGGGGGCTGCCTTCCTGCACAACTGCAGCTCTGCCAGGGGCCCTTGTCCATGGCTCCAGCTCTCGCTGGACTCAGTGAATGCTGCATGGCTTCCCACTGCTGTTCATCCCTGGATATTCAACATCTCTTAATGGCTTCCTTTACCCTTCCCAGACCTTCAAATCTAGCTGAAGATGCCTTCTCCTTGCTGCTGGTGCCCTGACTGATACACAACTCCTGTTTATCCCTGGAGCAACTGCTCCCTGAACATCTCTGCAGGTGCCCCTGACTCAACAAGTCCGGAACAGAATTCATTTTCCCCCAAATTGCTTTTCTTCTGATCCTGATTTTTTTTGTTTTTTTGAGACAGAGTCTCACTCTGTTGCCCAGGCTGGAGTGCAGTGGTGAGATCTCGGCTCACTGCAACCTCCGCCTCCAGAGTTCAAGTGATTCTCCTGCCTCAGCCTCCTGAGTAGCTGGGACTACAGATGTGCACCACCACACCCAGCTAAATTTTGTAGTTTTAGTAGAGATGGGGTTTCACCACGTTGGCCAGGCTGGTCTTGAACTCCTGACCTCGTGATCTGCCCACCTCGGCCTTCCAAAGTGCAGGGATTACAGGCATAAGCCACTGCACCCAACTTTTTTTTTTCTTTTTTGAGACATAGTCTCCCTTGATAGCCCAGGCTGGAGTGCAGTGGTGTGATCTCGGCTCATTGCAACCTCCATCTCCTGGGTTCAAGTGATTCTCCTGCCTTAGCCTCCCAAGTAGCGGGATAACAGGCATGTACCACCATGCCCAGCTAATTTTTGTATTTTTAGTAGAGACGGGGTTTCACCATGTTAGCCAGGTTGGTCTCGAACTCCTGACCTCAAGTGATCCACCCACCTCAGCTTCCCAAAGCGTTGAGATTACAGGCTTGAGCCACTGTGCCTGGCCATTTCTTCCAGATTTCTCCATCTTATTTACGGGCACCACTATCAACCTCAGTAGTTATTCCATTTGGAAATCTTAGCTTCATCCTAGGCTCCTCCCTTACTCATTGTTAAGTCCCATCAGTGCTACCCCCTGAGCAGCTCTTGAATCTGTTCCTTTCTCTCACTCCCGCCCCCCCACTGCCTAGCCAGTGCCTTGCTAAGGCCTACTTATCACTTGCCTGGACTCGTGCAAGCCTGACTGGTCTTCTTGCCTCTAGTGCTGCCTGCTTCAGACCCTTCTTTACATTGCAGGTCCCAGTGATCTTTTTCTTTTCTTTTCAATTTTTGTCTTCTTTTGTCAAAATTTTTTTTGTAGGAGTGAGTTGTGTACAGAGGGGTTAAATGCTTTATAGACAAGAAAAAAAACTGTGCTAGAACCAACTTATTCATTATCATCTTCATCTTCTTCATATTCCTTTTCCTCTTCATCCTCTTTGCCTTCCTCATCTTCCTCCTCTTCCTTCTTTTTCTTGCTTTTTCAGCCTTGACAACTCCCTTTTTTTGCTGCATCAGGCTTTCCTTTAGCTCAATATGCAGGAATATCCTTTTGGTATTTTTCCTATGAAAAGAAGCTTGGCAGGTTTCTTTTCATAAGGCTGCTTGTCATCTGCAGCAGTGTCATTCCACATCTCCCAGTTTCTTCACGACATCACCCATGGACAGGCCAGGATGTTCTCCTTTGATTTTTGGGCGATACTCAGAGCAGAACAGGAAAAAGGCCGAAGGAGGCCT
This sequence comes from Callithrix jacchus, assembly GCF_049354715.1. Classification (NCBI taxonomy): domain Eukaryota; kingdom Metazoa; phylum Chordata; class Mammalia; order Primates; family Cebidae; genus Callithrix; species Callithrix jacchus. The sequence continues at coordinate 75,503,168 of NC_133508.1, read as the reverse complement.
CTTGGGTGTATTGGAATCCTTGAACTTCTTTTCTGTCTCCCCTTGAGGAGGGATATAGGTTTTCATTTCTCTCTCATAATGGGCCTTGTCCACCTTTGCCATATCTTCAAATTTTCCTTTCTCTTCAGCAGACATGGTCTTCCACCTCTCTGAGCACCTCTTAGAAAATGCTAAGAAGCTGACTGAAGCATCTGGGTGCTTCTTATGCTCCTCCCGACAAGTTTGCATGAAAAATGCATATGATGACATTTTGCCTTTCGAATCCTTAGGATCTCCTTTGCCCATGTTTAGTTATTTTTCCTCAGTGAGGCACAGAGTCACCCTGTACCCATCTGGCTCTCCCTTGCCCTGGCACTATCTCTATGGAGCTCAATGTACTGCAATGGCTGTCTTTTTTTTTTTTTTTTTTTGAGACAGGGTCTCACTCTGTCACCCAGGCTAAAGTGTTGTGGTGTGATTATAGCAGCCTCAACCTCTTGAGCTCCAGCTATCCTCTCACCTCAGCCTCTGGAGTAGCTGGGACTACATGTGCACACCATCATGTCCAGATAATTAAAAAATTTTTTTTTGTAGAGACAGGTGTCACGATGTTGCTCAGGCTGGTCTTGAACTCTAGGGCTTAAGCCATCCTCTAGCCTTGACCTCCCAAAGTGCTGGGATTACAGGTGTGAGCCACCACACCTGGCCCCAGTGATCTATGGTTTTTTTTTTTTTTTTAAGATGGGGTTTCATCATGATGGCCAGGCTGGTCTTGAACTCCTGACCTCAGGTGATCCACCCACCTTGGCCTCCCAAAGTGCTAGGATTACAGGCGTGAGCCACCGTGCTGGGCCCCCAGTGATCTATTTTAAATGCAATCTGATAGTTTGTGTCCCTATTTAAAGCCTATCTGTGAGCTAGCAAGGTGTTGTGTAGCGCCTGTAATCCCAGCACTTTGGGAGGCCGAAGCAGGAGGATCTTTTGAAGCCAGCAGTTCCTGATCACCCTGGGCAACATAGTGAAATCCTATCTCTACGAAAAATTTAAAAACTGGGCCAGGTGCGGTGGCTCACATCTGTAATCCCAACACTTTGGGAGGCCGAGATGGGTGGATCATGAAGTCACGAATTTGAGACCAGCCTGACCAATATGGTGAAACACCCTCTCTACTAAAAATACAAAAATTAGCCAGGCATGGTGGTATGCGCCTGTAGTCCCAGCTACTTGGTAGGCTGAGGCAGGACAATTGCTTGAACCCGGGAGGCAGAGGTTGCAGTGAGCCGAGATGGCGACACTGCACTCCAGCCTGGCGACAGAGTGAGACTCCATCTCAAAAAAAAAAAAAAAAAAAAAATTGAAAAACTGGTTGGTCATGGTGGTGCGTGCCTGTAGTCCCAGCTACACAGGAAGCTTAAGGTGGAAGGATCACTTGAGACTTGAGCCCAGGAGTTCAAGGCTGCTTCAAGCTATGACTGCACCACTGCATTCTAGCCGGGGTAACTGAGAGAAACCCCAATTTTTTTTGAGACAGACTGACAGAGTCTCATTCTGTCACCTAGGCTGGAGTGCAGTGGCCCAATCTCAGCTCACTATAACCTCTGCCCCCCAGAGACACCCTGTATTCAAACTAACAAAACAAACACACATACACCTTTCTATGATGCCCCAGAACCTACAGAACACAGTTGAAGCCGTTTATCAAGGCACACAAGGCCCTTCCTGATCTGACATGCTCCGCTCACAATTCTGAACTTCAAGTGGTTCCTGCTGAATTCCGTCCTTTCTCATGGCCTCTACTGTCAGCCTGTGCTCCCCCTCCCTCCTCACAATTCTGGAAAACCCCTACTCATCCTTCAAAACCCATCTTGTGTGTTATGTTGTCTAAAGGTTTTTCCAGAACACTTCCACACATGGGGAGTCCTCCCTGGTCCCTTCTTCCTGAAAAAAAAAATTTTTTTTTTGAGATGGAATTTCGCTCCTGTTGCCCAAGCTGGAGTGCAATGGTGCAATCACTGCTCGCTGCAACCTCTGCCTCCCAGGTTCAAGCAATTCTCCTGCCTCGGCCTCCTGAGTAGCTGGGATTACAGGCATGTGCCATCACGCCCAGCTAATTTTGTATTTTTAGTAGAGATGGGGTTTCTTCATGTTGGTTAGGCTGGTCTTGAACTCCCAACCTCAGGTGATCCGCCTGCCTCGGCCTCCCCAAGTGCTGGGATTAAAGGCTAGAGCCACCGTGCCCAGCCTCCTTCTGGCTGAATCTTGCACAGCGTCTACTTAGAGCTTCATTCTTTGTCTTCCTAGTGGAGTAGGAGGACAGGGACCGCATTAATCTACCTCTTCATCCTCAGGGCCTTGCACAAGGCCAGTTACTCTAAAAAACGCTTTGAATGAATAATCAGAGCTATTTCACCAGGGGCCATGGTGTCACCAATTCTTCCATGGACTAAACCTCTGCTGAGGGTCATCAAGTCACCCACCCTGGTGCTCAGTACCAGGCCTGGCTTCACACTGGAGAACAACAAAATGCAGAGTAATAGAGACCACCCCGTTGATAGAGACCACTCTGTTGATAGAGACCACCCTGTCGAGGTGTCAGAGAGCGGAGAGGGGAGGGCAGGGGACCCAGGCATGAAGCAGGAGGACAGGACTTGGAGGTGGAATGGAGCCCAGTGCCCTGGAGAAAGAGCAGAGTCTGCCACCGGCTCCCTGGCTCATACCCAAGCAGGCAAGGGGGAGGACTAATTCATCTAGGGCCAGCCCAGGAGCAAGACTGCCAAGCAGGCCAGCCCTGCCCGACTGGGAGGGGATTTCCTCAGGCTCCCTCCTCCTGGGCTGGGCAGCTTTGGAACCTGTCTGGAGGTTTTTCGTTTGGGGAGGGACTGAGGAGCGCCTGGTAGAGCGGGAGCTTCAGGGCAGCAGGCAACTCCCGGCCCAAAAAGCCTGGAACTCAAGGACCAGCCGGGACACCCGTACCTTGTCTCTCAGAGTAAGATGTGGGAGCTGGGAGGGAGTGGAGGGAGTCCCCATGTCAGGACGAGAGGGCGGTGGCAGGAAGTGCAGGGTGGGGGCATGGAGGGGCTGGTGCAGGAAGGAGGGGGAGGTGTGGGGTGCTCCCTTGGTAACTCGCCTTCTGCAGTGACCTCATGGTGTGGCCGCTTTGGATCCTGCAACTTTCATTTTAAAAGTTGGCAGCATGTCAGGCCAGGCGTCAGGGTCTATCTCCCCAAGTGAAATGGCAGGGAAGGGCTGAGCGTGGGGACGGGGTAATTTCATTCTTCTTCTCTGACCTTCAGTCACTGGCTTTCTCTCTAGTCATCACCTTCTCCCCAGCACCCCCGACCCTCCTAAGTTTTTCTAACTCCAAGTAAGTCAGTTCCTCGCCCTTTGCTGACCTGCACACTGGAGACCACGGCCCTGTAGACAGTCTCCACTTCCTCCTGCAAGGAGGCTCTTCTAGGGTTGTTTGTTTCCTTCTTCCTGGTGCGGGTACCAGAGGGATTTCACTCAATCTTTCATTTATTCATTAGCGTTCATTTGTTTATTCATCACTGTTTGAGCATGTACCTGGATTCTCTGGAAAGAGGGCTGCACAATTTCTGTTCCTCTTGGGAATAAGGAAAATTTATTCCTCAAACATCTGATGATCATCTACAAGCTGGTGAGCAGCATGGGAGAGGAGAAAACTATTTTGGAGTCACAGAGAGGCTTGGCTTTATATCCCGTATCTCCTGTTTACCTCCTGAGCCTCAGTTTCCTCAGCTATAATTTTTTTTTTTCTTTTGAGACGGACTCTTATTCTGTTGCCCAGGCTGGAGTGTAGAGGTGAGATCTTGGCTCACTGCAACTTCCTCCCCGCCTCCTCCCAGGGTTCAAGCGGTTCTCCTGCCTCAGACTCCTAAGTAGCTGGGATTGCAGGCACCTGTCACTACGCCTGACTAATTTTTGTAGTTTTAGTAGAGATGGGGTTTTACCATCTTGGCCAGGCTGGTCTTGAACTCCTGACTTCGTGATCTACCTACCTCCGCCTCCCAAAGTGCCGGGATTACAGGTGTGAACCACTGCGACCGGCCCCATTTTTTTTTTAAAGAGACAGGGTCTTGCTACATTGCCCAGGCTGGCGTCCAGTGCCTGATCATAACTTACTACAATGAACTTCCAATTCTTGTGCTCAAGCAATCCTCTTGCTTCAGCTTCCTGATTAACTGGGAGACTATAGGCGTGAGGCTTGGGGGCCAGCTTAAAATGACATTTTTATGAAGATGACAGGAGACAATGCATGTTGAGCACCAAGCTGGGTGCCAGGCTGATTGCGGGGCCTTCCTAAACACCTGTGCTTTGCCCTTCCTCTTTGACCGACTTCTTGCCATGCCTCTCCCTAACCAGCACCTCCCTTACCTTAGACTTGTAAAGATATGCTAGACAACCCCTGGCCTTGAAAACACTTAGGCAGCATGTAAACAGAACTGGCCAGTGATGGGGGAGTGGTGAAGGAAGAGAAGGCTGGGCTCCATGGCTCATGCCTGTAATCCCAGCACTCTGAGAGGTGAAGGTGGGAGGATTGCTTGAGTCCAGGAGTTCGAGACCAGCCTGGGCAACAAAGTGAGGTCTTGTCTTTAAAAAATAAAATAAAGAAGGGAGAGCCACACAGTCATGGGAGTAGGGAAGGTGTCAGCTTCTGGTTTGTGGGGAAAACACCAGGCCAGGGCTGAGTCCAGACATGTGTTTCTGAATTTGCATACCCAACACTGAGCAAGTGATGGGAACCACCAATTCCTAAACTATGGACACAGGGTAAGGGCTTTTAAATGCATTCTCTCATTTAGTCATAATGCTCTTATGATATTATTATCAACCCCATTTTATAGATGGGGAAATGACGATACAAACAGGGTAAGGGATTTGCCTAAGGTCACATGGCTAATAAGTGATGGATCCAGAATTCAAGCCTAGGTCAGACTCGAAACTCCATGCTTCTGCTCTGCTACTTGCTGTCTTTCAAGTTTCTCTGTATTAGAAAGACCAGGCTGGGGTGGTGGCTCATGTCTACAGTCCCAACATTTTGGGAGGCTAAAGTAGGAGGATTCCTTGAAGCCAGGAGTTCAAAACCAGCCTAGGCAACAAGTGAGACCTTGTCTCAAAAAAAGAAGCTTGGGCACATGGCTCATGCCTGTAATCCCAGCACTTTAGGATGGCCTAGGCAGGAGAATTGTTTGAGTCCAGGAGTTTGAGACTGGCCTGGGCAACATAGTGAGACCTTTCCTCTACAAAAAATAAACAAAATTAGCCTGGCATGGTGATGTGTGCCTGTAGTCTCAGCTACTTTGTTTTTTTGAGACAGAGTCTCACTCTGCAGTGGTGCCCTCCCCAACTCAGGTGATTCTCCCACCTCAGCCACCTGAATGGCTGGGACTATAGGCACATACTGTCATGCTCAGCTAACTTTTGTTGTTGTCGTTGTTATATTTTTGGTACAGAAAAGATTTCATCACGTTGCCCAGGATGGTCTCGAACTCCTGGACTCAAGTGATCCCCCTGCCTTGGCCTCCCAAAGTGCGGGGATTACAGGCATGAGCCAACAAGCCCAGCCTGTCTCAACTACTTTGGAGGCTGAGATGGGAGGATCAATTGAGCCTGAGACGTCAAGGCTGCAGTGAGCTGAGATCCGGTCGCTGCACTCTAGCCTGGGTGACAGACCAAGACCCTTTCTCAAGGAAAAGAAAAAAGGAAGACCAAAAGGGCATCAGAATTCCCCAACTACCTCCCTAGACACTGACCTTTCACTTCCTGTAGATCTACTGCTCTGGGAGGCTGCATCTGGACTCCTTCCCTGATTCGTTAACTCATTCACTCATTCCTACATCATTCATTAAATCAAGTGCTCTGTTTATCCCCTGAGACTACAAGGTTTCTTTTTTTTTTTTTTTTGAGATGGAATTTCGCTGTTGTTACCCAGACTGGAGTGCAATGGCACGATCTCGGCTCACGGCAACCTCCGCCTTCTGGGTTCAAGCAATTCTCCTGCCTCACCCTCCCGAGTAGCTGGGACTACAGGCGTATGCCACCATGCCCAGCTAATTTTTGTATTTTTAGTAGAGACGGGGTTTCACCTTGTTGACCAGGGTGGTCTCAATCTCGTGATCCACCCGACTTGGACTCCCAAAGTGCTGGGATTATAGGCGTGAGCCACCGCGCCTGGCAAGACTACAAGGTTTCAAGAGGGCAGGGATCATAGCCACGATCCTATTGGTTCAGTTTTATAACTAGCACCTCATTCATCCCTAATAGAAAACTTTTCAATGAATCCTTTGTGAGTAAATGAATTTGACAAATATTTACTGATGCATTCCATAGACTAGGTAGTAGGGCTTCAAAGATGAATAACACGAAGCCCTATCCTCAGAATGCTCACAGCCTTGTAGAGGAGATAATTATCATACAAAGAAGACAATGATACCCTCGACACAGCAGAGGTTGCTGACGGAACCAAGAAGGGCACTTAATTCTCCCCGGTCTGCTGTGTTCTCCTTTGCATCCTCAGTGCCTAACACAATGCTAAGCACGTGGTAGACACTCAATAAGGCTTTGCAGAGGAGTTGTAAAGGACAGAGTCTTTTTGTTTTGTTTTGTTTTTTTAAATTGAAATGTTTTTCTCTTTTTCATTTTTTTTTTTTTTTGAGATGGAGTCTCACTCTGTTGACAGGCTGGAGTGCAGTGATGCAATCTCAGCTCACTGCAACCTCCGCCTCCCAAGTTCGAGCGATTCTCCTGCCTCAGCCTCCCCAGTACCTGGGACTACAGGCATGTGCCACCACACCCAGCTAATTTTTGCATTTTTTAGTAGAGACAGGGTTTCACCATATTGGCCAGGGTGGTCTCCACCTCTTGACCTCATGATCCACCCACCTCGGCCTCCCAGATTGTTGGGATTACAGGCATGAGCCACTGTGCCCGGCCTTTTTTTTCTTTTCTTTAACTGATTCCCAAATGTGATAGTAAGGGATAGACTATCACATTATCACCCATGGGGGTGGGGGGAAGGTGTTCTAGCAGAGGGAGGAGCTCATGAAAAGACCTGGTAGAGAGTGGAGCTGGAACTGCTAGGGGCTTGGTGTGGCTGGGACCAAGGGTGTATTTGGGGAAATGGAAAGAAATGAGTGAATAAATAGGCAGGGTTCAGGTCATGAGGCCTTTCTGTGCCTTGTTAAGGAATCTAGGCTTTAAACCAAGGACATTGGTACCCACTGAAAGGATTTAGCAATGGGAGTGACACCTCCTGATTTGCATTTCAGAAGTAAGGCTGATGGGTGGGGGCCCAGGAGATGATGATGCCAAGGTGTTCAGGCCTGATGGATCCCCACCTATCTACGGAAATTAGTCTGCTTTTTAGGACTTCATCATGGTTTGTTCATGAAGGGTCTCTTGAGTTGGCCTGTTCCTGAGGACTGGTACTTTGCCCTCAGCTGTATACTGGGTCACAGCGAATCTGTTCCTCCTTTAAAAGTTTTGGATTTATGAATACTTTACTTTCATATAATTTAGAATAGGTTCAAGGATATTGCTTACAATACCTTATGCTTTATTATGCCAGAGAGATAGCGATGGAGTTATAGAAGGATTTCCAGGAATTATACCTAACTCCGAATGTGCCCAGGGAGAGTGTGTCAAACTGGCCAGTGGTCATGGAACTGGAGGTGCAGGGGCACAGATAACATTAAAGGAATCCATTTCCAGGTTCTCAGCTTCTGCAGGGACTCTTGGCTAAAAGCCATCTGCTTGTCTGGATTCTTTTAAGTTCTCCTTGCCAACCCCGTTTTTCCTTCCTTCCCTCCCTCCCTTTCCTTCCTTCCTTCCTTCCTTCCTTCCTTCCTTCCTTCCTTCCTTCCTTCCTTCCTTCCTTCCTTTCTTCATTCCTTCTTTCTCTCCTTCCTTCCTTCCCTCTCCTTTTTTCTTTCTCTTTTTTTTGGTGGACAGGAAGTAGAATTTATTGGTGAGTATAAAGAGGGGGCAGCACAGTGGACACCCTCATGAGTGCAGGGCCCGTCACTTGTCCAGAGGGCCATGACTGGGGATGTGCTTAACTCCACAGACATCTGGGATGAGCCGCTTCTCAGCCACTATGTCTTCAAATTCATCGGCATGGAACTTGGTGAAACCCCACTTCTTTCAGATGTGGATCTTCTGGCGGCTAGGGAACTTGATCTTGCACAGGGCCTCCATCACATGCTCCCTGTTCTGCAGCTTGGTGCGGATGGACATGATCACTTGGCCAGTGTGATCCCTGGCCACTGTGCCCTGGGGCTTTCCAAAGGCACCTCCCATGCCTGTCTGGAGCCTACCCTGGGGTAGTGCAAGGTCAGAGACATGAACACACATCTGAAAGGCCTGTCTCAAGGTCCCTCAGAGCAACCCATACAAGAAACAGGCTGCATTACACTACCAAGGAAGGGGCTGTTTGCAGCCATTGCACATGGGGCCCCCATGAGGAAAGGAACCCAGTCGGCCTAATTGGCTACAGATCAACTCTGTTTTCACTGTTTCTCTTCTTTGGCTTTACAAGAAAGTTACACCTCTGTCCATCCCAAATCCATTGAACAAGGTCCATTGTTCAAAAGGGCAATTAGAGAATGCTCTGTTCCTGAGAGATAGCCAGTAAAGAGAGATTAGGCAGGAGAAAAGAAAGGGTGCTGTGCCTCTACTATAGACTCGTAGTATTTATTTTATTTACGAACACTTGTTGGGACTGGGCTCAGTGGCTCATGCCTGTAATCCCAGCACTTTGGGAGGCCAAGTTGGGTGGATCTCTTGAGGTCAGTAGTTCAAGACTAGCCTAGCCAAAACAGTGAAACCTTGTTTCTACTAAAAATACAAAAATTAGCCAGGCACAGTGGCACATTCTTGTAATCCCAGCTGCTCAGGAGGCTGAGGCAGGAGAATCACTTGAACCCAGGAGGCAGAGGTTGCGGTGAGCTGAGATTGTGCCATTACACTCCAGCCTGGGCAACAAGAGCAAAACTCTGTAAAAAAAAAAAAAAAAAAAAAGAATACTTTTTGGCCGGTTGTGGTGGCTCATGCTTGTAATCTCAGCACTTTGGGAGGCCACGTCTGTTGGATCACTTGAGGTCAGTAGTTGAAGACTAGCCTGGCCAAAATGGTGAAACCTTGTCTCTACTAAAAATACAAAAATTAGTCAGGAGTGGTGGCATGTGCCTGTAATCCCAGCTACTCTGGAGGCTGAGGCAGGAGAATCACTTGAACCCAGGAGGTGGAGGTTGGAGTGAGCCAAGATTGTGTTACTGTACTCCAGTCTGGGCAGCACAGTGAGACTCCGTCTCAAAAAAACTCCCAAAAAACAAACAAAAATAGCTGGGTGTGGTGGCTTATGCCTGTAATCCCAGCACTTTGGGAGGCCGAGGCAGGTGGATCACGAGGTCAAGAGATCGAGACCATCCTGGTCAACATGGTGAAACCCTGTCTCTACTAAAAATACAAAAATTAGCCGGGCATAGTGGTGCTTGCCTGTAATGCCAGCTACTCGGGAGGCTGAGGCAGGAGAATCGCTTGAACCCAGGAGGTAGAGATTGCAGTGAGCTGAGATCGTTCCACTGCACTCCAGCCTGGGTAACAAGAGCAAAACTCCATCTCCAAAAAAAAAAAAAAAGAATACTTGTTTATTCAACCTGAGAAAGCTGATTAAATAAAGCCAGAAAATAAAAAATAAAATAAAAATAAAGAAATAGAAATACTTGTTCAGGTTGGGCACAGTGGCTCATGCCTGCAATCCCAGCACTTAGGGAGACTGAAGTGAGAGGATCACTTGAGCCCAGGAGTTTGAGACCAGCCTGGGTAACACGACGAGACCTGATCTCTACAAGATTTGCTGGGCACAGTGGCATGTGTCTGTGGTTCTAGGTATTTGGGAGGCTGAGGTGGGAGGATATCTTGAGACCAAGAGGTTAAGGCTGCAGTGTTTGCATCACTGCACTCCAGCCTGGGTGACAAAGCAAGACCCTGTCTTAAAAATACCCAAATAGGGCCGGGTGTGGTGGCTCATACTTGTAATCCCAGTACTTCAGGAGGCTGAGGTGGGTGGATTACTTGAGCTTGGGAGTTCGAGACCAGCATGGGTGATGTGGCTAAACCCTGTCTCTACCAAAAAATACAAAAGTTACCCAGGTGTGGTGGTGCACACCTGTAGTGCCAACTACTCAGGAGGCTGAGGTGGGAAGATCGCTTGAACCTGGGAGGCAGAGGTTGCAGTGAGCTGAGATCATACCACTGTATTCCAGCCTGGGTAGCAGAGTGAGACCTTGTCTCAAAACAAAACAAAATAAAAAATTTGCTCAGTGCTAATTATGTTCCAGACACTGTTCTAAAGGTTTTAAAGATAATGAACTAATTCAGTACGCATACCGAATCTACAAAGTAGATACTTACCACCCTCCTTTTACAGAGGATGTTCACAAGGCACAAAGGTTTTATAAGGTGCCCACGGTCACAGAGGTATTAAGTGGTGAAATCAGAATTTGGATTCGGACTCTTTGAATTCCTCTAGAATCTGTGCTTTTAGCCATTATTCTATATTAAAGTTAAGTGCTTTGGCTCTTTATTTATGTATTATAAAATTAGAAATGAGACATGAGCCAACTGTCATGGGGATGCAAATTAATGCATTTATGGAACCTTTAAAAAATGAAGGTAGATTTTCTTATGGACAGAAAATCCGTTTGATTTGGCTGATTGGTTTGACAGTGAGGACTGGGTTTGCCAACTGGATTATGTAGTAGACATTTTCCATAAACTGAACAAGTGAAATTTGTAGCTCTAAGGTTTGGATGAAAATATACTTAAAATATGTCTCTAACGAAGTCTATGACAGAAAATTTGATCTTGGAGCTGATTTTAACTTGTAAAATATAATTGTAGTTATTAACTTTAAAATGTATGAGAGAAAATAGAGCTTGCTGAAATTTTTTTTTTTTTTTTTTTTTTTTTGAGACAGAGTCGCTCTGTCATCCAGGCTGGAGTGCAGTGGCACAATCTTGACTCACTACAACCTCTGCCTCCCAAGTTCAAGCAAATCTCTTGCCTCAGCCTCCTGAGTAGCTGGGACTACAGGCACCCGCCACAATGCCTGGCTAATTTTTTGTATTGTTCGTAAAGACAGGATTTTGCCATCTTGGCAGGCTGGTCTCAGATTCCTGGCAAGTGATCCAACTGCCTTGGCCTCCCAAAGTGCTGAGATTACAGGCATAAGCCACCACACCTGAACTTTTTCAAAAATTTTATGGGGATTTATGAACAAAAAATTGTGAAGACCTGTGGGCTGGGTACGGTGGCTCATTCCTGTAATCTCAGCATTTTGGGAGGCCGAAGTGGGTAGATTGCTGGTCTCAGGAGTTTGAGACCAGCTTGGGCAACATGGCAAAACCCCGTCTCTACTAAAAATACAAAAATTAGTCGGGCGTGGTGGCACATACCTGTAATCCCAGCTACTCAGGAATCTAGAGAGGAGAATCGCTTGAACCTGGGAGGCAGAGGTTGCAGTGAGCCGAGACTGTGCCACTGCGCTCCAGTCTGGACAGACCAAGACTTTGTCTTAAAACACATTTTTTTGTGTGAAGACCTGTGGTGTATGACAGCAATAAACATCGCCGGCCATGTGTTTGTTGGCGGGGGTGAGATTTCTGCTTAGGTGAGGGGCAGTGGCTTATCCATAGGTAAGCAGGGGCAGAATTGAAGCAAGGACCAGGATTTCCTGACTCCTGAAAGGTCAGAGCTCTTTCCATTATACTTCCCTTTTCCTTCCTTCTCCATTCATGTGATTGTTAATTTAGCAAATACTTGCTGAGCTGTGGTAGGCACCATTATAGACACTGGGATACAAATGGAATATAAAATAAATTTTTCTACTTCTCTGGAGCTCATATTCTAGCAGAAAGAGATAGACAATAAATAAACTAGATATTTTTAAATAATGTTAAGTGCTGGGAGCATATAAGTGGGGAAATTCAGTAGAGTATATAGGGGTGGGGGAAGGCACGGGCAGGGGAGACTTCCTGGGGACGAGCTATGGGTTATGAAGGACAAGACCAACTTGTGTGTATGTTTCAGGGAAGGGGGAGGGCTGGGTAGAAGAAACAGTAAGTACAAAGACCTTGAGGCAGGAGAGTGTTTGGTGTGTCCCAGGAACAGAAAGACGTCCCTGTGGCTGTAGCACTGAGCCGTTAGGAGAAAGTAGTAGAAAGTGAATTTCAAAAAAAAAAGAAAGTGAATTTCACCAAGAAGGCAGAGCTAGGTCATACAGGATCTTATCATTTGCCATTAGGATCCTATATTTATCCCGAAGACAATGGGAAACCATTGAAGGCTTTTAAGCCGAGAGTTGATACACTCTAATTTATGGTTTTGTTTTGTTTCATGTTGGAGGGAGGCAGGAGTGGAAACAGAGTGAAGACTAATTTGGGAGGGCATTTTCTGGTCAGACATCGGTAATCTACTCAATGGAAGAATACGAAGATGAATAATGTGAATGGAAAGAAAGGCAGAAGGGTATGAGGTGACGTTCTGTCTTCTGGTTCTGATGAGGCATGCTGGTAGCTATCTCTGTGTAACAGATCACTCCAAAATTTAGTGACTTAAAACAAGAATAGGTGCGGTGGCTTATGCCTGTAATTCCAGCACTTTGGGAGGCCAAGGTGAGTGGATCACCTGAGCTCAGGAGTTCAAGACCAGCTTGGGCAACATGGCGAAACCCCGTTTCTACAAAAATACAGAAATTAGCTGGGTGTGGTGGTGCTTGCCTGTAGTCCCAGCTGCTTGGGAGGCTGAGGCAAAAGAATTACTTGAAACCAGGAGGCGGAGCTTACATTGAGCCTAGTTCATGCCTCTGTACTTCAGCCTGGGTAACAGAGCCAGACCTTGTCTCAAAATGAACAAATACCAAAAAAAACAAGAGCTCTTTTATTTTGTCATAATTCTGCAAGCCAGGGATTTGGGCAGGGTTCAGCTGAGCAGTTCTGCTCCATGTAGTCATCAGCTAGGGTCATTCACAACTGTATTCAGCTGGTGAATGAGCCTGGGTTCCATTCATAGGTCTGGCACCTTGGTGCTTTCTTTCTTTCTTTCTTTCCTTCTTTCTTTCTTTCTTTCTTTCTTTCTTTCTTTCTTTCTTTCTTTCTTTCTTTCTCTCTCTCTCTCTCTCTCTCTCTTTCTCTTTCTTTCTTTCTTTCTCTCTCTCTCTCTCTTTCTTTCTTTCTCTCTTTCTTTCTTCTTTCTTTCTTTGATGGAGTTTCATTCTTATTGCCCAGGCTGGAGTGTAGTGGTGCAATCTCAGCTCACTGCAACCTCCGCCTTCCGGGTTCAAGTGATTCTCCTGCCTCAGCCTCCCTAGTAGCTAAGATTGCAGGTGCCTACCACCATGCCCAGCTAATTTTTGTATTTTTCTGGTAGAGATGGGGTTTCATCAGGATGGTCTCGAACTCCTGACCTTGTGATCCACCCGCCTTGGCCTCCCAAAGTGCTGGGATTACAGGCATGAGCCATCGCTCCCGGCCCTATATTTTATTTTTACATTTCTTTTTCTTTTTTTAAATTAGGCCATCTTCTGAGCCAAAGCAGGCTCTTTGTGCTCTTTTGCATGGCCTCTCTCTTCATGTGGGTACCTTGGGCTTCCTCAAAGCATGGTGCCTCCAGGTAGTCAACCTTCTTACATGGTATTAGGCTTCAAAGAGGAAGCATTCCCAAAGGAGCAAAGGGCAGGCCGCATAGCTGTTAAGGCCTGGCCCTGCAAAGTACCCAGCATAGCTTCTGCCATGTAGTATTGGTAAAAACCAGTCACAGGGCTGGCCCAGACTTAAGGAGAGAAGAAACAAACCCAAACTGTATCGCTCAGTGAGAGGAATGGCAAATTATATGCTCTGTCTTTAGTCTACTATACTTGGTTTGTGGACACTGAATAGACCTAACCATGCTGATGGTGCTGACCCACTTTTAAATCTAAACCACAGTATCCTATGTTGGAACAATTTATAGGTATTTATCCCCCACTGAATAGAGAGGGCCTGGAGAACAGGAGGTGGTCTGTTTTTCTTTTTTTTCCTATGTGTTTCCAGAGCCTAACACACACAAGGCATTCAGTGCATGCTTAGCTTTGGATGCACTCATCACGTAAGCGTTCACTGGTTGTCAAAACATGGTGAATATAAGAAGCCCCTGGGAGCTATTAAAAATGCAAGCAGATTTCTGAACAAGACCTGAGCCCAGAACCTCTGAATCCAAATCTCTAGGGGTGGAGTTGTCAGTCTTGGCTGCTCATGAAAAGATACAAGCACCAGGCCTTCACCGCAGAGACCCAGTTTCCATTGATCTGGGGTCAGACACATCAAAGTCTCCTCAAATGATTCTGATGTGAGGTCAGGGTGAAGAACTACTGCCCTAGGATTAGAACCAGCCATCTCTGCTAACCTCCCCAGATGATTCTGAGGCAAGTCCGTGACAAGATGACCAACACCCTTGGCTTGCCCTGATTTTAGCACTAAAAGTCTCACATCCCAAGAAACTCCTAGTCCTGGGTAAGCCAGACAGCTGGTCATTATCAATGGACCACTATTGAAAAAAAAAATTCTGGATGAGTCAGTGAAAGCCTTTTTTTGAAAAATGCCTACAAATATCTACTGAAAGCCATGATTTTGTCTCCTTACTTAAGGGCCTGAGCCAACTGTCCTTGAATGAAGGAGGAAGTGGCTCAGGGTCAGCGTTTTCCTTCAGCCCTATGCTCTGCTGTGCTAGGTCTGTTAACTCACATAAATAGTGTGTCTGTCTTTGGGAATTCTTTCAGACTATATCCCTTAGTGCACACACCACAGCATTTAAAGCCCATTTACAATCAACAAAGATGATGTTTTTAGGATAAGACAAGATACAGGATGAAATTCCTATGCCTTCTATACCAATGTGTATTATTTTTACTATTACAAATACTATAGGCTGGGGGCGGTGGCTCACACCTGTAATCTCAGCACTTTGGGAGGCTGAGGCAGAGAGATCATGAGGTCAGGAGTTTGAGACCATCCTGGCCAACATGGTGAAACCCCGTCTCTACTAAAAATACAAAAATTAGCCGGGCGTGGTGGTGCTACTCGGGAGGCTGAGGCGGGAGAATTGCTTGAACCTGGGAAGTGGAGGTTGCAGTGAGCCACGATTGCAACATTGCACTCCAGCCTGGTGACAGAGTGAGACTCCGTCTCAAAAAATAAAAAAAAATACAAATACTATAATAGGGTACACAAATATATGTAATATGTTAAATAGCTGTGGGGTAGCCCAGACTCTGGGCCAAGATTCCTGGGTTTGTCGCTAGGTATGTAATCATGGATGCCTCTTTTTTGCCTTAGTTGTTCACCTGTAAAATGGGAATAATAGAGATGTCTTCGTCATAGAGCAGATGGAGAGTCCAAAAAATAATATAAGCAAAAGTGGTTCTGGAGACTGAGGGCTGGGGTGTTATGATTGTCTTTGAATGGACTTGACATTATTCCGCTGAGAGGCCCTGCACATGACCGGAGCTCTGGACCCCCTACCCTGAACCATAGCCCACCTGTGAAGTTTCAAGGAAGAAACTTTTAACCCGGAGTGAACCTTGGAGAGAGTTCAGGAAGTAGAGTTCCCCACCTTAGCTGCCCTTACTACCGATGTCAAGGGTGCTTTGCTTCTTTCTTTTGGAAATGGGGGTTTATGAAGGTATTTTTTGTTTTTAAATCTTTTGCCTGTTTATTCCAAGTGTGGCCTCAGAAACGTAGCCAAAAGAAGGCAAACCTACAACCACAAACCCATAATATTGAAAAGCCAGTTCTTAATTTCTGTAGCTAAAAAAGCATCCTTTCAGGCTGTAACCACAGAGAGAATGCTGCAGGCCTCTGGCATAATGACGGTTTGCAGTGTGATGAAGAAGGCTGTCAAGCTCTGTGGCCCAGAAGCCCAATCCCGGCCTCTCCAATTACCCAGGTGCCTAGCAACACGACTGAAAGCCTCCCTGCCAGGCCCAGCTGGGCAGCAATTGGCTACACCCAGTGCAGCCCGCTGCCCAGCCTCTTGAGCTCCCCCCCCACCCTCCCCACCACATCAAGGCTGGTCTCAGCCCCGGCAGGAACCCGCCTGGTACCAATGAGTGGGTGGGGCCAGCTGTTTAGAAAAAACAATTCAGATATTAAAAACCTCCCTGTTTGAATCTGCAGCACAAGCTCACCACTAAAAGTGTCTGCCATGGAAAAGGAGTTGTCGTAAGGGTGTTGGCCTTGCCAGTGCCCTCCTGGGTGAGGTGAAGAAGGGAAGGTGAGCCTGATTTAGTCCTCTTCTCAAATGGGCAAATCCTTTCCCCGTCCTGGACACTGTGTCCACCCAGAGTCCTCGTGGTAGCAATGGGGATGGTGGGAATTCCCAGATCCATCTTCCCCTAGGGGTCATGACTTGCCACATCCTCTACAGCTTCCGTTTGGGAATTCCCAGGGTCTAGTCTGGGACTGTCTAGGCAGCTGGAGGAAAAGGAGGAGATAACAGTACAGGAAGGCAGGATGAAAATAACCAAAAAGAAGATTCACACTTCTTTTCTTTAATTTAGTTTTTGGAGACAGGGTTTCACTCTGTCACCTAGGTTAGAGTACAAGTGGCACCTTGTAGCTCACTGCAATCTTGAACTTCTTGGTTCAAGCGATCCTCCCGCCTTAGCCTCCCTAGTAGCTGGAAGTGCAGGTGTGCACACCACTGCTCCTGGCAAACTTTAATTTAAAAAAATTTTTTGGCTGGGCGCAGTGGCTCACGCCTGTAATCCCAGTACTCTGGGAGGCCGAAGCGTGTGGATCACCTGAGGTCGGGAGTTCAAGACCAGCCTGACCAACATGGTGAAACCCCGTCTTAAAAAAAAATTAAAAATATAAGAAAAAAAATTTTTTTTGTAAAGAAGGATTTTCACTGTATTGCCTAGGCTGGTCTCAAACTCCTGGCCTCAAGCAATCCTCCTGCCTTGGTCTCTCAAAGTGCTAGAATTAGACATGAGCCACTGTGCCTGGCGCGTTATTTTTTATTTAAAAAATTTTTTATGTGGCCGGGTGCATGGTGGCTCATGCCTCCAGCACTCTGGGAGGCAGAGGCGGGTGGATCACCTGAGGTTGGGAGTTCGAGACCAGCCTGACCAACATGGAGAACACGACCAACATCCTGTCTCTACTAAAAATACAAAATTAGCCAGGTGTGGTGGTTCATGCCTGTAATCCCAGTTACTTGGGAAGCTGAGCCAGGAGAATCACTTGAACTCGGGAGGTGGAGGTTTCAATGAGCCAAGATCACATCATTGCACTCCATTGCACTATTATAAATTTATTTATTTTTGAGACAAGGTCTTGCTCTGTTGCCAAGGCTGGAGTAAATTTTTATTTTTAACCTTAATCCCATGACAAATGAAGAAGTATCTTTCTATAACACTTGGTACATGTATATCACAGGGGCAGTGGAACATGCAGGGCTTTGGAGTCAGGCACCTGAGACTCTTCTCCCAGCCCTCCCATCCTTAGCTGGGAGACCTTGAGCAAGTTACTTTGGGAGCCTGGGTTTCTTTATCCTAAAAATGGGAATGTTATTACCCTGCCTTACAAAGTTGTAAAAATTAAGGGAATGCTCAGAATTAGCCTGGGAGCTAGCACACAGTAAGATTATTGTTCCAGTAACTCTTTATTATTTTATTGGATTCTTACAACAATTTTGTAAGATACTCAGGGCAGAGGTGAACTCTGTTTGCTTTTTTTGAGATGGAGTTTTGCTCTTGTTGCCCAGGCTGGAGTGAAATGGTATGATCTTGGCTCACCGAAACCTTTGCCTCCAGTGTTCAAGTGATTCTCCTGTCTCAGCCCTCTGAGTAGCTGGGATTACAGGAATGCGACACACCGTGCCAGGCTTATTTATTTATTTATTTATTTGAGACAGAGTCTCCATCTATTGCCCAAGCTGGAGTGTAGTGGCGCAATCTTGGCTCACTGCAACCTCTGGCTCCCGGGTTCAAGCAATTCTCCTGCCTCAGCCTCCCGAGTAGCTGGGATTACAGGCACTCACCACCACCCCCAGCTAATTTTTTCATATTTTTAGTAGAGACAGGGTTTCACCATATTGTCCAGGCTGGTCTTGAACTCCTCACCTCGTGATCTGCCCACCTTGACCTCCCTAAGTGCTGGGATTATAGGCGTGAACCACTGCGCTTGGCCTAATTTTGTATTTTTGGTAGAGATGGGTTTTTCCATGTTTGTCAGGCTGATCTCGAACTCCTGGCCTCAGGTGATCCACTCGCCTCCCAAAGTGCTGGGATTACAGGTGTGAGCCACTGTGCCCGGCTGAGCTCTGTTTTACAGCTGAGGAAACTCCAGCCCAGTGAAAAACTAAATGTGGATGCTGGGAGTAGAATTCAGGTCTTTACAGTGTCAAATACAAGGTAGGGTATTCTTTAAAGGCAGATGGCGAGCCCTTTTTTTGATAGCCATTATGACATGGCGGCTTCACAGATGGTACCCAATGACAGAATGACAATGGAAGGGGTGTGGCTGTGCAGAGGAAAGAGTTGGTAGCAGGCTCTTTTCAACACAAAGTCACACAAAGACTTAGTCAATGTGTGGTTAGGATTCCTCCTTCCCCTTTTCCCTCCTCTCTTTCTCTTCCTCTGTCTTTCCCCTGTTTTTTCCACAAGCATATATTTTTTTAAATTTTTAAATAACTCTGATATTTTGTATGAAACACTTCACGAATTTGCGTGTCATCCTTGTGCAGGGGTCATGCTAATCTCTGTATCATTTCAGTTATATGTGCTGCCAAAGGGAGCACCACAAGCATTCTTTTATTGATTGATTGAGACAGGGTCTTGGTCTGTTGTCCAGGATGGAGTGTAGTGGCACAATCTTGGCTCACTGCAACCTCTACCTCCCAGGTTCAAGAGATTTTCCTGCCTCAGCCTCCCAAGTGGTTGGGATGACAGGCACACATCACCATGCCTGGCTAATTTTTTTGTATCTTAGTAGAGATGGGGTTTCTCTATGTTGGCCAGGCTGGTCTCTAACTACTGACCTCAGATGATCCACCCACCTTGGCCTCCCAATGTGCTGGGATTATAGGCATGAACCACTGTACCCAGCACCCGTTAGTTTTTGATAAACTTTTTGGCAAAGCCAGACTGGGAACTTTACTGTGCAGCTGAGAGAACTAAGGCTCAGAGCCAGGAAGGAACTTGCCCCTGGTCACACAGCCAGGAAGTGGCCGTGTAGACCAGAAAACACGTCTCCTGATTCTATGCTCCTCGCATTGTGCCTCCCAAATGCAGAACAAGACTGATTTTATTTTTATTGACTTTTTTTTTTTTTGGAGGTGGAATCTATCTCTGTTGCCCAGGCTGGCATGTGGTAGAGCGATCTTGGCTGACTGCAACCTCTGCCTCCTGGGTTCAAATGATTCTCCTGCCTCGGCCTTCCTAGTAGCTGGGATTGGAGGCATCTGCCACCTCACCTGGCTAATTTTTTTTTGTACTTTTAGTAGAGATGGGGTTTTGCCATGTTAGCCAGGCTTGTCTCAAACGCCTGACCTCAGGTGATCTACACACCTCAGCCTCCCAAAATGCTGGGATTACAGGTGTGAGCCACCACACCCGGCCAAGAACTGAATTTAACTTGCAACAAGGACACTCCAGGTAGAGTTAAGAAGAATTTCTTGGCTATTCAGGTATGTTAGTCAAATTCTTTTATTTTTTTTAAGTCTCTTTCTATTGCCTAGGGTGCAGTGCAGTGGTA
This sequence comes from Callithrix jacchus, assembly GCF_049354715.1. Taxonomy (NCBI): domain Eukaryota; kingdom Metazoa; phylum Chordata; class Mammalia; order Primates; family Cebidae; genus Callithrix; species Callithrix jacchus. The sequence goes on along the minus strand of NC_133508.1, from coordinate 75,483,375 downwards.
TGATCACAGCTCACTGTAGCCTCAACCTCCCAGGCTCAAGCAATCCTCCCACCTTAGTCTCCCAAATAGCTGGGACCACATCCACACAGGACTATGCCCAGCTAATGTTTTAATTTTTTTTAGAGACGAGGGTCTCACTATGTTGCCCAGGCTGGTCTTGAAGTTCGAGACTCAAGCAGTTCTCCCGCCTTGACCTCCCAAAGTGCTAGGATTACAGATATGAGCCACCATGCCCGGCCTAGTCAGGTTTTTGATTGCAAAAGATGGGAACTGATTCTGACTAATTAAATCGGGAAATGAATTTTGTTGAAAGCACATTGAGTAAGTTGCAGAATCACTGGAAGACTCTAGAAACAAGGCTTGGAAAATAAGCAGAAACACAGAGAGACCAGGCCCCTAGAATTACACCAAAATCCCATCACAGAGCCAGATGGTGAGGACAGCCTCAGAGCTGCTGCTGCCGAGTGCTCAGTGCCACTACCTTCATCACAGCCACGGCTGGCGTTGGATGCTGGATGCCATGCGGACCCAATGGCAAGCCTGTCTGGACACTGGATACTGCTGCCACTGCTGCAATCACTGTAAAGAATTTTTCCCATCCTCACCTCCAGCGTCAGAAATCCTAAGCAAATGCAGCTGATTGGTCAAGTGTAGGTCACTCTAGCTACCTAGCCACACGGAAAAGTGAATATTGGGCATGGTTAGTGTCTCTAATGGAAGCCGTTTCCTGCTGTCCACCAGGAGAAGATAAATTCCCCAAGAGAACTGACAAATGATGGCTACGTATATGTTGTTAAGAGAATCCACTGGAAGACCCTGACATTTGCAGCTTCATCACTTGCAATTTTGGTAATTTATTAGTTACTCCCAAAGGCCCATTATAAATGAATATGAGTTGAATGATTGGCTTTGCCTATTAGTGAGCCAGGCCTATTGCTCTGCCTGGACGTCTCACAGGACTATTATCCTTTATGTAGTTTGCATGCAGTGATTAAAATATTTGTTTCTTGTTTGCAGAGTAGAAAAGATTCATAAAATAAATCACTCAATAGTGCCAGTGATACAAACAAAGAGAAAGTGAGGAGGTATAAGAAAGTGACTTTGTTTTTTGGCTACAGATAGAATTTTTTGATAAATTGGCATGGTGTGTCAAGTTCAGTGGTGTCTGAGATCCCTGATAGCATTAGATCAACCATGTGTGTCACTGAGATACAAGGAAGAGTTGTTTAGTGAGTGCATCAGCCAGTGCCAAAACTGCTCATCAAGAGAGAGATTAATCTTTACTAAAAGATAAGAAGAGACTCAACTAACCATGTTTTCTTTTTCTTTCCTTCATTGGGATCTCGGGTACAAAGTATTAAGTATGGTCAATACTCTTCAAATAGCAATTTTATAAATAACTTTATTTCTACATTTATAGAATCATCTAAGGACTGACATGGAATCACTCAAAATTTTCTGGCCATAGTTTTTTTTTTTCTCGAGATGGAGTTTCACTCTGTCGTCCAAGCTGGAGTGCAGTGGCACAGGCTCGGCTCACTGCTACTTCTGCCTCCGAGGTTCAAGTGATTCTCCTGCCTCAGTCTCCTGAGTAGCCGGGATTACAGGTGCATGCCACCATGCCTGGCTAAGTTTTGTATTTTTAGTAGAGGTAGGGTTTCTCTATGTTGGCCAGGCTAGTCTCGAACTCCTGACCTTAAGTGATCTGAACACCTTGGCCTCCCAAAATGCTGGGATTACAGGTGTGAGTTACTGTGTCCAGCCTGGCTGTAGTTTACAATGTAATTTTGGGAGATACAATGTGGTATGTAGTGGATTAGGGCATCTGAAAGGTCTGGAAAAATCTCTTGCAAATGTTAGGAGTCTCCTATGTAAATCTCTTTATAGAAATCCCGTTTTGGCCAGGCACGGTGGCTCACCCCTGTAATCCTAGCACTTTGGGAGGCCTAGGCAGGTGGATTACCTGAGGTCAGGAGTTTGAGATCAGCCTGACCAACATGGTGAAACCTCATCTCTGCTAAAAATACAAAATTAGCCAGGCATGGTGATGGGTGCCTGTAATCCCAGCTACTTGGGAGGGTGCGGCAGGAGAATCGTTTCAACTTGGGAAGCGGAGGTTGCAGTGAGCTGAGATGGCACCATTGCACTCTAGACTGGGCAACAAGAGCAAAACTCGATCTCAGGAAAAAAAAAAAAGAAAGAAAGGAAGAGAAAAGTAATCTCTTTTCTACAGATTTTTTTTTTTTTTTTTAAGGTAGTCAACTGTCCTGGGTAAATGAGCACAGTGCCCTTTCAAGTCTTTGGCCAACACACTGGCTCTGTGATCGATAATAAGTAATGCTTATTCCAGGCAAAGTCTGCACTTAGGAAAATTCTTTCTGTGTTTCCTTTTAAGAGTATTTGTGGGCTGGGCATGGCGGTTTATGCCTATAATCCTAGCACTTCGGGAGGCTGAGGCGGGCGGATCACGAGCTCAGGAGTTCAAGACCAGCCTGACCAACATGGTGAAACCCTGTCTCTACTAAAAATACAAAAATTAGCTGGGCGTGGTGGTGTGCGCCTGTAATCCTAGCTACTCAGGAGGCTGAGGCAGCAGAATTGCTTGAACCCGGGATGGGGAGGTTGCAGTGAGCCGAGGTTGCACCACTGCACTCCAGCCTGGGTGATAGAGCAAGACTCTGTCTCAAAAAAAAAAAAAAGAGTACTTGTGTACTTGTGGCCAGGTAGGATCTTTCTATGTTTTCTCTTGAGAATAGTTGTGGATTAGAAACTGTCTCACACCTGTAATCCCAGTGCTTCGAGAGGTCAAGTGGGGAGGATCCCCTGAATTCAAGGATTTGAGACCAGGCTGGACAACATAGGGAGGCCACCATCTCAAAAAAAAGAAAGTAATAATAAAGTTAAAAACATTTTTAAAAAAGAATACTTGCCAGCCACAAAGGAAAGGGTTTTGGTTCTTTTTCTCCCTCCTCAATCCTAGGAACCCGTGAAAGGATTTTGGTTCTCAGTGCATAAGGAACATTTCCATTTTAAACCAGAAGGCTAGAGACATTCTAACAACCTACCCAGCTGTTCTTTACCTGTAGGATGAGAACTTTTCACAGCAGTGCCACCCAGTATTGATCTGTGTATGTGAGGCCTTTCGAAAAAGAGTGGGCAGCAACTTGCTGCAGATAAGAGGTAGGAGGTTTGCTTAGTGAGTAAGAAAGCAGAGTCAGTGCAGTAAATATCCACCCAGTGAATGACGCCCAATGAATGACTTCGCAAGTGCCAAGTAAATGAATGGACAGCTGTTGATGCTTTTATATTTCTTTGAGACTATAATGTGTTGTAATCATTGTTTTGTTTTGAGACTCCTGCTCCATTCAATTAGGCTTCTAAGAATTCTGGTAACCTGAAGTGTGTTTCTGGACATTGTATCCCAAGTTTAACCTGTAGAGTGCATGGAGTTTATATACAGGCCACGCCCAAGGAAGGACAAAATTAATGACATGACCTTCTATTAGATTTGATTTGTGAGGCCCTCGGGAAGGAAACCTTGGACCTAGGAGCTGGTGAGTAGATTCCAGCAGGGTAAGGAGGAACTACCTAAGAATTAGAACTGTTACAAAATACAGCAACCCCACTGAAGTTCATCTAGATTGTTTATAAATACAGCTTTGTGTATGCGCTCAAATGCCTTTAAAGGGTGGACTTCTAGAAGTTGGATGGTTCTGTTGAAAGGTATATACTGTTTATAGTTTACAGATATTTGCCAGTTACCTTCCAAATGGCTGCCTTAATTAACACTTCATATACTGCACCCAATTCCACACAGCCTCATAAATATGGGATAGTATCAGTTTTTTTTTTTCTTTTTCTCTTTTGTTTTTGAAGATGGAGTTTTGCTCTTGTCGTCCAGGATTGAGTGCAATGGCACAATTTCAGCTCACTGAAACCTCCGCCTCCCAGTTTCAAGTGATTCTTTTGCCTCAGCCTCCTGAGTAGCTGGGATTACAGGTGCCTGCCACCACGCCCTGCTAATTTTTGTATTTTTAGTGGAGATGGGGGTTTCACCATGTTAGCCAGGCTGGTCTTGAACTCCTGACCCCAGATGATCACCCACCTCATCCTTCCAAAGTGCTGGGATTACAGGCGTGAGCCACTGCGCCCAGCCTGAGTCTTTTTCATTGTTACCAGTCTGATAGGTGATATTTCCTCAGAAATTCAGGAGTGGGAAAGGAGATAAACATGAATAGGAGAGGTGGGGAAATGTCAGAGACTGGAAGGAGCACCTGTGAACATTACAGCACCAGGTGTTGGAGATCAGCTAAATCAGAGAGCGGCCCCTGTTCTCAGGAAACAGAGTGTACAGGTAAGGAGTTGGAGGATGATAGTAATTTACTGAGAGGTAAAACCAAAATGCTGGCTGGCTGCAGTGGCTCACACTTGTAATCCCAGAACTTTGGGAGGCTGAGGCAGGAGGATCGCTGGAGCCCAGGAGTTTGAGACCAGCCTGGGTAACACAGGAAGACGCCATCCCAACAGAGAAAAAAATAGCTGGGCATGGTGGCATGTATGCTTGCAGTCCCAGCTACTTGGGAGGCTGAGGTGGGAGGCTCGCTTGAGCCTGGGAAGTAGAGGCTGCAGTGAGCTGTGATCCTGCCACTGCATTCCAGCCTGGGTGACAGAGAGAGACCTTGTCTCAAAAAAATTAAAATAGGCCGGGCGCTGTAGCTCACACCTGTAACCCCAGCACTTTGGGAGACCAAGAGTTCAAGACCAGCCTGGCCAACATGGTGAAAAACCATCTCTACTAAAAAATACAAAAATTAGCTGGCATGGTGTTGGGCACCTGTAATTCAAGCTACTTGGGAGGCTGAGGCAGAAGAGTCGCTTGAACCCAGGAGGTGGAGGTTTCAATAAGCCGAGATTGTGCCACTATACTCCAGCCTGGGCCACAGAGCCAGACTCTGTCTCAAAAAAAAAAAAAATAAATAAATAAATAAAAAAATAAGAAAACCCCAAATGCTTCAAATTGCTACCAATGTGCTCATTTGGTGCTGGAGCCTGAAGTAGCTAGAACTACACGTCTGCTTTATGGTACAAGGCAAGGCAGAAAGCAGACATGCAGCGAGGTTTGGCTAAACCAATGGGGTTGACTATTTTGCAGCGCAGGAAATATGTTTAGGCACTAATATACTTAAAACGGTGGTTGTGAAGCTGTGAAATTCCGGAACTGCTGAAATTCCAAGATAAGGGCAAATGTAATCCTTATTTTGTAGCTCCTTTTACAAAGTTGTTAACAATATGGAATTTTATTTCCTCATAAAATGATTATGTATGATATTTAGATTTACAATAAGGCTGATTTATACAATGAGAGCTGTCCCTAATTGAACTTAAATACTTTAATATTTGTAGTTAAAAGCTGCTGATCTTAAATCCACATTGTAGTTTTGTCAATTATGAGATGTGGCAAAAACTAGAAAAAAATCATCAATGTTCAAGGGAAATTAATAAAATATAGTTATATCTATGGACTGAATGTCTGACTCTGGGAGGTGGGTGAGTGGGTGGGTAAAAAATGCAATGGAGAGAAAAAGACTTTATTTCAGAAAAGTTGTTGGGGAAAAGAAAAATGTCTCTTCCTAAATGTATTGAATATAATCTATTGTAATGTGAAAACTTGCCTAATGAGTTTTATTTGAAAATCAATTGAATTTGATCTGATTCCCAGTAACATGCAGTATAAGAACAGGCCCCAGGCTCAGCTCCATCCCTTCCATCTGTCCATCCATCCATCTAAAACCCATTCATCCGTCCATAGCCGATAACAACTAATAATTATAGGGTGTTTACTATGTGCCAGATACTGTTCTTTTTTTTTTTTTTTTCTGAGACAGAGTCTTGCTCTGTCACCCAGTCTGGAGTGCAGTGGCATGAATATGGCTCACTACAACCACCACCTCACAGGTTCAAGTGATTCTCGTGCCTCAGCCTCCCAAATAGCTGGAATTACAGGCGTGTGCCACTATGCCCAGCTGATTTTTGTATTTTTAGTAGAGACGAGGTTTCACCATGTTGGCCAGTCTGCTCTGAAACTCCTGACCTCAAGTGACCTGATCTGCCTACCTTGGCCTCCAAGAGCTTACTGTTCTAAGTGCTTCACATGCATTATCTCAAGCGATCTTCCCAGCAATGTTACGAGGCAAGTGCTGTCATTATCCTGAGTTTAAAATGGAATCTGAGGGTTTCCCAATAAGCTAAACATAGAATTAATTATTATATGACCCAGCAATTCCACTCATAGGTATACACCCCCACTCGAACTAGAAACAGATATTTAAACAAAACTTTACAGGGATGTTCATTCACAATAGCCAAAAGGTGGAAACAACCCAAATGGCCATAAACAGATGAGTGGATAAACAAAATGTGGCGTGTCTATACAACGCAATAGCATTCAGCCATAAAAAAAGGACATTTTGCTGGGTGCAGTGGCTTACACCTGTAATCTCAGCACTTTGTGAGGCTGAGGTGGGCAGATCACTTGGGGTCAGAAGTTTCAGACCAGCCTGGCCAACATGGTGAAACCCCATCTCTATTAAAAATACAAAATATTAGTTAGGCATGGTGGCAGGCGCCTACAATTCTAGCTACTTGGGAGGTGAGCCCAGAGAATCGCTTGAACCCGGGAGGTGGAGGTTGCAGTGAGCCGAGATCATGCCACTGCATTCCAGCCTGGCCAACAGAGCAAGACTCTGTCTGCCCCCCACCCCCCAAAAAACAAACAGGAAATTCTGACCCTTGCTACGATACGCATGCCTCTTGAAAACATTATGTGAAGGAAGCCAAGAACAGAAGGCCATGCACTGTATGGTACATACATATTGTATGATTTCATTTATATGAAATATCCAGAATAGGTAAATCCATAGACACAGAAAGCAGATTCGTCATTGCCAGGGACTACGGCAAGAGGGCAATAGGAATTAACTGCTTAATGGGTATGGGTATCAGGTTTTTGTTTGTGATGAGAACGTTTTGGAACTAGTGGTGATAGTTGCACAACATTGCAAATGTACTCAATTCACTGAATTGTACACTTTAAATGGCTAAAAACAGGGCCAGGTTCAGCGGCAATGCCAATTACACACAAAGTGTAATCCCAGCAGTTTGGGAGGCCAAGGTGGGTAAATCACTTGAGGTCAGGAGTTTGAGACCAGCCTTGCCAACATGGTGAAACCCCTTCTCTACTAAAAATACAAAAATTAGCAAGGTGTGATGGTGTGCACCTGTAATCTCAGCTACTTGGGAGGCTGAGGCAGAAGAATTGCTTGAACCCAGGAGGCGGAGGTTTCAGTGAGCTGACTCAGAGAATTTAAATAAGTGTTAACTTATTTTTCATATAATCTGATGTTAACTTACAGATGATACGTGGTACAGCTGTGTTTTAATCTCAGCCACCTGGTTCTTTGGCTCATGCTTTTTAAAACAATGCAGAGAAAACTTTATTTTGGGCAATTTAGGAGGTTTAGATCATTTTGATCATCTTCAGCTGCCTTTTCTTCACACACAGGAAAGGCCTTGGAAAGCAGTGGTTGCACCAGACAGCCCAGGAAAGAGCCGAACGCTGAAGACCACCTGCTGTTTGCTGTTCCCTGGCATTCATGCCCCTCAGGGGTGGAGGAAGAACCCAGGACAATGGCTGCTGCTCATGATCTGGAGATGGAGAGCACGAATCTGAATATGGAGAGAGAGATGAAAGAAGAGCTGGAGGAAGAGGAGAAAATGAGAGATGACGGGGCAGGGAAAGATCGTGCCAAGAATAAAAAGGTCCATAGGATCGTCTCAAGATGGATGCTTCCTGAAAAGGCCCGAGGAACATACTTGGAGCGAGCTAACTGCTTCCCACCCCCTGTGTTCATCATCTCCATCAGCCTGGCCGAGGTGAATGGGAGCAGGGTGGGCACTGGAGTAAGTGGCATGGGGGAGTTGCAAACAAACTAGGGGTCAGATGTAGATCTAGAGAAGGGACTGAAAACATGTGACAGAGCTTGGCGGGGATGGGGACAGCACACACCTAACCTCTGCCTCCTCCCTCCCCAGAGCTGCCTTTGGGGGCCTTCCTTACACTCCCTGTCACTGCCAACCCAGGGCAGAGTTTTATTTGTCAGACAAATCTGCCCAACTGTGCTGCATTTTCAGTGGCTTTTTTTCATTTTAACCATGATGTTTTTAGGAACCAAATCATCCTGGGGTTGCACATGGGTTTTCTCTCATGAACCAATTTAGACTGGTTGGTAAGGCCTTTCTGAGGCCCCAGGTTTAGAAGTATGATAGGCTGTTTCTGAATTTCAGTGGGAAAGAAACGGGATCCTTTAACAACGTCTACTTAAGGCAGCACGTGGTGTGTTGTCAAGCTCTGATCTAGACAGTCCTCTTGTTTTCCAGAAAAGACTGCAAGGCTCAGAGAGGTGGGATGACTTTCCCAAGGCCACATCATAGTCACGGGGCCAGTGGGGTGTGACTTCATGGGCATTAGGAAGTTCCTAATGTAATCCTTTTAATTTCCATTGATGTACTGATGCCTCAGCTTCCTTACCAGAAACTATATTAGTCAGAGTTCTTCAGAAAAACAGAATCAATAGGTGTGTGTGTGCTGGGGGAAGAGAGATTAAGATTTATTTTAAAAGCCAGGCATAGTGGCTCATGCCTGTAATCTCAGCACTTTAGGAGGCTGAGGCAGGCAGATCACCTGAGGTTGGGAATTTGAAACCAGCCTGGCCAATAGGGTGAAACCCTGTCTCTACTAAAAATACAAAAATTAGCCTGGCACGGTGGTGCATGCCTGTAATCCCAGCTGCTTGGGAGGCTGAGGCAAGAGAATTGCTTGAACCCGGGAGGTGGAGGCTGCAGTGAGATGAGATCGTGCCATTGCACTCTAGCCTGGGCAACAAGTGTAAAATTCCATCTCAAAAAAAACCATTTATTTTAAGGAATTAGCTCAAATGGTTATGGAGGCTTGGCAAGTCCAAAATCTTCAGGGAAGGCTGGCAGGCTGGAGGCGCAGGGAAGACTTGCAGTTCAAGTCCAAGGGTAGAGTTCTCCTGGCAGAATTCCCTTTTCCTAACAGAGGACAGTCTTTTCTCTAGCAAGGCCTTCAATTAGACAAACCTCACCCGTGGTATGGTGGGAAATCAGCTTTACTCAAAGACTACTGATTTAAATGTTAATATAAACCATACCTTCACAAAAACATCTAGGAAAATGTTTGAGCAAATGTTTGGGTAGCATAGCCTAGCTAAGTTGACACATAAAATTAACTGTTGCAGGGACCAAGCCTCTGATGGCTCAGATCAAGGTGAGCCTGAGGTGTAAGCATCCCGGCAGATGCTGTGGTCAAGTCTGGTTAGGTTGAAGGGGCACAGTTCTAACGTTTTTTCACAGGATTTTATTGTGAGGCTGCTTGCAACCGGGAAGTTGTCTGGATCTGAAGCATCTGTACCTGTTTTTCCTGCTTCTCCCCCCTGTTATACTGTCAGCCTGTAGGTTGTCTGGTGTTCTAATCAGCTATGTGTGTGTCTTCTCCATTTTAAATTAAACATTTAAAAATGCCTAGGCTGTGTGGCTCAAACCTGTAATCCCAGCACTTTGGGAGGCAGAGGTGGGCAGATTACTTGAAGTCAGGAGTTCGAGACCAGACTGGCTAACATGGTGAAACCACGTCTCTACTAAAAATAGCACAAATTAGCCAGGCGTAGTGGCAGGCACCTGTAATCTCAGCTACTCAGGAGGCTGAAAGAGGAGAATCACCTGAACCCAGGAGGCATAGGTTGGAGTGAGCTGTAATGGCATCATTGTATTCCAACCTCGGCAACAAGAGCGAAACTGTCTTAAAAAAATTTTTTTAAATAAACTTTTTATTTTGGAATAATTTTACCACTATAGAAAAGTTGTAAAGATAAAACAGAAAGTTCCTGAATGCCTCTTACCCAGCTCCTCCTATATCCGACATTTCTTTCCCCTTTTTTTTTTCCAAACCCAGGATAATCTCTGTATATAGTACATTACATTTCCATAGTCATTTTTTTTGAGACAGTCTTGCTCTCTCACCCAGGCTGGAGTGCCAGTGGCACAATCTTAGCTCACTGCAACCTCTGCCTCCCAGGGTCAAGTGATTTTCCTGACTCAGCCTCCCGAGTAGCTGGGATTACAGGCATGCGCCACCACGCCTGGCTAACTTTTTACACTTTTAGTAGAGATGTAGTTTCACCATGTTGGTCAGGCTGGTCTTGAACTCCTGACCTCAGGTGGTCCACCTGCCTCGGCCTCCCAAAGGGCTGGGATTATAGGCAGGAGCCACTGTGCCTGGCCCCATAGTACATTTGTCAAAACCGAGAAACTGACATTGGCATATTACTAACTAAACTCCAGATTTTTCTGGATTTTTACTACTTTCTCCACTGATGTCCTCTTTCTGTTCCTCTGGTACCCATTGCATTTAGTGGCCATGTCTCCCCAGGCTCCTCTGATCTGTGGCAGCTTCTCAGTCTTTGTTTTTCATGATTCTGATAGTTTTGAGGGGGACTGGCCGGGAGCCTGTAGAATGTCTCCCAGCTGGGGTTTATCTGATGCTTTTCTCATGATTTAACTGGAGTTATGAGTTTAGAAGAATACCATGGAGGCAAAGGGCCCTTCCCATCACATAGGCTCAGAAAGTTGATGATGTCACATGGTGTCACTGGGACTTTCACCTCCATCCCTTGATTAAGGCAGTGTTTGCCAGGTCTCTCCCGGGCAAGTAATTATTTTTCCCTCTCCCTGCTCTATTCTTTGGAAGCCAGCACTGATCTTCCCTCCCTCCCTCCTTCTCTCTCTCTCTCTTTCTTTTCTCCCTCTGTCCTGCCCAAGCTGGAGTGCAGTGGCATGATTTTGGTTCACTGGAACCTCTGCCTCCCGTGTTCAACCGATTATCCTGCCCCAGCTTCCTGAGTAGCTGGGATTACAGGCGCACGCCACCATGCTCGGCGAATTTTTGTATTTTTAGTAGAGATGGGGTTTCACTATGTTGGTCAGCCTGGTCTTGAATTCCTGAGCTTGTGATCTGCCAGCCTCAGCCTCCCAAAGTGCTGGGGTTACAGGCATGAGCCACTGCACCCAGCCATTGATCTATTTTCATAGTAAGTTGCAAATGAAAGATCAGTTGGTTCGACGATGAGGGCAGTAGGTATTTAAGAGGGAGAGGGTGGTAGAGAACATGGTGTCAGAGAGCAGAGTGTCCAAGAGCAGGGCCACAGGGATTCACAAATTCTTCCTTACAATGTGAGCTAGCACTGCACCCAACCATCAGAGGAAGTGGGGTATGGTGGGAACCATCACATTGGGGATGGTGGAGAAGTGTATTTCATGTTATCTTCTGGCACTATGGTGTGGCCCACTTGAGAGCTGAGTCATCCGAAAACAGTTACTGCCCATGGGCTTGAATGGGACCCCTCTCTGGAGAAGGTATGGTTAACACATATGTCTGTTCTGTTCGTCAGCTGGCAGTGTTTATTTACTATGCTGTGTGGAAGCCTCAGAAACAGTGGATCACCTTGGACACAGGCATCTTGGAGAGTCCCTTTACCTATAGTCCTGAGAAGAGGGAAGAAGCCTGGAGGTTTATCTCATACATGCTGGTACATGCTGGGTAAGCAATGACGTGAAGCCCCAGGTATCAGAGGTGATTATATCCTTGTAACCCTAACATTTATTAGGGACTTTATTATTGATAAGGCACTTTCATATCCATAATCTTGTTTGATCTGCCTGCAACCCCGAGGGGTAGTAGGCATTACTCCTGCTGTTTCATGTCTGAGGCTTAGAAGATGTAGTCACAGAGGCCAAGGCAGGCAGATCACTTGAGGTGAGGAGTTCGAGACCAGCCTGGCTGATATGGTGAAACCCCATCTTTACTAAAAATAAAAAAATTAGCCAGGCATGGTGGCACATACCTATAGTCCCAGGGGGCTGAGGAAGGAGAATTGCTTGAACCCGGGAGGTGGAGGTTGCAGTGAGCTGAGATTGTGCCACTGCACTCCAGCCTGGGGGACAAGAGCAAGACTCCATCTCAAAAAAAAAAAAAAAAATTTGCAAGGCTGTGTAGGATATATCATGTGTGGGGTTATATAAATTAGGAATATTTTGGATGCAAGTACCAAAAATATCTATCAGGGCCTTAAACAGAAGTTAATTTTTTCCCATAAAAAATGCCCAGAGGGTCCAGGAATGGTGGCTTATACCTGTAATCCCAGTACTTTGCCAGGCCAAGGCAGGTGGATCACCTGAGGTTGGGAGTTCAAGACCGACTTGGTCAACATGACAAAACCCTGTCTCTACTAAAAATACAAAAATTGGCTGGGCGTGGTAGCTCACACCTGTAATCCCAGCACTTTGGAAAGCTGAGATGGGTATATCACTGACGTCAGGAGTTCGAGAACAGTCTAACGTGGTGAAACCCCGTTTCTACTAAAAATACAAAAATTAGCTGGGCATGGTCATGGGTACCTGTAATCTCAGCTACTAGGGAGGCTGAAGCAAGAGAATCACTTGAATGTGGGAGGTGGAGGTTGCAGTGAACCGAGATTGCACCATTGCACTCCAGCCTGGGGGACAGAGGGAGACTGTTTCAAAAAAGAAAACAAATTATCCGGGAGTGGTGGCACATGCCTGTACTCCCAGCTAATAGAGAGGCTGAGGCATGAGAGCTGCTTGAACCCATGAGGTGGAGGTTGTGGTACAATCTCTGCTTACACACACACACACACACACACACACACGAAAAAGACTGACACACACACACTCGTAAAAGAAGAAAAAAGTTTTCTGCTAAAAAAAATTAGAAAATGGAATTCTAGTTAAACAAATCCTTAACTAGAAAAAAGCACATGAAAGTTTGTCTCCCTGGGAAATAACTGCTTGGTTTAGCCATAATATTTGACAACTATTGTTTTTCGTTGCAGAGTTCAGCACATCTTGGGGAATCTTTGTATGCAGCTTGTTTTGGGTATTCCCTTGGAAATGGTCCACAAAGGCCTCCGTGTGGGGCTGGTGTACCTGGCAGGAGTGATTGCAGGTCAGTGTTCTCAGGTAACACCGAATCAATACCTCTGGGCTCTTAGGATTAAAAGCAAAGGAAATAAATACTTACAGTGGCCTTCTTTAAGTCGATTTATTGTACTCCTAATATGTGCTAGGGAACAGTAAGCCTTAGAGGTCATTTAATTAGAGATAATATCGCACATAAGGACTAGTCATTGTGTCTATTCTCAGGTAGCTAACACTCAAGACAGGGTTTTGCATAACTGAAAATGCAAGCATGCCAGGTGCTCCCACCTGTAATCCCAGTACTTCGGGAGACTGAGTGTTGGGAGGAGCACTTGAGGCCAGGAGTTCGAGACCAGCCTGGCCAATATGGTGAAACCCTGTCTCTATTAAAAATACAAAAATTAGCTTGGAATGGTGGCACACCCGTTTCATCCCAGCTACTCAGGGGGCTGAGGCACCAGAATCACTTGAACGCAGGAGGCAGAGATTGCAGTGAGACAAGATCATGCCACTCTAGCCTGGGCAACAGAGCGAGACTCTGTCTCACACACACACACACACACACACAAAGGAATAAAGAAAACTGCAGACTAATGATTTTGAGAAGTAACATGATCAGATTTGCATTTAAGAAAGATGACATTAAGGGAATGTAGAGAATAACTTACGGGGCCCAAACACTGAGTAGGTACAAGCAGCATATGGCAGTGATCTCTAAAACTGGGTGCATCTAAGGTGATCTATTATGGTAATGGGAAGAAAATATTCGAATTCCCATCCATCCATTTGTTTACTAATTGGAAACATTTTTTTAAAAACTAAACTTTTAATTTTGAGATAATTGTAGATTTACATGCAGTTGTTAAAAATAATGCCCAGAGGTCTCATGTACCCTTTAAACCAGCTACCCCCCATGGTGGCATCTTGCAAAACATTAGTACTGTATCACAACTAGGATATCCACGTTGATAGTCAGGGTACAAAACTTTTTCAAGCCATATGGATCCCCCATGTTGCCTTGTTATAGCTCTACTGCCTTCCCTCCCACCTCCTTTACCCCTGGTCACTAGTGATCTGTTTTCTATTTCTATAATTTTGTCATTTGAAGAATATTATATAAATGGAATAATTCAGTAGATAGCCTTGTGGGATTGATTTTCTTCACTCAGCATAATTCTCCAGGGATTCATCTAGGTCGTTGCCTGTGTCAGTAGTTTATTCCTTTTTATTGCCCAGTATTTATTCCATAAAATGGATATAGCACCACTTTTTAACCATTCACTCATTGAAGGACATCTGCATTGTTCTCAGTTTTTGGCTGTTAGGAATAACACCACTCTAAACACTTGTGTATACATTTTTATGAACGTCAGCATGGGGCTTTGTGAACACGGTTTTCAGTTCTCTAGGATATATGTCCAAAGACACAGTTGTTGGATCATATGATAGGGGCATCTTTTTAAATTTAATTGATTAGTCAATTTCTTTTGAGACAGAGTCTCGCCCTGTCACCTCAGCTTGAGTGCAATGGTACGATCTTGGCTCACTGCAACTTCTGCCTCCTGGTTTCAAGCGATTCTCCTGCCTCAGCCTCCCAAGTAGCTAGGATTACAGGTGCCTGTCACCACGCCCAGCTAATTTTTGTATTTTTAGTAGACACAGGGTTTCACCAGGTTGGCAGTGAGCCGAGATCGCACTCCAGCCTGGGTGACAGAGGGAGCTGGCCTCAAACTCTTGACCTCATGATCTGCCTACCTTGGCCTTGCTGGGATTACAGGTGAATTTTTAAAGAAAATTCTTTAAATATTAAACATTTAAAGAATGTTTTCTAGACTGTCTCTCCCATTTTATATTCACCCTGGCAATATATAAATGATTCAGATTCACCATTTGGTGTTGCATGATTTTTTTTTGAGACAGAGTTTCACTCTTGTTACCCAGGCTGGAGTGCAATGGCACGATCTCGGCTCACCGCAACCTCCGCCTCCTGGGTTCAAGCAATTCTCCTGCCTCAGCCTCCTGAGTAGCTGGGACTACAGGCGCGCACCACCATGCCCAGCTAATTTTTGTATTTTTAGTAGAGACGGGTTTCAGCATGTTGACCAGGATGGTCTTGATCTCTTGACCTTGTGATCCACCCACCTTGGCCCCCCAAAGTGCTGGGATTACAGGCGTGAGCCACCGCACCTGGCGCATGATTTTTTATTTTACCTGTGCTTGTGATGTGGAAGCAGGGAAGGGAAGTGCTGGGTAGAGGAGGGCATGGTTCCTGGCTAGGGCTCTACCCCCGCACTCCCGCCCTGGCCTGTGCTCACGGACTTAGGTGAGGACAAGGCATTTTTCTTTTCCTGCCCAAATGGTGCATTTCCCAATACTACCCTGGCCTGCCATGCCCCATTCTGTGCCTATAAAACCTCTGGGACCCTAGCCGGCAGACACGCAAGCAGCTGGATGTCAGGAGGAACACATTGGCACATGACAGGACAGGAGCCAGCATGCTAGCAAGCCACTCACCAGCAGCAGAAGGATGTGGAGTTTGGCTGGGTCAGTCAGAGGAGAGCCTGGGCTGCTGAGTGGCCCTACTCCAGGGGAAAGCCATCACCCTTCTGGCTAACCCATCTGCTGAGAGCTACTTCCATTCAATAAAACCTTACACTTACTTGGCCGGGCATGGTAGCTTATGCCTGTAATCCCAGCACTTTGGGAGGTCAAGGCAGGGAGATCATGAGGTCAAGAGATGAAGACCATCCTGGTCTTGATCCAACATGGGGAAACCCCATCTCTACTAAAAATACAAAAATTAGCTGGGTGTGGTAGTGCACACCAATAGTCCCAGCTACTGGGGAGGCTGAGGCAGGAGAATCGCTTGAACCCGGGAGGCAGAGGTTACAGTGAGCTGAGATCATGCCACTGTACTCTAGCCTGGTGACAGAGCGAGCCTTTGTCTCAAAAACAAACAAACAAAAAATCTTGCACTCTTTCTCCAAGCCCTCATGTGATCTAATTCTTCTGGTACACCAAGGCAAGAACCCTGGGATACAGAAAGCTCTCTGACCTTGAAATAAGGCAGAAGTCTAATTGAGCTGAGTAGCAGAACTCACCTATGGAAGGGCTAAACTAAAAAAGTACCCTATAACACATGCCCACTGGGGCTTCAGCTGTAAAATTCACCCCTAGACGCTGCCCTGGGGTCAGAGCCCTGCAGCCTGCCCATCTGTATACTCTCCTAGAGGTTTGAGCAGTGGGGCACTGAAGAAGCCAGCCACACCCCCATCACACGCCCTGTGACAGGGCAAGGGAGCTTTTCCCCATTTCACTCCTAAGTGGGTAGTGATATCTGATCATGGTTTTAATTTGCATTTTCCTAATGGGTAATAATGTTGAATATCTTTTTTTTCAAATTTGGAGGGACATTCTGAGATGCATTATTGAGTATCTTTTTATGTGCTTATCTGCCTTCTGTCTATCTTCTTTAGTGAAATGCCTCTTCTGTTTTTCGCCCATTTGTTAACGTTTTTAACTGTTGAATTTTGAGAATTCTTTGTATATTCTAGATGCTAGCCCTTAACTGAATATGTAGTTTATAAATATTTCCACCCAGTCTGTAGCTTGTCTTTTTATCTTCTTGCCAAGGTCTTTTACAGAACATGAATTCTAAATTCTGGTGAAGTCTAACTTACCAATTTTTCCATTTATGAATGGTGATTTTGGGGTTATGTCTTAAAAACTTTTCACTGAACCTTAGGTCCTGAAGAGGTTTTCCAATGTTATCTGCTAAAAGTTATAGTTTTATGCTTTATATTTATTTCTTTGTTTTGTTTATTTTTAGAGACAGGGTCTCACTTGGTTGCATAGGCTGGAGTGCAGTGGCTCAATCATAGCTTACTGCAGCCTGCAGCCTCAAACTCCTGGGCTCAAGTGAACCTCTGGCTTTGGCCTCCTAAAGTGTTGGGATTATAGGCATGAGCCACTGCTCCAAGCCTTATGCTTTATTTTTTTTCTTTTTAATTTTATTTATTTATTTATTTTTTTGAGACAGTGTTCTGCTCTTGTCACCCAGGCTGGAGTGCAGTGGTGTGATCTTGTCTCACTGCAACCTCTGCCTCCCAGGTTCAAGTGGTTATCTGGCTTCAGCCTTCTGAGTAGCTGGGATTACAGGCACCCACCACCATGCCCAGCTAATTTTTGTATTTTTAGTTGAGATGGGTTTTGCCATGTTGGCTAGGCTAGTCTTGAACTCCTGACCTCAGGTGATCCGCCCTCCTAGGCCTCCCAAAGTGCTTGGGATTACAGGTGTGAGCCACCTCACCCAGCCTTTGCTTTCAAATATACAACCCGTTTTGAGTTTGAGTTTCTTTTTGTTTGTTTGGCCTAAAGATATCCAGTTATAGTAGGCCGGGCTCAGTGGCTCACACCTATAATTCCAGCACTTTGGGAGGCCGAGGCAGGTGGATTATGAGGTCAGGAGTTTGAGACTGGCCTGGCCAACATAGTGAAACCCTCTCTCTACTAAAACGACAAAAATTAGCTGGGCATGGTGGCATGTGCCTGTAATCCCAGCTACAGGGAGGCTGAGGCACTAGAATTGCTTGAACCTGGGAAGCAGAGGTTGCAGTGAGCTGAGATCATGCCACTGCACTCCAGCCTGGGCGATATGCTAGAACAATTCACTGAAGATTTTTTCCTCCTTCAATGAACTGCTTTTGCACTATTATAAAAAATCATTTGCCTGTAGTTATGTGGGGGCTATTCTGGGTTCTTTTTATTCCATCAATTTCTGTGTGTATCCCTCCACCAATACTACATAGGCTTGATTACTGTAGCTATATAATAAGTCTTGAAATCAGAATGATTCCTCTTACTTTATTCTTCATTTTCAAAATTTGGCTGTTCTAATTCCTTTCCCTTTCCATATAAGTGTTAGAATAATTCTGTTTATAGCTATAGAAATTCTTGCTGAAATCTTGATAGGAGTTGCCTTAAATCTGTACATCAATTTGGGGAGAACTGATATCTTTTCTATAGTAAGTCTTTTAATCTATGAACAATGTCTCTTATTTATATCTCCTAAATGTTGTTTTAAATTTCAGTGTTCATGTGTTCATTGCTAGAATATAGAAATACAATTGATTTCTGCATGTTGTTCTTATACCCTGTGACCTTGCTGAACTCACTTATTAGTTGTAGGGATTTTGTTTTGTTTTGTTGTAGATTCCTTGGGATTTTCCATGTCATCTGCAAATCATCAAGTCATCTATAAATAGAGAGTTTATTTCTTCCTTTTGAATCTGTATGTCTTTTGTTTCTTTTTCTTGCCTTATTGTGCTGGCTAGTGCTTCAAGCACTATGTTAAATAGGATTGAAGAGAACAGATGTTCTTGCCTTGTTTCCAATCTTAGGCAGAAAGCAATTTGTCTTTTGCCACAAAGTGTAATGTTAGCTGTAAGTTTTTTTTGTTTTTTTTTTTTTTCCCTTGAGACAGAGTCTCTGTTACCCAGGCTGGAGTGAAGTGGTACAATTTTTGCTTGCTGCAACCTCCACCTCCCAGTTTCAAGCAATTCATGTACCTTAGCCTCTGAGTAGTTTGAGTAGTTGGGATTACAGGCATGCGGCACCACACCCAGCTAATTTTTTTTTAATACAGACACAATTTCACCATGTTGGCCAGGCTGGTCTCAAACTCCTGGCCTTAAGTGATCTGCCTATCTCAGCCTCCCAAAGTGCTGGGATTACAGGCATGAGCCACCACACCCAGCCAACTGTAAATTTTTTGTAGGTGCTCTTTACCAATCCATTTATTTCTAAAAAATGAGCAAGAAATCTATCGAGCAAAGTCCTATGGATGGTAAAAAGAAAAATAAGACTAGGCACAGTGGCTCATGCCTATAATCCCAGCACTTTGGGAGGCTGAGGCAGGAGGATTGCTTGAGTTCAGTAGTTCGAGACTAGTCTGGGCAACATAATAAAACTCTGTCTCTACCAAAAAATAAATTAGTCTGGACACGGTGGCTAATGATTGTAATCCCAGCACTTTGGGAGGCCGATGTGGGCAGATTATTTGAGATCAGGAGTTTGAGACCAGCCTGACCAATATGGTGAAATTGGTTTTCTACTGAAAATATACAAATTAGCCAGGCATGGTGGTGTGTACCTGTAATCCTAGCTACTCAGGAGGCTGAGGCATGAGAATCCTTTGAACCCGGGAGTCAGAGATTGCAGTGAGCTGAGATTGCACTTGCCTGGGCGACAGAGCGGGACTCTGTCTCAAAAAACAAACAAACATTTTTTAGCTGGGCATGGTGGCTCACACCTATAATCCCAGCACTTTGGGAGGCCGAGGCAGGTGGATCACGAGGTCAAGAGACTGAGACCATCCTGGTCAACATGGTGAAACCCTGTCTCTACTAAAAATACAAAAATTAGCTGGGCAAGGTGGTGTGCACCTGTAGTCCCAGCTACTCGGGAGGCTGAGGCAGGAGAATTGCTTGAACCCAGGAGTGGGAGGTTTTGGTGAGCTGAGATCATGCCATTGTACTCCAGCCCTGGGTAACAAGAGCGAAACTCTGTCTCAATATATATGTATATATATATATTTTTGAGATGGAGTTTCAAAATAAAAAATATATATATATTTAATATAACTGTGTAATATTTAATACACAGATTGACAAAAGACTCCCTTTGGTATTTATGTGTCACTGAAATATGTGCAGTTTCAGCTGGGCGTGGTGGCTCAAGCCTGTAATCCCAGCACTTTGGGAGGCCGAGATGGGTGGATTATCGGGGGTCAGGAGTTCAAGACCAGCTTGGCCAACATGGAGAAACCCCATCTCTACTAAAAATACAAAATTAGCCAGGTGTGGTGGCACATGCCTGTAATCCCACCTACTCAGGAGGCCGAGGCAGGAGAATCGCTTGAATCTTCAGGGTGTGGAGGCTGCAGTGAGCCGAGATCATGCTGCTACACTCCAGCCTGGAGCCTGGGTGAGACAGAATGAAACTCCATCTCAAAAAAAAAAAAAAAAAGAGGCCGGGCGCGGTGGCTCAAGCCTGTAATCCCAGCACTTTGGGAGGCTGAGGCAGGTGGATCACGAGGTCAAGATATCGAGACCATCCTGGTCAACATGGTGAAACCCCGTCTCTACTAAAGATACAAAAATTAGCTGGGCATGGTGGCGCATGCCTGTAATCCCAGCTACTCAGGAGGCTGAGGCAGGAGAATTGCCTGAACCCAGGAGGTGGAGGTTGCGGTGAGCCGAGATCGCGCCATTGCACTCCAGCCTGGGTAACAAGAGTGAAACTCCGTCTCAAAAAAAAAAAAAAAGAAAAGAAATATATATACACACACATATATATTTTATATATGCAGTTTCCTGGGGGTAGTTTGGGAGTTCTACCACACAAAGGAAGTGAAAGCCCTCATTGTCCCCTTTTGTGCTGTAAGATTTACTGCAGTCTGTGTAAATGCAATAATCTTTCCAAGGAGTAAAGGACATCTGAGTTAAGGATTTATCACAAAAATCTTTTGTATCTCCCAGAGATTTGCTGATTATGTTTGGCAAATTACTTAGAAGAGTTGTTAACTTAAATTAGCTCATGCACTTTTCTTTTTAAAAAAGAATTTCCTGAATATTTTTCTGTAACAACAAAAATTTTTCCAGTAGTAATGCTACCTAACAGATGTGGTTGAAAAAACAAGCACAAAATATGTCCCTTTGAGGACATGAGAGTATTTTTCTCTCAAGAAGTGAGAAAAGAACTGCTTTTCCACAAATATTCATGCTGCGAAAAGAGCATGTTGAAAATTAATAATTGGAAATTATTCCACCATTATATGATTTTGCTGCAACAAAATGATGCACCATCTTTTATAGAAGTTCACACTTAAAAAGCTGGGAAATAGGCTGGGCGTGGTGGCTCATGTCTGTAATCCCAGCACTTTGGGAGGCAGAGGCAGGTGGATCACCTGAATCTGGGAGTTCAAGACCAGCCTGACCAACATGGATGAACACTGTTTCTACTAAAAATACAAAATTAGCTGGGCGTGGTGGCACATGCCTGTAATCCCAGCTACTTGGGAGGCTGAGGCAAGAGAATTGCTTGAGCCTGGGAGGCAGAGGTGCTCGTGAGCCGAGATCATGCCATTGCACTCCAGCCTGGGCAGCAAGAGTGAAACTCCATCTAAAAAAAAAAAAAAAAAAAAAAAAGCTGGGAAATAATTTCCTAATCTATGTTAGAACTTCTCAGTGAAAAGTTGTAGTGGGTTTTAAACTTTATTGTAGTACTTCCTGATTAGTTTGCAATAACTAATGATTGGCATTGGGGAAGGCAAGAATTCATAGCCAAGTTACAAGAAAATATTTGTATCATTGGCGTAAGCCCAGGCAATGATGCAATTCTTCATTTGATGCATTTGAAACTATACATACTTTTAAAAGTTAATATTTTAGCTATGGCAGACACTAGAAGCAAATTTTCTTTTCTTTTCTTTCTTTCTTTTTTTGAGACAGAGTCTCACTCTGTTGCCCAGGCTGGGGTGCAGTGGCGTGATCTTGGCTCACTGTAACCTCCACCTCCCAGGTTCAAGCAATTCTCCTGCCTCAGCCTCCTGAGTAGCTGAGACTATAGGCACATGTCACCACAACTGGCTAATTTTTGTATTTTTAGTAGAAACAGGGTTTCACCATGTTGGTCAGGATGGTTTCAATCTTCTGACCTCATGATCCACCTGCCTTGGTCTCCCAAAATCCTGGGATTACAGGTGTGAGCCACTGCACCCAGCCTAGGAGTAAATTTTCTTTCTTTTTTGAGACGGAGTCTCACTTAGCTGCCTACGCTGGAGTGCAATGGTGCATTCTTGGCTCACTGCAACCTCTTCTCAGGTTCAAGAAATTCTCCAACCTCGGCCTCTCGAGTAGCTGGGATTACAGGCGTGTGCCACCATGTCTGTCTAGTTTTTTTGTATTTTTAGTAGAGATGGGGTTTCACCATGTTGGCCAGGCTGGTCTCAAACTCCTGACCTCAGGTGATCTGCCTGTCTTGGCCTCCCAAAGTGCTGGAATTACAGGGGTGAGCCACCATGCCCAGCCTAGGAGCAAATTTTCTATAGAAAATAACTATATTTGGTTGGGTGCGGTGGCTCATTCCTGTAATCTTAGCGTTTTGGGAGGCCAACATTGGTGGATCACTTGAGGCCAGGAGTTTGAGACTAGCCTGGCCAGTGTAGTGAAACCCCATTTTTGTCTCTGCAAAAAATACAAATATTAGCTGGGTGTGGCGGTATGCACCTGTAATCCCAGCTGTTTGAGAGGCTGAGGCATGAGAATTACTTGAGCCTGGGAGATGGATGTTGTAGTGAGCCAAGACAGTGCCACTGCAGTCCAGCCTGGGCAATGGAGTGAGACTTTGTCTCAAAAAAAAAAAAGCCCCCCCAAACTGATTTTAAAATTACATCTCTGCATTTTATATTAATTAATTAATTTATAGAGATGGGGTCTTGCTATGTTTCCCAGGCTGGTTTCTAACTCCTGGGCTCAAGCAGTCCTCCTGCCTCAGCCTCCCAAATAGCTGGGACTAGAGGCACATGCCACAGTGCTTGGCTTACATCTTTGTATTTCTGTGTCATAATATTTAACAAAGATTTTTAAAAATAATTAAGTTTATTTAATGCTACTACTCATTAAAATATTTTTTATACCACGAATAAAGTAAAAATAATTAAAAATATCATTTAATCAGATCAGATTCAGTGGCTCATGCCTGTAATCCCAGCACTTTGGAAGGCTGAGGCGGGTGAATCACCTGAGGTCAGGAGTTCGGCACCAGCCTGGCCATCATGGTGAATCCCCATCTCTACTAAAAATACAAAAATTACCTGGGTGTGGGGGCATGGTGGTGGACACCTATAATTCCAACTACTCAGAGGCTGAAACAGGAGAATCACTTGAACCTGAGAGGCAGAGGTTGCAGTGAGCCAAGATCGTGTCACTGCACTCCAGCCTGGGCAACAGAATGAGACTCTGTATCTAAAAACTAAAAACTAAAAAAAAATATTTAATCAGTATGTCTCATCCTTTAAAGATTCTAACATATCTTTTTCAGGGACATAATTCAACCCATTGTAGTGGGATATAAAACAATCCCCAAAATTATTTTACTGATCAAACACTTGTCATCCTTCTAGAACCGAGAGTCCCAGTGAGGGACTGTGATCTTGCAGGGAACAGCGGCAGTGGGGATCAAGAGCAAGACGCAGTCATGAGACACGTTAAACAGATAGGACTGGCAAGTCTTAGTGAAGTCGCTTCCCATCTTACTTCCCTTCTGCTTATTTGGATCCTGGTTTTCCATCTTCGTCTATTTTTGCACACATCCAGTTTTTTTCTGCCCTTGAAAGACTTTTCAATGGCCAGGTCTTGCCTGGCTCCAGCATCTATTCCCCTGATTCCCCCACAGCTTGATTTCAACCTGTGGTATTTAGCCCTGCCCCAGTTCAGAGCACAGAGCAAAGGGAGAAAGTGAACAACCTGTTCACATCCTCTACCTATTTTTGCAACAGCTTCTTGGCAGGTATTCCCCTGCCCTTTCATTCTATCCTTCACACTGCTGACTGGGTCACCTTCCTGAAACACCTGAAAAGTTTACAGTGGCAAAAAAAAAAAAAAATCCAAAATATCCAAAGATATTCTTCATTACCCTCTACTACCTGACCTCATTGCCTTTCTTGCTTTTCTTTTTTTTCTTTTTTTGACATAGAGTTTCACTCTGTCACCCAGGGTGGAGTGCAATGGCACAATCTTGGCTCACTGCAACCTCCGCCTCCCAGGTTCAAGTGATTCTGCCTCAGCCTCTCGAGTAGCTGGAATTACCGTATGTGCTACCACATCTGGCTACTTTTGTTTTTTTAGTCGAGATGGGGTTTCACCATGTTGGTCAGGCTTGTCTTGAACTCCTGACCTCAGGTGATCTGCCCACTGTGGCCTCCCAAACTGCTGGGATTATAGGCATGAGCCACTGTGCACAGCCTTTGCTTTTTTTCTAGAATCCTTCATATGTAATTCTGATTTTCTCACTCTTGCTTCTGGCAAAGTGTGGTCTACTGATTAGCAGCATCGGTATCACCTGAGAGTATGTTAAAATGCAGAATATTGGATTCCACACCCAACCTACTAATCAGAATTTGCCATTTTAGCAAATGCACAGGTGACTTGAATGCACAAGAAAGATCGAGGCATACAGGTCTGCACTCCAGCCCACTGTTCCCCAATCTGACTGATGGTCAGAATCTCCCGGAGACCCTGTCACAGCTATTGCTAACAGATCCCGCCCTGGTCTACTGAATCAGAATCTCTCTTGATATGGCATTGGGATCTGTATTTTTTTTTCTGTTTAATGATGTATGTACATTAAACTGTAGATGTATAATAAAGTGTACACATTTAAAGTACACAATTTGATAAGCTTTGATATGTGCATATAACCATGAAACTGTAACATCATAATCCTGGACCCCCAAAAAAGTTTCCTTGTGACCCTTTGGAATCCCTCCATCTCCCACCCTCCACTACCTTCCCCCTCAACTATCGGTCTATTTTCTGTCATTATAGATTAGTTTGTATTTTCCAGAATTTTATATAAGTAGAGTATGTACTCTTCATTATCTGGTTTCTTTCACTCAGGATAATTATTTTGAGATATATCCATGTTGTGGTGTGTATCAAGAGTTGATTCATTTAATTGCTGCGTAGTATTTGATTGTGGGGATATACCATATTGTATTTATCCATTCTCCCAGTGGTAGAAATTTGGGTTGTTTCCAGTTGGAGGCGGTTACAAATGAAGCTGCTATGAACATTTGTGTGCAAGTCCTTGTGTGGACAAATGTTTTCATTTCTTTTGGGAAAATACCTAAGAATGGAATGGCTTGATCCAATGGTAGAGGATGTTTAACTTTTAAGAAACTGACAAACTTTTTGCTGGCTTCACTGAGATATAATCAGATATACAATGCACCCATTTAAAGTGTAGAATTCAATTTTTTAGTTGATTTACCAGGTTGTGAACTCATCCTCACAATCTGATTTTAGGATATTTTTATCCTCCAGAGAAACAATGTATCCATTAACAGTCATCTCCCATTCCACACCCTACAACCCTGCTTCAGTTCTAGGAAGCCCCTAACCTACCTCTGTCTCTATAGATTTGCACAGTCTGGACAGTTCATGTAAATGGAATCATAATGTGGTCTTTGTGACTGGTTATTTTCACTTAGCATAATGTTTGCAATGTTCATCCATGTTGTAGCATGTTTCATACTTTATTCCTTTTTATGGCTAGATAATATTCCATTTGGTGGATAGATGACATTTTCTTAATTCGTTTGTCAGTTGATGGACATTTGGGTTGTTTCTGCTTTTTGGCTATTATTTATAACACGGGTATGAACATTTGTTTACAAGATCTTTTAAAAAAGATTTTTTTGTTTACAAGATTTCATGTGGATATATGGTTTCATTTCTCTTGGGTATATACCTAGGAATGGAATTGGTAGGTCATATGGTAGCAAAGTAATACCATTTTATGTCTCCACCAGAAGTTCCTGTTCCTTTAATTTTAGGCAAAATATTAAGTATTTTTTTTTGATAGATTCTCCCTCTGTCACCCAGGCTGGAGTGCAATGGTGTGATGCCGGCTCACTGCAACCCCCCGGCACCTGGCTTCAAGCAATTCTGCCTCAGTCTCCCTGGTAGCTGGAATTACAGGCGTGTGCCACCATGCCTGGCTAATTTTTTGTATTTTAGTAGAGACGGGGTTTCACCATGTTGGCCAGGCTGGTCTCGAACTCCTGACCTCAAGCGATTTGCCTGCCTTGGCTTTCCAAAGTGCTGGGATTACAGGCATGAGCCACCGTGCCCAGCTATAAATACTTTTTAGATTTGTTCTGTAACTTAGTTATGTTACTTGAAAGCAGTTTAATTATTTTTGGTAAGGTGCGAATTATTCCCATGACTGCACCCTTTGGTGTACTCAAAACAATGCCCCACTGATTATGGAGTTTTCCAGTACACACTCCCACATTGCTTGGAGGAGAGGACCTAGAGAAAAGTCGCAGGGCAGAGAAGCAGCGGAGGGTGGCCCTGGATTTGGCTTATCAGTCTTTAGGGCCCTCCTGCCCTAGGAAGGGCAGTGAGGACCATGGTTTTGCCTCCATCATTAACACCCTGTCCATGAGCTTGCAGGACTGAGGTAGACCCAGAGGAGAACTGGAAGGGCCAGAGTCTGCTGTCTGAGTCCCTTCTCTGGGGGTGCCTGGGCCTTGCTGCACTTCCTTTTCGGGCTAACTTCATCCTGATCACACTTGATTTTCCTACTGGGATTTCCCTTCTTTCCAATTTCTTCACCAACTTAAAAATTCTGTATTGAGGCTGGGTGCAGTGGCTCATGACTCTGATCAGCACTTTCAGAGGCTGAGGTGGGCGGATCACGAGGTCAGGAGATTGAGACCATCTTGGCTAATATGGTGAAACGCCATCTCTGCTAGAAAAAATAAAATAAAATAAAAATTAGCCAGGCGTGGTGGTACATGTCTATAGTCCCAGCTGCTCAGGAGGCTGAGCTGAGATTGCAGGACTGTGCTCCAGCATGGGCAAGACTCTGTCTCAATACATACAAAAATTATGTATTGAGAGTAGTTTCCTACATTACCTCAAATCTCATTCAGAACAAGGATCATTCCTAGAAGTCAGAAAGGAGGGGAAATAAGCTTAGTCACAGAAGGCTACTTCATACTTGAGCTTCTGTTTCAAGGACAGTGAGTACGTGGTGGTGGAGCCCTGTCCCTCTGCAGTGTCTAGTGTACTGATACATTTTAAGATTGAGGTGTAACTTACATGTAGTAAATGCCCAGACTTATGATGTGTGGAAACAAAAGAGTTTTCCAGAACAGAATGTTACTTAGGCTCTCTGGTGCTGTGTAAGCAACAGGTAGTCTTCCCATTTCATTTTTGGTGGTTCTCTCCTTGGCTTGGGTAATTTCCTCCCATGCTCCTTTCTGGAGTCTTCTGTGTGCAGCAATCTATTCTCTGGTACCCTGTCTTATAAACTCTAGTGACCCAGATCTAGCTGGACTCTAAACTTCAACTCATCAACTTAAAGTTTGCTGAGATCTGCCTGGGTTCCCGCTTCATGCATTGTATTCTGTAATCTCCCTCAAGGTAGTATGTCAACAGTCAGATAACTCCATTGATAACTCTATTGCTAACTGATTCAATCTATTTATAACTGATTCCCTGTCTCTAAATGATTTACTCATTTTGTTTTCGGATATTTAGTGTCTTCAAGACCATTCTTTCATATATATTGTCCAGTGCTTTTGGCTTTTTTGCACAAGACAGCAAATCCTTTTCCTGTTACCTTATCGTGATCAGAAGTAGACATTTGTATCTATTTTAAAAATAAATTTATCATATGATTATGATACAGTCAGTCACCTCAGCCCTAGGCTATAGGTTAGCATTTGAGAATTGATGCTCTAAGTTGCTCTGGACTACTTCTTTTCTTTTGAGACAGAGTCTTGTTCTGTCACCTGGGTGGAGTGCAGTGGTGCGATCTTGGCTCACTGCAATCTCTGCCTTCTGGGTTCAAGGGATTTTTGTGTCTCAGCCTCCCCAGTAGTTCGGATTACAGGCACATGCTACCATGCCTGGCTAATTTTTTGTATTTTTAATTTTTTTCTTGTTTTTGAGATGGAGTCTCACTCTTGTCACCCAGGCTGGAGTATAGTGGCATGATCTCAGCTGACTGCAACCTTTGCCTCCTGGGTTCAAGTGATTCTCCTGCCTCAGCCTCCCCAGTAGCTGAGATCACAGGTGCCTGCCGCCATTCCTGGCTAATTTTTGTATTTTTAGTAGAGACAGGGTTTCACATGTCGCCCAGGCTGGTCTTGAACTCCTGAGCTTGGGCAATTCACCTGCCTTGGCCTCCCAAAGTGCTAGGATTACAGGCACGAGAGCCACCGTGCTCAGCCTACCAGACTACTTCTCACTGATCTTCAGTTATCCATAAACCTTTTTCCATGCCATTGCTTTTCCAGTTCTCTAAGTCCTGAATACCTTCCTTTCTTTTGTTTTTCTTATCCAATCCTTTTGTATGTGGGGGTGGAAAGGAGGTGGGGGGTCTTGCTCTGTCACCCAGACTGGAATGCAGTGGCATGATAATAGCTCAGTGCAGCCTCAAACTCCTGGGCTCAAGTGATCCTACCAGCTCAGCCTCTTGAGAAGGCAGGACCAGAGGCACGTACCACCATGCTTGGCTAATATTTTTTTTATATTTTTGGAGACAGGTCTCACTCTGTTGACCAGGTTGATCTCAGACTCTTGGCTTCCTGCCCTCAAGCAATCCTCCTTCCTGAGCCTCAGAAAGTGCTGGGATTACAGGAGTGAGCCACCATGTCTGGCCAATCTTGAAGATTCTTCAAAGTTTAATCAAAATGCTGTCTCCTCCTCCTCAGAGTAGCAAGGACTCCACCCTTCTGTTGAGAAAATCATTCCTTCCTAAGTACTTCTACAATAAATTTATTTTTGTCATAGTAGTTGTTATATTCTGCATTTATAATAGTTGTTTGCTCATTTTTTTGTAAAATTACTAAGGACAGAGACTTTTTCTTGCACAAAGTAGGTATTGTAATGTATTATACACTAAGGAAATGAAGGAGGGCCTTGAAAGGAATAGACCAAGTACTAGAACTAAGTGGTATAGAGAGAATATTTTAGTCTTAGCATAAGGTGGTTTGTAAAGTCTTGTTTTGGTCCAGTAAATCTAGGATTAGGTTAGCAAATAGGATTCATCTTGCTTGGGGAATCTGACTAGATGGTATGTTGAGAAGGATTCTGAGGCCACATTACAGCTCATTGAGAAAGACAGCCATTAGATAATAAAGTATTGGATTGTCTCAGGTATTTTGACTAAACGTAGGATATTTTATAATAATATTAGGTTGATGCAAAAATAATTACAGTTTTCCCCTTAAAAGTAGTGTCAAAACCACAATTACTTTTGCACCAACCTAATAGCTAACAAATATATAATACACGTCAGGCAGTGTTCTAAGCACACACACACATCGATGCATTTACTTACCCTGAAAATCCATTGAATTAAGTTCTATTAATAGCCCCATTTTGCAGGTAGGGAAACTGAGACATAGAGGAGTTAAGTAACTTCCTCAAGTCATACTGCTGGTAATTCTGGCTCCAGACAGTTCTGCCATTGTC
Organism: Callithrix jacchus; assembly: GCF_049354715.1. Classification (NCBI taxonomy): domain Eukaryota; kingdom Metazoa; phylum Chordata; class Mammalia; order Primates; family Cebidae; genus Callithrix; species Callithrix jacchus. Next base: position 75,454,033 of record NC_133508.1, on the reverse strand, counting down.
ACTGTTATGTAGCTGTTCTAATGAACATTCAGTGTTTTCAGAAACACTGGTAGGTAGCATATACAGCTATATGAAATGGGCAAAATAGATCTGTTGCTTGCTAATATGATAATAGACCAAACTTCCCAAATGTCTACCTTAGATTAGAAAGATTTATCTTCTGATCCCTGTAGTCATGTCTGATCCTTTGTGTTTTATTTCTTTAGGGTCCCTTGCCAGCTCCATCTTTGACCCACTCAGATACCTGGTGGGAGCTTCAGGAGGAGTCTATGCTCTGATGGGAGGCTATTTTATGAATGTTCTGGTGGTAAGAACCAGGGGGATGGAGTTCATGGGTCTCTTAAAAAAACAGAAAACAGTAACTGTTCTTTGGTTCAACTACATTTATCAATATTTACTGAACACTCATTTTTCTGAGAATTGTATGGCAATGCCATTTTATTTCCTTTCCTTTCCTTTTTTTTTTTTTTGAGATGGAGTCTTACTCTGTCACCCAGGCTGGAGTGCAGTGGTGCAATCTCAGCTCACACCTCTGCCTCCCACATTCAAGAGATTCTCCTGCCTCAGCCTCCTGAATAGCTGGGACTATAGGCATGTGCCACCATGCCCAACTAATTTTTGTATTTTTAGTAGAGACAGAGTTTCACCATGTTGGTCAGGCTGGACTCCAACTCCTGACCTCATCATCTGCCTGCCTAAGCCTCCCAAAGTGTTGGGATGACAGGCATGAGCCCCTGCACCTGGCCGCTTTCTTTTCTTTCTTTCTTTTTTTTTGAGATGGAGTATTACACCATCGCCCAGGCTGGAGTGCAATGGTGTGATACCGAGTCACTGCACTTCTGCCTCCTGGGCTCAAGTAATCCTCCCACCTCAACCTCCCGAATAGCTGAGACTACAGGCATGGGATGACTAATGTTTGTATTGTTTGTAGAGCCAGGGTTTTGCCATGTTGCCCAGGCTGGTCTCGAACTCCAGGGCTCAAGTGATCTGCCCACGTTGGCCTCCCAAAGTGCTGGGATTACAGGTGTGAGCCTCTGCACCTAGCTTCCTTTCATATTTTTATCATTTTTTTTCTGATTTCAACAGTGATGAGTATGAAATAACATTTTAAATAAAAAAAATAGAAAGTTAAGGTCCTCATATATCTGTTAACTAGTGGGTGGTGAAAGAGCTTGTTGACAGTTTTACATATATATTTTTTTCAGACCTTTTTTTTCTCAAAGGAAAGCAAATTTATTAAGCAAGTAAAGGAATAAAAGAATGGCTACTTCATAGGCAGAGCAGCCCCAACCTTTTCTACATGTATTCAAAATCCTACCAATGTTAATATTATAAAAATGACATCACCCTTATATTGTTCTGCATTTTATCATAAAGCACCCTGACCATCTACCCATGTCATTGCTTAGAAATCCTCCCTGCTTAGCAGATGCTCCCTAGTATCCTCTGTATAGATGCTCCATGATTTATTTAACGAATCTTTCATTGAAAAAATTTGGGGGTGATTCCTGCTTTTCATGTTTAGAAGTAATGCTATAAGAAATGCTCTTTTACATTTATCTTTTTGCATTTGTGTAATTTTCTTTTTGTAGGATAAATTTCTAGGCGGGGCATTGTGGCTCATGCCTATAATCCCAGCACTTTGGGAGGCCAAGGTGGGCAGATCATGAGGTCAAGACATGGAGACCATCCTGGCCAACATGGTGAAACCCCATCTCTACTAAAAATACAAAAATTAGCCAGGTGTGGTGGGACATGCCTGTAGTCCCAGCTACTTGGGAGGCTGAGGCAGGAGAATTGCTTGAATCCAGGTGACAGAGATTGTAGTGAGCCAAGATTGAGCCACTACACTCCAGTCTGGATAACAGAACGAGATTCTGTCTCAAAAAAAAAAAAAAAGTACATACCAAATTGCCTTCCAAGGTTATCATATAGTCTTGCATTCCCATGATAATATGTAAGAGGGCCAATCACTTTTAAAAACAGGTTAAAAAATCCTGACTAGTTATTAGTCCTTTTGCCATTTAGGTATGCTTTTTTTTTTTCCTTGGGAACCATAGGTATGCTTTAAAAATATTCTAGGGGCCAGGTGCAGTGGCTCAAGCCTGTAATCCCAGCACTTTGGGAGGCCGATGTGGGTGAATCACCTGAGGTCAGGAGTTTGAGCCCAGCCTGGCTAACATGGTGAAACCCTGTTCTACTAAAAATACAAAAAATTAGCTGAGAATGGTGGCGTGCACCTGTAATCCCAGCTACTTGGGAGGCTGAGGCAGGAGAATTGCTTGAACCTGGGAGGCGGAGATTGCAGTGAGCTGAGATTGCACCATTGTACTCCAGCTTGGGCAACAAGAGTGAAACTGCATGTCAAAACAAAAAATTCTAGAAAGAGCCCAGGTGAGGTGGCTCATGCCTGTAATCCCAGCACTTTGGGAGGCTGAGGTGGGCGGATCACGAGGTCAAGAGATTGAGACCATCCGGGCCCACATGGTGAAACCCCATCTCTACTAAAAATACAAAAATTAGCTGGGCATCGTGGCACACACCTATAATCCCAGCTACTCAGTAGGCTGAGACAGGAGAATTGCTAGAATCTGGAAGGTGGAGGTTGCAGTGAGCCGAGATCATGTCACTGCACTCCAGCCTGGCGATAGAGTGAGACTTGGTCTCAAAAAAAGGAAAAAATTCTAGGAAGAAAAGTGTAAAGCAATTATAAAACCGGTCCAAATATAGAAATCACTTAGAAAAGTGGTTTTTACAACTTTGGATTGCAACCCATTAGTGGTTGTAGACTAACTATAAGGAATTGCAGCCAAAAATTAAACCCAAGTTAAAAAAAAGCCAGTGTTATTGTTTGATTTATGTATGTACTGGGTTGTTATGTAAATTATTTCTTTCATGGTCATAAGAGTTTGAAAATAATTGATTTTGAATAAACATGCCTATTTCAGCATCTTTTCTCCTTGGGAAGAGAATTACTAATTTGAAAGGGAAGGGAGAAGTAATTCGATAAATTATAGTAGATGTGTCTGACTCAGCAGTTTGTAGTGACACATAGGGACCCAAAGCTCTAATCCAACAGTGAGCCAGGTGTGTTGGTGTGCACCTGTAGTCCCAGCTACTCAGGAGTCTAAGACAGGATGAGGGCTTGAGCCCAGGAGTTTGAGGCTGTAGTGAGCTATAGATTGCACCACTGCACTCCAACCTGGGTGACACAGTGAGACCCTGTCTTCTACCTCCCCCTGAGAACCTCCCAATACACTCCCCACAAAAAACCCCGCAATAATTTTTGACCAATATTTTCAATATTTTTGAAATTACTTCAAAAAATTAAGATAAGACTCAAATCTCAGTTAAGTCTTTGCTAAATACTACTGGGAAAGAGGATGAAGAAATATCAAATGAATATTGATCAAAAATCTTAGGAATATTTCATCAAACTTAGTTTAATAGCATCTATCTATTTACTGACATGTTAAGTGTTGATTTTATGTCACTTTTATTTAGATTATTTCTGGCTAGCAAAATTGCATCATTACATCATGAAATTAAATACCTTGGCATTTTATTCTCCCACGTGCACTGTACTTCCCAAATACATTTGAAAACTCGGCTGTGACACTCATGCTTTGTTTCACAAATATTTGACCCTGGGAGATTATTTCAAATGAAGAGCAGATGAAGAGAGAGTAGAGTTGAGGTTTCTTTTGCCCACTCATAGCTTATATGATTATTATTTATCTCTTTGCAAGAATTTTCGAGAAATGATTCCTGCCTTTGGAATTTTCAGACTGCTGATCATCATCCTTATCAGTAAGTGTGTTTTGTGAACACGTCATACTGTCGAGGTCAAAATGAAATGCAGAGACGAATGTCTAAGCATTTTATTTGGGAATCACAGAATTGCAATTTGGGGTATACACACAGACCTGGGAGGTCTACGGTATGTCTGAAGAACAAAAGAAAAGGCTGGGGGTTTCCTTAGAAAGAGAAATGTTAATGTTATTTTGAAAGAGAGCTCATTGGTACTAAAGACACCTTTGGGATCTGGTTGGTGAGTGATGGTGGTGGGGAGAACCAGTCTTAGACTTGTGCTGTTTAGACCTGATTCTTAGACTCAGTTTGTTTCAGCAGCTATTGGGTGAAACTAGTCTTAAGGTTAGAGCAGATAGTTTCAGCAGCTGGGCTGATGGAGAATTCAACTGTGGGAGCAGTGCTATGTGCCTGAGTGCTTTTGTCGCCTGTCGACTCTGATTTAGTTGGCTATGACAAGAATGACCTATTTTGCATAATCAACGTTCAAAATATTTTCACAATTTTATTGGTTTAGCCTTCAGAAGGCCTTTCCTCCTTTTCCAGACACTAACACGGAGAATGACTGCTGTCCTACAGTTAGAAAAAAGTGTCCGCTTCACAGCACTAAGCAGAAAGAAGTAAACAAAAGAGTTCTACGGACTCTCATGGGTGGTTCTTAGACATGCCTATGTGATGTATTTTTGCTTTTTGTATTATTTTGGAGTGGGGAAGCCAAGAGGATAGAGCCTCAGGCACCCCCGCTACCGGAACCACAATAGCTTCACTTAGGTTTTATATACTGGACTTTTTCATATATTGGAAGCTGTATGTGATTTTGTCTGCAGTATAAAAACTTGGAAACCACTGATATTTCTAAATTTTCAGATTAAAAAAAAAAAAAACCTGGCTGTGCACGGTGGCTCACACCTGTAATCCCAGCACTTTTGGGAGGCTCAGGTGGGTGGATCATGAGGTCAGGATATTGACACCATCCTGGCCAACATGGTGAAACCCAGTCTCTACTGAAATACAAAAATTAGTCGGGTGTGGTGGTGCGCACCGGTAGTCCCAGTCACTTGGGAGGCTGAGGCAGGGGAATCGCTTGAAACCAGGAGGTGGAGGTTGCAGTGAGCCTAGATCATGCCACTGCACTCCAGCCTGGCGACAGAGCAAGACTCCATCTCAAAAAACAAACAGAACAAAACAAAACAAAACAGATCCAGGATATAAGTATTGCGTGACAGTTGAGGATTAAAGAGAGAGAGTTGGGGGGTGAGGGGATAACCGTTCAAGAAGCCCAGACTAGGAGGGTGACTAATGTGGCTTTTGAAATCTCCAAGAATTGTAGAATTACATGCTCAGGGAGGTTAGGAATAATGCTGTCTGGAGAGGGGATGGAAGTGCAGCTGAGTCTGAGAGTAAAAGTAGATTCCAGATGACAGCAAGCTGTAGGGCGTAGAGGAAAACAGGAGCAAAGGTGGGGGTGGTAACTGGAGTTGACAGACCTGCTCCAGCTGAAGTTCCTCCACTTGAAGGGCTGCGGAAGAATGACAGACCATGGGGTCAGACCTGAAAGCCAAGGTAGAGGTTATACCTGAGAAAGCCTAAGATGCTGGCTGTCCAAATAGTAAGAAAACAGGATTTTGCAATTTGTATCAAGGGTTCAATTGTCTCCATTACAGGAACAGAGGCAACTATGTCTGTTGATAAGGGACTCTTCAGTTTGTTGAGCATTTAATTGTAAGAACACTAATATTTCACTCTGAAATAAAATAATTCCCTTTTTTTTTTTTTTTGAGACTGAGCCTTGCTCTGTCACCCAGGTTGGAGTGCAGTGGCGCGATTTCAGCTCACTGCAACCTCTGCCTCTTGGGGTCAAGCAATTCTCCTGTCTCAGCCTCTCCTGTCTACAGGCACAGGCCATGAGGCCCGGCTAATTTTTGTATTTTTAGTAGAGATGGGGTTTCACCATATTGGTCAGGCTGGTCTTGAACTCCTGACCTCAGGTGATCCACTTGCCTCAGCCTCCCGAAGTGATGGGATTGCAGGCGTCAGCCACCTCGCCCAGCCAAGTGGTAAATCTTCTTAATTGTGAATGGCAATTGGCCTAAAAAACATTGCTTCATCAAGCATTATGTTTGAGACCAGCCTGGGCAACATAGGGAGACTCTGTCTCTACAAAAAAATTGGCCAGGGGTTGTGGTGTGGGCCTGTGGTTCCAGCTACTTAGGCGGCTGAGATGGGAGAATTTGCTTGAGCCTCGGAGCTTGAGGCTGCAGTGAGCCACTGTACTCTAGTCTCACTGGGTGGCAGAGTGAGGTTGTCTTAAAAAAAAGAAAAAAATCCATATGAAGGGAACTCTTTTAAAGTAAATGTCAAATTTTTAATTAGGACAGTGGTTTGGCTTCTTGGAATAAGGGCTGCTTTTCAGGCGGGAAGACATGTCTCACTTTAGAGGCTGCAGTAGCCTGGAAGAAAAGTCCCCTAGGAAGCAAAAAGAGGAAAGAGCCAAAGTCAGATCTAGGAAGACGGTAAGATGGAGAGAAACTGGTTGGAGAAATTAACATACTAATGGTTACAAAGACTTTCTGAGAGGAGGTCTCCAATTGCTGAAGACTAAACCAAAGTAAACTTTTCCAGTTATGTGGTAGTTTTTTTTTGTTTGTTTGTTTGAGATGGAGTTTCATTCTTGCGGCCCAGGCTGGAGTGCAAGATGTGATCTTGGCTCACTGTAACCTCTGCCACCCGGGTTCAAGCGATTCTCCTGCCTCAGCCACCTGCCACCACGCCCAGCTAACTTTTGTATTTTTAGTAGAGATGGGGTTTCACCGTGTTGACCAGGCTGGTCTCGAACCCCTGACCTCGTGATCTGTCTGCCTCCGCCTCACAAAATGCTGGAATTACAGGTGTGAGCTGCCACGCCCAGCCAAGGCAGTGTTTTTAAAAAATACTTTCCTAGTCCCATGGGTATGTTATTTATGTCAACCAGGAAATGCAAATGATGATTGAAAATATGATATAGCCTCATTAATCTAGCACTTTGTGGAATAGTCATTTACAGTTAAAGGAATATTGAATACTTTCTCGACCTCAATTTCTGTCCAGTGACTTCAACATCAGTCAATACAGTATTGAAAGGGAATCTAGTCAGAGCACATGTCCCGATGCTATTTTCCCAAAGGCAAGGACTAGGTCTTTTCATCTCCTAGGACACAGTGGCTCACTAAGTAGAGCACAGGGAATTAGGGGATGGGTGAGGAATGTGATATCTGCAAGAGATGTTTCTAAGCACTAACATATAGGGCAGAGTTCTTCTAGGCCAAGAAGCTGGAAGCTCCTTTTGCAGCACAGATCTGACTTACTTGAAGACTACCTAACTTCTGGCCCTCACAGTTTTATTGGAGAATATGGAATCATTTCCTTTCATGGACTGACACCTTCACAATTCCTGATGGTAATTACAGGCAATTAGTGTGGTGGCTGAGAGTAGAGCCTTGGTGTCTTGGCTTCTCTATGTATAAAATGTCACCATCCTTCTTCACTTCGATTGTTATAATAGTACTTTTCCAGCTGCTCTTCCAGTTCCTGTTCTTGCTTCCTTGTAGTCTGCTTTCTATACTGCAGCTAGAATGATCTTTTAAAAACCACCAGAGTGGTTACTCAAGCCTGTAATCCCAGCACTTGGGAAGCCGAGGTGGGTGGATCATCTGAGGTCAGGAGTTCAAGACCAGCCTGAACAACATGGTGAAACCCCTGTCTCTACTAAAAGTACAAAAGTTAGCCAGGTGTGGTGGTGCATGCCTGTAATCCCAACTAATCAGGAGGCTGAGGCTTGAGAATTGCTTGAACCTGGGAGGCAGAGATTGCAGTGAGCCAAGATCACATTACTGCACTCCAGCCTGGGCGACAGAGTTGAGCCTGTCTCAAACAAGGAAACAAAGAAACTGTATCATGTCACTCCTGTGCTCAAGAGCTTTCAAAGACTTCCTGTCACTCAGATTAGAAGTTGAAGTCCTTACAGTGGTCCATGCAGACCCTACATAAGCTGTCCCCTGCTACTTGTCTGATCTCATCATCCACAACCTTATTCCTAACTCTAGTCCAGAATCACCTGGAGGTCTTGTTAAAACAAAGAAGTTGTTGGAAACAACAGCTTGACCACAGTTGGTGGTTGGAAAACAGTCACGGAAGTTGGAATCTGCTAAGGAGTGTACAACTCACCTTCTGAAAACAAAAACAAAGACCTAACTCCACAGAAAGCTGAGTTCCACCCTCAATGTTTCTGGTTCAATAGGTCTGGGGTGGGTCTAAGAGTTTTCATTTCTAGTAAGTTTCCAGGTGAAGCTGATGCTGCTGGTCTTGGTAAAAGCTACTGTGAAAACCACTGATCCAGCCAGCTCAACTGCTTTGGTATTCCTCAAACACACCCAGGCACATTCCTGCTTAGGGACTTTTCCCTCTCTCTGAAACACTCTTGTGTCAAATAGCAGCATGACTTGTACCTTTACCTCTGTCCAGTGTCGTATTCTCAGAGAGATCATCCTTGACACCCCTATTGAAAATCACACGCAACATCTGGCATCCTCAGTTCTTCTTCCTCTCTTTGTATTTTCTCCACAGCACTTAGCACCATTTGACATACTGTTTTACTGTCAGCTCTATGAGGTGGGGTTGTCAGATCTGTCTGTTGCTGCCTCTCTACCACCCAGAATATGCCAGACACATAGAGGACAATGAATGCTTGTTGGATGAATAAATCCGTAAAATTGAATAATGATGGTTCCTACTTCATAAGATCATCATGAGGATTAATGACTTAAAAGAGCGTTTAGAATAGCACCTGGGACAGAGTAAGTCTCAATAAATGATAGCTAGTATTGTTATGATTAGAGGGGAACCAAAAGCATTTGGTGTACTATTGTGGACATTCGGAGCCTTTATCAGGGTGTTTTTCCTTCTAGTTGTGTTGGACATCGGATTTGCTCTCTATAGAAGGTTCTTTGTTCCTGAAAATGGGTCTCCGGTGAGTTCAGTTTCTTTCTTTTTAAAAATAGAAATTTGTTTACTGTCAAAAAGGGTTACCAAATAGGGGTTACAGCACTGTGATTTAGGACAGCCAAATTTCCATTTGGAAGTGAAGACAATTTTTAAGGAAATCAGACTTTTGTATTGTTCTTCAGCTTAACTCTCTCATAGCCTTGATCACTGGTTCTTCTTCACCGCACCTGCCATACTGGTAGCTATTCCAAAACAGAAGAGAATGGATTTTCCTGTCCACATAGAATAAAAAGCAGATTGGTTTAGCCAGGCATGATGGCATGTGCCTGTAGTCCCAGCTACTTGGGGAGCTGAGATGGGAGGATTGCTTGAGTCCCAGAGGTCGAGTCTGCAGTGAGCTGTGATCATGCCATTGCATTCCAGTGTGGGCGACAGAGTGGAGACCCCATTTCAAAAAACAAAACAAACAAGCAGATTGGAAAACAACGATGAAAATTTGGGAAATTAAATGCATAATAAAGAAAATTGACAAAAATTTCCAGTTTTGCCGGGATTTGTCTTTGAATTGGGTAGTTTCTGTTTGGGTGTTTGTGTGTATATTATTACTTTTGTTTTAATTATGACATCCCATGTATGTGGGATCAGTTTATGCTGCTACAGAGATCCTTCAAGGAAACTCAACTATTCTCTTAGTTGGTATTATATAGAATTATTTTAAATACAATGATGATCAAGAATGAGAAACAATTTCTCTGCCTTTTGTACTCAGAGAATGGGTACATTTTTTAGCTTTGTATGTTTCAGAGTATCTCCTTCTCTCTGTGCATATGAAGTTTTGTGTCTCTTTTGCCTTACCCCCTAGTTCTCTAGACCTTTAAGACTCTTGTTTGACTGTGGTGGTGTTTATATTTGAATAAGAGAGACACAACTGAAATACACAATTATTATTGTCTTCACTTATTTCCATTTCCCCCCCTTTTCTCCAAAGGTGTCTTTTGCAGCTCACATTGCAGGTGGATTTGCTGGAATGTCCATTGGCTACACGGTGTTTAGCTGCTTTGATAAAGCACTGCTGAAAGATCCACGGTTTTGGATAGCAATCGCTGCTTATTTAGCTTGTGTCTTGTTTGCTGTGTTTTTCAACATTTTTCTATCTCCAGCAAATTGACCTGCCCCTATGATAGGCCAACTAATAAAAAGAGCCATCTGGAGGAAGAAAAAAAAAAGGAAAACTCTATGAAGAAACAGAGAAGTCTCAGCAAAGTCTAACAATTTTATATAGAGGAGAAGACAGCACTAAATTAATCAGTTTCAAGGATTGCCTACAAAAGGATCTTAGGATTTAAGGAAGGGGCTTCTGAATGTAGAAAGGGAAAAAGAGAGAAAAGAAGGGTAGTAAAAACTAGGGATGGGGAGGCGTGGTGGCTCACCCCTTTAATCCCAGCACTTTGGGAGGCCAAGGTGGGCAGATCACCTGAGGTTGGAAGTTTGAGACCAGCCTGACCAACATGGAGAAACCCCATCTCTACTAAAAATACAAAATCAGCCCAGTGTGGTGGCACACGCCTATAATCCCACCTACTTGAGAGGCTGAGGCAGGAGAATCGCTTGAACCTGGGAGGCGGAGGCTGTGGTGAGCTGAGATTGTGCCATTGCACTCCAGCCTGCGCAACAGGATGAAACTTCGTCTCAATAAATAAATAAAAATACCAAAGTTATCTGGACATGATGGCGTGTGCCTGTAGTTCCAGCTACTTGGGAGGCTGAGGCAGGAGAATTGCTTGAACCCGGAAGGCAGAGGTTGCAGTGAGCTGAGATCATATCACTGCACTCCAGCCTGGGCGACACAGTGACACTCCGTCTCGAAAAAACAAAAACAAAACAAAACAAACCCCTAGAGATTGGGTCTTTCTCAGGCATATGGTATCCTATAAAACAGACTTACTCTCTTGGAGGATATATTTTGGAGAATGCTTGATAAAATCTATGAAAACTGTACAATGCTGATAATAAAAACTTTTTTATACGTGTGTCAGACTCCTAATAATCACTTTAAAATAGATCATTGTTTGAGAAGATAGATCACTACTGTTTGAGGTGTTTTACATACTTTATTGATAATGTTGTCAACCACCCAGAAAGGTAGATACTACACTGCATCTTAGAGTAATCTTAAAGAATCCCTTAAAGAAACCCTTAACGAATTAAATACTTGTCTAAGGGCGGCAGAATTTAAACACAGAAAATGACTTGGAAACCTGTAGTCTCCCCTATAGGTCCCACAATGCTGTGCTCCTCAAATACTGAAAAATAAGAGTATCATAGGAGTACAGGAACAAATATCTGTGCGGGGTACATCATGAAATACCTCATAGAAGAAGACTGAGGATTTTCTGGACTGCTAGTTTAAGATTTTGATACTGTATCTAAGATCCCAAGGAAACTGGCACTGGCTTTCTGGTGCACACTATACACCTAGACTTCAGATTCTCTTCTGTGATCAGACTGTCATCCTTAGTGTGGCTCATGGTTCCCCTAAGAGTGGGTAGGAATTTATTTGCAAAAGCTAAAATGTCATACCCGAAAGCTGAGAAGCATGTGTCCTTTTCCTCTATAGATTTCAGACTGTGGTTTTTTATGCTTTAGAAATGGTAGTTTTAAGTCATCTGAACACAGGAAGTATAATTTTTTCTTTTATCATCAACATTTATTAAACATCCATCTAAATATGTTACTGTATTCTGAAAAGGGCATATACACTTACATATGGTGAGATAAGTTACTACTTTACTATTTTGAGAAAAACTGATCAGAAATGTGTTTAAAAAGTTAAATTCAAGTATGAACGTGGGCATATGAGTGTTATTTATTTATTTATTTTTTTTGAGATGGAGTCTCGCTCTGTCTCCCAGGCTAGTGTGCAGTGGCCCAATCTTGGCTCATTGCAATCTTTGCCTCCTGAGTTCAAGTGATTCTCCTACCTAAGCCTCTCCAGTAGCTGGGATTACAGTGCACGGCACCACGCCTCGCTTTTTTTTTTTTTTTTTACATGGAGTCTTGCTCTGTTGCCCAGGCTGGAGTGCAGTGGCACGATCTTGGCTCACTGCAACCTCTGCCTCCCAGGTTCAAGCAATTCTCCTGTCTCAGCCTCCTGAGTAGCTGGGATAACAGGTGTCCACCACCAAGCTTGGCTAATTTATATATTTTTTGTAGAGATGGGGTTTCACCATTTGGCCAGGATGGTCTTGGACTCCTGACCTCAAGCGGTCTGCCCACTTCGGCCTTCCAAAGTGTGGGAATTACAGGTATGAGCCACCATGCCTGGCCTTATGAGTGTGTTCTCGGTTAAAGAAAGATTCAAACAAGAAGTTAAAAGATAAAATCTCAGCCAGGTGCAGTGACTCATGCCTATAATCTCAGCACTTTGGGAGGCCAAAGTGGAAGGACTGCTTGAGCCTAGAGTTTGAGAACAGCCTAGATAACATTCAAGAACTCTATAAAAAATAAAAAATAGCCAGGTGTGGTGGTGCTTGCCTGTAGTTCTAGTTATTCCAGAGGCTGAGTTGGGAGGATTACCAGAACTCAGGAGTTCAAGGTTACAGTGAGCTATGATCATGCCACTGCCCTCCAGCCTGTGTGACAGAGTGAGACCCCGCTTAAAAAAAATCTTTTACCTTCTCACATCAAACCTCCTGTTTTCCCCTAGTGATGACCATCATCAGTGGTCACAACAGTATGGTGTGTATCCTTGCAGACCTTTTTCTATATAGGATGAGCAGAAAGGGAAATAGATTTAAGATGATGGCCAATTCATCCACTGTATTGAACTGCACTGAATCTGCTCTATACCCACAAAGGGACAAATTCAAAGACCAAATTAGAGGTGTCCATAGTATAACTTCCCCTAGGCATGATTTGCTTCTCAGATTTATTGAAACTAGGAAAAGTTTGTGTTAATCTATTTTAGCTTTATATATGTGTGTGTATATGTATACACACATATGTATATATATATAAAGTGTATATATAAACACATGTATATATATATATAAGTATATATATAAATATAAAAGTATATATATATGTATTTTTTTTTCTTGAGACAGGATCTCTGTCACCCAGGCTGGAGTGCAGTGGCGCTCTCTTGGCTCACTGCAACCTCTGCCTCCTAGGTTCAAGCAATTCTCCTGCCTTAGCCTCCGGGGTAGCTGGGATTACAGGCATGTGCCACCATGCCCAGCTAATTTTTGGTATTTTTAATAGAGACAGGTTTCACCATGTTGGCCAGGCTGGTCTCAAACTCCTGACTTCAGGTGATCCACGTTGTCTTGGCCTCCCAAAGTGCTAGGATTACAGATGTGATCCTCCACGCCCAGAGTATTTTTTATTAGATATTTTTATCAAATGTAGATTTTAACAGGGTAAATGTGATACATGTATTTTTCTGTAACCTGCTTTACAACATGACCTAGGGATCTTTCTCTATTAGTTCATAGTGCTCTTTATTCTCTGAATAATACAGATGTACCATAGTTAACCATTCCTCTGTTGAACACTCAAATTATTGCTGATTTTGTAAAATTACCAACAATGCCATGTGAACATCCTAGCACATGCAGTGTGTCTCTGAGTGTGTATGTTGAATGAATGTTTCCAGTATCCACAAGCAGAAATGCTAGACCAATTTTGATAGGCTTCAGCTGCCTTTTAAATAGCTGTATCCATTTATATTCTTACCTACAGGATATGAGAGTAATGGTGTCTCCCTACTTTGCCAAAAGAAGGTATTATAAATCTTGAATTTTTTGCATTTTGATAGTTAAAAAGTAATTATTTCACTTAACTGTGTATTCTCTGGCTACAAGGTTGAGCAATTTTCAAGTTTATTAATAATTTATGTGTTACACATAATATATAATTCAGATAACACATATCCACCAGATCATTAGCTCTAAAGAGAGTTTAATGACCTAAAATACAATGTAATTGTTAATAACAGAACATGAGAATCAAGATTTATCTATGAAATCGGACATGACCCATTTATTAAGGCAGATGACCAAGAAGCTATTATCTAATAAGAAAGACTTTTTTGGTTCTAGAAACATGGTTTATTACACAATAAACAGTTTATTGAATTTCCCCAATGGCAAAAGTCACAGTACAAACAGTACACAAATACCTCCTGATTTTAAATTTGACATCTCTGCAATATAGAGGAATCATTTACTCAGCTTAATTTTGGGCTCATAACTTTAGTCTTCTAGACTCCAGTGTGTTATTAGGAATATTAGAAGCACTCTTATCTGTGCTGTCCAGTAAAGCAGCCACTAGGTAAGTGTAGCTCTTTAAATTTTTATTAAAATTATTTAAAATTAAAACTTCAATTGCTCTGATACATAAACTGTATTTCAAGTGTTCAATAGCTACATGTGGCTATTGGCTACCTGATTGGATAGCACAGATAGAATATTTCCATTGTTGCATAAAGTTCTATTGGACAGTGCTGTTTTAGAAGCAAGGAGGAGCAGAAAGGGAAATGGATTTTAGTTGATGGATGACACTGAACTGAATGGAATCTGTTCTATACCTGCAAAGGAACAAACTCAGAAAATAAATTGAAGATGGCCATGCTGTCACTTCTAAACATGGTTTGCTTCTCGATTTACCTAAACTAAGAAAGGTTTGTGTTAATCTCTCTGTTTTAGCTTATTAAGAGTTGTCTGAAATGTTTTTATCTTTTGCTTTTGAATTCTAAGGTACTTTATCTATGTATACTAGTTTTTATGTCAATTGCTATGAAAGCTTTCATTTGTAGCTAAATAATACTACTCCTTTCAGGAAATACTATGGTGTTGTTCTTTACGAAAAAAATCTTATTTCTTTTTATAATTATAAAAGTAAAATGTTCATAGTAAAAAATTAAAATATATACAATTACAACATATTAAGGAATTTGTAATCCCAACATCCAGAACTAATCACAGTTAATATTTTCATGAATATCATTCTAGACTTTTTTGTATACATCTGTAAATATAACTAAATTTATAATCATGGGGCCATGTTATTCTATTTTATAGCATCAATTTCACTGGAATGAAGTATCAAATGTCTTTTTGTGTATGTTTATCATTTCTACTGGTTGCACAGTATCACACTATGGATGTATTCCATTATTTAACCAGTTTTTCTTGTATTGATAATTATGTTTTTAGCTTACGACAACAACATGAATTACATCTTTGCTTACATATATTATTATTGTTATTATTATTTATGAACCATAAATGGTACTTACTTGCTTACATTTTAAAGTGCTTTGGGTTGCTGGGTCGGAGTATGCTATTATTATATTATTCAAGATAGAGTCTTGCTCTGTCACCCAGGCTGAAGTACAACGGCGAAATCTTGGCTCACTGCAACCTCCACTTCCCATGTTCAAGCTATTCTCCTGTCTCGGCCTCCTGAGTAGCTGGGACTACAGGTGTCCACCACCACACCTGGGTAATTTTTGTATTTTTAGTAGAGATGGGGTTTCATCATGTTGACCAGACTTGTCTTGAACTCCTGACCTCAGGTGATCCACCCACCTTAGCCTCCCAAAGTGCTGGGATTACAGGCGTGAGCCACCACTTGCAGCCCAAATTTTGTAAATTGTTGTCATATTAAAATGAACTCCAGGTTGGGCGTAGTGGCTCATGCCTGTAATCCCAGCACTTTGGGAGGCCGAGGTGGGTGGATCCCCTGAGGTCAGCAGTTCAAGACCAGCCTGGCCAACATGGTGAAATCTGTCTCTACTAACAATACAAAAATTAGCCGAGCATGGTGGCGTGTGCCTGTAGTCCTAGCTACTCAGGAGGCTGAGGCAAGAGAATTGCTTGAACCTGGGAGGCAGAGGTTGCAGCCAGTCAAGATTCAGTCTGGGCAACAGAGTGAGACTCTGTCTAAAAAAAAAAAAAAAATTTATAAAAATTTGTCATAGCAAGGCCGGGTGCGGTGGCTCAAGCCTGTAATCCCAGCACTTTGGGAGGCTGAGGCGGGTGGATCACGAGGTCAAGAGATGCAGACCATCCTGGTCAACATGGTGAAACCCCGTCTCTACTAAAAATATAAAAAATTAGCTGGGCATGGTGGTGCGTGCCTGTAATCTGAGCTACTCAGGAGGCTGAAGCAGGAGAATTGCCTGAACCCAGGAGGTGGAGGTTGAGGTGAGTCGAGATTGCGCCATTGTACTCCAGCCTGGGTAACAAGAGCGAAACTCCGTCTTAAAAAAAAAAAAAAAAATTGTCATAGCAAAGCATAATAAGAACTTTATACATTTTCATAGATATTACTGAGATGAATTTCTGAAAATGCTCACCAACTGCCACGAAGAAACAAAATTCATTTCAATTTGGATGAAAAAATGAATCTAAATTCCTATGAGAGCCAGATCTATTTCCTCTGGTTTCATTAAATGCTGTATCTTACTGAATTATCAAATGAAGCATATTCATTTTCCTGTGTGTATAAATGAGATTTAAGAATCACTCACTTTTTGGCCAGGCACCGTGGCTCGCATCTGTAATCCCTGCACTTTGGGAGGCAGGCAGATCATGAGGTCAGGAGATCGAGACCAACCTGGCCAACATGGTGAAACCCTGTCTCTACTAAAAATACAAAAATTAACCGGGCGTGGTGGCCATGCCTGTAATCCCAGCTACTGGGGAAGCTGAGGCAGGAGAATTGCTTGAACCTGGGAGGCAGAAGTTGCAGTGAGCCAAGATTGCGCCACTGCATTCCAGCCTGGGTGACAGAGTGAGACTCTATCTGAAAAAAAAAATTGACTTTGCTTATAACGTTTATATCAATTAATCTTAATAAATAAGGTTAAGATCAAGTCAGTAGTTTTAGAAACCTTTCCAAAAGTTCTCAGTTAAAAAACAATAGGCCAGGTGTGGCTTGTGCCCGTAATCCCAGCACTTTGAGAGGCTGAGGCAGGTGGCTCACCTGAGGTAAGGAGTTGGGAGACCAGCCTGGCCAACGTGGTGAAACCTCATCTCTACTAAAAATACAAAAATTAGCTAGGCGTGTGCCTAGTAGCTGGCACACGCCTGTAATCCCAGCTACTAGGGAGGCTGAGGCAGGAGAACTGCTTGAACCCAGGAGGCAGAGGTTGCAGTAAGCCCAAGATTGTGCCACTGCACTGCAGCTTAAGTGATAGGGCAAGATTCCGTCTCAAAAAAACAAAACAAAACAAAAAGCGCCCCAAAACAACCACAATAATAATAAACTTCAGCTACGTAAGATGACTTCTCTCTGATAAGGAATCCTACAATTATATTATTTTTCTTTAATTTTAATTTTTTTTTAAAGAGATGGGGTCTCACTAATATTGACCAGGTTGATCTTGAACTCTTAGCCTCTAGCAATTCTCTCACCTCAGCCTCCCAAAATGCTAGGATCACAGGCATGAGCCACCGTGCTCAGCCTAAAATTATATATATGTTGTGCATATGTGTACATATATGTGTATATGTATGTGTGTATATATGTATACATATATGTATTTTTTTGAGATCGAGTCTTGTTTTTTTGCCTAGGCTGAGATGCAGTGGCACAATCTCTGCTCACTGCAACCTCTGCCTCCCAGGTTCAAGTGATTTCCTTGCCTCAGCCTTGAGAGTAGCTGGGATTACAGACACCTGCCACCACATCTGGCTAATTTTTGTATTTTTAGTAGAGACGAGGTTTCACCACGTTGGCCAGGCTGGTCTGGAACTACTGACCTCAGATGATCTGAACATTGGCTCAAAGTGCTTGGATTACAGGCATGAGCCAATGTACACGGCCTACAATTATATTATATATGTATGTGTGTGTGTATATATATATATGTATATATATATATATATTTTTTTTTTTTTTGAGACAGTATCTTGCTCTGTTGCCCAGTCTGGAGTGCAGTGGTGTGATCTCGGCTCACTGCAAACTCTGCCTCCCAGGTTCAAGCAATTCTCCTGTCTCAGCCTCCTGAGTAGCTGGGACTACAGGCACCCACCACCACTCCTAGCTAATTTTTGTATTTTTAGTAGAGGTGTGGTTTCACCACATTGGTCAGGCTGGTCTCAAACTCTTGATCTCAAATGATCTGCCCACCTCGGCCTCCCAAAGTGCTGGGATTACAGGCATGAGCCAATATGCAGGGCTTAAAATTATATTCTTTTTTGAGGGGACAGTCTTGCTCTGTCGCCAGGCTGGAGTGCAGTGGCGCAATCTCAGCTCACTGCAACCTCTGCTTCCCGGGTTCAAGCGATTCTCCTGTCTCAGCCTCCTGAGTAGCTGGGAGTTCAGGCAAATGGCACCATGCCCAGCTAATTTTTGTACTTTTAGTAGAGACGAGGTTTCACCATGTTGGCCAGGATGATCTTGATCTCTTGACCTCGTGATCCACCCACCTCGGCCTCCCAAAGTGCTGGGATTTTAGGCGTGAGCCACCGTGCCCAGCCCTGGCCTATATTCTCAATAGAGAATATATACACTCCTCCTCCGGGTATCATTTTTTTTCATTGTATTGTGATGTCTAAATATAAGTCATTTTAAATTCCTGACATCTAAATATATTATTGGTAATAGATTAACCATTTGGCCAGGTGTGGTGGCCCATACCTGTAATCCCCACACTTTGGGAGGCCAAGGCGGGCGGATCATGAGGTCAAGACAGGAGGATCACTTGAGTCTAGGAGTTTAAGACTAGCTGCAGCAATATCGTAGGACCCTGTCTCTGCAAAAAATAAAAAAATTATCTGGGTATAGTGGCACACACCTGTAGTCCCAGCTATTCATGAGGCTGAGGTGGGAGGATTGCTTCAACCTGGGAGGTTGAGGCCACAGTGAGCTGTGGTTGCAACACTGCACTCCAGACTGGGCAACACAGGGAGACTCTATCTCAGCAAACAAACAAAAAACCCTACTGCTATCCAGGAAAGAAGCAAAGCAACCAGCATATGGAAAAAGTGATGCATTGTTCTATTTTCACCATAGGTTTGCTTTAAGAAATAGTGCTCCCTTCAGAATGGAAGAATTTATCTGCCTCTTATTTGATGGGGATCAGAGCTACAATGGCTAACTAAATAAATATGGGGGACTGGAATCTTCTTGGAGATACTCTGGAAGAAGTTCACATCCACTCCACCATGATTGGAAAGATCTGGCTCACCATCCTGTTCATCTTTCGAATGCTTGTTCTGGGTGTAGCAGCTGAAGATGTCTGGAATGATGAGCAGTCTGGCTTAATCTGCAATACAGAACAACCAGGCTGCAGAAATGTGTGCTATGACCAGGCCTTTCCTATCTCCCTCATTAGATACTGGGTTCTGCAGGTGATACTTGTGTCTTCACCATCCCTGGTCTACATGGGCCATGCATTGTACCGACTGAGAGTTCTAGAGAAAGAGAGGCAAAGGATGAAAGCTCAGTTAAGAGTAGAATTGGAGGAGGAGTCTGAAATGCCTAGGGATCGGAGGAGATTGGAGCAAGAGCTTTGTCAGCTGGAGAAAAGGAAACTAAATAAAGCTCCACTCAGAGGAACCTTGCTTTGTACTTATGTGATACACATTTTCACTCGCTCTGTGGTTGAGGTTGGGTTCATGATTGGACAGTACCTTTTATATGGATTTCACTTAGAGCCTCTATTTAAGTGCCATGGCCACCCGTGTCCAAATATAATCGATTGTTTTGTCTCAAGACCAACAGAAAAGACAATATTTCTATTATTTATGCAATCTATAGCCACTATTTCACTTTTCTTAAACATTCTAGAAATTTTCCACCTAGGTTTTAAAAAGGTTAAAAGAGGGCTTTGGGGAAAATACAAGTTGAAGAAGGAACATAATGAACTCTATGCAAACAAGGCAAAAGAAAATGTAGCCAAATATCAGAGCATGTCTGCAAATTCACTGAAGCGACTTCCTTCTGCCCCTGATTATAATCTGTTAGTGGAAAAACAAACACACACTGCAGTGTACCCTCATTTAAATTCATCTTCTGTGTTTCAGCCAAATCCTGACAATCACAATGTAAATTATGAGAAATGCATTTTGGATGAACAGGAAACTATACTTTCTAATGAGATTTGCACACTTAGTACTAGCTGTAGTCATTTTCAACACATCAGTTCAAATAATAACAAAGATACTCATAAAATATTTGGAAAAGAAGTTAATGGTAACCAGTTAAGGGAAAAAAGGGAAACCGAAGGCAAAGACAGCAAAAGGAACCACCACTCTAGAGGTCACTCTTCTATTCCAGGTGTTGCTATGGATGGAGAGAACTACAGGAGGCAGTCACCCCAAACAGCTTTTTCCTTGCCAGCTAACTGCGATTGGAAACCACGGTGGCTTAGGGCTACATGGGCTTTCTCTAAAGAAGATGAAAACTGCAAGTCACCTCCTAAAGGTAACCTCAAAGGCCAGTTCAGAGAGGGCACAGTCAGAAGCCTTTCTCCTTCACAAAGAGAGTCTCAATCAATTGACATTCCAAACATTGCTGATTCTTTGGGAGAGCTGTCCTTTGAGCCAGGGTTAGTCAGAACTTGTAATAATCCTGTTTGTCCTACAAATCACGTAGTGTCCCTAAGGAACAATCTTATTAGTAGGCGCGTTCCCACAGATCTTCAGATCTGAATAGCGGTTGGCTTTTAGACATTTTATGTATTATCATAGAAGTAACCTAGTGGTGGTGGGGCACAGATAAAATAGTTAAGGGCCGCTCTAAAGACCAGCTGTTAAAGAGAGACAACTGCAAACTTATTTCAGCAATGGAAAAACAGCTGATTTTAGATGGTGAAGAAACACTTCTAAATTCAAAGACATAAAGCTGCCAAATCCGGATTTTTTAATGATGTCCTTTCGAATGTGTGTAACTGATTTTGGGAAAATCGTATGTTCAGAATTGAGGCTAAATTGAGGCTATTCTGGTTTTATCTTTGAAGAGACCACAGCCTTAGGAAATGGCTCTTGATCTATATACTTCCACCTTTTAGTTATGAATCCTTTATCTTTGAACACTGGGTTAATTTTGTTTGCCCCTAGAACACAATCACGTAGTTTCCTTCTGGATTGGATCCTGATGTATCTTGAGTATAATCACATGTTGCTACCTAGTAAATAAAATCTTTAAAAGATCCGTGGCTTTCTTTCACCAGTTGATAGCATCGTGATTCACGGCCCGCATTGGACTCGGCTCTACTCACTGGACATCTAACCTCTCCACTTTATTAACTGTACCCACACTACAGGGGTGTTGTGAGGATTAAAATTTAAAATACCTGTGTTTTCCACAGTGCCTGGCACACAGTAAACACTCAAAAACTATTGCCAGCTCGTTACTGCTTAGAGGCCCGCATCAAGTCAGCCACGACTCAAGGAGACTCTAAAGATAAAAGCTGGGGCCAAAATATACGATTCTAAACACCCTCCTCAGCTATTGCAAAGCTGTGAGCACTTTCTCAGAATGAGAGCCAAGAAGCCTAGCACCTATGGGTCACCACAACTTCCGAGGTCCCAGATGAGAAAGATGCGCTCGCTACCGTGCGGATATCCTTCCTCCTGCAATAGTCCCAAAGCTCCCGGGCCTTGCCTCCGGACGCCAGGCCGATCACCTGGACAAAGCTACAAAAATCTCGCCTTTTGCAAAGAAAACGAAACGCTACGGCGACCGGAAAAGGAAGAGTTGCGCTTCCAATAGCCAGAGGGGCGGGCATACGCAGCCTCCCTTGGCTCAGCCTGCTACGGAGGATGCAGAGCGTCCTGGTAGCCATGAAAACAGGCCACACCCCGGCGATTCCGGCTCGTGGTTCGCAAGTGCGCAGGCGCGCGCCCCTTCCGCGCATGAGCAGTGCTGTTCCCAGCCCGCCAGTCGCGGTCTCCGGCGCCAGCTACGCCGTTGCCGCTGTCACTATGGCCCATTACAAAGTGAGGGGGGCGCGGCGTGGCTGGGGGCATGCGGGCGGTAGGAAGCCGCTGGTCGGCTCCGGGTGGGAGTGGGGTCGCGCGCGCAGGTTTCGGCGCGGGGTGGGCCGGAGGTAGCGAGGCGGAGGCGGGGTTGCCGGACTCCCAGCGCCTTCTTCCTGCTCGGCCCCCAGGCTCTGGCCACTGACCCCCGGTGTCTCCTCAGGCCGCCGACTCGAAGCGTGAGCAGTTCCGGAGGTACTTGGAGAAGTCTGGGGTGCTGGACACACTGACCAAGGGTGAGCCTGGGCTAGGAGAGGATACCTTGTGCCCTCATCGTGCTCCCTGGCATTGCCTCGTTCCCCAGCGGGCCGTAGCGTGGGAAGGAGGGGAAACAGGTGGGAGCCGTGCGGGGTCCAGCGAGGTGGGCCTCGGGGTTCGGCAGGGCCCTGGCTGCTGGACGCCGCCCGGGTGGGGTAGCCTAACTACGCTACCCTTCTCCGCACCGGGAGTGAAACTCTTGCAGCTGTTGCAAAGTCTCTCCAACTTCCGTTGCTTTGCCTCGAGCAGCCGCAGTGGACGTGCTTGCCAAAGACCTTCAGATCCCAATTCCTCCCACCTTACAGTTTTTGTGGAGTCCTCATAATCTTGTTAAGAAACATTTTCCATCCAACAAAGAGCAACTGGAAAAATGACCGAATTTGAAAGTGGGCTATGAAGTAGCTGAGTGAACCTAATCCCCAAAATAGGCGATTCATAGCTAATTTGGCTGTGGCTTTTCAACCCCCATTCCTTAGTCTGTGTCAATTCTTATTTTGTGTATATTTCATAAAGTAGAATTACAGTTTAAAGAGCTCGAGGGCACATCAAAATGATTATATCGTTTTCACTTTTTAAAAATGAAAGCTTACTGTTAACACCATCTCTTCCTTCGTTGCTTCAAGATCTAAGTAAGTAAATGAGTAAAGTGTTGGAAACAGAATTCCAAAGGGTAGGATACAGTTTACTTCATTAGCTTAGCAGTAATTTGAATGCCTGCTGTGTGTCACTCAACTCTGGGATTTTCAAGGGTGTAGAATGGAATTGTTGGCAGGGATGAGGACCTAGGTGAAATGAAACTAGGAAGTTTGGGAAGTGTGGGAAATAAATTGTTAACTGCTCTTTGGACAGAAGCAAAGTTTAGGGGAAAATTCTAGGATCATAACTCCTGAGTCTTAGCAGAAGGCAGGCTTTTAATTTCCATGGGCTAGTAATTTTGAATTGCTACCTATTCCAGGTTCAGATAATAGGTTACCTCTTTGCAAATAAACTTCAACAAATATTAAGGGACTGCTCTGTGAAAGCACTGTGCACTGTTGTCTCTGGAAGTGTCACAGATGCTTTGAATGTCACTCCCTCTAAAAACTCCATAAGTTCATTTCTTTTATTTAATCATTTTACTTAGGCCTTTGTTCTGCCCACTGGAGATACAGCAGGTGAAGATAAAAGTCTCTGCTCTCATAAGCTTGTATCCTAGTTGAGGGAGACAAATACATAAATTGTAGTGTCAGCCAGTGATAAGTGTTACAGATAAAAATATAGCAGAGTTAGGGGGATAAAGAGGAACAGGTGAGGCCAGGCACTGCTCATGCCTGTAATCTCAGCACTTTGGGAGGCTGAGGTGGGTGGATCTCTTGAGCCCAGGAGTTTAAGACCAGCCTAGGCAACATGGCAAAACCCCGTCTCTTTAAAAAAAAAAAAAAAAAAAAAAAAATTGCTTGACATGGTGCTTGTCTGTAGTCTAGCTACTCTGGAGGCTGAGGTGAGAGAATCACCTGCGCCCAGGAGGTCAAGGCTGCAGTGAGTTGTGATTGTGTCACTGGGCAACAGAGTAAGACCTTGTCTCAAAAAAAAAAAAAAAAAAGTGACAGGTGGTGATGTGTGTGTCATTTTTATAGTGTGTGTGGGGGGGCGGGGCTTTCTTTAGTAACTTTTGAGCAAAAACTTGAAAGAAATAATATATGTCAAGAGTTCCAGAACATATAAGTAGGCCAGAGTGGTTGGATGGAGCAAGTGAAAGACTGAATGGTAAAAGGCAGAAAAATGACAGTTTTAGGAGGTAACTGATTACACAGAAGATGTTGCCCAGGGTGAAGTGCAGTGGCATGATCTTGGCTCACTGCAGCCCCCGGGTTCAAGCAATTCTCCTGCCTCAGCCTCCCAGGTAGCTGGGATTACAGGCATGTGTCACTATGCCCAGCTAATTTTTGGTATTTTTAGTAGAAACGGGGTTTCAACATGTGGGCTAGGCTGATCTTGAACTCCTGGCCTTAGGTGATCCACCTGCCTCAGCCTCCCAAAGTGCTGGGATTACAGGTGTGGGCCACCTCACCCGGACTCCACTGGAATTTAACCTCTCAATCTCCTTAGATTTCCAGGCTCCTAAATAAAATCAAACAACACAGTATTGATGTAATTTATTAAAAATTTGACTTTCAGCTTCAAACATAGGTGCTTTACACAGTTCTATTTGTTTTTACTTTTTTTTAAGAGAGTCTCAGTCTGTCACCCAGGAATGCCTGGCCTCAAGTGATCCCTCCTGCCTTGGCCCCTCCAAGTGTTGATATTACAGGCATGACCCACTGTGCCCAGCCTCACAAATTTAATTTACATATATATATATTTTTTGAGACAAGGTCTCTGTTCTCCATACTGGAGTGTTGTGGCACAGTCACAGCTTACTGCAGTCTCAAGCTCCCAGGTTCGAGCAATCCTCCCATCTCAGGGACTAGAGTAGCTGGGACTATAGGTATGAACCACCATGCCTGGCTAATTTTTAATTTTCTTTCTCTTTTTTTTTTGGGTAGAATTTCAGTGTTGCCCAGGTTGATCTCAAACTCCTGGGCTCAAGTAGTCCTGCCTTGGCCTCTCAAAGTGCTGGGATTTCAGGCATGAAACACTGTGTCTGGCCCATATTTTTTACAGCTTATTTCTAAGAGGATTTAAAACTTTATAACATAAAACGCTGTGAAGGGATGGCTAAAGATAAAGATGATAAATCATTTGGAAGCTGAAGCATTTTAGCTATTTTGAGCACTGTATCAACCTCTAAAAATCCTGTGTGTGAAGGCAAAAGGGGAGCATGATTGGGTAGAGAGTTCTTATCTACTTGGGGGCCTGAGGTGGGAGGATCTGATTAAAAGGGAGTACACTTCATCTATAGAAAAGCACAGGAAACTTAGCATTTACATTATGTTCTGCAGTTATCAACGTTGTAAGTACCAGTGACAGAAATTAGAAGCCGAAGGAAATGGGGTGGGGGAATAAGAGGAGGAGAGAGTATTAATCATGTCTCATAAAATTAGGATGTGGCTGGGCGAGGTGGCTCTCGCCTGTAATCCCAGCACTTTGGGAGGCTGAGGCACGTGGATCAACTGAGGTCGGAGTTTGAGACCAGCCTGACCAACATGGAGAAACCCTGTCTCTACTAAAAATACAAAATTAGCTGGGCGGGGTTCATGCCTGTAATTCCAGCTACTCGGGAGGCTGAGGCAGGAGTATCACTTGAACCCAGGAGGCAGAGGTTGCAGTGAGCCGAGATTGCGCCATAAACTCCATGCTGGGCAACAAGAGCGAAACTCTGTCTTAAAAAAAAAATAAGAATTTAATAGGGATAAGTGGAAATTAATGGAAGGAGCAGCAGAAGTTTGAGCATGTAATTTAAAGAAAAAGGTAATAAAGAATAAAGAGTTCTGTGAAATATTGAGAGATGAGAGGAGAGGGTAGTGGTGGTATAAATACATGACTTTCTCAAAAAACAGTGCTCTTAAGTGTATTTAGATGAAAGGTAACCATCGGAACTCAAGTGTAAATTGTTAAAAATAGTTATGTGATTTTTTTCATACTGTATATTATTTTGTTATTAAAACTCTGAAAGAACAAAAGGGGGAAGTATGTAAGTTGGTTTATAACAGGACTTGGGGTCTAGATATCTATCAGTATTTTGTGTGTGGTTACTTTTCTTGCTTTTATTAGATTTTTCAAAGGGTTCCATGCACAAAAAGTCTAACCACTGATTAAGAGAGTTTTATCTGGTAAATTCTAGGAGGAATTTGTTCCATAGATGAAGAGCAAGGCAGTGCTCATATGAGCAATTGGATATGAAACCACTTGAGTATATCTTATTTTAATGTTGATTTGAGCATGTTGACTACTGGTAAAGTTTTTGGTTGGTGGTTATTTAGCAAAACAAACTTCATTCTTGAAGACCGTTTTTGAATTCAGAGCTTCTTCTGTAATTACCATAGTCCTGTTGATTCTTTCCTGAATTCTCCAATTTTTTCCTTCTCACTGTTCTATCACTCCCATCACTTTACTGCAGGTTGCTGTCTTTTTAAACTGGATTACCACATCAGCCTTTTAACTGTTCTTCCTGCCTTTCTCCTTGTCCCACTCCAGCTGGTCCACATAGCAGTTAAGAGTGGGTCCTGTCACTCCCTTTCTTGAAACTGTTTAATTATATGCCAACCAAATTTGCATGACCCCCCACAATGTGGCCATGACCACCTTACCAGTTTCCTTTCCTGCCACATTACTCACAAATCCAGCCATACTTGAATTTTCAGTTCCTCAATACATTGTTTCCTGCTCCTGGACCTTCCCATTTTATCCGAAACACTCAACCCCTAGTTATCAGGTCTTTGCCCTCCTTTAGGAAGCGTTCCCTGATGTCCTAGGATTAGTTAGGTGTTCTTCCAGTGTGCCACCGTAACCCACTATCCAGTATTCCTGCTTGATACCCTCTGTTTAGTTCCTTTTTTATCTTTTACACTTGACTGTAAATTTGTTGAGAACAGGGACCTTGTCTGTCTTCTTCAGCATTGTATAGTCTTTGCAATGTGCTCAGCATATAGTTGGCACCTAATATTTACTGGTAATGGAATATAATTTCAGCCATTCAAATTTAAGACTTCATTTGTTGCTTTTTCTGCTTTTTAATTTGCAGTGTTGGTAGCCTTATATGAAGAACCAGAGAAACCTAACAGTGCTTTGGAGTATCCTTTCATCTTTCAAGTCAGAAAAAGGCTTTATTTTGAAACTTAATTTTTTTAGATAGATAATAACCTTTAAGCTGGGCATGGTGGCTCAAGCTTGTAATCCCAGCACTTTGGGAGGCTGAGGAGGGTGAATCAGGAGGTCAGGAGTTTGAGACCAGCCTGGCCAATGTGGTAAAACCCCTTCTCTACTAGAAATACAAAAATTGGCCTTCTCTTTCCGGTTCTTCCCGGAGTCGGGAAAAGCTGGGTTGAGGGGGCGAAAAACAAAAAAAAAAGAAATACCAAAATTAGCCATGCATGGTGGCATGCGCCCATAATTCCAGCTACTTGGGAGGCTGAGGCAGGAAAATTGTTTGAACCCAGGAGGCAGAGGTTGCAGATGAGCTGACATTGCAGCATTGTCCTCTGGCTCTGGGCAACAGAGCAAGACTCTGACTGGGGATGGGGGTAAAAGAAAAAAACCTTTAAAATACTTCCGAATATTGAGAAAGTTATTTTCACTTGAGTTTTTGGATGGTGATCTCTGGGTAGATATTGGTGGTAAAGTGGGTAACTCTGGTCAGGGATATTGATACTACTATGTGCTATTTTATTAGTTTCATTCAAGCCTAAGAAGTAAGTTCTTAACATTGATAATAGTTTTTTAAAGCATCACTTAGGAGCTGCTACCCCAGAAAATCCAGAAATAGAGCTGCTTCGCCTAGAACTGGCTGAAATGAAAGAGAAATATGAAGCTATTATAGAAGAAAATAAAAAACTGAAAGCAAAGGTAAATTTCTAGAAAGAATTCATATTAAAATAATTTTACCTTTAATATTTACATAATGTAAACCTCACTAAAATGGATAGGTGGGTAGGGAGATGGGTGAATATCATTTCGAATTAATTACAATGTAAGGCCAAACTTAAGTAAGCCCTGTCTAGAAAACCACAATACAAACTGTAAGTAGGACAAGCAAAGTGTGATCAAGAAGAGGTTCTGGCCAAGCATGGTGGCTCATGGCTATAATCCCAGCACTTTGGAAGGCTGAGGTGGGCAGATCATCTGAGGTCAGGAGTTTGAGACCAGCCTGGCCAAAATGGTGAAACACCATCTCTACTAAAAATACAAAAATTAGCTGGGAGTGGTGGCAGGCACTTGTAATCCCAGCTACTTGGGAGGCTGAGGCAGGAGAATTGCTTGAACCCAGGAGGTGGAGGTTGCAGTGAGTCAAGACCGTGCCACTGCACTCCAGCCTGGGCAACAAGAGCAAAACTCTGTCACAGAAAAAAAAGTTCTTAGGAATCTGCATAAACAAAAAGATAAGAATATTAGTTAATACTGTTTATAAGTAAATGGACAGTTCTAAGATTCTTAAGCAGTTGATTTTAAGTAGGCCAGTATATGGCCACTGCTTTATAAATTGCACCTCTTAGAATTTGTACAGTTCATAGTCTGCAAGGCCATATGTGGTGGCCCTCTGTAAATTTGTTTGCCCTTAATTTTTATCTAGTGCTAAAGTTTTTTCTTTATTTTTTTTTTTGAGACAGGGTATCACTCTGTTACCCAGGCTGGTGTGCAGTGGTGCAGTCACGTCTCACTGCAGCCTTGACTTAACAGGCTCAAGCGATCCCCACACCTCTGCCTCCCAAGTAGCTGGGACTGCAGGCATTTGCCACCATGCTTGGCTAATTTTTACATTTTTTGTAGAATTGGGGTCCCACTATGTTGCCCAGGCTGGTCTCAAACTCCTGGGCTCAAGCATTCCTCCTGGATTGGCCTCCCAAAGTGTTGGGATTATAGGCATGAGCCACCACACCCAGCCAGTTTCTTTCCTTTTTTCAAACTCCTGTGAGAATTTTCAGAAACTTCAAATTAGTCTTTGAGGTTTTACCACAATCTTAATCACATAATGTTTTACATTACTCTAAGTATTTCTCCTAATGTATTTTATCTTCTCAGCAACTTTGAGATAAGTGCAACAAGTACACGAACTGCCTTATAGGTGAGGAAAGGAAAGCATAGTGAAGTCTGATAAACTCCTCAAATCCAACAGGTTGTTGGCAGAACCCTAACGTTAGCCTAGTGTTCTTGCAAGGAACCACACTTAGCATAAAAGAAAATGCAGTTATTTTGAATTATCCAAGATTCCACAATATGTAAATGCTAGTTAACTCTTTTGAGCCTTTTAACTCAAAGACATTAGTTGTTTATTGGCTGTCTAGATTAAGACATGTCACGTAACTATCTACTTTTCAGTGGGTATTTTCAGTAAACTTTTGGTGGAGAGGAAGAAAGCTTATCAGCAAATGAATCTTGGGAAGATATAGTTTATTGCATATCAAGTATTTGAACAGTGCAGTCATGAACTGGAATGAAATTTTAGTTTCAAAGTAATTTTAAAGGTTTATACGAAAAGGGCTTTCATTAGATTTGATTGCATTAAATCTTAAATCACTGACTGATTTAAAATGGATAGTCATAGAAACTGATATTAATACAATTTACTGACTTAATAATTAAGTTAATATAATAGTTACCTTGTTTTATTACTATTTTTTACCCAATTTAGAATAAAATTCACCTAAATTCCTCTGTCTTTGCCCCATAGCTTGCTCAGTATGAACCACCTCAGGAGGAGAAGCGTGCTGAATAGGATTCTTCTCAGTTGAAAGACAATGAAAAATGGTTTTGTATGACTTGAATAGTTTGTATAGTATATAATCTTTTCTGAACAGATGCTATAGAACTCTTTTAATATGTTTAATTCACCTGTCACATTCTGTTAAAAACACATAGAATCATCAATAAAAACTCAATATAACTTTCTTTGGGTCTTAAAGCAGGAGAATCCAAAGTAAATCCTGAAAAAACCTAAACACAGCCATCTAACTCATTACCTTAAAAGACATTCTGTTTATTAGTCTGATTAGGAATGATGGCACTGGTTGTATTTTAGCCAAGGCAGTTTAGCATGGAGCTATTCCTTGGTGTAATTCAGGATATGAACACAGGTACAGTCATTCTTTGAAGGTGACACTGTTGTGTATATTCCCTATAGGCAGCTGGAGAGATCTGTGTGACACAAGATGCTTTTGTACGGGTTCTCATGACTCTTCGGCTCTTGTTTGTGTAACATGGAACAAACAACTCTTCTTTGCCACCACTTTGCCTTAGAAAACTGTGTGTGTGCCAGTTTGAACTCTGACACCACATTTTCCTTCTATGCAATCATGGCTTGTCTGATAAGCTTGGATTGGTTTGCTCTGAGCTTTAGTGGGTCCTAGTTGCACACTAGCCTTTCTGTGCTGTTTTTCAATTTGCCTAATAATAGCAGTTACCCTCATTGTAATTTACGTAACTTTAAACAGGATCATACTGTACCCCCTGCCTGCCGTATCTGCTTACTGAGCACAGAACAGAGGCAATATACAACTCTGGGTTCACACATGAGCTGGATGAGAAGAGGAATGAGCCATATATTGTGGAAAATCATAGTTTGTAGGTATAATTATACAGTGCTTTTTTTTCCCTCAAATTATTTTTCTAGCCCTGGATTCATTTTATCTTCATTATCCCTGTGACGTAGGTGGGGCAAATATGAGGGGAAGTTGGGTGCTGAATTTTTAGGCCAAAGACTGATATTAATACAAATCACTCACTAACTGTAGAGCCTTGGGCATATCAGTGAAGTGCTCTGAGATTCACCGTCTTCATCTGTTTAATGAGAAGAATATCCGTGATGCCTACCTCACAGGGTTGTTGTGAGGGTCAAATGAGAATGTATGTGAAAGATTTGTAAATGGTAAAGCACTATATTCTTGCTTGTTAGTCCTTTTTCCTTTCCTTGGGTAGACCTACAGTCAGATGTTTTGTTTCATTGATCACTTATTTTCTTTACTGATAGACCTCCCTGTTGTTAGAGAACCTATCTTTGTTTTTGGTCAAAACATACATAGAAAACAAAATGATCCATTGAAAACTGGTTTAACTAGCAAAAGCCTTGGTACTTGTTAGAAACTATGACCAAGCCAATTATAAGAGCATTTAAATCAGTTGTGTTAGCAGGAATGTGGCAATGGCTGGTGCCTCTTCTAGTCACAAGTTTGTTTTTGGAGGGGGGCCAGAAGAACATTTGCTTGAATAGATTTTCTTTTTTACCAATTTGAGTGCCTCCTACATGGGCGGCAGTGGATTAAGCGCTGGGTGTGATAAAGAGGAATGACTTAATTGAGACATTTATATAATCAAATACAGTGTGGGTTAGGACCTGTGACAAACCATTATAATAAAACATGGCCCCATGAGGGTTTTGGAAGAGAGAGGACTTGGCTTCTTTAGTTGGTATGACGGTTTCTTGGTATATCACAGGCCGAAATTTTTTTGTGGCAGCCAATCCTCAAGTGCTTTTTACTCATTGGATTAGTATTAACATTTGTGTCAGTAAGGCAGGTGACTGTGACTGTCTTTTGTCCTATCCTTTTTGAACAGAATGGCAACATGTGGGTTGGATAATCGCACTTTTAAGTGAAACTGACTTGCTTAAACTGCTGTACCAGTCAGTGCTATTTAAGAATTCAGGATCAGCCTGCCCTCTGGAGGTCCTCATCAACATTTCTGTCAAGGATTTGGATGAAGACAATATAATATACAAGATGCTCCATGGAAGAGAAAATGGATCCCCTCCGTTAAGCTCCTGCTACAAAATATCAACTTCACATCTTACCTACCTCACAAGGTTGTTGTAAGAATCAAATTAAATACAACGGATGTAAAAGTGCCTTGCAAACCGTAAAGGATTATGTACAGACCAGATGGTAGTAGTGCCAGATCTGTAAGTGACACAAATTGGAAAGTCTGTTTGGAAGACCATATTGAAACAAGCTTTAAAATGATTAACCACCTGGAGTACCCAAACTGCTGGACCTAAACCAAAAAGTTGAAATACCAAGTCTTACATTTAGGTTAAAGAATGCTCTTATACACATTTAGGCACTAGGATAGCTGACAAAGTGTTAGTTCTGGTGATTATTAACGTTGAACCACCCTATGGATACTTAAAAAAAATTTCCATTCTGAAAAGCACGAATAGAAATATTGTCTAGGCACTAAATATTCTGAAAGTTGTTTAGTATTGCTTTGTAGGAGTCAGATGTTTGGTGGGTATTGACAAGCTTGAATGCATATAAGGAGTGACCAATAGAGGATTTGAATGTATAAGGCAGGGCTCTCCAATAAGGTACTAGCTACAAGCAGCAGTTAAAAATTTAAGTTCCTCAGTTACACTAGCAACATTTCGAGTGCTCAGTCCTCATACTACTACCGGCTACGTGTTTGATAGTGCAGACAAAGAACATGTCTATCAAGTATATCAGTTATATTGAACAGCACCATAGAAAGAATGCTTGAAGGAACTGAGGATGTTTAGCAAGGAATGGGGAAGACTTAGTGGGTAATGAATACTGCAA
Source organism: Callithrix jacchus (assembly GCF_049354715.1). NCBI lineage: Eukaryota > Metazoa > Chordata > Mammalia > Primates > Cebidae > Callithrix > Callithrix jacchus. The sequence continues at coordinate 75,421,827 of NC_133508.1, read as the reverse complement.
TCTGGTATTTGAAGTGCAGTCATGAAAAAGATGAGGACTACTATTTTGTTCTATTATAAGCTTCAGGGAGTGTAGTTTGGCTTGAATAATGAATGTTTGAACAAAGGTTTACCACAGTAGAGTTGGCTGCCTTTCGAGGTGGTGAGCTCTCTTCGAACTACTTTAAGTGCATTCTACATGTCTATTAGACACTATAGAGTTGGTTTGTTTTAGGTGGCAGGTTGGGCTAAATGACCTCTAAGGGTATATCCTACCTTTAACTTCTGGATTCAGACAAAACTAAAGTCCCAGACGTGCCCTCATGTGCGAATTTTTCCTTCATAATCAAGAAGTCAGTCTCCTTGGAGGGCTAGGAGCAACGCCCCACTCCTGTACTTAAAAATTGTATAGGGCTGTGCTTTAAGAGGATCTGATTATCAAAGATAAAAAAAAAAAAAACCTCTATTTCTCAGACATATTTGGTGACAAGCGTTTGCTTTTGTTTGCTTTCATTTTTCAATACTTTGATCTCTAATCTGAAGGAGGTCATAGAAGAGGCAGTGATCTATGGGGGATAGAATTCCTGGAGAAGTAGGCAGTGATCTATGGGGGATAGAATTCCTGGAGAAGTAGACATTGACTAGGCGGGAAGGAGGGCAAATTGAGTCCCGTTCGGTTTGAAGTGGCAGCAGTTTCCACTATCTGCGAAGGAGATAAGATGTTCTAGCTTGGCTGCATCTGCTTTCCTATCAGGGTCCAGCTACCTGCTAGAACAAACTATCACAGTGACCCACGACTCTGCCTTGGTTGAGGTCTGCCCTCAGTCTAGCTGGCTCCCCCCAGTCTAGCTGGCTCCCCCATACCTTTGCACAAACCAACTGTATCCATACACCTAGATCTGCTCAGATGCGTTCTCATCCAACTCCCGAGCATGATTTATCCGTGACCTTCCCACGTAATATTTCATACCGAGGTTACTTACACAGAGGTCCGATCTCTGTTCATCTTCAAGCGACCTGAGGGCAGGCAGGATCCGAGTCTGATCCAGTTCTGTGCCCCTTGGTAGGCACCCAGGACACCGAAGGCATCAATAAATATTGGTTGGGCAAGTACAGTTGTAGGATGAGGATAGTCAATTCTTCCCCCAAATTCCGGAAGGGCATCTCCATAGCTGTGCTCTGGGAGCCCGGAAGAAGGCAGGGGAGCGGTGCGGCCAGCGGTGCGGCCAGCGGTGCTATGGGCCGGGGCGGAGGGCAGAGGGCCGGAGTCCTGGCGGGAGGCGCGGCTGGGCCGCCCTCCTCGTGACTCCTCCTCCCCCCTCCGCGGCTGCGAGTCAGGTGATTCCGGCACGTGACGGGACACCACCTACCCTGCTGCTCTCGAGTGGCAGCTGGGGCGGCCAATGAGCGTCTGCGCTTCGGCTCGGGGCCTATGAGAGCCGGGCTCTGGGGGGGGCGGGCCGGACGGTGGCGGCTGCCGGGGGCGGTGGCGGCGGCGGCGGCGGCAGACTAGGGAGGCGGCGGCCTGGCTTGGCTTGGCCTGGCCTGGCCTGTCAGGGCGCGGGCGGCGGCGGCTCCAGCACCATGTCCCTGCAGTACGGGGCGGAGGAGACGCCCCTCGCCGGCAGTTACGGCGCGGCCGATTCGTTTCCAAAGGACTTCGGCTACGGCGTGGAGGAGGAGGAAGAGGAGGCGGCGGCGGCGGGCGGCGGGGTTGGGGCAGGGGCTGGCGGAGGCTGTGGCCCGGGGGGCGCTGACAGCTCCAAGCCGAGGATTCTGCTCATGGGGCTCCGGCGCAGTGGCAAGTCCTCCATCCAGAAGGTGAGCGGGGCCGCGCCGGGCCCCTCGCCCCCTCCCCGGGGCTCAGGTGCCTGGCGGCGGGGACGCCCGGGAGGGCGGCGGCCGGGGCCCTCTTGCGCTCCGTCCCTTCTCACTTTCTCTCCGACTTTTGCGAGCGCACAGGCGCGGCCCCGCGCGGGGATCCCGACCTCTGCGTCCACGCCCAAGTCAGCTGAGGCCAAGTGGAGCGTTGAAGGCGAAACTGGCTGCAGGGAGGCAGGTGCCCGGTGGCACCGCCCAAGACCTCCGCTGGGACCCAGTCCCTGTGTCATTTACGAAACTGAGACACACTCTCCAGTTCTCACTTGGAGAACTTCGTGGACTCCCTCCCCTGACTCGTTTTGATTTGTTCTTCTCACTTCAGGTGACCTGAGTGTGCAGGGATTCCCAGCAGAGCCCCAGGGGGCCGCGTCAGAAAGAGTTGTGACTAAGACACTGAGCGTTGTAATGCTTGCTCTCGCTACTGGTGTGAAGGAGACTTCGCTGTAGCGTTAACAGGGAATTGGGTAGTGAGGTTGCACCCATTTCAGTAGTTGTGGCCTGGTGAATGTAATTACTGGTGTTGTCCCCCCTGTAGGTGTGTGTTTATAAAAATCTGAGACTTTGAGAATATTTTGCAGACCTAGTCTGTTTTCACTTTTAGGCTTTCATCAACAAATGGAGGGCTGTACGCGTTTTTTTTGTTTTTGTTTTTGATACTGAGTCTCTCTGTGTCGCCCAGGCTGGAGAGTGCAGTGGCTCAATCTCAGCTCGCTGCAACCTCCTCTCCCGGGTTCAAGCTGTTCTCCCACCTCAGCCTCCTGAGTAGCTGGGATTACAGGCGTGTGCCACCATGCCAAGATAATTACTGTATTTTTAGTAGAGATGGGTTGGCCAGGCTAGTCTCGAACTGCTGACCTCAAGTGATCCGTCCACCTCAGCCTCCCAAAGTGTTAAGATTACAGGCATGAACCACCACACCGGCCTACACTGTTTAGTAAGGGGGAAATAGAGGCAAAGTTGACTTCCTCCGTCAGTCAAACCCATTACGCTCGTAGTAAGCTGGTAATAAAACTAGTATCAGCAGGCACCTGGTCTTTTCACCTCTCTGTTGCAAACAAAGGTCTATCCAAAATACATCTGTGATTTTTTTTTTTTCTTTTTTAACATTCTGACTGATATTTTGTAGATGGGATCTTTTTTAAAAGCAGCTTTCTTCCAGATTTGCTGGAGTACTGTGTTTTATTTACCTTGATTTTCACCTCTCTAGCAAGTACAGAATATCAGATGATTAGGAATTGTGGCTTACATCCTTGAGTCCTAGTTAACCTTTCCAGCAAAATTTGGGTACGTTGACTGTAGATTTTTAGCAAACTAATTTTTGTTGTTCACATTTGTTACTGAGAAAACTTTGAGAGTAATTGTTTATTTTTCTTGTCTAGAAAGTTAGAGGTAAGGTAGTTTTATGTTAGAATTGTCTAGGTTGCAAATATTGTGATTCCCTTTTTTTTTTAATATGGAGTCTTGCCTGTCTCTCAGGCTGGAGGGAGTGGCTCAATCTCCACTCACTACAACCTCCGCCTTCTGGGTTCAAGTGATTCTCCTTCCCGAGTAGCTGGGACTACAGGTGTGCACCACCACGCCTGAGTAATTTTTATATTTTTAGTGGAGATGGGGTTTTCACTATGTTGGTCAGGGTGGTGTCGAACTCCTGACCTCAAGTGATCCGTCCACCTCGGCCTCCTAAAGTGCTGGGATTGCAAGTGTGAGCCACCGATTATTGTGATTCTTAACAATTGATTTACATTTCTTTTCTCATGGGAGCTATCTTTTCCCTGTTAGTCCCTGTGGCCTCCTCCTAGATGTTTTCACTTTCTACTTGGTATAATTACTCCATTTCTTCCACTAGACTGCAAAGTCAGTGAGGGCAGAGTCCAGTCTGTTTCACTTTGTTTAATTACTCCTCAGAGCCTGAGGTAGGCATTAGAATAATTTTTGAATAAACCAGAGTTCTTAAGCTTTAGCTATAAAGGTTTTCTAATCTTAAAGCAGATTTTAACAGAATTAATGTTAGCTTTCCCCCAGAGAAACCAGTGGAGGTGATAGAGATTGCTACTATTAGTACTGAGTATGCAGAGAACATAGGAAAGATTTAGCTTCAAAATAGATTTAATTGAAATTAATTTGGTGTCTTGTCAAAAATAAAGGGATAGTGAATACCAATGGATTCACCACTCAGTTTCTACTTTTCAAAAATTTTTTTTTGCTATGGGATCAAATTTTTAAATGTTAAATGAGGGTGGAATTTTAAATTTAAATTCTGAGGTTTAATATTCATAAAATTGCCTGTTTTTCTTTTAACAGGTGGTGTTTCATAAGATGTCACCCAATGAGACCCTGTTTTTGGAAAGTACCAACAAGATTTATAAGGACGACATTTCCAATAGCTCCTTTGTGAATTTCCAGATATGGGATTTTCCTGGGCAAATGGACTTTTTTGACCCAACCTTTGACTATGAGATGATCTTCAGGGGAACGGGAGCATTGATATATGTCATTGATGCACAGGTAGTTAGGAACTCCTCTTCCCTGGTGGGAAAAAGATGTAGGAACAAAGGAAAGTTGTTTATCTTCTTTGTCATGTGCTTGTAGCTTATCTCTTAGGCAGTGGATTCCCTAATAGTGTAAGAGATGCAGTGGCAGAGGTGCTTTGGGAGCAGGCATGCCACTGTGCAAGTACAGAACATCAGATGATTAGGAGATGTGGCTTACATCCTTGAGTCCTAGTTAATGAGCAGCTAACATTGGCCTTCCATTTTGATTGGTTAATGGTAGATGTGACTATACTCTATACTAATAGTAATGTCATTCCCTGAAAAGATCCCATCCCATAACATAGAGGAATATGAGAACTGAGTCAGTAGATATTAGAGCAAATAGTTTACTTAGTTGTCCAAATTGAGTTTAACTCAATAAGCATTTATGGAGGGCCTAGCATGTGGTGGTCAGTCAGATGAATGGACAAGTCCCTATCCTTTAAGAAGCTTACTTTTTACAAGCTTAAGCAGTAGTTAAGAATGCTTTCTGAGTGATAGTCTCTACAGAGGGTGCCTTCACATACAGGATCTAATTAATTTAATCTTCACGGTATTGTTAGGTAGATAATATAATTCTGATCTCACAGATAAGTAAACTGAGATCAGAGTTTAAGCAACCTGCTTAAAGTGACACACTGAATAAATGGCAGAGCTGGGATTACGTTAAAAAATTATATTGGGAAGAAATGTTTGTTTCCTTTTACCTTTCTTAAATTAGTGTTAAAAATTACAAGCATTAACCTGGTAATTGAATTTTTCATCTTGAGACAATTGAAGAGTTATTTAGTAGTATAGTTAATATATTTGACTGTTTGAATGATACTTAGGATAGCATATTTTCTGTGATTGGAGAAGAAGGTGGTTTGAGGCTTTCTTCTCATTACTTGACTTGTGAGATTTATTTTTAAAAAATATTTTGTTCTGACTTACAGGATGACTACATGGAGGCTTTAACAAGACTTCACATTACTGTTTCTAAAGCCTACAAAGTTAACCCAGACATGAATTTTGAGGTTTTTATTCACAAAGTTGATGGTCTGTCTGATGATCACAAAATAGAAACACAGAGGGACATTCATCAAAGGGCCAATGATGACCTTGCAGATGCTGGGCTAGAAAAACTCCATCTTAGGTAACAACGTGTGTGTTTGATATGAGAGCCCTGAACAATGTGTAAATGTATTCCCATCTCTGTCATTATAAACACTATAGTTTTCTGTTACCTGTATGCCTTTTGCCAAGTCTTCTATGTTTTTGATCTCTTTGTTGAATTCCAAGCTGTCTGGGAGCCTGATACTGAGAAATTACCTACTTTTTGCCTTTTCCTGGAGATTGAAGTCATGTGAAGTGTTTCCATTGGTGCTTTTCCAAATTCATCTCAAGACACTGCAGTCAGGTTGTTTCTTCATGGTATAAATCTGCTTTGGGACTCTTTCCTCTTGGTTTCATTACTTCCCCTCCTTGCCTCAGTGAGGTGAATTTGTCACATTTGTTGTAGAAAGCTTTAGCATGAGTCTTAGTATTTTTCTCAGTAGGAACGTCCTTATACAGAGAGTACACTTTCAAATCTGGACTGACTCTTCATTTTTATTTTTCCTTCCACCTCCTGCCCCTGGACTGACTCTAATATAGCTAAGCTTTTAAAACACTTTATACTTTTTTTCTTTTTTTGAGATGGAGTTTCGCTCTTGTTACCCAGGCTGGAGTGCAGTGGTGCGATCTCGGCTCACTGCAACCTCCCTCCGCCTCCTGGGTTCAAGCAATTCTCCTACCTCAGCCTCCCGAGTGGCTGGGACTACAGGCATGTGCCACCATGCCCAGCTAATTTTTTTTTGTATTTTTAGTAGAGACGGGGTTTCACCATGTTGACCAGATGGTCTCGATCTCTTGACCTAGTGATCCACCCGCCTTGGCCTCCCAAAGTGCTGGGATTATAGGCATGAGCCACCGTGCCCGGCCTTAAAACACTGTATACTTTTATGAAACTCTAAAGTTTGGCTTAGGTGGGTTTATCTTATACATTTGTATAAGGCTGCTGTTAACTTTAGAAGACTATTGGTTTATAACTATTATTAAGAACTTATTATTAAATAATAGTAGCTCCTAGATAGGATTGATTTGTGTATTTGCATTCTAAAAGTATATGAGGAATATTTTTGTACATGTTATTTTATTTGGTGATATAGGTAGAAATGAGTATTAAAAAATACCCAAGAAAATATTCTCTTGATGATAGAAGCAGCTTGAAGGGAGAGCAGGGGAGAGAGACAGCAAGTTCTTTCTCTGTCTCTGTTCTATTGTTGTGACTTCTCTATGGGCTCAATCTAACTGCTGTCCCTACCCCTAATATTCCCTGGGCCTTAGTCTCCAAGAATCTTTCCGTTATTCATCTGGGAAACCATGAAGAAAAGTCTTGTTGACCTCTAGTTTGCTTGGAATAAGTTTCTAAAAAATTTGAAAGTATTTCATGGTTAAAAAAATAAAAATTCAGCAATGTTTATAAGAGACAATGAAAGTACCTCTCCATAAAAATTCAGTCTTCTTTTGGGAATCCACTGCTAATAGTTTTTACCTGGATTTTGAGTCGTGCTTGTCTCGTTTTCCCCAGTGCTCCATGGGGATCCTTCTGATTCTCTTTACTCCGTAGTCTGTGTCCCTTTCCAGGGCATCCAATCCCAGTGGCACTTGCTATCCCCTTCCTAAGTACCATGTAGGATCCTAGACCTTGTTAATTTCAGTAGAATTTTGCATCAAGCTTTTATTTAGGCCATGTACAGTGGCTCATTCCTGTAATCCCAGCACTTTGGGAGGTCGAGGCGGGTGGATAACTTGAGGCCGGGAGTTTGAGACCAGCCTGGCCAGTATGGCAAAACCCCATCTCTACTAAAAATACAAAAAATTAGCCTGACATGGTGGTGTGTACCTGTAGTCCCAGCTACTTGGAAAGCTGAGGCAGGAGAATCGCTTGAACTCAGGAGTCGGAGGTTGCAGTGAGCCAAGATCGCGCCACTGTACTACAGCCTGGGCAACAGAGCAAGACTCTGTCTCAAAAAAAAAATAAATAAAAGCTTTTATTTAGTACTAGCAGCCCTATGGATGAAGCTCCATTTCATTTCCAGTTTCTATAAACTTATCTTACTAAAATGCCCTGTGTCTTGCAGGTTGTACCTGTCCCTATTCACCTCAAGCCTCTTACTTTGTTCACCCTTTAGCCTACAGGAAACACTAAAATAATCCTTTCTCCTTAGTACCTGTAGGATCTTCTTGGCCTTACCTGTTCCATTGCTCTTACATCTGGATTAGAGCCCTGCGTTGCCTAGATTAGGTTCTCAGGTTAGCTCCTTGAAAGTATCTTTAAATTACCTATAAAGTAGTATACACAGTTCTATGTCTCTGATGTTGTAATATATATATATATGTATAAATGTGTGATGGATGTGACTGTAATGAAGAGTATACTCCCTGTGTGATAAAGCAGATAGAATGGTCGACAGTGTTTAAATTGTTAAAGGCTTCCCCCTCCAATACATGTTTTATTGAATGTACATGTATTACTTCACCACTGTAAGTCCTTTTAGGCCTCCAGACTCCTGGAGATTCTTTCATACTCTGTAGAACCCCGACTCCCATCCTCTTTAATACACTCTTTACATAAATTATTAATACCAGTTGTATTCATTTGTTTATTCAACAAATATGAGCACTGTTCAAGGGAGTGGGCTTGCTGCTAGGAGCATGACTGACAAAGTCTCTTTCCCCTGGAACTTACATTCTCAGTGACACAGCTCAAAAGCACTGAAATGAATGTATGGTATCGTTTTAAGTACTTACCAGTGCTGTGAAGAAAAACAAATTAGGGGAAAGGGGTTGAAAGCATTGGGTACAGGAGTACTATTTTAGGTAGGCTGGTCTGGAAAGAATTTTTAGAGGTGATATTTTAGTAGAAATCTTAATTATGTTCTTATTTGATAAATGTCACATAACTCATCTAGCTTCCTTGGTTTTTAGTCTTACTTTTGGTCTCAGTTATGTACTTAAAAAAGCTTGTTGGATCAGATTGCAAAGATGTAAGGTGAATATTTGAGTTTATGTATCTGAAAATCCTTTTCTGAGTACGACTTCAGTTGCTCTTTGTGTAAATGCAGTAAAGAGATGGGTAGCTACAAGCCAGGTGGGAAAGTACATTTGTCATCTAGAGTGATGGGCATGGTAGATAAGTGAAAGAGGCTTTATTGAACTCACTGAAATCAAATGTTAAGAAACTTAAAGTTTTGTGTATTATAATAGTTGTCACATAACATAAGGTATTTTTAAAATTAATCAAGCTATGTTGTGTTTTTCAGCTTTTATTTGACTAGTATCTATGACCATTCAATATTTGAAGCCTTTAGTAAGGTGGTGCAGAAACTTATTCCACAACTGCCGACCTTGGAAAACCTATTAAATATCTTTATATCAGTAAGTGAGAAATGTATATTTAATTCACTATAGTTTCTGATTACATTTTTGTGAACCTATTTGTGTTTTCACCTTTTCCAAAAAATGTCTTGAATTAATCTGAATCAAGTACAAAGACTAATGACCCACTTAACATATAAAATATTGCTTATTTTCTGAATTCTTAAATAGATGTTGATGTCAAAATATAATTCTTTTATGTTTTGTAAATTGCCACATAATGCCTTTCTTGATAGCAAGGTGATTCAAATCAGAGATTGATTATATTAATAAGAGGATTATTGAAAATGTAGCATTGCTTGGTTTTTAGAGGTTTTTTTGTTAAATTTTTGGTGATATCTTAGAAAATAATTCATTTGAATAAAGAGGAAGAAGAACATTTAACTTATGAAATTATGTCAGGAAATCAGAGTAGAGAAAGAATTCCACTTTCCTTTTTTGGATAATAGAAGAGTCTCTCAAGCAAGTGCTATTTGTTTTTTGGTATCTGGTTATATAAATAAAATGTTCTTGGATGTTATTCAATAATTCAAGGTCTTCGATAAGTTGTAAATTGTGAATTTTAAAAAATACTGAACAGTTTCCCATTTGTTTTTCCAAGAATTCAGGTATTGAAAAAGCTTTTCTCTTTGATGTTGTCAGCAAAATCTACATTGCAACAGACAGTTCCCCTGTGGATATGCAATCTTACGAACTTTGCTGTGACATGATCGATGTTGTCATTGATGTGTCTTGTATATATGGGTAAGTTATATGCATATTCCTGCAAGATCTCAGACAGATGGGAAACTGTTAGCTTGATTTGTCTAGGAGACTAATTTCTGAGGCCTCTGGCAAGTAGTACTGCGTGCAGTGGGATTGTTCTGACCATAGTGCTTTAGCTTGGAGCATATCTCTGGAACTGTGCTGCTGGGTCTTACTCTTTCAGAGAATGGCTAAGAAAAGTTGGAAAGCATGACTAGAACTGGACTTGTTTATCACTGCAAGTTTCTTCTGATGTTGTGAAGATGGGGGAGGGTTGCACTGTATCTTCTCACTACTGGGACTTAGCTAGATTGAAAAGCTAAGTTAATTTATTTAAATGGTCTGAATAACAAAGTAAGTTCTGGTTCCTGATTTAATCTCAGGCTTTGTGGAATTAGGGATTCTTAATCTTTCATAGAGCAAAGAAGGTAATTAGAATTTTGGATGTTGGAAGAACTTACCCATATAAAAATCTGACCCATATATACAAGTTTCCACAATAAATATCTAAAATTTGAGCTCTTCCTTTATGTAAATCTCCCAAATTCTATATAGAAATTTATGAAAGGCAGCCAGCAAGTGATTTTGCAGAATAGGCCAGAAGACAATGAAAACTTTGGAGAATTTACTGGCTTTTCAAAAGCTGATAATGGCCAGGTTGTAGTGGCTTGCGCCCATAATCCCAGATGTTTGGAAGGCTGAGGTGAGAGGATTGCTTGAGGCCAGGAGTTTGAGACCAGTCTGGGCAACCTTACCAACTTTACCAAAAAAAAAAAAAAAAAGTTAATAGCATTCTATGCACCTTCTGACTTCCTAGATTCCCCTGGTATACTAACATCAGCATTCTCAAGTTGCTTTCAGATGCTTTAGCATTATCTACTACCTGTGTTTTTCTCTCTGCTCCATCTAGTCTAAATGTCTTTCACCTCTGACTCTCTTCACTTTGGTCTTTTGCCCGATTTTTCAGTGTCTTTCCCCAGCTACCTCTGAGTAGGAGAGTACATTTGTCTTATCTATTCTTTATCTGTCTGTCTATTCCTTTTACTTTGTGATTACCTCTTTTCTTTTTTTTCTTTTTTGAGATGGAGTCTCACTCTGCTGCCCGGGCTGGAGTGCAGTGGTATGATCTCAGCTCACTGCAACCAGTGCCTCTTGGGTTCAAGCAATTCTCCTGCCTCAGCCTCCCGAGTAGCTGGGATTACAGGCACTCACCACAACACCTGGCTAACTTTTTATATTTTTGGTAAAGATGGGGTTTCACCATGTTTGCCAGGCTGGTCTTGAACTCCTGACCTTGTCATCCACCTGCCTTGGCCTCCCAAAGTGCTGGGATTATAGGCATGAACCATCGAGCCTGACCTGTTTTAATTCTTTACATAATGAAAATGAGACATTGTCAGTTTAATATGTATATTTTATATATAGATATATTAAAAATCAATCAATCTATATATATATATATATAGATTTACTTTTTATTTTTTTGAGAGAGTCTTGCTCTGTCACCAGGCTGGAGTGCAGTGGCACCATCTTGGCTCACTGCAACCTCCACCTCCTGGGTTCTGGTTATTCTCCTGCCTCAGCCTCCCAAGTAGCTGGGACTATAGCCATGCGCCACCATTCTCAGCTGTTTTTCTTTTTTTGTATTTTAGTAGAGACAGGTTTTCACCATGTTGGCCAGGATGGTATTGATCTCCTGACCTCGTGATCCACCTGCCTTAGCCTCCCAAAGTGCTGGGATTACAGGTGTGAGCCACTGAGCCTGGCCCAGTTTTATTATATTTTTTAGGAAAGTTTCATGTTTTCCCATTTCTAATTTAAAAAATGGATGAGTAGAACATTTGCTTTTTTTTTTTTTAAACAAATCAAATTTGTATCAACCAACTTTTTTATAATATAAAAATCAAATTTAACTGTAAAATTTATTTTTACTGTTAGATACATTTTAAAATACCTTATACATAATGAAGTACATTATGTTAGCTGGGTGTGGTGGTATGCACCTGTAGTCCTAGTTACCTGGGGGATTAAGCAGGAGGATGAGGCAGGAGAATTGCTTGATCCCAAGAGTTCCAGGCTTCAGTGAGCTACGATCGTGTCACTGCACTCCAGCCACGGCTCACTGCAGCCTCAACCTTCTAGACTCAAGTGATCCTCCCACCTCAGCTTCCTGAATGGCTGGGACTATAGGCGCACAGAAGCTAACTTTTTTTCTTTCTTTTTTTTTGAGATGTGATCTGTCACTCAGACTGGAGTGTAGTGGCACAATCATGGCTCATTGCAGCCTCAGCCTCCCAGGCTCAAGTGATCCTCCTGACTACAGGCATATGCCATCATGCCTGGCTGATTTTTGATTTCTATGAAGATGAGGTCTCACTGTGTTGCCCAGGCTGGTCTTAAATTCCTGGACTCAAGTGATTCTCCTATCTTGGTCTCCCAAAGTGCTGGGATTACAAGTGTGAACCATTGTACCTGGCCTATTTTAGTTGTAATTTTTTGTAGAGACAGGGTCTTATTGTGTTGCCCAGGCTGGTATCAAACTCCTAGCCTCAAGCAGTACCCCTGCCTTGATCTCCCAAAATGCTGGGATTATAGGCATGAGCCACCACTCCTGGCCTTCCTTGGCATTATTTTGACTAAGATTTGGATAAGCATATTTTCCTAATAGTCCTAAAAACTATTAAAACAGATAAACATAGAAAGCAGATCTTATGCTTTACAGATTCGGAGCAAGCATTTTAAGGTCATTCACATATTTTTACTCTTAATTTTATTAATCGCAGCCAAATGAAGTCACTCTAATCTCCAGACTGTGAATAGAATGTGCCTTTCTAATTTTTTTCTCATGTTAGTGTGTGATTCAAGCTCATATGGTGGGTTGACATTAGGAACCTTGTAGTTTCTTACAGTTGCTGGCTGTGGGTGCTGGTTTAGGGAATCCTCTTCAGGGTTGTCTATGTTCGAACCTCTTGTCAGAGTTAGTTCTTGTTCTCACTTTTCATGTGGTACAGGAAAGGATCTACATAGGGCATCTTAACTATAAGATGAAAATACATAGCACTTATAACTTCCTCTTCTCCAATTAGAAGGAAGTAGTTTTCTTTTATACTCTTAAAAGCAAATGACATCAACTTCCCCACCACTCTGCCTTCCCAAATTAACTTTATATTAGTTAAGATACTGAAAACTGCATGGAACTGAGTTAAAAACCCTAAGTTTGAGTCCTGATTTTGCCAGGAGATCACTTCATTTTTAATGAACTTCAGTTCTTACTTTTTTTTTTTTTTTTCGAGACAGAGTTTCGCTCTTGTTACCCAGGCTGGAGTGCAATGGCGCGATCTTGGCTCACTGCAACCTCAGCCTCCTGGGTTCAGGCAATTCTCCTGCCTCAGCCTTCCGAGTAGCTGGGATTACAGGCATGCGCCACCATGCCCAGCTAATTTTTTGTGTTTTTGGTAGAGACGGGGTTTCACCATGTTGACCAGGATGATCTCGATCTCTTGACCTCGTGATCCATCCGCCTTGGCCTCCCAAAGTGCTGGGATTACAGGCTTGAGCCACCGCGCCCGGCCTTACTCTTTTTTTTTTGAGATAGGGTCTCACTCTGTTGCCCAAGCTGGAGTGCAGTAGTGTGAACACAGCTCGCTGCAGCCTCGACCTCCTGGGCTCAAGCAGTCCTTTTTCAGCCTTCTGTGTAGCCGGGAGCACAGGTGTGTGCTACCACACCTGGCTAACTTTTGGAAATTTTTGTAGAGATAGAGTCTCACTTTGTTGCCCAGACTGACTTTGAACTCCTAGGCCAAAGTGATCCTCCTTGGCCTCCTAAAGTGTTGAGATTATAGGCATGCGCCACTGTGCCTGGCCTCTGTATGTTTTCAGTGAGCATTGTCTTCTCTTTGTATTCGTGTAGTTTACTTTTGCTTGTTGCAGAAGGGACTTTTGTGGTTAAATGGTAATTATTCCTGTCCTCAGGGTTGTTGTGAGGATCAAAGAAATGTATGAGAAGGTAAACTGTAAAAATAAGCCCCCACTTCACAAAAAAAGTATAGAAGGAAAATATAGAGAAATGAAAACATGAGTAAAGAGCCCCTACCAAAGACAACCACTAACAACTGTTTTAGTGTTATTTCTGTCATCTTAAAATGTGTGTGTGTGTGTGTGTGTGTGTGTGTGTGTGTGTGTGTTTTCTGGTGTTGCCTAGACAGGTCTCGAACTCCAAAGCGCAAACATTTCTCCCACCTCAGCCTCCCAAAGTGCTAGGATTACAGGCACGACACACCATGCCAGTTCTAAAACTTTTTTTGCTCATGCTCATGCTACCTTACAAGAACGTAAATTGTAAGGCTTGGAATTGTTTGAAAAGTAAGTTGAACCCCAGTTCATTAAAAACTGCATGGAAAATACAGAAAAATGAAAATAGAAAAAAGGTACATTGTTTTACTACCAAAAGCAATTACCAGTTACTCCTAACATTTTCATTTTCTTTCTTTTTTTCCCTGAGACAGTCTTGCTCTGTTGCCCAGGCTGGAATGCAGTGGCACAATCTCAGCTCACTGCAACCTCTGCCTCCCAGGTTCAAAAATTCTCCTGCTTCAGCCTTCCAGTAGCTGGGACTACAGGCATGCACCACCATGCCTGGCTAATTTTTTATTTTTGTATTTTTAGTAGAGACAGGGTTTCTCCATGTTGACTAGGCTGGTCTCCAACTCCTGACCTCAGACAATCTACCCACCTCGACCTCCCAAAGTGCTGGGATTACAGGCGTGCACTGTTGTGCCCAGCCGACATTTTTTTTTTTTAAGTGTATTTCCCTCACCTTTTTTGTTTTTGAAGGCAAATACTTTTAAAAAAGCATTTTTGACAACTCTTAATTTCTAGCAATAGCTAGATAACATTTAGATTTTTAAAGGCAAGTATATCAGAAAAGACTCTGAATCCATATTTGTTTAAAGTTGTTGATTTCAACGTAGTCCCTACTAATCTCTACCAGAGACTGTTCTTGTATAGTCTAAATATTTTCTTGCTTTAGTGAGGAAGCAAAAAATATGTTTTCTGTGAAAATGTGATTGACCTGGCATATAGAATATGCCTTGAAGGAGCTCACCTAAGTGAGGCGGCAGGTCCCAGAGGGGCCCTGTGATCTGAGTGCAGTAAAGAGAGGAGACACCTCAGTCGGGTTTACAGAACACAGTCTTGGGGGTGAGTAACCCCACCTGGTGAGATGTTGATAATGCTGTCATTTTCCTGGTTAAGATATACATATGTTTGCACCTTTTTCTCCAAATGTCTGATTATCTTGTTGTTTTTAGGAGGAATCCCTGAGAATTCTGTGTTTAGGAACACTATAACTTAACAACACACTCTCTATATATTTAAGCCAGTATCCTTTCCCAAAGACATTCGGGAAACTGGGGGGATATCATTGTGCAAATTAAATGTGGCGGATGCCTAGATGGGAAACCTGTAATGAATAGTACTTTCTTTTAAAATAGGTTAAAGGAAGATGGAAGTGGAAGTGCTTATGACAAAGAATCTATGGCCATTATCAAGCTGAATAATACAACTGTCCTTTATTTAAAGGAGGTGACTAAATTTTTGGCACTGGTCTGCATTCTTAGGGAAGAAAGCTTTGAACGAAAAGGTAATGGCATTTTACAAAGCCGATTTTATATTAATTTCTTTGCCATAACGTCTCAGGTTCTTGAAAACAAGAGAAAATAATAATTGCAGTGTTAGGCAAATGGCTATTAAAAAAACAAAGCTCAGGTTGGGTGTGCTGGCTCATACTTGTAATCCCAGCACTTTGGGAGGCCGAGGCGGGTGGATCATGAGGTCAGGAGTTCGAGACCAACCTGGCCAACATGGTGAAACCCCGCCTCTACTAAAAATACAAAAATTAGTTGGGCGTGGCAGCATGATGCACCTGCATCCCAGCTACTCAGGAGGCTGAGGCAGGAGAATCGCTTGAACCCGGGAGGCGGAGGTTGCAGTGAGCCGAGATCGCGCCATTGTACTCCAGCCTGGGTGACGAGTGAGACTATCTCAAAACAAACAAACAAAAAAAACTCAAACTGCTTTTGTCCCTTCCCTTTCATACATAGTCCAGACTTTCTCCTTTCTTTTTTTGATCTTTCATTTTAAATCAAGGTTTTACTAGCCTTTCTGATGCTTTCATTACCTGTTTAACTGCTTGCAGTTTGGCTTGCATCTGAGCAAGTCTGTTTTATTTATTTATTTATTTAATACTTTAAATTCTGGGATTCATGTGCAGAACTCGCAGGTTTGCTACCTAGGTATACACGTGCCAGAGTGGTTGGCTGCACTCATCAACCTGTCATCTACATTAGGTATTTCTCCTAATGCTCTCCCCTCGCGCCCTTCCCTGACAGGCCCCAGCATGTGATGCCCCCTACCCTGTGTTCATGTGTTCTTATTCAACTCCCACTTATGAATGAGAACATGCAGTGTTTGATTTTCTGTTCCTGTGTTAGTTTGCTGAGAATGATGGTTTCCAGCTTCATCCATGTCCCTGCAAAGGACATGAACTCATCCTTTTTATGGCTGTGTAGTATTCCATGGTGTATATGTGCCACATTTTCTTTATTTAGTCTATTGTTGATAGGCATTTGGGTTGGTTCCAAGTCTTTGCTATTGTGAATAGTGCTGCAGTAAACATATGTGTGCATGTGTCTTTATAATAGAATGATTTATAATCCTTTAGGTATATATATATCTCCAGTAGTGGAATTGCTGGGTCAGATGGTATTTTTGGTTCTAGATCCTTGAGGAATCACCACACTGTCTTCCACAGTGGTTGAACTTATACTCCCACCAACAATGTAAAAGTGTTCCTGTTTCTCCACATCCTTTCCAACATCTGCTGTTTCCTGACTTTAATGATAGCCATTTTAACTGGTGTGAGGTGGTATCTCATTGTGGTTTTGATTTGCATTTCTCTAATGACCAGTGATGTTGAGCTTTTTTTCATGTTTGTTGGTCACATAAATGTCTTCTTTTAAGTGTCTGTTCATATTCTTTGCCCACTTTCTGATGGGGTGGTTTGTTTTCTTCTTGTAAATTTATTTAAGTTCTTTGTAGATTCTGGATATTAGCCCTTTGTCAGATGGATAGATTGCAAAAATTTTCTCCCATTCTGTAGGTTTCCTGTTCCCTCTGATGATAGAAACTAGACTTTTAGAAGTTACCAGGTTACCTTCTTGCTGCATTCAGTGGCCTTTCCTTAATTTGCAGCCTTTTCAGCCTTCTGAGCATGTGATCTTCTCTGTCACTCCTTTCTCAAAGCTTTTTTCTCTCTCTGCTTCCCTGAAGCTGAATTATTGGGATATTTTTTGTGTTTTCCTGACTACCTCTCCTGTTTCTTCTGGCTGTTTTTTCCCCCCTCAGTCCTGAGTGTTTGTCAGAGCCAGCCTTTCTGCTTGCTTATTCTTTTTTTAAGAGTTGGGGTGTCACCATGTTGGCCAGGTTGGTCTCGAACGCCTGACCTCAGGTGATCCACCCATCTCGGCCTTCCAAAGTGCTGGGATTATAGGCATGAGCCACTGTGCCTGGCCTCTGCTTGCTTATTCTTTAGGTCAGCTCATCCAATACATGGCTTCAGTTAATCTTCTCTATGTGATTGAAAAATTTGACTTGGGCTCATGCTTCCATCCCGTGTTTGGAGCTATTAGTAGGATGTCCTCTCTTAAATATGTGATTGTTACCGTCAATATCATGTCAATCATTGAAGGATGAGTATGTTCCCTTTTTTGTGATTCTCTTGGCTGCCATACTTCTGTCACTAGTTATGCTAGTTTCTCCTGTCCAAGCGTAGTTACCTTGTAGTCAGGTAATTATGTGGTGTGATTGCTTAAGGGGTCCTTGCCAATTGGTTCACAGAGGAGATTTCATGATCTTCTTTTTCTAGTATGTTGTTTATACTGAATTTTCACCAAATCTGATCATTTTTTGGAAATGTTTCTTGGGTTTTCTTTCCATTTTTACTGTCAGTGATTCTACTCCAGGTTCTCATTGCTTCAGGCCAGTGGTGCTGCAGTAGTCTCTAGCTTGATAATATTCATGCAGTTGACATATATGTGGAGGATATATAGTATATATCATCTTTTATCCCAAAGGCAGACTTGTTTTCAGAAAATTAATATTATTTAACTACTCAAGGAACTACAGTAACTCTGTTACTTACTGCAACAAGTCCTCCTTCTTGTGCCTGAGTTTTTGATGGAATAGTTCAGATATTCACAAATTTTTGGGTAAAACAAAACATGAATTTTCACCTTTCAGCTTAAGAACTAAAATGACAAATATAGTTGAAGTCTTGTTTTTGAGACAGAATCTCACTCTGTTGCCCCAACATAATCATAATTCACTGTAGCCTCAAACTCCTGGTCTCCAGAGATCCTCCTGTCTCAGCCTTCTGACTAGCTGGGACTGTGGGCTCATGCTACCATATTGGCTAATTTTGAAAAATTTTTGTAGAGATAGGTTCTATGTTGCCCAGACTGGTTTTGAACTCATGGCCTCAAGCAGTTTTCCTACTTCAGACTCCCAAAGTGCCAGGATTACAGATGAGAGCCAACTGCCTACCCAGTTGAAGTGTTCTAAATGTTTTTCTCAATTGAAATCTCTTCCTTTGAGCTTATATGTATTTTATTTTTCCTATTTTTTTTTAACTTCATGTCTATCCCTAAATAATAGGGTATTGTATAAATGATATCAAAATATAAGTAGTCTTCTGCAAATTGCTTGATTCTTTTCATTCAGGTGGTTTTTGAGGTTTATTCAGATTGATGACACATAGTTCTAGTTCTTTCCTTTTCACCGTTGTATAGTATTCTATGGGTTGAATAGACCACATTTTATTTTCTTGTTGCTGGATATTTGGATTATTTTAAAAATTACAAATAATTCTGCAACAAATACTCATGAACAAGTTTCCCTTTGAGCATGTGGAGGCTTTCTCTAGGGTATGCATTTAGGAGTGGAATTTATAGAGTACATATATCTTTGACTAATAAAGATATTGCCAAAAAGCTCTCCAAAGTGAGTTCACCATTTTACCCCTGGCTGGGACTGGTCTATGGACGTTCTTATCCCTTCTTATCCTTAATAATGCTTGGTATTGTCAGACTGTTTAATTATTGTCAATCTGGTAGGTGTGAAAGGGTGTCTTACTTGATTCTCATTTTTACTTATTTAGTTACTTGTTAAAGCAAGTATGTTTTTGTGGCAAGTACCTTTTCATGGCTATTCAGGTTTCTTCTTTCACATTTTACCTGTTGACATATATTTACCTTGTTTACTGATTCTTAGCATTTCCTTATTTTTCTCCATGTTTATTTTTTTGTGTGTGTGTTTTTATTCTGAGATGGGAATTTTGCTGTGTTGCTCAGGCTGGTCTTGAACTCCTGAGCTCAGAGTCTTTACACCTCAGGCTCTCAAGTAGCCGGGATTACAGGTGTACATCACTTGTGCCTGGCTCCTAACCATTTTAATCTTAAAACAATGTTCATTTAGGCTGGGTGTGGTGGCTCATACCTGTAATCCCAGTGCTTTGTACGGCTGAGGTAGGAGGATGCTTGAGCTCAGGGGATCAAGACCAGCTTGGGTGAGATAGCAAGACCCTGTCTCTACCAAAATATTAGAAAATTAGCTGGCTGTGGTGACTCGCACCTGAAGTCCTATCTACTCAGGTGACTGAGGCAGGAGGATTGCTTGAGCACAGGAGTTTGAGGTTGCAGTGAGCTATGATTGCACCATTGCACTCCAACCTGGGTGTCAGAGTGAGACCCTGTCTCTAAAAAAAGAAAAAAAAATTTTGTTTATGGGAATTTTCAGATGTACACAAAGGTAGAGCAGCACAAGGAATCTCCATGCTCTCAGCTCCTGGGTTCAACCCTCATCTCCACACACTTCAATCATGTTTCCTGGAGAGCTTCCCAGTTATTATAGATTATTAATCTTTTTAATTTTGTTGTGGAAACTGACAAATGTATGAAAAGTAGAGAAAATAGTATAATAAAAGCCTTTTAATCTCTTGCCCAGATTCAACAGTCATCAAAATTATAGCCAATCGTGTTTCATATTTATACCACTTTCCCTACTGGATTATTTTGAAGCAAATGCCTGACATTAAATCATTTTGTCTATACAGATTTCAGTAGGTATCTCTAAAAGATAGTGGTTTTAAAAACAATAAACAATAAAATTAGCAGTGATTTAATGGTATCATCAAATACCTGGCCAGTGTTCAAATTTCCTTGTTTGTTTTATTTTACATTTGGCACAGAAGTATATCTTAATGTAGTTGAATTGATCAAAGCTTGTCTTTTATAGTTTGTTTCTTTTCTGAGTTTGAAGGACCACCTTAATTTGGCTGTAACCTACTTATGCAGTATACCTGATTCCTAGTATTTCCTACCAGGAGTTCCCTGATGCCCCGCTCTACAGTCAGACCGTTTCTTTCCTGTCTTCCACCTGTGCTGTATTCTCATTGCCAGCTCCCTGCAGTTTTCTTGTGATTTTGTTCCCCTTTTCTGCCTAATTAAATTGTGTCTGTATTCCCAAAGTTCTTTCTTGTTCCTGAAGTTTTCAATTGATTACTTTGCCCTGCACTTGGCTTTGTCTTTGGATTTCTTTTACATTTGTAGTCAATTTGACACCAGATTGTTTTGGTTTGTTTCTTGTATTTTGGCGTTATGCCCCAGCTAGCATATCCTGTCTGGAAGGCATGGACCATATCTGCTGGTTCCTTTGACATATTGTACCCTCTATCATGCTGTTCAATAAGTATTTAATGACTTTCATAAAACCAAATATAAATTATTAAAAGATCACACTATGTTCAAGCAGGCCACACAGTGTATTTTAATATTTTACTTTTCTTGAATGTGAATTGAATGATTTGAAGCTTGGATGCCAGAGGTGTTAATTTGGCCAAGGTGATGGTCTAATCGTATTTGTTGTCTGGCAGAACGTTATGATGGTGGATATATATAATCACCAGCTGTTCTTATGATTGAAAAGGTTGCTATCTAGTTTGCAGGCTTAATTTCCAACCAGTGTTTATCAGAGTTATTTCTGGCTGCAAACCCAAATAGATAATTGCACAATTGACAATTCAGGAGGCATTCTTTTCTTTTTCCTTCCTGCAGGTTTAATAGACTACAACTTCCACTGTTTCCGAAAAGCTATTCATGAGGTTTTTGAGGTGGGTGTGACTTCTCACAGGAGCTGTGGTCACCAGACTAGTGCCTCCAGTCTGAAAGCGCTGACACACAATGGCACGCCACGGAACGCCATCTAGTCTGAATCCCAGCATCGGGGCTCTGTGCCAGCGTACTCCTCACTCCAGGGTCAAATGCCATGTGCTTCAGGACATGGGAGCTGCCGCTTGTGGGAATCTGGTGCCTGTCCCACTAGAGACAAGGGGTAGAGTTTCTCATTTGGATGAAAACCCCTTCACCTGGTGGTGTACAACTGAAGCTACTATTTCTTTTTTGAAAAATGGCAAAAAAAAAAAAAAAAAAAAAAAATTTCTGGCGACCACAGAACTCAAGTGTGTGTTTCTCCTGTTTTGGGTCCACTTTAAGTAGTTGAGATATTTTGGACCTGGAGATAACAGCAGTTACCCATCCTTACCAGGGAATGTTGCCATCAATTCCAGTTGAAAATAATAGAAAAGACTGAATTTTTATATGCATCACTTAGGCGTTCATTTGAGTAGACTAAAAATTCTGCCTTGCTTAGGTTCTAACACTGCCTCTCAGATTTCAGTTTTGGACATTGCACAACTAAGACCTTTTAAATGCATTTGCTTGCTAATTTGGAAGACACATAGTCTGCAGCAAGACATTCCTGTATTGAAGAAATGAGAGAAAATTTTATGCTGCATCAGGTGGAGAGCAAGGCTCAGCAGTGGTTGTGTTAGTTCCCTCGGAAGTGTTGAAAAAACTTTGAAAGGGAAGAAAATTTTTGCACCTTTGTTCTGGGTACCAGATGTCTGGGTTCTTTCTTCTGCATTAGATAAATGATCATGCTCAGTGTAATAAAAGGAATTAAAACTAAGTTTTTCCCACAATCCCCTTCTAGGGGAGAAACTCATGTCACTGAAATGTTGAGCTTACTTTTCTTTAACCTTGTTATCAGCCTCTACATACCTTTTATTCTAAGCTACCGAGCTTCTTGATTGCATTTAGTTGACCACGAGTGACCCTAAGGCACTGGGGGACTGTCCGCTGGGAGTTGGAGTGAGCACGTGGTGCTGTAACAGGCATTGTTTTACATACTTTGTCTCCAGTATTCTGACACCAAGTGTCAACTGTGGTACTTTCTTTGCCTAGGATATTAATTCATAATTGTTGCTTTTGTTGATGGTTGATACCCTTTCCATTGATTTAAACCTAACACATTATTTCTATTCCACATACCTGGTAGGCGTGGATTCCAAAGCCACTGGACCACTTGAGTACATAAGTGCCACTGTTTAATGCAATATGTATATTCAGGTCTGTAAAGCTAACAGTGTGACTTGGAGTGCTTCCTGCAGATGATTCTGACTGTTGAGTATTTACATGGACCATGGTGATATCCAAAAGAAAAATGCTTTTTATATTTATAGATTATTTCATTGAACTATATATGAAATGGGTATCAATAAATGTATTTACTCCAAAACCAGTTTTTCTCCTTGTCTGAGGTATGAGAGGGTGGTGGTGGAACATTGGGTTGTCTCACTTTGCTGTTTTCTCATTCATTTATTTTTCTTTTTCTCTTTTTTTGAGACAGAGTTTTGCTCTTGTTGCCCAGGCTGGAGTATAGTGGCGTGATCTTGGTTCACTGCAACCTCCGCCTCCTGGGTTCAAGCTATTCTGCCTCAGCCTCCGTAGTAGCTGGGATTACAGGCATGTGCCACCACACCTGGCTAATTTTGTATTTTTAGTAAACTCGGGTTGCTTCATGTTGGTCAGGCTGGTCTTGAACTCCCGACCTCAGGTGATCTGCAGGCCTCAGCCTCCCAAAGTGTTGGGATTATAGGTGTGAGCCACCATGCTTGGCCCATTTCTTTTTCTTTTGTGGCTTCATGTGGTTAATATTTCTTATGTGTCAGAGTTTCAAGTTCTATCCCGATGTGGGAGTTTCATGGCTCTGTGTCTTCCCTGGCCATCTCTGCTTTAGGGTAGTAAATCAAAGCTCAGGTGAAAATATTTTTGGTTGGGTGTTTCATATCAGCACATCTCATGCATGGTGGGGAATATCCTGGGTCTGGCATCATGAATGATTTTATCCAAGCTAAGGATTAAGATGCATGAAGGTAGAACACACTTAAATTGTACCAATTTCAGCTTGTTTTTTGTTTCCTCCAGTTGCTGACATACTCATTGACACTTAAATGTCTCTTAAATCATCTCTACAAACACGTTGGGTCTAAACTAATCAGAGAAAAATAGATATTAGTTTATCAGTGGGAGGAAGATAGAGGTTGAACTGTCTTTTAATGTCATAATTGGACTACTTGGAAGTTGCTTTAATTCTGAAATGGAAATCACAGAAACAGTTTGAAAAAACTCTTGCGATACTATCTAATCTGCTCCCCTTTTTCAGATTTTGGAAACTGAGGCGCAGAGGGATAAGGAGCTGTGTTGAGGCCATAACTAGGAGGACTGTATAACTCAAATTCCAGATACTATTGAGAGTGGACAGGATGCCATTACTCAGGATGCCTGAGCAGCAGGTGTGAACTAGCACTGTCTGGGGTGCACCAAAAGTGGCCAGCCTCATCATAGATCTAGTTAGTGGCAAAGCAAGACTTGGCCTGCACACCTGGCTGCCGTGTCATGCGCCTTTACTTGCAGCCCCTAGCTTCAGGCTTCCATTGGTTAAATGGAGAGAATGCTTCAAGATGTATATGGTACGTAGATGCCCAATAAATGTTTTCCTATTACTGAAAATTATAAATTCAGTCAGTGGAGAAGTCCTTAATTGTGAAATAGAAAGTAAAGGTGGAAAGGAGACAACTCAGGATGAAGGAAACTGGAGAATAAAATGATCAAGGTTTTGCCTGAAATGTTTTGTATCCCAATGGATGTTGATCTTTACCAGGTTACTTCAAAGAGAACTAGGACAGATGGTTAAAAAAAACTTAAAGTCTTAAGCAGCAAGGTATTTTAGCTATTTCACATACCACCACTTCTCCCATTCACATTCATATACACACACACACATATATGCATGTATATAATGTCTCAATATAGAATGCTGGAGGTATTTGGGAGTTTCGTTAATTTACCTTCTACATCTTGAGTTCTGTATGGAGAAATGATTTAAAAGATAAAATAGAGCATTGTTGGAGAAAGCACTGTGTGTGAATTTTGGACTTTGGTAAGGATCACTAACCTTTGTTTTGCAAATGCTGAAAGCCCTTCCAATTATTCATAAGAGATTATTAGTATCATTATTGTTTCCATCTAAGCTAGTAAGTAAGCTAATAAGTTTAAGTGCTCCCCCTGTCCCTCTCAGGGATCCCAAAGGAACATAGTCTGTAAAAGGAATGTGGACAACAGTTGGACATAACTGGAGTTATTTGTTAATAGTAGCTTCCCCGAACTGTTTCACCAATGTTAGGAGACTGGATACAAATAACATCCAAGAAGGACATGAAGGAATAGCCAACCACCACTTACTATGTTAGGTGGTTTACATGTATTACCTTGTAATCATCACAACTCCTTGTGAAGTAGGTGCTATATTCCTATTTTATAGATGGGGAAATAGACACAGCAGTTTAATTGTAAAGTGGTGGCGTTAGAATTGGAACACGTGGTTTGATTCCATAACCTGCAACCACCACTCGACCTTCCTTTCCTAGTAGGCAGGGAGAGTTTGCTCACTGATGTGTTTGGCAAAACAAGGATTCTATAGTTAAGTTTTAGAAACTCGCGTTCTGTAGTCCCTCTTTGGAGATTACTACATACAGTTAAATATGAAAGGTTCTGAGAAGACCTGCAATAAAGAAGGCTGTTCAATCTTTGCTTATATCCCATGTTCCTAGATTTGACACGTTAAATGAATATTCAATCAGTGTAATAAACTCACTGTATTGAAATGTTTTCATTGGATTGGAAGTATGATTTTTACACTGTTTTCCAAGTATCTTAATACAACCATCGCCAGACTGGTTTCTTGATTGGCTAGTTCAGCACCTGCCTTTGTAGATAGTGAGCAGGAAGCATATTTAACTACTCTGTAACATTTTCTTAATATCTCTGCTCATTTAAGCCAGCCGTGCTGCCAAGCAGAGGTAAGCTTGTTTTTACCTTTTCAGCATGTTTGGTGGTGGTGTCCAAGTCTTTACTGTTAGGCCTCTAGGTGGCAGTGTTGTATTATTTAAACACAGCTTCTTGCTTTGTGGCTTTTGCACATATGCTCTGTCTTGAAAGTTTGTATTGCCCATATACCCAAGTGCACACCTAACTTAGAGATCCAAAGAATCCCCGAAGTATTTTCCCTGGGGTAATATTCAGGACTGATTTGAGATATTTTATTGGAAGTGGAGCAGTTTATGATTTTCACTTTTTAGTGAGGGGTTGGGTAAAAACGAAGGTTGTTGACATTTGCTTGATGGATTTTGAGCTACAAAAAGGCCTTAAGATAGCTCTATCTGCATTCTGATAGCAGGCAGAACTTCTTGCTTCCTCTCTAATCCATCTGTTGTAAATGTGTGTGCTCTTCAAGACTCCCATAGAAAGAAATGCCACATATTTGAATTAAAATATCTGTTTTCACCACTTTTCTTTGCCTCAAATGAAGTTTGTTGAAATTATTTCACATTTAGGCTTGAGAGATAAAATATGGCAGAGGAAAAGGTGCAGAATCTTATCCTTCCATGGGTACTTCTTTTTCTTTCTTTCTTTTTTTTTTTTTTTTTTTGAGACAGGGCCTTGCTCTGTCATACAGGCAGGAGTGCAGTGCACAATCATAGCTCCCTGCGTCCTCAACCTCCCGGGCTCAAACAGTTCTCCCGTCTCAGCCTCCTGAGTAGCTGCACCACCATGCCTGGCCAGTTTTTTTTTTTTTTTTTTTTTTAAATGTAGAGACAAGAGTCTCTCCATGTTGCCCAGGCTGGTCTCAAACTCCTGGAATCAGGGAATCCTCCTACCTCAGCTTCCCAAAGTTCTGGAATTACGGTTGTGAGTCATTGCTCCCAGCTTGTTTTTCTTTCTTGTAGAGCCATGTAATCTCTTCACAATCCCCAGCTGTGACTTTGCTCTGAAAAGACAAATTTTAATGTAAAAAGAACTAGATACACCAGTGCCTATTTAGATCTGTTTAAAATATAATTGAGAACATTGCAAAGGACAGTTATGAGGAACTGAATAGCAGGAAACTAGTTGTTCCTCCCCACATTTGAAAGTGCCGGTTACTACCAACATGTTGCCTGCAAAATGCCGCAACTTCCACTTTAAGATTCTTATTACACTTTAGGCTGACGCCCTTTTTGGCCTTAGCACAGCTACACCCAGGTAAATAAAAGTAAAAAAAATTCTTACACTTTAAAAAGCACCTTTTGAACTAAAGTGATCAAACACTTTGGTTGTTTTGCTGTTTGTTTTGTTTTGAGACAGTCTCACTCTGGTGCTGCAGGCTGGAGCGCAATGGCATGATCTTGGCTCACTGCAACCTCCACCTCCTTTGTTCAAGAAATTCTCCTGCCTCAGCCTCCAGAGTAGCTGGGACTACAATGCGTGCACCATCACACCTGGCTAATATTTTGTACTTTTAGTAGAGACAGGGTTTCACCATGTTGGCCAGGCTGGTCTCGAACTCCTAACCTCAAGTGATCTGCCCGCCTCCGCCTCCCAGAGGGCTGGGATTACAAGTCTGAGCCACCACACCCGGCTTGGAGTGATAAAATAATAGAAGTCATGTAAGAGACAGTTAATTTGGTTTATTACAACATAATGTGCAGAACGGACAGAACCTTGAAATATAAAAACGGAATATTAATCTTCTACAATGTTCTTTTTGCTTTTCTTTTAAAATGAGGTGCTGGTGCACACATTTTAGTAAATTGTGAATATTCTTTCCTTTCTTTTCATGTCCTCTCTCTTATCTCTGTGCAAATTGGCATGCAAACTTTGTGTTCCAGGTAATAAGCCTGCAGACGGGGCCCATCTTTCTCTGGAAAGCAGTGCTGGCATTCTCTGTACTGAGGCTTTTTCCCAAAAAAGATACTGGTTCTACAGCTTTGGAAGATGAACTGAGAAATAAGCTGATAGCCCTACCAAACATTTCTCGAATACCTGTCTTGACTTTGGATGTGGAGCTGTTGGCCATTTCCATGCTTGGAGGATACTTTTCTTCAGCTGCACTATAGCTCTTCCTGACTAGATGTCTAGCATGGAGGCTCCTAGGACTATTTCCTCACATGACCCCTGTGGCAGTCTATTGATGGGAATGGGACAATTGAGAAAGGCAGGCCGTCTGGCAAAAAGAACTCACTTAGGATCGGGGCCACAGGATCTCCATGGAAATGTTCTCTGGCCCACTAGAGTGTTGAGGCTGGAAGAAGGGGAAGAGGAGATCCAATTAGCATACTGTCTGGGAGCAGGGTGGGGTGGGAGGCAGAACTGGGCCTTAGGGAGGGCCTTGGTCAGTCAGTGGAAGGAAGACAGCTGGAACAGAAGTTAGAATGATTTATGCAGTGAGAAGGAAACCAGGTAGAGAGAGCAGTGCTCACCACTGAAAGATTTCTTATTTGTTGAAATGAAGATCTCTAATTTGTTCCTATCTTTCAGGTTTCTGTGCCTGGAATCTGGAAAAGGAGACAGATTTTCCTAGATTTTGCCTAGGAATGTTAGTGACCTTGAGAGACCTTCCAAACGGAGATCCGGGCCACACAGTGGCCATCTGGACCAGCCTCTATAGGTCCTTAACTCCCTTCTTCCAATGTATCATTAAGTCCTTTATTTATTCTTGATTTCTTTCAGATCCAAAATAATGGTCAGAAACGTGCTGTTCAGTGCTTGTCTCTTAGATCCTTTTCTTCTTTTAAAAAAATTGGGCTAGTCTATACTAATAATTGTACTAGTTTAATTAAAATTATGATTAGCAGTAGCATGCTTATCCTAATATTTGAGCACTTACACTTTGCCAACCATTGTGCTGAGAGCCTTACTTGTGCTTTCTCATCTAATCCATCCAGTGTGATGAGGTTGGAGCTATTGTTATAACCCATTTTACAGATGAGAAAACTGAGGCATAGACAACCTGCCTCAGGTTGTCTGTGGCAGGAACATATTGCTAGTTTTATTGGCATAGCTTGGAATCAAAGTCCCATCTCTCTGATGCCAGAGCAAAGATCTGCATTCCTAGTAGTAACAGAGCTTCTTAGAGGCTGCCAGGAAGGAAGGAAGGATGGAAAATGCTCCATTGGGACTCTGAACAGCTTATCCCAGAACTTTCTGAGAGTAGCTGTACATACCCATTCTGGCAAAGGCAGAATAAACTTTCTTCTCCTTGGGCATTTCCAGTCACCCTTGCAATTAGGAATGGCCATGTGAGTTCTACCAATGGAATGTGAGTGAAAGTGATGTATTCTATTTCTAGGCCTAGCCCATCTCAGGCATGATCCTCCATGTTTTTTTCCCTTCTATTGGATCACTGCTGATGAGCACAGAAATACTGTTGGAAATGCAGAGCCTCCAGGATTCCTGGATTACACAGTGAGAGGCTCATCTGCTGACCAGAAACACTTGCACTGGACTGATAAGCAGTACATAGATGTCTCTGGTGTTAAGCCTTTGAGATTATGGAGTTTATTTATTATAGCAGCTAGTATTACCCTAACTTATACACTAACACACACTATGGGTCCTGATTCTTGGCTAGAAGCTCAAGCAGGTAGCAACTGAATGAACCAGAAAGATCCAGTTTTTGTGACCAGTTGCAAAATGCCAGAAAGAAAATGTTTCTCAGGCAAAAGAGATTATAGTGATTACAGAATTTGAAATCGGGTTTATTGGATACTCCTCAGAGCGAACCTCCCGTGCAAGGAGTTCACTGAACTATCTTCGGAGTTCGTGGGTGGGTTTCAGAGGTTTCAAGAGCCCCCGAATTTCTGTGCAAAATTATATGTACCAACTGGACAGAGGGAACGTGGCCCTTTCAGTCTCCAAAAAGGTGAGGAACCAGTTGTGAATCTGAGCATAAGCCACTTAGGAGGCTTATTTAGAACAGAAATGCAAAATTGGACTTGGCTGCATGTTCTGGATTTCACATTTTTTTCCCTAGGATTTCCAATTCTGCCCCTTATATATGTAAAGACTATAAAAGGAGAGCTTTTCTTGAAACCGATACATTGGCATATGGTACAAGTGTCAATGAGCAAGTAAAATAGTCTGGGTGAGGGAAATCATGAATATAAAACATAATTGTCTTGTGGTCAAGTAGAACATGAAGCCAACATTTTGGGAGGAAAAATAAGCCTAGCTCATTAGTTTCCCCATTCTGGCCTGCCAGCTTCCTCTTCTCTGCATGTCTGAGGATCGCTGCCCTTCACGTCCCCTGGCAGGTCCTTTCTTCTCTAACGAGCCTTCCCCGACTCAGCAGCTTCCTCCTTGATCGCATTCCTCAGTGGAGGGGAGGAAAAGTTTCCTCAATCCTCCTTGGGTTCCTGACCAGGTCTAGTGAAACTGACAAAGACAGGTTAACAGAATCAGCACCATAAAACAGGGCAAGAAAAGAAAGAAAAGACAGGTTGACAGGAGAAAAGCATAACAGATTTAAAGTTTTAGATGACATGGGCCGGGCACCGTGGCTCATGCCTGTAATCCCAGCACATTGGGAGGCGGAGGCAGGTGGATCACCTGAGGTCAGGAGTTTGAGACCAGCCTGGCCAGCATGGTGAAACCCTGTCTCTACTAAAAATACAAAAAATTAGCTGGGCGAGATGGCAGGTGCCTGTAATCCCAGCTACTCTGAGAGCTGAGGCAGGAGAATGGCTTGAACCCAGGAGGCAGAGGTTGCAGTGAGCCGAGATAAGGCCACAAGAGCGAAACTCTGTCTCAAAAAAAAAAAAAAAAAAGAAATAAAGTTTTACATGACATGGGAGCCTTCAGAAACGAAAGCCAGAGACTGAAGGAAAACTGTCCATTTTCATGCTTTGATGAGATAAAGAATGGACAGCCGTGTAGGAATGGGATTGGACACAGAGGGTAAGACCTCATGGTAACAGACTGAAGGGGGAGACCCTGCAAGGCCTGCCCAGATTCTTCTTGGCCTGCCTATGCAGCATTCCTTCCTCCAGGGTATAGGGCAGGACACCTTCTGGAATGAGGGTTTAAGACCTACTATAATCAAGGTAGGTCAGAGAACTTCCTTTTCTTACACAAAAAAAGTGGGGAAAGTTTCCAGTAATATTTATAGGTTTTATGGCTGGCTTTGGGAGAGAGGGGTTCTAGTTGCTATAACTTACGTTGGGGAAGAGGAATTCCAGTTTTTTTTTTTTTTTTTTTTACCGGGTGTTACTTTCTCACGTAGGCTGGAGTGCATTGGTGTGATGATCTTGGCTCATTGCAACCTCTGCCACCCATGCTCAAGGGAGCCTCCCACCTCAGCCTCCTGAGTACAGGAGGAACTACAGGCAGTACCACCACGCCTGGCTAATTTTGTTTTGTATTTTTAGTAGACACGGTGTTTTGCCAGGTTGCCCAGGCTGGTCTCGAACTCCTGGGCTCAAAATGCTAGGATTACAGATGTGAGCCACCACGCCCGGCCAGAATTTCAGTTTTATGGCTTGCCTTTAGGTAAAAAGGGGAGCAGAAGAAAGAAGGGCCAGGTGCAGTGGTTCATGCCTGTAATCCCAGCACTTTGGGGGCAGATCATGAGGTCGGGAATTTGAGACCAGCCTGGCCAACATGGTGAAACCCCGTCTCTACTAAAAATACAAAAATTAGATGGGGATGGTCCACGCCTGTAATCCCAGCTACTCAGGAGGCTGAGGCAGGAGAATTGCTTGAACCCAGGAGGCAGAGGTTGCAGTGAGCTAAGATCATGCCACTGCAGCCTGGGCAACAGAGTGAGACTCCATCTCATAAAAAAAAAAAAAAAGGGGCAGGAGAAGATCAGAAAGACACTTCTGAGCCCCTTTCCTTCAGTTCAAAGTATTCAGCATGTCAAGGCACCATACTTTAGGGTATTGTGTTCTGAGACCCAACATTTAGAAGATTCCTGGCCCACATTTTGGCCCACCTCATTCCTTTTTTCAATCATTCTGTGTGTTTAATGAAATTCTTCAAGGGCAATCACTAGACTGAAGGGCAGAGTCTGTGCATTCACCAGCCCTCTTTCTGAGTGTACACACTCAGTACAGACTTCACCGTGCTGGGGAAGAATGGGAAAAATGTAGACAACATGACTGGGAG
The DNA here is from genome assembly GCF_049354715.1 of Callithrix jacchus. NCBI lineage: Eukaryota > Metazoa > Chordata > Mammalia > Primates > Cebidae > Callithrix > Callithrix jacchus. The sequence continues at coordinate 75,390,795 of NC_133508.1, read as the reverse complement.
ACACAACTTCTGATTCTTTATTTTTTTGTGAGACGGAGTTGTGATCTTGTTGCCCAGGCTGGAGTGCAATGGTGTGATTTCGGCTCACTGTAACTTCTGTATCCCGGGTTCAAGCGATTCTCCTGCCTCAGGCTCCCGAGTAGCTGGGATTACAGGCATGCACCACCATGCCCGGCTAGGTGTGTGTGTGTGTGTTGCTGCAAAGCTATCCTCTACACTATGACAGCTAGTTTTGTATTTTTAGTAGAGACAGGGGTTTCTCCATGTCAGTCAGACTGGTCTTGAACTACCAATCTCCAGTGATCTGCCCACCTCGGCCTCCCAAAGTGTTGATTTGTTTAAGGCTGCTCAGGGGCAGTGGTTGCTGGGCTTGCTGCGGATGACAGTGAGGTTCAACCAGTACTTACAGCCCTAGCTCTGGTCTGGGGTCCAAGCCAGATGCTTATTCATTCAACAAATACTTATCGAGTGCTTACTGGATGCAAGGCTCTGTTCTAGGCTCTCGGGATCTATCAGTGAAGAGAGTAAAGTCCTTGCCATTATAGTGCTGACTGAATTTCATCCTGACAAAAGTTAGGATGCAGATGGGGGAGAACGGAGGCTCAGAGAAGTGGCTTGCCCTAAATCATATAGCTAGTAAGCTGATGAGTGCTGATCCTCTGACTCCAAGTCCTACAGATGTCAACACATCAACAGAATAGGGAGGATAGATATTAGAGGAAATTTAATAACAAATTCCGGTGTATGTGTGTGACTTTACACACCAAGAACAAACAGATTATTTATGTTGAAATGTACTATTAAATAAAACAAGAGAAACTAGGAAACATACTTATTATATGTAATAGAGGAAGTTATTTATTTATTTATTTGAGATGGAGTTTCACTCTCGTTACTTAGGCTGGAGTGCAATGATGTGATCTCGGCTCACTGCAACCTCCACCTCCTGGGTTCAAGTGATTCTCCTGCCTCAGCCTCCCAAGTAGCTGCAAGTATAGGTGGCCGCCACCATGCCCAGCTAATTTTTCTATTTTTAGTAGAGATGGGGGTTCCACCATGTTGGCCAGGCTGGTCTCGTACTCCTGACCTCAGGTGATCTGCCCACCTTGGCCTCCCAAAGTGCTGGGATTACAGGCATGAGCCACCATACCCAGCCTGAAAGTTAATCTTTTTTATACAATTTTACAAATAAGTAAGAAATGCATTCTAAAACAAAATAAGGGAAAGATATTAGTGTGTGACACAAAGTAGAAGAGGCCAAAACCATGAAGACCCATAAAACCTCACTAATAATAGAAGAAATGAACATTAAATTAATGTTTCCCTTTCTCTTTATCAAATGGGCATTTTTTTTCAAAGGATGATATTCAATGTTGATGAGAATACAAGAACGGGATCTTTCATACCCGCTTTAACAATTAATTTTAGGAAGTTCTTAAATAGATTGATTCTTGTACTTCTTTTAAATGATATAGATTTGAAACATCTTATTACTTTTTTAAACTATATTAACAGTGTTTTCCAATTTTTCTACAGTATATGAATATGTATCCTTTTTATAATGAACAATATACATATATGCATTTTTAAAAATCCTATAAAAATTGAAGGGAATAGGAGGAGGAGATGTTTATTGGTTTTAATATGTCATAGAAAATGGTCTTAGACTGAGAGCAGGGACCTGAGTTTATTGACTGTAGTCTGCAAAGTTTCCAGGTTTCTTTTGTTCACTCTCAGCTCGTCTGGCTGCAGCTCATCGTCAGAGACTGATCAGCTCTTCTGATCCTCTGAGCATAGTCTGTGCAGTTTCTGTTGTTTTATTACGTGCCTAGAGCAGTGATTCTTCGCTGTAGTTGCTCTCTAGAACCACTTGGGATGAGTATAAAAAAATAGTGATACAAGGCTGGACATGGTGGCTCATGCCTGTAATCCTGAGGTGGGTGGATCACGAGTTCAGGAGTTCGAGACCAGCCTGATCAACATGGTGAAATTCCATCTCTACTAAAAATACAAAAATTAGCCAGGCGTGGTGGTGGGCATCTGTAATCCCAGCTACTCAGCAGGCTGAGGCAGGAGAATCACTTGAACCTGGGAGGCGGAGGCTGCAGTGAGCCAAGATCTTTCCGCTGCACTCCAGCCTGGACAACAAGAGCAAGACTCCGTCTCAAAAAAAAAAAAAAAATAGTGTCACCAGGCTCATCCCAAACTACAGTCATGTGTCGCTTAATGACGGTGACACATTCTGAGAAGTGTGTTGTTAGACAATTTCAGCACTGTATGAACATCACAGGGTGTACTTGCACAAACGGAAATGGTAAAGCTTCCTACATACCAAGGTTATAGGGTGTAGCCTATGCTCCTAGGCTACAGACTTGTACAGCGTGTTACTTACTGAATACCACAAGCACTTGCAACATGATGGTTAAGTATATGAGTACCTAAACATAGAAAAGGTACAGTAAAAATAGAATCGTATGGTACCACTGGACTACGTGTGGTCCATGGTTAACCAAACTGTCATTATGCAGTGCATGATTATAAGTAAATAAGGCTGTTCCCACGTGGCTTAATGTCAGTTAATGTTGAGAACCACCAGCTTCTAGGCTGGATCAAACTACCTCTAGCAATTTTGTGTGCCTACGCCTAGGCCACGTGACATAATGCAGGCTTGTTGAATTGACTTAAATAGGTTTGGTTTCTCAGCTCCTCAAGCACAAAGAATTGTTTTTGCTGCTGCTTTTTGTGTGTGTGTGTGTGTGTGCTAACCCAAAGTGTCAAAAAGAGACACACAAGAGGTGAAGAGGTGTCAGATGTATATCTGTTTGTCAGTACATTGTTCTTTCTTCCAAATTCCTGGGTTGTGACAGCTCAAAGTATCTGTGGTTAGTACAAATTTAAATTTAGTTATTGTTAAAATTTCAAAGCCAGATGAATTTTGATTCATCGGTTAAACAAAGAAATATGTTGCATTACACTATTTGACAGAAGAAATAATTAGTCACTGTAGGTTACAGTATTTAACCATCCTTGGCACTCTGTAGGTACCCAATAAATAGAGGAGGAATGAATGAATGAATGACAAAATGGAAATCAGGACAGTACACTGTCTCTCATCTTATACTTACTGTTATGGGGGTCTCTAGCTACTTCAACTACTTCCCATTCTAAATTCCCCACTAAAATTTTATTTGGGCCTTAGATGATCTGTTTAATTTGTAAATGTGAAGCCCAAATGAATATCACTGTTTTGGTGATGCTGTATTCAAAACAGCTTCCAAGTATGAAACCATCTTCAAAGTGAACCAGTTTCTGGGCTGGAACAATGTTCAACTGTCGCTGCAGAAACTGGGCACCTGTAGATGGTGTGTCATTTCCTCACAGTGGTTTAATGCCACCATTTCCTCTCATATATGGTCCCCTCCTTTCTCCTCTGACTACAGAGCCTAAAACACAAGTATGAGCCTCACCAAACTTCTCCTGTTGCATCTGCTCTGGAGGCAGGCATGATTCGTGAAAGCAAATGTCACTGCAGCAGCCATCATTTAAGACGTCCTTTTAAAAAATTCCAATTTCATCATTTCACAGAAGAATAGATCAATATTTCTACAGTTAAGAGTTTAGTTAAAAACCCTGCTGTGCAATGAAATAATGCATCTGCTATTGGCGTAGAGCGACTGGGATGTTAATTCCCTGGTTTTGTGTCAGTTAAGGGCAAATTAGCCTTCCAGCACCAGTCATGACTCATTATGTCATTATGTAGAAGGCACTTACTGTACCTCCACTACTATGCAATTTAGATCCAATAAAAATTGTGACAGCGTTTTTATCCACTTCATTAAGCTACTAATTTCTTGTAAAAAATGTACATTAATCTTTTTATAGCTTCATGCAGAGTGGCATATTTTTAGACTAACATTGATTAGGTCCTGGTTAAGAATAATTTTCACAGTACTTTTAAGAAATGTAAATAAAGTTACAATAATTTAATTTTTCAACATAGTTATGACAGTATTGATCTTAAAATGAACATGTTGGCTGAATTAAATGTGTAGCCCAAATGAAATACAGACTGAATATTTAAACATGCAACAAATTACAAAGCACGGCTTAACAATACCCTGAAAACAGAATGAAGAGAGGGAGCATGAACCTTCATGGAAAATATTAATTGCTCATATTTTAAAAGAGGTAAATGGGGATTTTTTTTTGACATCTGACTTCCCTACCCAAATGTTTAAAAAATACAGCAAAAAATAGTCTTCCCCTTTTGATTTTTCATTGCTTGTGAAGTATGAATGACTCTTCCACCTGCATGTGTTAGGAAAAAGTAGAAAAGAAGAAAATTTCCTCTGCCAGTGTTCCGATATTAGTGGGTCAGAGTCAGAGAAGACAGTGCCCAGGGTTTTCAGAGGGCACTGCGGGCGGTCGAGGGCAGGGTGTTGGCACCTGTGTACTCAGTGACAGAAGTTGCTCCCTCCGCTCTAATCATCTACCCAGATCTTTTGGAACGGGGCTGAGGAAGCCGCGAGTCACGTCCTCATTGGCTGTAAAGGTGAGCTCTAGATGCTGGCTGGCATTTCATGCAATTACTCAGGCTTCCCATTAGATCCTGACCTGCCTGGCTGGACCTTGTCTTCTTGCTCTGGACTCTGAGCTGTGCTCTGACTTTGCTCCCCGCTGGCAGTGGTGTCTTTTGCTCTTAGGTGAATGAACCCTCACTCTGTCCCAGCCTTCAAACCTACCCCATTCTAGCCCTTCTGAAAGTATCTACCATGTCAGCTCCAAGCGACGTGCAGGGAGCTAGAGGCAGTGATGAATGATTAGGCTTTATTGTAGGAGATACACAGAATGCAAACAGTACCATGTTGGAGTCAAAGACCTAGATTCTTCCAGTCAACATCTGTGTCCCCTCTCCAAGTCTGTCTCTATCTCCTGTTAGAAGGCTTTGTGCTGGCTGGGCTCGGTGGCTAGCGCCTGTAATTACAGCACTTTGAGAGGCAGAGGTGGGTGGATCACCTGAGGTTGGGAGTTCAAGACCAGCCTGACCAACATGGAGAAACCCCGTCTCTACTAAAAATACAAAAAATTAGCCAGGCATGGTGGCACATGCCTGTAATCCCAGCTACTCGGGAGGCTGAGGCAGGAGAATTGCTTGAACCCAGGAGGCAGAGGTTGCAGTGAGCTGAGATCATGCCATTGCACTCCAGCCTGGGCAACAAAAGCAAAACTCTGTCTTAAAAGAAAAAAAAAAGGCTTTATGCTGGATGATTTGCAAAAGGCTGCTATAGAACTAAAGTTCTAGGATATGAAGACCCCCTTCCACAGGCTGTGCATGGATGCTCACTTCCTTGCATTTTTTGAATATATTGAGCCCTGTATCTTTCCCAAAAGGTTAAAGTAGAGATGAATTTCTCCACGGAGACAGTGTAAGTCAGAGCTGCTCTAAGTGCTGTGAGCAGCCAGCTATGTCTCAGTACAAAAGACGCTGCAGCTGATGCTAAGAGCAATTATGATCTCATTATCAATGTCCAGGTCTTTGGCTCTGGAAGTGTGGTTGTCCACCAGCAGGCTTGTGTGGGACCAAAGGCCTATTCGTAGCCCATAGCCCAAGCAGCATCTCTCCAGCCCCTGGGTGTTCCCTAAAGAGTCCATAGCAGCTGGAAACACCTGCTCTGCTTTGTAGCTGTCCCAGAGCAGGGGCTCAAACAGAGCCTCCTTCCCTGGCATTTCCCAAAAGCCATTCCTCTTTGCAGTTGCTGCTGCCGCTTTCCAGATGTTAACTGCTGTGCCATCCTGTTCCTGAGAGTAAAGGTTGCCATTTCCATTTGTACAGTTTCATTTGCTCATTAGGAAGAACAGTCTCAGCCCTCACCTCTGAGAGTGTCATCGTTACTCTGTGAGGCAGGCGACGACCCAGAGAGACAAAGTGACCAGCCCAAGGTCACACAGCTGCTGTGCAGCAAGATATTAATGAGAAGTTAATATCTCGTGTTCAGGATATCAGAGATTGCAAAATGCTTTTGGTCACGGAGCAGAATCATAGTTAAGAGCTTGGGCACTGGAATTAAGGTAGATTTGGACTCAAACTCCAGCTCTTCCACTTACTGAATTCCTTAGTTTGAGTATATTACCCAATTTCTCTGACCCTCTGCTTCGTTTTGTTATCTTTACCAGTGGGGATAAATGCTTTTTAAGCTTGCATGGCTATGCTGAGGAATTTTTTTTTTTTTTTTTTTTGAGACAGAGTCTTGCTCTGTCACCCAGACTGGAGTGCAATGGTGTGATCTCGGCTCACTGAAAACTCTGCCTCCAAGGTTCAAGCCATTCTCCTGCCTCAGCCTCCCAAGTAGCTGGGATTACAGGAGCCTACCACCACGCCCAGCTAATTTTTCTATTTTTAGTAGAGACGGTGTTTTACCATGTTGGCCAGGCTGATTTCGAACTCCAGACCTCAAGTGATCTATCTACCTGCCTAGGCCTCCCAAAGTGCTGGGTTTTCAGGTGAGAAGCCACCGCGCCTGGCCTATAGTGGGGATTGAATGAGGTAAAATGTGAGTCACCCAGCTTCATACCTGGTGTGTATCAAACCCAATCAATGGTAGCTGTTATTATGTTTATTATTATTGCTATGAATTCATTTGACTCTCACCATAACCCCATGCAGCAGGTGTTCACTTATTCACATACGGACATTTATAATCATAATAGCTAAAATTGGAAGAAGGGAAGGATAAGAATTAGCATGGTTTGTTAGAATCTCCTCAAAACCTGCTCCTGTATTTCTTTCTGCCTTTGCCCAGCGCCACTTTGTCAAACTCCAGACCCACGAGGCTCCTGCCTTTTTCTTTCCTTGCACATGCCCAGGCTCCTCCCTGCTGGGCCTCATGCCTGGGTGACCTCCAGTTCTCAGGCCACATGCCTGACACAGGATCCAGCCCAGAGGAGGAGCTGAGCCGTGCCCCAGGCACCCAGCCTCTCTCTCCAGGAAGAACTAGTGTTCTGGGGTCACATAATTACTCCCCACAGAAAGCTCTTTCAACTTAAGTATAGGGTTCTGCATGTGATGCTGTCTGCGAGGCAACCCTGGGGACGGGAGGGAGGTTAAGTTCTGTTTCTCTTCAAAACAATGATTCCTCTGAGGTTTATACAAATACTCAATCAGTTTCTTATTATGACATTGTGAAGGAGCAGTTGGTTGCATCTTTGTAATTAAGACTTGAAGAGAAGTCAATGACAGTGAATACATTAGACTTAGATGCTTTTCACCCTCCCTGTCCTTCTTTTCCCTTATACCTTAGCATTCTCTCAGGGTGGGGCTGCTGCTCTGGATTCTCAGGCAGATCTGGCCCCCTCATGGCATCAGGTGAAGGAGGAGGAGGCTGTGGGCTGCCCCCTCCCCACCAGGCTGGGAAGACCCAGAGCTTGGGTTTGCAGGCTCCTTTGCCAGATGGTATTTGATACGAATATTGATGTTAATGGCGTTTGGATAATGACATTGTCTGTGGCAGGGGCTTTATTACTGTTATGAACAGCACGGTCCTGGAGGGAACCATTCTGTTTAGTTACCTTTGTGTGTGTGTTGCAAATGTTTAACAGATAATTATCAAGAGACAGTGTTCTAGGGGATTTGGGTTATTGCTAGATTCCCAGGCAGGTCCTGAAATCAGTCTGTGCCATGGAGCGGTGGCGCCTTGGTGGAGTCAGTGGAACTGCCTGAGATGATTCCCTTCCCTTCCTGCAGAGCGTGGTCACCCCAACCTTTCCTGCCTGTCCTTCCACAAGATATTCCCATTCTTGGAGGGTCTGCTTTATTGCAACCTCTCCATAACCAGATACATCAAAACCTACCTTTTACACTTCCTGGGGGAGTTTGAGCTTCTTCCTATTAAAAATGAATAATAAAATCCTCCGCTTTCATCCTAATGGGGTTAGTGGGAGGTGTTTAGCTTTTTATAGCTACCTAGCTGATCGAAAGAGGCAGATGAAGACATCACAAAATTAAGGAAGAGGTCATCATTAGAAGACCAGAGACCAGAGTCTTTTAAAAGCATTTCTGGTCTTAATTCAAAGTGCCTCTCTGGAGAGCTTTAGCAAGCTGAGCCCTTGGGTTTTCTCTGTTGGAACCAAAGCTTTGGTAAAGTGAAGACTGTAGCAGGCTTCTCTGCAAGGCCAGTGGAAGGACCAGTCCCTTCAGAGCAAATATGACACTTTCAAGATGGATTATGTGGTAGATAGTTAGGCCTGTTTCCCTATATCAGGCAAAAGCCTTCTGCCCTTGTGAGAAATGAATGAATGAATGAATGGGACCTCAGGTGTTTTCACAGCCCTGCAAAATGGTTTCAGAGGTTGGGCTGGCAGTTGCTACAGACCAAATGCTCCTGGGATCTCAGCGATCAGGCAAAGTGGGAAATCCGGAGGCCGAGCCAAACTCCTGGAAACAGCATACAAATGGATTGTTGTGTGTGCTCCTGGCTTGGACAGCGCAGCTCTAAATCTGAATACAAAACAGAGAAGATGCTCTTTTGCTCCTTTCAGACTAATGATTTTGTCCTTTTTCCCTCTCCTCTTCATTTTATTTCTTCATCTATAACATCTGCAAGAGGGCAGCCAGACTAATAAAACTGCGCTAAGCTCCTCTAATGCCAGCCATTGATCTAGGGGTGGGACCCGATTAATCAATGGGATTTTAGCGCTGTTCACATCCCCGAGGGACATCAGGCCCAAAGACAGTTCTTTCCTCTGCAGAAGGGAGGAACCTGAGAACGGATGGAGTGATTCTCTAGCTGTAGATTCTGGGAGATGGTGAGAGGCAGGGTGCTCACCCCCTAGGAACGGCCTTTATGGCAGTATCGGAGGGCCACGGTGGGTGTTTGATGGCTTTGCTTTGGGGATGTTCACTTGTCCTGGCAGTGACACCACTGCAGGATTTGTGGGACCCGAGGCCCCTCTCACATGACTACAGGACTTAGACGTCATCTCCTGTAACCCCTGCCATTGCGCAGAGGGGAAACTGAGAACCAGAGAGGGAAGGTCATACAACGAATTAGTAACACCGTAGAACTACATTGCAAGTCTCCTGGGCTTGGCTCTTTGCCTTCCCAGTGTCTATAAGGCTGAGTCAGGACCAGAACCTGTTGCAACCATCAGATGGTTGATATAAGCCGTGAGAGAGTTCAGGCAGGATACAGACACCTGAACTGAAGAATTCAGTTTGAGAGAATTATAACGCATTTAAAAAATTGGCTGGATATTCTTTTTCTTCCTTTGTGTTTTTATTAACGTTTTAAAAATTTGGGGCAATTACTTATATAAAAATGCATAAAACATAGATACAATCTGACAAATAATTTATAAGCAAATACCTTTGTAACCACCACCCAGGTCAAAACTGGAGTATTGTCAGCCCCACAAAAGTCCACTGTATGAGCTAAGTGTCCCTTCTCTCAACCCTCTCCCTCCTAGAAGTAATCATGATCTTGATTTTTGTGATAATCATTTCCTTGCCTGTCTTCATAATTTTACACCCAAATAGCATATTGCTGCCTGCCTTCAACTTTATGCAAACAGAGTCATAGTGTGTGCGCTCTTTTGTGTCATTTCTTTGATCTAACATCGTGAGATTCCAACATGCGAATTATTTTAAAGAAATCTACTAGAGCACTGCCCTGTGAAGTAAAGTGTGATCCTTAGCGTAGCTCAGGCTAGGTATGGGTATGGCAACAATGGTGCCCCAAAGAGGCTGTTTTTTCGACTTTGTTTCTGGTTGTTCTGACCAAATCACTTTAATTTATTTAAGCTTCAGGGACCTGATTGTTTCATGAATGCCCTCAAAATATACACAAATTTTTGGGTCACATAATTGTGTGTGTGGAGGTGGCAGGAGGTTTAGATCTCCAGGCTGTAGGGCCAGGGGTGGCAATCCCAGAATTCCTTCCTTTGAAAGGAGGCACCTGACTCAGGCTGTGAGCCCCTGGGAGCAGGAGTTGTTTTATCTGTCTTAGATCCCCAAGGCCCAGGATGGAGTCAGTCTATAGGCGGAGATCAATAAACATTTGTCCAGTGAACACAAGAATAAAGGTCACTTAGCACAGGCCTCTGCAGGACACCTGAATTTCCTCCACAGTACAATCTACGACTGTTTCCTTGTGGGGCTGATGGAGGCCCACTAAATGCCAAAAATCAGCTTGTTGGTGAAGACAGGAATCTCGATCATCCTTGATACGTTTGTGTCTTACATTGGAAAAGACCTTAGGAAGGTCGGTTAACCAGACGTGCTATTTCTCTAGAAATGACAAAAAGGGAGTGTGAGAAAGAGAAGCTTTTGTTAAAAACAAACAAAGCCTGCAATGTGCTTTTGCAGAGAGTTGCTGGAGAGTTGGGTGGGGCCATCCAGGTCTCCTGGCCCTGAGGTGGAGGTCCTGTGGCCACAGACGCTTCTCCAGATAGCTCTGAGTCCACTTCTGGGGTCTCCTGTGCACTTCCTGCCGACTCAGAAGAGATAGCTGAAAGTGGAGCCATCTCTGCTTCTCTGGTCAGCCGGGCAGGCTGCATAGCAGTTTGAAGGAAAGTCCCTGTTTTCCACTTCCTCCTGCCTATGCTCAGTGACCTCCATCTGCTCCAGGCAGGTCAGGCATCAGACAGCTACAGTGGCAGCCACAGATGCAAATGCATATGGCTTGAATTATTTTTGCTTTAATTTTTTTAAAAAGCTCACCCTTTGATGAAATATGTAAGGCAGTCAAGACTCACAAGAGGTTAGACTCAATCCCTTCAGCACCGCTGCAGGCTCTCAGAACTTGGATGGAATCCGTCCCAGCCCCAGCCCCACCCCTACCCCTACCCCAGACACTGTAATTTATAAGCACGCATTTGTTTGTAGGATGATTCATTAAGTCCATCTTCCGCACCAGATGTGATTCACATGACTGTTTTTTGACTATCAGTGTTCAGCTAAGAGTTTAGTGGATATTTGGCGATGGGGAAGCATTGGTTAATGCATGATGGGTGAATGCTGAGGGGGTCTAACTTGGCTGTGGACGGAAGGAAAAAGACCTCCTCCACAGTCACCCGGGTCTCAGTGAAGGACGGGATAGGAGCACTCCACCAACAACCACTGCCTGTCCCCAGCCCGGACCCACGGCCAGGGAGGAGGTCCCTGGGAGCCCGGGAAGGCGCCGCGGGGAGGCTGCCTTCCTGGAAAGCCACGCTTGGAGCTGTCTTCAAAAGCCGCGACGCAGCCCCCAGCGTTTGAGCACGAATAAATCATTAGCATTTTATTTACAATTCTGGGTTTACAATTCCTAGAAAAGGATCCTGCTGTTCAGCACGGATTCCTGCTTCGCGGGATTTCCCCAGCGCCTCCTTCCACCTCCCGTCTAGGGGGACCGGGTTCCTCAAGACGTTCCTGCGGTGCGGAGTGGACGGAACGGGTGGTTTCGGGAAGTGGGGCGCCGTCCCTCGGTCCCGCGTTTCCCGACGGCCCCGAAAGAGGAGTTGTATCCTCTCGGTTTTATCGAGAAAGGACTGTTGGTCCAAAGAGGGCTGGGCGTGCCCAGGGTCACACAGCTCGTGCTGAAGCTTGCGCCCCAACCCCTGGCCTGGGAACCCCGCCGCGCAGCCGCGGACCCGGGAGCCCCCAGCTCTCGGCCGGGCTCCGCTCCCCGACGGCACTCCGCGTGGCCGCTAGATGGCAGCCTTGGTCTCCGCCGCCGGCGGGCGGGAGGGCGGCCGCGCTCCCAGGGTCCGGAGAAACCCGCGCACTGCACTGAGGAAGGTACTGCCGCTGGCACCCGAGCCCTGGCTTCTGGGGCCCGACTGACCAAACGAAGGAAAGAGTTGCTGGAACGGAGCGGGGGCTTGCTCTGGGCTCCCACGGCGCGGGGTCCGAGGCGCGGCGCTCTGTCTGGGGTGGGCTCCCACCGGGCGGGGGCGCCTTCAGCCCCTCTTGGGCAATGCCAGCCGCGTGCACAGGGCCCGGGGGCGGCGGGGCGAGACCCTGCCTGCCTCTCAGCCCCAGCGATGCCCCTTCCACCCGGACCCACAATGGCAGATGGAGGCACCCGCCCATCTCCTCGGCAGCACCTGTGGGCGATCAGAGATTGGCATGTCTCAGAGGCTGGCACACGGGTGATTTAGGCCCAGTGGCTGGAGAGAGACGTCTGTGTGGGCAGAGGAGGTGGTGGTGCAAGGCCCTGCCTTTCCTACATCAGAGGGGAGGTGGGACTCAGGGGACTGGGGTCAGTCCTCTTGTCTCTTGAGTGTGCACCGATATGAATTCTTGGGTTCGTTTCATTGGCCCCTTTCTTTGGGGCTCAGAGTCGTAGGTTCTCTGCTTTTAAGGTCTCACATTACAGTGCTGGGATCTGCCTGACTTGTTGTTGAGGTCTACAAAGGACCCTCTCACCTCCCTTCTCTATTTACGCTTCTTCTTCGTATTTGGCTTCTTTCTTTTCTAGGTGGAAGGGGCTCAATATTGTGAATTTGACTTGGCCTACAGGTCATCTTTATGCACTGGGCAGCAACAGACCTGAACTGTGCTTCAGATTCTGAGAAACTGAGCCTTGTCCTGGCCCTTGGAGGTGCGGACACTGAAGCCTAGAGGGGGAAGGCCTTTGCCAAGGTCACTTGGGGCATCCAGTTTTCCCAATCCAGGACTCTTGCTGCTGCCAGGTCTGTTTCAAAGACTTCCTCTGGATCCCAAAGTCCTTGCAAAGTTCTATGCTTTGCATTGCTTTTTTTGGTTGTTGTTGTTGTTGAGATGGAGTCTCTCTCTGCCACTGGGGCTGGAGTGCAGTGGCGCAATCTCGGCTTACTGTAACCTCCACCTCCCGGGTTCAAGTGATTCTCCTGCCTCAGCCTCCTGAATATCTGGGATTATAGGAATGCACCACCAAGCCTGGCCTGTTTTTTTTTTTTTTAAGTAGAGATGGGGTTTTACTATGTTGGCCAGGCTGGTCTTGAGCTCCTGATCTCAGGTGATCCACTGACCTCGACCTCCCCAAGTGCTGGGATTACAGGTGTGAGCCACTGTGCCGGTCTGCATTGCTTTTGAGAGTCATCTGAAGCTTTGTCCCTGAGTGTGTGGGCCGTTAGCTCCTAGGTGTAGAGCTGGGTGCTGAAGGGGTGTTGCACCTCAGAGTGGCTCTCCAGGCCTTGCCTTCCCCAGTCTGGTCAAATGAAGGCAGTCGGGGACTGGTGGTGTGAACATCATTCGATAATATCAGTAGCCCCTGGGAAAGCCACGTAGTACACGGAGGTGAATGGAATAGATATCTGCCACCTGTCCCTCTGTTAAGATCACAATTTCCATGACAGAGCCGCTCTCTAATGGAGCCTGACAACTCGGCTCAGGCGCCAGTGGCTCAGAGCACACTTCCATGAGAGGGCCAGTGTGGGATCTGAAGCATGAACCACGCCTTGCACTGGGAGGAGGCATAGGGCGGCAGAATACCTTTTCAAAATCCCCTTGGAAACCAGTACCCAGCACCTATCAGGCCTGGCATCAAATTACCCAGTAATGATTCCATACAGCCATGCAATTGGCCCGGGTGGCAGGGAGCCCACCAACAGACCAAGGGGGAAGGTGGCTGTCTCAGGGGGCCTTCAGTTCCAGCTCTGGGCCAACAAGCCGTCTCTGAAGCCGCTGGAGAAGTACCCCTTTGATAGCATGCGAGGGCCTAGAGCAGCCGTCTTTATTGGCAGCCAGAGACGCTGTTTGGGGAAATGGAAAAACTTGTGTCGGCGGCGTCAGTCTTGTAAAGGGGTAGCCAAGCAGTTTGCAGCGTGTTCTGTTCCTCGCGCTGCTGCCACCGCCTCGGCTCCTCAGAGCTTGCCGGGGAGGAGAGAGGGGGAGGAGGTGACCGAGTTCACGTCCCCACTGCTGCCTCTCCTGGAGTGATGGATGGCTGGCTGCTCAGGCGGGGGAGCGCCTGCACAGCTCCCTCTGCAGGAGCGAGCTCAGCCTCCCACACCTGGTGCCGAGGCTTCAGCAAACTCCCATGGCCCCCAGTGCCCGAGAGTGTGTGCTCTGGGTCAGTTAGCTTGGCTGGCTACTTCAGGTTAATGAGACCGTCCTTTTCAGTTTCACCCTGATCTGTGACAATCTCGAACAAACATCTGTCGCTTCCTCTGGGCTCTGCTCCACCCTTTTACAGCAAACCCAAGTGTGTCTCCCTGAGGCTCGGGAGGTACCAGGACTCACCTGAGTCTTCTGAGGGTGGCACTTGGGTTAGGGAACAATTTACCCGTGACGGAGACAGAGATCAGAGGGTAGGTATTGGGTCGTCTTTTCTTTAAAGGATGGTACATTTTAGAATTCCATTCATTGAGGGCTCTAGTTAATCTGTTAAGTGCAGGAATAAGATTCTATTTTGCCTTTTTTTTCTACTCCAAAATGTTCTTAGTAAGTCTTTTGTAGCTGGGAATTCTGCAGTTGGAACCTGGGGGTGGGGAATGAGGGTTGGGGAGGAGAAACCTCCCTGCCCCTCACCAGAAGGAGCCTTGTCTTTGCAGTTTGCCTCATGTCAGGGGATCATTGGGTTTAGTTCATGATGAAAACCAAGTTCCAGCTGTGACTTCAGGGCAGGACTTGTGGATGCTTTGGCTTCTAGGGGCCAAGGTGCTTAAAAATGACCTCACCAACAACGATGAGGGATAAAATAATGTACAGCAGTTTCCATTTCTTGAGCACCTAGTTATGTGTCAGATTCTGTGCACTTTACCTCCATTCTTTCATTTGATCTTCAGAGCAGTCTTGTAAAACAGGTGTTATTGTTATTCCCATTTTACAGTGGAAGAAACTGAAGATCAGAGAGATTAATTAACTTGCTTAAGGTGACGCAGCTGGAAAGAGACAGAGGCAGAACTCAGCCCAAGTCCTTTTGGTTCAAAGCCTTGCACTTAATCATTCTGCTCTATTGCTACAGAAACCTGCAGTTATCTTGTTGCAAAGCATATTTGGAGTTTGGGGAAACAGCCTTTAAAATTATGTTACAGTTTTACAGTGAGTCGCTGTTTGGTTTTGCTGCTTCTCTCTCTTTCTCTTTTGTTCTAAAACAGTGAAACCAAAACAAAACCCCCAAATCTTTTACTTCCCAATGGGTCAGTTAGCTTGGGTCAGCCCAATCAGAGGAAGAAGAAACTGCTGAGTTTTCATTGTTGGCTTATGTGAAAAAGAAGTTGCCTTCAAAATTATTCATTAACTTAACCAATATTTGATGCACTTACTGTGATGCCATCTTGAGTATCTTCCTTACGTTTCTGTGCCTTGTTTCTGGTGTGCCCCAGAGTCCAGATGGACCTGGAGAAGTCTGGAGTTCTCCCTTGGTACTCAACCATACTTGCTTTTCAGCCTCCATAAGGATGGAAAGAGGGGTACCTGATGAGAAATCCCTGCACAGACTGCTTAGCTGAGTTGGCTGCAAGTTGGCTCAGAGCCAAAGAGTGTGAGAAACTTTCAAATTTCAAAACTGCCCTGGGCCAATTTAATAAACTTCTGCCACCTCCATCCTCTCCACATTTTTGAATTCTCAAATATTCACTCCTATCTAAGACACGTACAAGAGTGAAAGGATTTTGGAATGTTAATAATGCAGAATTTTACAGCACAGCAAGGTGAATTCTCAAGGGGTGATGGTTAACATCTGCTTTCTCTTTTCCCAAGATAACAATGGGGAAACCTGTGCACAAATGCACACACCAAGCCAGGATTGTGAGGGCTGAGTCTCTCTCTCTTTCTCCCTCACTCTCTCAGTGAAGAAGTAAATTTTTTGCAGATCCGGCACTAGGCACAATAACCAGAAAATTTGGATGAAGCAGGCATGACAGTGATGGGAAAAAAACTAAAGCTAGTCTCTTGGGGACACTTGCTGCACTGTGAACAAGATCCTTTCTTCCAGGGGGTCTGAAAGATGGCATGAAGCAGTCTCCTTCCTCCCAGTGGGGCATATTCTTAGCAAACAGCATCAGAGCTGTGGTCTTGACATGTCCTCCTCCCGGCAATTGGCAGGAGGCTTTGTGTCAGAAGGAGACAAATGGAAGGAGCCATCCAGATTCTAGATGTGAGTTCTGGAGCGCCCAGAGAGTCTCAGGCTTGCCTCTTTGGGGGCATCTGTGTTTCTACCATTGAAGCTGCTCTCCAGGGTAAAGGGCTACCAGTGAGCTCCAGAAGCAGAGGAACCTGGGTCCCAGTCCCAGATCTGCTGGAGGGAACCCAGGTAAATGACCTCTACCATCCTTAGTCCTCTCGTTTATAAAGTGGAGAGAATAATACTGGCCTTGTGGGTTGGTTAGCACTGAGGCTGACTCAATACAAAATAACGCTTTCAAAAAACCACACATAAATACCTATAGTCCACACTTGCTTTCTAAGACCTGTTTCATGCCCTTCAAGCTGCACATCTTATGGAATAAATTATTCTGTGACTTGGAACTAGGTGACCTGGAATCTACTTTCTGACCTAGCACAGCCCGAGATTCACTTGAATAGGCCTATAGAAAATGATCCAGATTCAAATCTCAGAGCGGCAGAGACATCCTTTGAAGGGAATCTCCTGGTTAGTTCTATGGCAAAAAACGACCCAGAAATCATTTTTTTAAATGAAAGGCGTTGGTTGGGCACGGTGGCTCACGCCTGTAATCCCAGCACTTTGGGAGGCCGAGGTGGGTGGATCATGAGGTCAGGAGTTTGAAACCAGTCTGGCTAACATAGTGAAAACCCATCTCTACTAAAAACACAAAAAATTAGCTGGGCATGGTGGTGGGTGTCTGTAATCCCAGCTACTCCAGAGGCTGAGGCAGGAGAATCAATTGAACCTGGGAAGCAGAGGTTGCAGTGAGCTGAGATTGCGCCATTGCACTCCAGCCCAGATGACAGTGAGAGACTCCATCTCAAAAAAAAAAAAAAAAAAGAAAAAAGAAAGGTGCCAACCTTATGTTTGCAGCCACCCAGAGATTTTTATTAGGGGGTTTCTGTGCTGAAACAAATGATTCTCTGTGTTGCGGCAACATCTTGCAGCTCAGAGAAACGTGAGGAAATGGAATGGCCAGGCCTCTCTGTGTGGATGCCGTCTTAGCCCAATATTGGAAGCCCTGAACCACTGCACTGGTTTCTCTCTTTCCTGTGCATAATGCAATTTAAATCCCTTGTTAATTTCCAGGTCGAGTTTCATTCATGAGGATAATCTTTAATTGATGTTAAATATAGGGATCAAGTTAAGTGCATTATTTCTTTTTTACAAAGTGCTAATTGTTCATGTTCTCATAAATTATTTTCTCTTCTCATGTAGCAGATTTTATGAAAGAACTTCTCAGCCAGTGCTTTTAACCTCATTGTATGAATATTATCCTGTAATCAGCAGGTCGTTCAGATCCTTCCTGTGCTGATGATCTCCATGTCACCCTTCAGAGCAGTAAGAAGAAAAATGAGCTCGCTTTGAGTGTATGTATATATGGGTAGGCTCACAGACGTTAAAAACAATATTTATTCCTGGCCAACATGGTGAAACCCCATCTCTACTGAAAATACAAAAATTAGCTGGGCATGGTGGCACGTGCCTGCGGTCCCAGCTACTCAGGTGGCCGAGGCAGGAGAATTGCTTGAACCCGGGAGGCAGAGGCTGCAATGAGCAGAGATCGTGCCACTGCATTCCAGCCTAGTGACAGAGTGAGACTCCGTCTCAAGAAAACAAAACAAAACAATATTTACATTCAAACATTTTTAAACTTTAAGTGTATTTTTTCTCAGCTGCTTCTGTTACTGCTAAGACCCTTAGGAGTTCAGCCTGAAATTAGTTTTTTTTTTTTTGTTTAGATGGAGTTTCGCTCTTGTTACCCAGGCTGGAGTGCAATGGTGCTATCTCAGCTCATTGCAACCTCCGCCTCCGGGGTTCAAGCAATTCTCCTGCCTCAGACTCCCGAGTAGCTGGGACTATAGGCGCGCGCCACCACGTCCAGCTAATTTTTGTATTTTTTAGTTGAGACGGGGTTTCATCATGTTGACCAGGATGGTCTCAATCTCTTGACCTCGTGACCCACCCACTTTGGCCTCCCAAAGTGCTGGGATTATAGGTGTGAGCCACCGTGCCCAGCTGAAACTAGTTTTTTAAAAAGGTTCATTAGTGTTAAATATATTCACATTGTTGTGCGACTCAACACCAGCCATCTCAGAACTCCTTTCATCTTGCAAAACTGAAACTGCACCGTTCAGCAGCTCCCCATTTCCACCTCCCTACAACCCTGGCAACCACCATTCTACTAACTTGGTACTAAGTGGAATCATACAGTATTTGTCTGCTCGTGTCGTGACTGACATTTCATTTAGCGCAATGTCCTCATTTCATCCACGTTGCGGCAGGTGTCAGAACTGCTTTCCTTTTAAAGGCTGAATAATATTCCCTTGTATGTGTAGACCACACTTTGTTTATCTATTCCTCTGTGGATGGGCAGTTGGGTTGCTTCTACCTTTTGCCTATTATGAATAATGCTGCTATGAACCTTTGTGTACTGCCTGAGATCAAAACAGGAGAGTTCCCTGACAACCCTTGCAGGACATGTGACAGGGGTTTGGCTCTCCTGTTTGGTTCCTGGCAGCCGCTCAGACCCCTGAGGGGAGTAGGAGCACGCAGACAGACAGGTGCAGGAGCCCGAGTGGGCGTGTATTACAGCGTGCCCTTTTAGCCCTGTCGTGGATCAGTTGAGTGTTAACCAGCTCAATGGACCCTCTGCCTTTTTGCAAGGGCAGAGGGCCATGTGACAGCTTTCTGTATCCTGAGCTCTTGCCCAGAGTACCCAGAAGAGTCAGGTCACACATGGGCTTGTAGGATGAATGCAGGGTTTTACTGAGTGGTGGAGGTGGCTCTCAGTGGGACGGATGGGGAGTCAGAAGTGGGGTTGGAGTGGGAAGATAATCTTCCCCTGGACCCTGGCCATCCAGCAGCCAAACTCCTCTCAGCATTCAGGCATCTCTCCTCTTCTCTCTTTCCCTTCTGCATCGTTCCACCATTCATCTGCTTGTCTCCTAGTCTTTCTGTCTACTTGAGGTTTGAGGTTTATACAGGATAAACGTTGAATGGGATTTAACCTCGAATGGGTACAGGATAGGGTGCATGGTGGGCCAAAAAGCAACTTTTTGTGCTTCCCAAAGTGATGGTATTCTAGGTGTGAGCCACCGCGCCTGGCCTCAAATTTGAACCTCAGTCTACTTGACTCAAAACCTGTGTCCTTGACCCAAACAATACAATACAGTGCCTCTTTCAAGGACACCAAACCCCATAAAAACAAGGCTAGGGAGCTGTGTTCCTTGGGAGAGTCACAGGTTTTATGCCAGGAGAGTTCAGAGGAGGATGAGATGGCTGTCTTCTTGGGATCAGAGATGACTTCTGAGGGAAGTGATGTTTGGGCTGGAGCAGGGAAAATGAGTAGGTAGGATTTGGGTGGGCAGAGATGAGGGTGGGGGAGGCAGAAGATTGTGCAGGAAGGGGTGTCACAAACAAAGGACAAGGGAAAAAAGGTATGAGAGGAGTCCAAGGCAAAGCAAGCAGCTTGGGCGGAGAAAGGCTGTGCTGGGAGCTAAAGCTCTGGAGATATTCATGAAGTCAAACCGTCTGAGCTGGAAGGGATGAGAGGTACAGACTTTCATTTTACAGAAGAGGAAGCCACGCAGCAGGGAGGCCGAGCAACAGGCCAAGGCCACAGGAAAACAAGGCTCAACTCTCCAGACTCTAGTCCAGGGCTTGCTCCACAGCAGGTCAGAAAAGACTGAAGACCTGTTTGTGTGGATGATGCGAAAGCCCTGAAGATGTTGCAGCAGAGGGATGGTGCAGTTTGGACCTGGTATTCTGAGGCTCGGACCCGTAGGGCCGTCCTAGAAGTGAAGGTGGCGGTTGGTCACAATCACACACAAACAAGGGCTGCTATGACTCAGGAGCCCTGCTGGTTCTGGCTATGGGCCTGTGCTGGGTACACAGGGCAGCCCCTCCCTGCAAACCCAGTAACTTTGTAGTTACTGGGTTTGCTTCTTCCATGGCGGGTAAATTTCCAGATTTTTTTTTTTTTTCTGAGACAGAGTCTTGCTCTGCCACCCAGGCTGGAGTGCAGTGATGTGATCTCAGCTCACTGCAGCATCTCCCTCCCAGGTTCAAGAGATTCTCTGCCTCAGCCTTCTGAGTAGCTGGGGCTACAGGTGTGTGCGACCATGCCAGGCTAATTTTTGTATTTTTTTGTAGAGACAGGGTTTCTCCACGTTGGCCAGGTTGGTCTTGAAATCCTAACTCCTGGACTCAAGTGATCCACCCGCTTCAGCCTTCCAAAGTGCTGAGATTGCAGCAGTGTGAGCCACTGCACCTATCCTAGACTTTTTTTTTTTTTAATAAAACAAAAATGAGCGGCCAGGCGTGGTGGCTTACAATGTAATCCCAGGACTTTGGGATGCCAAAGTGGGAGGCCTAGGCAACATAGTAAGACTCTGCCTCTAAAAAAAATTAAAAAATTAGCCAGGTGTGGGTGGTGCATACCTGTAGTCTCAGCTACTCAGGAGGCAGAGGCAGGCGGATCGATTGAGCCCAGGAGGTTGAGGCTGCACTGAGCTATGATTGTACCCTGCACTCTAGCTTGGGCGACAGAGTGAGACTGTCTCAGGAAAAAAAAAAAAAGCTCATTTTGAGTGTTTGTATGTATGGGTAGGCATACTGGGGGCAGTGTGTACCAGGATGGTTAGAACACATGCTCTGGAGTCAGACAATGTAGGCTGGAACCCGCCTCTGTACTGTAGTTTTCTTGGTGTAAAAAGGGAAATGTAATAGGGCTTTTATGCAGATTAACTGTGCCTAGCATTGGAAAACACCGATGTTCAATGTTAGTGGTCATTTTCCATGTGGGTATTTCCAAGATGGCTTGGGAAGATGTTTTGTCCTGAGGGACAGCCAGCCCAGTCACACAGCACTGGCTCTCAGATTGCAGAGCCTGTCCTGGGTTGAGAACAGCAAAATCAGAGGGCCCAAAGGCTAATGCCAGGTGCCAAGCCTTTGATGTGCAGATTTTGATGGCCATGGTTAAGTCTGAAAAGCTTGCTGCTTGGGACTGAAGTCAGACCGTTCTGTTCTTTCATCCATTCCACAAATGTTTATTAATGGCTTTCTATGGCCAGGCATTGGCCAAATGATGATGTCTGCACGTGGAGGTGACTGCGCCTCTGCACAGGCTGGACTTGGCATTGTGTAACTCCTGCCCAAGGCAGGGCCCTTCACGATTTTTGGAAGCTTTTTGGTACCTGCCTGTGGCAGGATCTGTTTTTGGTGTATGAATGCATTTTGCTTTGTTTCATTCCTCAATCCCTGTGCTCTTCCACTTCCTCTGCCTCAGGGATTCTTACAGGAGACAAAGCAGGAGTTGACTGAAGAGCTGAGTCTCTACTGTAAAAGCCAAAGCCCCTTGCAGAAATGATGCTGAGTGTCTTAGAGAGTGGGAAGCACCTTGGAAAAACACTTAAGAGGGACAAGATAGAGCCTCATGGTCCCTCCAAGGGAGTCACAAGGATCTATGTCCAGGAGAGATGACATGACTTCATTTTTTGTTTTTTGAGATGGAGTCTCGCTTTGTCACCCAGGCTGGAGTGCAGTGGCGCGACCTTGGCTCACTGCAACCTCTGCCTCCCAGGTTCAAGCAATTCTCCTACCTCAGCCTCCTGAGTAGCTGGGACTATAGGCATATGCCACCACGCCTGGCTAATTTTTTGGATTTTTAATGGAGATGGGGTTTCACTGTATTAGCCAGGATGGTCTCGATCTCCTGACCTCGTGATCCACCCACCTCTGCTTCCCACAGTGCTGGGATTACAGGCATTAGCCACCACGCCTGGCTGAGTCTCGTGGAAGTAGCAGAGCCGACTGGCTGCCCAGAAGAGCTGTAAGGCTGGGATCCCCTGGCATCTCTGCAGGAACAAGTAGGGCAGATGACTGATGGGTGACCAGAAGCCCTCTCTGAGGCTTGGTGCTGCAGAAGACCTCAGGATCCTGGAGTAACCTCAAGGCAGAGAAGACCCCTACTAATGACAGGTTAAATTTCCCATGGTTTAGAGGGCTGGGTCCTCAGAGCTGGACTCAAGCTTAACAAACAAAAGTATTCCTTGGACACTTGAGTTTGAAGATTGCACTATCTCTCAATTTTAGCCACACAGTCCCTAGAGTAGCCGGGACTATAGGCATATAGAGGGAAGTAGAGCAGACACTGATAACCACCTGACAGGTGAATGAGTGTGCTCAGGGAAGTGCAAGGCAGAGATGTGTTCCAGAGACCCGGGAGGAACGTGGATGGCATTGTTGTGAAGGGCTGGCAGGTGAGGACACAAGTTACTTGGGAGGCTGAGGTAGGAGAATCACTTGAACCTGGCAGGCAGAGGTTGCAGTGAGCTGAGATTGCGCCACTGCACTCCAGCCTGGGCAACAAATCGAGACTGCATCTCAAAAAAAAAAAAAAAATGAAGTCAGATCCTTGTGACTCCCTTGGAGGGACCGTGAGGCTATCTTGTCCCTCTCAGTGTTTTCCAAGGTGCTTCCCACTCTCTTAAGACACTGAGCATCATTCCTGCAAGGGACGTTGGCTTTTACAGAAGAGACTCAGCTCTTCAATCAACTCCTCTTCGGCTGTAGCTGAAACACCCATGGGCCACCTGTCCTCAGAAAGGCGGGGGCGGAGGTTGGGGAGTGCAGTCACTCATTCGACATAGATGCATGGGGACAGTGCTGGGTCCTCAACATGGAGCATGGTAGCTCTCCTCTGCCACCCTCCAGGGGCACCCCCCAACATTGATGGGGGTTCTCTGGGGGCTCTGGGAGCCCAGAGAAGAGGAAGAAGTAGAATTCTGCTAGGCTGAAGGTAGGTGGGAGCTGGAGATGGGAGGGTGGAGGGGTGATTTCCAGAGGCTGTGATATCTAAGCTGCAGCCTGGAGGACAGGTCAGTGTTAGCCAGGTGGATGAAGGATGATGGGGGCCCCAGGCAGGAGGAAAAGTGCAGAGGTAAGAGAGTGGTGGGTTGAGGGGTCCCAGGAGACTGGGTGAAGGCAGCCTTGTAGGTGGAAGACAGCAGGACGGGACAAGGCATGGCAGGCTGTGAATCTGGATCTGTGCAGGGGTGTGTGTGTGTGTGTGTGTGTGTGTATCAGAGAGGAGGATGATGTGACTGACCACCGTCTTGGGAAAAAGTTTCAATTCATGACCATGGCCAAGAAGACCCTTTCTGATCTGGCCCTGTCATCTGCCCTCTGACCCCATTGCATTACTGCCCCCTCACACTCTATTCTCCAGTCTTCTGATCTCCTCCAGTTCCTCCACAATGCCTCTTCTCTTGTCAGATCTTTGATTCACACATGCTGTTCCCTCTGCCTGGAATTCAATTCTTCCTTGCTCCTAACCTACCTAAATTTTAAAATAATTTTCATTTGCACAAAAAATGTATGATCTCCTTCTCTCTTTTAAAAAGCAGCTTTATTTACATATCATTTACATACCATAAAATTCACCTGTTAACAGCGCACAATGCAGTCAATGGTTTTTAGCATATTCACAAAGTTGTACAACTACTACCACTACCTAATTTCAGAACAATTTCATTATCTCCAAATGAAGCTGTGTATCTGTGAGCAGTCCCTCAGCCCCTGACAACCACAATCTACTTTTCGTCTCTATGGATTTGCTTATTCTGGACATTTTATATAAACAGAGTCATACAATTTGTGGCTGCCTTCTTTCATTTAGCATAATGTTTTCAAGGTTCATCATGTTGCAGCATATATCAATGCTTCATGCCTTTTTATGGTTGAGTAATATTCCATTGTATATTCCATATTTTACTTATCCATTCATCACTGATGGACATTTGGGTTTCTACATTTTGACTATTATGAATAATGCTGCTGTGAAACTCATGTACGAGTTTTTGTGTGAATATGTTCTCATTCCACACCTAGGAGTGGAATTGCTGAGTCAGATGATAAAGCTGTTGAACTTTCTAAGGAACTGCCAAACTGTTTCCCAATGGCTGCCTCATTTTGCATCACCAACAGCAATGTACAGGGGCTCCAGGTTTCCCAATCCTATCTCTTTGATTCCAGGCCTCCTAATGGTTATAAAGTGATTTTGATTTGCATTTCCCTAATGGTTAATGATGTGAGGTATCTTTTCATGTGTTTATTAGACATTTATGGTATCTTTTGGAGAAATGTCTGTTCAAAATTTTCTCCATGTGAAAATTTAGTTATTTATCTTATTATTGAGTTGTAAAAATTCTTTATATATTCTGGATATAAGCCTCTTATTAGATATATGATTTGCAGGGTTTTCTTTCCCACCATTTTGGAGGTGGTCTTTTCCCTTAAAAAATTTTTTTGCAACACAAAAGTTTTAAATTTTGATGTAGTTTATTTTTTCTTGTCTACTTTTTTTTTTTGTGCTTTTGCTGTCACATCTAAAAAAACCATTGCCTAACCAAAGCTCATGAAGATTTATTCCTGCGTTTTCTTCCAAGAGATCTATAGTTTTAGCTCTTACATTTAGGTCCTTGATCCATTTTGAGTTCATTGTTGTATAGGATGATGTGGCAAGCCTGTGGTCGCAGCACCATTTGTTTAAAAGAGTATCTTTCCTCATTGAATTATCTTGGCACCTTTGTCAAAATTAGTTGGTCATACATGTTAAGGATTTAATTCTGGACTCTCAAATCTATTCCACTGGTCTATGTGTCTGTCTTTATGCCAGTGCCACACTGAGCTGTCTGAGCATTGCAGCATCGCAGGAAGTTTTTGCAGGTGCTTGGTGCATGAAAGATGGGGGGTGAGGGTTTGTGGAGGAGTTTGTGGGGTGGAAAGAGGCAGTGGCTACCTTTGGCTGATGCTGGGGCAGCAAGTGCAGTGCACACAGAGGGGAACCTCAGGGCTTCTAAGCTCCTTAACAGGGGCCTCCCCAGGTACAGGCTTCTTTTCTCCTCCTTTGAGTCCATTTGTGCCTGAGATCCTTCCAGGGCCAGAAAACTGTACTCACATACAAACTGCATGCCTTAGTCTACCGTACAGATGAAGGCTGCTGCCCCCAGCAGTAGAATAGCTTCCCGGCTGGCAAGGCCTCTGCCAGGTCACTTCACCCCCTGAACCCCATTTACTTTGACAGTATTAATACCCATCTCTCAGGGTTGGTGCAGAATAAATTAGATGTGTCAAGCACTAAGATACGTGCTTTACAAGCGCTTAATCCTGAGATACGTAGTCTCAGCCTCATTTATAAAGGCGGGGAAACTGAGGCACACATAGATGAGGTTGTAGATCAGGGTCTCATATCATTTAATGGCAGAGCCAGCACTCAAGGCCACCTCTTCCTGGCTCCGTGGAGGGCCTGTGCGCTCGGGTCAGAGTTGCAGGGATGGAGGGGGCCTTTCTGGGTTCTAAAAGATCCTGCTCAGGTCAAAATTTGGGGCGAAGCTTGCCCTGTCCCCTTCCCTTCCCAAGCTTTTCTTTCTTCCTGGCACGCCCTCCCCGCCCCTCCGTCGCCCCCCACGCTACCCCGACAAATCCCTGCCCACAGAGATCTGGCTGGGCAGGGCGGGAGGCAGAAGTCTCCGGGACAGCCGGGCCCGCCGCAGCTCTTTCTAAAACCAGGACAGCTGCATTCGGCCTCGGTGGCCCCGGGGCTCCGTCGCGACCCGCGATGGGCTGAGCATTCGGGCTGGAAAATGAGCACAAAAGAACATACCGGAAGGCCTCGGAGATGCTAATGCGGCGCCCGCGCGGCTGGCGGCGGCACAGCCGAGGGCCGCGGTCACCGCGCTGTGCCTCATTATTACCGCCCGGGGCCCGCGGGCCTCACGCGGCGCGGCTGATGGCGGCGCTGATGGCGCGGCGGAGAGGCTCGCGGGCTCAGCGGGCGCCGGGGCACACGGGGTTGCGCGTGTTCAGGCCCGCGCCCGCGGCCGCTGCGGGAGGGTGGGGCGTGCGCGCCTCGTCCCCAGCCCGGACGCCGCCGAGGCCTGCACCTGACTCTGCATTTCCATTACCTTTCGAATTAAAAAGTATTTCTTTTAAGATCAAAAAGTGATCAATGCTAGTAGGAAAAAGTTAAGACAATCCCTACCACCCTTCTTCCAACCTCTCCAGAGGAAACCACTGTTTACAGATTGGTATGTAGCCTTCCAGACTTTTTACATACGTATAGCGATTTGATGTTTTAAAAAATGCAAAATCGAAACTATACGGTTTTGTTTTTGTTTTTCTACTCCTAAATGCAATTCTGGCATACATTCTGGTCTCTTACTCGCTTTTTTTCATGTAAGAATGCCTAGAGATCTTTCCACCTTAGTAGGCATAGACCCACCCAATTCTTTCCAAAAGCCACGTAATGTTTGAGAGTACAAGGATACAGTGATGAATTTAACCTTTTTCTAGTGACTACGAATTGAACGCTCGCTGCATGTCAGGCTCTTAAGCACCTTACTTATCATGTCTTTTTTTTTTTTTTTTTTTTTTTTTGAGACGGGGTCTTGCTCTGTGGCCCAGTCTGGAGTGCAGTGGCTGGCACGATCTTGGCTCACTGCAACCTCCACCTCCCCGATTCAAGTGATTCTCCTGCCTCAGCCTCCTGAGTAACTGGGACTACAGGCACGCACCACCACACCCGGCTAATTTTTGTATATTTCGTAGAGATGGGGTTTCGCCATGTTAACCAGGCTGGTCTTGAACTCCTGACCTCAGGTGATCTGCCCGCCTGAACCTCCTAGAGTGCTGAGATTACTGCCATGAGCCATCACACCCTGCCTGTATCATGTCACTTAATCATCATGACAGTTCCACAAAGAAAGTGTAAAAATTCCCCTTTTAAGGAATGAAAAAACAGGCACAGAGAGGTGAAGGAACTTGTCTGAGGTCACACAGCTAGTAAACTGTAAAGGTGGGATTTAAGAACCAGCTGGACTTTGAAGTCTTGCTCTTTTCTCAAAGCGCAGTGCCTAGCTAAATGTGTCAATCAGGTCACTGAATATTAGCCAGCAGGCACTTTCCCTACTTGGAAGCTCCTTATCCCCCAGAGGAGCTCTGTGATTGTGTTTCTTTGGGATTCTGTGAGAGTCTGCTGATTTCATCCTGCTGATTCTAGCCCAATGATTTTGATCTAGGGATTAAATAATTGAAATTGTACTGTATTTATTTGGTAGAAAACAAGTATTAAGGGGTATGAAATGAGAAGTAATTCTTTCATTCTGGATTTCCAGTTTCCTTTCCAGAGGAAACCCCTATTAGCAGTTTCTTATGAATCTGTTGAGAAATTTTCAATGCATATGCTTTCCCATATTAGTGGTAGCATTTGCACCATACTTTTACCAATTAACAATGTATCTAAAGATCATTCTTTCAGCATATATAGCTCAGTTCCTTACTTTTTCTTCTTGTCATTTTTAAGTTCAGTTTTGTTTTTGGGTTAGGTCATACATGCATACTGTCAGAGGATCCTTGGGGTGTCGCTCTTCTGGCTGGAAACCTCTGTGGCTGGTGGCACCTTTGCCTGAGTTTTGCTCAGGCCTGCTGTGCTCTTTCTGCCCACTTGGCCTGGCAGGCTGTGCTTGGCTCATGCTACTGGCCTGGATCCCATGCCTGCCAAGGATGGGTCAGCGTGGAGTGGCGAGGGATTTGTGTATGAGCATGGGGGCAGGCAGCCCCGGGTGCCAGCATGGGCACCAACTCTCTGTGAGGCCATGGCTGAACCAGGCACACTGCAAGCAGCTTCCACATCTGGCATAGTAGAAGGTGGTGGTGCCTGGAAGCTTGGAGATGCCAGGAACCACAAGTCCCCAAAGGGGGAGTCACAGCCCTGGCTTGGGGAGCTCTCAGGTCTGGGCTCCCCAAAGGGCCACATCTCCTCTCTCCTTCTCTTTGTCTGCAATGTGATGAGCAAGGAGCATATTTCAGCCTGTTTGTGTAACAGCTCTTTTAGCCTTACCATTCAATGGGTTCCGAGTTCTTGTCCTGTGACCAGGAAAAATGAGCTACACAGAGAAGTAGAGGGTGAGAAAGATGAAGAGGAGCTTTACTGAGTGATGGAACAGCTCAGAGGAGACCCGCAATGGGTAGCTCCTTTCCACAGCCAGGGTGTCCCAATGAGTATTCAGCTCCTAGCAGAGAGGAGACCGTGGAGTGGGAAGCTCCTCTCTGCAGGCAGGTTGTCCCATCATCTCTGCAGCTCTCAGAAGAGAGGAGGCCTTAGAGTAGGTCACTCCTCTCTGTGGGCAGATACTCCCATTGTCTCCCCAGCTCTCAGCAGAGAGGAGGCTCTCAGGACCCCTTGGCTTCCCTCCTGTGCTCATCAGCACCCACAGTATGGAGGGGGCTGAGGTGGCAGGGAACTGGCTTGTCAGCACTGCCCTGAATGTGTGCACACATGGCCAGACTGCAGCAGTGCCCTAGCTTAGCCCTGACTTTGCTCAGAGATTGGGGCGGGTGCCGGCAGCAGGGAGAAGTCAAGCAGTGGGCGCAGGCACTTCTAAGCCTGTGAGGGCTGGGGGCCCTCCTGAGCCCCCAAGAGTGCAGAGATGCCTGGGTCTGCAGTCGTGACTTGGGCAGCTACAGCTGCCCTTAGGAGGGCGGGGCTCCTGCCTGGTCCTGGGCCCATCAAGAGCACAGGGAGGCCTGGGCCCAAAGCCACTACTTGGGCAGCTGCAACTGCGCCCAGGAGGGAAGGGCTCCCACCTGCTCCTGAGCCTCGAGAGCACAGGGATGCCTGGGTCTGCAGCCATGGCTTGGATGGGTGCACCTGGGGAGCTCTTACCTCAACTCTGAAGGGGCAGGGCTCTTGCCTGTCCCCAGCTCATGTCGGCCTCATGGAGCCTGCAACCCTGACCATGTCTCCCTGCTGCAGCCAGCGTGATGGTAGTGGCCACTCCAGATGGCCTGACACTGCCATCAATCCATCAATACCTTGTTTTATTGCCCTCTGCTTTATTGCACTTCCACAGAGAATGCTTTTTTTTTTTGTTACAAATTGAAGGTTTGTGGCAACCCTGTGTTAAGCAAGTCTATTGCATCATTTTTCCAAGAACATGTGCTCACTTTGTGTCTCTGTGTCACATTTTGGTAATCCTCAAAACATTTCAAAAATTTTCATTATTATTTTATCTGTTATCACCAGGAATCTGTAACCAGTGATCTCTAATGTTACTATTATACTTGATTTTTTTTCTATGAACTGTGAACTTAATCCAATAATGTTGTGTGTGTTCTGATTTCTCCACCAACCAGCTATTCCCTGCTCTCTCTCTCTCTCTTTCTCCTTGGGCCTCCTTATCCCCTGAGATATGAAAATATAGAAATCAGGCCAATTAATAACCCTACAATGGCCTTGTAAATGTTCAAGTGAAAGGAAGAGTCTCACATCTCTCACTTTAAATCAAAAGCTGGAAATGATTAAGCTTAATGAGGAAGGCATATCGGAGGACAAGACAGGTCAAAACTAGGTTCTTGTCTAAACAGTTAACAGAGTTGCAAGAGCAAAGGAAGAGTTCTTGGAGGAAATTAAAAGTCCTACTCCACGAATGATAATTCAAATCAGCCTTACTGCTGACACAAAGTTTGAGTGGTCTGGGTAAAAGATCAAACCAGCCACAACATTTTCTTAAGCCAAAGCCTAATGCAGAGCAAGGCCCTAATCCTCTTCAATTCAGTGAAGGCTGAGACGGGTGAGGAAGCTGCCGAGAAAAGTTTGAAGCTAGCAGAGGTTGGTTCATGAGGTTTAAGGAAAGGTGTTCTCTCCATAACGTTAAAGTGCAAGGCAAAGCAAGTGCTGATGTTAGAAACTGTAGTAAGTTATCCAGAAGATGTAGCTAAGATAATTGATGAAGATGGCTATGCTAAGCAACAGATTTTCAATGTAGACAAAACAGCCTTCTACCGGAAGAAGCTGTCATATAGAACTTTCATAACTAGAGAGAAGTCAATGCCTGGCATCAAAACTTCAAAGGACAGGCTGACTCTCTTGCTAGGGGCTAATGCAGTTGGCAACTTTAAGTGGAAGCCAATATTCATTTACCTTTCCAAAGATCCAAAGACCCTTAAGAGTTATGCTAAATCTACTCTGCCTGTGCTCTATAAATAGAAAAACAAATGTTTTCTGTTTATGACAGAACATCTGTTTATAGCATGTGGTTTATTATTTTAAGCCCATTGTTGAGACCTACTGCTCAGAAAAAGATTCCTTTCAAATTATTATACCCATCGCAATGCACCTAGATACACAAGAGCTCTGATAGAAATATACAAGGAGATGAATGCTGCCATGGATAGTGATTTCTCAGGTAGATGTAAGCAAAGTAAACTGAAAACCTTCTGGAAAGGATTCACCATTCTAGATACCATTAAGAACATTTGTGATTCATGGAAGGAGGTCAAAATATTAACATCAGTGAGAGTTTGGAAGAAGTTGATTCCAACCCTTATAGATGACATTGAGGAGTTCAAGACTTCAGTGGAGGAAGTAACTGCAGGTGTGGTGGAAATAGCACATAAGGTATGTATAAGATAATTTAATTATCTTATTGATGAATGTTTAGGTTTTCAGGTTTTTCTTCTTTTCATTTTTCTGGCGATCACATAAAAAAGCTGCATCAAACATCCTTGTACTACATACTTTTTGTACATGTATATGATTATATTTGTAGGAAATATTCTTAGAGGTAAAACTAATGTATTAAAGGACATGAAAGTTGAAAAGTTGAAACTTTCTGCCAATTTGTCCTTCAAAGAAGTTGCACCAAGCCTGGTAAGGTGGCTCACACCTGTAATCCCAGCACTTTGGGAGGCCAAGGCAGGTGGATTACATGAGGTCAGGAGTTTGAGACCAGCCTGGCCAACATTATGAAACCCTGTCTCTGCTAAAATGTAAAAAATTAGCTGGGCATGGTGGCACATGCCTGTAATCCTAGCTACTTGGGAGGCTGAGGCAAGAGAGTAGCTTGAACCTGGGAGGTGGAGGTTGCAGTGAGCTGAGATTGTGCCACTGCACTCCAGCCTGGGCAACACGAGTGAAATTCTGTCTCTAAAACAGAAACAAAAACAAACAAAAAGAAGTCACTCCAATTTTGACTCCTGTTGATGGCACCAGTGTGCCAGTGTCTCCATACTTTCACCTACATTGGGTATTAGTACATTTTTACATCTTTGCCAATCAAATGGATGAAAAGTAACAATCCCTTGTTTTAATTATTACTGCTGATGAACACTTTTTTGAATGTTTAGAAATCACTTGTTTTTCTTTTTGTCTCTTGCCATTTTTCTACTGGGTTGTTAGACTTATTCTTGATTTTGGAAACTTCTGACATAACATTACTGATGTTAGTCTTTTCCTAGTTTGCAGCCATCTTGATTTTGTTTTTGTTTTGTGTGGCAGATATTTCTAATTTTTGTGTCATGAGATTTGTTAGTTTAAAAATAATTCCTAGGATATGTATCTTACTTCAAAAGACCTTCAAAAACCTTGCTATGACATCAGCACATTACCTGTCTGATATGAAAAACAAAATCAAAAAATATTTTTCCTGTTTTCTTTTGTATTTTTATAATTTTCTTTTCTTTTCTTTTTTTTTTAAGAGGGAAAAAAAGAGAAAGAAGGGAAAAAAAGAAAAAGAGGGAAAAAGGAATATTACTTCATTCCTAAAATGGGTTTCAATAATGGCTGATCAATATTTTGAGTGTTTAAAGTGGTTAATGCATATTTTATGTGTTTAAAATGGAGACCTCTATTGGGTTTATTTGTTCTGGCTCTGAGTTCAAGTCCTGGATATCGTTATCAATTTGTTGTCTCGTTGAATCTAAATCTCATTATGTGCCTTATGTATCTGGGTGTTAAGATCTCTTATTGTTACATTAATCCTTTTACCCTTGCATGCTTGTAGCTTTGGAATCTATTTTGTTTAAGTGTGAAAATTGCAACTCCTGCTTTTTATTTATTTATTTTTGCTCTCCATTTGGTTGATGAGTTTTTTTCCATCCCCTTGTTTTGAGTCTTTGTATATCTTTAGATA
Organism: Callithrix jacchus; assembly: GCF_049354715.1. Taxonomy (NCBI): domain Eukaryota; kingdom Metazoa; phylum Chordata; class Mammalia; order Primates; family Cebidae; genus Callithrix; species Callithrix jacchus. The sequence continues at coordinate 75,358,754 of NC_133508.1, read as the reverse complement.
TATCGTTAGATTTTGTGGATAATGTATATTTTGTGTGTTTAAAATGGAGAGCTCTATTGAGTTTATTTGTTCTGGATCTTAGTTCCAGTCCCAGATATCGTTATCAATTTTCCGTCTCGTTGAATCTAAATCTCATTATGGGTCTTATGTATCTGGGTGTTAAGATCTCTTAGTATTACATTAATCCTTTAACCCTTGTATCCTTGTAGCTTTGAAATCTATTTTGTCAAATGTGAAAATTGCAACTCCTGCTTTTTAGTTATTTATTTTTGCTCTCCATTTGGTTGGTACGTTTTTTTTTTTCCAATCCTTTATTTTGAGTCTATGTATATCTTTGGATATACCGTTAGATTTTGTCTGTATCTTTTGATTGGGAGATTTGGTCGATTTAAATTTAGGGTTGCTGCCATTTGATATTAACTGGCTATTTTGTCCTTTTGTTGATAAAAATTCTTCTTTATGTTAATGCTCTTTACTTTTTGGTGTATTTTTAGAAAGGGTCATACTGGTTGTTCCTTTCTGTGTATAATGCTTCTTTTAGAAGTTCTTGTAAAGCAGGCCTGGTGGTAATAAAATCTCTGAGTACTTGCTTGTTCCTAAAAGATTTTATTTTTCCTTCAAATATAAAGCTTAAATTGGCAGGATATGAAATTCTGGGCTGAAAGTTCTGTTGATTAAGTATATTGAATATTGGCCCCCACTCTCTTCTAGCTTGTAGGGTTTCCGCTGAGAGATCTGCTGTAAGCCTAATAGGCTTACCTTTATGGGTAACTTGATCTTTCTCTCTGGCTGCCCTTAATATTTTCTCCTTCGTTTCGATCTTGGTGAATCTAACGATTATGTGCCTTGGGGTTGGTCTTCTTGAGGAATATCTTTGTGGTGTTCTCTGTATTGCCTGGGGTTGAATAGTGTCCTGCTTTGCTAAATTAGGAAAATTTTCCTGGATAATGTCCTGGAGAGTATTTTCCAGCTTGAATTCATTCTCTCCGTCACATTCAGGTACACCAATCAAGCGTATATTAGGTCTTTTCACATAGTCCCATATTGCTTGGAGACTTTGCTCATTCCTTTTTATCCTTTTTTCTCTATTCTTGTCTTGTCGTTTTGTTTCATTAAGTTGGTTTTCGACCTCTGATACCCTTTCTTCTGCTTGATCCATTCGGCTGTTTAAGCTTGTACATATTTCACTAAGTTCTCGTGTTGTATTTTTCAACTCCATAAGTTCATTTGTATTCCTCTCTATATTGTCTATTCTTTTAAACATTTCATCTAACCTTTTTTCCAAGTTCTTAGTTTCTTTACATTGGGTTAGAACAAGTTCCTTTAACTCCCAGAAGTTTCTTATCATCCACCTTTTAAAGCCTGCTTCAGATAATGGAACACAGTCCTTTTCCATCAGGGCTTGTTCGGTTACTGATGAGTCCTTTTCCATCAGGGCTTGTTCGGTTGCTGATGAGTCCTTTTCCATCAGGGCTTGTTCCGTTGCTGATGGGTTCTGATTCTGAGTATACTCAGCCTTCTTAGGCTGTTTTTTTCCCTTCATTGTAGATGAACTGCCTTTCTAATTAGGTTTCTGAGTCGACGTCCAACTTATTGATTCCCAGTGCTGGGATCCGAGCAACCCACTGTGGCGGCCTAAATAGCAGCGATAAGACTGATGGTGCTCTTCTGCCCGGGAATCTCTGGTCTGGCTTCCCTCTTGAGTCCGCAACAAGCGGCTCTGATTTCCCAGAGCTCCAAACTCCGGTCAGTAGGGGAAGCAGTCCCGTTGGCTCTGCATGAAGAGCTGCTGCGCCAAGATGCCGGCAAAACCGCTGCAGCGGCCACAAGAGTCGCACTGGCGACCCGTGGGGCTCCTCCACTGGGAATCGGCTAATCGGTGAGTGACGAAAATTCGCCTAAAGATGTGGCGTATTCTCGTTCTCTGAGCTTTCACTGGGAGCTACAATCCTGAGCTGTTAGTGGTCGGCCATCTTGGATCCAGATCTCCTATAATTTTATTTTCAATGCTTTTATCTTTTATCTATCCAGAATATATTTTAATATAATAAATGAGGTAGGGGTTTAGCTCCCCCCACCAAAATGACTAAGCCAATTATCCTAACACATTTATTAAATCATAAGATATTTCCTCTTTGTTTTGAAATGCCATTTCGGTTTTATACCAAATTTGTATACATGTTTGTGTCTCTTTCTAGACCTTCTATTCTTTCCATTGATCAGTCTGTTAATTCATGTTTCAGGACCAAATTGTTTTAATTATGGATTCTTTGTAATGTGTTTTAAAAGGTGGTAGGGCTAGTCTCCATGCCCAACTCTTGTCTTTTCCAGAATGTTTCTGGCTATACTTATGTTTATTTTTGCATGTGAACTTAAGGTTTACTTGGTTTGTTCCAAGGAATATTCTACTGGTACTTTAATTGGGATCACATTAAACCTATAGCATAGTGTAGGGAAAATTGATATCTCTACTGAGTCTTAATCAAGGTTACAATATGACTTTGATTTCCTCTGGGACAGAGGCAGCAAATCTTCCCCAAGTATTTTATTTGTTCCCCTACATTTTGCAGTTTCTTGCAGTTAGGCAGGTCTGGATAACTGGTTCTGGCCAGTAAAACGTGGGCAAAAGGTGACACTGACACCTTGTGATAGCGGCAATGACAAGCCCAAGGGTGATTGTCTAGGTTTTCTTGCCATATTGTGATAATCATGGAAGCACAAGGTCAAAGCAAGACTATTGGTGAGACACATGCTGAGGCTGTGGTGCAGATACACAGCTGACTTCAGGTGAGAATATTTAAGCTTTCATTGCATTAAGCTACTGAGATTTTTGGTGCTAGTTGTTTCTGCAACACCATTTAGACTATACTGCCTGATACACCCTCAGTAACATTTAAAAATTGTACTCATATAGTTCCTGAACATCCTTAATAGGTTTTTTCTTTTTTGTGCTATTATAAATGGGATTTAAAAACTGCCTATATATTTTATAATGGCTTATAATTTATATATAAGAAATCTATCAATTTTTATCGTTTAAATGTATAATCAGTTATCTTACTGAAACTTAGATTTTCTAATAGAATTTCAGTCGATTATCTTGACTTTAACCTTTCTTTTTTTCCTTTTTCTCCTCATCTATTTGCTAGTGTGGAGGTTGAAAATGAATTGCTCTTGGGCCAGGTGTATTTTTTATTTTCAAAACAATTAAAAAAACTTTTTTTAAAAACTTGATTTCAGCAAAAAAGCAGGAAAGAAAAAAAATTGAGTTTTCACCGTATAGTAAAGCTGAAATCCTAGCTTATCTTGCAATTTTAGCCGATTTGACAATGCTGGGCTGGTATTCCTGCAGGAGAGAATACACTGGAGTGCATGAGCTCTAGATTCTAGAGTTTAACCAGTCCTTATTTTTAAAACCCAATTTTCTTCCTTTTTTTTTTTTTTCCTTACTGCATGATCCCTAAAGGCATTTGAGTTTGAAATCTTGCTGGTACTTTCAGAATGACATTCGATGATATTGGTGATAGTAGGTATCTCTGACTTATTTTGACATTAATGGAAATGCTTTTAGTATTTTACTGTTAAGAATGAAGCAGGCTCTCCTCTCTAATATTTTATTATGAAAATTTCAAACATACAGACAAGTGGAAAAAATTGTATGGTGAACACCCCTATACTCAGTACCTAGTTTCTATAATTAACATTTTACTATACTTGTTTTTATTACTTATCTGTCCATCTATCCTTACCTTCATTCATCCCTCAATTCATCTCAATTTTTTGATGAATTTCAAGGTAATTTGAAAACAACAGTATACTTTATTAAAAATGTTAGCATGCCTATCGTTAACAAAATAGCTAGAATTCAATATTTGTTTAAAGTTCTTTTTTCTTTTGAGGTTAAAATTTACAGACAACTCAATGTCCAGATCTTAAGTATACTAGTCTATGAGTTTTGACAAATTAATACACTTGTGTAACCCAAACTCCTTTCAGGACATAAACTATTACTATCATTCCTGAAAGTTCTGTTGTGCTCCTTTCCAGTTTAGTTTCCAGCAACCAGACTTCTGATTTTTTTTTCCATGCCACAGATTAGTTTGACCTATTCTGGAACTTTCTATAAAAGGAATTGTACTCTGTTAATCCACATTGCTGCAGAATCCTTTTTATGGCCAAGTAGTGTTTCATTGTTATGGCCTGCATGTTTGTGTCTCTCCCAGATTAATATGTTGAATCCCTAACCCCTACTGTGATAGTATTTGGAAATGGGGCCTTTGGGAAGTAATTAGGATTAAATAAGGTCATGAGGGTGGAGCCCTGGTCCAATGGGATTAGTGGTCTTAGAAGAAGAACACCAGAGATCTTGCTCTCTCTTTCCTTGCCATGTGAGTACATAGCAAGAAGGTGGCCTTCAGCAACCCAAGGAGACCAGAACCTGACGATGCTGGCACTTTGATCTTGGGTTTCTCAGTCTCCAGAATGGCGAGAAAATAAAATTTGGTTGTTTTAGCCAAATTTATGGCATTTTGTTGTGGCAGCCTGAGCAGATGAAAACATATATTACATGAATATACTGTAGTTTGTTTAACCGTTATTCTGTTGCTGGATACGTGAATTCTTCCCGGTTTTTAGCTAATGTGAATAAGGGTGTTATGAACATTTGCATATGAGTCTTTTTAGGAACATATTTCTTTATTTCTTTTAGGAAAATAGCTAGGAGTACAATTGAAAGTTGCAGGGTAGGTATTATATTGAGTTTTGTAAGAAAGTACAAGAACTTTTCCCAAAGTGCTTGCCATGTTCATAACAATATATGAGAGCTCTGGCAGCTCTTTATCTTTACCAGCACTCAGTGTTGCCTGCCTTTTGTGTCTTTTAAATTTTTAATTTTAATTTTTTGAAATATATTTAAACACAAATAGAGACGAGGTCTCACTGTGTTGCCCAGGCTTATTTTGAACTCCTGAGCTCAAGAGATTCTCCTGCCTTGGCCTTCCAAAGTGCTAGGATTACAGGTATGAGCCACCACACTTGACCCTGGCTTTTGTTTTGATGCTTAACAGGCATAATCATGTTAAGAAAGTATTAATCTATTTTATTCAGAATTTTTGTTTCTGTTTTCAAAATCTGGAATAATTGTTAAAATTTGTGAATTATTTTCCAGCATCTATATGATGATCATATGGTCCCCATTCTTTGAGTTGTTGTTTCAATAACTGATGGTATTAGACATCCTAAAATTGAACCATCCTTGCATTCCTAGGAGCAACTCTATTTTATCATGGTATGTTAGTCTTTTAACATGTAGCAAGATTCTAGTTGCTAATACTCTGTATATTATTATTTGCTATTCATAAATAAGTCAAACCAATTTCATTTTGAGTTCTTTCTTTGTAAGGTTTTGATATTAGTGTTATACTGGCTTTGAAAAATCAGAATTTTTGGGTGCTTTTTAGCTGCTTCTGCTCTGATGCAGTGATTTTGGACATGTGGTTTCTGTGTGACTTTTTCAGACTGTTGATTAGATGATTTTGACCTCATAAAACAGTTACTGTCAGATCCATGCTACCTATTGCAGTTTGAGCACCGTATCTACAGCCACAGCATACTGAGGCAGGACAGCTAGTGGTTAAGAGCACAGGCTCTGAAACCCAGTGGTGTCAAATTCCAGCCTTGCCACTTTCTAGCGGCATGGAGCAACTCAGACTCAAAGAGGCAAATGTCTGGGTCAGAACATAGAGATAAAAAGGAGGCTTCCACATCCTCATCTATAAAACAGGGACAATAATAGTGTCTGCCTTCCAGGGTAGTTGAGAGATGCAGTGATAGGTAAAGATACTCAGCACAGAGCCTGGCACACAATACGCATGCAGGAGGCCTAACAGCAAAGCTGGTTCCAACCCTTCAGTCAAGTCGAACCAGTCAAACTGTCACAGCCGTCTGCCGGTTCACAAAATTGGTGTCCTTTTCCTGGTGACAGCATTTATTTCCAAGACAGTATAAGGATGTGAGAAATGACTACCCCAAGTTTTCCTGGGAGTTCAGCTAGGCTGGTGATAGAAGCCACATCCCATGTGGGTCCAGCCCAACTCACTGGGACCCACGGAGATTGGTCACCAGGAGTGATGTCTCCTCCATCCCCCATTCCCTTCACCTGCTCCTGTTTTTGTTAAAGAAGTGAAATAGATGAGTGATGGGAGCAGGCTAGATTCCTGGCTGTTGCTGCATTTTCTTTTTTCTCTTTTTCTTGTTTTGAATAATTCTTTCTAATTTTCATTTTTTAAAGAAGCTAGCTCTAAGGCTAAACTCTTATCTATGTTTATCTTATCTAAGCTCTCATCATCCTACCTCAGTGGGAGTGGACATTTCCCTGGCTGTCTCCAATGGAGAGGTAAGAAAGGGTAGGAACACTGATAGGACACAGAGCTGCTTAAGTGGGGAATACATCATATCCTGTTCCTGTAGGTGTTTGAGCAGAGACAGGATGGCCACTAGGTATGGATGCTGCAGCAGGCATTCAGGCATTAGATGGTGGAGGTGGGAATAGGGGACCAGGTGGGGCCAGTCTGGACTATGAATAACTATTGGGAAGAGCTTTAAAGATAGATGGAGTATGAATCTTACCTCTGCAACTCTCTGGCAGTATGATCTCTAGCAAGTAACTGCTTTTCAGAGCTTCAGTTTTCCCATCTATGAAATGGCACAATACCTGCCCCATAGGAGGTTGTGAAGAAGAACTGGGAAAATGGGGAAAAAATGCTGGTTCTTGTTATCTGGAGATTCTGTGAAACAGAGAGGATCTTCCCTAATGTTTAGTAAGTTGTTTTTAGCATCTGTCCCTATGCTCAGCCTAACCCCATCCTTTCCACAAGCACAGATTGTGCCTGGGTTTAGAGGTTTCCACATTAGAGGGTTTATATTACATGGAGACTATATTTACAGGGTCAGGGACAGATGTCAATATGAGTACATACTGCTGTGCACTTGGACGATTTCTGTTACATTTGGCCTCATTGGCCACTTTCCCCAAATTTTGTAAATTAGATATATTGGCAACATTTGGATGTCCACTTTGGCAAAATGACCTTTCTTGGACTAGATTTGTGGCTGCCTTGTGGCCTCCCATGGACCTGTGGAAAGCTAGGCTTGATTGTGAATTCCACTGTGCTGAGAGGTTGGGTGGGGGGCGGGGGAGGGAAAACACAGTTGAATGGCAGGGCAAACCATTACATTTTTGGGTGTTTGGCTAATAATTTATGATGCAGAAATTTCCAAGAGAGGAAAGATTTGAAATTTAAAGCACAAGCCTGTCTTGAGGTTTGATGGTTAAACATTATATTCTAGAACTACAAGATGTAATAATAAAAAAATTTGGGAAAATTTCCCTATAATGGCAGATAGAGATTAAAATGCATTTGGGGAAATTTCCAACATACATGAACATAATGGATGAAAGCAAGTCCTAAATGAACTAACCTGTGGGAACTGCGTTCTGTGTTCACATCTCCAACTAAAGGGGGCGTTCAAGCGACTGATGGCTGCCTCTGGGGTCTTTGGATGATCAGATCGTAAGGGGAGGGGCAAGAGTTAAACAGCTACAGCAGCAAGTTAGTGAAATATAGCAAATCTGGACAGGAAGGTAGTTTGGGTTTGGAGTTTCAGCGTATAAAACATGCCAGCACCAATGAAGATCTGATCAGTGCCATTAGGGACATAGAATGATGCCCATTCTGTAGTGAGAGTAAGAGACTACCAAACAAGTCAGGTATACTTGAGACAATAATGCACATCTTCTTCTTGGTCTTCTATTTGGATTTCTCCATCTGGGGGCCAGACATACCCTAGTGTTTTGTCTGTGCTGGCATGAACACTACCAGTATTACAGATTCACCTTCTGTAGCTGCTAATTAGCAATGTGGAGGAGAGAAACCATCAAATCTTAGCCAAAGGCTATAACCCATGAATAGTATGTGAGGGAGGTCATCTGTCCTGATGCCTGCAGCTGGCCCTCCCAGGAGGCTGACTGTAGATGACTCAGGGTGTTCTGTCCTCCTGCAGTGTAGAAACAAGTCAAAGACAAGGTCACCTGGTAGGGGAAATGTCCCTAGGTGGTGGAATGCCCATTGCTACTTATCAGCTGTGGGATCCTTAGTAAGCTGGGGTGGAGGGACAAGTTGGTGGCATGCTTTATACTGTTTGATGTGGCTTCTCACCTCTTTCCATGCCTCTCCCAAATGTTCCTAAGTTCTACTGGAACTCACCAAACACTTGGTGTGAATGGATTTCCAGTGGATGCTGATTACAGAGGCTGAGCTCTGCACCTGGGGGATGTGGGGCAGGACAGAGACATCAAGTGGAGCAGAAAAGCAGAATCTAGATGACAGGTGTGAGGCTGGGGTCTCAACCCACATCCTGGGAAGGCTTGAACAGCCCTATTTCATCTCCCAGGCTGCGATTACATCCGGATTACATGATCAATACCTCCAACTTACGGTGGAGGAATCTGAGCCCAGTTCTTTCCCCATCTGGAGCTTTAGATCCTGACAGCCACAGTGTAGGCTGCTTCGGAAATCCCTCATGCCTGGGGAGGGAAGTGGTCTGCTGTTGGGAGCTAAGGGGTGCCCTGTGGAGAGATAGGCTGTAAAGACAGGGACAAGGCAGGCAGGAAGGAGGACTTTGCTATGCTCACAGCTGCTCAATCCAGAATCTATGTGTGTTTTGGAGGCTGCTTTCTAGACCTCTTTGTTCCTGCTTGGCCAAAGGCCAGACCACTCCCTGCAGCAGCTCTTGGCTCCTCTCCAGCACCTTGTGGCCCGGGCCCTGAAGGACCAACAATCCCTGTATCGTCACTGGCATGAAATGCATGCATTTCAGCACCAACAACAAAAGCACTAGAGAAAAGGAAGCTATTTTCTCTAGAGCATTTATTATGAGGGGCCAATGGTACCCAGGGAAAAAAACATGACTTCCAAATTCTGCTCTGGAAACCAAACCTAATTTAGGGAAGTACGATGTGCTGAAGAAAGATTGCCTCTTAATTTTAGATTCATGCGGAAAGCAGGCAGGAAGGCAGAATCCCTTAACATAACACAGGCTTTTTGGTGGTGTAACAGAATAATAAATCCTTAAGGAATTCCCCAAGCAAGGTAAAGTAGGATAATATACATTTCTTAATATTGCAGAAGTTTCCTTAATCTTATTGTTTAAACTTTTCAATAAACTGTAATGTTTATTAGTAGTTTTTCATTTCCAACTGTCAGATAATTCTTTTTGCTAAGTTGGGATAAACAGGGTCCCCTTAGTGCCTCTGGTTTCAGTTTTGTGTGATATATATCTGACCAGACACTTGATATAATAGAGAAGTATTGTGTTTTCCACTGTGTTGAACTTAGAGGTTCAAACATGTTAATGCAATTGAATTGATTGTAATATTTATAAAAGTTTTTCCAACGGAAATATTGTTAGCGACTCAAGTTGTCAAGGTTATGAGAGGACACGTAGAGGCTTGCTGGCAGCTTCTGGCCAAATCTGTACCCCCAGGGGCAGGCAAGGGGGTGTGGTATGGAGGAATTCATTCTCCATTTGCTAGGAGAGGTTTATCAGAAGGAAGCGCCACTAGGTTTTCCCCAGAAAGGTCTGCAGAAGAGACAAAATGCATTTGTGTTTTGTAAAGGGGATTCATCCTCAGTGAGTGTGTGGCCCAGCTGGTTTTACACAGGACCTCCTTTGCCAAGCACCCCAAATTTTGAGTTGATAGGGAAGTAGGGAAAGCCACACAAAGTTGGGGATTGAATGGAATTCCAAGTTCCTTTTGCTTGAAAGGGATGGGAAATGGCAACGTTAATCACCACTGAGAGAGAATGTTTTCTTTATCAAATGCCCTAGAACTACTGTTATTCTGTGCACTATTCCCGCAGGGGAAAATCCCATCTTAAATGATCAGCACAAGTGATAAAGAAATTCATTTTTACTTTCTCCCTGACTCTCTTTTCAATTGATTTTTTTCCCTCTCGGAAATGGCAAATAATTTAACATTGTTACAAAATTCCTTCCTCTCAATAGCAGAGGTGGGAAATTAACAATCACAATAAGGAAAAGGGTAAAATCCCACTCGGCTAATGAGGTATATAACTGAGCCATTAGTTCTGCTCGAAGCCCTGTCAGCCCCAGATTAAGCTGATGGCCATTCCTGGTGTTTACAGATTTCTTCAGGAGCATACTCTGCATACACTTTGACCACCTGCAGTGTGGCTCTGACATGCTGGTCTTTCAGAAGTAAAAGAAAAAAATTGGCCTGGGATGTTTCCTGCTCTTACAAGGTGCCAGGCTGATGGAGAGGATGTTCAGGGCACAAGCCTGGTGGTTTTCTGGTGCTGGATCCCAGCTTCCTGGCATTCTAATATTTAGCGAGAAGAATCATCTGAATATAATTTTCAGAAAAGACTGGATTGAATGGAGCAATCAGTAGATAAGGGTTCTGAACTCAGCTTTTGTAATTTCTTCTTTTCTTTAGCCGATGCTCTAAGCTGGTCAGGACCTATGGGGGCTCGGAGCACAGAAGTGAGCCTATCTTCCATATGGTTGTCCTTGAGAGAAGTCTCTGTTTTGCCTTAGGATTTAGAATTGCTCTTAGGCCTGAGGATGGAATCTGTGCTCTCTCCCACGTGGTAGCCATTAGCCACACGTATCTTTTAACATTTAAGGTAATTAAATAAAACTATAGTTAAAAAATATTTTTTTGGAGACAGAGTCTCGCACGGTTGTCCAGGCTGGAGTGCAATGGTGTGATCTCAGCTCACTGCAACCTACACCTCCCAGGTTCAAGTGATTCTTGTGCCTCAGCCTTCTGAATAGCTTGAATTACAGACGTGCACCCCCATACCCTGCTAATTTTTTTGTATTTTTAGTAAAGACAGGGTTTTACCATGTTTGCTAGCTGGTCTCGAACTCGTGGTCTCAAGTGATCCATCCGCCTCGGCCTCCCAAAGTGCTGGGATTATAGGTGTGAGCCACTCCACTCGGCCCTATAACTAAAATTTAATTCCTCAGTTGCACTAGCCACGCTTTAGGTGCTCAGTAGCCACATGTGGCTAATGGCTACTGAATTGGGCAGCCAGACACGGAACATTTCTGTCGTTACAGACATTCTACTGCACAGTGTCTGCATGAGGCCACGGGTCTGGGTATCCAAGCTGAGGGCTTGAATATATTTGAGGCACAAAACCACAAAGTCTAGAGAATTCTATGTTGTTTAGATAGCAAGACTTATTGTTTAGCGGCAGAGGGTAGGAAGAAGCCTGTCTGCAGAGGGAAGAACAAATGGTCTTGGGCTTTGCTTGAGCTAGGCTGCCAGCAGCCAGAGGCCAGGGTAAAGGAGGCTCCAGCGTGTGACCCTACCACGTGACCATGATGATGTTGTGATTCAGTTCTTCCTGGCTGTTCCTGAGGACTTGGCAGTAAGACAGAGCCTGCTCCTGTCCTCATGGAGTCTAGACTCTGAAGGGAAGGCCAACAGTAAGCAAAGAATTCGACTTTGTTTTTTTTTGCTTTTTTTTTTAAAATGGTTTGCTCTGTTGCCCAGGCTGGAGTGCAGTGGTGTGAACTCAACCTTCTGGGCTTAAGCGATCTTTTCATCTCAGCCTCCTGAGGAGCTTGGACCACATGCATGTGCCAGTGGTCATGCTGGGCTAAGTTTTAAAAATTTTGTAGAAACTGGATCTTGCTGTGTTGCCTAGCCTGAATTACACTCTTTTTTTGAGACAAGGTCTCTCTGTTACTCAGGCTGGAGTGCAGTGGTGTGATCTCGGCTCACTGCAACCTCCACTTCCCAGGTTGGAGCAATTCTCATGCCTCAGCCTCTCGAGTAGCTGGGATTACAGGGGCCTGCCACCACACTCAGCTAATTTTTGCATTTTTAGTTAGAGACAGGATTTCACCATATTGTCCAGGCTGGTCTTGAACTCCTGGCCTTAAATGATCCACCTGCCCTGGCCTTTCAAAAGTGCTAGGGTTATGGGTGTGAGCCACTACGCCCAGCTGGAATTACACTCTTGATTACCATATTTATCATGTTTTTTATTTTCTGTGTTTTATGCTGCTTTGACATCTTGGGGGCCTTGTGAATTCTAGAGAAGACTGCCCCTTCCAGGGCTAGCTAATTCCTAGAGGTAGCAAAAACTTTCATATGCAAACCAAGCAATCCAAATCTTATGTCCCCAACCACCTCCTCTATTTACCTCTCACACATCAAGCCAGTGTTTCCTTTGCCTGAAATCCCCTACAAGGCCAGGGACTGGACAATTAGAGACCACCCCTATAGCCCAAACCCACCCAAATTATTCAAATATCCCGTCTCAAATTTGCTCCTCCTGGCCTGCCTTCCCTTGTCTGATCCTTCTTGTGGAAACCACAGTGAAGGCCCTGGGCCTGCTCTAGCCTGGCTCCTCCTGCCTCCTGACTCAACTTGGCACCTCACTGGGTGGCCTTGTGTGGTGAAGTGTGCCCTCTTCCTCAGGAGCTATAAGTAATAAATCCTTCTTTCCAGGCAGCTATCTCTACGTTAGTTATGTTGCCATATCTGATTATAACAAAATTATAAACAATTATTTAATGACAATTGTGGGAGGTGCTAAAAGAGAGAATTTCAGGATCCCAGGAGAGAGCACAGCTGGGGATAGGACCTAAACTGGGGAGGGTGGATAGTCAGAAAAGGATTCCCTAAAGAAGTGGTAATGAGTTTGAAATCTCAGAAATATGTGGGAGGGGACAGAGGATATTCCCAGCAGAAGGAATGGAATAGGCTCATGTCTCCAGGTAGGAAGGAGAACAGTATATTCCAGGAATTGGAAACCATCTGTCATCCTGAGGAACTGGCAGAGTAAATGCCAGGCAAAGGCATTGGCTGTGATTGAATCCATTCAGTGCGGAGGCTGAGCGTGATGTTAACACAGTACCCTCCGGAATTCCTTCAACTTAGGGCTTCAAAGGGTCTGTTCTATGTGTGACCTTCAAGAGAGGCCCAGGTTTCTCACCCTCTCCTGGAGCTGGAGCCACAAGCCTTTCCTGGAAATGATGCCAGTTTGGCTTCCAGCTTCTAGGGGAGTGTCTGGGTAGGGTGTGGCAGACTGTAATTTTCAAAGATGGCCACACTATTACAAATGGGACTCATGCTCTTCTTGCAACATGAGGTTGACCCTCTCCTTGAACCTGGGCGCACCTCTCTAACAGCTCCAGCCCAGAGAACATGGAGGAAGTGAGGCTGCATAACTTTGGAGGCTAGGGCATAAAATATGATAGGGGGCATCTCTTTCTCCACTCTTCACCTCACCTCCCTTTCCTCTCCATTCCTGTTGGGATTTCTGGGCTGCCACATGAGAAATCTGACAATCTGTAAGCTGACATGCTGGAGAGGGGTCATGTGAAGAGCTTGTGTAGAGCAAGAGGGAGATGCCTGAGGAGCCCCAGCTGGTTCCAGCTTCTAGCCGAGGCCCCAGAGATCATGGAACAGAGATAACCACCCCTGCTCTGCCCTGTCCGAATTCCCATGAGCACAATAAGTGAATGTTTTATGTCACTAACTTTTTGAGATAATTTGTTATGCAGCCATCATCGCTGGAATAGTGTCTGGTGGGATCCTTGGAGCTCAGGGAAAGTAGCAGCTTTTCATATTGGGTGGCCCAGAGCATCCCTGGCTTGTGCTGGAAGCAGCAGGGTGCTTTTGAAATGCAGTCAGCCCTTGCAGTTTTAGAATTTGGAATTTGGTTTAGTTTCTAATCAGGCTTGGGCTAGAACTCCCCAGAGCACTTTCCATCAAGAAGGGATTTTTGAAAGCAAATAGGAATGGCAACTGGAGAGAGGGGGAGGGCTTTAGTTACCTAAGAGGACAACTGATGTTGAAGAGACCCAGCCAACTGTGTGTCCCTATTTACACATAAACGATTGATATGCTTACCACAAATCCTTGTCTATTCACCAAAGCAGGCCCCTAAGGACCTAGTTATGGAAACTACAACTAGGTTTGTTAGACTTAGAGCTTGGCTAACATCAATCTTGTCACCTGTACTTTAAAAAGTAGTAATTGATGAGCATTCCCTAGTGGCTCTTAAAATCGAATTTTTACTTTTTGAGATGAGACCAGCCCCTGTGCTGGTCTCATGTGGACAATCATTTTTACCTTTTTTTTTTTTTTTTTTTTAAGAGACAGGGACTCACTTTGTCACCCAGGCTGGAGTGCAGTGGCACAATTTCAGTTCACTGCAGGCTTTTGCTCCTGGGCTCAAGCACTCCTCCTGCCTCAGCCTCCCAAGTAGCTGGGACTACAGGTGTGCACTGCTATACCCAGCTGATTTTAAAATATTTTTGTAGACATGGGGTCTCACCATGTTGCCCAGGTTGATCTTGAACCCCTGAGCTCAAGTGATCCTGTTGTTTCTGCCTCCCAGAGTGGTTGGATTATAGGCATGAGTCACCATGCCCTGCCCATTTCTATTATTTACTGAGAGTTTCAGATGTGCCGGACGGGTACTGTACTAGATGTCTGCACCTGGACCATTCTCATTTAACCTTTGAGGGAGGTTCTGTAATTATCCTTGTTTTGCAGATGAGATCACAGGTCAGAGGAATAAAGTGACTTGTTCAAGGTCATCCAGCAGTCTGACTCCAGTGCCTGAGTGGGAGTGGGTCATCATGCTAACTCAGCCTCTCCAAGGGAACCAATCTTTCCAAACCATCTGGCGGAGGGCAGGGGGCACAGCATGCAGGAGTTCCCGAGTTGCGCAGCCTCAAAGATGCTCCATGTATGTGCATGGGTGGGAGGTCTTGAGTGCCAGAGCAGTGAGCTGTGTGACCTTGGGTAAGTCATGTCCATCTCTGTGGATGGTTGGGTTTGAAGATCTGTAACCCCTCCCCAGTCTTGTCACAGAAAGGCTCTCAGTGTCTGTGGTAACAAATATCCCTTTAGGTTGCAGCTCCTGTTTGCAAAGCATGCTACAGATGCCTTAATTAATTATTCAGGCTGACATCTTCACCTCCAAAATCAGAGGGTTGAGAAAAGATCATAGGAATATAATGAATGTGAACTTGGCTGATAATGGCTGGTCCCAGGGTGGTGGGAAGAGAAGAAAACCCTCCAAATTGGTCTTCTCTTAGCACTTTGGCCCCGGCCCCGCCAACGGCCGAGATAAAACTGTCCTCCTTCAATAATTAATGAGCAGGATCCTGCGCCCCTGGCCTGGGTCCCCCAAGGAGGCCCCTCGCGATGGCTGTGCCTCCGGAAGCTTGCGGTGTGTGCACATCCACGTGCGCCAGCCCGGTCGGGGGCGCGAACACTGAGTCACGGCGGCTGACCCAGCAAAGTGCTGGGAGTGTGACCGGAATGAAGGGTTGCTCTGTCTGTCTCCGAGGTGGCGTGGCAGATCAAATCACAGCGGATCAGGCGCCGAGATGTTGCCTTGCTCTGAGTGACAGAAGTTAATAATTAGTGACAATGATTGACAGATACACTCCATCTGCTGCTCCGACGCCTAGGAGCAGTTATTCCACAACTGTCTGCGGGCACAATGAACTCCCCGGGGAGCGCGGGCTGGCCCGTGATTGACAGCTGCCTCCAAGAAAGACAGGCCACTGACGGGAAAGTCGCTGTCAGCAGAAGCACTCCGGTCCCCCCCCCCGCCCCCCACCGCCCTCCCGTGTTCCCGAGGAGGCTCACTCGCTGTATACATTTATTCTGTTTCATTTATCATGTCAGCCGTGGCTTTAAATAGATTACTAGCTAGCCTGTTTTTCTAACTGGAGAGTTTTCTATCGGTAAATTAGAAATATCCACCTATGTCAGACTACTTCCTGGATGCAAGTCTTCCCCTTGTTTGTTCTCTGGATAGATCCAGGAGAGGAGGCAGGAGCTTCACTGGGGTTGCAGGTGTAACTGATCTTTCCATTAAAATTGAAATGGAATCTTTAACCAGAAGCCCTGTAAAATGGGACTAAGCGTTACTTGGTAAACTTGGGCTCAAAAGTCCAGACTGAACTATGAATGCTCCCTATTTTTTCCCTAAGAAAATACCAGATCTCTGAGTGTGCCTTTGAGTGACATAAGATAGTTGCGTTTTTAGAAAATGAGGATTTCTGGACAATTCCAGCTTTCTCAGGATGAACTGTTTATTCTCTTGTAGTCAAAATCTAGTACTAACTAGCTGGAAACTCTTAAGTGTGGGTTACGGTTCTGTCTAGACCAAAGTCCCTGCCCCCGTTTCTTTCCTGAATATTTTTATCCTAAATTAAGGCTTAGCTTCAAACCAGTAACGGGAGGACTCTGACACCTTCTAGCTCCATTATAAATAGGAAAACAGAAACATATATATTTCTACTAGAGGAATTGTCGCCACCTAATTGTTCCTACTTACAATTTGTTTGGCTTTCTGGAAAAATGCATTTTAATTTTGCTTCATTTAGGATCCCACAGATAGGCTTTCCGGGCCATCACGGACTCCCCTCTCTCCTTTTGTCCCCTGATGCTTCAGCATAATTTAGAGGACTGTCCATCTCTGTTATGAATAAAAGCCTACTTAAATCCTGCTATTTAAAATACAATGAACCCTGTTTATATTGATCTCATACAGAATGTTTTCCCGCATATGATGTCCATCTTTTAAAGTATGGGTCATGTTTCCTCTTAAGATGCTCTCTTATCTTATTCCCCTAAAATGATATAAACAGTTTTAGGATTCTTGATAATTAGGTATGCGGGTAAAGAAAAGACATCCTGTTCTTTTTCAAGTTTTTTAATGATCAGGATACCAGAAAATGAAGTCATAGGGACTACAAATGTTTGTTTCTCATCTGGGGACCTGCTTTCCTTCTTGTTTCTATAACAAGGAAATTTACAAGGACATACCAGTTAGTGGCAACTTAGCCCACCCCTCCAGGCGATGAGTTAGCCTCAATGTTACCTTAGAATGTTTCGATTGTCCTGTTCCCCACCCAGTGTTAAATGTGTACCTCTGTGTCCTGCAGTAAACAAGAGGGCATGAAATACATGTGCAAGTGTGTGTGACTGGTGTCGCTCACATCTTTTCTAAAGAGACTTTGAAGAAGGTGTGTGGATGCAGCTCATTTGTTTATTTATGTGTTCTTGGACCATCAGGTGGAAGGTCACCACCCTCCATTTTCTTACTTAGGACCTGCCCCAGTTAGGATTAAAGTGACCCAAACAGCCAGCCAGGCACTTTGCCAGCCCCACCGATGCAATGGGGAGCAGTGACACTCAATAACATACCATCTATTGATGGACCCCCAAACAGGAAGTATATTATCTCACGACTCATGCTAAGATGGGGGAAGAATAGGGCTAAGGGAGCCTGCCGGAGAGGCACTTACCTGGTCCAGAAAGCTTTCTCTCTCTCTCTCTCTCTCTTTCTTTCTTCTCTTTTTTGAGGTGGAGTTTCACTCTTGTTGCCCAGGCTGGAGTGCAGTGGCACAATCTTGGCTCACTGCAACCTCCACCTCCTGGGTTTAAGCAATTCTCTTGCCTCAGCCTCCCGAGTAGCTGAGATTACAGGTGCCTGCCACCACATCCAGCTAATTTTTTGTATTTTTAGTAGAGACAGGGTTTCCCCACATAGGCCAGGCTGGTCTCGAACTCCTGACCTCAGGTAATCTGCCCGCCTCAGCCTCTCAAAGTGCTGAGATTACAGGCATAAGCCACCTTGCCTGGCCTTGCCCAGAAAGCTTTCTGAGAGGAAACCTGATGAAAGAGACTGGGGTGCAGGGAAGAGCAAGGGTGTTTCAAGCATCAAAAATGGCCGGTGGGAAGGCTCTAGCCAAAGTTCAGGTGACTGCCGTGGAGAGCTGGAGAAGAAACTGAAGTCATATCCCTGAGGTCACTTCTGCCATGCCAAGGAGTCTGGACTTAATCTTCAGGATCTGTACTTTAGGGCGATCATTCTGGCTGCAGCGTGGAAAATGGTTTGGTGTGGACCTGAGACAGGAGGCAGGGTGTGGTTAGGAGGCTGTTACAGGACTGACCTGGCCTCAGGGAGCGAACGACCTCAAGGAGAGGCGCAGGCTTTAGTGATTGCCACTGGGTGAGGTCCTGCTCTCTAACTAGAGTAACTGGATGGATGGAGAGGCTGTTCTTTTTTTTTTTTTTTTGAGACAGAGTCTTGCTCTGTCACCAGGTGCCAGGCTGGAGTGCAGTGGTGCAATCTTGGCTCACTGCAACCTCTGGGAGAGGCTGTTCTTTAAGATGAGGACCTTATGAGGAGGAGCATGTTGGGGTGGGAGGAGGATTACAATTTCCAATATGTTGTGTGTGCAGCGCCTACAGTCCAGGCCAGCTTCATGGGCGTGTGACCTGGGTGGTTGCCCTGTGCTCAGGAAGGCTCTGCATTTGGTTGTATGCTGTTCTAGCACCATCTTGAAATTCTTAATACAGTTTGGATCAGGGGCCCCATGTTCTCATTTTCCTCCATATTTGTATGCAGTTCAGCCTAGTGGAAAAGTCAGGCAAATAGCCTGGGGTCTGGTTCTGGCAGTCAAGGCTGGAGAAAGAAGTCCAGTATGCTTCAGCATAAGGAGAGGTACATAAAACCCTGGAAGAGGATGGCCTCACCGTAGGAAGTAATGGGGAATGAGTAGAGAAGGGAGTCACGGGTAGGACCCTGAGATCCACAGAATTTTGGGATCAGCCTCTGAGAGGGTGGGACCTCCAAATGCAAAGACCCAGTTACCTGTTGCCGTGTTTTGCCTTTTGAGATGAGGCACTGAGGGTTAGCCACTGTCTTAGGTCTGAGGAGCATCTGAATTGGTCTCGGGTTATCAGCTGAATGGCAAATCCAAACAGCAAATGAAAAAAATTTAGGAGAAACTATAGATATTATTACAGACATTTGCAACACTCCCCAGATTTCAAAGTATCTTCATGCATTCATTCAACAGATATTTATTGAGGCTGGGCATGGTGGCTTATGCTTGTAATCCCAGCACTTTGGGAGGCTGAGGCAGGAGGATTGCTTGAGCCCGGGAGTTCAAGAGCAGCCTGGGCAACATAGGGAGACCCAGTCTCTAAAAAAACAAAAACAAATAAAAACAGATATTTATTGAGCATCTACTACATGCCAGGCACTGTGTTGGCTGCTAGGGATATATCAGTGAACAAAAGGGGCAAAACCCACTACTCTCATGAAGCTTACATTGTAGTGAAGAGAGATAGATAGACGAGGAACAATAAGCAGTAAATTCTTAATTATATATTAGAAGGTGGTAACTGCGTTGGAAAAAATAAAATCTCACTGAACTTTTCTTTGTGAAGAAGAAAAAAGCATTTTGTCTCAGGTGACATGAGACGTCATGTATGGGCCCTGGGGCTCCATCATTGTCCTCAGGTTTGGTTTGTTTCACTGCTTCCTCTTTGCTGGTTCTATTATCAGGCAGACTCTGTCCTCGTGGGTGGTCAGAGATGCTGAGCAAACACCCAGATGCACATCTAGTAGAGCAGAGTACTGGCGAAAGGCCTGAGAGACACTGCGAGTGGCCTGGCCTGGGTCCTTTGCCCTCATCTGAGCCAGTCTTCTCCCCTGTAATCTTCGCAATCACCCAGTGGGGAAGCTGCCATTTTCATTTCACAGGAGGGGAAGACTGAGGCCAGGAGAGGAAGATTGAGCTTCCCTGGGCTGTACACTTAGAAAGGGGCAGACCTGGGTGCTGGGCCCAGGCTCTCTTTCTCTGAGCTTGTGTCATGTCCACAAGAAGTTTCAAGGGAGGGTATAAATAAATTTAGACATCATTTCTCCCCAAGTCGACTTTAAGGTTTAAAGGTGGCTAATTAAAATAGCCATGAAAGACTTAATTAAAGACATGGCTAGGCAACCGGGTGAATGTGCAATTGCTTACAGATTCATGGCAATCCTAAAAGTATAGGGATTTAGACAGTTAAAGGCTCTCCAGTCTAATCCTTCCCTCTGATAGGCGAGGGAATTGATGTCTAGAGAAGGGGAGGAAATGGCGTGGCCACTCAGCAAGTGGAGAAGGGGCAGGGCTGGGAGGGAGGCAGGGATTCTGTTAATCTGGATCAGTGTGAGTGGATCAAAGCCCTCTGTGGTGTGTCTGACCATTCAGCAGCCACTTACGTTGTCAATGCTTGGCTCACATCTACCAACTGGACAAATCTGGGTTATCCAATGAATATTCGCGGCCTCTTAACAACCTGATTGTTTGCCAATTTAACTCCCCACTAGTTTTCCTTGGTGATAATAATAGAATAATGATCATATCACACCCTTACTGTGTGGTTACTGTCTGCTAGATGCTGTGCCAAGAGCTTTACCTGTATCAACATATTTAACTGCACCAGCAGTTCCAAGAGATAGGAACTGTTTCTAATCTCCATTTCACAAATGAGACAACTGAGCTTTAGAGGATGAAAAACTCACCCTTGGTCTTGGATGGTGAACACTAGAGAGCCCAGATGCCCAGATGTAGATCCAAGTCTGTTTGATTCTCTAGCCCAGGATTTTAATCACTGGAAGGGCAATAGTTATTATTTTTTTTTTTGAGTTGGGGTTTCACCATGTTGGTCAGGCTGGTCTCGAACTCCCAACCTCAGGTGATCCGCCCACCTCAGCCTCCCAAAATGCTGGGATTACAGATGTGAGCCACTGCGTCCGGCCTTTGTTTTTCTTTTTTGATTTCTTTTTTCTTTTAAAAAAGAAACTTAAAAATTAGATACAAAGTACAGCTTGTCACTTTTCCAAACACAACCTCTCAGCATCTCCCAGCACATTTTCTTTCTTTCTGAGGTTAAGTCAGCCCCTGCTGGGGACAAAAACCATCAGTTAAGTAGCAAAGTGCACTTAACACCACTGAGGCTTAGAGCTAAAGGCCTTGGTAAGGTGCTTGACTGGTTCAAAGAGATTTTGAAGCAGAATGAAGCAGAATACCATCAAGCCCTGGGAAGAAGCCCTCACCGTCCTCTTCATGGTGACGTGCCTGTTTGGAAGGATTTATGCATCTCTGTCAAATGTACGGTCTGTGTGGGCTTTCCTCAGGTGTCACTGCCATTAACAATGCCAAGAGAATTAATGAATCAAAAGAAGCCACCACTTATTGAGTGCTCCTGTGCTGAGCCGGTGAAGAGCTTTGTGTAATAACCTCCTTTAATCCTCAGAAGAGCTGGTGGGAGAACAGAGGGAGGTAGGTCCTGTGAAGCTAGTACCATCAGAATCTCCAGTGCACATAAAATGAACTCTAGCCTTGCTTAGAGGGGGTTAAAAGATTTGCAGAGGGTGATGGTTTTTAAGTAGTGGAGCTGGAACTTGAACTCAGATCTATGGGGTCTAAAGGCTGCCATCTAGCCACAATGCTATACAACCTGCTGCAGAGGCTCAGAGGCACTTTGGAGGTGACTGAGGCAGAGGTTAAAACAGGGCAGGAATGTGTTCAAGGTCCTAATGCAAGCGGCTGGCAGGTCCAGGACAAGAATCCAAGCGTCCTCAATGCTAGCCTCGTACCCTTTCCAACACACTTGAGAGCTGTCGAGCAGCTTATTCTGCAGTGATTCCTAAAACTGTCCTAGAAGAAAAATTGATGGAAGTTTTTTTTTTTCCTAAAACACTTCCCCAACTCAATATGCAATTAGCCATGAATACTCGGAGAGTTTGGCTTCAGCCCTGCCCACTGCCCTGCATTTTTCAGCGGCTGTCGATGACCTCATCTCTGTCTTCACTAGTTCATCTTTGTTGAGGGACAGTAGCGAGCGTGCTCAGCCAATGAACCTTCTGCCCTTAGCACATCATGCCAGCTCCAACAGCGAGCCTCTCTGGAGCTCCAGAGACTAAGCCTGGAGATAGTTATAAAATAGGTCACCACTTCTGTGCAGTTTTGTCACTGTGAATGTGCACACCGATAAGAGGAACCAACATTTACTGGAGGGTTTACAATGTGCTCGGCTTTCTATAGACCTTGTCTCATTTAATCTTTACAACCGCTCTTTTGGAGGAAGTATTGCTTTTAACCCCATTTTACAGATGGAGAAAATAAGGTGCAGGGAGATGAAGAGATGTGCTCAAGAACATGGTGAGGAAGTGGCAGAGAACCTAAGTCTCCAGGGGTTGCATGACTCAACATTCTGCGGCTCAGGCCTGTAATCCCAGCACTCTGGGAGGCCACGGCGGGTGGATCACAAGGTCAGGAGTTCGAGACCGGCCTGGCCAACATGGTGAAATCTCTTCTTGACTAAAAATACAAAAACTAGTTGCTGCAGTGGCAGGCACCATAATCTCAGCTACTCGGGAGGTGGAGGCAGGAGAATTGCTTAACACTCTTTTTTTTTTTTTTTTTTTGAGACAGGTCTCACTCTGTTGCTCAGGCTGGAGCGCAGTGGTGTGATTACAGCTCACTGCAATCTCTGCCTCCCAGGCTTGAGCGATCCTCCCACTCAGCCTCCCTAGTAACTGGCACCACAGGTGTGTACCACCATACTCAGCTAATTTTTGTATTTCTTGTAGAGACAGAGCTTCATCATGTTGCCTCGGCTGGTCTCCAACTCCTGGACTCCAGTGATCCACCTGCCTCAGCCTCCCAAAGTGCTGGGATTATAGGCATGAGCCACCACACCTGGCCTCCCCATGACTCTTGATTGCATCTTTTGGCGGATTATCCGAGACTGTGGGGAAAACCTAAGGAGACATTTTCCCTGCATGTAACTCATGTGGCTCTTGGGGCATGGTGGCCAAGGCTCCCCCAGGTCGGGAACAAGGACTGGCTGATGTACCTGAGAATTGTCCGCCTCAAGGCCTAAAGACTATCTAATTGAACTGCCAAGCCCTTGGTACAATGCCTTAGTTACGTGAGCTTTTGTTCTGCTCAAACATTTAGCAGATATATTATAAGTCCCTTACATGTGTTGGGTACTGCCATATACCACTTATAGGGATGCCAAGGTGACAAGCTGCCTTTTCTCAGCTCATGGTATAGTGTGGAAGACAATAAAACAAGTATTTACAGGATTGTGGAGAGTATATGACAATGGGGATAAGTACAGACTACTCAGGGACACACAGCAAGGCATCGAACCTAGCCTGGGGGGCCATCAGGGAAGGCTTCCTGGAGGAGGTAAGGTTGAAGATAAGTTCTAAAGAAAGAATAGACATGTGTTAGCAAAGAAGGGGTAGAGGACTGTTCTAGGCACAACCTGAAGTGAGAGACAAGGGAGAGCTCCTTTCAAGACAGCCTATTCTATCTTTGCTGTTAATTTGCATACACTTGACTTACTTCCACCTAGGAAGTAAGGTGGTCTGGTTCCACAGATGATGCTCTTAGCTTCCACTCTATTTCCTTTCTTCCCTTGGACGTTATATCTGGATGTGATGCCTGGAACTGTTGCCACTGTCTTGGCACCATGAGGAAAGTCAGCCTGAGAGCAGAGCTAATTTCCTAAGGATGCAGAGTGGGAAGATAGAAACAGCCTGAGTTGTTGAGATGTGGTGGCTCAGGCCTGTAATCCCAGCACTCTTGGAGGCCGAGGTGGGTGGATCACAAGGTCAGGAGTTCAAGACCAGCTTTGCCAACGTGGTGAAACCTCTTCTTGACTAAAAATACAAAAATTAACTGGTTTGGTGGCAGGCACCTGTAATCTCAGCTACTTGGGAGGCTGAGGCAGGAGAATTGCTTGAACCTGGCAGGAGGAGGTTGCAGTGAGTCGAGATTGCGCCATTGCACTCCAGCCTGGGTAACTGAGCAAGACTGTCTCGGAAAAAAAAAAAAGAAAGAGTCTGAGTTCTTGATGACATTGTGCAGCTTCTGAATCAGCCAGCCCTAGAGTCAAGTGCGCCTCTACTGCTTTTCAGTGATACAGTACAGTGATGATGTAGGATTGAATCCTGCCTCTGCCTTACAATGCTTGTGTGACTTTAGGCATGGTAACCTGTCTGAGTTTCAGCTTCCTCATCTATAAAATAGGAATAGTAAGAATTGATAATTGTCATAATTTACCCAGTGAGTGAGTTTTTGAGGATTACATGTGTTGATGCACATTGAGAGCTTACAATAATGCCTGGCCTTAGGAAGTGCCGACAGATGGAAGCTATTAGTATTGCTGACACACATTCCCTTGATCGGCTTACACTCCCAGCACTCTGAAACTCTCAATTAATAATGGAGAGACTTGGGCTAGTCACAGTGCAGGTTGATCCGTGCTGTGATAGAGCCCTGAGCAGGGAGCAGTCAGCTTTTGCAGAGGGAGTGGGTGAAGGTTCCATAGAAGCAGTGACTTTGAGCAAGGGCTCGGAACATGAGTGGAAGTTTTAGGGTAAAGAAGAGGAGGAAGGGCATTTCCAGCAGTGAGAGCAGCCAGTTAAGTGTCTTAAGTGCCTTGTGAAGGGCAGGTAGCTGGTGTGCCTAGGACTTCAGGTGTGGGTGTATGTGTGTGGGATGAGGGAGAGCCTGGGAATAGGGGCTGGGCCTGGGTGGGGAAGGCCTTGCATGCTAGACTAAGGGTCTTGCTGTGAGTCCCAGTGCTGTTCCCTGAAACTGTAGTCCTGAGGGATGCTCCCTGAAGCAGAGGTTCAGTGGTGGTCAAATCAGGTATGGAAATGCTGCACAGATATTCCAGGCTCCAAAATGGCTAATGAACGTTAGCATAGCAGGGGCCCTGCCAAGTCCTGTAGGAACAAAACCTGCTTGACTTGACTTAAGCCAGTGTTTTAGAAACGTATTCAACCACAAGACAACTGTTATTCCCCTAACATCTATTGTTGGAGGTTACAGTTTGGGGGTGTTCTAAGTAGAATTTTTGATGTTGCAAAAGAAGTAGCACTCAAATATAAACTTCCTCGACAAGGCAATTTACTTCTATAGAAGAGTGTGGCTCACAGATGGAACCATGGCGAGTGCACACATGGACAAGCAGGGGAAGGGTTACTTATGCCTGACAGAGGTTGCCCCTACTGCTGTGACATTCCCCTATTGGCTGAAGTTAGACCACATAGTCTAGTCTAATTCTGATTGGCTGTTTTAAAGGGAGCAGGGGCACGAGCTGGAGTGGTGGGGTGGGTAGTTTGGTGGGAAGGACAGTTACAGGCAGGTCAGAGCAGGTAACCAGGGATCAGAGCAGGTGACTGGAGCAGGTGACCAGGATGAGTCAGGGCAGGGCAGAGGACTGGGGGAAGAGATGTGAACCACTGATTAGAACTAATGGAAAAGGTGGGTTCCTGAAACTACAAGGAAGTTAAACTTTAAAATAGAGAATTAAAGAATAAGAGAACTGAACATACTGACATACTAATTCTTTGAAGAGAAACTTGGGGTTCACCATATCTAACAGGGCTCCTGTTATAGGCATTAGGGGGCTGTCAAAGGTTTGAAGCATAGTAGTGAGGGGTCGATTCTGTGTTTTCCAAAGATTCCCTCTAATTATTTAAAACAATAAGGGACCAAATTAAATCACAAGTAAACTGATGTAAGGGTCTAGCTTGTCCAGCCAAGGCTGTCTTACTCAAAATGGGTGACTTCTCTTGGCTATGTCCCTCTCTGAAAGTCTTCTACCTTTCAAGTACCCAAAGAGAAACTTCCTGCAACATACCGCGGTTGTCCTTCTGACCTTTTTCACATGGCTATGTAAAACTGAAGTTTAGATAATTCAGGCTCACCTCTTAGATTGACACTTGAAAGCTATAGTGGGGCTTTTCAGAGGGTTAAAGGTTATAGTCACTGGAGCCACAGCTTGACTTGAAAAATTTTTTGAAGTCTTTTTCTTTCATGCCTTTCTTTTTCTTTCCTTTCCTTCTCTTCCTCTTCCTCCTCCTCATCTCTTTCTTTTAACAGAAGGGCCGATGAAAAATATGCTTTCCAACTTGCAAATCCTGCTGAAGACAGCACATGTGATAAGCATGGCCCTGGGAAAGATTCTGGCAAAGGCTGGGATTTCTCATCCCCTGAAAGTTGGTCAGGGGTTGGACCTTATTAAAAATACAGATTTCAGACAAGTATGGTGACTTATGCCTGTAATCTGAGCACTTTGGGAGGCCAAGGCAGGCAGATCACTTGAGGTCGGGAGTTGGAGACCAGTCTGGCCAACACAGAGAAACTCCATCTCTACCAAAAATACAAAAATTAGCTGGGCGTGGTGGTGGGCACCTGTAGTCTCAGCTGCTCAGGAGGCTGAGACAGGAGAATCACTTGAACCCAGGAGGCAG
This sequence comes from Callithrix jacchus, assembly GCF_049354715.1. Taxonomy (NCBI): domain Eukaryota; kingdom Metazoa; phylum Chordata; class Mammalia; order Primates; family Cebidae; genus Callithrix; species Callithrix jacchus. The sequence goes on along the minus strand of NC_133508.1, from coordinate 75,332,565 downwards.
AGGTTGCAGTGAGCCGAGATCACGCCATTGCACTCCAGCCTGGGTGACAGCGAGACTCCATCTCAAATAAAGAAATAAGTAAGTGAGTAAATAAATAATAAAAATGTAGACTTCAGAAAATCTGCTTCTTAGGTGATTTGAACTCACAATAAAGTTTGAAAACTATGGACCTAGGTACCCTTCAGCTTTACAAACCAACCCATCGATCCTCTGTAAGTAGAAACGTCTCCTCCATACCTACCTCCTTCACTGCTACCCACCCCTGCCCAGACCCCGCCGTAGGCTGCTGCCCCCAGGGTTTGGAGGAGGCCCAATCCCAGGCTCTACAGACTCTGGCCCCAGCACCTGGATCCCCACTCCCTTTCCCTGTTCTTGCCCTCCTGCTCCAGCCAGGGTTCTGGCTTCTGGGGTGGTGAGGAACGTGACCCAGGTGCAGGAGCAAGGACTTGTGGGTAGCAGGGGGGTGGTGGTGAGCATTCTCAGGGTCTAAAGTCATCAGTGCTGGCTGGACCCACAGTGCTGTTACTGGCCCCTACTTCATGGTCATCTGACTCCCAAACAGCTCTTGCCTATCAATGCAGTTGCTTTGGCAAGGGTTTTGGGGCTCCTCCTTCTTCCGGCTGTGCCCATCCTCCTTTTATTTTTTTTTAAACTGCCTCATTTGTTTATTAAGCAATAACAGTAGCTAATATTTACACAATGCTTACTCTGTGCCAGGTACTCTTCTGAGTGATTGAGATACACAACTTCATTTAATTCTCATAATAACTCTACGAGGGATTACAATTATGATCTTCAGCCCCATTGATGGAGGGGGAAATGGAGGCACAGAGAAGTTTAGCAGCTTGTTCAAGGCCATTCAGCTAGTGGGTAGTGAACCCGAAATTTAAACCCAGATTGGTTGTTTTTAAATTATGGCGTCATGTGTACTTGTTAGGCACTGTGCCAAGCACTCGATACACCTTTTTATGTTATCCTATCTCTACAGATAAGGAGCTGAGCTACAGAGAGATGATGTCATTCACCCAAACTCACCTGGTTTGTAAGTAAGGAATCAGGTTTGAACCCAGATTTGAACCCAGGTGATGTCAGCACCTGTGCGCTTAACCACTGTGCTGTGTCTCGATATTTATATATATTTATTATGGTCAAGATGTAACATCCAAAAATTTGAGAAGAGTACAGGGTAAAGAGACCCTTTTTCTTCTCCCTTCCTCCTACCCATTCTCATTCACTGTCAGACAGCCTGGCAGAGCTGGGCTAGGGCTTAGGCTGGAGGCTGAGGTCAGAGTGGACCCTGGGACTATCTGCTGGTGGCCGCCCACAGTGGGAGGGGCCTATCTGTGTGATTGGAGCATTGGGGAACCAGCCAGTGTGTGCAGGTGGCAGCACGCAGCACAGAAACACTGTGTGACCCCAGGTAGTGGGTGGCCTAGACCCAAGTGCCGGGGTGCTGAACGGACCTCACTGTGTTCTACGGGTGCTCTGAGCTCAGTGGTCCCAGGACATGAGTATGACTGTCAGGTGAGGCTGTAGAAGGGTCTCTAGGGAGACCAGCAAAGGTTGCTATGTCTCTTTCTCAGCAGACATCTGGGACAAGAGGCACAGCTTCTGACCCTTTCTCATGAAGATTTCTCCAAGTACTCCAGGACAGGAAGGATTTTTACATGGAATTTGGTACACATAAGCTAGATTTGCCTCTAGAAACACAAAGTGACCCCCTAGGCTTCTAGGGGAAGGCAGAGAAGAGAGTCAGGCACAGTCTCTCCCCACCCATGGCTGCTTAAAATTTGATGTCTAAGCCAGGGTCACCTAGCATGGGAGGGGTCGCTTAGCATGGGATCAGTGGAGAGGGTGTGAAGGGACCCTGTGGGGGGAAATGCATTTGAATGACTTAGCACCAGGGCTCTGCAGCCCAGACAGCCAGGGTCAATCCTGGTTCTGCCACTTCCTGGCTGAGTAATGCTAGGGAGGCTACTTTAACTCCTGAGCCTTGGTTTTATCTTCTGTAAAATGGAGATGCTAACAACAGTACCTTCTCATAGGGCTGTGGTGCAGAAGAGGAAGTGAAATAATGAAGCTATATTGCCCAGGCTGGATCCGAACTCCTGGGCTCAAGTGATCCTCCCGCATCAGCCTCCTGAGCAGCTGAGACTACAGGCACATGCCACCGTGCCTGTTTATTATGCATTGATGTTTCAAGGCAATGTCTGTTTTCCAGCAGGTTCCATGTTTTGCATTCCCTTCTTGATCCTTTGCTCTCTCTCTGGAGACACCATTCACCTGCTGATGGCCAAATCCAATACCCACTCTTCTGCTTTCATATTTGCTTCTCATATCTCCTGCCTGGGACAGCGGGAGCGACTCCCCTCATCTTGAAAGTTCCCGTGGTGTCCATGACCCTGCAGCCCCTTGGTTTTCCTCCAGCCTCTCTGGCTGCTGCTTTGTGGTTGCCTCCATGGGTTCTGATCTCCTTCCCCTCAGGGCTCTGTGCTGCCTGCTGCCCTTCTCTGCACATTCCCACTCTCCCAGTCCACATTTCCGTCTTTTCTTTTATAACTTCCAAAAAAACATAGTCTCTGTCTGTCATTCAGGCTGAAGTTCAGTGGTGCAATCACAGCTCACTGTAACCTTGTACTCCCAGGCTCAGGTGATCCTCCGGCCTCAGCCTCCTGAGTAACTGGGAGTACATCCACTCACCACCATGCCCAGCTTCAGCCCACATTCCTTTTTAATTGTGAGATGGGGTCTCACTCTGTTGCCAAGACTGGAGTGCAGTGGCATAGTCTCACTCACTGCAACCTCCACCTCCCGAGTTCAAGCAATTCCCTGCCTTAGCCTCCTGAGTAGCTGGGATTACAGGCATGAACCACCACCCCTGGCTAATTTTTGTATTTTCAGTAGATACGGGTTTTCAGCACCTTGGTCAGGCTGGTCTTGAACTCCTGACCTCGTGATCCACCTGCCTCGGCCTCCCCAAAGTGCTGGGATTACAGGCGTGAGCCACTGCGCCTGGCCTACAGCCAGCATTTCTAAGCACCCTGTAGGTGTGGTGCTCTCCAGTCTCTGCCACCATTCCTGAAGGCTCCCCTGAGCTCTAGACCTGAATATCCACCTTGGGTGGCCTGCAGGACACACCCAAAATTGGACCCCTTCTTTCTGCCCTGAGCGCTGGTTAATGGAGGCAGCATTGGTGGCAGCCCAAGCTGGAAACCATGAAGCCCTTCCTTTCAGCTCACCCAGTCTTATAAACTGCCAAATTCTGTCGGTGTGCTCCTCTGGTAGGCTCAGTAATGGCTCCCAAAGATATTCATGTCCAAATCCCTGGTGCTGGTGGATGTTACCTTATATAGAAAAAGGACTTTGCAGATGTGATTGGATTAACCATATTAAAATAGGGACATTATCCTGGATTATTTGAGTGGGTTCTAAATGTAACTACAAGTGTTTTTATAAAAGGGAGGCAGAGGGAGGCCGGACATGGTGGCTCACACCTGTAATCCCAGCACTTTGGGAGGGCGAGGTGGGTGGATCACCTGAGGTCAGGAGTTTGAGACCAGCTTGGCCAACCTGGTGAAATTCTGTCTCTCCTAAAAATACAAAAATTAGCCGGGCATGGTGTCTGGTGCCTGTACTCCCAGCTACTTGGGAAGCTGGGGCAGGAGAATTGCTTGAACCCAGGAGGTGGAGGTTGCTGTGAGCTGTGATCCCACCACTGCACTCCAGCCTGGGGAACAAGAGTGCAACTTGGTCTCCAAAAAAAAAGGAGGCAGAGAGAGGGAAATTTGACTACAGAAGAGGCAATCGGACAAGTGAGGATTGAAGAAGGAGGTTGGAGAGGTTTGAGGAAGGGATCATGAGCCAAGGAATGCAGGCAACCTCCAGGAACTAGAAAGGACGAGGAAATGGATGCTCCCCATGAGCCTCCAGAAGGAGCTGGCCCTATTTGCACCTTGAATTTAGCTCAGTGAAACTGACTTTGGATTTCTGGTCTCCAGAACTGTGAGGGAATAAATCTGTGTGGTTCTAAATCACCAGAGCTTGTTGTAATTTGTTATAGCAGCTGTAGAAAATGAATACACCCTCTCTTTCAATGTAGCTCCAATCTGTCCTTTTGTCTCCCTGTCCCTGCTGCCCCCATCATTTCTTGCTTGCAACAGCTGCCTAAATCTAGCTACATCTCATAATGATTTCATTTTATTTTTTGAGACGGGGTCTTGCTCTTGCCCAGGCTGGAGTGCAGTGGGACCATCAAGACTCATTGCAGCCTTGACCTCCCTCATTCGCTCAAGCAATTCTCCTGCCTCAGCCTCTTGAGTAGCTAGGGCTACAGGTGCCTACCACCATGCCTGGCTAATTTTTTATCTTCTGTGGATGTGGGGGTCTCACCATGTTCCTTGCAGGTCACCTCAGTACCCCATCCAGCCAGCCTCCTCATTTCCAATCTGAACTATTGGAAAAGTGCCTCTTTAGCCTCTTTCCAGTCAATTCACTCCACCGGGGTCATCCTCCTAAGACACATTCATTCCTTGGTACAAAACCACCTTTTGAGCACCTATTATGTACCATGTACTTTGATGCTGAGAATATGGAAACAAACAAGGTCTGATTATATCATTCTCATGTTCAAAAGCTGATCTCAAACTCCTGGGCTCAAGTGATCCTCCCACTTCAGCTTCCCAAAGTGCTGGGACTACAGGCATGAGCCACCACGCCTAGCCTTCATAATTATTTTGTAACATATAACAACAACCATCACCCTCTGAACTAAGCTCAAGGCTGGGGAAGGCCTTGGTGGAGGCCAAGGTAGAAGGATCACTTGAGCCCAGGAATTTGAGACCAGCCTGGGCGACACGGTGAAACCCCATCTCTACAAAAATACAAAAATTAGCCGGGGCATGGTGGCATGTGCCTATAGTCCCAGCTACCCAGGTGGCTGAGATGGGAGAGGATCCCTTGAGCCCTGAAGGTGGAGGTTGCAGTGAGCCAAGATCACACTACTGCACTCCAGCCTGGGTGACAGAGTGAGACCTTGTCTCAAGGAAAAAAAAAAAAGTATGCTCAAACTTGATGTGACAATCCAGAGTGGCTATGGCTGCACCTCGCCTGTAGTTTCAGCTACATCTCCTCGCCTCTGCCTGCCCTGCTCTTTGTGCTTCAGGACAGTGATTCATAACTTCAGGTCCATATGCCAATTTGTTTCCTCCTCCCCAGATTTTTATGGACAGATTTCAGAAGGCCTGGGAACCTCTTGAAATTCAGGGAAAAACTTGTACATGCGTGTGCAACAAGTGTGTTCCTGGGGACAAGATGCACGGGGGACCCTTAGCAGGCTCCTTGCTCCCTTGAAGGTTGCACAGAATGACTGCTGCTCATTCCACATGCCCATCATGCTGTTCCCACCAGCTGCTTTCCTCCTGCTGTTCCAGCAGCCCAGGATGCCTGTCCCCAGAGTTTCCGCATTTCATTCGTGTGTCTACTCCAGTGTCACCTCCTCAGAGAGCACACCAAGGGAGGCAGTACCTGGAGGACCCCACCCAGCCTCTCTGGGAACAAAGATGAGAATCCAGTTCCCCTACCAGAATCTGTAAACCCCAAGGGTGGGAATTGGGGGCTAGAGTTCGAGGTATTTTCCCAAAGGACAACAATTTCCTCCCTAAGGGAAATTCTGTGTCAGCTGTTAGATAATAATTTTCCCACCTCATTACCTAAATCACGAACCTGGAAGAAGTAAATGTTACAATGCTGGGATTAGAGCTGTGCTTTGGAAGTGAAGAGAATTGGGTGATTAATTCCAACTTGGAGGGTTATGGCAACTCCACAGCAGAAACGTCATTTGAGCTGTTTCTCATTAAAGAAAGAAGGGGAGTTTGATAAGGGGAAAAGAAAGAAAGAAATGAGCGAAGGAAGTCATGAAGTCAGGAGGGCACTTCGAATGGGGCAGTGAGTTGTCTTTTGCTGTTTGATCCCTAGGGTTTTTGGAGGAAGCTTTTTGGTGGCCAAAAAGGTAAATTTGAGGCCTCATGATGGAAAGCCCTAACTAGTGTTCTAAGGAGAGTGGGCTCTACTCTGTAGGCAGCGGAGAGCTATCTAAGACTTTTGGACATGAGAATGATATAATCAGACCTTGTTTGTTTCCATATTCTCAGCATCAAAGTGCATGATACATAACAGGTGCTCAAAAGGTGGTTTTGTACCAAGGAATGAATGTGTCTTAGGAGGATGACCCTCGTGGAGATAATTGAGTTGGGAAGAGGCTGAAGAGGCACTTTCCCAATAGTTCACACTGAAAATGAGGAGACTGGCTGGGTGGGGTACCGAAGTGGCCTGTAAGGAGCATTTGGAAAGTAATTTAGGAAGCAGGATTGACAGACTATTGATCTTTGAGGTGGAGGGGTGAGGTGGAGAATGACAAAGGGGGAATTTGGGCAAGAATGAGATTTGTGGCTTATGACAGGTTAATAGCTGTGTCATTCACCAAGATGGGGACCTAAGGAGGAGGTGGCGGGGGGTGGGTGGAAGGATGGAGACAAGAGAGAGGCTATAGAAAGGCTGGTTTTGTACAAGCTGAGACTGAGCTCTCTCAGGTGCCAGATTCATCAGCAGGTGGGGGGGTGGTATGTAAATTTCACGAGTGATCCAGATTATATCCCCTACCCCACCTGGTCTCTCCTCAGAGAGAAATGCACAGTGCTTTCCCCAAGGGCCAGACACTCATTTGTTCTCTCTCAGAACAAACCAAAACTGAAGCCCAGCACGAAGCAGCCATTTTTCATCCCTGTCCTCAGCCTCCAGCTCCTCCCAGGAGCCCTCACCTGTTATCTCTCCACTTGGCATGGCCATCAGTTTGGACTGGGACGAGGGACTGTATCTCATGGAGATTTCCCTGATATGCTATCAGCAACGGGCTTCCACTTTGAGTTACAGCATTTCTAAATGTCCCTGAGAGGGCCAGACCAGCCTGATGGAATGTTAATTATTTGGATAACTTAAGGATGCTTCTAGGACACAGTCAAACAGTGGGGTGCCCCTGATGCCTTAGCATGAAGTTGCCCCCAGAGTCCTGGAGGAGGCATTGCACAGGGCTATTTTGGGACATAGAAAAGATATTTTGGGGCCTTGTGGGGTCTCAGGACTAGGGCTCCTAATAGTCCCTGGAGTAAGTGTGAACATGTGGTAGTGATTTGACTCTTCTTCCTTCCACCTGCTCATCCACCCATCAGCCAGCTCACTGGCTGTCCCCGACACAATGCCCAATCTCCTAAGGTGCCACCAGGGTCTGGCCTTTAGTCAGTAGCCTTTCCTGGAACATGTCCTGGGAGCCCACTTTATGCCAGGCCCTGTGAGAGGCCGGTGCTGCCTCACTCTGTGTCACTATCCTTGAGGAGGCAGAGGTGGGGGAAGAGACATGTAAACAAGTAACATTTAGTGTGACAAATGCCATAGCAGAGGAGTGATGAGGCGCAGTGCTTGGGGGACTTAGTGATGACAACGATACTAATATCTAGTACTTACTGAATACTTACTTATAGTCAGTACAGGGTGGGTATGGGGAACAAAACAGTTTATATTTATTGAGTGCTGGATTTGGGGTTTAAGCTGTTTACATGCATTATTTATTTTTTAATTTTTTTTTTATTTTTGAGATGGTGTCTCACTGTGTTTTCCAGACTGGAGTGCAGTGGTATGATCTTGGCTCACTGCAACCTCCGCCTCCGGGGTTCAAGTGCTCCTACCTCAACCTCCAAAGTAGCTGGGACTACAGGCATGCACCACCATGCCTGGCTAATTTTTCTATTTTTGTAGAGGTGGGGTTTTGCCATGTTGGCCAGGCTGGTCTCGAATTCCTGACCTCAAGTGATCCACCTGCCTTGGCCTTCAAAGTGCTGGGATTACAGGGGTGAGACACCAGCCCAGCACATGCATTATTTCATCTCAACCTTAGAAACAATCCTACAAGGTAGGCATACTAGGCAGAGCAGATCCCCCAAAGATGTCTGTGTTCTAAACCTTCGAACCTGTGACTATGTTGTTTTACAAGGTAAAAAGGACTTTGCGGGTGTGATTAATTTAAGGATCTTGTGATGGAGCAAATTCTGGATTATCTGGGCAGGCTCAATGGAATCATAAAGATCCTTATAAGGGAAAGAGGGCGGCAGGAGGATCAAAGCCAGAGTGAGACTGTGGACCATGTGAGAAAGACTCAGGCAGCCATTGATGGCCATTGTAGAGGAAGGGGCCACGAGGCAAGGAATGTGGGTGGCCTAGAGAAACTGGAATAGACAAGGAAACAGATTCCCCACTGGAGCCTCTAGAGGGAACACAGCCCTGCCAGCTCCTTGATTTTAGCTCAGTGAGATCCCACGTTGAACTTCTGACTTTCGGAACTGTAACACACATTTTAAAGCCACTAAGTTTGTGGTGGTCTAGTAGAGTAGACATAGCAAACGAGTGCAGCAGGTGTTGTTACTATTATCCTCATTGACTAGTGTTAAGGGAAAACCAAGCCAACACTTGTTAAAACAGCAAGGAAGACTTTATTCAAGATGATTGCAATAGGGGTATTGCAATAGAGGAGAGTGGTTGGTCTTAATTCCAAGAACAACAAGGAACATGTTGTCCAGTGATCTTGGATGTTTTGGTGAGTCTCAGAATAGATGGAAAACCACTCAAGCTAGTGTAAGAAGATGAGGTATGGTACTCTCTGTCTCAGTCTTGGCTTAGGCTCTAAGCCAATTAAGAAATGTTTTCTTTTTTTGGAAAAGTTATTGAAGTGCTGTGGCATTTCTCTCCTGGGCCCCATCCATGGAGTGGGGTAGGGGTTTTATCCTAAGCTTAATAAGCCTAATCCTGCTGGAATGTGATATACACAATGGGGTGGCATCCAGGATGGGTTCAAGCACAGTTTACGGTTGAGGGCCTGCTCTAAGTGGCTATGGCCACATTGAACTTTTACAGGCCAGAGGGTGTGGACAGGGTCATTTAACACAGATACTGCCTGTGATGGTTAATTTAATGTGTTGACTTGGCTGGGCCCTATGGTGCCCAGATAATTTGTCAAAGATGATCTTGGATGTTTTGGTGAGGGTATTTTTGGATGAGATTAATATTTACATTGGTAGGCTTTGAGTAAAGCAGGTTGCCCTTTGTCATGTGAGTGGGCCTCATCCGAACAGTTGAAGGATTAAATAGAACAAAAGACTGCCTCCCCTGTACAAGAGGACCTCCTCTGCAGGAGATGGCCTTTGGATTTGAAGAGCTGCTGGCCACCTCAGCTCTTCCTGCATCTCCAGCCCACCAGCCCACTTGCAGATTTTGGACTTGCTAGTCTCTTTAATGGTGTGAACCAATTCCTTAAAAATAAATCTCTTGGCCAGGTGTGGCGGCTCACGCCTATAATCCCAGCATTTTGAGAGGCTGAGGCAGGTGCATCATGAGGTCAGGAGTTTGAGACCAGCCTGGCCAACATGGTGAAACCCCGTCTCTACTAAAAATACAAAAAGTTAGCTGGGCATGGTGGCATGCACCTGTAATCCTAGCTACTCGGGAGGCTGAGGCAGGAGAATCACTTGAACCCAGGGGGTGGAGGTTGTAGTGAGCCAAGATCGCACCATTGCACTCCAGCCTGGGTGACAGAGCAAGACTCTGTTTTGGAAAAAAACAAAACAAAACAAAGCAAAACAAAACCTGCTTCTCTCTCTGTATACATCCTGTTGGTTTTGTTTCTCTGGAGAACCCTGACTAATATACCACACAAAGGGCTTCCTTCCTGGGGCAGGCAGCCTTAGCAGAAAGAGGCTGAAGGGGTCCTGCTGGATGTGGATTTGGGGGCAGTCATATGGGCCATTCATATATCATCTACTGGGGGACCAGCTGGATGACAGGCATTGCCTGCATCAAGGGGGCTGCTGATGTGTGTTCCCAGTGGGGGTATTTTCAAGGAACCCATGTGAGCTGCTTACTCATAGTGGTTTTTGTGAAAGAAATAGCTCATCAGGATGTAGGAACATCTCACAGGTCCCAAGAACATTAAGTACTGCGAGGCATCTCGAGAGAGAGGCAGGAACTGGGGGTGGGAGAGCTGGCAGCAGCGCAGGCCCATCCTCTCTCCATCACCATCCTGTGGTCTCTTGTGTTGTCCTCTCTGTGGGGTGACTTTTTTTGCTTGCTCATCATTATGTACTGCCTCAAATGTCTTCTCCATTCATGGGCTCAACCATTTGTATCTTTAGTTCAAGATTTCAAGAGAAATCTGATTGGTTGGTGGCTAGAAATCTGATTGACGGCCTCTCCTGGATCAGCTGCATCCACCCTCAACAATGAACTGGGGCTTGGAGGAAGAGGTACCTTGGTAATGCATAGTATTTTGGACTGCTCCCTCCTAGGGCTGTAAGCTGTGCAGACTGAGCTAGAAGTCCAAGTTAAGGGTGGTAGGAAGGTTACCAGTGGTAATCAAAGGGCTGGTGAGGCTGCAACCTGGAAAACATGGAGTCTTGTACCAAAGGATGAGGTTGTGAAGGGCATTGGAAACTAGATGGTGGAGGATTTTGAATGCCACGTCAAGGAGTTTGAACCTTAACTCCTGTGTCTAGGACCTGGGAAGTAATATTAATCAACAGCTCCATCCCTTCAGGTCACTGCCAAGAGGCTCACTTACCTGGTTGAGTGGTGCGATTTGAAGGCAGCAGCCAGCCGGGGATTGTGCTGAGGATGTGCCTTTTTTGATGGATGCTTGAAGGGATGCTCAGGCTTTGGAATGATCCACTTCAAGGACTCTTGGCTTTTGTGTTTCAACTCTCGATTGCAACACTACACTAATGTGGTTTTTTGCATTGAATTAAAATTAATCTAATACTTGACAACTCTGGCTGGATGCCTGCCAAATATGGAGACTAGAGATGCTTCCTGTAAATTCTGCCACAGAGGATTCTTACGATTCAGGGAACATCTCATTTATCTCACTGCTATGCACTCCTGACCCTGATTCTCAAGGGATTCCTTCCGTAAGATCCTCTTGCATAAATGTGAGTGTGTTCTGTGGCAGTTGCTTTTTCAAATCTGTATAATCTCTGGGGATCAGGATGATCTGGGGTACAAGGAAAGGGTCATTTAGATGAACCAGCTCTGCTCAAAGTCAGTCTTGGATTTTTTCCAGTAATAATCTCTTTCGTCATTAATGGCCTGCTGGGTGAATCTTATTATATCTCTTTAAAATAATTTAGATGCTAATATCTCCCAGTGACCATCATATGGGGAGTGCAGGGCTGGAGGTAGTGGTGAGGAGGACTGAAAGCTGTCTTAATTCTGTGCTCCTTTACACAGCTGGAGACCCTCATTCGATGGACTTGAAAATGCTGCCCTAGCAACTAGAATTTTCACATCTTTGCACTCAAAATGCCTTTGACTGGGTTTCCAAAAGTTCTGCTTTCTAAGATGAGTAGCCAGGATTCTGGCAACCCAAGAGGGTTCTGGGTGAAAATTTCAAGAGAATTCTGAGTAAATGATGGAAGGGCAATTGTATTTATTTTTTGAGACAGAATCATGCTCTGTTGCCCAGGCTAGAGTGCAATGGTGTGATCTTGGCTCACTGCAACCTCTGCCTCCTGGGTTCGAGCAGTTCTTCCTGCCTCAGCCTCCTGAGTAGCTGGCGCCTGCTACCATGCCTGGCTAATTTTTGTATTTTTAGTAGAGACAGGATTTCACCATGTTGGCCAGGCTGGTCCTGAGCTCCTGACCTGAGGTGATCTGCCTGCCTCGGCCTCCCAAAGTGCTGGGATTACAGGCATGAGCCACTGCACTGGCTGAGCAATTGCATTTTTGATCAGCTGTCAGCTGAAGGGTGGGGTTGGGGAGGCAAAAAGGAAGAGGTGAGATTCCAGTGGACTGGCAGTCAGGAGATTTGACTTATAGTTCTAAGTTTATAACAGCTAGCTGAATTCATTTGTGCCTTCCTTTCTTCATGTATTCAGCAGCTACTGATGCACACTCTGTGTTGGGTCCTGCGCTGGCTCTGAGAACACAGAGATAAACAAGCCATCACTCTTGCTTCAAGGAGTTCATAGCTTGTTGTGACTTTCTCATTCTGGTACGTCAAGTTTCCTTATCTGTAGAGTAGAGTTTGAAGTAGAAATTCTTGGAGTGCTTTTCCAGAGTGTCTGGGACCATAAAAGCCTCAATATCTGGGACCATTTCTTTTATCTCATTCACTAAACTCCACCCAAGCACTGCCTTGTGGGTCAGGTATGAGTCTATTAGGATCTTGCTGTTAAGGAGCTCACAATCAGCTGGTGCAGAAATACACATGATCTAGTGGTAAATGGGTTAATCAATGGATGTTTGTTCAGAGTACTATGGGAAAGCAGAGGAGGGAAGAAACAGCTTTGCTTAGGGATGGTGATCACAGAGCTGAAGAAGTCCCATACTTCATGGTTTCCAACCTCTTAGAATCCCCAGAGAATCCCAGTCTGATGTCAGCCTCCCCTTAGCTCCTTTCATCGGACAAGAACCGTGTGACTCTTTTGTAACTCCTTGGAACTTGGTTTCTGATTCAACCCCAGGGAATCCAGTAGTAAAATAGGCTGAGTCTGCATCGAGGTTCTCAATTTTGAGCACCAGGGAATATGCCACCACTTAAACACAAAGTGATAATGTTGTTGACATTTTAACAGAAATATTTCTTGTTGCATGCTAGAGAACACGCCAATGTTGTTTTCTTAGCACAGGAGGGAGTGTGGGGTGTGAGTATAAAGCTTGATTGTGAAGTGTATGGGCCTCACCAGCGGTGGGGAGGGGGTCAAGACGGGATCCCAGTGATCATCCTCTGGATGCTGTGCCCCTGGGCCTGTCTCATGAGCTGGGACCCCACAAAAAGTCTCTGAAACTTCTATCTGTTGTTTCCTCTGATAGTATGGGGTGTCCTCCAGAAGCCAGGGCCCTTGGTTACAGAGCTAAAAACATGCTTGAAGTGGAAGTCAGAGTAACTGAAGAGAGGTCCATGTGAAAGCAGAGCAGTTGTATACCTCAGCCTCAAGGTGTGTAAGCTACAAAATGACTGCTGCCTCCCTTCTGCCCTGCACATCTCCCACAGTAAGTTCGTTTGGGCCATCCTTAACTAGAAAAATATAGGAAATGGAATTCTGGCAAATGTAGTTTAACCTAGCCAGGTTGACACATTACAAAATCACCAAAGAAGGATTGAAGTCCAGTGAGTTTGTCTAGGAGCTAATCCTAGGAAATGCTGGTGGTCAAGTAGGGAAGTAGGACAGAGATGGAAAAGAAGCCAAGGTGGGGCATGGTGGCTCACACCTGTAATCCCAGTACTTTGAGAGGCTGAGGCGGGTGGATCATTTGTGGCCAGGAGTTCGAGATTAGCCTGGCCAACATGGCGAAACCCCATCTCTATAAAAAAATGCAAAAATTACCTGGGGCGGTGGCACACTTGAGAGTCTGAGGCAGGAGAATCACTTGAACCTGGGAGATGGAGGTTGCAATGAGCCAAGATTGCACCACTGCAGTCCAGCCTGGGTGACAGAGTGAGATTCCGTCTCGAAAGAAAGAAGAGGCTGGCTGCAGTGGCTCATGCCTGTAATCCCAGCACTTTGGGAGGTTGAGGTGGGAGGATCACCTGAGGTCAGGAGTTCAAGACCATCCTGGTCAATATGGTAAAACCCTGTCTCTACTGAAAATAGAAAAACTAGTTGGGCAAGGTGGTACATGCCTGTAATCCCAGCTACTTGGGAGGCTGAGGCAGAGGAATCACTTGAACTTGGGAGGCGGAGGTTGCAGAGATCAAGCAGAGATTGCACCACTGCACTCCAGCCTGGGTGACAGCGCGAGATTCTGTCTCAAAAAAAAAGAAAAGAAAAGCCAGGAAGAGGAGGGCACCAGCTAGGTCCACTGTGGTCACCTAGAGCTTGGTCCTCTGGGGAACTCTGAGGGACATTCTGTGGTCACCTAGAGCTTGGTCCTCTGGGGAACTCTGAGAGTTACTCACCCAAGGCCTGAGCAAGATAGGGTGTTGTTTATTCACCAATTTTCTGTCTGCCATTGGTTGAGGGTTGCTTCTAGCCAGGGAGAGGCTTTTGGGCAGGAAGTCACAGGTGTTCATGATATGCAGCCTTTGGGGGTGGAAGGGAAGGCCACGGGGCAATGTTCAAAGGATTCTTTCTACTTTGGGGCACCACTCATACGTAGTGTCCTGCCATTCCCTTCTGCTTGTGCTGGTGGCCACAGTAGTGACAGCATGTCTGTTTCCCCTGCCACCTGGCATGGGGAGAATTCTTTCCATTCCCACGGCTTCTGCTCTTCATTATGTGGTCCTCAGAGCGGGGCAGATCTGGGTCCACTCTCAGGCCTCCTAGAGATTTTTAGGGTAAGGGTTGTCTATGCATTCACTCTTCTTTGTCTGGCTTTCCTGGTTGTAGCTGACTGTGAGAGCTGAGCCCAGCAGTGTCTGCTGGCTGACACAAGTGTTTGCAGAACCAAATCTCTTTTCTGAGCCAGACCTACTGCCTGTGGGTTGGGAGTGTTCGCTGCTGGGCGGACCCCAACTGCTCTCCACACGTGTCCAGCCAGACCACATCTCAGCCTCGCCTTGAGTTCTCAGAGCCCCCAAGAATCTCAGCTATCAGTGCTGGAAGGGACCTGCCAAATCACCCCACCCAACACACTTTCTTCACAGTCGAAGTTGAAGCCTACCTAGAAAGGAAGATTTTTCTGGGGTCGTACGACAATTTAATGGGATCCTAGATGGTCTGAATCCAAGGTCAATTGATTTTACATTATGCCATGCTCCATACCAGGACAAAATGTCTGAGTGGCTGTTCCATTAACATGGACCTAATCACAAGCAGTTTTGGAAAACTTTATGCTGCCTTTGAGCCTGTTTCGAATCCTTGCAATATGACCAGACCTTTCTTTCCCTCTCCTAGGCAGGTTTATAGATATGCCTTCAAGGCAGTCCCTTTAGATGAGAAGAGTATGAACTATGTAGTTCTACAGCTTGGGTGTGAATTCCAGCTTGGCCACTGTGTGACTTTGGAAAAATTACTTAACTTTCTGTGCCTAATTTCCTCATTGGAAAAACAAAGATAATAAAACATACCTCTTGGGCCGGGCACGGTGGCTCATGCCTATAATCCCAGCACTTTGGGAGGCCGAGGTGGGCGGATCACAGTGTCAAGAGATTGAGACCATCCCGGCCAACATGGTGAAACCCCATCTCTACTAAAAATACAAAATTAGCTGGGTGTGGTGGCGCATGCCTGTAATCCCAGCTAATTGGGAGGCTGAGGCAGGAGAATTGCTTGAACCCAGGAGGTGGAGGTTGCAGTGAGCGGAGATCTTGCCATTGCACTCTAGCCTGGTGACAGAACGAGACTCCGTCTCAAACCACCCCCCCAAAAAAATAGCAAAAAAAGAAAAAAAAAAAACCTCTTGGGGTTGTTGTGCAGATTAAAAGTGCTCATGTATACAGAGCCCGTAACAATCTCTCAGGTGTTGTAACTGTTGAACAAGTAGATATGTGATTATTGCCGCTAATGTTGATGGTAAGGCCATCTACCCCCATCATGGATTCAATTTTTAGGAAGCTGGTTCCCGTCTGAGCCCCGTCTCCACCACCACTAGTATCAGTAACAAGATGGATACTTTGATCTCTCTCTCTCTTGTACTTCTGTATTTTCTTCAGTTAGTTCAGAGCCTGAATGGGGGAAAAGAAGGTGCATTAGTCTGTTTTGTGTTGGTATAAAGAAATACCTGAGACTGGGTAATTTATAAAGAAAAGGAGTTTATTTGACTCATGATTCTGCAGGCTGTACAAGCATGGCATCAGCATCTGCTCAGCTTCTGGTGAGGCCTCAGGAAGCTTTTACTTGCGGTGGAAGATGAAAGGAGTGCAGATGTGTCACATGACAAGGGAGGGAATGAGAGAGAGAGAGGAGGGGGAGGAGGTGCCAGGCTCCTTTAAACGATAAGCTCTTGTGTGAACTAATAGAGTGAGAACCCATTCATCACCGGTGAGGGATCCGCCCCCATGATCCAAACACCCTCTATTAGGCTCCATTTCCAACACTGGGGATCACATTTCAGCATAAAATTTGGGAGAGACAAATATCCAAACCATATCAGACGTGTATTTATTGGGCCTGTTCAAATCCCAACACCATTCTGTGAGACTGTATTTTGAAAATTTTGAGAGGCAAAAAGAAGAAAATAAAAATTACCTAGTGTTGTGCCACCCAGAAATAACCTTCTTAAGCTTTTTCTGTGTGTCTATATATTTTAAAGAAAGGTTTTATTATGTTATATGTTTTATAGCTACCCTTTCTCTGAAAGAAGGAATTCATGTCATTAAATATTTTTTTCTCAGCATGATATTTTTTTTTTTTTGAGATGGAGTTTTGCTCTTTTTGCCCAGGCTGGAGTGCAGTGGTGTGATCTTGGCTCACTGCAACCTCCGCCTCCCAGGTTCAAGCGATGCTCCTGCCTCAGCCTACTGAGTAGCTGGGATTACAGGCATGCGTCACCACGCCTGGCTAATTTTGTATTTTTAGTAGAGACAGGGTTTCTCCACGTTGGTCAGGCTGGTCTTGAACTCCCGACCTCAGGGGATTCGGCTGCCTTGGTCTCCCAAAGTGCTGGGATTAGAGGCATGAGCCACTGCGCTCGCCCTCTCAACATGCTTTTTAATGGCTGAAATGTTATTTAATTATATGAGGATCTTATGATCTATTTGCCCAGTCTCCTCTTGGGGATGTACCAGATCTTTTCTTGTTGCCCCTCAAATATACCCTTCACCCTTTTCTACCCTTTCTTGATGTCCAGGGTCCCCTCAACTGGCTTCTGTGCCTTACCTAGAGTACTGTGGGTCCCCCGCATGGCAGACAGCAAAGCAGAATGTGTGCTCTCTGTGCTGGCAGACGCTGATGAGGAAGAGAGGGAGAGACTGGGATACATGTGGCAGTTCTTCTAAACTCACCTGTCAGGATGAGGAGGGAAAAAAGCCAGGCAAAGAGACAGGAATATTTAGACAATCGTCCTTATTGTAGATCCAAGAGGAGTGGGAAAGAAAAAAAGTATCAGGTAAAAAAGTCAAAATACTGTCGTATATCTTATCTTGTTTAATTCTCACAACCAGCCTGAAAGGTAGGTAATACCATCAATTCCTACTTTACAGGTAAGACTGAAGCTCACACATGGTACATGGTCTACCCACAGTCGCACAGCCAGCACTTGACAACCCCTGGGCTAGAAACTGGCTCCTGGACCCAAGTTCCCCATCTTTGTATCGATTGGAAAGGCTTTTTAATAACTGAAGTGAGGTTGGCAGGGTGCAATGGGCCAGGCTCTTGGCATTCACTTTTTTTTGAGATGGAGTCCTGCTCTGTCACCCAGGCTGGAGTACAGTGGCGTGATCTTGGCTCACTGCAACCTCCGCCTCCCGGGTTCAAGTAATTCTCCTTCCTCAGCCTGCCGAGTAACTGGGATTACAGGCACCTGCCACCATGCCCAGCTAATTTTTGTATTTTTAGTAGAGATAGGGTTTCACTGTGTTGGCCAGGCTGGTCTCAAACTCCTGACCTCATGATCTGCCTGTCTCAGCCTCCCAAAGTGCTGGGATTATGAGCATGAGCCACTGTGCCCGGCTGGCTCTTGGCATTTCTAATACCAGGCTGCCTTAGAACCCCAGGTGAGAGGGAAAAGTATTGGTGGTGAGCAGAACTGCAAATCAGTTCAGTTTCTGCGAAGGTGCCCCCAGGTCCACCCAGATTCAAGGTGTGGGAAAATAGTCTTCACTTCTTGAAGTGAAGAGCAGCTCATGCATAGAGATATGGGAGGAATTGTAGGGGGTCATAGCTAGAGACTATCTGCCCTCTCCTCTGCCTCAGATTCGGCTTTATTATGCAAGAGGCTCCTGCCAGTTCCGCTGCTTCCTGTCTCTTCTCTTCAGCCAGTAGGATCACTTTGGGATGCAAATCTGACCATGTAACTATCTTATCATCCTTCTGTGGCTCCCGTAGCCCACAGACAAGTCCAAGACCATCAGCTTTCATATGTATCTCCTGAAGCACCCTTTGAGCCTCATATTTTGTTAATTTCCTCCTGCTTAAGCCTCGGTAAAGCACTGACTTTTGCCGAATGTGCCCTGATCGTTCATTCTTCCACATGAGGCACAGGCTCTTCTCTCTACCTAGAACACAGTCTTCTGATTTTCTGGTGCATTTCTCTTTATGCTTCAGGGTCCTGCTCAAAGGTCACCTCTACTGCAAAGCTGCAGAAGTCACTTCTTCCTATAGCTTCTAGGACTGTGCAGTTCTAGTCAGCCCAGACCGAACTAAAGTGCGATGACCAAACTACTGTGTTTCATCACTTCTGAGATTTTCTGCATGTTCATTTCTCTGAAATTGGGGAGCACTTTTGTAAAGCATGCCATTGTCATAATTACTGTTGGACAGATAACAGGTGGCCATAGCTTCTCATGCTGGAAGTGGGTTGTTATTCCTGGTGGAGTGACCAGACAACAGCAGCCCCCTCAGTGCTTCAATTGCAAACTTCCTTCCAGGAGGGAAGATGAGCCTGGGTTTTTGTTCTGCATGTTTTCTGTTGACACCTTCTAATGTCAACAGAAGAGCAAGAAAGCCTAGAATCAGAACTTGCAAATGCATGTCAGCAGCTTGGAAGAAAACCCCAAGAGATGGTAATGAAGGCCTTTCTGAAGAAATGTAACATCACTATGCTCTTGTCATATAGGACAATGTTAGATGAAAAAACCCAGCCGTAAACCTCTGATAGAGAAGTGAGTCAGAAGAGCTGGATTCAGAATGTGAAGGAGTTTTAGGGAACTCAAGAAATTAATTTTGCTCATCATTGTGTGAATACCCAAGAATGATGTGATAAATAAAAAATCCCTGTCTAATCGTGTCAAATAGAGCTCTTTTGACAAGAATAAAATAAAAAACGCACAATAAAAAGCATTGTATCTTAGTTTCATTTGTGGCTTCTTTTTTTGATACAAGGTCACACTCTGTCACCCAGGCTAGAGTGCTGTGGTGTGATCATGTCTCAATGCAGGCTCCCAGTGAGGCTCACACTCCCAGACTCAGGCGATCCTCCTGCATCAGCCTCCTGAATAGCTAGGAGCACAGGCACACGCCTGTGGAGACAGGGTTTCACCATGTTGCCCAGCCTGGTCTTGAACTCCTGGACTCAAGCAATTCACCCACCTTGATCTCCCAAAATGTTGAGGTTACAGGCATGAGCCACTGTGCCCAGCGTATTTTTTATTCAGTAGTACAAAAAAATAATGATGTAGCTATTAAATAATAATCAATGCCAACATATACTTAAAGAAATATAATTATCTGTGCAAGCATCAGAATTGGCTCACCAAATTGAGCTCCCACCCCAGGGAGGGAACCATGCCATTCATCTTTATTGCTTTCAAATTATTCGTATCCAAAAATATTTGTCATGTGAATGAGTTTAATTCCACTTCTGCAGGAAAAGATGCAAAAGGCAGGGCCCAAAGAGAGGTGATGCTACTTGCCTAAGGTCACACTGCAGAACTGGAATTTAAACTTGTATCTGTTTGAACTCCAAGATCAGTGCTTTTTCCACAGTACATATCAATTAGGATGCTTTTGGTTACGAGAAACAGATGACTCAACTCAAAGATGTTTAGACAAAATGCACTGTTTAATGCTCACATAATAAGAAACCTGGAGTTAGGACAATTCCAGGGTTAGTTATTTTCACCATCCAGTGACCTCATCAGGGACTCAGGTTGTTTCCATTTTGCCTTTCTAACATCCTCTGTATGTCAACTGTTTCCCTCATGGTCACAAGATGGCTGCAGCAGCTCCGGACATCTCTCTTATCGAAGATCAAAGATCTTAATGATCCCAGAAGTTTCCTGGCAGACTCCCCCTTGTCATTGGCTAGAATCACATCCTATGCCCATTCGTAAACAATAATTAGCCAGAGGAGCAGAATGACCTTGATTGGCTTAGACCAATCAAAATACAGTTGCATGAGCTTGTGACCTCCTGATACCAGAACAAAATCAGGGAGCTGTAAGCCAGGGAGAAGGGAAATGACATCAGGTAGTTAACCCACAGAGAAAGCCCAGACTTGTTATGTACCGTAAGAGAGCTTGCATCTTTAGAAAGAACAGAAAGTACCCCCCCCCAGAGCCCATTACCTGCTTCTCCACTTTCCTTCTGTGTTCAGGGAGGCCTGGTTTGGCCTGGCCAAGGGGAGCGAGATGCCATTCCTTCATGCGTGCCTCCTGAGTATGGATAGAGGAAGCACTTCCCTCTCTTGGGCCCAAACATTTTGGAGTGAAATTTTCATTCCCCCCTTACTCTTCTTGGCAGTCTTGAAGGTCACACTTGTTTCCCACCTTCCTTATCTTCCCAGCTTACACACTTGTCAAGGGAAGATTTTACTTTCCTTTTGTGGCTCAGACATCAGGTGATATGTAAGACTTGGCTCCTTTAAGAGTGACTGATTGGGGCTTTATGTGAATATATTTTAAGGGTTTCAAGATGAAGCTTTTCCTCCTCCATGTAATTCTCTTTGGAGATGCAACTTCATGCTTATTTTATTTCATAGCAAAGTTGGTCTTGCATGTGGAAGACCCTTACAGCCTATATGGCCAGTTTAGATCTTCCCAGGAAGCAATAGACTGTGCTGTTTCAAAGTCCAGCCTCTGGACTCGGACTGGAATGCAAATCCTATCATTGTCAGTTACTAGCTGTGTGAACATGGTCATATAGCTGCAGCTGTCTGACTCTCAGATTCCTCGAAGGGGCCAAAGGTGGGCTCTACCTCACAGTGTAGTTGTGAGGATTGAATGAGTTGCCGGGAAGTGCCTGGCATGTGGACTACTCTGTAAATGCCGTCCGTCCTCAGGGTTACTGAAGGCAGTTTTCCTGTTGGCTCAGCAGGGAAAGGGTGACAGCTCTTACAGGACAAACGCCTCCCCCTTTACTCCTTCTCTCCTTTTCCTTCTTTCTTCATTAAACATTTACTGACCTCTCTTGTGTATGAGACATTGATAAATGTCTTAATTAAACTTATTTTAAAATAAAATATTCCGAATTCCTAAGTCTTTTAGCTTTCTGTAAAATAAAATATTCCCAATTCTGTGGAGTTAGGAATACAATACAGGGAAGAACAGACATGGGCTCTGCCCTCTTGATGTTTACAGCCTAGCAAAGACGATGGATATATCTGCAGATCCATATATAAAGGTTAAGAACAAGGGTAGTAAGGGTTTCATGAGGGAAATGTAGGTGCCCTGCTTTGATGGGGCAAAACAGGGAGCTCACCTGGGACCCAGGGTGTGCGGTGACGGTTAGGGAAGACCTCTTGGGGTAGTGATGTTTAGGCTGAGTCCTAAAGGGTTACAGAAGTTATTTGAGTTGGGAAGGGTGTTCTGGGAAGAAGGAACAGCATGTGTAAAATTCCACAGAAAAAAGAGTGGGGCATATTTAGACCTACTGGAAATCCAATACAGCAGCATGAGAGAGACAGGAGACTCATTCATGGAGGACCTTGGGTCATATGAAGGAGTCCAGTTACATTTTTAAGTGATGAGGAATGTTGAAGAGTTTTAAGCAGGCAGATGATCAGATATGTATTCATTCAGCACACTTACTGGGGTTGCGCCATGGAGAACAGATGAAGTGAGTAGTGACAGGAGGAGGGGAGAGAAGCTAGATGGCTGTCGCAGTGGTTCCGGTGAGGCATGTGACCTAGGATCGGGGCAGCTAACTGAAATGTCACCTGAGTTCAGGTGAGTTATGGTGAGACTGTTCTGCTAGTTGGGGAACTGGAATTAGAGATCACTTCTGAAGCATCTGTCCTGGGCCTGCATTTTGCAGGTCTGGCTGAATGGTTCGGCCCAGAAACCCTTGTTGGATTCTGGGACCCATTCACTGTGTTAGGTCTTCTTGTAGAGTGAAGGGATTCATGTGACTTCTTAGAGGCCATATTTACCATTAAGGTTGAACTAAGTTGACATGGTGCCAATTGGTAATTCCAGAGTGTTTCTTTTTTTTTTGTTTTTGAGACAGAGCCTCGCTCTGTTGCCCAGGCTGGAGTGCAGTGGCAGCCTCCTGAATAGCTGGGACTACAAACGTGCGCCACTGTGCCCAGCTAATTTGTGTTCTTTTAGTAGAGATGGGGTTTCACTGTGTTAGTCACTGTGTGCAGAGACAGCTCAGCCACCTTGAGTCTTACTTCCCTCATCCGTGAAGTGGGAGTGCTAACAGTTCTGTGGCATAGACTCATCATGAGAAAGGCATAAGGTAGTGCCTGCAAAGGGCTGGCCCAGTGCTTGGTACCCAGCAGGGGCGATGATAATTTTTGCTATTACAATGGTAGATGCTGTAGCCCAGCATGTGTGTGTCTGTACTGGGGGGACTAGAATGACACCCCTTCCTTTAATAACTATACTGTAAACAAATTGTGTTCTGGGCACCTGTGATGGTCAAAGATAGACTCCAAACCATAGCACTTAGGGACACGGAGTGGGCTAGTGGGGGTCCATCAACCAGGAGTTGGAGTCCTGGGTTCCAGTCTCAGATCTGCCACCAGGCCATCATGTGATGTAAAGCCTTTCCCTGGCTGGCTTCAGTTCTCTCATCTGAATCGCGGCACTGCTAACCGCGGCCTTGCTGTGTAGGCTCTGCATTTGTCTTCATCTCCTCCTCTTCTCTGGGGGCTGAAGATCACATTGGGGGAGTGGTGCCCCTACTGTGAGCCTGCTTTGAAAGGAAGGAGAAGCAGCGCCTTGAAGCTCTGTCCCGCTTTCAGACCCAGAGCCTCTCTTATCTTCCTCAGAACGCCTCAGCGGGCTCACAACAGGTCACCTGGGCCCCTGCCCTACGTGGCGTCTTTCCTGCTCTGGCATATAGCTGTGAGAAGTTGAGGTATGTTTCTAGGGTGTCCACTGCAAAAAGAGGGAAGCAGGGAAGGCCCTGACAGCATCAGGCATTTGGGTTCTGAGTGTGGATAAAACGCAAATGCCTCGCACAGCCTCGTGTTGTTCACAACCTGCTGTCAGCCTTCGTTTCTCCTGCTCCCCTGCCCCAGTGTGCTATCAGAGTTCCAGCTCCATGGGAACCCCTCAAGTGCCCTCCCACCTCCAGGCCTTTGCTCGGGTTCATCTCACTGCTTGCCTTGTTCTTCCCTCAGCTTCACCTCATGAACTCCTATTCACCCTTTAATGCCCATGTCAAATGCCACTTCCTCTCAGTTGCCTTCTTAGACTTACCCAGGGAGCATGCATTTGCTTCCTTCTCTGCTCTCCATGGTACTTTAGGCAACAACTAAGGAGTATTTATTGCAATTTTTGTTCATCCATCTACTTCTACTAGGTTGGGGGTCCCCTCAGTGCAGAAATGGTGGCATTCTGTGTTCCCTGGAGACAAGGAGCAGGTCACCAAGAGGTATCAATTAGCATGAGCTGTGTAACCCAAATATCTACTGGGGTCTCAAAACCTTTGGGTGCAAATGAGGTCCCCTTGCTATGCAGACCTGGTTCTCTGGTGCCCAGTTGCCCTTGTCTACAGAACTATAAGAACTCAGACCCTGTCTTTTCTGATCCACACCCCTGCCCACTCACCCACCCTGGGGTCTTCAGCAGACATCAGGGGTGTCCTGCTGCATCCCAGGATGCCCATCTGTTAATAGCTTTCCCTAGCCTCCATGCTGTAGCAGCCACTCCATCTGCCCCTGAGCACCCTGAGCAGTGCAGTATGTGGCTTTGGCTGTGCCACTGCCTTCCCCCATCCCGATGTACCACTGTGGCTGGAGGGCGGGAGTGTCTGCTGCAGGGGTGTGGCTCTGAGCTCTGCTCTCTGCCTCTCCTCTGGAGACCACCATCATTGCCTGCTTGGGACCATACCTGCCACTCTGCTGCAAAGTGTGTGGGGAATTTGATCCCCTCTTGCAATGTTCTGCTTTTTGGAAGGGACTCCGAAGCAGGGTTGCTTGTGCCCCAAGGTGCTACAATTCTTTTGGTTTTATGTTTCCCCATCTTTCTATCTCTCTCCGTTTGCCAAGGAGGAGCAGACTGGAGAAGCAGCTACTTAGAAGTACCACTTCTCCCTGGTCCTCAGACGCTTGATGAGCCAGACTCTTCCTTCAGGGTGTTCTCTCCCCAGGACTCTCTCAAACCTCTCTGGGATTTGACCTCTTCATGCACTTGACTCATAGGCATGCCTATCTGCAGCCTGCATACATCCACACCCCAGTTGCTGACATTCTTTAAGTTCTTTTTCCAGACATCTCCTTACCTGCATTGTCAATCAGCTGATGTAAAAGGGGTCTGTGTGTGTGGAGGATCCCTGGCTCTCACACCCAAGTTCTGCTTAGGATCTGCTGGAAAATCCTGGCACTGCTGAGTGAATGAACACATTGGTCCCTGTTCCAGCTTCTAGGGTATGCTGAGTGATCCTCTGGTATGAATGGGGGTGGGGGGTGAAGGAGATGTTACTGGGTTTAATCGACACCTCTAAGGCAGGCTCTGTTTACATTCTTTCTGCCACTTAGATCTGGGTAAACTTGGGCAAACTGCATAACCCCTCTGAGCCTTGGTTTCCTCTTAGGGAAAACAAATGAACAACAGGTGTGGTGTACAGTCTTTGTGAATGGTTTATGACACACTGCTTATTCAGAGGCTTCTGGTGGGGTGAAAAAGGGGTACTGTGGGGCAGAGGTTTCCCAGGGAAGCACAAGCCTTTCATGGAAAAGTCTGGCTCTGGGAGAGCCTCAGGAATGTGGAGCCAGGAAGACAGGATTGGGGCAGGAGGCTAAAGAGGAGAAGCCTTTGCGGGATAGCACTGAATCAGTCTTAGAAACGCGGCCCTCCCACAGCTCCCGAGGACTGGCCCCTGAGTCCCAAGCAGAGGGGAGGTGGAAGCGGAAATGGAAGGCTGCTTTCTTCCGGAAAGGGTGGGAGAGCCAGGAAGCCCCAGGCTGTTCCGTGGCACCTCCATCTCAGTCCTTCTGGTGGCTGCTGAGTTTCCTGAAGCAACCTGGGGAGGAGTCTCATCTGCTCCCACCTTCTGCCCCTCCCATCCTGAAGTCTTCACCTAAAAGAGAACTGCGTGCTTGTCAATGACTGGGGAAAACAAAGCACATTATTTAGAGGGTGTTTGGTCTAACTCTGCTCGTTGATCATAAACAATTTTTCCTAATTTAGTCAAACGATTTCCTTAACGTTCGTGTTTAGAGAAATGAATTTGTTTGCATAATCTATTCCAACATGGCCTCCCCAGCCTCTGTGCACCTGCCCCACCCCACACACCCCTCTCCACCTACAAGAAGCCAGGCAGCTTCCAGGCTAATTTGATCAGGCTGAGTAAAAGCAAAACCATCTGGTTTTCTTCGACAGCTGAGTCCAGAATCACTGTTGTAAAAGACCTGCCTTCCAGGTGAGCTGGCAATATTAGGGGGGCGTCTCTCTTTGCTGAGATGAAAGGACTCAGCCTGCTGCAGAATGCCTCAGCGCGGGCATCAAGCTTCCAGTGAATCACATCAAAGTCCTCTCTGCCACGGCTGGCCCCTTCCAGCTGGGGGAAAATGGGCTCATTAGAAGCAGGAAGAGTACATTGTTTACATTAGGTGGTGCTGATTTACAAGCGTGGAGCTGCCATTTTCCCCTCACCTTGAGCTCCGGGCTCTGGAGAGCCCTCCACTTGCAGGGAGTGGCTCCTTTGAAGGTGCACGGCAGCCTCCCGAAAAGGAGCCACGATGCCCCCTCCCTAGCCGCTCTCCTTCCGCTAATTAGGGTCTTTCCAACTGAGCAATATCTGGGGTTGGGTAGAGACTAGCAGGGGGACTATTGGCAGAGGCCTCTGCATAATTGTGTTGATTAAGAGGTACAAGGCTGGAAATGTTGTCTTCCTTCAAGATCAAGTCCCTGCCCTCATGGGAGCCTTGATTTTCTGGGCCAATTTGTTTGAGTTGGCCTAATTGCTCAGGAACCATTGTTTCCAGAGTTTTCAGCCGAGATGGTTCAGCGTTGTTCTGCAGCCCAATACCCAGGGATCCCAGACAGCGGGCAGGAGGAGACCCGAGGGCTGGTGGTCCATCCTGGGGTGTCTCGGTGTGGGACAGCTTTGGTGCCCAGCTGGGTTTGTCTGGAGGGCTCTGCCAGGCAGCATGAGCAGTTCTTTCCTTAGGGCAGGATGAAGAAAATGGTTCTCATCCTCCTGGGTTCTGGGCTTCCCTCCAAAAGCCATGGCTCTTTGGGGAAAAACTCCAAGAAAGTAAGAACTCTGGCTCAAATAATATTTAGATATTAAAAAAAAAAGTCGTTAGGCTTATGGCAGTTGGTATTCACACAGTATCTACACACTCACTTGTGTTTCCCAGTATTGCTTCTGGTTGGGGTAGGGTCACGTGACTAGTTCAGGCTGATAGACTTTGAGAGGAAGTGATGTGTCACGGGTGGTCTAAGGCAACCAGAAGCTGTGTGCCTCCTCCATCTCTCTTTTTTTTCAAATTTGAGACAGAGTCTCGCTCTGTCGCCAGGCTGGAGTACAGTGGCATGATCTTGGCAACCTCTGCCTCCTGGGTTCAAGCAATTCTCCTGCCTCAGCCTCCCAAGTAGCTGGGTCTACAGGCTCTTGCCACCACACCTGGCTAATTTTTGAATTTTTAGTAGAGATGGGGTTTCACCATTTTGGCTGGGTGGTCTCGTGATCCCCTCGCCTCAGCCTCCCAAAGTGCTGGGATTACAGGCGTGAGCTACCACGCCTGGTCTCCTCCATCTCTCTTTTTGCCCTTGCCAGAGCAGAGGCTTTGAAGCCAAATATTCCAGAGAGAGGGGGCCAGCCTGACCCACATCTGACTTTTTGTAAGAAACAGACCTTTACTGTGTTAATCCTCTGAGATTATAGTTTCATTTTTCCTCCAACCTAGTGTACCCTGTCCTAATTCATGGTCCCAGTGAATGTCATCAGCACTAGGAAAATGACTGTCTTAGATTTGCACTGAGAGACACTGGGCAAGGCTAATGTCAGAAAGAGAAACCTTCTTCTCCAACTTACCACTGTGCCTTTCATCTGTACCTTGGAGATGTCAGTTCTGGATCAATACGTGACTGCATTTAGAGCCCACCAATCACTCTGAGTCCAGTAGGATTGGGGTATTTTGATTGGCCAATTTGGGCTAGGGAGGTAGGGCCATATGATTGGCAGTCCCCACCAGTGGGGATGGATCTGTTCCGGAAAAGAAAAGGTTCTAAGAAGCTGAAAATGTCTATTACAACTGCTCTTCCTTGGGCCAATGTGAGCCAGCAGGCTACAATGGTTCAGATACCTCAAGAAGACCTTACTGCCAAGTCCCAGGAAGGCTGTCTGGTCAGATAAGAAGGTCTGTATATGCAGCAGGGAGGGTCATGACCTAATTGACTCACCCTTTCTGCTTGTGACTAGAGGTGTGGGAGGAATGTTTGCTTTGATGGTTGCACGGTTTGGAAGTGAGGGGCAGCGACACTGGATTTGAAGGCATGTCTACAGTGGTCATGGGTGCTGGGAACTGGAAAGGGAATGAGGTGTTGCCTATTGCTTTTGATTACAGTTGTCCTGACCAGCTTCACCCCAGGAGAGGGACCTCATGGCGTGATGTCTTCATTTTCCTCTTTCTCTCTAGCCTGACTCTGTTCACATTGTGGTCCTTTGAAAAATAGTGGGAGGGCTGGGCATGGTCGCTCACGCCGGTAATCCCAGCACTTTGGGAGGCCAAGGCCGGTGGATCATCTGAGGTCAGGTTTGAGACCAGCCTGGCCAACGTGATGAAACCCCATCTCTATTAACAATACAAAAAATTAGCCGGGTGTGGTGGTGGGTGTCTGTAATCCCAGCTATGTGGGAGGCTGAGGCAGGGGAATCTCTTGGACCAGGGAGGCAAAGGTTGCAGAGATCCAAGATCACCCCACTGTACTGCAGCATGGGCAACAAGAGTGAAATTCTGTCTAAAAATAAAATGTGGGAGGATCTGCCCGTGAGTGTCCTGACCTCGTAGCTCCATGCCTCAGGATGAACCACCACAGGCTCATCACAAGATCACAGGAGAAGATAATCTGATTGACCCAGCTGGGGTAAGGTATCCATCAGTGGCCAGTCAGCTATGTGATATAGTACACATATGGTACTATATCACATGTGGTATAGGACACATGGCCATTTCTGGAAAAGGGAGCTTTGTAGGGAGGAGCCATTTATTGCATTACTTGTATGGACCCAAATGTAGGCCTCTGGGCTCTGTCTTAGTCAGTTTAGGCTGCTATAACAAAATACCATAGACAGGTAATTTACAACAACAGGAATTTATTCCGCACAGTACAGGAGGCTGGGAAGTCCAAGATAAAAGTGCTGGTAGATTTGGTGTCTGCGGAGGGCTGGCTCTTTCTTCTTCCAAGATGGCCTTGTTATTGCAAACTCTGGAGTGGAGAAACACTGTGTTCACACATGGCCTGAGGGCGGAAGCGGGGAAGGGTAGAAGGGTGGAAGGGCTGAGTTCCCTCCAGCCCTATTATAAAAGCATTAATTCTGCTCACCATGGCTCTGTCCTCCTGACTTCTAAAGTCAGCAACTTCTAAAGGCCCCACCTCTGGGGAACACATTCAGGCCATAGCAGACTTCAACTTCTGGGCTTCAAAAAATGGAGTGAGAGAGGCAAGACCCGGGCTCTGAAAGCTGGAGTGTGAGAGAGGCAGGCTTCCAGATCCAGCTGGGCCCCACGCAGCAGCTTTTCCCAGTCCATTGCAGCCTTCCAGACCCTCTCGTGGGTCACTGCTGGACTTTCAGGGCACGAGAGTTCCTGAAGTAATGTCCTGTGTTAGTCCATTTCTGTGCTGCTACAGCGAAATGCCTGAGACTGGGTAATTTACAAAGAAGAGAGGTTTAATGGGCTCACAGTTCTTAAGGTGTACAGGAAGCACAGTGGCATCTGCTTCTGATGACTGTAAGCCTCAAGGAGCTTCCAATCATGGTGGAAGGTGAAGGAGAGCAGGCACAAGAAAGACACAGGGTTAGGCTCCAGGCTTTTTAAGCAACCAGCTTACAGAGAACTCACTTATTACCATGGGGAGGGCACCAAGCCATTCATGAGGAATCTACTCCCATGATGCAAACCTCCCACCAGGCTCCACCTCCAACCTTGGGGATTACTTTTCGACATGAGATATGGAGGGGACAGACATCCAGACTGTGTCATGTCCCTGTCATCCCAGGGTATCACCGAGCAGACAGATTTTCACATTTTTTCAGCTCAGCATAATGCTGGACAACGGTTACTCTGTCTGAAGCCTTAGAATAAACCTCCCGAGACTGGGGACTGCTGTCACTGGCCACATATTCCTTCCTTACCTTGCAAGTGTTGCAGTGATTGACGAGGAGGACGAACCCTAAGCTAGTGAGCCTAGAAACCCCTAGGCATTGCCTCTAGTTCCCTGTGCGACCACCTCAACAAGCCCAGTTCTCTCTCTGAGCATCAGTCTTCTCATCTATACAAAGATGGATCAAATGGCGTCATCTCTGGGGTGATGTCTGCTGTCTCTGATGATGGGAGGACAGTGTGGTGCAGTGGTCAAGCATGCTCATTTGAAGTCAGACAGCTCTGGGATTACTGTATCTCATCTTCCCACTTATTAGCTGTATGATCTTGGGATAGTTACTTGATTTCTCTGAGTT
Source organism: Callithrix jacchus (assembly GCF_049354715.1). Taxonomy (NCBI): domain Eukaryota; kingdom Metazoa; phylum Chordata; class Mammalia; order Primates; family Cebidae; genus Callithrix; species Callithrix jacchus. The sequence goes on along the minus strand of NC_133508.1, from coordinate 75,302,854 downwards.
GTGGTCTCCTCATCCATAAAATGAGAATAATAGAGGATAACAATGATGCCTACTTCAGAGATTTAAAAAAAATTCACTGAAATGATGCGTGTAAACCATTTAAGCTATAGCTGATGAATAGAAAATGCTCAACACATTTAGCTACCAAAAAAAGCCTATCGTTTTAAAGGCGTTTTCCCAGGAGTCTGTTCTACATTTTTGAGATTATGTTTTGGGTGAGATTTAGATTTGCATAGAGAGCTGGGAGAATGGGAGGATGGCAGTGGAGAAATCCAGACTTGGAGCCAGCCAGACTTGGGTTCAAATCCTGGCTCCACCAGTTACTAGCTGTGTTCTAACTCACCTGGGCTCAGGGATGACTTGTGGGGATGGACTTGGGCAAAGGCATGGCTAGTGATGAGGCCACTAGGGCCAGGCTGAGTGGCCAGGTGGACCCAAAGCCCTGGGTCCAAAGTGTGGCATGTTTGACAGGACACTGGCCCTTGTGGTCCTGGGAGGGCCTGGTGGATTGGCTGGCAGGAAGGCAGGTGATGGGGGCCTTTGGGACTCCCATGGGTGACTGTTGGCCTTGGAATTTCTCTCTAAATGTGATTGTGCTGTGGCCCATGGGCAAGACTGCCTCCCCTAGGCAGGAGGCAAGCAGGAATGATTTAAGCAGGGGACAGGCCCAGGCCCACAGGATGTAATCACAGTGCCAGGGGCAGGAAACTCTAGAGTCCCCGGTCAGGCAAGCATCAGGTTTGTGAGGCCTGAGAGCCAGGCCAGCCTGGTTGGGCTCCATGGGTCCCAGGACCTGGTCCTGGAACTCATAGCAACAGTGGAATGCAGTGATGATGGCTGAGACCAGGGCTGGGGGCTTCAGTGTCATTCTGGCTCCTAGAGGGGCTGGGGCTGCCTGAAATGCCCATCCCAGCCGGGAATGCCACCATGCCTGGGAGCAAGATGGGGATGATGGGGAAGTGGGAGCACCAGTGGGCCCATCTGTGAAGCAGAGGGAGAGGAAATGAACAGGACACTGACAGCTGCAGAAGAATTGAAAGTGACAGCTCCATCGACGACATGGGGCTTGTGTGAGGGCTGTGAGAGTGAGCAATGAAAACTCATACCAGGGCAGTGGCACCAGGGGAAGACTGGCCAGGCCACATCATTGTGGCCCCTCCCAGACCACCAGGAGGTCTCAACAACAACACTAACTGTCAGCCATTGAACGTTTACTATGGGCCTTTATTGTGCCCAGAAAATACTCTGTGTGTGTGTGACATCACTTAACCCCGGAGTTGACTTTGTGACAGAGGGAGAGGATTACTATCCCTTCTTTCGTGTGTTTGAAGAGATGAGCTCTGAGAGGTTGAGTCACTTACCGAAGACCACACAGCTAGTAATTGGTGGAGCCAGGATTTGAACCTAAGTCTGGCTGGCTCCAAAGCACAGGCCCTTGCCTGCTGCTCTCTGTGCAGCCTCCCTGGTCCCACCTGTGTGGCTCTTGCCCTTGCTCACAGCTCTCCAATCATGCTGCTTCCCTTTCCACTCCCTGATTGTCTGTGGTGCTTTTCCAGCCCAGGGCCTTGATACGTACCATTGCTTAGGCCGGCAACCCTTGATTCTTCCCCATTCCACAGGCTCCATCGTAATGCCACTCCCCAGAGTCTTGCAGACTCCTAATCTGAACAGGGTCTGCTGGCTGTGACTTCTCAGAAGATCCTCTCTTTCCCTCCCAGCTGTTGTGACATTTGTTTGTTTGTAGTCATTTGCATGAAGTCAGTCTCCCCCGTGGCATTCTGTGGGGTCTGGGAGGGCAGGGACAGAGGGGTTTTATTCATAGCTGTATTCAGTGCTTAGGACAGGAGGCGCCACATATGTTTACCCATTTGTCTCTGGCACCTGATTCTGTCCTTGCTGGCTCTGGGATCCTCTTTGTGGCCTTTGCGTCTTAGCTTTTGGCCCACAGCTGGGGCTCTGGAGGTGGGTCTTGTGCTGACAGGTGGATTGGGCACTAGCCCTACATCCCCAGGCCTCTTTGTCTCTTCCAGAGGAGGGTGGAACAGGCCCCTGACAGCTGGTCTTTCCCCTGGATGCCCTCATGGTGGCGGGGAGGAGGGTGTGCTGGAGGGAGGCCTGGGGCTTGACACATGTTTAGGAGGTTCGCCATCTCCTTTGGCCAGCAGAGACCTCTTGCGTGACTGGGGACAAAGATGCCTTGGCCAGGTGTGAGAAATTGTGTTGACATTTTGCACCATGAAGGTCTCTGCCGGGCTCAGGCAGGAGATGCTAATGTTATTAAGTCAGTTTCTAAAGTGGACAACGTTCTTGACATTTCAGCCGAGATGCCTGAGCACGCAAAGCTTCTCCCCTCCTGTTGTGCGTCTCCAAACAGTAACTCTAGCAATATGACTTGACTTAAAAGCCCCGGGCAGTTTGCTCATAATTCTAATAACCATCCAGAATTAGATCACTTCACATTCACCTTATTTCTTCCCTCATTCATCTTCTGGTCAGGTCATTAGGAACTCCCTGATGCTTCCCCCAACCTCAGCGTTCTATTATTTATATATTATACACATTTCTCTATAGAGTTCCTGGAAAATGGTGAAATGGCCATGAGGTTGGGCTTTCTCCCCTGATGACAGCTTGGGAAATGTTCTTTTCTTTATTCACTGATCCATTTAATCCATTGGGCTTTTAAAACTTCCAACTCTACATATTGCTGAAGGGCATGTTCCTGGGGTCCCAGTGAGTTTGGGACGGGTCAGTGCCATGGGCCAGTGGCTACAGCTTGGAGGGAGGGTGGGAAGAGGCAGAATGTTTGTTCCTCAGCTCTTTGGGGGCCCTAAGCAGGACTTTTGAATGGTACCATGTTGATGCGGCCATTTCGTGGCAAGAGATGTTTTCGTGTGGCCATATCTATGTCACGTGGATGAGAAAACCGCCATTAACAGATGTCATTTATCTTTGATTTTTCTGATGACAAAATAAATATTTGCTTATTGAAAAAATGCAAACCTTACAAAAATTACCTATTTTGTAGAAAGTGAATATCCCTTATTATCCTATCACTCCTAGAGACGACAGTACTGTAGGTTACAGCCTAGATTTTCTCCACAGATACACACATAAGTAATAATATGTAATTATACAGTTATTTCAATATAAAATAATGTGAACCACAGACATCTAGGATCCACACTATTTCTGACTACTGAGTTTAAATAAACTCAAGGGATGACCACTGTATTTCACTAAACTCACTAAACTCAAGGGAATTGGGCAAGATATTCTTCCACTTACAAGTGGGAGCAGAAGGATGAGAGCACTGGGACACGTGGGGAAATAACACACACCGGGGCCTGTCGGGTAGCAGGGGAAGAGAAAGCATCAGGAAAAATAGCTAATGGATGCTGAGCTTAATACCTAGGTGATGAATTGATCTGTGCAGCAAGCCACCATGGCACATGTTTACCTACAGCAAACCTGCACATCCTGCACATGTACCTCTCAACTTAAAAGTTGATGGAAAAAAAAAAAAGAATTGGTCAGGATGCCCACCACCCACTGTGCTGATAATAAAAATGATGACATATGAATGGCTTGGATTTTAGTCCATGTTAAAATGTCCTTTTGTCCAGAGGCCAAGTCAGAAATGTCCCCCTCACTCAGTCTTGCCTCATCTCCTGTGGCTGCCTCTGTCTCCGGCACCAACCTTACTGCATGCTTGTTTTCCATACAGCCTCATGTGACTTCCCATCTGTCTCGAATGTCACCTCTTCCAGAGCCGTCCCCTGGATCTCCCCACCCCAGACTCTTCTCATTCGGCTTCCAAAGCTCAGAAAAAGGCAAAGCAGAAAGGCAAGGTGCCTCTGAGATTGAGCAAAACTGTAACATTTCACAAGGTCCAACTTTTTTCTTTGAAATGTAGTCCTCCAGACGATGTAACATACGCCTTTGTTTCCAGGAACTTCAAAGTTGCCTTTTCAGACAGTCTCCAAATATGCAAGGTTAAGATAAATGATATTTGGTCTTGGCTGCAAGGACTAGATTTTTCACCTCTAAGTTTTCGTCCACACATTGAGGAGTTAATTTAATACATTGAATGGCAGAACAGATGAGCTCACCGCTCAGTCTTTCCTCTGGGGGCGAAAAGTATTAACAGTACCAAAAATAAGACAAATGATGTGCAGGTCGGTAAGTTTATGAAGTACAATATCTAACGATTGTGATAGCTGATCCTCTTCCAATAACTCCTTGCTCAAATGAGAGACATTTGTTGTCAAGAGTTCAGAGAATTTGACCACAAACGGTCCTGAGAGGCAGAAAGGGCTCCTGTCTACCTCTCTTCCCTAACATTGGTTCAGGAAGTTGGTTACTCTTACTAAGCCTCAATTTCCTCATGGTTAAGACGGGGAATAACTGCTGCTCTGCTACCATCCTAGGGTCCTTGTGAAAGTCAAACGAAGTAAGCAATAGAGGTCAAACAGGTGCGCAGCAGACATTTGTCTCCTGGGATTGCCTAGAATCCAAATACTCTTCTTATTTGGGGAGTGGGTAGGTGGGAAAGCTCTGCCTCTCATACAGAAATGGAATGGGGTCAGGTACCATATGCGTGGGCATGTGGTCCGTGCTTAGCCAATCAGGTGCTCTTGCCCTGTGCAGTGGCTCTTGAGTGACACACAGAGTAGGGGGCATATTAGAATTCATCCCAGTGGCTTGGAGCCAGCAGCTGGAGGTGGTATTCTACCCAGACCCCTCCTGACTTCCCGAGTTCCTACCTGCTTTGGAGCTGGGTTCTCCCCTCGGTGCTGTGAGCTGAAGGATCATCTTCCTTTGCTGCTTATGTCACCTACAACTGGCTTCAGTTGTTTGCAGTGAGGAGCCCTGATCCCTAGATTCCTTTGTAGGCTGTGTGCCTGTGATGGGGGAGTTCCATGTGTGGGATGTGGCACAGTGGTTCCTTCCCTGGAGAGCTTCAGATACAAGTACCTGGGCCCTAATACCTTCCTGAGATTCCGAGGCTGCCAGTCATGGGGAATTTTGGCCTATGTGGTTCTTCAAGCTGGAAGGGACTCAGAAGTCATAGTCTTTGTCCTGCCTTGTAAGCTGTCCAGGGCACAAAAGCAATGTCTTCTTTTAGAAAATGTACACAGAGGTGTGCATCGTCTCGCAATTGCTCATCCTCCGAGTTGGTTAACTTGATACATGGAAACCACTCTATGCACAGGGGATATTCCGTACAGCACCATGTATAATGTAACAATATGGAGACAGGTCTGACTGCCCAAAATGAAGCTCATGGTTAAGTAAGCCGCAGCTCAGCTACTTGAAGGAATATTATGCAGCTGCTAAAAGTGTGTTTGGGCAAAGGTTTTTAGCAACATGAGAACACATTTGCAAGTTAAATGTGCATAACCAAAAAGATATAAGAAAACCTACCAAAATAGGTTTTGGTACAGGCTTTTTTTTTTTTTTTTTAGTATAGTTTTGTTACAAAATTTAGCATTCACCTTTTTCCCTTCTTCTTCCTCATGATGCTTGATTCAGTAAAACTGATTTGTGTGTACAGAAAATTTCCATCAAGGTAATTATGGAGAAATATTGACTGATAGGACAGTGACAATTTTAAGGCTAACCAAAAGACTTGAAATGATCGTGGGCTAATCACTTCCTCATGGGTTTTTTGCCTCCCTTCGGGTAGCTGCCACTGGTGAATGAGCAGGTGACAGTGCTGTTTGCAGTGAGAGGTGAAAGGCCAGGTTTACCCTGAGTGGGAGGCCATCAGGCTATATGACATACTCATTACTTTATGATTTCTGTATAGGACGTTTTGCTGAAATGAAACAAATGTTTGAATCAAACTCTGTTTTTCAAGATAATAGTAGAGGCTCCTAGGTAAAACATAGTATCTCTATTTATTAAAAATTATGTACTTCCAGTCTTAGCTCTTTTTTTAAAAAAGTTGTCATAACTAGGTAGAAAAAGTTTGTTTATTAGTTTGCTCACTCGTTCATTCATTCATCATGTTACGGAGGACGGATCCAGGAACACCCTTGATTCACTTGCATCGTTTCCTAAGATCAGAAGCTTCTGGTATTTGTTCAGGCTCAGTCTCAGCTCTTTGAAGCTTTTGGACTCTGGTCTTTGCCAAGGGGTTCCAGTGTTTTTGGTCCATTGAAGGTGATTTATCCTCGCTTCTCCTGGTGTTTGCCTATGAGGGCAGCTCAGTTAGGTTAGGTTATCTTCACAGAAGCCTTGGCAGAGGATCCCTGCCAATCCGCCACAGGGAAGGTCTACCAGCCTCTCCTTTCACTTTGGGTCTACATATTAGGGTCTTTCTAAAGGATAGGAGAACCTTCTATTTCCATTTCAGTCTGCTCTAGTCTAGCTCATCAAACAGGGATACATGGCTGACATTTTGCCCTTAGTTCAGGCCTGTGTTGAGGGTTGAGGTGAATATAAGAAAAGTGTAGGAGCACTAATCATTTTGTGGAGGCAAGATAAACACACAAGCAGCAAACTTCTATGGAATCCTCAAGGGACACTGCGTGGCACTCCATCCTGGCAGCTGTCCCCACTCTTGGTTAGTGGTAGTGATTCAGTCGTTCATTCTTTTACATTCTCAACAAACTTGCTATGTGTTGGGTGGGCACTGTGCAAGAGCCCCGGCACCCCAGGAATGAGGAAGACTGAGTCAGAAGCTCACAGTCTTGCTTGGGACATAATATGTGTATAAATGACTCGGTCATCAAATGAGAAAATTGTATTCCCTGAATTTCTACTGATTCTCCTTCGTGACTAACTCCTCAAATATTTTCCTCCCCGTCCTCACTACCATTGCTTTTTTCTCTTGGATGATTACATACACTTTTGAACTCATCTTCCTGCCTCCAGTCTAGCTCCTACATTCCTATCAGATGGATTAATCTACAATCTAGACATGTCATTCCTGGCTCTGAGCCCTCCAGTCTCTACGCAAGATGAGGTGACCTCCACCTCTACTTCCTGGCCAGTTCTCTTGCCTCAAGCTGCCTCACCATTTCCATGGTATTTGCACTATGTGCCTTTGGGTCCTCTGTCATTCTCTCTGCCAGGGATGCTCTCCCAGCTTGTTCTCCTAAAAGACTCTGTTTGTCCTTTGAGTCTCAACTCATGTACCAGATCACCTGGCAAAACTTCTCTGCACTCCTCCACTCCATTCATTTTATTCACTCTTTGTTGAGTATTCACTGTGTGTTAGGGATGATGCCAGAAAGATGAAGGGAAGTGATATGGTTTGAATCTGTGTCCCTGCCCAAATCTCATTTTGAACTGTAATCCCCAGCATTGGAGGTGAGGCCTGGTGGGAGGTGATTAGAGCAAGGGGGTAGTTTTTCATGAATGGTTTAGCACCCTCCCCCTTGGTATTGTTCTTGTGATAGTGAGTGACTTCTTGTGAGATCTAGGAGTGCTAAGCATTTAGCGCTTTTAAAAGGTCATTTAAAAGAGTGTACCTCCTCCCTGCTCTCTTTCTTGTTCCTGCTTTCACCATGTAATGCGCCTATGTGCCTGCTCTCCCTTCGCCTTATGCAATGAGGGTAAGTTTCCTGAGTTCTCCCCAGAGGCTGAGCAGATGCCATATCATGTTTCCTGTACAGCCTGCAGAACTGGGAGCCAATTAAACCTCTTTTCTTTATAAATTACCCAGTATCAGGTATTTATAGCAATGCAAAAATGGACTAAGACAGGAAGTAAAACCAATATGGTACCTGACCTTGTTTGTAGAGCTTCAAGCCGAGTGATGGAGAGAGACACTCATTAAACAAATTTAAGATAAAGGTAGGATTACAAACTATGATAAGCAGGATAAGGAATAATGCAGGGTGCTCTCAGAGAGTATAGCCACAGCTCTTCTCCCAGAGCACTGGGAAGCAGCTTCAGGGTGTTTGTTTCTACTGGGTGCTGGCCTCTTACCCTATGGAGATGGTCTGTCCAGAAGCACAGTGGGAATCATTTGGCTTGACCCTGGCTCTTTGTGTTAGGCTTGTTCCGTTGGCTCTGGCTGTGATGATGTAGCCATTTATTAGATACTTTCTGGAAGATTCTGCCTACCTTATGGCAATCTTCCTGAATTTCCCTCCTCATCTTAGGGTACCAACCCTTATAGTCATGTCTGCATCATGTGACATTCCACTTGGCCGCAGTTGAATGTATCCATATAGATACCTGATCCAAATTTGACAATTCATTCTTTCTCCTCAAAAATTCTAGAACTGGCTGAGATGGTGTGTAGAAAAGACTAGATGGGGACTTGGGAGTAAGGGGTGGCCATTTGTTTCTGTCTTGTGAACTGAGAAGCAAATGGATGAGAATAACAGAAATGAGATCTGGAGCAAGTTCTTTCTTGAGGTCTGGTGCCATTTGTGCCCTTGAGTTCCAAGCAACAGTCTTGTATCCTTTTAATGAATTCCCCTTTGCTGCCTCAGCTTAGCTTATGTTGGTTTCTATTTCTTGCAGCTTAAGAATTCTAGCCATACAGATCCCAAACAGCCAATCATCAATGTGAGCAGGTTGAAGAAAAATCCTTCACCCCTGCAAAGGCTTGGATGGAGCTGCTCAAGGCACATCAATCAATGCCGTCAGAGAGACAAGACTGGCAGCTTCTTGGCTGACCTTGAAATGTTTCAGGGGTAGTTTTGGCATTTGTGTGCCCCAAGTCTACTCTAAAGTGAAATTGCCTGAATGGTTGTGAACAGGCTATTAGTAATTGGTCTGTCTAGTTCTAATGATTGGTTGGTACCTGTGTGTACATGTCCCGTGTTTACTTAGGTGGAACCTCTGGTGTTTTGGGAGTAGTGATTAACCCTGCAGAGTGTATGGTCTTGTTCTAATCTATGCAGGAATATTGATGTTAAGTAGATGCATTGTTTGCCAGGTCAAATTTGTCTTTTTCTGTTGCATTTCTTTTTAAAAACCAAGTTTTTTTTCCTGTATTGCAAAAATAGATTTTTTTTTTTTGGATTGGATTTTTAACAGACCTTTATGATTAAAATTAGCTGACTTTGACTTCTGGGTTTACTCTCCTCTTGGGTTAATTTTAGCTAATCAGTGGCAAAATAAGTCGCCTAAAAACCACACTTCCTACCACAGTCTTAGAAAAATAAATGGAAAAAGAGACCCTATGTAAGTGGCCTTGTTATTTCTCCCACTTGATTTGCATGGCTTTAGCCTTCTTGCTTTTCATCTATACAAACCGTAACAAAAAGGTCACAAAGATTTCTTGACTTATTTAAATGTGGCAGATAGCATCGTTGAAGCAAACATCGGTCTAACCCACATATTTCAGAGTTTGGAGATTTTCAACTAATAAGAGGAATCAAACACTGTATTTGGGGAAAGATTAAGGTCACTGGCCCTCATTTGAGCTGATTGGTCTCTTGAAATGAGATGTTAATTGTGAAATTGATAGGCAGATTTCCATTAGATTTTACCCCCAATAGTTTGTGTTTATAATTAAAATAATAAAAATGGAAACTGTCCAGTTCAATCAGCATAATCTCCCATCTATTCTCAAGCAACACAACTGGAGTGAGATGCATCTGTGTGTGTGAGTCACACATTCCTTCTACTTTACTTCTGCTGGCTGGAGGGAAGGGGAAAGGAAATTGCCCAGAGTCTACATATGTTGACATCTCCACCGAAATTAGAGAACCACCACCACAATGTTGGAACAAAAGTGAAAAGAAATTGAGCCATTTTTCTATAAATAATAGAAGATTTTTGTTGTTTGCAATTAAGGTTATCACTTGATTCATTCATGCCCACAGTATTTACTGAGTGCCTACTTTGTGCTGGCCCTGTTGTACTGTAGGTACTAGGTATACGAGGTGAACATGAGAGTTGGTTCCCAGATCTTATGGAGGCTGCATTCTGATAGAAAAGGATTTTAAGCAGGGGAGTGGTATGATCTGATGCTGTTTCCAAAGGCTGATCACCCTGGCTGCCTTGTGGAACAGGTGCTGGAAGAGGCATGAATAGCTGCGGGAAGACTAGTTAGGACATGTGCAGGGGTCCAGGTGAGAGATGATAGAACTGCTGGTGACATTGGTGAAGGCAAGAAGTGGTGATTTAGCATTCTATTGGAAGTTGAGTGGAAAGAACTTACTGATAGATAAGGTGTGGGGATGAGGAATACAGAGGATTAGATTCCTCCCTCCCCCAGCTGAATTGATGGTGGTACCATGCTGCAGGTGGGAAGACTGGGGGAGGAATCGGAGTTCGATTTTGAGTAGCTTGACTGTGAGATGCATCCAAGTTGATTGACAGGTTGCTAGTTACCTGATTTCCAGAGGGGACTATGGAGCTTAGTACCTGACTAAAGGAGGCAGAGCTGCCCTATTTGTGGGGACCATTAGAAACATGATTTGCATGCATGACAATTTAGATTGGGGAAAAATCTTGGCCAGCTGGTAAATTTGGCAGCACCTGGAAAAAGGGAATTCAATAAAGATGAATGAAAGTTTTAAAATCCAAAGACAGAATAGGGATGTGAAGGTGGGGAGGAACACAGGGTTTAGCAGAAGTACTTTGCATTATAAAAGGAGAGGTTTAGGGAAGAGAAATATGAAGATGATGACAAAATGTGTGTGTGCCCTTGGGCTGCCTCCATGCTAGAGAGAGTCTTGACTTGGGAGTCAGTCAGATCTGGGTTCTAAGCCAGACACCATCGCTTACAAGCTCCGTGTCAGTTACTGAACCTCTGCACACATACTCAAAGATTTTTTTCTCCCCAAAACATTGAAGTCATTAAGTAAAAAACTAATTTGTTTCCCATCTTTTGTTGAGCAAAGATAGATCAAGCTGCAGCTTGAAATGTCAGGTCAGCTTGAGAGAGTGTGAACACATGAATTGAAATAATTGCAGCCAAAAGCAAAGGCATTTTTCTTTAGGCATAGGTCTTATCTTGCACGAATGGGTCATTTCAGCTGTGATTTTTAAAACCTTAAGACAAGCTTCTGTAGCCTTGAGGCTGGTTTTTTCAGTTCCCAGGTTAGGGGCCAATGTGCCATTTCCCAAGAGTATCCCAGGTGAAAATCTCTGGGACATCCAGCAACCTCGACCACTTCTGTAATTGAGAGGGGATCCAGGGAAATGGAGGCACACTCTTTCTAAGAATTAACAGACCTTTACATTTTAGGAAGAGGTATGCAATGCTTTCCCTGTCTATGTTTTAGGAATGCCTGCAGGAAAGGGAATTGGTCATCCCTTCAGCTCCATCCGTTTTTACATCTCATTAGGAATGGGGATTTTACAGGTTGATGGCTTGTACGTGAACACACAGCCCATGATGAATCAGCTGTGTTTCCCAATATGTATACTACAGACCAATGCTTCTCAAATTTCGATATGAATCACCTGCGCATCTTATTAAAGTGCAAACTCTGATTCAGCAGGTCTGGGTGGGGCCTGGAAGTCTGCATTTCTGACTAACTGCCAGGCAGTGCTGCATCCTGCTTGTCTGGGAATCACACTTCTGAGTGGCAAAGCTGCAGAACCCTAATCTGTTAGTAGAACACAAGCTGCTCAAGAAAAGAGAAGGCAAGGTCGGAGGAAATGGCATACCGTATTGACACCTATTTTTTTTTGAGACAGAGTTTTGCCTTGTCACCCAGGCTGGAGTGTAGTGGCACAATCTTGGTTCACTGTAAGCTCTGCTTCCTGGGTTCAAGTGATTCTCCTGCCTCAGCCTCCTGAGTAGCTGGGATTACAGGCTCCCATTACCACGCCTGGCTAATTTTTTGTAGGTTTAGCAGAGATGGGGTTTCGCCACATTGGGAAGGCTGGTCTCGAACTTCTGACCTCAAGTGATCTGCCTGCATCGGCCTACCAAAGTGCTGGGATTACAGGTGCGAGCCACCATACCTGGCCACCTTATTGACATCTTAAAGGCCCTGAGACAGTCCTGCAGGTAAAAAGAAACTGTTTACCTGTTTTACCCAGGGTCAAATCCATTTGATGATGAAACATTTTTGTTGTTGTTCCCCAGGAAAACCTATTAATGTTCAGTGGAATTAGTTTTCTTTGTATCACAATTTGGAAAACAATGTAGCATGAGAGTCACAGACTGTCATACAACTTTGTTGATTGTAAATGGGCTCGTAGTCAACGAAGGCAGCCACCTGGGAAAGTGCCAGTGTGTGATGAGTAAAAGCTTGGGATCTGAAGCTGAGTCAAAACCTGAGGCTGAGTCTTGGCTCTCCATTTGGGGGTCACTCAACTTCTCTGAGCCTTGATTTTCTAATGTATAAAATGGGAATGATAAAAGACCCTGTACATGGATGCTGTTATTACAGTTGCCTGGATTAGCAAAACAGACGATATTGAGCATCTTGGCTAGAGTGAAAAGTACTCAGGCAAGAAGAAACCAAGCAGAATAGTAATATATGAAGAACAGAAGTGTGAGCAGGAAGGATCCCTGGAGACTGATGCAGAACCGTTAATTATAGATTGACTTCACTGCACTGTGGAAAGAATTCACCCAAGACCAAAGACCAAGTCACCCAAGCAGCAGAGAGCAGACCAGGACCCAGAACTCTGGCTTGAGCCCACTGCCCTCTAATCCATCTTGCCAGAGCCTCACCAAGTCACCCAAAGAACCCCCTGAGGTTTCCTGTAAGGAGCTACCTTTGTTCCAAACACAGCTTTTTGGGATGAAAACAATCTTCATGCATGAAGTCCAGAATGCACACCGTTCTTCTGTCAGCGGTGCGTTTGGAGCTGCGGGACAGAGCAGGAAAAGGAACAAAGGTTTTATGCATTGGCACCTTTCCCCTGGAGGAGCCCAGGTGCAGCATCCCCACCATAGCCTGGTTAGAATCCTAGGGTTTACCAGTGCTCCTGTGGAAGCAGTAGTGATCCTCCTACAGAGACGGTGCCTGTGGCATCTGCAGGCCTGAAGAGATCCTGCAGAGTCAGGGCCAATCTTGTAGAGACCAGGGAGTGCCCCCAGCTCGCCAGGGCACTTTCCTGTGGTGAAGCCTGCTGGGTTTGGGAGCAGGAAGCTGCTGCCAGGTGAAAGGTGGGAGGGGAACTCTCCTGCAACCCAGGGCTGCCTGCACCCCAGCCTGGTGCTTGCTCCCTCTGTGTGCAGGCTAAAAAACAAGGAACAAACAAATGCCCCCCCCACTTCTCTTGACCATTTTCCCCCTCCCCTTTCCTCCCCTCCCCTCTCCTCTTTCTTTTCTTTTCCCTCCCTCCCTTTTTCCTTCCTTCCTTCCTTCTCTTTTCTTTTCCTTTCCCTCCCTCCCTCCCTCCCTCCCTCCCTCCCTCCCTCCCTCCCTCCCTCCCTTCCTTCCTTCCTTCCTTCCTTCCCTCCCTCCCTCCCTCCCAGAGTCTCACCCTGTTACCCAGACTGGAATGCAGATCTTGGCTTACTGCAACCTTTGCCTCCTGGGTTCAAGCGATTTTCCTGCCTCAGCCTCCCATGTAGCTGGGATTACGGGCTTGTGCCACCATGCTTGGCTAACTTTTGCATTTTTAGTAGTAGAGATGGGGTTTTGCCATGCTCTGGTCTCCGGTGACCTGCCCTCCTGGCCTCCCAAAGTGCCGGGATTACAGGTGGGAGCCGCCGCACCCGGGTGTTCTGCCTCATTTTCTAGGATGAGCCCTAGAATATCCCTGAAAGGCACCTCAAGCTGTCAATGTTCCTGAGGGGGAAAAAAGGCTCCAGGAGCAGGGTGACATGTTTAGGGTGCCAAGGCTGGGACTTGACACCTAGGTCTCTCCCTAGTCTACCTTTTAAACCCCAGCCTTGTTTTCACACCGCCATCTCCAGACAATGTAAGTGGGTGCATTTGCCGTGATAGCTGAGAGCTGTTACCTCCTAGCTAATTTCCTGAAAACCATCTATTCCTCACCCTCTCACTCTTGGTGGGGAGGCAGAGCCCGGGGAGCGTAGGTGAGGTGCTGGGGTGGACAGAAGGAAACCTGGGTCTTGGGACAAAATGACAATCCAGGAAGAAACCTCACAAATGCCCTGATCACATGATGCTAATATGCGAGGGAACTTACAAAGTTCTTTCACATCCATTTCTCAGTTCTCAGTCTCAGGAGTGGGTAGGGCAGGGTTTATAATTCTCTTTTTACAAGTGAAGGAACTCAATCTTGGCGCTGGCACGACTTGTCTCTAAGTTCTCAGGGGAATCTGGATTAGAACCCTGGGCTCTGGATTGGCCCAAGCGACCCCAGGAACTAGACTAGAGGCTACCACTGTTTGGCCCACACCCCTCTACCACTGCCACACCCAGGAGAAACGAGGTCCCATAGGACAGCTGTGTAGCACCATTCAGAACTGCCCACTGCTCCGTGCCAAGCAGAAAAAGTGTGAGGTCTGCGAATCATCCCGCTACAGCCCAAGACTCAGCCTGAACCAGTCAGCCTGAACGGGTGTCGTGTGTGTGTGTGTGTGTGTGTGTGTGTGTGTGTGTGTGTGTGTGTGTTTAGGGGTGGGAGTGGGGGCTGGAGGATAGGCAGAAAGAACTGCAGGCTCCATGCCCAGTCTCCGCGATTTCCCGGGAGGGAAGCAAGCCTCCAGGCAGAAAGCCAGGAGTGTCCCTCATTGCTCCAGCAAATGGGTCCTGGAGGAGTCATCCCATGTCCCTGCTGCTGATGGCTAGTATGGGGGTGAGGAGAAAGGGCATAGCTGTGCCCCCCCAAGGACTCCGGCTGAATCTGGGAGGAAGCCCGCTTATTTATCTTATTTCCTGTACACCATTTTGACTTATTTTCCTGGTCCAGAGAAGGAGCTGTAGCATAAACTAAGGCTCCGTTCTTGGGGGCCTGTTGGCTCCTTGGAGTCTGTAATTGGGACATTGAAAAGAAAAAAAAGAAAAGAAAAGAAAAAAAAACAAGCCCACAGAGGAGTGGATGATCTTTTATACTTAAAGTTCCCCCCTCTATAAAAGCGACATATTACAAACCTCTTTCTCCTCTGGAACATTTCTTGCTAAGTGCATTCTGATGCCACATTGAAACGCAAAATAGCTGGAATCAAGCAGGCACCGAAGGCTATTTATATGCTAATCTCTATTTCCCAAGCTGAAGCAGGAACCTCGAGCTTGGTGCTGTTTCTAATGATGGCTCGGCTTTAACCTCTCTGGAAGAAAGAAAAGTATTTTCCTTAAGAAAACAACTCAGTTTCTTTAAGATGAAATGTAATTATCTATTATCAGATGTCCCTTAAAATGCAAGGCCTATTAAAGCTGCTAAAAATATTGAAGCCCTAATTTCACCATAATAGCATTTTAATTTCAGCAAATCACGCTTCTATTGTTACAGGACATTTTGTGGTAGGAATGTGGTAAGAGGTCCATCTTAGCTTTTTTCTTAACATTTTCCTTTCTTTGAGAAGTACAATTAAATCACTGCAATCATCTAACCTTGCTCGACACAAAATTTTACTTATCAAATGTGAAAACAATGGTCATTAGCATTTAAAAGAATTTGTTTTAAAAGTAGCTAAAGTTTAATTGCTTTAAATATTCTTGTCGGATTGTGCAGCGGCTGTTGGTTCAACGTTCTTATTAAAGAGAGACGGTGTTTAATTGATCGCCGAATTTCAATGAAAAATATTTACTTTATTTCCGGTGAAGTATGAAAGAGGTGTCTTGCAGGACCCTCTAGGAGGAATGGTTTCGAGGGAGGCGAATGCTTGGTAGGGAGTTGCTGGCAGAGTGACCCATGCATTGGATGCAATACGGGAACTTTTCCTGTGAAAGTTTCTAGAGCAAACCTCACCAATCCCCTTTTTAATAGACATCGATAAGAAGCATGTGTGGCTCCCTGCAAAATGCTAGGCCTTGTTTTCTTGTTTTTTAGAGACCCTGTGAGCATAAGGCCAGTAAAGAGGGGGAATTTCATGCGGAGAAGACCAGCCTGTCCAGTTCTAGGTGGGTTCACCTTTTAACATGGCGTGCAGGGTGGGACCATTCTCTGAAGGGTCTTCTGCCCACACCTGCTGGTAAAAACAAATGCTTTTACAAACCTAGATCGATCCACATCTCTCTCCTCTCTTTTTGGACGTTTTAGGTCACCTTCGTGGGGGCTGAGTCACCACCAAGGTTCATCAAGTTTACAGAATTTCTGAGTTCCTGGGAGAGGCTCTGATAGGCAGGAAGAGTAGCTGGACAGGGCAAGGCAAGGGCATCCACTCAGTAGGCTACTGACTGGGGTTGGCACACACACAAGTATAACTGACCCCGGTAATTAGTACTATTTGTTGGGCACTCACTATATGCCCAGCATTGTGTTGAGTTTTTTAGATGCATCATTTCCCTTCATCTTCACAGTAATCTTATGATAAGGGGATACTGCCCCCATTTTCCCAATTCGGAAACTAAGACTCACGGAGGTTAATTTGTCCAAGCTTATGTGGCCAGCAGAAGGCAGAACCCCAATTAATCTGAGATCCACCTGGCAACAACCTCCTTACTATGCTGCCTCCTACCTACTTCTGCTCCCAGAGACCACCTGAACTCCGGCCTCCAGCCCAGATCTGGTTCCAGACAGCTCCCCTGGCTCCGTGCTACTTCCTTGCTGCCTCCTCTGCCTTGGAGCCCTCTGGAGCCATCTACACATGGAATTTGAAAAATCTCACTATTCTTTCCCTCTTAGGGTCTGTTTCCTACCTGTAAAATGAGGAACTTGGATGACCCAGTCTTCAAGAGCTCTTCTAGGTCCAAGGTCCTCTGGATTCAGTTCAAGTCCACAGAAGGACACTGAGCACCTACTCTGACTGGACCTCTGGGGCCTTGGGTGTGCAGAGATGGTGACATGGGTCCCTGTCTTCTAGATGGACACCAGCTCGGTATTGCCAACTGTCTTCCAGCTGCACCCTGCACAGTGTGGGTAGAGTCTTTTAGGGCTGCAGGACAATCTGAGATTTCACGTGGTTTTCCCTTTGCTGGACAAACTCCTACTTTTTTTTTAAATAAGCAGCTCAAGAGTTACCTCTTCTGGGGGGACCTTCTGGCTCCTTTTCAAGCCCAGATTCCCATAACCCTTCTAGTCTTTCTCTTATACCATCTACTCCTGCAATAGAGAAATAAGTATATAGCCTCGTTTAGATTCCTGGCTGCACTGCTCACCAGTGTATGGTGTCGGGGCCTGTTTCCTTGTCCACGCAGTACAGTGATAATAGTGTCTACCTGTCCCTCCCGACATGAGATTTGCATAAAGCTCCTAGAACTGTGCTTATAAAGCACTCCTTACTATTAATAAGGTAAAGGTTCTTATTGGTAGGTGTGTCTTCCAGCCAGGCTGTGTGCTCCACCAGGTCTAGTACCACAGGAGTGTCACCTTTATATCCCTGTGTCTAGCACAGTGACTGCTGCTTAGCAGAAAGCACTCCACAGTGGCCAAGAACACTTGGCCATTTCATGCCGCCGACTGGCTGTGTGACCTTGGGTAGGTTCCATCACCTCTCTGGCCTTCCATTTCTTCCTTTGTAAATGGACATAATTACAGTGCCCTGATTGTGCAATTACTGGGAGAATGAAATGAGGCCAAGCTGGTAAAGTGAAGTCTTGCTCAGAACATCTATAAGAGTTCAACCCATCATGTCTATCAGGTTACCAGACTCTCATTAATAACTGACATCTGTATTCCAGCCTCACATTCTTATCTCATTTAATCCTCACAACAGCTCTGGGAGGGCCCTCCATTATCGGCTCTGTTTCTCCAAGATCTTACAGCTGGTAAGAGGTAGGTCGCCTGACCTCACATTCCGGCCTGCATTTCCCACCCCATGACATCTGCTCATCTCGTGAAGTCAGACAGATGAGGGAATGACTCTCATACAGTCCAAGTTGTCTTCCATAAAAATTAGGTGGGGCTTGGGCTCCTGGCTTGTTAGGAATTCCAGCTAAACTGATTTTATAATGGTGGGTCCTGAAGTGACATCTCCAACAGGAAGCTGCCCTTGGCTTTTTATACTCTTCAGGGGCTGTTATAAATTTGATTATATCTGAAATAGCAGATTTCAAGTTGAAGTCCCCTTTGTCCACTCTGGAATTCAGATTTATTTCTGAGAGACCAGTGCAATTTTCTTATCTTTGTTACAAATTACTACAGTCTGGGTTAATCTCAGGCAGCAATAAAGCTGTTTGCCTAGGAAGCTTCCTGCAGTGTCAGAGCTGATGAATGGCTCCCTCTGGCTATAATAATTCAGTCTAGAACACTGAAAAAAAAATACCAACTTGGTTCTTCTGCAGGAAACTCCACTGCATGCTTGGCTGCTCAGATTGTTGGGAATCAGAGCCTCTCACCTGGGTTAGGGCACTGGAACCTTACACCCATGAGATCTGAGGGGCCCCGTGATGGAGTGGCAGGCAGCATTGTCCCTCTGCTTTGTAAAGAAGGCAGTCCTGTCTGGAGTTTTCTAAGTGTGGCTGTAGATCTACAGTAGAAGCCAGAGCAGGCAGAGGGGACAGGCTGAATGACTTCAGGATGAGGAAGTGAGTGGGCTGGCCTCAGAAGCAGATAAGAATGCACTGTGGGTGAAGGGGCAGAGGACTTGTATTTCATGCATTCAACAATGACTGTAGTTTAAAAAATCTAAAATGCACACTGATTAGACAATGCACTATTAACTTAATAAAAACTTACTGGGGGGCAGGGGGAGTGAAATGCAACCATTTTCAATGTGCACATTGATTTTAAGACTCACTCTTGTGGTCCTAGGAGGCATCCTAGGAGGGAGATTGAGATCTGAAGGATGGGAAGAGATGGTCGGGATGTGTGTGTGTGTGAGAGATATCCAAGCAGTTGGGAGGAATAGTATTCAGGAAGAGAGACTAGCATGCCCGAAGATCTTGAGACAGGAACACTTGCTCAAGAAACTGAAAGGAGGCCAGTATGACTTTGGGGTAAGGGGTTGTGGAGAGATAAAGCTGGGGGTCAGCAGGGTACATCATGTGAAGGACCTTATAGCCTGGGTAACGAGTTTAGATGTTATTCTGAGGACAACAAATTCCTCAGAAAGGTTCTAAGTAGCAGATCAATATATTCTGTATTTAGGGTACATTGGAGGTGGGCTGGTTAATATTGAGTGTCAACTTGATTGGACTGAAGGATGCAAAGTATTGTTCCTGGGTTTATCTGTGGGGATGTTGCCACAGGAGATTAACATTTGGGTCAGTGAACTCCGGGAGATGCAGACCCACCCTCAATCTGGGTTGGCACCATCTACTCGGCTGCCAGTGTGGCTAGGATAAAAGCGGGCAGAGGAACAGGAAGGACTAGGCTGGCTGAGTCTTCTGGCCTCCATCTTTCTCCTGTGCTGGATTCTCCCTGCCCTCGAACATTGGACTCCATGTTCTGCAGCTTTTGGACTCTTGTACTTACACCAGTGGTTTGCCAGGCGCTCTTGGGCCTTCAGCCACAGACCAAAGGCTACACTAGCAGCTTCCCTACTTTTGCGGTTTGGGGACTTGGACTGGCTTATTTGCTCCTCAGCTTGCAGACAGCCTGTTGTGGGACTCACCTTGTGAGTCAATACTCCTTAATAAACTCCTCGGCATATATGCATGTATCCTGTTAGTCCTGTCCCTCTAGAGAACCCTGACTAACACAGGACATAAGGCAACATCAGACTGAAAAGACAGCGGAATCACGGGAATGCTGGCAGGAAAAGGTGACTCACACAACCTGTGCCCACTTGGGGGCCAGCATTGGCTTATTAGGATTTAGGAAATAATTCAACAAGAGGCACTTAGATGACAACTCTAGAGTTAAAAGAATGCACACGTCTTTTTGAGTCTGTAAGTCAGTATTCACCTGTTCTGAGTGTCCATCTTTCTAAGCTGGCAAGATCAAGTCTTCAAATGGGTTTCTTCTGTTCCTTGCCTTCTTTCCACTACTGAGTACTGGAAACATTCTAGAGGGTCTAACCCAGTCTGCTCTGGTCTGAGTCCATGCCGGGCACTTGAGGTTCTAACCCAATCCACTCTGGTCAGTCCACGCTGGGCCCTGGAGAGTCTAACCCAGTCCACTCTGCTCTCAGTCCACACTGGGCACTGGAGGGTCTAACCCAGTCCGCTCTGGTCTCAGTCCACACCAGGCGCTGGAGGGTCTAACCCAGTCGGCTCTGGTCTTGGTTCATGCCGGTCACTGTGTTTAGAAAGTGGAGCACCCCTCAGCCCTTGTGCTACACTCGGCCACAGGGGTCTTTTCATGTAGATCTGAAGGCTGCAGATAGTAGTGTTTAATTACTTTCTCCCGCTGCCCCTCACGGCAAGTCCTCATCATGGGTGCCATGTACCATTTGGTCTCCGTCCCACTTGGAAACTTCCCAGAACCCTGTCCTTTCACTTCCTCTTCTCCCTAATGGCCTGGTCATTTTGACTTGTTTCTTTCTAAGCATTCTCCTCCATCCTTTCTGAGATAATTCAGTGAATAAAACGAGGAATGAGTTATCTTTTCCTGCCCAGGAATTTCAGCTTTTGGCCCTTCAACACCAAAACCCTCAAACCCTTGAGGTCAGAGAACCCAAAGTCCTGGTCTTCCTCTCCCTTCTTCTCTTTTCACTTCAAGGATACTCTTAGAGTCATTTTTTAGCTGATAGAGTTCTTTGCTGTGAAATGAGCTGAGCAACAAAGAGACGGCATTAAATTTCCATTCATCTATCCACCCACCCACCCACCCACCACTTTGAGTAGAAGCAAAGGGCTTTTAAGGATAGTGTTTCTTTGACAACTGCCCACTTCTGAGGATGAGCTACCACAGCCCTGTTTCCCCGCTAGGCTGTCTATTGTCTGAAAAAAGAGAATGTCCAAAACCAACATACGATAATGTTAAAAACCTGGGCCCTGGACTCAAGACTCCCTGGGTTCAATGTCCTGGCTTCAGCACTTACCAGCTGTGTCAATTTGGTCACACGCATCCGATTTTTGTTATGGTGCTTATGTCTGTAAAATGAACTGTTAGTAGTTAGTAGCATCTACCTCAAAGGCCGGTAAGGATTAAATGAGTTAGTACATACAAGCTTTTAGAGCAGCAGCTGGTACTTAGGAAGGGCTCCGTAAATGTTTGCTACTATGAGTCCTCTTGGACCCAAGTTGACCTCTGATACCAACTGGGTCAATTTCGTTCTCTTCTTCTTGAAATTTGGAATCAAGACTAGAGGCTGGGTCACTCAAAACTGCTGACTTGAACAGATATTGTAGGGAGGCTGTTCCAGGTTCCAATACGTTGTTCTGCAGAGGAGAAAGAAAAATGAATGTATAGATGGGAGACAGGAAGTGGGCAGGGGTATAAGGAAGGGAGAGTGGAGGTAAGGAGGCAGAGAGAGAGAAGGAGGAAGAGGAGAAGGAGGAGAGGAAAAAGGAGAGGAGAGAGGCTTAAGGGTGTTTAAATGCTTGGGTTCCTGTTCTTGGTCCTGCTCATACTGGTCAGGGCTCACCTGTGTCCAGGTAAATCTCCATTTGCTTAATTGCTTTTGCTTCATGGACTTTGGAATGGGTTTCTGAAAAGGAGTGAAGGAAACAAAGGTAAGACAAGCAGGTCATATGCCTGCCCTCAAGGAATTTGCCATCTGGCAGGTGAGTACAGGAGATAAGACAAGGTTGCAGCTGACCTGAAAATGGGTGTAGATGGGGCTGTGAGAGAATGAAGGACCATGTAATCTAGGGGAGGAAGTCATCTATTAGGGCTGGATGGCAGAGGGCTTGTCGCAGGAGGGAATCACGGCATCAGGTCTTGGAGGATGGGTTTTGTCTAAACTTCCCTCATGGAGCTGAGCCATGCCTGTGGCTTCCAGCCACAACACCCTATTGGGACTTTGGATGGGAAACAGCTAGACTCTGAGAAAGATTCTCAAGGTAAGATTTCCTGGCAAGTCACAGCCCCACAGTGTACGAGCGTTCTTCAGTCTGACAAGGCACTGATTTGCATTCTGGGGGTCTGGATGGAGATGGTCTTATTTATTAGCATCCTTTTTTTTTTTTTTTAAATCTCAAAGAGTGTTCAGAGTACGCTCTAAGTTTATAATTTAAACACTCTCTCCACCTACCCTGACACATTGAGCATTAAGTTTAATGAGAAGGCCTGGGGAGCCAGCAGAGTTCTGCGAAGCAAGCTCATCCTGCCATCAGATCAGCCACCCAGCGTAGCCAGATCTGCAGTTCGTGAACCCAGTGGGAAAAGTTGCTGTTTCCCATATCCGTTCTGAGTGAAACCTCCCACTTCCGGATCTTTGCCTGTGCTGTTCCTGCTACCTGGAATACCCCACCCTGTCCTCCTCCCCCATAAGTTTGCCGTCAGAACACAACGCATTCTTCAATGCCCGTGGTGAATGTGGCTTCTCCATAATGTGCATTTTTCATAATGTTTTTTTTTTGCTCCCCTGATTCCCAGATGTGGCTTGGCTCTGCCCTGAGCTCCCTCAGTTTGGACCTCTTGGGCAGCATGACCTCATTGTGAGTTGTCCTGCAACACTAAGCAGTTGTTTTATCCTTCCTTATTTTTCCTCTCTCAGACTGGGACCTCTTCAAGGACAAGAAGCATGGTTTATTCTTTCTTGCATCCCCAGAACCTTCATAAATGTTTATTAACTATGTAATAACGCTTCTTAGTGCTTTAAAGTCATTGATAAACTACAACCAGGAACATGTGATGCTAATCACATGCCAGAAATTGGACTAAGAGAAATCATTTCATGGAATTCTAATGCCCGTCCTGCAGGTAGGTGGTATTATCATCACCACTTTACAGATGAGAAGACAGGATGGGGCTAGAGAGACTTAAGGAAGGCACCATAGCTCGTGGAATAGCAGAATTTTATCTTCGACTCCAGCCTAAATCCAAAGCTTTTAACTCTTAAAAATGGTGATACTGTCTCCCTTCTCTAAGAACCCACAAAGAAACAAATTAGAACAACAAAGGGGTCTTTTTAAAATTAGCCTATTAAATGAGGACAGAAAGGGATCATCAGTGTTGACAACGTTGCATCGAACCAGATACTCTCCTGTGCTTGCGGCATTAATGCTGAGTCAAACAAGCAGTCACAGCTGGGCGCGGTGGCTCATGCCTGTAATCCCAGCACTTTGGGAGGGAAAGGCGGGTGGATTTGCCTGATCTCAGGAGTTCGAGACCAGCCTGGGCAACACGGCGAAACCCCATCTCTACTAAAATACAAAAAATTAGCCTGGTGTGGCAGCATGTGCCTGTAGTCCCAGCTACTCAAGAGGCTGAGGCAGGAGAATTTCGAGAACCTGGGAGGTGGAGGTTGCAGTGAGCCAAGATTGCACCATTGCACTCCAGCCTGGGCAACAGAGCGAGACTCTGTCTCAAGGGAAAAAAAAAAAAAAAAAGCAATCACTCCCTTTGACGCAAATATTGCATATATGTTGAAAATTTATCTTAAGGAAATAATCCCAAATATTGGGGAAGAAAACAATAATACAAAGATGTTCATTGCAGCATTACTTATGATAGTGAAATATTCATTAATAGAATAGCTAAGTAAATTACGGGAAAACTCCATGGACTATTAGGCAGAATTAAAATGATAGTTATTTAGGTTGTGTATAATGCCAAAAAATATTTAGGATATAATATTAGGCCACAAAAAACTGGATATACAATTGTGAGTGCACCATGGTTACAATGAGGGAAAGCTAGAGCTTAGGGGAGAAGAAACGCACCAAGAATGCTAATGGCAATTGCGTCAGGATGAATGAATTATGGCTTATTTTTGTTTCTTTTTTTCTCCTATTTTCCAATTTTTCTGTAACATTTTTTATTATGAAAATAATGTATTTTTTTAAAAGCTGATAAATAATTCTATAGCTGAATCTTATTAGCAGCCAAAGGCGACCTTGCGTAAAGAAGATACCCTCCAGGCCTTGGACCAATGCTGGGAGGGCAGGGCCATGTGTGTCTTACCCTCTGGGGTTGTGGAGGTGGTGGACACCTGTAGATGTGTCCTGGTGCAATGGAGAACTGCCAGCATGGGGCTGACCCTACAGCCTTAAGACGATGCCCACCAGGGGGCTAACCCAGCTCTCTGGGTAACGTAATCACTCAAACTTCCTTTTCCGTTGGAAGAGTCTTAGCTGCGCACGTTGCTGTGTCTCACCTGTTGGTTGTAGCCAGGAGCTGAGGAGCAAGTTCAGAAGCTCAGGATGCCAAAAGCTGGATAAAGCGTCTTCAGGTAGTAAAACCCGCTCTTTTTTTATTAAAAATGAAAGCAACAGCTGAGAGATGACACTAAGGATGTGATGGATGATTTGGAACATTTTTTATCTGCCCAATTAGTTGATGCTTGGTCTGTGGGTTTTGACCACCTTTCAGGCTAGTTTGGGCTGTGTCGTTTCTCCCTTTCAGCTGTTTTCAGTTCTTCCTCAGCATGCAGAGCTCCTTGAATGGTTAAGAACAAGGTGAAGGAAATAGGTGTATGAAAACTGACTCTGATTCCCATCTGGTTTGGGGTTGTTGACTTTTCCTCCCTGGGTCGGTGGGGCACGTATGCTCCCTTCTGGTTTGAATCCTGTTATAGCAACTTAGTAATTGTGGCTAAATTATTTGGGCAGACTCTTTCATCTTTTTGAGTCTACAGATAAGTTTTCTTATCTGTAAAATGGATGAGAAGGATGGATCCTGCTTCAGAGGGTTGTCGTGAAGTTAAATGAATTGAGGTGTGTCAAACACATAGGGCAATATTGGCTTGAGAGCGCTTCTTAGTGCTTGATAAATGCCAGCCTTGTTATTATTATTTAATGAGCATTGAGACAGATGGGCTTTTCCTTTACTAAGACATTTACCACCTGTAATCTCAGCACTTTGGGAGGTGGAGGTGGGAAAATTACCTGAGGTCAGGAGTTTGAGCCAGCCTGCCCAACATGGTGAAACGCTGTCTGGACTAAAAATACAAAACTTAGCTGGGCATGGTGGTGCGTGCCTGTAGTCCCAGCTACTCAGGAGGCTGAGGCAGGAGAATTGCTTGAACCCAGGAAGCAGAGGTTGCAGTGAGCTGAGATCGCACCACTGCACTCCAGCCTGGGTGACAGAGCAAGACTCTGTCTCAAACAAACAAGAACAAAAAACTTTACTAAGGGGGAAAGAAAAGGAAATGGTAGCAGAAGATACAAAATGATTCAAAGACTTCCTATGCCCTTGATGTTTCTGAGCCTCAGACCCTGTTCCTGCAGAAATTCTCTTTCCCCAAACTACCAGGTTTTCCCAGAACTTCGGTCTGGCTTCTGTTGATACCCTCCTGGCCTATCTTCATATTAAGGATACTTTCTTATTTCCCACCCAGAATAGCCGATCCCCTGGCTGTCAAGGTCTCAAGACCACAGTTTATTTCAAACAAGTCACTCTAAGTGCAATGCATATCATTTCTAATTGAATTCTCACAGTCTTTGAGGTAGTAGTATTGTTTTTATTTCAAAGAAGGGAGGCTCAGAGTGAGTAGATAAAGAACTTTCCCAAAGTCACATTGCTAGTAAGAGACAGAGCAAAGATTCTTATCTAGGCCCATATGATCACGATCCCATGTTCTTAATCACTGCAGCTGCGAGATGTTAACATTAATACCTATTGCCCAGGAGGTTGTAGTGAGAATTATTAATGAATATGAAAAAGTACATTGTAACTTCTAGTGTGCTAGGCAAATACAAAGGTGTAATAATGTACAACTTACACAAGAAGAAGTGCCACTTGTGGTTAAAGCTTGTGTTCAAATCTACTCTGTCACTGATTAATCATCGAGTGACCTTTGGCAAAACATTGAATGTTTCCAAGACTCAGTTTATTTTTTTCTCTATAAAACAGGATGGGGTTGGCCAGGTGTGGTGGCTTATGCCTGTAATCATAGCACTTTGGGAGGCCAAGGCGGGTGGATCATGAGATCAGGAGTTCGAGACCAGGCTGACCAACATGGTGAAACCCTGTCTCTACTAAAAATACAAAAACTAGCCGGGTGTGGTGGCAGGGACCTGTAGTCCCAGCTACTTAGGAGGCTGGGGCAGGAGACTCGCTTGAACCTGGGAGGTGGAGGTTGCAGTGAGCTGAGATAGAGCCACTGCACTCCAGCCTGGGCAACAGAGTGAGACTCTGTCTCAGAAAAACAAAAACAAAACCAAAACAGGATGGGGTTATGATGACAGTTAAATTTGGTAAAGACTTTAAAACAATGTCTGGCACATAATTGACAATAAGTAAACTAGAATGTGACCTCCATGGTGGCAGAAAGTACTGGCTGCTTTGTTCATTATTTGTGACTAGCACCTGGCATATACTATGTGCTCAGTCAATCTTTGCTGCATGAATGAATGGTGAGGGTCCGAGTTGTTGTAGCTATAATATCTCCAGTGCGGCCATTCTCTTTCCAGGGATGTCACAGCTATGTTGGATTTTTATGGATGACAGGGCTGGCTCTGTCAGTGACAAATAATTTGATGAATGGATCTGGACAGCTCCTAGATACCATGACCTGAGAGGCCTGATCCAGAGGCAAGACCCAAGAATAGTCATACTGGCACCCCTCGGTTGCTTCTACCTGCGATTTCATCATTTTTCCTGTGAGGAAGGTCCATCCAGGAAGTTCTCTCTTGGCCTAATTGGAATTGCTTGTCAAAATTTATTGGCTAGAGTCAAAGGGAAGACCCCTATCAAATTAGAATTCCACAGGGCTGGAGAGACCTCTGGTGCCTGGACCATCCTGTGGCCCTACATGGGGCCTCCTACCCCACCCCTTCCTAATAAGAGACCAGGAGTAGTTAGAATTCAATTACGCCCTGGTAAAGAGAGTCTTCCAGGCAGAGCTGGGGCAGGCCTGCGTCTGGGCTGAACAGAACAACCGATTTAAGCTAAATCAACGCCTGCTTAAGTGAGCCGTAATAAGCATTCTGGGGGCAACGCCGGCCTGGGGGCATCATTTATCACCGGGTAATAGAAAACCGGAATGAATAATAACTTGGGCCCAGCAGCCGGAGTGTGCATACATTATGGGGTTCGAGCTGCTGCTGTCCACCGAGCTGGGAGGGTGGGTCTGAAGCCAGGGTGCTGGGGTTTGCATATTGAATTCTGCCGCCGTGCAGGAAGGCCTTTGTCGTACAGAAAAGCCATTAATCTCATACCTGCTTTGCCAGTCTGCAGTTGGCGTGGCGAACACAGGGCCTCTTTTCTCGTATTGCACCAAGAGGGAACAAGATGCCCCTGAGGAGAAAACCTGCTCTTGAGAGACGGTTTTGGCCTCTGCCTTGGTCAGTGTCTGAGAACACAGCCCTCAAGTCAGCTCCCCTCTGAGGCCTGATCCCAGGGTTCGTTCATGTTCTTACCAGGCCTTGTCAAGCAGCACAGTTTGAGTACCGGCAGCGCCCAGAGTTCTGTGTGGCTAATGGTGGGGTCTGGGGATAGCATGGGGTGGGCCTGCGAAGCTTCTGTGGTGGCACTATTGCATTGGATAGCCACTTCTGCTGTTGAAATGGATGTTGCATTTGTGCCCCATCTTATGCACTAGAAAACTGAAAATCAGAGGGGTTAAATGGCTTGCACAACACGAATAGGAATCGGGAATCCTGGATTCAAATTCCAGGCTTCTGATATAAATTCTGAACCTTTATCTTTTACCACCTTCCCTCCCAGAACAAAAGGCTTGAACACATCTTCATCTCTTCTCTTGATCCCATTCCCTTCGGGCTCTGGATCCTAGAGAGTCAGTTATTGCCCTGTCATGTGGTGGGCCAGCAGGCTACTTCCTCCTTTGGAAAGCTCTCCTTGTGTCTTCCATGATACGCCTTCTGCCATTCACCTTGGCCTCCTTAATGGGGCAATCATGACTTCTCACTACTGTTGTGAGAATAATTTGTCAACCTGTACTAATCCAAGATTCTTCTGGCCCCATCAGCTTAGGTGTAAGAGAAAGCTGCAGGAATAAACAAAACAAAACAAAACAAAACAAAAAACCAGTGTCTTCCTGTCTCAGACCCCACTCCAGGCTTATTCTCAATCCTTCCCCTTGTGTTCTCTGAGGATTGCTGGGGTGCTCATCTTGCTGGCACCTTTTGCTGCTTCCAGGCAGCCTCCATGATTCCTTCTGTCTAGCTCCTGGCCCCATTGGGTGGCTCCCAGTTTAGTGTCAGCTTTTTCTCTGCCTCCAACACTGGTTTCTTGGTGCTGGTCTCTGGATTTTGTCCTTAGTCCCTCTTGTCTGGGCATGACTTCTCTTTCGTTCCCCCAGGGTCCCCAGTGAAATGGGAGGATGTTGCCATTTTTCACATTCACTTGTTAATTCAACAAAATTTATGTGTACCTTCTAGTGGCTGGACATTCAAAGGAGACTTGACCATGTCCTTCTACATCAGAATGATGTCTTCCTCAAGACTGAACCTCCTTGCTCACCTCCGTATTTCAATTTCAGAGCTGCATAGTCGTGTTTCTTTGTTTCCTGAAGAATCTGCTGCTGATGCTTCTTTTACTCGACTGGCTCTGGACCGCACACTTAGCTCCTTAGGACCCATAATGAGTTCATGGAAGCCTGAAGCCAAGCGTGAGTGCCATGAGCCGTGCTGGGTTCAGATCTCCCCTCCTCTGCCCGCAGCCACTGTCTGCAGACTCAGATGGGGCCTGGGCCTGAGTTTTCGTTGATCAAGGCTGAATTGATTGAGACTGGCATCTGAAAACTGAACAATTCACTTCAGGAAAAAAATCTCTGCAGCACTCCTCATAAACCACTGTAAATAAAGTCAACTGACTTTAACCAACTATAAATGGGTAAAGCCAAACACCGCAGGAAAGAAGACAAAGAGAAGTGCCCTAATTCTCATTTGAGTTGTGATAGCTTTGCTCTGACCTAGTCTCTTCTAGTTTGTTCTCAACTATTTCAGACTCCTAATCCTTTTGACTCTTTAATCCCTTTGCTATCTGTTTAATAAACCCTCTGAGAACAAAGCTTATTTTTTTACAATGAAACCATCAATGTGATGGTAGCCATGGAGGTGGGTCACACAGCTTTTCCTTCATTAGTGTTATTATTATTATTATTATTATTCGTTTTTTTCTTTTTAGAGACAAGGTCTCACTCTGTTGCCCAGGCTGGAGTGCAGGGGCACCATCAAGGCTCACTGCAGGCTCAGGTGATCCTCCCACCTTAGCCTCCTGAGTAGCTGGAACTATAGGCACACACCACCATGCCTGGCTAATTTTTGTATGTTTTGTAAAGATGGGGTTTTGTCATGTTGCCCAGGCTGGTCTTGAACTCCTGAGCTCTGTCAATCCACCTGCCTTGGCCTCTCAAAGCACTGGGATTACAGATGTGAGCCTCTGTGCCTGGCCCAGCTTTCCCTTCAAAAGGACCAGGGAGTTGGCTAACAGCCTCCAGGTGCTGTACCTTTGGATCTCTGTGATGTTCAGCTGAGGCCTTATTCTTCCAAGGCTGTGCCTGGCCAACCACCAAGCACTGTGGGGGTCATGGAACTGGGCCACTTTCTGCTTGATGCAGAACTCCTCTAATGGGCAGTCAGTGCTTTGGGGTTCCTTAGAGCCACACTGCAGTCAGAGGCTCTTCCCGTCCAATCGTCTTTCCTTCCCCCTCTCCTTTCACAGGTATCAAGCTGGTATTGCAGATTGAAGATTCCCCCTGCTCTTTACCCCTCACAAACATTTCCTGCAATAAATACCGTGCACTTCTCATTCTGTTTGGGCATCTGCTTCTAGGAGAGCCTGAGCTCACACATGCTCAGAGAGAAGCAAACAATAATATATTCATACATCATATTTACATTTAAGGTGGCTTCAAGGAACCAAGATAGCGACTCTGTGAAGGATGGTGTGCTAAGCAGCACCTTGGTATTCCTTGTGGTATCCAGCATAGGCCCAGCTTCTGGCTAGGGCTCAGTGAGTGAGGGACACCAGGACTCTTCCAGCCTGACTGCACATGGTGTGAGTATGTCGTGTCCAGGGGCAGAATTGAGAAGCCAGAAGGTCTTTCTTTGGGCTGCCTTGCTCAGCCTCCTTTCCTATGTTGTAATCACCAAGGATAACATTGATATTGAAGTGGTTGCCTGCATGCTATTTAGGGACCACTGGACCTCAAGAGGGATCCTCAAGAACAATCTGCCAGTCTCAGTTTTAGCTTCCAGACCCTGACCCCACTGGCCTGAGAACCTCCCGGTCTTCATAATATGCTATCTCATATCCTACACTCCTATCATCACACTTTGGGAAAGTCTGTGGTTCTAATTTGGAGGCACTGATCAATACCTGCCACAACCTTAGGCTAGGCTGTGACCTGAATGACGGCTGTGGTAGATGGGAGCTGAGTGAGGTGGCCAATGGGCTGAAATTGGTAAGCAGGGGTATGTGGCCTTAGAAGTTGTGAAGGAACCACAGGAATATCTATGTGGCAGAGAGGTCCTGAGTCTGGAAGGTAGGAACACTGGAGCTTCATGTGCTGAATTTAAATGACTTCTCTGTCCTCATGTAACCCCTGTCAGCGGAATTCCACACAGCTACCAAGTCTCTTGCTTGTTAAAGATGTTTGTATCTAATGTTCATGAGAGAGACTGGTCAGTGGGATTCTTTTTTCTTTTAATTTATTTATCTGGTTTTGTTATCAGAGTAATGCTAATTTCATAAAATGAGTTGGGAAATGTTCCTTCCTCTTCTATTTTCTGGAAGAGTTTGTGCAGAATAGTTATTATTTCTTCATTTAATGCTCATTAGAAATTAGCAGTGAAGCCATCGGGGACTGGAGTTTCCTTTGTGGAAGGCTTTTAGTTATGAGTTCATTTTCTTTAATAGACATAGGACTATTCAGGTTGTCTGTTTCTTCTTGAGTGAGCTTTGGAAGCTTGTGTGTTTCAAGGAATTTGTCCATTTTGTCTAGGTTATATAACTTATTAGCATAAAATTATTCTTACCGTATCATTCCCTTGCTATCCTTTTAGGATCTGCAGGATCTATAGTGATGTACCCACTTTAATTCTTGATATTGGTAATTGGTATTTTATCCTTTGTTTCTTTCTGTTTGACTAAAGGTTTATCAATAGAGCCAGCTTTTAGTTTCATTGATTTACTCCACTATTTTTGTTTTCTATTTTGTTGATTTATGTTCTTATCTACTCTTTCTGCTTATTTTGGGTTTAACTTGCTCTTCCCTTTTTTTTTTTTGAGACAGAATTTCACTCTTGTTGCCCAGGCTGGAGTGCAATGGCACGATCTTGGCTCACCGCAACCTCCACCTCCTGGGTTCAAGTGATTCTCCTGCCTGAGTCTCCTGAGTAGCTAGGATTATAGGCATGTGCCACCACGCCTGGCTAATTTTGTATTTTTAGTAGACACAGGCTTTCTCCATGTTGGTCAGGCTGGTCTTGAACTCTCAACCTTGGGTGATCCACCCGTTGTGGCCTTCCCAAGTGCTGGGATTATAGGTGTGAGCCACCTTGCCAGGCATGCTCTTCCTTTTTTATATTACTTAAAGTGAACAGTGGATAATTGATCTGAGAATTTTATGAGTTTCTAATATAAACATTTAATTCTATAAATCTTCTAAGCATTGCTTTAGCTACACTCCACACATTTTGATGTGTTGTGTTTTAGTTTTCATTTAGTTCGAAATATTTATAATTTCCTTCATGTTTTTTTAAAATATCTATATGTTATTTAGAAGTGTGTTGTTTAATTTACAAACATTTGAGGGATTTTCAGTTAAAAGATATCTTTTCGTTATTGACTTCTAGCTTAAATTCATTGTGGTCAGTAAGCATGTTTTGCATGATTTTAATTGTATGAAGTTTGAGACTTATTTTATACCCAATTATGATCTTGATGAATGTTTCATGTAAACTTAAAGAGCATATGTATTCTTATGTTGTTAAGTGGTGTATTCTGTAAGTGTGAGATTTTTCTGAAAATCTACTTCTTATAAATTTTTTGAATTAGTATTAACATGGTGTATTTTTTATATCCTTGCACTTTTAACCTATGTGTGTCATTGTATTTAAAGTTGGTTTCTTGTAGCTAGCCTACAGATGGATCCCATCTGATACTCTGCCTTTTGGGCTGTTTAGACCTTTATTTATTTATTTATTTATTTAGAGATAGAGTCTCATCTGTTGTCCAAGCTGGAGTGCCGTGCTGTGATCTTAGCTCACTGCAACCTCCACCTCCTGGGTTCAAGTGATTCTCCTGCCCCAGCTTCCAGAGTGGCTGGTATTACAGGTGCCTGTCACAATATCCAGCTAATTTTTGTATTTTTAGTAGAGACGGGGTTTAACCACTTTGGCCAGGCTGGTCTCAAACTCCTGACCTCTGGTAATCCACCTGCCTTGGCCTCCCAAAGTGCTGGGAGGTATGAGCCACCACCCCCGGTCATAGAACTTTATATTTAATAAAGCCATTGACATAAATGGGTTTAACTACCAACTTGCCATTTCTTGTTTATTTCCTCACTTGTTCTTTGTTCCTTATCCCTCTCTTTTCTTGTGTTCATTTGTAATAAATGAGTTTAAAAAATAATTCCATCTTAATCTTCAATATTGGTTTATCTCTTTGATGTATTAGGTTGGTGCAAAAGTAATTGCAGTTTTTGCCACAACCTTTGCACCAACCTAATATTTTTAAGTGGTTAATCCAAGGTTTGTATATTCATCTTTAACTTATCACAGTCAAATATTTCAAATAATATTAGACCACCTTATACAGTTTAAGAACTTTACAACAGCATACTCTCATCTCCCTCATCCTGTTCTTTTTTTTTGCCATCGTTTTAATAAATTTTACTTGTACATGCTGTAACTTCCATAGTACATTGTTATTATTTTTTATTAAAACCATCAATAATCTTCTAACAAGATTCAAAATGAGACAAAAGAAAGCCTTTTATATTTACCCTCATATTTACCATTTCTGCTGCTTTTCATTCTTTTGTGTTGATCCAAATTTCTATCTGGTATTATTTTTTCTGCCTGCAGAACTTCCGGTATCATTTCTTGTAGTATAGCTCTGCAGGCAATACTTTGTTTCAGTTTTCGGTTGTCTAAACAATCTGTATTTCACCTTTGGATTTGAAAGATTTTTTTGTTAGGTAAAAAATTCCAGATTGGGCTGGGTGTGGTGGCTCACTCCTATAATCCCAGCAGTTTGGGAGGCCGAGGGCAGATCATCTGAGGTCAGGAATTTGAGACCAGCCTGGCTAACATGGTGAAACTCCGTTTCTACTAAAAATATAAAAAATTAGCTGGGTGTGGTGGTGTCTGCCTGTAATCCTAGTTACTCAAGAGGCTGAGGCAGGAGAATCGCTTGAACCTGGGAGGCAGAGGTTGCAGTGAGCCAAGATCACACCATTGCTCTCCAGCTTGGGCAACAAGAGTGAAACTCCATCTCAAAAAAAAAAAAAAAATCTAGATTGGCAGATTACTATTACTGTATTCACTTTTTCTTTCAGTACCTTAATGATGTCTTTCTATTTTCTTCTGGGTTGCATGCCTTCCTTACATGAAATTTGCTATAATTTTAATCTTTGTTTCTTTGTGCATAAAATGCCTGGCTGCCTTTAAGTTTTTTTTTTAATCATGAATTTCAGCATTTTGATTATGATGTACCTTGGAGTGGTTTCTTTAGATTTCTTCAGACTGAAGTTCATTATGCTTCTTAGGTTGGTGGTTTTACAGTTTTCACCAAATTTGAAAAACATTTGGTCTTTTTTTTTTTTCAAATATCCTTTCTGCCCCTCCTTTTTTCCCACTTTGGGACTCTTAATTATACATATATTAGACTGCTTGATACTGTTCTAAAAGTCACTAATGGATTTTTTTCCCAATCTCTTTTCTTTTAGTGCATAATTTTGAATCGTTTATATTGCTATGTTTTCAGGATCATTGGTCTTTTCTTCTGCAGTGTCAAATCTGTCATTTTTCATTTCATATACTATATTGTTTAATCTCTAGAATTTCCACTTGCTTCTTTTTTTCTATCTCCTATTTTTCTTCTTCTTATGTTCATGTTTTTCTCTACCTGATTAAAAAAAATGGAGTACATTTATAATAGCTGTTTTACTGTCCTTGTCTGCTAGTTTCACCATCTGTGGGTCTGTTTCTATTGACTGATTTTTCTTCTGGTTATGGAGAAAATAGTTTTCTTTCTTTTTTTTTTGCTTACCTCGTAATTTTTTATTTAATGCTAGATGTTGTTATTTAATCTTCTAACAAGATTCCAAGAGGATCAAACAAATATTGTTTGTTGGTTGCTGGTTTTATTTCACTGAATTAAATAGTGTTGGATTTTTTTCGGTGCTTGGTTACATGAATGAATTGGATCTTTTCGACTCTTTTATGTGGTTATGGTAGGTCCAAAGCAACTTTTAGTCTAGGCATAATTTAGCACCAGATACTAAGGCAATTCCCTTCTGTGGTTTCTACCCAATGTTCCAGGTATTAGGAGGTCTATTCCCAGTTCTGTGTGAGCTCTAGGAATTAGTCAGCCTGTTTTTTGCTGATGCTTCTTTCTTCATCTTTGGGTAGTTTCCTCTTATGTATGAATAGATCAGTACCCAGTCATAGACTTGCAAGGACATATCTACAGACCTCTGAAACTCTCCCTCTGTGTGGGTCTCTCCTATCTGATACTCTGCCTTACAGTAGCTTCCTTGGCCTCCTGAACTTTCATCTCTAGCTTCTCAACTCAGTCAGACTGCTGGGTTCTGTTTTGGTCCCCAATTCTCTTCACTAAGATGTGAAAGTTGCCTCTAGGCAGTGAGCTGCTGCCTTGTTTCCCTTTTCTCAGGGATGGAATTTCTGTGCTGCTTTTGTATGATAAAAAGCTGTCGTTATGAAATAATGCTTTGGTATTCTAGTTGCTTCTGAAGATATCTGGTCTCTATTACTCCATCGTGGCTGGAAGGAGAAGTGATCACTCCTTCCTTCTTGAAATACTGTCTTTTTTCTCTCACTTTGCAGGCCACTCCATCTCATTTTAAAAATTCTCCTTTGAATTTATTTATGAATATTAGCCTTCCCTGTACTTTAGTCTTTCACCCCTTTCTATTCTCTATTCATTTTCTCCATTGGTAGATTCATCTAGCCTTATGGTGGGTATGATTGACTCTTTTATTTTTCATTTTTAATTTTTTTTGAGACAAGTTTTGCTCTTGTTGCCCAGGTTGGAGTATAATGGTGCCATCTCAGCTCACCACAACCTCTGCCTCCTGGGTTCAAGTGATTTTCCTGCCTTAGCCTTCCAAGTAGCTGGGATTACAGGCATGTGCCACCACGCCTGGCTAATTTTTTATTTTTAGTAGAGATGGAGTTTCTCCATGTTGGTCAGGCTAGTCTCCAACTCCTAACCTCAGGTGATAGGCCTACTTGACCTCCCAAAGTGCTGTGATTACAGGCATGAGCCACTGTGCCTGGCCCATGATTGACTCTTAAATGGGTAGCTACAGCCCAACCTCCCCCTGAACTCCAGTCTCACACATCTGACTTTTTATTTGACATCTCTGTGATGTCCACTATGCTACCTAACAAGCTCACAGTAAAGCTTTGGAATTACTCTTATCTCTCTCATGTTCCTCCCACAGTCTTTTTCAGCTCAGTAATGTGGTTTATTCAGTGACTCATTGTCTTAGTCTGTTTGGGCTGCTGTAATAAAATACCACACACTGGGTGGCTTATAAACAACAGAAATTTATTTTTCACAGTGTTGGAAGATGGGAAGTCTGTGATCAAGGTACCAGAAGATTTGGTGTCTGGTAAGGGTCCGTTTCCTTCACAGATGGACATCTTATTGTAATCTTACACAGCAGAAAGGGCAAACAAGCTCCCTCGGGCCTCTTTTACAATATTAATACAAGGGCAGTAATCTCATTTATGAGGACTCTACCCCCATAACCTAATCAACTCCCAACTCCCAAAAGGCCCCACCTCCTAATACCATCACATTTGGGGGTAAGTATTTCAAAATAGGAATGTTGGGCACATAAACATTCAGACTATAGCACTCATCATTTACTCAGAAACTCAAGAAAAAAATTTTGGAGTCATCTTTACCTCTTTTTCTTTTTCCTTTTCCTCTAACAGCAAGTTCATTCGTGAGTCCTGCATGTTCGACTTCAAAAATATATTCCAGAGCGTCCCATCTCTTACCACCGTCACTGCGACCACTTCAGTCTCTGCCATGGTCATTCCTTTCATGCACTATTACAATAGTCTCCTCCACGATCTTTCCGCTTCTACTCTCGCCTGCTTCTACTTTAGCCTATTCTTCCCACAGCAGCCAAAGTGACCTTCTTAAATTTTCAATCGAGTCATTTTAATTCTTTGCTTAAACCCTCTACTAGCTTCCAATCACATTTAAAATAAAATCTAAATATCTCACCATAATCCACTAAGACCAAACATGACTGTCCCCTGCCTCTCTCTCTAGCTTCATCCGCTAGTATTCTCACTTCCATCCATCTACTCCAGTAAGATCCAGCTTCTTTCTGAACGCAATTACGATTTTTTTTTTCTGCTGAGGACCTTTTCCCCTGCTACTCTCTCTGCTTTTTGTGCTCATCAACCTAATCTTTAAAGCAGCATTTCTCTTTCTTATCACTTAAGTCTCACCTCAAACATTATTTCTTCAGAGAGGTCTTCTCTGACCAACTAATACAAAAAAGTGTCTGCCCCATATTGCTTTCATATCCCATTATTCCCCCCCTTTTTTTAAAAAAAAAACCCATGTTTGTTAATCGCAAAAATGGCCACAGTTGTCCATCCTTCCATTTATTGATGCCTGTTTGCACATTGATGTGACTATAGCACTTTCATCAAGAGATGGGGGTGATTTCCCTATTCCTTGAATCTGGGCTGGACTTATGACTTACTTTGGCTGAAAGAATGTTTTAGAAGTTAAGTCATGCCAGCTCTGAGCCTCACAGTCTTTCACACTTACTCTTGGATCCCTGCAACTGCCATGTGAAGGAGGCTGAGTTAGCTTGGTGGAAGGTGGGAGAACATGTGGAGGAAAACGGAGACTCTCTGGCCAATAGCCAACTTTCCCTAGATACAGCACCACCTGGACCAATTGCAGTTACATGAAGGAGCCCAGACTAGACCAGTAGAACTGTGAAGTCATCTATAGACTCATGAGCAAGAATAAATGATAATTTTAAGAAATCTCAAAATATTATTATGGTGGTTATACAGCAAAAGCTAACTGATCAGCAAGAATAAATTTAAGAAATCATAAAATATTGGCATGGCCCGTTATGTAGCAAAAATGAACTGATCTAGCTCATATCACGATCTGAAATTATTTTATGTACATGCTCACATCTTTATCATGTCTCCCCCACTAAAATATAAATTCCTCAAGGGTAGGATATCCATCTCTTTATTGTACTACAGTAGATAATGCAATGG
The DNA here is from genome assembly GCF_049354715.1 of Callithrix jacchus. Classification (NCBI taxonomy): domain Eukaryota; kingdom Metazoa; phylum Chordata; class Mammalia; order Primates; family Cebidae; genus Callithrix; species Callithrix jacchus. Next base: position 75,265,490 of record NC_133508.1, on the reverse strand, counting down.
ATCAAAATGACATAGGGAATTTTGAGAAAGACCAATATATTGGCATTTTATTACAAAGGTATGGAAACCAAGGTCTTCTATACTTTGTCCTCACTTCCTCCTGAGAGAAAGCCTGAGATAAATAGCTGAAACAATTTTGTTATTTGAGGAGCATGATAGTTAAAATAAACTAAAATAAACCACTCTAGGGGCCGTGACACTGACAGGGAATCTAGCCCTTTTCTGGGAGGGGCGCAGAGAGAATTTAGCCCAGGGGAAAGGAAGGTGAGAAGACCTGGAAACATCATTCCCTCTCCTCTCCCTGCCCCGCATGTCCTGCTACCATATCCTCTTCTTGGGAAAATGCAATGACCAACTAACCATCCAGGTCATGGGATGTAATAACAGCAGGGGAGAAATATGGATGGATGGGTTTCTAAAGGAGTGCTCTTGGAAGCAATTAGGAATTTTGATCTAGCATACAACTTTCTGGGCAACTTCCAAAATATAAGTAATTCCGATATCAAGTTTTTTTTTTAAAAGATGGAAATAATGGTATTATAACAACAAAAATATTAATATTTTGATACTTAAAACTGGTATGTGATACTGAAATGCCTGAACACCTACAGCCTCTATTGCAATCACCATCATGTTTTCAACTCCTAGAACAGCTCCTGGCAGGTTCTCAATCCACAGTTGAATACATGAATGAGCAAACGCACCCCAGAATTTGGCTTTGGGAAGAGGCTGGGTGGATGTCCATCCCCAGGGTAGGCAGTTGTCCTCAAGCTCCCCCATCAACCCATACATGTCATCTCCCCAGACAATAGCTGCTCTACCAGGTAGGCTTCAGGTCTGATAGGGGAGCAGGAGGGAGGCTGTGGGTGCTCCCTGAAGGACACGCATCCCAGAACTAAGACTGCATGACTGGTGGAGATGGTGGTGCAACCCTCCCTGACCTCCTGGTCTGGTAGGGCTGAGATACCAGCAGGGATGGGACTGGGAGGAAAATAACAGTCACAAGCAACAGTAATGAGTACCTCCTTGGTGCTTTCTGTGTACTAGGCACTGTGTTAAGCCTTTTATATATTATGTTATTTTCATCTTTATAGCAGTCCATCTTGTGGATGAGGACACTGAGGCTGAGTGGAGTTAAATCAATTGCCTAAGGCCACACAACTAGGAAGTGGCAGAGGCCAGTATTTAAGCCCGAGTCTTTGTGTGCCACACTTCCTGAAGGCTGTGCTGGGTGACTGCCTCCCTTGTCTTTCTGTTTTGAGCCACCCCTGGCTTTCATCTGTCTCAGTGGAGGGCCAGACCTCTTCTTGGAGCACCCGTCCCACCCTCCAGGTCTCCTGAGCCTCACCCTGACTCATAATGTCATCCTCTTGGGATCAGTCTATTGCCTGTCTTCACCTGGGATCCCCTTTCCAAATAGCTCATGCTCCTAGCATTTCTCTGCATTTGGGCAGGCCTGAGAGACTCATCCTAGAAAGGACTCAACTACCTCCTTCCAGATCAGTGTGGTTTCCTTATAGGTCTCATCTCTCATCCCCTCAAACATACGTATACACACCACCTATACACGTGCATTTCACCTCCCCAAAGAACAGACACGTCCTACATTGCACAAAGCTCAAATAGCAAATGCTAGAGACCCACACCATGCACAGGTGAGCTATTGGTTTCCACGCACATGTAGTGTATGCTCTACAAACATGTGTACCTAGGCTCCTAAAACACCATACACACAAAGGAGCCACATGTCAAATACATGTGAGTCATCCACACACACACAGTTCCACAAACATGCAGTGTATGCTCTACATAACATGTACATAGGCACCCAAACACCATACACACAGTCAAAACACATGCCATGCACATGCATAGACACAGCACGCCATGAAGTACACCTGGGGCATGTGCACACGTGTATCCACATCTCTGCCAATGGATGGCCATTTGCCGTGGTTGAGGCAGGATGACAATTTTCTTGCACTACTCATCTTCCAGGTGCCCTGATGTGCTCCAAGGAGTGTATGGGAGAAAACGGGGAGAAGCTAGAGCTGAAGTGAGCTTAACAGGCACTAGCGCAGCTGTGGGCAAACAAGGGCACCAGCTCCTGCTAGAAATCAACTATGTTTGTGGGAGAGGATCTCGGTGATGTGGCCAATACACTGAAAAAACAGGGGGATACTAAGTCAAGGGGCCCCTCAAGGCCTCTGAGGAATGCAGTAAACGAGTGGCCATATCCGGAGGATGAGATAGAGAAAATGTGAATGGGACTCACTTTAGATTTCTTTTTTGAAACAGAGTTTTGCTCTGTTGTCCAGGCTGGAGTGCAGTGGTATGATCTCAGTCATAGCAACCTCTGTCTCCCAGGTTCAAGCCATTCTCCTGCCTCAGCCTCCTGAATAGCTGGGATTACAGGCTCCTGCCATTATGCATGGCTAATTTTTGTGTTTTTAGTAGAGATGGGGTTTCACCGTGTTGACCTGGCTGGTCTCGAACTCCTGAACTTAAGCAATCTGCCTGCCTCGGCCTCCCAAAGTACTGGAATTACAGACGTGAGCCACCATGTCTGGCCTAACTTTAGATTTTTGAATAACGCAAAGCTTGAGTGGAGAAGAGTCCCAAAGATGAGGACCCTCCTGTCCCTCTAAGGATAATGCACAGAGCTGGGAGAGGGGGTCTACTGGGGAATGAACCCAAGGCTGGGGGGGAGCAGACTCAGCATCTTGTAGCAACTGGGCTATTCTATCCAAAGTGCTTCTTTCCCCTGCCTAGATTTTGAAGAATGATTATTGTGCTGCCAATAAGCCTAAATGGAAATTCAGTCATGTCTGAACCTGGGCAGGTCACATCGTCGGCATTCATCCAATTGCGTTGGTTGATTGGCCTGGGGCAAGGTTTGTATGCAGAACTCTAGAGGCAGAGGTAAGGAACTGAGAAGGCAGCTGGAGTCCAGTGGTGCCCAGCTCAGGGAGCTGGAGCCCCAGGGGGCCAGCTGGGTTTTCTAGTGGCCCAGGGACTGAAGGCACAGGCAGCAAGGCTTTGTAACCCAGAGGCCTGGGCAGAACTAAGTGGAGTTCAAAAGCCTCCCTCCCACCTTTCCTGGGAGTACAGTGGATTAGGAGGAACTGCTAGGACTGTGGTGTTTGGACTCTCTGACCGCAGCAAAGTGAAGGATGTTCTTCCTGAGGGCACTGGTGCCAGGGACGTGTTCCAACCGAGATGTCTCTGAAGATGACAGGGGCAGAAAACACAGGAGCATTACTTGGGAGTACATTGAGTCTGCATGACCCTTGGACATTTCTATAAGGCAAGGGTCACATTCGAGGCGCCAGGAGTTTGCAGGAGGTAGACCAGGGTGGAGGTGTGAACAAGAGAAATTTGTGTAATTCCATTATGTCACTTCAGTCAATTCCACAGGACTTCTGGGAGACATTCCAGTCCTTTTGTCCCTGAACAACAGTATCTGGTGACCCAAGCAGCATTCCCTGGGTGGACCCTTTCCTGAAGTTCCCCCAGGGTTTGCCCCATTTGCTCATCCTGCCTTGTGGGGTTAGGGGAAGTAGGGTAGGGTAGGGGGTAGGGTAAGTGCTTGTGTGGAAGGGATGGTGCCATCTGGGTCATTCTAGAGAGGCTCCTCCTCCAGAAATCCAAAAGAGGCTCATGAGAGGATCCCTGGAGCAGGGGACTGGACCATCTGTGGTGGGTGGAGTTGAGTTTGGTCACCAAAGGTGGAGCTGGGAAACTTTCCTTAGGCAGAAAGAATGCTGTGACAAAGTCAGGGAGGTAGGGAGATGCTGGTCTTATCTGGGGAGTGAGGAAAAGCTGGCTGAACCAGTGTGACGGTTAATTTTGTGTCAACTTGATAGGCCATGGGGTGTCCAGATGTCCTGTCAAATATTGTTCCTGGAGTGTACGTGAGGGTATTTCTGGATGAGATAACACATGAACGGGTGGACTGGGTAAAGCTGGTGGCCCTTCCCTGTGTGGGTGGGCCTCATCCAGTCCACTGAAGGCCTGAATAAAAAAAAAAGTCTGAGTAAGAATTCTTTCTGTCTTTGAGCTGGGACATTGGTCTCCCCTGGCCTTCAGACCTGGACTGGAACTTACACCATCGGCTCTTCTGGGTCTCCAGCTTGCTAACTGCAGATCTGGAGACTTCTCAGCATTTATGAATGTGTGAGCTAATTTCTTATAATAATTCCTTTTGTATATATGTACACATATATACTTATCTGTAGCTTATATGTATATGTGTCTGTGTATATAATTGTATATCTTCTCTTGGTTCTCTTTCTCTGGATGAATGCAGCCAGAGCAGTGGGTCTCAACTGTGACTGTGCTTAACATCACCTGGCAGGGGCAGGGTGTGAGTGGGTTCAATAAACATGACTCCCTGGTCTCCATCCTCACAGGTTCTGACTCCCTTGGTCTGAGTGAGGGTCTTGGGCATCTCTATTTTTTAAAAGCCCACCAGGGACTCTTGTGCCACTAGGGTGGGAAGCTCTGAACTGGGGGCATGGGATGTGTGCAGAAGAGGAAGGAAAGAGATGTGAACTCTTTCAGAGCATCTGTGTGTTGCAGGTATTAGCATAGAGTTGCTTGTTTAATAATATACAAGACGATCCCATGTGGCAGTGATGATCATTCTCCCAATTTTCTTGTAAGAAACCTGATGATCAGCAAGTAAGTAGATGATCCAAGGTTATAAGAAGAGTAAGCAACAGAGCTGGGATTCACACTCAGGTCTGTCTGACCTTAAAATCTGAAAGATGAACCTGGAAAGGTTTGGCTTAGCAATAGCCTTTGGCTTTTACTCTGGGAGCCATGGAGAAAAGTAGAGCATGGTAATCTCTACTCTGAGGTCAGATCTTCTCATCAATAACCCCACGCTCTTTCCTGGGAGGAGATCTTCAAGCTTGGGGAGCCTGCAGGGTCTGTGAGTCCCATGGTAATGTCTTGGGCTTTTTAATGATAGCAAAATATTAGCACTGGACTGGACCCCAGAAATCAGAGCATTACCTGATTCCCCTGCCTTCCTTCTAGGGGAGGCAGTCTCATTCATAATAGATGTCTCATTTATTTCTTTAGTCCCTTGAGAGCAGTGTTTGGCACACAATAGGCACTCAATTAATGTTTTCGGAATGAAAGTAAATGGTTTTTGAGGTCACAAAACTGATGCACCATGCTCAGAGAAGTTTAATGTATTTTCTACGTCACAGCTATAGCAGAGCTTGGACTAGACTCAATTCTTCTGATCCCAGCCAAGGGACCTTTCCATGCTGTCATTCCATGGTGTTGTTAGTTTCAGAATCATAGGCATTTGGGGCTGAGTGGGACTCAGAAGAGGTTTACACAGCATTTACAAATAATGTTCATCTTCTGTGTCCTCTCTAGCTCAATAACAGTGGCTGTTTGCTGTGCTGTATGGAGAAATATTCTGAGGCTTATGAGGAAAGAGTGCTGTCATCGATTGGTGATGCCTGCCATGAATGTGGGAGTGGCTGTTGGCAGCATGTGTGCCACAATTTTGCTGCTCCTGATTTCTTCCAAATCTTTTATTTTATGGTTAAGAAAACTGAGGCCCTTTTTGCCTTCCATAAACTTAGTCACTGGATACCAATAATGGGGGGCCCTTTCACAAATCCTAAGTTTCCTAGGATCTCCTTAAGGAAAGTCAGAGTTGGGGTTATAGCAAAGATTCTGGGCTTGAGATTGGTTAAAGAGCTTAATGTACCCACTTTTATGTTTAATGATCGTGTGATCTTGGCATGTCTCTTCTTTCTGAGTTCCAATTTCTTCACTTATAAAATGGAGATGTAATCACCATGTCTCAGGGTTATTATGAAGAGTAAATTAAGGAAAGTGTGAGAAAGTCTCCCATCAACTAGGAAACACTGTGAGGCTCATTCCTTTTGTAGACTGCATTATTTGCCTCATCTTAACTCTCCTTGTATTGATGTACTTTCCACATGACTGTGCAGTTCTTCCTCCTAAGGCAAAGTATATTTCCCAGGCATTTAACTTTGAGCTTGGTCATGTGCCTTGTGCTGACCAATGGAAAAAGGCAGAAACCATGGGGCACCAGCTTGAGCTAGAGCTAGGCCTCAAGAGGCTGCCACTGCCATGAGAAGAACATAACCCAGTTAGTCAGCTGGACCCAGGAGAGTGAGGGAAATGTATAGCAGACTCAGACCAAACCCACAGCTGGGAGTTGCCCAGCTAAGCCCAGCCTGGATCAGATAACCCTTAGCTGGCTGAGGGACGTCCAAAGGTCATTTCTGGAAACTCTTTCTGGGGCTGCAGTTTTATTGTGGAGTGAGCAAAGGACAAAGTGCTACAGGGGAGGAAGGACATCTTGTCACAGATTGGCCTTCCATTCTTCTTTCACCTCTGAAAGGAGCCTAGGGGCTCTGGATGCTGCTGAAATTGAAGTATCCAAAAGGTAGCATGAGAGCCTCTCACCCAGACATGGCTCTGTGGCAGGCCACAGGCTCCACACAGAGCACTGGTTGCTTTGGTTTTGTTTCATCAGCCTTGCAAACCATAGTTTTCCCCTGATCTCCTTATACCTACAACCCCCTCCTGGAGTTCTCTCATTGCCTGTTCCCCATTCTCTGCATCCCACTTTGGTGTGGGCTTTTACGCTCTGCAGGAGGAGTGGAGGATGTATGAGCAGGGCAGCTGTGGAGAGAATGGGCCTTGTCTTAGCTAGGGATCAGGGCAGGTCTGTGATGGGTAACTCAAGGGCAAAGAGGACCCAATAGAGTCCAGGAGAATATGCAAAACTGTGCATCAAATAGGCAAAGGCTCAGCTTTCCACGTCCTTTGCTCTGAAGTTCAAGCAGAAAACATGAGAACTGATATGCTAAATGAATGCAAGGAAAGAAATTATTCTAGAAGATCCTCTGGTCTGAGAATTTTTCTACAGATGAAGAAAAGAAAGGTGAAACACGTTCTAAAGCATTTTTAACTAGCATCTCTCAGAGACTGTCTGACCTCGAGGTTATTGGGTTGAGAGAAAGAAACTAGGGCCAGAAGAGGGTAGGGACGTGCCTAATATGGCAGTGATTTGCAGGCAGAGCAGGGACTGGGCTGTATCTTGATTGGGCTTTTCCTTTGCTGAGCAGGTTTTCATGACCAACCTGGTCCAAGACGAGGGCCGGGGTTAACCACACTACATGGATCACTTTTCTGTAGACTTAGTAGCTATCACCTATCTTCCTGCTGGAAAATACCCTTTTGCAAGAGATATTTACGCTCTGCAGGAGGAGTGAAGGGAATAGCCCTTCTCATGGCATGCCCTACTATTCTTGTGTCCAAACAGTCATTGCCGTTTGCTTGCACTGTTGATAACCCTTGTTGCCCCAGATATTGACTGCTCTGAACGTGGCTATTTTCTGCACTGGGGATACCTGGGCTGCTGCAATCCCTGATGCTGACTGTAAACCATGAAGCCTGGCTGTGCTGCTTTCTCTGGCCCAGCTAGTGTGGTCGGGGCAGCCCAGTCTTCTCCAGCCCATTGGTGCTGGAGAAACCTTCATGCATCACCAGAAAGCAATAATCCACAACCCTGGATCATATCTTTCTCTTGGATTAACAACTTTGTCAAATAGTTGACAGAACATTATACTCCCTTACAGGTAAATTCCATTTCTATCCTTGGGGAGTGGTGTTTCTTTTGTAGTCTTGGAAACATAATCACAAAATGGTCCACGATTGATATATTTCTAAGAGTTGGGTTTTTCTGTTCATTTCATACATGATTGCTTTATTGTATCCATGTACTAAATGGGAAACTGAAGCTCAGAGAGGGTAAGTGGCCAGCCTAAGGTCACACTGCTGGCTATTGTTGGAGTGGCAGTGTTTTGGGGTAAATGTTTGTGTCCCCCCAAATTCATATGTGGAAACCCTAATCTCCAGTGGGATGGTAATAGGAGGTGGGTCCTTAGGGAAGTAATTAGATTTAGATGAGGGCGTGTGGGTGAGGCCCAGATCATGATGAGATCTGTGCTCTTAGAAGAAGAGAAAGAGGCTGGGCACAGTGGCTCATGCCTATAATCCCAGCCCTTTTGGAGGCCGAGGCGGGTAGATCACGAGGTCAAGAGATCAAGACCATCCTGATCAACATGGTGAAACCCTGTCTCTACTAAAAATACAAAAATTAGCTGGGCATGGTGGTACACACCTGTAGTCCCAGCTACTCAGGAGGCTGAGGCAGGAGAATTGTTTGAACAGGAGGCAGACGTTGCGGTGAGCTGAGATTGTGCCATTGCACTCCAGCCTGGGTAACAAGAGTGAAACTCGGTCTCAAAAAAAAAAAAAAGAAAAGAAGAGAAAGAGACAGGATATATCTGTCTCCATAAGCACACAGTGAGGAAAGGCCATGTGAAGACACAGTGAGAAGGTGGCTGTCGACAAGCCAGGAGATGGGCCCTCACCAGGCATTGAATCTGCCAGCACCTTGATCTTGTACTTCTCAGCCCTTAGAACCAATGATAAATAAGTGTCTGTTGTCTAAGCTATCCAGTGTATGGCAGCCCGAACTAAGAAAGGTGGTGAGAAACCAGGCCTCCTGACTCTCAGCATCACTTTCCTCTCTACCCAGGGTCTTTTGGAGAGGGTGACTACACTATCACTTAGGTGGCTTAAGGTTTTGCCTAACTCCCTCCTGTGGGGTATAGAGTGCCGGAGGGTGAACAGGATCTTCGTGGTGGCTTAAAGCTTTATTTAACCAATCACTTTGGGATGCAGGGTGTGGAGGGGTGAATTTCATTCTGCCCCTCTGCTGGGGAGGATGGAGTGGGCTTGGCTGCGATTCAACAGCCTTGGTGATACAAAGTTGGAAAAATGTTTTTCTCTAAGAACACTTGTGGCAAGAGAGCAGGAACAGACATCTTGCTGTCCAACAACCAAGGTAATTAATATTCCATTAACAAGGCCATTACAACTCCTGAATAGAAATATACTTCATCTTAAGGTGCAAAGCCTACTTCTAAGTGAGGTGTAACAGCTGAATAAGCGTACCTGCTGATTTATGTCCATAAAAGTTAATTTATTAGCGATGTCTTAATTGTGATAGTGCATAGAGTCCCTGAGCCATTAGCAAAATCCTCTAAAAGCCGCTGACGAGAATAATATGCACAATAAATGGGATGAGCAGCACTTTTTCTGCTGCTGAGGCTATAGACTTGCTAATAAGGCTGGGCTGGTCTTTTAATGGAGTGTCTGTGTGGGTGGGAGGGTGCCCTAGTAGAGTGCAATGGAGAGTGGCTTCATCCCATGTCTTGGGACCAACCCCACAGCTGCATCTTGAAGGATGGGTGGTATTTGGAAATGTGGGGATACTGGGAGAGGTGAGGGCAATTTGAGAGGACTATTCAAGGCATAGTGAATGTGGCACTGTGTGGTTGGGGGGTGGGCATGGAGGAACAATGAGATGTCAGTTTGGTTGGAGAATAATCCTGGTTTCATGTATTGCCTCCTTCCTCCCTCTACCTCCCTCTTCCTCCCTTCCTCCCTCTCTCCCTTCCTCCCTCTCCCTCCCTCCTTCTTGCTCCCTCTTCCTCCTCCTCCCTCCCTCCCTCCCTCCCTCCCTCCCTCTTTCCTCCCAGCACTGCAAAGAGCTTGATCCTATATTAAGTACACACAGCAGATTAGTAGTTGGGTATCTTTGTGAATGCCAAGAGGTAGATGCTGGTCTCCTTCTTATATAGATTCAGACATGCTGCCATTCCCCCCACCCCCTAAACCTGGAATGCTTGAACTCAAGAACAAAAGCCTGGTAGAGCCAACAACTCATGGGCTTTGAAAGGAATTATTTTGCACACTTCAATATTCATCTAGATGGAATAAGTTGTAAAACAGAATCTTCTATCTCTTCTGGTAACTCTAATGCTCAAAGAATTTATTGCTTTCTTTCCCTATGTTTTCCCAAATGAGAAAGAAAGATACTAGAGTCCTCATGATTAGGAAAAGCAATTCCAATGGCTGCTGCCAGCATCTGACACCCAAAAGTTCTTCCTCATGTCTTTCACAGACACCATTTTCTGAAAAGGACAAATGGAAAGAATGGCTGAATCGATGCGCTCCCAGATGGCCACAGTGGCAAGCTGTGTCCCCAGGCTTCCCACCCGCGGCTCTGCACCACCTCTCCTGCACCTGCCACTGTCGGTGCCAGGGGCACTGGTGAGCCAGGCAGTTTGGTAGTCTTGGAATGGAATGCACTCAAGAGTCCTGCAAAGCATCACTGTTAGTTCCATCCAGGATACTTGTTCTAGTTGGCCAAACTGATTTCCTTAAACTAGTTTGAATTTGAGATCTATTACCAAATAATCATAATCGATGTAGCTGTGACATGTGTTGCTCAATACTTTTCTTTTACTAAACAATGGAAGGGAAAAATGCAGAAAATTTAAGGAGAATGTATTGTCAAAATCCTATTCTAATTCTTTTAAATCAACTTTTGTTGTTGAGATGGAGTCTTGCTCTGTCGCCCAGGCTGGGGTGCAGTGGTGCAATCTTGGCTCACTGCAACCTCTGCCTCCTGGGTTTAAGTGATTCTTGTGTCTCAGCCTCCTGAGTAGCTAGGACTACAGGTGTGCACCACCATGCCCAGCTAATTTTTTGTATTTTTAGTAGACATGGGGTTTCACCCTGTTGCCCAGGCTGGCCTCAAACTCCTGAACTCAAGTGATCTGCCCACCTCGGCCCCCCAAAGTGCTAGGATTGCAGGCATGAGTCACCATGCCTGGCCTAAATCAACTTTTTTGAGGTGTAAACATATGTACAATAAAACTCACTCATTTTAAGCATACAGGTTGGTAAGTTTTGATAAATGTATACACCCATGTAACTACTACTTCAATTAAGATACAGAACATTTCCATCTTCCCACAAAGTTTCCTGGTGTCCCTGTGCACAAGTGCCTCTGTGCAACCACTCTTCTGACTATAGAAAACTGTAGCCTAGTTTTGCCTGTTTTAGAATATCACATAAATGGAAGCATACGATATGGATTCTTTTTACCTTTTTTTACTCAGCATAATTGTTTAGAGACTCATTCATCTTGTGTATCGATAGTTAATTTCTATTGCAGTGTAGTATTATTGGGATACGACACAATTGCTTATCCATTCACCTGTTGATGAATATTTGACAGGAGCGATTATAAATGCAAGTGTTTTACAAATGTGTACAAATCTGGGTGTGTGTGCCACACACAGTTCATTTTGGATAAATTCATAGGAGAGGAATTGCTGGGCTACATATGTTTAACTGTGTAAGAAACTGCCAAATAGTTTTTCAAAGTGGTTGTACCATTTTACATTCTCATCAACAGTGTATGAGAAGTCCAGTTTCTCCATACCTTCATCTTCTGATCTTGGAACTGTCTTCAAATTTTAACCATTCAGTGGGTATGAAGTGGAATCTCACTGAAGTTTTAATTTGCTCTGGTGACTCGTGTTGTTGAACATTTTCTTCTTGTATTTATTTTCTTCTTTTTGTATAGCTTCTTTCATAAGGCGCCTGTTCAAATTTTGCCTGTTTAAAAAATTGGGTGTTTTGTCTTTTTCTCACTGAGTAATAAGAGTTCTTTTTGTATGTTGGCTTCTTTATGCATGCTCCTTGACAGATATATGTGATGCACATATTTTCTTTCAATTTGTGTCTTGTCTTTTCACTTTTCGATTATGTCTTTTAGAGAGCAGAAGTGTTCTATTTTGAAGTCTAATTTATTAATTTTTTTCATTTTTGGCTAATACTTTCTCTTTTCTAGCAAAGAAATCATTACTCTCAAACTGCAAAGGGTTTTGCCTATTATTTCTTCTAGAAATTTTGTAGATTAAGGTTTTATGTTTATGTCTATGATTGATTTCAAATTAATATTTGTGTATGGTGTGAGATGGGTATTGAGTTTACTTTTTTTTCATATGATGATCCAGTTGTTCTAGCCCCATTTTTTAAAAAAATAATTACCATTTTCCCATCGAATTATGCTGATGCCTGTATTATTGAAAATTAATTGGCCATGTATCTGTTGGTCTCTTTCTGGACTCTCTAGTTGTTCCATTGATCTACATTTTTACCCTTATGCCAGTGTAATTCCATAACTTCATCATACTGTAGCTTTGCATACAGGAGTTCTTCCTTACCTGCAGTTTCATTTTTCATGGTTTCAATTACCCAAAGTCAACTGCAGTTCAAAAATATTACATGGAAGTTTCCAGAAAGAAACAATTCATAAGTTTAAAATTGTCTGCTGTTCTGAGTATTGTGATGGAATCTTGCTCTGTCTCACTCTGTCCTGCTCTATCCTGCCCTGGACATGACTCATGCCTCTGTCCAGTGTATCCACCCTGTAGAAGCCACCTGCATCATTCAGTAGCCATCTGGTTGTCAGACTGTTGGTATTGCAATGCTTGTGTACAATTAACCCTTATTTTACTTAATAATGGCTCCAAAAGGTGATTCTGGCATATAGTTATAATTGTTCCATTTTATTACTAGTTATCGTTAATTTCTTACTGTGTCTGATTTATATGTTAGACTTTATCAAGGGCATGTGTGTATATATAGACAAAATCATGGTATATATATGTTTTGGTACTATTCATGATTTCAGGCTTCCACTGGGGGTCTTGGAATGTATCCCCTGTGGATAATGGTGTACTACTATATAAGTGGTGTAAATCCTCCAACTTTGTTCTTTTTTCAGATTTTCTTGAGCTAGTCTATATTTGCATTTTTATTTAGTTTTAAAGTCAATTGACCTGTTTATAAAAAAAAAAAAATACCTCTCTCCAATTTTGATTCGAATTTGTAGATTGATTTGGGAAGAAAAGACATTTAATAATGCTGAATCTTCTAATCTATGAATATGGTATAATTCTCCATTTATTTAGATAATGTTCAATTTCTCCCAGTAATATTTGTAGTTTTCAGGGTAGAGATGCTGCAATCTTTCCCTAAATTTATTCTGAGCATTTTGTTTTCTAATTTGATACTATTGCAAATCCTATCACTTAAGATATATATATATATCTTAATATATATATATATATATGGACCTCCATAGGTCCTTGAGGAATTGCCACACTGTCTTCCACAATGGTTGAATGAATTTACACTCCCACCAACAGTGTGAAAGTGTTCCTATTTCTCCATATCCTCTCCAGCATCTGTTGTCTCCAGATTTTTTTAATGATCGCCATGCTAACTGGTATGAGATGGTATCTCAATGTAGTTTTGATTTGCATTTCTCTAATGACTAGTGATGATGAGCATTTTGAAAACTGTCTGTTCATATCCTTCGCCCACTTTTGAATGGGTTTGTTTGTTTGTTTCTTGTAAGTCTGTTTTAGTTCTTTGTAAATTCTGGATATCAGCCCTTTATCAGATGGGTAAACTGCAAAAATTTTTTCCCATTCTGTTGGTTGCCAATTCACTCTAATGATTGTTTCTTTTGCTGTGCAGAAGCTATGGAGTTTAATTAGATCCCATTCGTCTATTTTGGCTTTTGTTGCCAATGCTTTTGGTGTTTTAGTCATGAAGTCCTTGCCTATGCCTGTGTCCTGAATGGTTTTGCCCAGGTTTTCTTCTAAGGTTTTTATAGTGTTAGGTCTTATGTTTAAGTCTTTAATCAATCTGGAGTTAATTTTAGTGTAAGGTGTCAGGAAGGGGTCCAGTTTCTGCTTTCTGCACATGGCTAGCCAGTTTTCCCAACATCACTTATTAAACAGGGACTCCTATCCCCATTGCTTGTTTTTATCAAGTTTGTCAAAGATCAGATGGTTGTAGATGTGTGGTGTTCCCTCTGAGGCCTCTGTTCTGTTCCATTGGTCTATACTTCTGTTTTGATACCAGTACCATGCTGTTTTGATTTCTGTAGGCTTGTAGGATAGTTTGAAGTCAGGTAGCATAATGCCTCCAGCTTTGTTCTTTTTGCTTAGAATTGACTTGGCTATGCGGGCTCTCTTTTGGTTCTATATGAAGTTTAAGGTGGTTTTTTCCAGTTCTGTGAAGAAGGTCATTGGTAGCTTGATGGGGATAGCATTGAATCTATAAATTGCTTTGGGCAGTATGGTCATTTTCATGATATTTTTCGTAACCATGAGCATGGAATTTTTCTCCATCTGTTTGTGTCCTCTCTTATTTCATTAAGCAGTGGTTTGTAGTTCTCCTTGAAGAGGTCCTTTGCCTCCTTTGTTAGTTGTATTCCTAGGTATTTTATTCTCTTTGTAGCAATTGTGAATTGCAGTTCATTCTTGATTGGCTCTCTTTAAGTCTGTTATTGGTGTATAGGACTGCTTGTGTTTTTTGCACATTAATTTTGTATCCTGAGATTTTGCTGAAGTTGTTTATCAGTTTCAGGAGATTTTGGGCTGAGACAATGGGGTCTTCTAAATACACAATCATGTCATTTGCAAATAGAGACAATTTGACTTCCTCCTTTCCTAAGTGAATACCCTTTATTTCTTTTTCTTGCCTGATTGCTCTGGCTAGAACTTCCAATACTATATTGAATAGGAGTGATGAGAGAGGGCATCCTTGTCTAGTGCCAGATTTCAAAGGGAATGCTTCCAGTTTTTGCCCATTCAGTATGATATTGGCTGTAGGTTTGTTGTAAATAGCTTTTATTATTTTGAGGTATGTTCTGTTGATACCTAGTTTATTGAGAGTTTTTAGCATAAAGGGCTGTTGAATTTTGTCAAAAGCCTTCTCTGCAGCTATTGAGATAATCATGTGGTTTTTGACTTTGGTTCTGTTTATGTGGTGAATTATATTTATAGACTTGTGTATTTTGATCCAGCCTTCCATCCCTGGGATGAAGCCTACTTGATTGTGATGGATAAGCTTTTTGATGTGCTGTTGTAATCGGTTTGCCAGTATTTTATTGAAGATTTTTGCATCTATGTTCATCATGGATATTGGCCTGCAGTTTTCTTTTCTTGTTGAGTGTCTGCCAGGTTTTTATATCAGGATGATGTTGGTCTCATAAAATGATTTGGGGAGGATTCCCTTTTTTTGGATTGTTTGGAATAGTTTCAGAAGGAGTGGTTCCAGCTCTTCTTTGTATGTCTGGTAGAATTTGGCTGTGAACTCATCGGACCTGGGCTTTTTTTGGTTGGTAAGCTATTAATTGCTGCCTCAACTTTGGCCCTTTTAATTGTTCTATTCAGGGTTTTGACTTCTTCCTGGTTTAGGCTTGGGAGGGTGTAAGTGTCCGGGAATTTATCCATTTCTTCCAGGTTTACTGGTTTATGTGCGTAGAGTTGTTTGTAGCAATCTCTGATGGTGGTTTCTAGTTCTGTGGAATTTGTGGTGATATCCCCTTTATTGTTTTTTATTGCATCTATTTGATTATTCTCTCTTTTCTTTTTTATTAATCTGGCTAGAAATCTGTCTATTTTGTTGATCTTTTCAAAAAATCAGCTCCTGGATTTATTGGTTTTTCGAAGGGATTTTTGTATCTCTATCTCCTTCAGTTCTGCTCTGATCTTAGTTATTGCTTGTCTTCTGCTAGCTTTTGTGTTTTTTTGGTCTTGCTCCTCTAGCTCTCTCAATTTTGACGGTAGAGTGTCAATTTTAGATCTTTCCTTGCTTCTCATATGGGCATTTATTGCTATAAATTTTCCTCTAGATGCTGCTTTAAATGTGTCCCAGAGATTCTGGTATGTTGTATCTTCATTCTCGTTGGTTTTGAAGAACATTTTTATTTCTGCCTTCATTTCATTGTTTATCCAGTCAACATTCAAGAGCCAGTTGTTCAGTTTCCATGAAGTTGTGCAGTTGAGTTAGTTTCTGAATTCTGAGTTCTAATTTGATTGTACTGTGGTCTGATAGACTGTTATGATTTCCGTTCTTTTGCATTTGCTGAGGAGTGATTTACTTCCAATTATGTGGTCAATTTTAGAGTAGGTGTGATGTGGTGCTGAGAAGAACGTATATTCTGTGGATTTGGGGTGGAGAGTTCTGTAAATGTCTATTAGGTTTGATTGGTCCAGGTCTGAGTTCAAGTCCTGGATATGCTTTTTAATTTTCTGTTTTGTTGATCTGTCTAATATTGACAGTGGAGTGTTAAAGTCTCCCACTATTATTGTGTAGGGGAGTCTAAGTCTCTTTGTAGGTCATTAAGAGCTTGCTTTATGTATCTGGGTGCTCCTGTATTGGGCACATATATATTTAGGATCGTTAGCTCTTCTTGTTGCATTGATCCTTTTACCGTTATGTAATGCCCTTCTTTGTCTCTTTTGACCTGTGTTGGTTTAAAGTCTATTTTATCAGAGACTAGGATTATAATTTCTGCTTTTTTTTTTGCTCTCCATTTGCTTGGTAGATCTTCCTCCATCCCTTTATTTTGAGCCTATGCATGTCTTTGCATGTGAGATGGGTTTCCTGGATACAGCACAGCGACGGGTTTTGACTTTTTATCCAATTTGCCAGTGTGTGTCTTCTGATTGGGGCATTTAGCCCATTTACATTTAAGGTTAATATTGTTATGTGTGAATTTGATCCTGCCATTTTGATGCTAGCTGGTTGTTTTGCCCATTAGTTGATGCAGTTTCTTCATTGTGTCAATGCTCTTTACCATTTGGTATGTTTTTGGAGTGGCTGGTATTGGTTGTTCCTTTCTATGTTTAGTGGTTCTTTTGGGAGCTCTTGTAAAGAAGGCCTGGTGGTGATGAAATCTCTGAGCAATTGCTTGTTCATAAAGGATTTTATTTCTTCTTTGCTTGTGAAGCTTATTTTGGCTGGATATGAAATTCTAGTTCAAAAGTTCTTTTCTTTACAGATGTTGAATATTGGTCCCCACTCTCGTCTGGCCTGTAGGGTTTCTGCTGAGACGTCTGCTGTGAGTCTGATGGGCTTCCCTTTGTGGGTAACCTGGCCTTTCTCTCTGGCTGCCATTATCATTTTTTTCCTTCCTTTCAACCCTGGTGAATCTGATAATTATGTGCTTTGGGGTTGCTCTCCTTGAGGAATGTCTTTGTGGTGTTCTCTGTGTTTCCTGGACTTGAATGTTTCCTGCCTTGCTAGGTTGGGGAAGTTCTCCTGGATCATATACTGAAGAGTGTTTTCCAGCTTGGATTTATTCTCTCCATCACATTCAGGTACACCTATCAAATGTAGATTAGGTCTTTTCACATAATCCCATATTTCTTAGAGGCTTTGTTCATTTGTTTTTACTCTTTTTTTTCCTCTAATCTTGCCTTCTTGTTTTATTTTATTGAGTTGATCTTCAATCTCTGATATCCTTTCTTCTGCTTGGTTGATTTGGCTGTTGAAACTTGTGTATGCTTTGTGAAGCTCTCATGTTGTGTTTTTCTGCTCTATCAGTTCATTTATATTCCTCTCTAAGCTGTTTGTTCTTGTTAGCATTTCATCAAACTTTTTTTCAAGGTTCTTAATTTCTTTGCGTTGGGTTAGAACATGATGTTTTAGCTCAGAGAAGTTTGTTATTACCCACCTTCTGAAACCTGTTTCTGTTGATTCATCAGACTCATTCTCCATTCAGCCTTGTTTCCTTGCTGGTGAGGAGTTATGATCCCATGGAGGAGGAGAGTCGTTCTGGTTTTGGGTATTTTCATCATTTTTTGTGCTGGTTTCTTCCCATCCTTGATGATTTATCTACCTGTGGTCTTTGTGGTTGGTGACTTTCAGATGTGGTCTCTGAGTGGACGTTCTTTTTGTTGCTGATGAAGTTATTTCTTTCTGTTTCTTAGTTTTCCTTCTAACAGTCAGGTCCCCCTGTTGTAGGACTGTTGGAGGTCCACTACAGACCCTGCTTGCCTGGGGATCACCTGCAGCGGCTGCAGAACAGTAAGGGTTGCTGTCAGTTTCTTCTTCTGTTATCTTTGTCTCAGAAGGATACCTGCCAGATGTCAGCCTGAGCTCCCCTTTATGAGGTGACTCTTTGGATATATGGGGGTTGGGGAGCTGCTTGAGGAGACAATCTGTCCCTTATAGGAGCTCAAGTGCTGAGCTGTGAGCTCCATTGTTCTGTTCAGAGCTGCTGGGCAGATACGTTTAAGTCTGCTGCAGCAGAACATTTTTTATTTTCATATTGTTTGTTGTTAGGATCCAGAAGTCAATTGGTTTCTCTATATTGATCTTTTATTCTGTGATTTTGCCAAATTTTCTTATTTGTTCTATTCAAGTACTTAGAATTTCCTTCAATTTCATTGTTTGCAAAAAAGACCATGTAACTTCCTTTCTAATGTTTATGCCTTTTATTTCTACTCTTTTTTTATTTTTTCTTATTGTACTGGCCAGGACCTCCCATGCAATGTTATATAAAAATGGTAAGAGTATTGTTGTTCCTCAGATCAGGAACAAATGCCTTGTTCCTGATCTGAGGAGAAGAGAATTCAGTCTAATTAACTGTAGTTGCTTTGTTTGCTTGTTTGTTTTCATAGAAGCCCTTTATCAGGCTGAAGCAGTTCCTTATATTCTTAGTTTGCTGGGAGTTTCTGTTTTTGGTTATAAGTTTTTGCAGTTTACAATCTCACATTTGTACCAATTTATATATTTTCCTGTATGTTAAAATTAGTAAATGTTATACTAAGAGAAACATTGGAAAGAAAAGCTTTAAAATATAAAGACTAAAACTTTAGGATTACTGAAAGAAAATATCTAGGAAATTATCTTTATACATTTTATAATTTAGTGGCATAGAAGTCTCCTCTAAGTGTGACCTCGAAAGCAGAAGCCATAAAGAAAAAAAGTTGTTAGACTACATAAATATTATAAGTTGATATTCTTAAGATGTCATAAATCTAGATTAATTACTTCCTGATAAAAAATATATGCCACATATGTGATAGATAAAAGATTACTTCTAATATATGAAGGGTTCATATACATCAATAGGAAGAATTAGAACGATCTCTTAAATAAATGGGCAAAAGGCATGAACAAGTAATTTAAAAAGAAATACAAATAGCCAACAAAAGTATGAAAAGATGCTCAACATCAACAGTGTTAAACACGAATTAAGCAATAACAAATATTACTTGGCAGATTGGCAAAGAGTAACAAAGTTGATACTATTCAGTATAAAGAAAGGTGTAAGAAAATTTTTGTCTTATTGATAGAGCAATTGGTATGACATCATTGGAGCATATTTGTTAATAATTATCAAAAGCCTTAAAAATGTGCATACTCTTCATCCCACAGTTTCATTTCCAGGAATTTATTCTACAGCACAATTGAAAAGATGAGAAAATATTATACATAAGAATGTAAATGATAGATAATATCAAATTTTGGGGCTGGGCATGGTGGCTCATGCCTGTTATCCCAGCACTTTGGGAGGCCAAGGTGGGTGAATCACTTGAGATCAGGAAGTTCAAGACCAGCCTGAACAATATGGTGAAACCCCTTCTCTACTAAAAATGCAAAAATTAGCTGGGCATCATTGTACATGCCTGTAATACTAGCTCCTTGGGAGGCTGAGGCACGAGAATTGCTTGAACCCAGGAGGCAGAGGTTGCAGTGAGCCGAGATCATGCCATGGCATTCCAGCCTGGGTGACGAGTGATACTCTGTCTCAAAAAAAATAAAAAGTCAAATTTTGGATACAACCTAAGTACCTATTTGTAAGGACCTGATTAAGTAAATGAATTGTGCTGTAGCCACTCAGTGGAATACTATGCAACTATTTAAATGGAGTATGTGGATCTATATTTATTGAAATGAAAATATGCCCCTTGTTAAATGGAAGATATTGTGGATATAGCTACATCACTTTTTTTTGTATAATAAAGGAAGTATGTATATATGTGCCTAACGCAATAATTGACACAGAGTAGGCATTCAGTAAATAATGACTAACTCTACAATTTTTTTTTAAAAAGGTTAGTTGTGCTTATATAAAATGTGAGCAATGATTATTTGTGCATGGAGGGAGTTCAGGTGATTTTGACCTTCTCTGTCTGTTTCTGTATAGTTTGAAAATTTAACACATTTATTGCATACATGTGACATTTCAATACATGTATACATGCGTAGTGATCAAATCAGGGTAATTGAGATATCCATCATGAAAATTTTTTAATAAGCATGTATTACTTTTATAATCAGAAATAACAGTAGATCTATTTGTTTTGAAAAATATGGAAAGAATCAATTCGTTCTGATGACAGATTATAAGCAGGACTTGAGGGAAAAGAAGGTGTTGAGGATGCTGGTCTGTATCTCAGCTTGGGTGGCTGCTTTTAGCATTCTGTCTTCACTCAAGATAGAGAAATCAGGAGGAGGGGGTGTGTGTATGTTTGTGCTGGTTGTTAAATTTTCCAGAAAACCAAATGTCACATGTTTTGATGTATAAGTAGGAGCTAAATGAAGAGAACACACAGATACAAAGAGGGGAGTAACACAACTGGAGTCTATGTGAGGGCGGAGTGTGGCAGGAGAGAGAGGAGCAGAAAAAATAACTATTGGGTACTAAGCTCAGTACCTGGGTGAAGAAATAATCTGTACAACAAACCCCCATGACTTGAGTTTACCTGTATAACAAACCCGCACATGTACCCTTGAACCTAAAATACAAATATAAATATTTTTCTCCCCACCTGTTGCACTTGAACTTCCAGCAGGGTACCCAGTTGGATATACAGATGTGGAGCTCCAGGAGAGAGGCTAGATTACAAATCAATTCCCATAAATAAGTTGCAAGTCAAAGTGTGATAGTTACAATCATAAAATGAATGCTGCTGTCCAGCAGGGAGGGCTGTGTGAGAAAAGGGTAAAGGGGAATTCCTGTTAAATACCACCACCTTCAGTGAGGGCAGAGTTTCCAGGAAAGGAACCAGAGGAGGAACAGGGAGTTGGGGAGGAAAAACAGCAGAGAGCTGTTCTGAAATAATGAGGACCCATGCAGCCGAGAAGGCAAGCTAAGTGTGGAATGAAAAGTCCCAGTGGATCTGGTAATTAAGGGGGCATCCCTGACTTTGGTGGGGTGGTCTCATGGGAATGGTGAATACACAAGTCAAAATGAAATGAACCGAGGGGTGAATGTGACGACGTGAGTTGGTGGGGCTGTAAGTGTATTCTTATGAGACAATTGGATGAGAAGTTAGGAAAATAACTGGGGTGATAGCTGGAGGGAGATGCAAGGGTAAGGAACGGATTTTTTACTAGGGTGGAAATGATTGGATCACGTTCGTAGGCTGAGGGGAAGGAGCTAGCTGAAAGAGGGCTGTGAAGGACACTGGAGAAGGGGAGAATGGCACCACAGGGGGTCAGAACTGGTAGGGAGGGACCAGACCCATGGCAGTTAGAGGACAGTCCTAAAAGACCCTAGAAGACCCTCTTCCTAGATGACCCTTTTCCCCTATGATGGGGAGAAGGAGGAGGGGAGGGTGGGTGTGTATGCAAAGGCGCTATAGGTGGGGGGCAATAATTAGAGGTGGTTCATGCTTGATTTTCATGCTTGATGATGTTTCATCATCTCACTACCAGAAAGACCAGGGTTTTAAGGTTCCGTCTTGATGAAGTTGGCTTGATGCAAAGCAATAATGAAAGTTGCCAATGGAGAACGAGGCAGGAATCAGCCTGGGTGTCAAATTCACTCAGCCCCGACGTGCAAATAGATAATTACGAGGCATCTCTGCCAGTGGAGTGGATCAAGATTTTTCTCATGCGTAAGCTGGCACATGTTTAAGATTTCCAGAATACAGATTTCCGAAATAATGATTCTAATAAACAGTGGTTATCTTAACTTTATTTTCAGGCCATAAAACACATCCTTTGATAAATTATTTTGCCGTCTATCCCCAAGTGCACCTCTCCATGCAAGCCTCCCCTCCCCCGGCCAGCAGCCGCACGAACAGCAGCCCCATATATTATTCATTCCAATCAAATAAGACACAGTGGTGCCTCAGTAAACTTGCTTTTCATATCAGAATTGCTCTTATTGAGTAATACACACTGCAGACCCCAGCTTCCAGCACCAGGCCTGAAATGAGCAATTCTCTCATTGTAATAATGTGCCTCTGTCATCTCCTTATTATCAGCATGATAAAAGATGAAATATTCACAGATGCTGCCCTCCTAACCTGATCACAGCTTGATATTTGAGCTTTGGAAATGAGTTTTATAAGCTTTAATATACTCCTTGGCGGAGTGACCCCTGAAATTAAACATTATTACAGAGCGGATATTTAAAAAGCTGGGGCCGCAAATTACATCAAAATGAAAATATTAAGGAGTATTACGAATATACCAAGTGGAAGCTCACAGCTCTGGAAGCTGTGAACGCCAGAGAACTCGGCACGCGGGTGTCAAAAACATCAGAAAAAATAATAACAGCAGAGACACCTTGACTTCAGTTATTTTATACTTAGGACTAAACGAAATTATTTGAATGGAATTTTTTTTCCTCCTGTAGGCTAGCTTTCCAGGAGGGAAAAAAAGCCCATTATTCTCAACTTTAGGTTCCTAATACATTTCATGCTTGGTTTAAAGGGGCACCCTTCCTTTTTTTTTTTTTTTTTCTTTCCTGGTGCATGGATAAATAAAAGAAATACCTAAATATAATGAAACCAAAGATCATGCTAAGAAAAAAAGTGAGCAAACACGACTAGAAAGAGCCCCTGGATTCAATTTCCCCTGCGATTGGCACTCTGATGGACGGGCTCCCAGCAACATGAGGGCTCAGGAGGGGAGAGACAGGGGTCACCAGCCTGCTGCAGAGCTGTGGCAGCTTCCAGACGGGGCCTGAGGAGGCTCTGGAGCACATCGAGACCTGCTTGAGCCACACAGGGGATTTCTTTTTGCCTGATGGTGGGGACTAGGCTTGGGTACCATGTATGCTAACCAGTGAATACTGGTTTCATGCCCGAGTCTTCCACTGGATGAAAAACGTCATGAGGGCAGGGACTGTGCCTGGCTTGTTCCCAGCTATATCCTAACATTAACTCGGATAGGTGGTCCATCATAAATACTATATCTATTAAATGAATGGGCTGGGCATGGGGGCATGAGCCTGTAATCCCAGCACTTTGGGAGGCTGAGGTGGGTGATCACAAGGTCACAAGGTCGAGACCAGCCTGGCCAATATGGTGAAAACTTCGTCTCTACTAAAAATACAAAAAATTAGACAGGTGTGGTGATGCATGCCTGTAATCCCAGCTACTCGGGAGGCTGAGGCAGGGGAATTGCTTGAACCTGGAAGCGGAGGTTGCAATCAGCTGAGATGGCGCCACTGCACTCCAGCCTGGGAGACACAGTGAGACTCCATCTCAAAAGAAAGAAAAGAAAAGAAAAAAGAAAAAATGAATACAAAAGAACAAATGAGTTCCCAGTTATTTTCCTTCCCAACCCCCAGAGGGGGTTTTTGCCTCCATGGACTTGAAGAGAACACACAAGGAGCTTTTCCAAGGCTTCAGCTTTCAGTATTTATCTGAGGCTGTAAAACTGATTTGCAACTTATACTTGGAGGCTATTTAAAATACTCTGTTATATGCTTTATATACACTGTGCTATCTGCTTGACATGGAAACTTCCTTTGTCTGGTGGTTGTTTTTTTATATTCGTCCCAGCCTCAGTTTCCTCAGCTGCCAAATCAAGACACTAATATCTAACATGCTGGTTGCTGTTTGGATGGAATGAGCAAACACATACAAAACAGTGTATCTGTTCTTTTTTTTCTTTTTTTTTTGAGTCGGGGTCTTGCCCTGTCACCCAGGCCGGATTGCAGTGGTGCAATTTTGGCTCACTGCAACCTCTGCCTCCTGGGTTCAAGTGATTCTCCTCCCTTAGCCTCCTGAGTAACTGGGACTACAGGCATGAGCCTGTAAAGATGGGGTTTTGCTATGTTGGCTAGGCTGGTCTCGAACTCTTGGCCTCAAGTGATCTGCCAGCCTCGGCCTCCCAAAGTGCTGAGATTGCAGGCAAGAGCCACTGTGCCTGGCCAATGTGTCAGTTATTTCCCCCCTTTACTGTTTTTTTTCTGGCACTGAGATGATGCTGATATATTGATCAATCAAAAATAATCTTTTTCTTTTAAAGAAACAAAAATCATTTCACTTACTGGTGGATCATTGCTTTTATGTATCAAGATTTTCTATTACAAACCTCAAATGTATTTTTGAAGTAGAGAAAAGAAAAGAAACCCGTAGCACAGGAGATAAAAACATGGATTTTGGAATGCAATTTGAGTCCTGACTTTGTTTATTTCTAACTATGAGACCTTGGGCAAGTTACTTAACATCTCTGAGGTTCAGTTTCTTCATTTATAAAAATGGTAATAATGGTTATACCAAGATATATGCCTAAAAAATAGGAAATATAAAGATTAGGAGGAAAGAAACACAAGCTATTATTTGCTGATCTATGATTGACTATGTATAAAATCCAAAAGAAACTACAGATAAATTATTAGAAGAAAAATGAGACATTAGCGTGGTTGCTGGATACAAAATCAATATACAAAAATCAATTCAATTTTTATACACCAATAGCAGTCAGTTGGAAAACTCAATTTAAAATAAACCATTCACATTAGCCACAAAATATGAAAGCACCTAGGAGTAAATATAATATAAGCAATGAAAGCTTTTTATGGAGAAAATTATAAAATTTTATTGAAATACATTAAGACCTAAATAAGTAGATAGATCATGTTCTTGGACAAAATACCCTGTATTTTAAAGATGTAAATTCCCCAAACAAGACTTTTGATTCAGTACAATTCCAATTAGATTTACAACAGAGTTGGAACTTAACAAAGTAATCTTATGCAGTATAACGAGGGGCCAAGATCCTCTTAAAGAATAAGAAGAAGCTGGAGGGATTTTCTTTCACCAGATAGCAAGATTTCTCATAAAGCTTTAGTAATTAGGGTGGTGATCAATGACTAGGACAGAAGAGCCCAGAAACAAATTATGCATATCTGCAAACTTGATTCTTGATAAGGTAGATGGGGAAGGAATGAAATAGTCAATTGATAGTACTGGGAAAATTAGTTATCCCTACCAAAAAAAGAAGGAATTTGGTTCTTGCCTCACAATCTACGCAAAGGTGACTTTCATGTGAGTTAAAAAATTAAGATGAAGGGAAAAACTAGAAAACTTTTTTTTTTTTTGACACAGCCTCTCACTCGGTTGCCCAGGCTGGAATGTAGTGGCACAGTCTTGGCTCACTGCAACCTCCGCCTCCCAGGTTAAAGCCATTCTCGTGCCTCAGCCTCCAGAGTAGCTGGGACCTTAAGTGTGCACCACCACACCTGGCTAATTTTTGCATTTTTAGTAGAGACAAGGTTTCATTATGTTGGCCAGACTGTCTCGAATTCCTGAGCTCAGGTGATTTGCCTGTTATGGCCTCCCAAAGTGCTGGGATTACAGGTGTGAGCCACCAGGCCTAATCTAGAAAACTTATGACACAATACATGAGCATATCTTCATAACCCTGAGGTCATGAAACATGCACACTAGAAAGAAAAAAGTTAATAAATTTGACTCTGTTAGAATTAAGAACTTGTTTCT
This sequence comes from Callithrix jacchus, assembly GCF_049354715.1. NCBI lineage: Eukaryota > Metazoa > Chordata > Mammalia > Primates > Cebidae > Callithrix > Callithrix jacchus. Next base: position 75,240,003 of record NC_133508.1, on the reverse strand, counting down.
CACAAGATTGAAAAGACAAGCCCCACTCTGGGAGAAGATATTTGCAACATATATAACCAACTTAAGGATTAATAGCCAGAATATATAAAGAATGACTGCAAATGTGTAAGTACAGTACATGTGTAATAAAATAGGGGGCAAAAGATGTATGCAGGTAACGCAAGGAAGAGGAAACACAAAGGGGGAAGAAACATGAAAAGATGCTCAACTTCACTGATAATCAGGAAATTGCACAGTAAAACCACAGTGAGATACTATTATATGTCCATCAGATTGCTGAAAATGAAAAAGGTGGCAATACCAAGCATTAGGAGGAAGATGGAGTGACAGAAACCCTTGTCTACTACTGTAGGATGTGTACATTTGTACAACCATTTTGGAAAACTTTTTGGAATTGTCTACAAAGTTGAACATACACTCATATGCTATGGGCCAACAAATCCATTAACAGAATATTAATGGAAATGAGCCAACACTTCCATTAACAGAATATACTCGAAAGGGTGTCTTATATGGGGGTACCAAAAGATGTGTACGAAATGTTCATAGTTGGCCGGTTGTGGTGGCTCATGCCAGTAATCCCAGCACTTTGAGAAACCGAGGTGGGTGGATTGCTTGAGCCCCGGAGTTTGAGACCAGCCTGCGTAACATGGCAAAACTCCGCCACTACAAAAAAATACAAAAATTAGTGGGGCACGGTAGTGTGTGCCTGTAGGCCCATTACTCAGGAGGCTGAGATGGGAGGATCACTTGAGTTCAGGAGGTGGAGGCTGCAGTGAGCTGAGATCGCACCACTGCACTCAGCTTGGGCAACAAGTGAGATGCTATCTCAAAAAAAAAAGTTCGTAGTATCATTTTTTAGAGTAACAAAGATAATGGACTTAGCCAAAATGCCTATGTACAGAATAATGAACAGAGAAATTGTGTTAACTTATGCAGTGGAATCCTATTCAGAAGTAAAAATGAATATATTACTACTATGTATATCAGCTAGGATGAATTTCACTCTTTGAGTGAGAGTAGGCAGTCATAGAAGAATGTCTATAGTATGATTCCATTTATAGAAAATTCATTGACAGGTAAGTAAAATCATATTTTGTTTGAAGATCCATAGAAGGAAGTAAAACTATACAGGAAGTCTAAGGAATGATTAAAACAAAATTGAGGGTAGTGTTTACTGTAGGGTGTGGTGGAATTGACAGGACGGGGTAAGAGATCAGGGAGGAGTAAAGAGGAAGCTTCTGAGACATGGCCAGTATTCTACTGGACTTTCATTTCATGATTATTCTTCAGACAGTATATGTGTGTCTTAAACCTTCTTTTGTATGACATATTTTATAATAATTTTTATTTTAATAATAATATAATTATTATAATAAAGAAGCAATCTCAGGGACGGGCAATGATTTGCCCAGAGTAAAAAGGAGACCAGGATATAAACCATGGTCTCCAGGTTGGTGTCCCATTCTGAAGCATTAGTGATAACCCTCAGCCTTCTGCTGCCTATGGCTTTCTCTCTCCATTGCACCTGTGTGCTCATGACTCCCTGAGGCCTGTGACTCCTTCCTCCAATTTGCAGGCCTCCCTCACAGGACAAGAAACTAAGTTATGAGGCCATATTTTCAAATAAGACTATATTTATCTACAATTCGTCCTGAGGAGGCAACATTGAAACCCAAATACCAGATGTGTCAGTCATCGATAAAAGGGCCAGTATGCAGGTCTAATTTTTTGAGCATTTGTAAAACGCCAGACATTTCTGGCAAATGCCAGAAAGGAGTTGCCAGAAAAGCTGACATCAGAAAGGCCTTTGGAGTTAACACTGTCCAAGTCCTTCATTTTTTTTTGGTTTTGAGGTGGAGTCTCACTCTTTCACCCAGGCTGGAGCGCAGTGGCGCGATCTTGTCTCACTGCAACCTCTGCCCCACGGGTTCAAGCAATTCTCCTGCCAGAGCCTCCCGAGTAGCTGGAATTACAGGTGCTTGCCACCACACCCAGCTAATTTTTGTATTTTTGGTAGAGATGGGGTTTCACCATGTTGGCCAGGCTGGTCTGGAACTCCTGACCTCAGGTGATCCTCCTGCCTTGTTCTCCAAAAATGCTGGGATTACAGATGTGAGCCACTGCGCATGGCTGAGCCCTTCATTTTATCTGAGCACTAGGAACTTACTTACTCATGGCCATAGAGCCAGGAAGTGGTGGAGCTGGAACTAGAGTGCCCAGCTCCTAAGCTCCTGGGAAGCTGCTTCCATTGCTCCGAGTCAGCAACAGTGTCCTCCTGCTCTTAGGTTCCTGAGAGCACTCAGGGAAATGGAGAGTAAATGCAGGTGGGGGTGGATGTTTGCATACTATTTCCTGTGATTATGACCGCTGGGTTGCAATTACAAAAGACTCTTCTGAATCATCAGAGAAACACCCTAGAATGTTCTGAAATAGTTTCGGTATTAACTACATTCTAGAATCCAGGGTATTCCAGAATCTTGGCTAATAAGGGTATTAATTGATTTAGCAAATATTGACTCTCACCTGTCCCGTGCAAAGTATGGAATTAACATGCATGTGGTTGTGGGGAGACAGGCAGAAGTAAAGAGGAAAGAGGCTTGTTTTTCTTTTATTTTATTTACTATTATTATTTTTTGAGATAGGGTCTTGCTCTGTTGCCCAGGCTGGAGTGCAGTGGCATGATTACAACTCACAGCAACCTTGAACTCCTGGGCTTAAGAAATCCTCCTGCTCCAGCCCCTCAAGTAGCTAAGACTGCAGGTGTGTGCCACCATGCTCAGATAATTTTAAAATCTTATAGCAGAGATGGGGTCTTGCTATGTTGCCCAGGCTGGTCTCAAACTCCTGGGCTCAAGGGATCCTCTTGCCTCAGTCTCTCAAAGTGCTAGGATTACAGGTATGAGCCACTGCACCTACCCAGGCCTGTTTTTTAAAGAATGAGGACCCTTACGGAGTTGGTTAGAGAAAGGTGAATCAAGACACTGGTATCAAGGTGGCTTGTTAGTTTTTTTAACACACTGCTGCTGTAACAATTTACACGAACTCAGTGGTTTTAAACAGCACACACTTATAGATCTGTAGGTTACAAGTGTGGTGCAGAACTCACCGGGCCAAAATCACAGTGTTGACCAGGCTGCATTTCTTTCTGGAGGCTGCAGGAGAAAGTAACGCCCTTGCCTTTTCCAGCTTCTAGAGGTCACCCACATTGTTGACTCACTGCGCCTTCCTTCATCTTTAAAGTCAGCAACATTGCATCTATCTGACTGCTCCTCCAAATCACATCTTCTGACTTTCTTGTTCTCTTCATCCACTTTCACAGACTCTTTAGAATATGTCAGGCCCACCTGGATAATTCAGGATCATCTATCTGCTGATTGGCAACCTTAATTCCATCTGCTACCTTAATTCCTCTTTACCATTTGACATAACATGTTTACAGATTCTGAAATTAGGACATGGACATCTCGGGGCCATTATTCTGCCTACCTCACCTAACGTGTGGCAATTTACTGTAACCAAATTTCTTCAACGAATCTGCTTTTCCTGGAAGAATAGAGCCCAGTTCCAAGGAGTGTATCTATGAACACCTTTAAATGATCTGTATCTGTCTCTTACTTGCAGATTTACCTGTAACAGCCTTCTGGGCTTCCTCTATCATAACAGGTACATGGAGGGATTATCAGCGAATGGGGCAGACACAGTATATGCACTAGAGGTACAGATGAATGAAATGCAACTTCTGCTCTCAAGGAGCCCATGATCAAATGAGCCCACATTGCAGTAGCAATGGCTGCACAGCTACCTTGAATTTCAGTGGTATAAAACAACAACCATTTTATCTCAGTTTTCAACTGGGCTGGCATCATCCGAAGGTTTGCCTGGGCTGGACACCCAAGAAAGCCCCTCAAGTGGCTGGCAGTTGATGCTGGCTATCAGCTGGAACACAGCCGGAGATGTTTAATGGAGGCCTGATGCATGGCCTCTCCAGCATGATGGTCTCCAAGTGGTTGGACTTCTTCCATGGCGGGTGGTGCAGGAGTGTTTGAAGAGAACCTGTGTGACCTTTTATGACCTAGTCTTGAAAGTTAAATAGCAACACCCTCATGATAGTCTACCGACTGAAGCACTCACAGGCCCTCCCAGACTCGAGGAGAGGGGACGTTGCTCCCACCTTTCAATGGGAAGAAGACAAAGAATTTGTGGCCATTTGCTTGAAAAATGCCACAACCGTAAGACGGGGAACTCAGTGGGGGCAGCAATGATGCATGTCTTGTCTGCCGCTGTATCCCCAGCCCCTTGCACAGTGACTGCGTGTAGTTGGAGGTGTGTGGGTGTTGATGGAGGGATAATCATGATAACTAGACATTTACTGAGTGCTGGTGAGTTTATCAACTCATCTACTCTCTGCAGCCACCCTAGGAGGTGGGTGCTCTCACTATCCCCATAGTGCAGTTGAGGAAATCAAGGCATGGACTGGTTAGAAAACTTGCTGAAGTCATGTAGCTGGGCAATGGGGGGACTGGGATTTGAACCCTGGTAGTTTGTCTCCAGAGCCCATGCCCCGAACCATGTTTCCATGGTAACAGATACATAAACAGTCTATTAAGACTCATGGTGACTAGTGCTACTAGTGAGGGGTCTGCAAGACCCCCTGGGAGGACACTGGACCAAGTGGGCAGTGGAGGGAGAGGCAGGAAGTGTTTCAGAGATGGGTTGCATCTTCAAGGAGGATGTTTTGAGGACAGAGTTGCAGGGAGAGTGTTTTAGGATAAGTATCAGCATGAACAAAAGTCTGGAGGTGTGAAGAAAATGAGTTATGGTTCCTGAGAAGTTCATTGGGCTGTGTGCAGGTGATGACAGGAAGATGAGGCTGGAGAGGAAGGCGAGGCCCAGCTTGCTGAGACTGGAATGCTGCGCTCAAGGACTATAGCTTTAACCCTGGACGAAGCTGGAAATTCATCATGGTTTTGAAAGGTCACTCTGGTCTTGTGGTGGATGGGCTTGCCAGCGGGAAGAAGCTGCCGGAAGGGAAGGCTTTCTGAAAGTAGCCTCCTCTCCTGAGCTTGTGCGCTTAGCCTAGTATGTCTGCACATTGGTGAGCAGAGCCTGCAGCAGTGGCTAGTGCAACAGATGGCACCAGGAATCTCTAAAGGAAACCTTTGAGGATGAGGCACAGGAAGAGGAAATCAGAGGAAAAACATTGGCAGCCATCTGGCATCCCACTGGATCCCATAGCCATCTGGGAGAGGAGTGTTGTCTCCATTGACAGGTGAGGAAACCGAGACTGAGACAGGAAAAATGACTTGCCTGTGTTCACACAGCTGGTAGGTGGCATGGGAACCAAGAATAGCATCTTTCTGTCTTCAAGGCCCACGAGTCTGCTTTGGGCCATTCGATTACTCAGACTTGCTGGAGGGCCCCAGTGAGCCGTTCTGCCCCATCCCCAGCTCCCCAAATCAGCTTGAAAGATGAATGTTCAGAGGGAAAGGCCATGCCTCCAAAGTACAAGTGCCAGCCACGTAAGTAGCAGGGCTGAGAGCATAATAAAAATGTGAGGGTCCTTGTTTAAAAATTGGTATGAATTTCACGATGATAGCAAAGCATTAAACTAAGCATGGTCCCTTCTCAGAGCTGGGCCCTGCGTGACGGCACAGGTCACATGCACCAAAGCAGTAATATGCATGGCTGCTGTAGATGTGTCTCCATCTCTACCAAAGCCCAGGACAGTCCAGATCAGCTCAGCTGGGTGGAGAAGCACCCAGGGTCTCATAGTGGAGAAGGGAGAGGCTGTGGGAGGATGAGAGGTGCACTCAGCAGGGGCCATATCCATTCCCAGAGATTTTTGAAGCTTACTGCTGGCAGGACACCCTCTCGTGTCCTGTGGAAAGGAAGTCAAACATGAATTTTCACTCCCAGTGTTGGAGGTGTCCAGTTGAGCCCTGAGGGCTGGAAGCAGGGCTGAGGAGATGGGGCCCAGAGCCCCTGGTTCAACCAAAGCTTTTTGCTGCTTTGCTTTTATGTCCTGGGACTTTTATAGGATGCTCTCCTGGTAAAAGTTCTCTGTTACTACAAACATATTTGGAAACCACTGTGGCCCTCACCGATGGGCATCATTCTCTCACTCTGACCTATGATCACAGGTGCATAGGCGCATTCATTGTTCCCAGCATGACTTACCTTAAGGTGACAGTTTGATGACATCATTCTCATGGTGCCAGTTCATCCACAGCCACTTATCTGGTTGTGAAATATCAATGAGAGGTAATTCCAAAGTCAGCCTGCCCTGGAGGGAACCTGCTCTGGCCAGATGCAAGGTTGATAAACTGAGCCTTCTCCAAAACATGAGCCTGTGCCTTTCCATGCCTTCTGTTTGAGGGGCACTCATGGAAGCAGTGCCCACGCTCCAACGCCCCAATGCACACGCATACACCAGTAACCCCCACTGAACAGTGTCTACCTATGTTCCTCACCCATTCTGCCAACTCAGACGGGACTCACGGCAACAATACTAACATTCACAAACATTTATTGAGCGCCGACTCTGTGTTGGGTGCTATCATGAATGCTTTCATTTAATCCTTCCAACTATTACTATTCCACATTATCCCCCCTGGATCTGGGTTCAAGCCCAGCCAGTCCGACTTCAGAGCCTTAACTACTCTGCATATATTCAACTATTTATTTATTTATTTATTGAGATAGAGTCTCACCCTGTCATCCAGGCTGCAGTGCAGTGGCACGATCTCGGCTCACTGCAACCTCTGCCTCCTGGGTTCAAGTGATTCTCCTGCCTCAGCCTTGCGAGTAGCTGGGACTACAGGTGTGTGCCAACACGCCTGGTTAATTTTTGTATTTTTAGCAGAGACAGGGTTTCACCATGTTTGTCAGTCTGGTCTCAAACACCTGACTTCAAGTGATCTACCCACCTTGGCCTCCAAAAGTGCTGAGATTACAGGTGTGAGCTACTAAACCCAGCCTCAACTATTTCTGACATGCTGCTATGGTCTGAGTGTTTGCATCCTCCCAAAATCCAGATGTTGAAACCTAATTTTTAATGCAATAGTATTAAAAAGTGGGGCCTTTGGGAGGAGATAAGGTGATGAGGGCTTTGACTTCATGAACAGGATTAGCTCCCTCATGAAAGAGGCCTGAGGGAACTTGCTAGTCTCTTTTTGCTCTTCTGCCATGTGAGGACACATAGAAGCTGCTGTCTATGAGGAACAGAGGAACAGGCCTTCATCAGACAGCGGATCTGTTGATGCTTTGATCTTGGGCTTTCTAACCCCTGAAACTATGAGCAATATGTTTCTGTGGTGTATAGATTACCCAGTCTCTTTTATTATCGTAGCCCAAATGGGCCAAAGTGCATGCCTCCTAAATTCAGGTATGTGAAATTAGTAGTGAGTAAAACAGATGTGTCTCTGTCATTATGAAGCTAACACTCTGGGGTGGGGGCGGTGGGCATCAGTCATCCACCCAGATACTCAATCGCAAGTGTCGACTGGCTGCAGAAGAGAGGCGAAGGGAGCTATGAGAACATGTGATGGAGAACCGTGTAGGTTCAGGGAGACCTTCACCAGAAAGTCGTTTTCGACATGAAGGCTGAGTGGACATTAACTAGTCTGGGGGTTTCATTTTTATGCTGAAGAAGATGGGTGTAGTGCAGAGGGAGACCAGGATGGTACAGGGGGAAGGCACATGCTTCGAGGGCAGGAAGGGATAGAGGGAGAGATAACAGGCAGCCTCAGAGTTAGTAAGAGGAATAGGGCAGCTGAGAAACATCTCTCCCAACCTGCCCAAACGGGATGATGGAATTAAGCAACCTAACTGCACCATCTTGGGACAGAGGCCCGTTTATTTGGGATGAGATGGGAAGACAGGGCTAATATCCTGTCCTTCCAGTATCCACTCCTGAGGCTAGGGAAGCTACATTCAAGATCAGGCTTTCTTCCTCTGAGATGAAGTTGGCTGCTTTTGGACCATGGCTGAATTACTTTTTGGCACCTGACTTCAGGAATTTGTTAATTTAGGGAGTCTAGAATTCAGGCAGGTCTCAAAGTGTTCCCCAGCCAAGTACGGGGGATATAGCAACCAGCAGGCTCTGGTTGTGACTGGAACCCTGAAAGATAAAAATCTTTTATCTTTCCTCCCTTTTTCTTTTGTCAGAAGCAGGGTCTTCTTATCATTTGTCTATTTGTGCTGAGGTTGTTCATTTCTTGTTTTCTTTATGTTAATTAGGACCAATGCAAGCGTCATAAACTGAATGAGGATTTATCATACAGATGTTGGGATGTTTTCTGAAATCCAGAGACCCGTGGCTGAGCCTTAGAAACAAACAGACCCACGTGGTGGAGCATAAAGCAGGACTCCCCTCTGGTTCTGGAGCTGTCAGGGGACACAGGGACTCTGCTCTATTCCCTCAGTCATGGGTAGACTAGAGAGAGCTTAGAGAAGAGCTGCTCCTGCCCAGGAAGCGGAAAAGAGCCCAGTGTGCAAGAGGAAGAGGATGTTCTACTTCTTGTCATTGAACATAGAAACTGTCCCCACTAATAAAATATGGTCCAGTGAATGTCTAGACTTGGCCAATTGGGTCAACCATCTCTGCCACATCAAGATAATTAAGTGCAGGGATGTAGACGGGAGGTGGAGTGTGGCTAGATGAGTCCCATTCTGAGCTGAGTTGAGAATGTGAGGCAAAGGGATACAACTTCCTCTTAATACTGATCAGTTGAGTTGAGTCTTAAGACGACACCTAAATAAGCAGGCCACTCCTAAATCCTATGTCCTGGCCTATGTCCAGATCTCATCTCATTTAAAGTATTCCCTTGCTCTTGAAGTCAGACGTGGGTACTGACTCCTCCTTGGTCCATCTCATCCGACATGGCTACATTAAAAGAGGAGGCTTATTTCCTATTGGCTCACACAGTCCCAATAGTGCTTTAGGAGAGGTGAGAGCTTACTGCTCATGGGTCCAGCTGCATTTATCTTAGCACATCAAAATATAGCAATGCCAGAAATGAACATGCTTTCATACTGGCATTTGCCATTGTAGGTAAAGTTACTTTAGCTTTCTTATCCCAGCTCTGGGAGCATATGAACAAACCCAGTAATCACTTTTCTCTTTTTGTATTCCATGGCAAGATAATCATGAACAGAATTTTAAGAAAATAACCTAAAGTTATGCACTTTAGGTTCTAGGTCCAAAACACAGCATAGAGTTGGAAAGCAGCCCATTCCTTCTGCCTCTGCATGGGACCCCCTAGACCCTCCCCAGCAAGGTCTGGATCCTAGCACAAGGGTTGGGAGCTCTTCTTTAGATGCTCCATCTCAGCCCTCGGGGAGGTAATGGCTGATCCTTATTTGTGCTATTCCTGTTTTGTTTTGTTTGTTTTTGAGATGGAGACTCACTCTGTCTCCAGGCTGGAGTACAATGGTACAATCTCAGCTCACTGCAACCTCTGCCTCCCAGGTTCAAATGATTCTCCTGCCTCAGCCTCCTGAGTAGCTGGGATTACAGGTGTGCGCCACCACACGTGGCTAATTTTTACATTTTTAGTAGAGACAGGATTTCACCATGTTGGTCAGGCTGGTCTTGAACTCCTGATCTTGTGATCCGCCCGCCTCAGCCTCCCAAAGTGCTGGGATTACAGGCATGAGCCACCGCGCCCAGCTCCTGTGTTCTTTAGAGTTCTTTTTTACTTATACCTTACTAATCGTGTTCCACTTTTTACTTACCCTTAACTAATCCTGTTACAGTTAGTAACTCTCATATTAGGCTTTCTCTGTTCAAGTTTCTGCATGTTTTTTTCCTCTCCTGATCGGACCTAGACTAATATACTGAGCTTGAAGAGATATGGTTATGTCAAAGAATGGAAATACTAAATAAATGCCCCAGTCTCCTTACTTGCTGGGAATGGGATAACTGTGGGTACATGTCTGCTTTGATCACCGAGTTTCCTTAGTGGAATGAGGCTCTGTTGCCCACTGAAATAACTGGCACAATAATGCACCTGCTCTATTTTCCCCACTTCTCTGCCAGCATTTCCTTCATCTCCCAGACAAACCACTCGCATTCACCTACCTTTCTGTGGGTCTGCTTCTAGGGAAACCTGTTGGCTCACACACTCCCAATGCTGTTTACTGCTCATTGGTCCAGCTACATTTATCAAAATACAGCAATGCTAGAAATGAACACATTTTCATATCAGCATTTGCCACTGTAGGTAATGTTACTTTAGCTTTCTTTTTTTTCCTCTTTGAGACAGCCTCACTCCGTCACCCCAGCTGGAGTGTAGTGGTGCAATCTTGGCTCACTGCAACCTATGCCTCTTAGATCAGGTGATTTTCATGCCTCAGCCTCCCGAGTAGCTAGGACTACAGGTGTACGCCACCATGCCCAGCTAATTTTTGTATATTTTTTAGTAGAGACAGGTTTCACCATGTTGGCCAGGCTGGTCACGAACCCTTGATCTCAAGTGATTTGCCCGCCATAGCCTCCCAAAGTGCTGGAATTACAGGAGTGAGCCACCACGCTCATCCTATTTTAGCTTTCTTATCCCAGCTTTTGAAGCGCATGAACAACCAAGGCTTACCCAGGGTCACACAGTGAGTCAAGTTCTGCTCTGTAGGCTAAGCTTCAGCACTGCACTGCTAAGCCCCAGCATTCATAGGCTTTATACATGGATTCATGGTTACTTCTCAGCTAATTATCAAACTACTAGATATCTACCTGGTTGATACCGTGTTGGAGATGTCAGTCACCACCAGGAAGGTACACACCCTTCCAAAAGTAGCCTCTTCTACTCAAGCCCCTGCTCACTGGGAGAGGGTCTTAGTGCCCTGTGTGTAATTACGTGGAGGTCTTTCACTGAGATTTCTCTATATGCGAGACTTTGTTAAGCATTTACTGGCCTTGGCCCATACGGTCTGCATAGCCCTCCTATGCAGTAGGTCTTGGTTATGTAATTACAGGATTCTAAGACATGCATTTATTAATTTTTTTGGAGGTGGGGGACACTACCACATTAAATACGTACATCAATTGTAAGACGCGTCCCATTTTAGAATGCTACAAGGTGAAAAGATACAGGATTATCTTCACTTAACAATAGGCCTTGAAGACTCAAAGAAGTTAAATAGTGTGCTCAAGCTCACCCAGTTAATAAATGGCGGAGTTAGCATTCAAACCCAGGTCTCTTTGATCCTAAAACTCATGGTAATGAAAGATGACCTAAAACTTACAAGACATAAAGGAGAGTTCTTTCACCTCTCCTTCCTCTTCCTCTCCCTCTCCCTCAACCACAGCTGGTTGGCCCTGGTCTGTATACTTGATCTCCAGCTGCTCCAAGCATTGTCTTTCTCCCAGGAATAAAGTATTCCTGCTCAGGGAGGATGAACCTGCCTGGGCTGCTGAGCTGGGAAACTGAGGAGGCTCAGAGCTCTGAACAAGGTGAAGTGTGAGGGAGCAGACACTGAGTGGCAGGAGGCAGCTTGGGTAGGGACGTAAATGGGGCAAAGCTGACAAGAAGGTGAGACGGAGAAGTATTAGCTCCTGGGAGTCCTCTCTCTCTTTCCTCTGAGAGGATTCTAGAATATTCTCCTGAATAAAAATAAAATTTGCCAGGCTCGGTGGCTCACACCTGTAATCCAACACTTTGGGAGGCGGAGGTGGGCAGACCACCTGAGGTCAGGAGTTTGAGACCATCCTGGCCAACATGGTGAAACCCCGTCTCTACTAAAAACACAAATATTAGCTGGGCGTGGTGGTGGGCACCTGTAATCCCAGCTACTTGGGAAGCTGAGGCAGGAGAATAGCTTGAGCCTGGGAGGCGGAGGTTGCAGTGAGCAGAGATTGTGTTGTTACATTCCATCCCGGGCTACAGAATGAGACTCTGTCTCAATAAAATAAAATAAAATAAAATAAAATAAAATAATAAAATAAATAAAATTTATGTGCCACAAACATGCTAAGCCTTTACCTGCATCATGTCCTGTCATGCTCGTGACAACACTGTGGTAGGTTCTAGTCTCACCCCCCTGTAGAGTGGAGGACACAGGCTCACTTGGTCTCACAGCTGGAAAGCGTTGGAGCCGCCTCTGCATCTGAGAGGCCTCTGTCCAGAGCTGTGCTTCTCATTTCTGCATACCCTTACTTTGGGAAACAAACCAACCCCACATCACCTTTTTATTCACCCCAGTTTGCATGAGTCTCTCATCCTTGGCATTAAGCAATTCCGACTACAACAGACGTTTCCACAAAGGATTTTGTTTTCCCCTCCGTGTTTATCCTGTTTGACTACGGTATCAGTGACAACATCTGCTTTGTATTTTCACAGAATCTTTTTCAAAGCGTGTACTTGAAGCGTGACTGAGTGTTTGGTTTGTGGGCTGAGTGAATACGTTTTATTTCTCTGATAATCCATATCTCTTGGGCACGTGGTGACTCTGAATTGTCCTGATTGTTTGATTCATCTGAGAGATCCATGCCTCAAGATTGGCTCCTCACCACCCCTTCTCCTTCTCATGTGATGGATGAATCCATTTGAATGGGGTTTTATGCGTCTACGTAATTTATTTACTAATCCATGTGCTCCTTCAGCAACTGAGCATTCACTGAGTGCCTCCTTTTTTTCCTACATATTGTGCTGGCGACCAGAGAGCCAAGACAACAGTATCTCTGACTTCAAGGAGCTAACAGAACATGGCGTGGGGAGGGTGGTGGGAAGGAAGGTCACTGGTGACGCCACAGCATCCCAAGAGCTATGATAGAGGCAAGAACAGAAGTGACGAGCCTTCAGAAGAGCAGCTTGTACATGAGTCTGGGGGGATCTAGCAAGGCTTCCAAGTGAGCTGACCTCAGTGCTGAAGGACAGGTGGGTGTTAGCTACATAGAGGAAGGGTGGGAAAGCGGGGGAGCATTTGAAGCAGAGACAATAGTAGCAAGTATCAAAGTCAGGAGAAAGGAGAACTGCAAGTCACCTGATGTTGCAAAAGCATAGGATGAGTGGACTTAGGGCAGAATGACCAGGAGATTGTACCTGTGAGGGCTTCAGGGGACAGACTGAGAAGCAACCTTACTAACACTCTCCATGGTTGCTGCCGAGCAGTAGGGTGGGTGGGGTGGAGTGGCAGTTTCCTGTCAGAAAATTCAGCTGGGAGACAGTACTCTCATCCAGGAGGGCTGTGGCAGTGGGGATGGTGAAGAGAAAACAGATTTGAGACACATGTGGGAGGTGCAATTGGTTGAACTTGATTGGAGCAGTGTTGAAGGAGAGGGAGGTCCTTCTTTCTTAGGTCACTGGTGCAGGTGATTATGTGGGGGCGGCATCATTTATTGAGATGCTGAGGAAGGGGATGGAGCAGCCATGGGGGCTGGGGCTGCGTTGGGGAGGAGGATTTCAGATGTGAATATGCTGAAATGGATGTGCCTGTGGGATATTTAGGGGAATGTTGGATATCTGGGGGTAGAACTCGAGAGAGGGGTAAGAAGCAGAGACACCAATGATCAGACAACTGCCTTGGGAGTGAAACACGATGATGAAAGGAAAACTCTTTTGCTTATCTTAGGCATTTTGAATTTTTTTCTAACAAGTTTTTTATTTGGAAACTTCTGCTATTTGTGTCTGGGGTGTGTAGTCAAATAGCAATGTTGGTGCACCCAACATCGATAGTTTCCCTGGAAAGATACATCTTCCTGTACTTTTGGATGTGGTATGTCAGAGTTGATGTCGAGGATTTTGCTTCCTTGCAGTTTATTGATACATTCTTTGCATTTGGTATCCATAGTCCTCTGGCCATCACCAAGTCAACAGGATTCTAATATTCTTTTCCCTGATCCAACCAAAGCTCTTTGTAAATTGGACTCAGCAGGAGTAAGTCCAGTGACCTCATAAATAGTGGAAATGATTGCAAATCAGAATTCATATATGTTCCCAACTCAGTGGGTATCCTTCTCCCCCACAAAGGAAGCAATCATCGCTTTCAAATTTCTGTTTGCCCTTTTACTCAGCTATGTTGGAAGAAAATATATATAGAGATTTTGCTCCATAAGCCTGAAAGGTCCACTTCCTCCAACCTGAAAAAATAAAAGTCCTGTGTCTAGCCCTATGTAGTCAGGTGGTCCCACTTGGGGAATACAGGGCTGGCTAGGGGCTCACAGAAATATTCTTCCAAGGCACTTGGGAAAATATCTCATACTGAAAGAAACTTAAAAAATGTATGGCAGGACTTCTCTCCATCAGCATCTGTGTTTTCCCCTCTTCCATGACACCCTACATTTCCCTGGCCTGTAGGACCATGTGACTCACGGCTGATGAACATGGGCAGAACTGACTGTGCCCCTTCTGAACTTGGCTTCTCAAGAGATCCTCCATGTTCTCTTTCTCCCTTGTTTCTGGCCTTTTCAGTGATCCAGTGGCAGACTCTGAGTCCCTAAGAGATGATGGAGTAACTAGATGACAGGAGCTTGAGTCCCTGAATGACTGTATGGAGCAGAGTCCCACCCACACACCTGCACTGAATACTATCATGAAAGAGAAATAAACCTTCCTGGCATTTAAACACTGAGATTTTGGAACTGTCTGATGTGGGAGTTAGGTTATCCTTTCCAATACATATTTCTTTGCTGAGTACTGTTTTAAGACCCCTGATGGGTTTGAATGGAAAAGGCTTCTTTTCCTCCCCTGCTTCTATCCCTTGCCCCACCCCCTGCTTTTTCCTACATAGAAAGATGTGAATTCAGTAACTTTAGTTCTGATGCATCAAGGGTATCTAAGATAGAGTGGGGGCAATAGATAGCTAGGGAGAGAGCGTGGATAGTCTTGGATTCTCATCCTGCCTGTTGCTTTTACTAGCTGATGAACCACTTAATTTTGCCCAATCTCACTTTCCTCACTTGTGCAATGGGGGCATATATGAATAAGAGGGGTTGCTGTGAAAATAGAGGAGATCATGGACATGAAAGCACAGTTTCATAAACTGTGAAGCTCTATATGCCTGTGGGTGACTATCAGGGAAGTAGGAGGATGTTACAAGTTTCCTGAGTGATGTCTTTACCCCCTCTGTTCCTTCACCTTAAGTCTGCAACTCTGCGAATCCATTTTTTTTTTTAAGTGGAAGCACTAACATTATGCCCCGCATTCTATTATGTTGCACTGGTGGAAATATTCCTTGGGTAGCATTTATAGAAAGTGAAGTTAATTTTGCCCCTTCTCACTGCTTTTTTCTTTTTTCCTTTAGTTGTTACTAGATTTATGGAGGAATTCATAGCACACTTAATAAGTCAATTAAATTTCATTTAGTTTACTAAAAACCTCTATTCTAAAAACTCCCAAGAAACAAAACTGCATCTATTCACACAAATTGTAACACTTGTTATCTGAATAAACAATTTCTTTTTATGTTTTATTGTTTTTATGTCCTAAAAGGACAGAGAGAGTCACCAGTCTTGGAATTTCCATAATTTAAGAGCAATCATTTGCTTTTTCTAATTTATCCTAATGAGCTCACATTTTTTCTTTATCAGACTCATTTTCTCTGGCAAAAGGTCATCATGGGCAATCATCCATGTCTGCTGGGTATAAATTGTTTTCATAACAATTTTCATTTGCCTTGGAAAATGTGCCAGGATGAAAACATGGCCACTTTGTATCTGTGACAGCGCACATCACATTTCCCCCGTTTGCTTTGGTATATCAACCTTCCAAAGGATAATAAACTGTGGAATTAGTAATGCTAGCTGATGATGTGGACTAAGGACTCCTTCCCTCCCTGAAGGTTTCGCTCATGGACCCTGCCTTCCAATACTGTGTGACCGTCTTGCCTTCTCTCTCTGGCTCCTCCATGGCTCCAGGTTAAATTACTGCTTCTCTTCCACCTCGTAGGTGAACTTTCTGGCTGCTTTTGCCTTGGACTTGGACATGAATTCCCCTTTCCCCTGTGCCCTATGGCTGAAGGCTGGGCAGCCCACTCTCATGCCCAGCCTCAGATCTTAAGGATCCTGGACCAAGCCTGAGACCCTGTGATCATCAGAGGATGAGAGGGGTTCAAAAAGCATCACATTTAATATTTTATCTTAATTTTCCAGATATTCAAATATGTATTCTGTTGATCAATTCATTCATTCAACAAATGTGTCTAAGCCCTACTCTGTCTCAGTGACTGAGCATAGAGGTAAGAGAGAACATATTCCTGCCCACAGAGTGCCCACAGTTCAGTAGTGGGGACGGACAACTGAACAGAAATTATATTGCCATTGTAAAAAGTGCAGAGTAGCGGGGGAGCAGGTGTCAGGTGAAAGTTCCTACTCGGGTTCAAGTCAACCAAACAGGACATTCTAAAAAAGGAGCTAGACCAGCATGGTCCAATAGTAACATAATGCTGGCCACAAATGAAATTTGAAAATTTTTAAAAATAAAATTAAAAAAATTATACAGTAAAATGAACATTTTTTTATCTTTTGGTGTTCCGTTCTATGAATTTTAACACATGTAATAAATACATGTAACTATGACTGCAGAGAACAGAACAGTTCCATCACCCCAAAACTTTTTCTCTGCACTACCCACATGGCATTCCGCCTTACTCCAACCCCTCATCTCTGGCAACACTCAACTGATTTCCACCACCAAGTTTGGTCTTCTTAAGAATGTCAAGTAAATGGAAGAGTGCAGTGTGTAACCTTTTGCAATTGACTTTCTTGACTCAGCATAATGTCTTTAAGATTCAACCACATCTAAAAATTATTAGAAAGCTATGTATTGTATATTCTTCTTTTGTACTTACTCTTCGGAATCCATTGTGTATTTTGTACTATAAGTCATCTTGATTCCGACTGGCCACATTTCAAGTGCTCGACATGCGACTGGTGGTTACCGTGTTGGAGAATGCGGAGCTAGACCACGGGGAAAATTTTCAAAGGTGATGATTGACGACTCTTGAACTCCTCACCCACTTTAAGAGTACAAAAAGGAGAGGAGTCAAAGATCAAGGGAGCATTTGGGGAAATAATTTCTTCAGAGAAAGCTGTTTGTGCTTCTCACCTGTAACTGTCATGGTCTCATATCTAGTCTCCTGCCTTTAGACTTCCATCACTCCCTCTGCTATGCAGCCTACTCACTGACTTTGAGTCTCAACCTTGGTTATGCTCCGCTTCTCAAAATCCTGTCATCTGCAAACTTTTTAAGGTTCTCCATGGGACAGAAGAAGATGCTCCCCTTATTCAGTCCAAAGGTATCACAGTAGTAGTCACGGTGGGGTTTTTGATGGTGGTAATGGTGGGATAAGGTATGGCAGGGAGTGTACCTGTCTCAGAGGCTCCTGGGGCCCTTGCCCAGAAAGTACAGATGGAGTTTAGTTTGCTTGTAATAGGGGAAATCATACATTCTCAAGTAAAATGGATCAATTGGAAATGTTGAAATATCATTAGATTGTCTTTGGGTAAAAATAGCCCATCAACCAATCATCAAATGTATTCGGTGGAAAATATAAGAGATTAGATTGGGTGGTTTATTAATTCTAGAAATATTGTTTGAAACAGGCCCATGCTAGGGAGCCAGAAATACGACATATTAGTGACAGTCTCTGCCTTGGTGGAGTTTAGTTTATTATATATAAGCAAGATCTTATAGTGAAGTGGGACGGCTGTTACGGTAGAGGAAGTTCAAAGTGCTTCGATTGCTCACAGCACAGACAGCGTTTAAAGCCTTACAGTGTTGGGTTTCTAGCATTCTGGGATCACATCAGGAACCGTACATAGCCTTGGAAAGAAAATAAATATCAGAAGGCCCCAGACCCCAAAAGAAATAACAGCAACAGCATTATTTGGTATGAACATAATAAGGAAGATAAAGGGAAGAAAAGAGTGGAACTTTCTAATGATAAACAGGGAAAACAGAGTTACACTCCTCAATCATGAACAAAAAGGAATCAAAGAATTATCATTGGCTTTTTAAATCACTTATTGATCCCCCATGATGGGTATAAAACAGTCGTATTTTCCGGATAATGGTTAAAAATGGGTGTTAGTTTGCTGCAGCCCTTCTGTGGTGGTGGCAGGAATGTACCTCTGAGATTTCCAATAGCTCGGAGTGGGTTGACCAGCAGCCCCCGCACTGAGTTCTCAAATCCTGTAGAGCTGCTCCTCCCTGAGCTTGCCTCCTGGCCATGCTTCTGTAGGCTATTCCCAGGGATCAGAGTGTGGCAGGGATACTAAGGCGGACTTGGTTCCTAGGAGACCTGCGGCTTTTCAGATGGGTAACCGTAGCTCGACACCTTTCTGACAGCCTGCCAAATTTTCTTACAACTCCATGGCAGTCTGGAATGCTTCCACTAAACCTTCCTTCCTTCCTTTCCTCCCACATGGGGTTAGACCTATATTCCAGCCTTTCTGGAACCCTCCCATTTTCTTTTTTGTTTGTTTGTTTGAGACAGAGTCTCACTCTGTCGCACAATCTTGGCTCACTGCAACCTCTGCCTCCTGGGTTCAAGTGATTCCCCTAACTCAGCCTCCCAAGTAGCCTGGACTATAGGCACGTACCACCACACCCAGCTAATCTTTTTTATTTTTAGTAGAGACAAGGTTTCACCATGCTGGCCAGGCTGGACTTGAACTCCTGACCTCAAATGATCCCCCTACTTTGGTCTCCCAAAGTGCTGAGGTTACAGGGGGATTACAGCCTTGGGTCACCATGCCTGGCCCACGCTCCCCATTTTCTATCACCATTGCTTCCCTAATAAATTTTTGGCACATCTAATTCTGTCTGGTGTCTGTTCCTCGGAGGACCCAGACTAATGCACCTTCTCAAAGAATGTTCTAGAGGGGATTGGTAGATGTTTCTTGAGGCATCTTTTAACCTAGAAACCATTAGTGTTGTCTGGGCGGGTGCAGCAGTGGAGCGGTGCCAAGCCAGGCCATGGAGCATGGTGTCACACACATACCTGGTTCAAAGCTTGGCTCTTCCACCTACAGCTGTGTGATCTGTGGCAAGTTACTTAATCTCTGCTATCCTCAGTTTCCTCATCTGTAAAATGGGATACTCATTTTTTCCCTCACAGGTTTTCTGTGGGGACTAATTGAGACAATACGTATAAGGGCTTATCATAGCATCTAGCACATAGTGAGCTGGTTGGGGCTGGCTGCTAAGGGCTTTATTCTCTGCCCTTCACCACCAGCTCCCCGCTTTCCCTGAGATGAGAAGGGAGGAAACACAGTACAGCTGGTCATCTTTCACAGAGGCCCCTGGATGCACTACCCTTTAACACTGCCTAACAAGGTCCTACAGAGTTGTGCCTTTTGCTTCTTCCTCTGACCTCCTGTTAATGTCTCTCTCTTGGTTCTCATTGTGCAGAGTCCTGTATGGCTCTCAGTGGCTCTCTCCAGATCTTTTTCTAGGAACTTCCCCTCCCCATCCATGGGAGCTGCCACATTGGTGTGCTGTCCTTCTATCCTTTGGACACTATTGATTATTCAAGAGGTGGCACCTGTCTCAAAATGAGCCATCGATGTCATGGCCTCAGGAGTAGCTGAGACTGTGACACCTCAAGCTCTGAAGCCATGATTTCCCCTGGGTGAAAGGAGAAAGCTAGGCTATAGGAGATAAAAGAATGTGCCTGTCGTGTAAGAGAGGGAGAGATGGCAGAGGGAGAGAGATCTGACTGCATCCAAGTCTTTGGCTTTGGTTATTCCTTAGGTTTTGTTAGACATACCAGCATTCTCATCATCAACGTCCTGTTTGCCTAAGCTAGTTGAGTAGGTATCAGTCATTTGCAGCCCAGAGTTCTGACGAATGAAGACATATTTCGGTTCCATGTGTCTATCCTGCCTTCCCACCTTGACCATAAACCTTGCGGGAGCCTCTGCTACGTCTCTCATTCCACTTCTGCCCACAGTACCCGGAATAGTGCCTGGCCCCTGCAGCTGCTCCAGACAGATGTGCTGTCAACAATAAGGCTCAATCAAATCTTCTGCTCATGGAAGGTTTCTATATATTCCACACATGATGTCATAAGACCACTTTAAATCCACGCTTAAAGTTCCGGTTTAAATGTGCTAAAAATGTTCTGTGGCAAGAACTGTGGGTTCTTTTGGAAAAGAGCGTCTAGCAGGTATTTTGTAAGAGGCATGGTGGGGTTTCAGGTTAATGGGTGTTGCCAGGAGAATTACTGTCCTTAAAATGAAATGATGTTGCCACGCACCCTATCCTACCCTGGGCTCCCCCACATCCCGCCCCTTTGCTCCCCTGCTCCACCAAGCAGCCTATTTAAAAATGCAAACGTTGAAGAGGTCACTGAGACTGCAACCTGGATCCTCTGTGGCAGTAGATTTATAAGGGGCTTGATTCTTTCTCGAGGTCTTTCACATACAGTTTTCCATCCACTCATTATTAAGGTGTACAATCCGTGAGGGCAGATATTTGGTGTTTCCTACACAAGCTTGCATAGGCTGGGCTTTTCAATAAACATTTTGGACCCTGATTCTGCCAGTATTTATTATTTGCCTTCCTTGAGCCTGGCCCTGAGGTCCTTCTCATGCTTTACGTCAGAAACGCCATGACCCAGGATTTGCAATCCCACTAAACAGATGAACAAGCACACACAGACAGGTCGAGGAACTATGGCAGGCCACACAGCCAGTCCATGCTAGGCTTTGACTCCACATCTAGTTCTATTTCCACATACACAAGTAATAAATGACAGAGGAGCCTCATGGGTGAGATGCTCTTTCAAAAGAGAGGTAGGTGGAATGTATTTCTCTCAAATTGTGGAAAAAATCAGTCCCAACGAGTTTCCTCTTCCTGATTCTAGGGCTCAGACTTGGGTCAGAGGAGTGGGCAAAACTTAAGGGGGTGCCAAAAAAACTCAGTAATGAAGAGACATGATATTTTAATGTAGTATTAAAAAATAAAATTAATGAAAAAAAATCATTGATGACTCAAATACCAACATTTTAATTTAAGACAGGATCTGTTGACAGGGCCAGGAATAAGTGAGGGAAATTAGATGAACCATGCAGGTGTAGAGTAGACTGTGAAAGGTAGTGAGGACCTGGCCATGAGTTCATCAAAAGCCATTTTGTCTCTTGGCTTGAGGATGAACTACACGTCTCCTCCTCATTTGCAGTTAAGTGTGGTTAAGTTCTAGCTGATGGATTGTCAGTGGAATTAATGTAAGCTACTCTGGACCTGGCCATTAAAAATATCTAACATTCACTTTTTCATTCTTTTTCCCACTCCCAGCTTGATACAGATGAGCATGATGACCGTATATGCTCAGGGGTGAAAATGACAGAGCCACAAGATAAAAAGAACCTGGGAAACAGAATCACTAATGGAAAAGAGCAGCCCACTGGTCAGATTAAGCCCCCCTTTTAGGACTTTAAAAAGTCTTATGTTGTGTTAATCCACTGAGATTTGGGGGGTTTTATACTGCAGAAGCCAGTATTACTTTAACTAATATAGAACTTGTTACCAGAAGTGGGGTGCTGCTGTTACAAAAACCTAAAATACATGACGTTGACTTGATGGTCAGGTGGCAGGCAGCAAGGAAAATGGGTTTGGAGCTGGAATTATGGAAGGCCGTGACATACAGGGGCAAATCATTTGGTGAAACTGTCACCTGTGATAACTTGGAAGGCAGACCAGGTGCGTCCTGAGCCTGTGGCATTAGGGCAACACCATTGGAAAGAGTCAAAGCAATAGTATGAGTTAGATTTTCCTTTCTGCTTTTGCAGTGTGTTACCGAAAGGAGATGAACTCAAGAGTGACTTGGCTGGTTAGTCTTAAAACACCTCTGGAGTCCCTGAACGTGCACAGAAGAAAGCAGCTACGAAACTTACAGAACCTTAAAGAAGGGAGTATTCTACAAAACGCACTTCAGATGGGGCTGCAGAAGATAATCAGCAAGGAGAAACTTCTGAAAGCCAAGTCAGGAACCACAGAAAGTAATGAGAGTGGCAGATTCTCCCAGAGAGCAGAGTCAGCATGTAATTAGGAGTACTTCTCCACTGTAAGGGTGAGTATCTCTCCTTATTCCTCTAAATTATGGTAGCAGGTTGTTTAGGCCATTTTCTTTGCACCCCTTGCTGGGTTGTGTGCTCCTTGAAGGCTGGCGTGGTGCTTAATGTGTTGGTCAGTGTGATGAGGTTTGCATTTCACCTTGCACCAGCAACAGTATAACCTTTTCTGCAACACAGTACACATCAGGAGTTTTTAAAATGCTTATACCTGTGAGCCCAGTAATCCCATGTCTAGAAATCTAGTCTGATGAAATAATCTGATATGTAAATACAGATTTAAACATAAAGATATCTAACAAAATATTATTTAAATGATAAAAATTGGATATTACCTAGATATCTAATAGTGAATTAAATAAATGATTTAGGAAATTTGTAGTTTTTATAGGGTGCAATAATATTTATCCATTCACTTTTTTCTTTGCATAGAAAGTTTTTAATGACTCAGGGAAATGCTTATGATGCAAAATTGTGTATATACTAAGACTTCAAGTATGTACAAGACATATGCACAAAAAAAATGCTGGAAGGAAATGTGTTACAATGCTACTGGTGATTGTGTGGAGAATTATAGGGTTTACTACAGATAATATCTTTGAAGTTTTCTGTAACACAATGTAGATTTTCCACAAAGGTCATGGATTGCTTTTCTAATTAAAATACAACATCCTACCTTAAAAGAGAGGAACTTGATGATGTGTCAAAGTCTTCTTACACCTGCTGTTCTTCCTGTTCCAACATCGGGCTTGATGTGCTGGAGGCAGCATTGGCCTGATGGAGACCTGAGTTCTAGATGAATTTGCTATGTGACCTTTGGCCTCCCTTGAGCCTGTTGTCCCGTTTTTACAAAGAAGGGGCTGCATGGAATAATATTGAACCGGCCTTTCCAGTTCAAAAAGTCTTCGTACAAATGTGCTGAATCACTCTCTAGTTTTATCGTTCTTTTTCATTCCTGGAGGTAAAACCAACCTCAAAATCTTGGAGCCTGATAGACTTTGAAATTGGACCTCATTTTAATTCTCAAGTTTTTAGCATGAGAGCAACATTCAATATGGTTCTGAAATATCTCATGCAAAAAAGTGCCAGAGTCATAGACTGAAATATTTATTTGAATATAAATGAACTCAGATTTGCCAAAATACGTTCCCCCTGTTGTCATGGACACAAATGCCTGACTTTCTGATTTGCATTTCTTTTCTAATGGGTACAATATGTTTCAGCTCCTCATTGGTGCTGGGATTGGATTTGAGAAACTCACCCTTCTGTGAGCTCCCCAAAATGTCAGCCAGTGGGGACCTTTTCTGCCTTTGATTCTGCCTTACCTAGCCAGCTGGAAGTAAGTTTACACCTCTGTGGGGTCAGAGTAGGAGCTCAGAGAGCTCCCGACTCCTCCCTGACAGCTTCCCTTGGAGGTACAAGTAGTGAATTTTGGAGTGCCAGGGGACCTTCCACCAACCGCCTCTCTGGGCCTCTTTTCCAGCCCAGACCCTCTCCCACCTCTTGGGAAATTCATCTTTGCTCTCTGGTTCTGTAACAGTAAAGGTTGCAGGATTTCTTCTTGTGTAGACATTTCTGATTCCTGCCAGCATCTGCTCCTTCTCCTGCATGCTCCCTCTTGATCCGAAGTTACCATCTGTCCCTTTCTCTAAACTCACATCCTCAGAATCACGTTCCACTTACATTTCCCTTTTCCTCTTCACCTCAAAAACAGACAATCTCCAAAGCCTGCCGATTCTGCCTCCTGATGACCCCTCTGCCTTAGTGGAGCCTTCTTCCAATAAGTTTTCCATGTAATGGGGATAAAACTCTAACGGGTTCCTATTACTTTGCTTAAAATTGTTTAATGGTTTGACCCTGATATTAAGATAAAGTCTAAAATATTTATGATGACTTGTGAGGACTTGCCCACCTCCCGCCCCCCTGTTCCGGGCTCGCTGCATTCCAAGTGCATGGACCAGCTTTGTGTTTTCCGCTGTGCCGCACTCCTCCCCACCTCCAGGTCTGTGTACATGCTGTCCCTTCCACCCAAAACACCCTCCTCCTGCCCCTTGAGCAGACACTTCTGTTCAGGCTTCAGGACTCAGCTTCAACGTCACAAGTTCAGGACAACCTTCTCTGCCATCCCCAGGAGATCATCTATTGCCCTGATATGTGTACTCACCCCCCCACCCCTGGCTGGGCTTTTCCTCCATAGCCTGTCATACCTGGAATTAAATACTTATTTAATGTTCATCTTTTCTGCCCATCTGTGAGCTCAAAGATGGCCAGGATCATGTCTATTCAGTTTGCCAATGTCTCTCCAGCCCCTTACTGGTGTCAGAGATGTGGTAGGTGTGAAATAATTATTTGAATGACAATGAGTTCTTCAGATTAGTCATCAGAATAAATTTCTAAATAAAAAATGTGACTGTATAAGCCTGCAAGCCACAACTCTCCCCTCCCTTGAAGCAAACCAAGTAACTCAAAGCTTATCCTTGAGTTCATTGCTGATCAAAAGCAAAAAAAAGGCCAAGTTCCCTCGTGTCACACACGAGGCCTGCTGCATCTGACATCCAGCCTGTCTTCCCAGCCTCACTCTTCATACTCCTGCCTGGACTCTCTGTGCCCCAGGCTCATGCAGCCCCTGAGAACCCCCGACCCCATGTGGCTGCTGTGCTCGGGGCCTTGAATCTAACTCCTGGGTTCTTTTCCCCTCCTCTCTGTGTGGTGAACTTCAACACACTCTTCAAAACCTGGCTCAGACGAAGGAACCAAGGCCTTCATCCTCCTCTGAGAAGCCTCCACTGTCACCCAACCAGCTCATCCAACCCTGCTTGGCTGTATTATTCATGTAGAAGTCCCTTTCTCTAAACTCAAATCCTCAGAAGTCTGTGGTCTCTTTCATCCTCTTGCAAATCTTTTTAGGACAGGAGCCCCAGCTGCTTCTCCCGGTACCACCTGTGCCCAGCACAGGGGTGAGCCCACAATGTAGTGAGAAAATACTTCCATGCCCTGCCCATAGTTCCTCTCTGCTCAGAGATGGGAAAGAACTCTACCTCCCTTCATGCCTGGGGGTTGCCCCTGCTCGAATCCCTCCCTAGTCATGCCCCTTCCACGGGAGGAGATGTTGATAGTCGGAGTGAATAGAGTAAGGATATTCTCTGGAACAGATCGTACTAGTGGGTGGGCGTCTGTATCTTAAAGGCAGGAACAGAGGCTCTGTGCCTCCTCCACCTGTTAGTCCAGCCAGGCACCCCACCCTGGATGCAGCTTCTGGGCCTGAGCCCAAGAGGGTAAAATCATGCGGGGGTTGCTCTGAGGGTCTCACCATCTTAGGTTCAGGAGCACTGGGTAAGAAGCCTTGCACAGACCTCCTGGCAAAGCTTTACTGCTTATCTCAGATTTATCCAGAGAGCCCTGCCTGTGGTGGTGGCGGTGGTGGTGTGGGGTGAGGAAGGATGCTGGATGCATGACTAGTTGCTAGTAATAAAGAGCTGCTTCATTTTCCAATGAAGGCTAGTACACCTAGTGTGTGTGTTTCACATAGGACACCTAGTGTGTGTGTTTCACATAATCAACCTAGTGTGTGTGCTTCGCTAGCCAGGTCCTCTGACCCACAGCAACTGTCTCATGACAATTGAGAATGTGCATTCTTGATTCAGAGTGCCTGGGCTCAAATCCCAGCCTGCTACTTGCTCATTGAGTAACTTCAGACAAGGAACTAGGCCTCCATTTCCCCATCTGAAAAATCAGGAACCAAAAGTCCCTACCTCACAGGGCGAAATAAGAACCTCTGAGCACAATGCCTGGCACGCGGGAAGCATCTGTAACACTTCGGGATCCTGGTTAGGGCACTGGAGTGTAAGCTGTCTGAGGGAAGGAATGTGTCTGTTTTGTTCAGGGCAGTATTTCTCATGTCTGGAACTGAGCCTGACACATAGTGGGTGCTTAATGAATGCTTATTGTATGAATTATTATTGTCGCTATTGTTAATAATGTGTAGGAGGTGGTCAATGAAGCTTTTTTGTTTTTGAAACTGAGTCCTGCTCTGTCGCCCAGGATGAAATACAGTGGCACAATCTCAGCTCGCTGCAACCTTTGCCTCCCGGGTTCAAGCAATTCTCTTCCCTCAGCCTCTTGAGTAACTGGGATTACAGGCATGCACCACCATACCTGGCTAATTTTTCTGTATTTTTAGTAGAGACGGGGTTTCACCATGTTGGCCAGGCCGGTCTCGAACTCCTGACTTCAGCTTCCCAAAGTGCTAGGATTACAGGTGTGAGCCACTGTGTCTGCCCTTCATAAAGCTTTTAAAGTGAAGCAACGGATGCATGAATGTCGCACCAAAGCCAGGCTTCAGTATGCAAGCTCACTGACAGAAGAGTCTATTTTAATTAAATATATGGACTCAGACCAAGGAGAGCTGTACTTTGCTTTTATCTGAAATGTCTGCAGAATTTTCCAGGTTTGAACAGCACTGGCATTTTAGAACAGTTGCGTGGTGGGAATAGTGTCATTCATTCATCCCCCAGGACTCCTCCCTGTCTCAAGTGCTCTTCTGGGTCCTGCAGACACAGACAAACCAGGCACTGTTCCTGCCTCAAGGAGCTCCAGGTTCACAGGTGAGAGCTGAGGTAACACCTGGAGAATGGACTCAGGTATCCACCACATGAGGTTCCAACTCCAGCTCTGTCCCTTACTTGGTGAATTCCGTGAGGATGCCCCTCCTGTACCTTGAATGACACAGTTGGACTAGACTGGTAGTTGTCAACTCTTTAGAGTAGAGAAACCCTTTGTTTCATCAGCAAGGTAGAAGCAGAGGGTATAAAGCAGATGAAAAGCAAGCTGAGAGAGGAAGGGAGGTGGGCTGTGTCAGCCCATTCAATCCCTGGGGGCTCCTGAGAAACCCAAGAATTTGAAGACTGGAGAACAAAGGACCCATCGGCATTATTTGTTATTCTGAGATAATGCATCGTAAGTGGTTCTGTTCTGTATTATCCAAGGAGGCTTTTTGTTTTTGTTTATTTAACTTCTATTTTAGAATAATTTATGTTTACAGGAAAACTGTGCAATATCACAGAAAGAGTATCCATGCCGCGGGGCACACCCAGGCACTTAGAGACCCTGACCCACCGGGGCTTCTATGTAACATCTAATATAAGTATGGGACAGTTGTCACAATTAATTAACCAACCCGTATGGCTACCTTATTGTGAACGAAAGTCCACGCTTTATGCAGATTGCCTTAGGTTTCCTCCAGGGTCCTTTCTCTGTTCCAGGGCTCCATCCAGGACACCACGTTGCTTTTAGTACTCATGTCTCTAACTTAGCCCTTTTTGGCTGTGACAGTTTCTATCTTAGTTCAGACGGACTGGGTGACTTAAAGAACACACATTTGTGTCTCAATTCTAGGGGCTGGAAAGTTCAAGATCAAGGTGTGGGCAAATGTCTGGGAGGGCTCGCTTCCTGGCTTGCAGATGGCCGTCTTCTCATTGTATCCCCATGTAGAGGAGGAGCAGAGGGTGAGAGCAATCTCCTCTTATAAGGTCACTAATCTCATTCAGGAGGGCTCCATCCTCATGACCTAATAGCCTCCCAAAGGTGCCACCTCCGAATACCATCACATTAAGGGTTAGGATTTCAACATATGCATTTTGTGGGGACATAGATGTTCAGTCCATAATGGTTTCTTAGGCTTTCCTTTTTTTAATGACCCTGACAATTTTGAGGGGTGCCAGTCAGGTATTTTGTAGATCATCTCTCAATTGGGATTTGTCTGATTTTTTCCCCTCATTATTAGACTGGGATTATGGGTTTTAGGGAGAAAGACCACCGAGGTAAAGTACTATGCTCCTCGCGTTCTATCAAGGGTACACACTATCAACATGACATCCTGCTGATGTTGATCTTGATCACCTGGCAGAGGTAGTATTTGTCAGGTTGCTTTAGCGCAGTTTGTCTTTTTTTTTGAGACAGAGTCTTGCTCTGTTGCCAGGCGCCAGGCTGGAGTGCAGTGGTGCGATCTCGGCTCACTGCAACCTCCGCCTCCCGGATTCAAGCAATTCTCCTGCCTCAGCCTCCAGAGTAGCTGGGACTACAGGCACATGCCACCATGCCCAGCTAATTTTTGTATTTTTAGTAGAGACAGGGTTTCACCATGTTGGTAAGGACGGTCTCGATCTCTTGACCTTGTGATCCACCCGCCTTGGACTCCCAAAGTGCTGGGATTACAGGCGTGAGCCACCATGCGCAGCCACACAGTTTGTCTTTATTCCCCCTTTCCATATTGTACCCTTTGGACAGAAGTCATTATACACAGCCCACACTAAGGGCTGAGGAGTTCTGCTGCGCCTCCTTGAGGGCTGAGTATCTACATCCATAATTTGGAATTCTTCTGCAGGGGATGTTTGTCTCTTCTCCATTTATTTGGTCACTTATTTATTTATCTTAGTACATTATAAAATATATATGTATTTTATAATCTGAGTTATGATGCAATATTATTTTATATATTTTGTTTAAACTGTATCCAAGGGGATTTGGTTCCAGAAGGACTCAGATATTAGATGGTCATGCCCTAGGAGAGAACCACAGTAGGGAGACAGAGTGCTGGTGTGAGAGGGTGGGCAGGGACGGTTAGTTGTGGGAGACCTTGACTCCATCTGCACTTTGTGCTGTCACAGGGTCCCTTGCAGCTGCTGCTGAGGACATTTTGGGAAAGTAGGAAAGAGGAAGTACCCCTCCCACCCCTACTCACTACCCTTGAAGAATTAGAAAAGAATTTGACAAAGCAAGGCCAACAGGGCTGGAGCCTACCTCTGTTCCCCTGAGTGGTTCTGATGACAGGATTTAAGGGGGCAGCCACGTGTGCTCACATTATCTCCTGTTTCTTGTGCCACATATCGAAAGCTTCTCTAGTCAACTGGGGAGCCGGACAAAAGAAAACCTTGATGGTTTCACCTGCATGTGTACCTTAAAAGCATGTGCTCCTTAGTGGAAGAGAACAGAAGTGTGCGGGTGCATGTGTGTGTGGGCGAAGGCCCTTCCCGACGACTCAGGGTGTCTGCCGAGGGCACAGCAGAACCGCTGAGAGGGCTGTTGGAGGCAGGAGGTCCAAGGAGGTCCAGTGCCAGAGACTGCCCTTTCATCAACTGGCCAGGGGACACTGGGAAAGATGACCTGCCTCACATATCTCTGGGTATTGCTTTTCTCACCTGTGAAATATGGGAGTTGGCCAGGTGCTGTGGCTCATGCCTGTAATCCCAGCACTTTTAAAGGCCAAGGCAGGTGGATTGCCTGAGGTCAGGAGTTTGAGACCAGTCTGGCCAACATGGTGAAACCCCTTCGCTAGTAAAAATACAAAAAAATTAGCCAGGCGTGGTGGCAGGGGCCTGTAATCCCAGTTACTCAGGAGGCTGAGGCAGGGGAATTGCTTGAACCAGGGAGGTGGAGGTTGCAGTAAGCTGAGATTGCGCCACTGCACTCCAGCCTCAGTGACAGAGTGAGAATCTGACTTAAAAAAAAAAATGTGGGAGTTAGGAGCAAAGAATATAAATAGCAGCAACAAGGCCAGTGATAGCGCTGTCTGTATGGGTTCTTACTGCATAGTAGGTGCTGTGCTAAGTGCGTTACATGCACCATCTCATTTAATCCCCACAACAAACCCAGGAAGTCAGAGTTCTTGTCCTCATTTCACAGCTGATGAAACAGGCTCAGAGAGTTGACTGTCTGGTAGAAAAGAACACAGTCAGTAGCAGAGTTGAAGTTTGAATCTTTCTGTTTGTTTTGCTTTTGAGACAGGGTCTCACTTTGTTGCCCAGGCTGGAGTGTAGTGGCATGATCACAGCTCACTGAAGACTCAACCTCCCGGGCTCAAGCGATCCTCCTGCCTTAGCCTCTGCAGTGGCACTGACTACAGGTGCATGCCACCACACCTGGCTCATTTTGTTAATTTTTTGTAGAGATGAGGTTTCACCATGTTACACAGGCTGGTCTTGAACTCCTGCGCCCAAGCAATCATCCTGCCTTGGCCTCCCAAAATGCTGGGATTACAAGTGTGAGCCACTACCCCCAGCCGTTTTTATAAAAGTTGTGGTAGAGGCCGGGCACGGTGGCTTATGCCTATAATCCCAGCTCTTAGGGAGGCAGAGGTGGGAAGATAGCTTGAGCCCAGGAGTTTGAGACCTATTTGGGCAATATAGCGAGATGCCCTTCTCCACAAAAAGGAAAAAAAAAGAGAGAGAAAACAAGTGTAATTCCCCTTAAATTGTGGTAAAATATATGTAACATAAAATTGCCATTCTAACCTTTTTTTTTTAGAGATGGAGTCTCGCTTTGCTGTCCAGGCTGGAGTGCAATGGTGCAATCTCGGCTCACCGCAACCTCCGCCTCCCGGGTTCAAACAATTCTCCTGCCTCAGCCTTCTGAGTAGTTGGGATTACAGGTGCCCACCACCATGCCCAGCTAATTTTTGTATTTTTAGTAGAGATGGGGTTTTACCATGTTGGCCAGGCTAGTATTGATCTCCTGTCCTCAGGTGATTCCCTGCCTCATCCTCCCAAAGTGCTGGAATTACAGGCGTGAGCCACTGTACCCAGTCCCATTCTAACCATTTTCAAATGTACAATTCAATGGCATTAAGTATAGTCATCTTGTTTTGCAGCCATCCCTGCCATTCATCTTCAGAACTTCCTTGTCATCCCATATTGAAACTCTGTAGCTGAGAAACAGTAACTTCCCATGGCCCCCTCTCCCACGCCCTGGTAACTACGGTTCCTTTCTAGGTCTGGGGCTTCTCCGAGTGCAAATGCAGGTACTGGTGCAGATCTCCTGGGCTTGAATCCTGTGCCACTCAGACAATTTTGTCCATGTCTGTGCCTCTACTTTCTCATCTGAAAACTGGAGAAAGTCATACCATTTGCCAAGAGAAAGGAGGCTCTGTTATCTGAGAGATGGTCCTTGAAGGAAAACCCTCAGAGGGAGCTGAGACAGCCTTAGGATGCAGATGCAGACAGTTCAAGCCCATTAATTCAGACCTCACTGGTTTGGAGTCTGGCATGATTTGAAGCCAGTAAAACCAGGCTTCCTTTTCACTACTAATGAGCATAAACAAGATTAGGTGGGGAAGTGCAAGGAAACTAAGGCAGGCCATTGTTATCATAATATTGCAAGGGAATGTTAATTCACACCAGCACATGAACTCTTCTCAACTGCTTGGAGGCTGCTGTTTATACATCCACAGTGTGCTAATTACATGCCTGCTTTCTCAAAGTGGACTCCCTGGGTCTAGTCTGTTAGCTCTTACTGGGAGAACTTTTTACATTTGAAGGCTGTTAGAGTGCTCTTCTGTAAAATATTCTGTATGATTCAGACTTTTCACTATACTTTGGCATTCACCAACCAGTGAATGATGTGTGTGCCCCAGCACTGTGCCGGGGATTAGGGAAATGGAATGACGCAGGAAGGAGGGGCAGGCTTGGGGAGAGGCAGGCAGAAGCTACTGGGGAGCTGAGGAGAGAGCCTTCAGGGCATGGAGGTGCCTGGGTGAAGGCTTCTCAGAAGGAAGTGAAGGCTGACTTTGGTGTTGAAGGGTGGAGGGTTCAGCTCACAGCCCACCTGTCCTCACCCCACATGTCTGTCTAGCTCCCTTTCATTACCTTGCCCCACCTTTCATATGATGCTCAGCTGTCAAGTCAGAGCCCAAGGACCAGCTCCTGCGGGTAGCAACACCCTTCAGGTGGCTGGGCCCAGGAAGCCGAGGCACTGCTCCTGCTTTGAATTCATAGGACATGATGTTAAGGCAGGGTGGTAGGGCAGCAGTTCGCAAACCCGGCCACAACTTAGGATCACCTGGCAAGCTTAAAGCCAAACCAAACTAATAGATTCCTGGGTCTCTTCCCAAACCAATTACATAAGTAGGAGAGAATCACAGTGATAGGGCTCACCGCTTACACTGCTCAGAGGGATGCTTAACTCCAGTATCCTGTAGATGGCTATCAGACTGTTCTGTGTTTTTGTGGCTTTTCCCTCATTATGAGTATAAGTAATTCATTACTTAAGTCAGCCAGCCTTTACTGAGCATCTACTTAATACCAGGCATGGAACTGTAATCTGCAGATTCAAAGACAGATGGCATAATCCTGCACTCAAGGACTTCATGGCTCGGGTGAGGGAATTGGAAAGAGGAGTGTTCTGTGGGGCCAATGCTATCCTGAGGAGGGAGCACGGAGCCAGCTGTGGGGAGTCGCAGCTTGGAGAGGATGGGGACCATTTCCTAAAAGAGGTCCAGGACAGCCCTGGACAGAAAGTAAGGCCTTTCCAGGCCTAGAGGAGGGAAGGGACTTTGGGGCAGAGGGAACAGAAAGTGCAAAGGCTAAGACGTGTGAAGATGCTTGTGAATGTCTTGCTCTGCGTCAGGTGCTGTGTTGAGAAGCACTTTACATTTATGAACTGTTCCTAATCCTACAAGGTAAGAACTATTTTCATCTCCAATTTACAAATTAGGAAACTGAGGCATAGGGAGGTCAAATGACATGGGTAAGGTCACATAATCAGTAAGCAGAGATTGAAACCAAGTTGTAGCCGATCCAAAGCAAGAACTTGTCACAGGAACACGGCTGGGGGCGTGTGTAACGGCAGTAATTATCATGACACAATCTTCTATTTGCTGATGATTTATATGGTGCTCATTTCTAAAACACACTTCTCTTTTTTTGTGGCCAACAAATCCTGGCTGGACAGGCCTGCAGTGAACTCTTCCTCAGCCCTCTGAAGCCAGATGGTATAGAACAGTGGCTGGAGGCTCTGGACTGGTGGCAGGGTCAGGTGGAACTTCTGTTTGGGACTCTAGCTCTGAGGGGGGCTGCGTCACACTGTGAGTGTCTGGAGTGCAGATGGCATTGTTTAGTATCTTCCTGGGCTTCTGTGGTCAAAGGTTGAAGAGTGTCATTAATTTGGACAAACTCATTTTGGTGCCAGCTTTGGGTCTCCAGCTAATAACCCACAGTTTCACTGAGGTTTTCCATGGTTGAGACACTGTGGGCATGTCTTTTGGTAAAAAATTATATTCTTACAGAACAGCTAAGAGATTATTTTTGAAAAGTACTCTGGACGATGAAAACTCAATTCCTTGTTAGGACAGTAAGTGACAAGCTCATAAGGACAATGGGAGTAGGAAGTCTGCTGTGTCCTAGAGCTCAGTAGGAGGTCACTGATGTTTCCTAACACCAGTTTTGAGGGACACGGGCCTCTTGGCATTAAAACAGAGCTCAAGTGGCAAGTGCTAATCACATGTTACACTGACAAAAGTTAAGACTTGTTTAAAATACACGTCTCTGGGAATCTTCTCTTGCAGAACCAAATAAACTAATTTGAGGAACAGGCCCAGTCTGTGTTAAACATAAAGAGGATGGGAGAAGTAATTAAAGAGGAGGGGCAGGATTTATCTCAGTGCCTGGAGCCTTGGAGCCTTGGTTTAACACAACGTGACAGCCTCTGATGTTTATACTGAGATGGGTTGAGAATGCGTCCACTCCACAGAATGCAGTGGGGAAATTAGATTAGCGAACATCCCAGGACTGTGATTCTGATAGAGGGCTGAGCTAGATGGTCCATGAGTGAGGACTAGAAAAAGGAGTCCCTTTTGGGAGGAAGCAGGTCTGAGGGTGCCCAGCTTGGCCAGCATGGGTGGCTGATTTTTTTGTTTTCCTTGCTCCACTGGCCAGGGGCCTTCATGAAACCTACACGCCTATGCCTTGTAGTCCTGTTTGCAGGGACCTTGTTGTTGAGGTTGGGGCCTTTGAGTTTGACACCCCCTCCTTCAGGAGGGTCATCTGAAGTTGACCTGGGAGCCAGACAGACCTGTGTTTGAATCCTAGCCCTGTCCATTGCTGGCTTTATTTTCTCATTTGTAAATTGGGAGTGGTCAGTACCTACCTCACCAGGTTGCTGTGAGAATAAGCCCAGTGCCTGTCACTCAGCAGGTGCCTGGCAAAAGATAATGTTAGAAGGATGTCCCTGTCTTAGAAGGAGTTCACAGATGAGCTGTTTTAAAAGTATAGGTTTTATTATTATTCAAGTATAGGGAGGACAACAGATCAGGAAACCATTGCCATTAAAAAGATAGTTTATTACTCACAGGTCCCAAGAGGAGGGGGCACACCACACCACACAGGGCTGTGCTGGGGAACACCAGGATCTATCTGTCATGCTGAAGGAGTGAGGCGGGGCAGAGGGGAGCCTTGGTTGTGGTTTCCATGGGAACAGGCACAACAGGGTAAGTAGCCTTAGGATTAGCTAGTTTGAATAATTTCAGTGGGCTCTGGGGGATTGGGGCTGTTTGGAGTTTTCTGGTACCTGGCCCCGGGTGATTATGGCCTGGAGTATAAGAGCACTGTGAGAGCCCAAGGAAGGGGGTGTCTGGGGGATGTGGGCTTTGGATTCGTTGTTTTGTTGCGAAAGACTTCCATGGAAGGGAGTAGTTTGCTGTCTCTAGGAATTCACTAGCTCTGAAAGGGACAGTCTCTCCCCAGTTAGCAATGCCCCAGATGTCAAAGAATTAAGAATACAGAAAATAGGCTGGGTATGGTGGCTCACACCTGTGATCCCAGCACTTTGGGAGGCCAAGGTGGGCAGATCACCTGAGGTCAGGAGTTCTGACCAACATGGTGAAACCCCGTCTTCCTGAAAATACAAAATTAGTTGGGTATGGTGGCAGGCACCTGTAATCCCAGCTACTCAGGAGGCTGAGGCAGAAGAATTGCTTGAACCCGGGAGGCAGAGGTTTCAGTGAGCCAAGACCACGCCATTGCATTCCAGCCTGGACAACAAGAGTGAAACTCTGTCTCAAAAAAAAATGCAGAAAATAAAAAATATATAGTTATTGTAGTGAAGAAAGCAGATGAGTAGATCAGTAATTCCTGCGGACGATGGTGAGGGTTCCATTCAGTGATGGATACAGAGAATTGAGGAAGCAGAAGCCTCCTGACAGAGGCTGTGAACTGATTCGGGGCCAGGAGGGTGATGTGGGAGGGGCTTTCCCAACAGATCAGCCACAAGTATGAAGTCCAGTATTGTGAGCAGATTTGGCCTGATGGACGACAATTGTGTGTGACTGATGTGTTGGGACCAGGGGAGGTGTGGCATGGTAGAGAGGACATGTCTGCAGAGGTCGGCTGGGGTCTATTCATCAAAGGCCTTGGATGCTCTGACAAGGAGTCTGGAATTGATCCCATAGGAAACTGTGTGTGTGTGTGTGTGTGTGCGTGCACGCATGTGTGTATGTTGTGAGTGTGTTGCAGTGGAAATATCCCGCGCAGGTGATTGCCCTGGCCCAAGTTCTGCTGTCAGCAAATTCATTTGACAGTGGGTGTGGGTCTTCACTGTGCTTCTCAACCCTGAGGGCACATTTGACTCACTTTTGAGCACCCGAGGAGCTCTGTAGGAATATTGAAGCCTGAGCCCACTCCCCAGACCAGTGACATCAGAATCTCTAGAGGTAGCACCTGGTAACTGACAGGGCTTTAAAAGTTCCCTAGCTGTGGTGGTTTAAAAGAGTGACCTTAAACTGCAGATTGCACCCCATCGATGGGTTGTGAAATCACTCTACTCTGCTGGGGCCAGCATTTTTACAACAAATAAAGCATATTAGAATACTAAATAACCAGAATGCATCAAGTGCCATCGGGTGAAACTTTTGCTTAGTTATGCATATATACATCTATATACACAGATGTGTGTACTGTGTGGTGGTATGGAATGTATTTCATACCTGTGAGAGGGGGTCTTGGTCAAATGTTTGAAAGCTCCTGGCCTAGGAGAGAGAAGGTGGAATCATTCCCACTCAGTGGCCAAGGCTACGGGCCTTGCTCAGAGAGTCTATGCTCTTGTATAGCTCCCCTACCAGAGGGCAGGGGCTGTGCTTTGGTTGTCTCCATGCTCCTCTACCTCAGCCTGGCACAGCCATGTGGCTGGATAGGAGCAGTAGAAGCCAAGAGGTGGCAGTGATTGGTGGCCAGTGAGAGATATCTCATCTTTTTTCCCCCTCAGTTCTGTCTGTAAGAAACCATGGACCCAAGGACTGAGCATTCCAAGAGACCTTCTTGAGAAGCACACCAGGGCCTGAGACTGGCAACATCACCAGGGAATCATTTGGAGTCACCTCTTGTGTGCCAGGCAAGATCTTAAGTGTCAGGTACTGAGCCAGGCATGGTAAACCCATTTCCTATGGCTGCACAACAAGTCACTACAAATTGAGTGGCTTAAGAAAGCACAGAGTTATTCTCTTGCTGTTCTAGAGGCCTGAAGTCCAAAATAGGTCTTATTTGTCTATAATCAAAGTGTTGGCAAAACCATATTCCTTTTGGAGGCTCTTTGGAAGAACCTGTTTCTTTGCCTTTCTGGCTTCTGGAGGTTGGCTGTCTTCCTTGGCTTGTGGCCCCTTCCTTCATCTTCAAAGCCAGCAGCGTTGCATCTTCAAATCTCCCTCTTTGACTCTTGCCCTTTCTCCTCCCTCTTGTAAGAATCTTTGTGATTATCATAACCCAGACAATCCAGGATTGTCTTCCAATCCCAAGATCCTTAACTAAATCCCACCTGCAAGGTGCTTTTTGCCATGGAAGGTAACATATCCCAAATTCCTGGATATGGGATTTAGATGTAGGCGTCTTTGGGGAACCATTATTTTGCCTACCACAATACCTCTCTGTTTCCATTTTTTTTTTGTTTGCAATGCTTATGTCTCCATTGGACTGCAAGCTTCTTGAGGATGAGAATTTTGTAACGTGTGTATCCTTGTCATGTAGCACATTGCTTAACACTGCAGCTGCTGGCAAACACTGGCCACTGAGCAAATATATCTTGACCTCTTCATCTGTGGATAAGATCACAGGTGTCTAGAAATGTGAATGGCCTGGTCAAGGTTTTATAGATCTAGTGGCAGAGCTGGATTCAGAACCCAGGTCATCTGAGTCTTTCAATTTTTACACCTAAACAGACGGTGGCCCAAATTCCATCAGTGAACAACATATCCTATCCCATCCCCCTGGGCTGACACTGACATTTCTCCAAATCCTGCTGGCTGTGATTGCTTATCCATGTATAGTACAAGGAAGAGTTCAAGCTATGGAACCCATAAGACCTAGGTTTAAATCCTGGTTTTGATATGGGAGGTGGACAGACAAGTGCTGGGTAGAGAAGGGCAGGGTCCCTGGCAAGGGCTCCACCCTCAGGCCTGTGCCCATAGGCCTAAGTGAGAACAGGAACTCCTGGTTTTGCACCCAAATGTTGCATTTTCTAAGACCACTGTGGCCTGCCACGTGCCCCATCCTGTGCCCATATAAACCCGAGACCTCAGCAGGTACAGACACAAGCAGAAAATGTTGAGCAGGCACAGGTGCCAGCTGACCAGCAGACCAGTGACAGTGGAATGACGTGGCAGAGAAAGAGTGAAGAGAAAAGACATCTGGACACCAAAGGGAGTTCAGCCCAGGGGTTGGGGGTGGTGGGGCAGTAGAACAGTCCAGCTGCTGGGTGACCCGACTCCAGGGGACCACCTTCCCACTCTATCCCCCACTTCTGACTCCCCATCTGAGAGCCACCTCCACCACTCAATAAAACCTTGCACTCATCCTTTGAGTCCACATATGATCCAGTTTTTCTGGTGCACTGAGCAAGAACTCGGGGTACAGAAGGCTGTCACACTGGCCCTCTGCCCTTGCGATAAGGCAGAGTCTATTGAGCTAATTAACACAAGCTGTCTGCAGACAGCAAAGCTGAAAGAGCACACTGTAACACATACCCACCTGGGCTTTGGGAGTCACAGACACTCACCCCTAGATACTGCTGTGAGGCTGGATCCCAAAAGCCCTCCCCACAGCCTCTGCACCTGCCTGTCTGCATGCTTCCTCCAGGGGGGTGAGCATTGGGGCAACTGAAGAAGCGAGCCACACCCATTGCACATAGTGTGAGGGGGATAAGAGAACTCTCCCGTTTCAGTTTCACCTGGTAACAGTTAGATATTGTTGTGTAACAAGCCACCAGTAGAAGCCAGGGTTCTCCAGAGAAACAGAACCAATAGGATATCAATAGCGCACGCGCGCACACACACACACACACATATATATATTCCCGTAATAAGCCAATTCCTATGATATTTATATCTTCTCATATTTATTTATCTGTTATTTATTTATTATAGAAATTGGCTCACAACATGATTATGGTGGCTGAGGTCTCACAATATGCCATCAGCAAGCTGGAGCACAAGGAAGACCAGTAGTATAAATCAATCCTACTCTAACAGCCTGAGACCCAGGGAGCCTCTGGTGTAAGCCCTGAAGGCTGAAGGCTCAAGAACCAGGAGCTCTCGTGTCTGAAGGTAGGAGAAGACAGATGTCCAGCTCAAGAAGAGAGTAAATTTTTCTTTCTTTGCCTTTTTAAATTCTATTTGGGCCATAAACAGATTGAATGATGTTCACCCACCTTGATGAGGTTGATCTTTGCTCAGTGTACTGATTCAAAAGCTAATCGCTTCTGAAAATGCCCTCACAGACACACCCATAAATAGTGTTTAAGCAGATATCTGGGCATCCCTTAGCCAGTTAAGTTGACACATTAAATTAACTGTCACACTAAGTCAAAACCTAGTGGTTTAAACAGCAATTTATAATTTTTCATTAGTCTGTGCATTGGCTGGAGAGTTCTGTTGATCTGCGACAGACATGGCTGATCTTGGCTGGGCTTGCCCATGTGTCTCTGGTCACCTAGTAGGTCTGCTAGGGGCTGAGTGGTCTAGAATGACTGAAGCTGAGACAGATCAGCTTTGTTCTGTGTAGTCTCTTATTGTCCAGTAGGCAAGTCTGGGTTTGTTCTCGTGGCAGTGGCAGGGTTCTGAGTGACAGTAGAAGTGCACAAGCTCAGAACTGGCACATCATCACTGTTGCTGCATCCTATTGACCAAAGCAAGTCAGAGACTGGATTCATAGGTATGGAGATCTCTCCATATCTTTACAGGAATGTCTGTGAAGTCATCTTGCAAAGGGCCTAAATACAGGGAGAGAGATGGGAAATTGGAGCTAATTTAATAATTAATCTACCATACTCCATGACTGGCCAAGTTTCTTAATTCCTCTAATTCTTAGTTTCTTCATCTGAAAAATGGGAAATAATAATAATAATAATATCGATTTCATTGCAGTGAGTATTAAATGGGATGAAACATACAGGACACTTGATAGTGCCTCCCATGGTGTTTGATAATGACAGCAGTTGCAGTGCTGAGTGAAGACAGCAGTTAGTATGATTATGTTACTCTTGTTACTGTTGTTGCAATAGTAACTGGTTACTATCCTAGTTATTACAAAGACTGGCAGAAAACTGTGGTTCTGATAAGGGATAGCAAATGCTTCCATGATGGTGTACGGACAAAAAGGGGAGATAAGGGCAAAAAAGATTGAGTGGTTTGGCTCTGTGTCCCCACCCAAATCTCATGTTGAATTGTGATCTTTGGTGTTGGAGGGAGGCTGGTGGGAAATGGTTGAATCATGGGGGCAGACTTCTCCCTTGCTGTTCTTGTGATGATGAATGAGTTTTCATGAAATCTAGTTGTTTGAAAATATGTAGCACTTTTCCCTTTGCTCTTTCTTTCACTCCTGCCACCACATGAAGACGTGCTTGCTTCTTATGCCCTTACACCATGATTTTAAGTTTCCTGAGTCCTCAGCCATACCTCCTATACAGGCTGTGGAACTCTGAGTCAATTAAACCTCTTTTCTTTGTCGATTACCCAGTCTCAGGCAGTTATCTATAGCAGTGTGAAAATGGGATGATACAAAGGTGTGGTATCTTTCTTTACTCATCACAAGGGTCATGGCCAATGTTCCTTTATAACAGAGGACAGATTAGCAAGAGAAGAACATAACAGATTTCTTTGATCAAAGTTTTAGGTGGCACAGGATCCTTCAAAAATGAAGAGCAAAAGACTCAGGTAAAACTGTCCATTCTAATGCTTAGATTAGATGAAGAATGGACAGCCACGTAGAGAGGCAATTAGACAAAAGGGAATGACCTAATGGTAGTAGACTGATGGCAGGGGGACCAAGCAAGGCCTGTCTGTTCAGGCTCTTCTTGGCCTTTCTCTGTAACATTCCTCCCACTCAGGTATAGGGCAGAACCCCTCTGGAATGAGGGTCTTATTACCTATCCTCAGACAAGGTGGGTCAGAGAATTTCTTTATGGCTGGGCTCCTACACAGCAAGGCAGGAGAAGGTTAAAATGATATGTCTAGGTTTTATGGCTTGCTCTGGGGGAGAGGGGTTCTACTTTCTTGAAACCACCTTGGGGAAGAAGAATTTTGGTCTCTATTACTTGCTTCATGGGAGAAGAGAGGTAAGAGGGGTAAGAGAGTGGAGAGGAGGGGAAGGTCAGGGAAAACTTGCTTCTGAGACCTTCCGGTCTCCTTTAGTTTAAAGCAGTTGGTATGCCAAAGCACCACAGTTTAGGGTGTCCGTTTTTGAGCCCTAACTTCGGGAAAGGGAAGAGGTCAGAGCATGGCAGTCTTTCAGGTTATTGAGCGCTCATTACCATTTTCTTCCATTTTATAAGCAGATGATTATCACTCAAGATAAATATGAAAACAGCACTTAAGGACAGTGCGGGACTTGAATTCAGAGGACTTGGATCCAAATACTAGTTCTTCATTCTATTAGCTGTGAGGATTTGGACAAATTCCTTTACCTCTCTGAGTCGTGATTTTTAATCTGTAAAATGGAGATAATGGTACCTACTTCACAAGTCTGTTCCACGAGCTGAATCAATGGATATAGGTTAAAAAAAGCTTTGTAAGCAGTAAAGCACTAGACAAATATTAGTTACTACAATCAGTGCTTTCCTTTTGCCGTTTGCATCTGTGACCTCAAAAGCACATCTCAGGATGATGGAACTTTAAAAAAATGATGAAGTTTCTTGGCTCTCCCGTATCTGTTAGCAGGAAACTTCTTTTAACTTGTGTGATTTTCCAGCAGTTATCCAAGCTTAAAAGTTTCATAAAAAAGGACAAATTCCAAATGTTCAACCTTCTATAATAAAAAGGAATGACTCACAGTTCATTAGCATCCCTGGAACATAGTGGCTTCTGTTTTATTACTATTAAGTAGGATTTAGCTCTATTTTATTAAGGCAATTTTTACAATCATGTGAGAGGTTAATGCATTTCGTACATAATCCATGCCTAGCTCACTAAATGCTGAACCCATTAAAGCCAAGCCATACAGGGGAAGATTTCAAGACAGAGTGACATATCACGGGTGGTATGGGATGAATGACCAAAAAGTATCTGAGGCCTTTTTTTTTTTTTGCCTCTTTAAAATTTTAGATTTGTTCTCAAGCAGGAAAATAACAGGGCTATCCTGGCAAAAATACTTATTTAGGAGCATATTGCTACAGCGGGGAGGCTCGGCTGGGGATCGATGGACCGATGCATAGGCTGTTAACGCTGGGGCCACTTAGAGAGAACCTTTGCAAAAAGCCCCAACCCCCTTGCCAGTAAGGTTTACTTGTATTATTTCTCTACATCCTAGGACCTGAGAGATGGTATCTGCCAAGAAAACTGCGTTTATTAAGCAATAATGGATTTCTTCCTCCTAATACTCTCCTCGTCAAAGACATAGGTGATTGGAGTTTTGAGTAGACAGGTCACTATGACCACATGGATATGAAAGCTGGAGAATGAGGCAGGGGCCAGATCATGAAAGACTTTGTGATTTTTTTTTTTTAAAGAGAGTTTCCGTTTTATCCTTTAGAACACAGGAAGCAGGGCAGGAGTTGTTTTTATCTTTGTTTTTAAAATCACCTTTAGTGAGGTATGTGACACACAGTAAAATGCACCCGTGCGTCCGTTTTAAGTATACAGTTTGATCAATTCTAACAGATGTATTCACTTGCACAAATACTGCCACAATCAAGATCTGGAACATACTTGTCATCCCCCCAGGATTCCCTCATGTCCCTTTTTTTTTTTGAGACGGAGTTTCGCTCTTGTTACCCAGGCTGGAGTGCAATGGCACGATCTCGGCTCACCGCAACCTCCGCCTTCTGGGTTCAAGCAATTCTCCTGCCTCAGCCTCCCGAGTAGCTGGGACTACAGGCATGCACCACCATGCTCAGCTAATTTTTTGTATTTTTAGTAGAGACGGGGTTTCACCATGTTGACCAGGATGGTCTCAATCTCTTGACCTCGTGATCCACCTGCCTCGGCCTCCCAAAGTGCTGGGATTACAGGCGTGAGCCACTGCGCCCGGCCCTCATGTTCTTTTATGTTTCCTCTCCTCTCCCTCCCATTCCTGATCTAGGCAGCCACTGCTCTGACTTGTCACCATACAAATTGGTTTAGCTTATTTTAGAAGTTAGCATAACGTTTTCGGTCCCCTTGTCGGTACTTCATTCCTTTTTATTACTGAGTAGTAGTCCCTTGTATGGATTTCCAGAATTTGATTCTCTGTTTGCCTGTTGATGCACATTTGGGTGCATTTGGATTGTTTTCTAGTTTCTAGTTTTACAAATAAAGCTGTTATGAATATTCATGTATAACTCTTTGTGTGGACGTATTCTCATTTCCCTTGGGTAAATATCTAGGAGTGGAATTGCTGGGCCATATGATAAGCATATGTTGAAGTTCTACGA
This sequence comes from Callithrix jacchus, assembly GCF_049354715.1. Lineage (NCBI taxonomy): Eukaryota > Metazoa > Chordata > Mammalia > Primates > Cebidae > Callithrix > Callithrix jacchus. The sequence continues at coordinate 75,197,333 of NC_133508.1, read as the reverse complement.
ATCTCTTTTTTTCTGAAGTAGTAACATTTTTGAGCTCCTACCAGCAATGCATGAGAATTCCAGGAGCTCCACATCCTTTTACTTTTAGCCATTCTGGTGGGTTTGCAGTGTCATCTCATTATCTTTTAATCTGCCTTTCCCTAATGACTAATGCTATTGACACCTTTTCATGTGCTATTCAGGGCAGGATTTTAAACAGAGGACTCTTAGGGTCAAATTTGTGTTTAGGCTTTTGAACCAAGATACCAACTAAATTCTCCAATTTGATTTCTTTTCATCATTCCTGCTGAAGTGATAAAACCAAGGAACAGGGAAATTCTAAGAAGGTGCTGAAAACCACAAAGAGATCTTATCCACCCATCTGAAATCTCCACGGGTTTCAGCATTAAACAAAGGAAGAGGAGAGTGTGACTACAGATGGAGGCAAGCGCTGACTGCTCTCTGCTGTCCATTGAAACAATTCCCACTCTGCCCCCAGGCCTCGAATTCTTCTTGGATCAGAGTGGCACAGATGGAAACAGACAAAGGAAGAGTTCTATGTCAGAGATTTCAAGTTGTCCCCTAACATCCATTCTCTTCTTGTTTCATAGCAATAAAACTTTAAGCCGATGAAGTGGCTACCCAGAATACAGAGAATACTGTCTAGCCTCCATGGCAGCTAGGTATGGTCATAGGATTGAGTTCTAATCACTAGAATGTAAGCAGAAATGGGGAGGGTCATTTCCAGAAAATGGTTCTTAAAGGGAGGATGTTTGATCTTTCCCCATCTTCCTACTGCTGACTGAAATGTAGACTTGATGGCTGGAGCTAAGCATCCGTTTTGAACCTGAAGGCCAAGACCATATGCTGGGAAAGGTGGAGCCATAAGACTGAATGAGCCAGAGCCTCTGACACTGTGAAACACCCTATCGAACTGAGATTGACAACCTCTGGATTTCTTTCGCCTGAAAGAGAAATAATGTTATATCTTATTTAAAGCACTGTTTAGATTTGCTGTCACTTGTAGCTGAAACAAATTCTAATCCATAAGCTCTAACTGCTGATTCCCCTCAGTCAGTAGTAGAGGAAGGTACAGTGACTTACTAATCACCAATAGATTATCTGCAGTGAACCATCTCTAAACCTCATCAACAAGTGTAAGCAAATGGTGAAAAGCTGCTGGCACTATGAAAACACTTAGCAATTTAAAGAGAAGGACGGAGCAACCAATATAAATACATAGCACAAACTATATCCAGCAAAATTTCTTCAGGAAAAAGGAAGAACTTTAAAAAGCCTTCTTAACTGTATTTTTTTTTTGAGGTGCTATTAGGTTGATTTAAAAAGATCAATCTGAAAACAATAAAGAGATCTTAGAAAGGAAAGGCATGATTTTCAAATGTAAGCACCCATAGAGGCCATACGTAGCAGAATGAGTACTTCAAAAACCAACCTGAATAATTAGTAAAGTTCCTTGAGAAATTCTCCCAAAACTCAGAAGAAAATACAAGGAGGTACAACAGAAATACTGAGGGAAAAGAAAACGAATTTTAGAGAGATTAGGGAAATATAAGCAAAATAGCATGAGGGCCAGATCCAGGGAGTTCACCTCCATATAATGGAAGTCCCAGAAGAAGGGGGCTTTATAGAGGTGAAATTACAATAAAAGAAATATTAAAAGAAAATGTCCTGTCCTTGAGTTGAAAAATGAATAAATATATCTTCAAATAAAAATATGCACTAAGGGTTGGGAGAAAACATTAAAGGAAGTTTAGAACTTGGAAGATTATCCAAGAAAAACCAACATGAAAAGAGGATTGGATTATTGTCCGATTTATTTTCAAATTGTGCTCAAATGTAGTGGAAAATATTTACCAAATTCCAGGGAAAAATTATTGTGACTCTATAGTTTTTCCTATAAAATAAACTATTAAAATAATAAAAACCTTTGTTACCTCCTATGTGCCAAGTACTGTTCAGAGTACATTTGTTGAATTATTTCAATTAACACAACAACCCTATAAGAGAGGTACTATTATCCTTTTTACAGGTAAGAAAATTGAGGCACAGAGAAGTTAAGTAACTTGCCCAAGGTCACACAGTATTGAAGTAGACAGTATAGAAGAGATAGAGATGAACTCAGTTGATGCTCTTGACCAACCAGACTTTAATCAAGCATTCTCACATGTAAATGTAAAACTGCAACTATGATAACTACCATGAGGGGGTGCTATGGAATTCATGGATTTAGGGATACAGCCTGTCATTTTGCAGATAAAGGGCATATAGCCACCGTTTACTGAATGCCTTTTTTTTTTCTAAAACAAAGACCCAAAAACCAAAACCAGGTACTGAGTGTCATCCAAAGGGAAAAGCTAGAGGGAAGGACCGGGGTAATGATTTTCCTCTTATGTGGAGCACTAAGAAACTCAGACTTGAAAGGGACTATGGCCGGATGCTGTGGCTCACACCTATAATCCCAGCACTTTGGGAGGTGGAGGCGGGCAGATCACCCAAAGTCAGGAGTTCAAGACGGGCCTGGCCAATATAGCAAAACTCCGTCTCTATGAAAATTAGCCCAGTGTGGTGGTGGGTGCCTGTAATCCCAGCTACTCAGGAGGCTGAGGCAGGAGAATCGCTCGAATTGCTTAAACCTGGGAGGCGGAAGTTGCAGTCAACTGAGATTGCACCACAGCACTCCAGCCTGGGCAACAGAGTGAGATTCTGTCTCAAAAAAAAAAAAAAAAGAAAGAAAAAAAGAAATGGACCATGACTAGCAGAGGAGTGGGTCATCTTCAACATACCCAATGCCTGCATTTGGACCATGTTAATGGTGAGCTCACTACCTCCTCAGGACCCCAAATCTTCATTGGATACCTTGGCTCCAAACAGTCCCACCCTTCAAATTTGAGGTTGTTCTTAAAGGTTTAAAATAGAAAATGATCTGGCCAGGAGTGGTGGCTCATGCCTGTAATCCCAGTACTCTGGGAGGCCAAGATGGCAGATCACTTAAGGTCAGGAGTTCAAGACCAGCCTGGCCAATATGGTGAAACCCCGTCTCTTCTAAAAATACAAAAATTGGCTGGGTGCGCCTCTTTAGTCCCAACTACTCGGGAGGTTGAGGCAGGAGAATCACTTGAACTTGGGAGGCGGAGGTTGCAGTGAACCGAGATTATGCCACTGCACTCTGGCCTGAACAACAGAGTGAGACTCCCTCTCAAAACCAAACAACAAACAAAAAACAAGGAAAATGATCATAATGTCTTGACTGGTTTGTTTACATTCAAGAGATAGGGACAATGTGCTTGTCTCCCATTCTAAGCTTTAAATATCTTTCCAAAGGGCAGATCCTACTTGTAATGGAAAAAGGAAGGGCTTACAAAGACAGTGAGAGCAGTTTTCCAAAGGCTGGTCTTGCAATCATGCGCCCTGGACAAGTGCAGTGTCTTCTGGTGCTGAATGTGTCTTTCCCAGTCTCTGATTCACTTATTATTTATTTATTCATTCATTCACTGATTTGCTCACACATGCATTCATTCACTCCTCCATTTATTTCTTCATTCATTCATTGATTCCACAGGCATTTGCTATGCCCCTTCTGGCCTACCTGCAGGACAAGGGAACAAGATCTGTCTCCCGGAGGTCCTGCTGGGTGTATACTCAGACTCAAGATGCTGACTATGAAAAAGCCTGCAGCTTTTCAAGGTGTGTGGGGTCTGTGATGTGGGGCTGCTCCCAACATCCAACTAGAGGACCAGAACTGTGAACCAAGTGACAAGGCCTGTATACATGCCATAATTCCTTTACTTTGCTGACCTGGCACATTGGAGAAATGTGGCTCTAGAAACTTAGGAGTAACTAGAAAAAGCACTTGATTTTTCTGTCTAGCTCACATTGTATAATGAGGGTCCAGGCTTCAGTCACACTTCCCTATTTCCATTGCCTAAAAAGAAGTCATAAGTCTCACTTCAGTGCGTGCAGACAGCATAGGGAACAGTGACTTAGGAATCAGTTTGAAATCGTTCACATTACAGCCACATTTACAATTTTTATATCCTAAGATTGGCGTGACGGGGGAGTAAGGGAGGGAGCCAGAACTAAGAGAATGTTTTAATGCAAGTTAGAGGATTAAAGAAAGGCAGGATGCTTTTGAAGGCCAGAGGAGTGCTTGTTCAAGGGCCAGGGTCAGGGCTGAAGGAGGGAAGACGGAATGGGAATAGAGCACAGGGAGTAAGTGGAGCTCAAACCCATGGATTTTGCTGGAGCCTGGCATGTGGGTGGGTATCTTGGGGTTGGCTTAGGGGCCCCTTGACACAACAGCACTTTCTCTAGGTGCGTGCTTTACGGTACGGTACTCCCATTGTGACCTGTACTGCCTCCTGGGTGTCTCCAGGCAAGGATTCTTAGGTTTTCAGGAGCAATACCTGGCACAAATAGATTTCCGCGGAAGATGCAAAAAAGCCGGTTCACGAGGTCCACTCCTCTCCCCATTTCTCCCTCTCTAGCTCTCTCCCCATCTCTTTCTTCCTCGTTCCTTCCCTCCTTTCCTCCTTCTCTCCTCCCTCTTTTTCTTTTTTCCAGTTTCTTCTGAGGCCTTTTTTCCCTTACCTTCATTTCTCCTTTCCTTCTTTTTTTTTTTTGAGATGGAGTCTTGCTCTGTTGCCAGGCTGGAGCACAGTGGCGTAGTCTTGGCTCACTGCAACCTCCTTCTCCCGGGTTCAAGCGATTCTTCCGCCTCAGCTTCCCAAGTACCTGGGACTACAAATGCGTGCCAAATGCCCAGCTAATGTTTGTATTTTTAGTAGAGATGGGATTTCACCATGTTGGTTAGGATGGTCTCGATCTCTTGACCTTGTGATCCACCCACCTCGGCCTCCCAAAGTTCCTTCTATCTTTATTTACCATCTTTGCAATGAATACAAAGCCTTGCCTTCCAAAGGCCAGATGCCAGCGGTACAAAGATGAAACAGTCATGGTCCCCACCGGGGAGCAGGTCGGAGTGGAGAGAGAGAGTATGTTGCAAAGTTAGGAGGAAGCTTAAAGGCAGTGATGATTACATCCCCCAGGAGGGAGTGATGATTAAGTCAGTAGGCGGCAGGGGTGGGATGGGATCAGGGAGAGAAGTCAGAAAGAGTTTCAAAGAGGGATTGACACTTGAGGTGGGCTTTAACCAATGGCTTGGAGTTCACAGGTGGACCGGGGAGAAGGGCCTTCAGGAGGAAGGAACAGCATGTGCCAAAAGCTTGGAGGCTAGAAGTGCACTAGGGTTCAGTGTGTTTAGATTCCCATGCAGTGGATTTGCAGGCTGGCACAAAAGGCCGCATTGTTTTATCACAAGGAGATGGACCCTCACTTCATACTCTGAGCAAAAGCATTCTGCAGCAGTTCTGGCCCCCTGACTAGGAGAAATCTGGGGAAAGAGCCACACCTTCACTGCCCAGTTGGAGGGAGCTGAGGAGTGATAAACAGACGGGGAGATAGAGGCCAGGTACCGGATGGCCTGGACCCTGCTCTTCTTTGTCCTGTCCTGTGGCATCTGTGACTTTCAGCTGTGGGGATGAAAGGAGGCATAGGGAATTTCAGGAAAGACAAAAACTCTTGATAGGCTGAAACTTCACCGGACCTGCCAACTTTTCCATTGGTTATTAAGGATAAGACGGGTGAATTTTGGGGCCTGTAGGGGGGTCACTTTTTCTGAAAAGGCAGGCACCAATTCCTTAGGCGCCAAGTCTCACGTGCAGCTGTGCTTCTCATAATCCTGTGCAGGCAGCCCTGAGCGACTCCCGAGAATCCTTGTCAGGCTGCGGTGCTTTCCTAGCAAAGTAGCCTGTAGAATGCAGCCCCAGCCCAGGGTCTGACCAGGCTGCAGAGATCCATGGTTTGCTGTGGAGCGAGGCCCATGAAGAAGTCTTTAATGCGCCACAGAAGGGCTTCCGTGGGGCCCAGTCTACTGGGGCTGGGGCCACCATGACAGACTTGGAACCCTGTGGTCCTTCTGCATTCGAGCACTGAGCTCCTTCCCCACCACGTGTCCACAAGGGGCTCTCTGCTCATAAGTGCCAGGAGGGACAGTCTCCCCATGATGTCCCTGTACTGCTCTCACCTGGCAGCATGGCCATTTGTGCTAATTCTTTCTCAGCCTGAAGCCCGGAGCTGAGCCAGAGACCACTCCACTGACGGCTGTAGCTGTTCTGGAACTTGGCACTGTTACCAGTATTCCTCAAAGTCATAATTACCACCACTTAGCCCCGGTTAGTGCTCTGGAGCCAGGAGCAGCCCAGCCCGCACAGACTCCCGCTGCCAGCAGAGCAACTGCTGGTGATAGCTTCATGGTTCATAGTAATAATCGTGACGATAATAGCTGTCATTTACTGGACACTCGCTGGGACCAGGCACCGGGCTAGGTGTTTTACATGCAGAACAGGGTCCACTTCTGCTCCTCCCCCAGTTCCTCACCACCCACCTCCCTCCCACTCTGGGTTTGCTTCATAACCCTCGATTTGCATGGCAACTTTTGTTTTATAGCAAAGGAAGCAAGGGGTGTTCTGGCAGAGGAGATTGGCCGGGATGATTATGCATTGCTTCCCATCTGCCCCCTTACATGACCTGGGTTTGAGTGTTATGGTCAGGGGGACAAGGCCACAAACTTTCATGGGGCAACTGGGAAGAATCTAGGCAAAAAAATCCTGGACAGAAATCAGGGAGACCGCGAGGCTCAGGGCAGAGCACAGCTTCTTTGGGGAAAAACCTCTCCCCAGCCTCTGCCCAGAACCCAAAGGTTGATGACTTTGCAAACATCCAGGACAGCCCTGTTGAAATAGACAAAGGCCACCTTATGAGGATTGGTGCAGGGTGCATTCACCAGAAGCAGAGGCTGAGAAGTTTGGGGCACAAGGTGTTGCTAGGGACCCACACCTTCGGAGGGCAGGGTGTATAAGCTGAACTGGCTGGAGGAAGAGGTTGAACCAAGAGGCACACCCAGCACAGCCTCGGCTCATCTCTTTGGGAGCTTTGGAGCGACTCATCATCAGTGTCCGTATCTGGTGGAAATGGTCAGGATTTCGTGTGGCCACCAGGAAGAGTGACTGAGGGTGGGGCTTCTGAGCTGACCCTGAGGGAGCTGACGGATGGAAGCAGCTGCTGGCTGCCTTTCCTGGGCTCTGCACTTCCCCAGCTGGCTTCATGGTGGGGGAGGTAGGGACACAAATAGGAAGGAACGGAGGTGGGCGAGGCAGAACGGGTGGGTGCCAAACGGTGAGAGAAGCTGTCTGGTTCTGTGGAAATGTGTGAGGTTCCTTTTGGTAACTCCCAGAAAAAAATGGGGGACTCTTTGGGGAGACTCATTTCCATAAGTGGAGCTGGTAGCGCTTGGAGCCACCATAACTTGGCCGTTAGAAGTTAACGTGATCTTATTTTCTAGTCAAAGACAGATGAGATGACACATAGCGATCTGTAAATTCCACATGAGAATCCTGCCACATGCGCAAGGAGACTGGGTTTCAGAGGGTTAAGTAGCCATTGTGCTCAGAGTCACCCTGGAGCCAGGCCTTGAACCCAGGTCTGACTGATTCTGCCACTTGTGTATTTCCCTGTGTTCTGCTGCCTCAAAACATTGGCTCAGGGGCTGGGGCCGCAGGTAAATCCCAGTGAAGATTGCCTCTGGTGGGACCTCACTGGGATTAGCTCAGTTTCCACAAGAATGGACACCAGGACTGTCTCAGTTTCCTAGAGCTACCATAACAAAGGGCCACTGCTGGTTACCAGCCCCAACCCTGTTCCTGGGTGCCCTTAGCCCTGGCGGTGACGAGGGATTGAGGAAGGAAATAAAGACAAAGACACAGAAATAAGAGTTTCCCGGCATGGATCCAGGGGACCAACGTAAGATGTGAGGACCACGTTGGCCCCAAGTTCTGGTTTCCACAGGTTTTTATTAGGTGCACACATTAGTTAATTGAGGGGTGGAAAGCAGGAGGGTTATGGGGGAGGCCTTGAAACTATCAGGGGAGACCCTGAAACTATTGTGGGGCAAGATAGCCATGGGGAGAAGCATGCATCATTAGAATACAATGGAACAGGTGGTTCTTCTAAGAGAAGCTTATCTAATACACCAGGTTTTACCACTGATCATTATCGTATGCAGCTGAACGGAACACAGTAGGTAGGGTGTGGGTGGGGTGCAACCAGGTCTGACCACACACAATGCATCAGGGGACTTTTATCTCCCAAGCACTGTGGACATAGGGCAACCAAGATTACCCCATAATCTTAGAACATAGGCAGAGCAGGAGGTGTTCCGCTATCTCTGGCCACAAGGCCTTCCTGCCTTGCCAGCTCCCATCTGCAAAGACCCTTCTGGATCTTGTGAGCAGAGGTCGCTGACCTTCCCCAGGTGCTTACACAAGCCCTTTTTCACAAGATCCCTGTGCAGATCCCATGTTGGAAAGGAGTTTGTGGGACCAAGACAGTGTTTTCCTGCCCTGCAGCCACACCGTGGATGTGCCATGGTTAATGGGGCGCTCTCAGACGGTTTAACTTTAGGCCTCCCATTATCACTTTTGCTTGAGTTTTACAAGTTACAAGCCATTCTCTTTTGTGCTGTCCTTTTCATTCACTATTGTTTATTTCAGGGTACAAACTTCAGTGAACTGGGAACTCTACAAGCTAATAAGCAAATCAAACTTGTATCTGTTTAATCAGTAATAGAGACAGCATATGTCTGCCCGTGGTCGTCTGGGCCCACAGGCCACACACTGGGTGGTTTCAAACAATAGCCATTTGCTGTCAAACGGTTTGGGACGCTAGAAGTCCAAAACCCAGGCACTGGCAGGGCCATGCTCTTCCGAGGCTCTAGGAAAGGATCTGCTCTACGCCTTTCTCTTAACTGCCACTGTAGCCGGCAATCCTTGGCTTGTAGCTGCATAACTTTGATCTTTGCCTGCAGCACCACGTGCGTCCTCTCCTGTGTCTTCAATCTTATATGGACCCAGTCATACTGGATTGAGAGCCCATTCTGCCCCAGTACGATCTCATCTTAACGAATTACAACTGCAACCAACTTCTTTGCAAATAGAGGTCACGTGCTAAAGTACTGGTGTTCCAGGACTTCTGGCTATCTTTTCAACATAATTCAACCCAGAACAAGACCTATCAGACTCTAGGTCATCCTAATTACCCTCACCAAGCCTATCAGTTATTTCTTCCACTGCCCTTGACCCAATATCCCAGGAAGGCAAGGGTAAATTTTGGGGTTCATCTGCAATGTAGGGGGCTTGCTGGACAACATAACAGGGTCTCACCAGTGAAGCAAGTGAAACGGCGAGTTCCCTGACAGCAGCACCTGAGGCTCACACATATTAATATCCCCTGTGGTGCTTGGCACAAAGCAGCGTTGGAGAATCAGAAGGGACTGACCGATGTGAAGCATAGCACAGTGGTCTGCTAAGATAGGCGATGAAAGGTGACTATCAGACTTGGCAGGGTGGGGACCTCTGGTACCTCCGGGAGAGTGGTTTCATGGAGTTGGAGAGGGGTCAGAAGTTATATTGTGGTGGATTCAAGAATCCATTGGGTTGAGGAAGTAAAGGCAGTAAGTGTAGACAATTCTTTGGAAGAGTTTTTGCTGTGACTAAGAGGATATAGACAGCAGCTGAAAGTTAGGAAGGGGAGTTGTAGAATCACGTGAGGTATTTTTTTAATGGGAAGACATGAGTATGATGTGCCGATGGCAAGTGCTGGGCATGGCAGGTCAGAGACCTACCTCTGAACTTCTCTAATCCGCATCATCTGGTGTAACCTAGACATTGAATCCCCTCTCTCCTCCCAGATTCAACTACAGTCCTGTAGTTGGCAGGGACACCTAGATGGGGGTGGGTGATGAGGTCACTGCTTGTCATTTTGATCCCAGGCAAAGGTGCTGGCTTCTCTGTTCTGTAGGATGACACTCTTCCCTTTCTGAGTCTGATACTCATGGAGTTTTTGTGGTTTAGTTACCAAACCTCCTCTGTGATTGTCTCGGTTTCTAGGCCCTCAATCAATGTTTGCTGAACAGTGAATGAATGGATGGATCCCAAGGACAGGGTTACGGTGGAGCTCCCAAGCATTTATCATGAATCTAGAAAATGCAAGAAAAATGGACCCATCTGATTCTGTATGATATCAGGGTATCAAAAAGCCACAGAAGTTAACTGTAGCCAGCTCAATCATGTGTGACAACCCAGCAGTAATGCAGAATGCATTGATGCATTGGTGTAAACCTGTGTGTGTGTATGTGTCTGTAAGAGCTGGATGTGATTGTATAACTCATATCACATATGTGTAAGGGTGTATGTGTCTGAGTGTTTGTGTTAATGAATTTGTGTGCCTGTTTGTGTAATTATCTATAGGTGTGCAACTGTATGAGCAGATATTTTCAGGAGTGCATGCGTGTGTGTGGGTGTGTATGTGTGAGTATATGTGAGCTCATGCATACCTGTACTGCAATATGGGCTCAAGTGAGCAGATGTCCTGCACATTATCACCTGATTGTGTCCATACACTATGCATCATCCCCCCCAGAAACCTCTTTTTCAACCAAGCTCATGGTACCCAAGTGATGCTAAGAACTACTGTATTTAACATATTCAGACTAACCTGAGCTGAGCCAGTGTGAATTGGCTAAAAATCTGGAATTATCGAATATTTCCAAAGCTAGGCAACCATTATTGTACAGAATAGCTGGTAACGAAAGCAGGCTTCCCTCCACCCAAGGCAGGCACTGCTTCATCTAGCAGCACCTTCTAACAGAACCTTCTCCCATTAGGGAAAGGTTCCATGTCCACACTGTCTTTTGCAGGATACACTGCTATCCACATGTTGAGCACTTGAAATGTTGAAATGTGGCTTGTGTGAAAAAGGAACTGAATTTTTTTTTTGAGACAAGGTCTCACTTTGTCACCTAGGCTGTAGTGCGGTGGCACGATCTCAGCTCACTGCAACCTTGACCTCCCAGGCTCAAGCGATTCTCCTGCCTCAGCCCCACAAGCAGCTGGGATTACAGGCATGCACCACTGTGCCTGGCTAATTTTTTGTATTTTGGGTAGAGACAGGGTTTCACCATGTTGTCCGGGCTGGTCTGGAACTCCTGAACTCAAGTAATCCAACTGTCTTGGCCTCCCAAAGTACTGGGATTACAGGTGTGAGCCACCATGCCCGGCCCAGGAACTGAATTTTTAATTTTATTTACTTTTTTTTTGAGATGAAGTTTCGCTCTTGTTGCCCCGGCTGGAGTGCAATGGCGGCAATCTCTACTCACCACAACCTCTGCTTCCCGGGTTTCAGTGATTCTCCTGCCTCAGCCTCCTGAGTGCTGGGATTACAGGCATGTGCCATCATGCCTGGCTAATTTTGTATTTTTAGTAAAGACAAGTTTTCTCCATGTTGGTCAGGCTGGTCTTGAACTCTCAACCTAAGGTGATCTGGCCGCCTCAGCCTCCCAAAGTGCTGGGATTACAGGTGTGAGCCACCACACCTGGCCAATTTTATTTACTTTTTTTTTTTTTTTAAGACAGAGTCTCCCTCTGTTGCCAGGCACCAGGCTGGAGTGCAGTGGCACAATCTCAGCTCACTGCAACCTCTGCCTCCTGGATTCAAGCAATTCTCCTGCGTCAGCCTCCCAAGTACCTGGGACTACAGGCACACACCACCACGCCCAGCTAATTTTTGTATTTTTAGTAGAGATGGGGTTTCACCATGTTGGCCAGGATGGTCTCAATCTCTTGACCTCATGATCCACCCACCTCAGCCTCCCAAAGTGCTGGGATTACAGGCTTGAGCCACCGCACCCGGCCATTTACTTTTGATTAATTAAAATCTGAGTTTAAATAGCCACATTGACTAGTGGCTATGGTATTGGTCAGTGCCAATGTTAATCAGTGTTGCGTGCCTTTCTTTTACTACTGTATCCCCTAGAGACCAGTGTAATGTCTGACACCGGGAGGCAGCTGAGTAAAGACAAGCTGACTGAAGGCATGGAGCCAGGGCAGGTCTGCAGGGATTTGCACTAATGAGTAGAATCATGGCGATTGATAGAATAAATGGAAACATAAATACTGTTTGTAGACAAATGAGTGCTTCTGAAATGTTGGATAAATATCTTCCCTAAAGAGTTATACAGTGTCTTTATGGTGGAATCTATCCTAAGAGTTTATTAAAACTTTGCCATTTTTTTTCCTTCTCTTTCTCTCTCAAGCCCAGCATGAGCAAATCTCAAACTCTCATTTGCATGAACTATTCATTTCTTCCCAGTGGAGGTTTAATGGATGCTTATGATGAAGCTGTTGCAACCCCAACCCTCCTTGTATGTCCTGTGTGCTCAGAGCCTGGATTGTTCAAAAGACCCTCCATCTCTAAATGGAAACTACAGAGACTCTGACTTCGAAGGGGACTTTGTAGACACTTGATCTGCTCCTATCTGCCCACCATTCTCAAGCTCAAACAACCGAGGGGGTCACAATTGAATATTAGTCATCCCAGTTCCTGCTGATTTGGTGGCCTTATCACTCTGCCAACTGAGATGAAGCCTGGGGTCTACCAGAACTTCTTTTCTTTCATTATTGTCTGTGGTTTCTCTGCAGATCCAACCCTTCTTTGTGAAGTTGGTGCTGCTTAACCTTCGTGCACGACCCCGTGTGAACCGCCTCTTGTGAATGCTCTGTACCTGCCTCACAGGGTTGTGAGGATAATCAAATGAATTAATTCCTCTGAAGAACTTTGAAGAGTCCCTAACATATAGTAATTTCTAAATACATGCTATTATTAACATTATTTTATCTTGTTAGAATCTGATGATTGGCCAGTTGAGATGAATTTCTTTTAAAGATACTACCAATGACTACTTTCCTTTCTTGTACTTTAAATAAGGAATTGGGAAGTCAATCAATATTCATGCCACTTTATAAATCTCTTAACCCACCATACCTGTGAGTAAACCAGTGGTTTTTATATATTTTTTTTAAATCATAGACTTATTTGATGGAAACTGAAAATGTAAATCAGCTATAAATGGAGTTTCTAGATGAAGGGAAAGTGGGGCTTACAGACCACCACTGCCCAAACTGCCCCTGGAGCTCGAGGGGATCCTTTAAAACCAAGAAAACTACTCTTGAGATGTCATTCATAGCCCCAGTTCCGCTTCACATTGGGATCAGGTGATATGTACCATGTCATTACTTAGGTACTTTAAATGTGCTAATCAAGGATATTGGCTGACTCTGTTTTTATGTTTTTTTTTTTCCCTTCTCAATCTGTCCATTGTTTCTGGTTAACTTGCACCACAAAACCTTAATCTCTTCAAATAAATTGACTCTTAACTTCTGATGCTCAAGGTTCTAGCAGGGGAGTTCATGAACACTCACTAGAGGTGCTGCTGCCTCTAGGGTTCCATTGGTTTGTGTCTCTCCTGCCCCCCTTCCCTCCCCTAGTAATCATGAGCATTTGAACACTTGGAACAATGTCAAGGTCTTTCCTTTCTGCAGCCCACTACAAGGTCGGGCACATAGTATGCACTCAATAAATATTTGCAGAATAAGTGATTTTCCTAGGAAAGAGCAAGAGATTTGGAGTCAGGAGACCTGGGTTTAAGGCTTGGCTCGACAGTGTGACTCGGGGCAAATCTTAACGTCTCATAGCCTCGGTGTTCTCATCTGGAATGAGAACATTGTAATGTATGAACAGTAGCATTGAACATTCCATGTTCATTGTATGAACATCGAATGTAAAGTAGAAATGTGTGTCTCAGCACTGATGTGGGAAGTAAGGCAGGATATGAAGTTCTTAGTGAACTGTGAAAGGACATACATGAGGGGATTGTTGTTATTATATCTAGAGGGGGTACCTTAGTCTGTTTTCTGCTGCTATAACAGAATGCCACAGACTGGGTAATTTATAAAGAAGATTTTAGTTGGCTGACTGTCCTGGAGGCTGGGAAGTCAAAAATCATGGTGCTGGCATCTGGCAAGGCTCATCTCATGGCAGAAGGTGAGAGAGTGAAATCAAGTGAGCTCAAGAGAAGAATCAGGTTGAACTCACCCTTTTCATCAGAAACCAAATCTGGAGATAACCAGACAAGTGCATTAATCCCTGCCTGAGATTAATTAATGCCCTTCATTAAACCCTCCTGCCTAATCAACTCTTAAAAGCTCCATCTTTTAATAGTACAACAATGGCAATTAGGTTTCCAACACGTGAACTTTTGAGGGACACATTCAAACCGTGGCAAGGGGCAGCTTTGGCCTGGTGAGCCTTCTGTGCTACCTTCTGGGGCTGAACAACTGGGACAGATTCATTTGCAGAAAATGTTTGCTAATTATTGTCTGGTTTGAATAATTATCCAGGGATCCTGGAAACAGCTCTTCCCACGGATCAAACCGTCACATCTGCAGCTGACCTTTAAGTAATCTGAGTGGGGGTAATTACAAAGGGCTGGTTTTCTCTAAATATAGCTGTTCCCCAGCTAAAGGTCAACTCAAGGGAGCACAGTTTGATAATTGCAAGCAGTTTGATAGTGAATTGGGGCAAACATTCCCAGGGGTACCGTCAGTGGTTTCCTCTTACAAAGAACAGGGTGTGATGGGGAGGATCTGACTTTCTGACACCGAATAAAGAATGTCAAAGTTCCCACTTTATCTAAATTCCAGTAGTAAAGTGGCATCATTTGTGGGAAGGTAACTGTAGTGAAAACTTTCGCAGGGAGTAGAGTTAGATCCTCTGCCTCTGGAGTTCCAGGGTCCTGTGAATTCTGGTGCTCTGGTCTCCTTTTTGTTTCCTACGTGTATACCTTGTTTCTCCAGTGAGTGTTTTTGCTCTTCCATGGCTGAGAACTCTAAATTAAACACCAGGATGTGTAAAGCAAGAAAAGATTTGGATGTGGATCCTGATACTGCCAGGATTCTTTATGGGGGCCTTTGGACAAATTACTTTATTCATTGAACTCCAGTTTTCTTAACTATAAAATGGGGTTTGTGAATTGCTACCCTGCCTGCTAGGATGGGTGGTAGGGAGATCTAATAAGGAAATATACAAATTGCTCTGTAGATACTAGAGGAGGTCAAGAAACACACTCATCCTCTTCTATCTCCTTAGTCTGATCTGAAGCTCTTCTATGGTGGGCCTTATACTTCTCTTGTAACTGTTGTTTCTTCTCACTTTCTGTTTCCCCACCTGGTGTTGAAATTAAAAAAACAATTGAGGCAGGTTAATTGGCATAAAAGAGGAAGAATAAGAGAATTAAACAGAAGCAGGGTGGCCACCCTACAAAATGTGAGGCTTGGTGGCTATAATCTGAGAGTCAAAGGCCCAATCTTATGTTTCCTTTTTCTTCACTGGACCCAGGCCCTACTCTTGCCTGTCTTCTACCACAATCCCCAGGGGTCCCCTTTAGAGTATATATTAGGTCCAGAAAATTTTTCACTTTGCCTGGAGTTTCTAAACCCTATCACTTACAATGCTTAGAAAAGTCCTCCCTCCTCCTTCAGGGGAAGCAGTGACAATATTTAATAGAGCTGAGCTGCAATATCCCATTTGCCTGCAGGTGTCACCATTGAGCAGAGAATGCATTCATCCATTCAATATCTATTGAGACTGCTGAGTGCTAGGCCTTCTTCTAGGTGTAAAACAGTGAATAAAACAGACACCATCCCTACCCTCATGAGGTTGGACAATGACTAAATAAACACTTAGATATACAATGTAATATCAGGTAATTATCAATGCTATGAAGAAAGGCAGGCTAAGAGGACAGAGACTGAATGGAGGGAGAGGATTATTTTGGATGGGTGGCCAAGGAAGGCCTATCTGTGAAGGCGATATAAAAAAATGTCTTCAGGCCAGAGATGATGTGTCTACACATTCATGTGTGTAAGGCATATTCCCTTAAAAAATTTTTTTTCTAATACTAAATTGAATGTTTTACTCTGAATACTCATTTTATAGAATTTTGTGGTGGGGTGGGGAGGGGAATAAACCTCAACCTTCCTTAGAGAATCCCCCCCACCCAGACACCCAGGGAAGAATTGCAATTTGGGGCTCTTAGGCAGAGAGAGGGAGGGTCGGGGAATAAACTCTTGCCCTGGCCATGGGCTCCCCCATCGCACCCTCTTCTGTGGATTCCTGTATGGCCTGGTGGCTTTCTGCTGCCTCAGGGCCATGTTGGAGCATGGGCTGTTCACAGTTGGATCTGCCTGGGTGACCCTCCCAGGGGTGCTGATGAGAACAAGTCTCCATCAGAACTCTTTCCCCTTCTCTCTCTCTCTCTCCTCCCTCCCCTAGCTGGCGAAATGTCTATCTGGTCCTCTGAGGAGGGGTAAGACAGTGAATCTCAGCTCTTCCCCTGCCTCTGGCCAAGACACTTGTCAAGGCCTGAGAAATCCCCTTCCCTTGAGGGCTCAGAACACAAAAGCCTGAGAGATTTGCAGGCTATTTCTGGTTTTTGCCCTGCTGCATCTTTCCCCTGAGGCAATGAGCAGAATGCTGACTCCCTCCTTGGGGATGGTGGGGTGAGCAGGGAAAACACAGGGAAGAAAAAACACAGGTTGGACAGACTTGGACCTCAAAATATCAGCCCAGCCACACCTGTTAAGTACATCCCAGCCTTTGTTGCTTCTCTAAGTTCAATATGTTGTGTGTTGGGGGTACTTAGAGTGAGGGTCCTGACATCTGCGTTTGTTTTGATGCTCATGTTCAAATCCATGTCTGCTTCCTCTAGGGTAAGTGTGATTTCTTCTAGTTAAAGTATGGGGAAAAAAATTAAGTAGTATTAATAGTTTTTCTTTTCTCCCTAAGTGAACAGTGAAACTGGCAGGCAAAAGGCGACAGAAAGCATTTCCTTAGCTTTCGGGTGACTTGGAAGCTCTTGTCTAAAAATATGGACAAGCAGGAGTGTGACAGAGTGTGTGGGAGGCTTGTCCCCACAGTTCTCCACAGTCAGGACCACGGGGGCCATTGTGGGAAATGCGCCCAAATGTCTCTGCTAAGAGCCTCTTTTAAAATACGCTTCCCTTCCGTTCTAAGGTTTACAACAAACTTCTCAGCAGACATGGGCAATTTTTCCCAAGCCCTTGAAATGAAAGACAAAGGAAGTGGAGTGACAGGGCATCTGTGGAGAAAGGGCTTGCTGGGCAGGTCAGGCCAATTAGCTGCCTTCCACCTCTAGGCTCTCATGGTGGTCTTCCAGAGTTTGGTGGGGAGAAGAGGGTATCCCGGGGGCCTGGTGGGCCTGACACCCAATTAGCGCTCATTCACCAACTGACCAGCGCAGCTGGCCAGCCTGCTCCCTTCCAGCTGCTCAGCAGCCGGCTCTGGCAGCTCTAAGAACAGGGGGTGCTAATTGGATGCTGAAGCCCAGCCGCTTCTCCATCAGCCCAGCCTGGCCTTGTGAAGGCCCCGGCTTTCTTGGCCAAGCTCTTGTCCCTGGTTCCACCATCAACTCGTCCTCCCTGGGAAAATGCCACTCCTCTCAAGTAGAAATATAACAGCCAGTACTGCAGCTTCCACCAGAATTATTGAAAAGCCCAAGTCAAGGCAGAGGCAAGGTCAGTGGGGGAACTAATAATGTTAGGGAGGAGAGGATGAGAGGTTCTGAGGGCCATCAGGTTCCCTGGGGTATTGGAGGAAGCATGATTGTGGGAGAGAGGGAGACCTGCCACTGACTCTCTGTGGTGTCTTGCATTCTTGGGCCTCAGTTTCCCCATCTGCACACAAGGGGACCTGACTAGATACCCTGTATGCACCCTTCCAGCCCTGATGTGGAACATCTCTGAATCAAGACTCTGGGGAGTCTGCAGATCCCTGCAGTGAGGTAGGCTGCATGCACCTTGGGACCCCGAGTCACAGGAGTCCTTTTTGAGCTCAGTGTGGTTCTGGCTCTGGCTGATGAGGGCCCTGAGCCTGCCTCTTAGAAGACTTGGTTCTCCAAGACAAGTCAAGATCCTGGGAGAACACCCCTGCTGTCCTGGTCCTGTGAATCTAGATATTCAAGTGGTTTTCTTGTTTCCATGTTTCCTGCTGTGTCAGCGATTCCAGGGACGTCTCAGGGTCACAGTAGGTTCACACAGTGCTCTCTGGAAGGGACCGCAGCCCCATGCTCCTTTCCCAAGGCAAACACCAGTATGCGTGCACAGTAACAGCCACAGGGTCTGGCCTCACTGCCTCATCTCAGGTGTCTCAAAACAAGTAACAAAAAATCCCCAAACCTGACTAATAAATCAATAAAGACAAGAACCTTCCAGAAGGCTGATGAGGAGCACCTTGTGAGTTTCCAGGAGCTGGGCACAATAGAGAAACCATTATACTCTTCTGGCCAGGGGTAGCTTAGGGCATAAGATGCCCCGTCTGTGGCAGGCCAGTCATTTGACCCCAGTGACCACCTCCTAGCACTGTCCAGGCCAACCCAAGTTCTGGAAGGACCACACGACCCCTGAATGGGACTGAGGAGAAGCTTCTGAATTGTATTTTCAGAATTTTCTCCATGTGAGGCCTGAAGGGAGTAGACGCTGTTGTTGCCCAGGTAACACAATAGGCACAAAACCTGGCAAGATGGGAAAAGAACAGAAACAAAATTCCCCAGACTACTCAGGGCAGCTGGGATGATCCTGGAATCTTTAAGATCCATGTTGATTTGGGAGCCTGGACAGCAACTCTGCACACTGCTGAGATTCAGGAATGACTCTGAAACAGAGAAAGTAATTCCTAATCAGTTTAAGTGAACGACAGATGACTCTTACCTGGGAGTCTGCAGCACTGAGAGAATTGCTGTAATTGCAGGCAGTTGGCAGAGAAATCAGGCGCCTGCCTCTAGTCCCTTAGGCTGTGTTCCCGGGGGACCCCCCAGTTTAGAGACCCTCCCACTGAGACTTGGCTCCCTGAGCTGATCCCCCCGTGGGGATGTTGACCACAGCTTGTTTGCATATGGCTTGAATTTTGGTTAGGGGCTTTCTGATTGCAGCCTGATTTGTCGTTTAAAATATTATGCACAGAAATTAGGATGCACGTGGAATTTTGATTCTAGCCGTTCTTTGTGTTTGGAGAGACAAGGCTTCTCCCAGGGAAGTCTGTAGAATATGCTGTGCAAGGGAGCCTCTGCAACTTTCCAGGAGTTTCTACTACTCAGGGAGTCATGGCAACCCGGCCTCAATGTCAGCAGTCTAGGTTCTGGTCCTGGCCCTGCCACCAATGTCAGTGGAACTTAGGGCAAGTCTGATCATTGACTTGAGTGTCACTTTCATTCTCTATGAAATGGAGATAATAAAGAGCAGCATCAGAGAGATGTTGTGAGGACCAAATTAATATTGCAGGCGAATGTTTATCACCATGTCTGGCATATGATACACAGTAGCGTCTATTAATCATTACAAAGTGCTTAGCAAATAGTAGGTATTCTGTCAGTGGTTCCTATTGTTGTAATTATTATTGAAACACAGATCTGACCATGTGCACTTTATGTGTGTGTGTGTGTGTGTTTTGAGAAGGAGTCTCGCTCTGTTGCCCAGGCTGGAGTGCAGTGGCACAATCTCGGCTCACTGCAACCTCCACCTCCTAGGTTTAAGCGATTCTCCTGCCTTAGCCTCCTGAGTAGCTGGGATTACAGGCACACTCCACCACGCCTGGCTAGTTTTTTATATTTTTAGTAGAGATGGGGTTTCTCCATGTTAACCAGGCTGGTCTCGAACTCCTGATCTCAGGTAATCCGCCTGCCTCGGCCTCCCAAAGTGCAAGGATTACAGGTGTGAACCACTGCATCTGACCACACTTCATGTTTGAAATCCTATGTTAATCCTCATGCCTTTAGAATTGTTTTTCAAATTGTACTGCTTGGTGCCCTGGGAATTCTGAGACTGAGGACCTATCTGTTTGGTGTTCAGCAAACTGATGCTGAGAGTGGTAAACCAGCCAAGGTCATACAGATATGAAATTACAGACCCAGGAGTCCAACCCAGTTCCTGCCACATTTCTTCCCAATGTACCTCATGATCCAGGCACACTGGACTTCTCTCTCTTCCTAAAACTCTATAGTTATACTGCTTTGTATAAATTCCCTCTGCCTGGAAACCTCTTTCCATTTATTTGTCTGTCTAAAGTATATTTTTGTCTGAAAAACCTTTCCGGGTCTCTTAAGCAGTCTTTGTTTCAGTGCTAGGTGTCTCTGTTGGAGCTCTGGGCATGTATCCATGTAGAACAACTAATTTTCTAATAGATTTTATAGATTCTGAGGTATACGCTTCTTCCCATTTTAGCATGTTTATAATCAGGATCCATCTTACCATCTTACAATTGCTGCTACTCAGACAGGGGTAGCGATGTGGCCTCCAGGGGCTGAGCCTTCACTTCACTGATGTGGTTATACAGTTATGCCAGGACACCTGGTCAGATGCCAGCAGGCAGGCCCTTGATAGCCCATCAACAAAATATTTGGTGACCATTTGGAAAAGGAAATAAGTTTTGTTTATTGTCTGAAACTTTTTCTTGACACATTTTGGGAAGATCAAAAGAAGCTAGTGGCCAGTCATGGTGGCTCATGCCTGTAATCACAGCACTTTGGGAGCCTGAGTTAGGCAGATCACCTCAGATCAGGAGTTGGAGACCAGCCTGGCCAACGTGGTGAAACACTGTCTCTACTAAAAATAGAAACAAATTAGCTGGGCATGGTGGCATCTGCCTGTAGTCCCAGCTACTTGGAGGGGGTGAGGTGGGAATATCACTTGAGCCGGATGTCAAGGCTGCAGTGAGCTGAGATCCTGCCACTGAACTCTAATCAGGGTAACAAAATAAGACCCTGTCTCAAAAAAAAAAAAAAAAATGCTAGAAGAGAATAATGAATAATTGGAAGTTCCTAGCATTAAGAAAAGATAAATATTTAAGGTGATAGATTTCCCAGTTACCACTGATTTGATTTTTACACATTATATAAATGTATCAAGTTATGTATACCCTGAAAATATTATATATTTTATATATCAGTAAAAATAAAAAGAAACAGCCAGCACCACAAATGCAAAATGGGTATCAACAGCTCAGAAGAAAATCCCAGAGACAGGAGTGGAGCCCTTTTCGAAGAAACACAGCACCATCTCCACTCTTGACGTCACCAATGATGATTCTATACAGAAGGGCTGGGCGCCCAGCTAAACCCCAGCCTTAAACATGGAACCTTGGGCCTAAGTGAAAACAGCTGACCCCATTTTTCCACCCACATGTTGCGCTTTTGGCCGGCCTCACATCTATCCTGTGCCCATACAAGCTGGCAGAGCAAAACAAGCAGCTGAGTGTTGAGGATACGAGTGGCTGACCGGCGAGCAGAGGAGCAACTGAGCGTCAGAGACTATGGGTAGATACTGATGATTTCAGATGGTGTGGCTTCAGAGAGGTGCCTGGCCGGTGACAGCTGGGCTTCAGGGAAAGATCACCTTCCCATCCCCTTTCCAGCCTCCCTTTCCGTAGAGAGCCACCCACTGCTCAATAAAATCTGCATTCATCACCTTTCAAACAGTTTGTGTGACCTGATTCTTCCTGGACTCCAGACAAGAACCCAGGTGCTGAGAACGCAGGGGCTGCCACCCTGACCCTCCACTGAGCCGGTTGGTACTTGGCCATCCCTGGACAGTAGAGCTGAAAGAGCATTGGTTGTAACATGCTTGGACCCTGCTCCTGCCAGAGAGGAGCACCTGGCTGGTTCCAGCGTCCGTTTGCTCTGGTTTCCACACTCTGGTTCCCTTCTGTGAGAAGTGTCCAGTGGCCAGCTGAGTGAAATGAGCCACTCCAGTTCCCACCCACGAAGGGGGTCAAGGGAGCTATCCTGTCTCAATTCCATGTGAGAAAACATGGACACTGGTGATGTTGAGTCGAAAAGTGATTCGTAAGATTGAACCCTGAACAGAAACGTTAGGAATACTGCGGCTAACTTTACTGCACTTGTAGCCGTTCATTATATATAATTATTAAATAAGTATGAAAGAACACTTTCAATTAAGTGTAAAGTTAAAAGAAAATCTAACCGATGAGAAAGCATTGAGCCGCAGCATTTTTTTCCTTTTTCGGTAGTCTATAAAACAGTGCTTTCCTTTATAATCAATCAGTAACACCTGAGATTGGATGACGTGCAGGTAACTGCATTTAGTGGAAGCAGCAGCCAGTAGGCCTAGATGAACTGATGTAGGTTTAAAAGAACCTGGGAGGTCAGAAAGAGAATGAACCTTCCTGGAGATGAGCCCTGCAGTTATAAGGCTCCATAGCTGGTCATTCTTTAGGAAAATGATGTTCTTTGTGTGAGCATGGCACAGAGGGGAAGCCACTGGCATTTTAGGAGGGGCAGTTCTTTGTTATGTGGGAGTGTTCCATGCATTACAGGATGCTAGCATCCTTGGCTTGTACTAAGTTCTGTAGTGCCTCCAAGACATTTGACAGCTGACAAAGTTCCCTGAGGCCCCACACATTCCAGACGCCCCCCCCCCAGGGCAGTACCACTCTGGGTTGAGACCACCAGGCTACAAGATGCGGATGATTTGATACAGCCCTGCCCCCTGTTGGTGAACAGCATGGATGTCTCCCCCTCCAAAGCTTCAGGTCCTCATCTTTCACTGTAGTGCAGCATTGCCGGGATGATTCCAGTCCCAGCGTGAGCCTGGCCCTGGTGTGGAGGGGCTGGGGGCACCGTCCTGGGCATGTCTGCCTCCCCTGTTGGCCCCAGCCAACCTTCCTCTGCCCGGGGGCTGCTTTCCAGGAGTATTTTCTCTGCATTCCTCCAGGCAGCCTGGGAGAGAGAGGCACATCGCCTCCTTTTCATTTACATGGGGATTACTGGAGACCAGAAAAGTGCTTTAAAATGATATAATGTCTCTGCACCTCATCAAACCCTTCCCCTTCCACCAATTTCTGCCTGATTTACAGTTAATATTGCACACTCCCATCACCCTGCCGGAGAAGCGGTGATTATTTCTCCATTGCCATAAAGAATGTAAAGGAGATGGGAAAAATCAGGTGAATTCAGAGAAAGTTTAGTGTAAAAAAAAAGTGCTGGGGGAGGGGGTGTCAGAGAAGGCAGTATAATAACGGGAGCAAAAGTATTCCTGGAAACAATTTCAGAGTCAAGCAGTTCCTCCAGGCTTCAAGACAGAGCCTGCAGGCATGGGCTGCTGCCCCGCTAGATAAGTGCACCGGGCCAGGGTGGGGTGGGCCTGTTGGGGAGCCCTGCCTGGGTGCTCCTCTGCCTGGGGCTCTGGATAAACTGATCCCACCCTAGAGCCAGCTCACCCTGAGAGAGGAAGAGAGCACTGGCCCATCCTCCCCAGTGCCTGCCTTCCTAAGAATGCCTGGTGAACATTTAGACTTTGAGGCCTTTGAGATGCAGAGGTAACACTGAATTTGTAGTTTCTTGGTAGGGATTTCTTTATTCTGCTTGATTCCATTGGATACTAACAACCGTAATGTGGGTTCTGGGCCCAAATCCTGGCCCTGACAAGGACCGGCTGTGAGACCTGGGGCGGTCATTTCCATCTTTGTGCCTCTGTCTTCCCTTCTGTAAAATGGAATAAACGGGCATGTGGTAAGGGCTAATAAAAAACCATAGCGCTGATTCTCTTTACCCATCGTTAATCAATCATTGACCATTATCAGCAGCATCATCACTATTCCACAGCAGGTGAGTCTGTGAATTACCATATTCTTTCCAGTTTGCCAATGATGGACTTTTGCTGATTTTATAATTAAGGAGCTGAGTATCATTTGTGATTCTTCAGGAGAAAGAGATGCTCTGAGTCTCTCACATAATCCATCAGCCAAAGGAAATGACGGAGTCCGCTAGACTTAATTACTGCTACTGTAGTAACCTGGTATTTCAGTGATCTATTCCCACCTAACGAACTACCCCAAAATGTAATGACTTAAAAATACAACAATTCTGTTATTGCTCATGATTCAGCAATTTGGGCAGGGTTTGGTGGTCGTGCATGGGGCGGGGCGGTGATCTCTGCTCTCTGTGTGTGCAGCTGAAGGCTGTGGCACAGCTCGATTTAGGGTGTATATCTAGGGCCTTGGTTCTCACTGTTGGTCGAGTTCCTTGTTCCCCACATGGTCTCTCAAGGTGATTAGCTCAGGCATCCTCAGAACAGCAAGATGGCCTCAGTATAGTCTAACATCTTAGACAGTGGCTGGTTTTCCCCAGAGCGTGCACACACACACACACACACACACACTCTCTCTCTCTCTCTCTCTCTCTCTCTCTCTCTCTCTCTCTCTCTCTCTCTCTCTCCCAGAAAATACCAGGACTTCTTAAGGCCTAGTTGCAGAATTGGCACAGTGTCACATCCACCACATCCTATTGGTGAAAGCAGATTACAGGGCCAGCCCAGAATCAAGGTCATGGGTGTACCTGAGGCACGAAAATCAGGTAGTTCATTGCAGGCATAATTATTTTTTTCCTTCTTCCACAACAGTTTAGATTTGCATTTTCACTTTCATTCTTATCCTTTATTGCACATGGATCCTTACTGCAAGTGACCTCAAATCAAATCATTTTATTTCTTTAGCTTTTTAAAAAAATTAGTTGAGAGCAAAAAGGAAGTCTGGGTGGTCCGTGGGCATCCCTCTCTGTGTCCCTGGATTTCTGGGTCTCAGACCCCCTTCCTGTTTCTGTGGCTGATTTCTCCATCCATGAGCATTTCTCCCTGTCTCTAGGACCGTGTTTATCTGTTCTCATCTCTGAGCCGCTCATCCTTGTCTCTCTGAGATTCTGTGGCTGTGATTCTCTCTCTTTGACTCTGTATCTTTCTGTCTGTCTCTTTCTGTTCAGTGCACATTTTTCTTTGTCTTCTGCTAATCTCTCTGTCTGTGGATCTGTCTCTGTCTCTCTCTCCTTCCCTACGCATCTTCTGTTTTTTCTCTCAATCTCCCACAATTACCGTTTTAGCCATAGATACAGTCCTTGTATTGCTGTAAAATGTGGCCTTCTTACTGATGTTGTCAGAGAACCTCATGCTTTGTCTTTGGCCAATACTCCAGGGGCTTCCTGAATAAGAGAGGCCCAGCCTCCCCAGGAGACCTTGTCTTATGCCAAGAAAGCACCTAAGAGATTCCTTTCCTTCCTCTGTTCTCAGCATCTGGGCCCTGGAGTCTGAGAACTGCCTGGACCCCATAGCCTTGCCAAGTCTGGAGAGTGCATGCCTCAACCCACAGTGGCCTCCCTTGGGAAGCAGGGGCTGGAGAGGAGGTGGTGAGTGGGGCAGGGCAGGGCAGGGAGAGGATGAGGGAAGTAGAGACAGAACTCCATGTCCCAGAATTTGAGGAGCTGTAAAAGGAAGAGGAATGTTTGGTGAGAGGGAAAAGGATGTGTCCACTTCTGCAAGGCAGGTGCTGAGGACAGCCCTTGGGACAGAATAATGGGATGGAACGAATGTAGCTGTGCCTGGCCACTGCAGTAAAGTGGGTTCCAGGAGGCTGGCAGCCTTGCTCGGCACACAGCAGGCTGTGAAATGCTAAATGACCCCCATTTCTAATAGCTGTCCAGTGGGAACCAGTGGCTTCAAGAGGTAGTGAGTAGCCCATCTCTGGAGTTATGCAAACTGAGGCCAAACCACCACTGGACCTGTGGAGTTATAAACCAAAGGCCCATTGAAACAGAGCCTCACATTCCTGGCCAATCCCTCCCTTTCCCCTCCCCAGATGTCCCACTCTGGGTCTTTTCCCTGCTTTCCCTATTTGTGTCCTTGTCCCTGTACACTGGCTGGCAGAGGCGGGTGCAGGCTGGGCAGGGCCAGCACTGAGGCAGGACTGCAGGCAGTCAGTGCTTCCTGAGCCTGCTGGCAGTCACATCCTCCGAGGAGCTCATATGAAAATGACCTTCACTCTCCTTCAGCACCTGATCACATATGGGTTGCACACGGCATCTCTCCAAGGTGCTGCAGGCAGCTTCCAGACACTCCCAAGCAAGGGGGAAAGTAACTCAAGATTTAGAGAACATACCAATTTCTTGTCCACTTTCAAAACTGAGTTTCCACAGTTTCTGGTGATGATGGTGCAGAACTCTGACCCTGCAAAGATGCTCTTCTAATCCCAGAGCTCCCCATGTCTTCCATGTGGAGCTCTGGACTGGAGTTGGGCCAAGCAGAACAGATCCTAAGAGTAGGTGACCTCCTGGGTACACCAGCACAGCCATAGACAACAGTGCCTAAATAAATGGGTGCACCTGCCCTCAAAATCATATCCATCTGCACAGGCAAATGCTCAAGGTCACACCCCCCCCACAGATTCACATGCACCCACATATTCACACACACGTGCACTGAAAAAACATGCCTGTCCTCATAACATGCATGTGTGGGGAGGCACAGTTACACTGACAAACCCACTCATATGCTTGGATGCAGTCGCATGCATGGTTACATGCATCCACACGCCAGGGCCTGTGTGTGTGCCTGCACTTATGAGAAGATACACCTCAAACCACACCTGATGCCCATGTGTGCATAAGCAGGTGATAAGCACTCAGCAAAATCTTACTCATGTGAAGGCAGACCTACATAGACACCCGAGTGTGGACATACACACTGGTGCACCCACACGCACACACCGATGCACAGCTGTACACACAAATATACAAGTAGCACACTATGTTCATATACTTTTGTCCCCCTCCCTTCCCCTCCTCTCCTTTCCTTCCACAAATGAGTGTGAGGTGGAGCATAGCATAGTGATAAAGACTGGTTCACATCTTGGCTGTGCCACTTTCTAGCCCTGTGTGACCTTGAGCAAGGCATTGAATGTCTCTGTCTCTGTTTTTTCATCTGTAACATGTGGATAATAGTAGTATGGACTGCACAGGATTTTTATGAGGATAAAATTTATTCAAATGCTTAAAGCTCTCGGAGCAATGCCTCACCCATGGTGGACTCTCCTCAGGCTGCCTCTGGCTGCTGCAGAGGAACTGAGAAAGGCTGAAGCACTGGGTTTGTGGCAAGAAGTGTCTGGTCCAATTCCAGGCCTGGTTCTTTAGGCCTCTGTGACTCTAGGCTCAAACTTCACTTCCCTGTGCCTTGGTTTCCTCACCTGTGAGTGGGGACAAGCAGTCTTGCCCTGGCTGCTGCCTCCTGGGACAGCTGAGGGCTGTAGCAAGTACAGCTCTTCAGGAGCTGTCAGATGTGGTGATGCTGGAGAGAATTTCACCTCTTCGACCACGGGACCCGGGAGACTCCATCCGGGGCCTGGCATTGGTTGAAGGGCAGCCGGCACAGACAAGCCAATGAAGGCCCCGTGCATCTCCTACTTCTTCCTGACTGCAAGCTCTAGTGCCTGGCGCTGTCGCCATCAGAGTCACCCATGTGGGTTTGAATAGACCAATAACAAGGCCTGAAATTGAGGCAGCAGTTAATAGCCTACCAACCAAAAAAAGTCCAGGACCAGACAGTTTCACAGCCGAAAAAAATCTACCAGAGACACAAAGAGGAACTGTATACCCATTGCGTGAGCTGAAGGTTTCTGGGAAGTTACAAGTGCTGTTTGGAAGGGAAAATACTGCAGCTTCCATTGCACATGGGAGGAAGCACAGCTGCTGGTTTTCCTGGGCTGCAGGGGCTCCC
The DNA here is from genome assembly GCF_049354715.1 of Callithrix jacchus. NCBI lineage: Eukaryota > Metazoa > Chordata > Mammalia > Primates > Cebidae > Callithrix > Callithrix jacchus. The sequence goes on along the minus strand of NC_133508.1, from coordinate 75,169,758 downwards.
CCTTTTCTGCACTCCTCTTTTACCTAGAAGTGCAGTTCAGGGAGTGGGCAATGGAAAAAGAGAAGGAGAGACCTTGTGCAGTCAGCCAGATGAGCCAGCTCTACTTGGTGGTCGCTGGGGCAGTCAGAGAGATCCCATCAGATCATGCCACTCCCATGCAGAAACATTCCAGGCTCTTCCAACATCAGAGGAAGATCCCACCCCTGCTCCAGGCCCCAGGGTCTGCCCCTCTCCTCCTTCATTCTGCCGCAGCCATGCTGGCCTCCTTTCTGTTCCTGCTCCTGTTCAGGCTTTGTCCCTGCGGTTCCTTCTGCCTGGAATGTGCCTGTTCCAGCTGTACATGGCTGACTCCTTGCCATGCAAGACTCAATCCCTTATGCCTCCTGGCAGAAGTCAACCCTGATGTGCTTCCTCCCGCTCTGACCAACTACCGTGCTTGATTTCCCTGGCAGTTACTGCGCTTATCATCCACGCCAATGACCTTTTAATTTTTTATTAAAATTTTCTTATATGTTATATTTGTACATATCTATGGGGTATACATAACATTTTGTTACATGCATAGAATATATGATGATCAAGTCAGGGTATTTAGGGTATCCATCACCCGAGAATTTATCATCAAATGACCTTTTACAAATACTTTCATTTATTGCCTGTTCCCTGATGCAGACCCCACTGGAATGTGGCCTTATGAGGGCAGGGTCTCCCCAGTGCCTAGTTAGTCATAGATGCTTTACTAATATATGCTGTCCCAATAACAAAATGGCTTCCCTTTCTTACCTGCTGCCGTGTAATTCCACTGTTCTTGGGAGTAGGACTGTGACATTGTACCATGAGGGATTTGTGGTGAATGATAAAGGACCAGTGCTGTGAGTGATTTATTTAAAAAAAAAAAAAAAAAAAAAAAGATAAATCAGAGCAATTCAAGGATCTCCCTGTCATGATAACACTCTCACTTTCTCAAATTCCAACACAGTTTGAGTGAATGAGACAGAGAAAGAGTTCCAGCCAAAGGAAAATAGAACTGTGTCCTCAGTCCCGTCCCTGACTCAGCTGTACTGTTAATAAGGTGACAAATTCATGTTATACTTTTGATTTAATCAAAATCTGGGTGTGCCTATGAGGTTTTAATCTAGGGGCAAATTTCTTGTGTATTTGAGCATTCCCTGGGGAGGGGCAGGGGTCTAGAGAACCAGCCTGCAGACCATGGGGGAGCAATGTGTACTTGCTGTGCTAAGTCACAGAGATTGTGGGATTGTTTCTTATGCAGAACTATTGTAGCAATAGTTGACTAGCACACTAGGATGTGAATTAAATGTTATGTTGGCAAGAAAGGTCTTGGCCAAATGTCTGTGATGCAAAGTCCAGAGGGCAATTTGGGGTGGGGGGATTCGGATCGCATCAGTGGTGTTGAACTTTTCTAATTTGTTTCTACATTTGTTTTGAATCTTAAACCCATCTGAGCACTGTTGGTGCTCAGAATGATTGCTGAGATGATGATGGATGAAATGAATGAAAGGCAGGCCTGAATCCTGGTCCATAAATTCAGCCAAACAAGAAGAATTACATTTCTTATTTTTTGAAAATCAGATTGACTTCTAATCAGAGCCCTCTCCTGGGAGTGTGGTTAAGCCAAGCTCTATGAAAGAAGTCTATCTTTTCATTCATTAAATTTTCTGCCTCCAAAGAAATAGTCTGGCCCAGTGGAAGGAACATGAAACTTGGGTCAAGATGATCTGAGTTCAGATCCTGCTTCTGCGCTTATCCATCACATGACCTTGAGTAATTCATCCCCTTGAATCTCAGTGTCCTCATCTGTAGAATGGGACCAATGGTTCTTTCCCCTTAGGGTAATGGTGAGGTTCAGTGGGATAATCCAGGGACCCCAGGACTGTGCTTGTCATAGAGAAGGGGCTATGAAATGTCCCCCCTTTTGGCCCCCTGAAGTGTCAGCCGGGTGACATCATCTTAGAAAAGTCGGGAGAACCTGGTGAACTGTCATTAGCTACAGTCATCACCGGCTCGTGGCCATTCTTCCTGGTTCTCTCCCTACCCTCATGCCCTCCCCCATTGTCTTGAAGCAAATCCCAGAATCAATATATTTATTTTCCTCTGTGTATGTTTGAAATTTTTACATATTAAAAAATAACCAAGTGAAGATGATAATGCCTACCTTATAGCATGGTTAGAGGACAGCAGGAGAGAATTTATGTAGCAGACAATGCCTAATAGTCAGCAGGGTTCTAACCCCATTCTAGGATGAAAAAGGACTTCCTAAACAAAGCAACATCAACAACAAAGAGAGTTTAAAATGTATCTATTTAGAGAAACAACATAAACACAATTAAAGGCAAGCAAACAAAGAAACAAAGATTCTCAACTAAAAGAGTTAATATCCTCATTATTCACCGAGAGCTCTGACAATTCACTAAGATAAATACTAACACTTCAATTACAAAATGGGAGAATAGCATAATTCACAGAAGATGAAATACAAATAAACATGTGAAAAAACATTCCACTTTGCTAATAATCAAAGACATAGAAATTAAGACAAGATTTAAGAAATGGTAATGCCTAGTACTTGAAAGGGTCAAGCCTTACAGTGCTCTCACATCCTGTTGTTAGTCATTTAAATTGGGTTCTCTCTTCTGGAAAACAGAAGTGGAACTATGTATTAAAAACTTAAAATATAAGTTGGGACTTCTTATTAAAACCCTTTAAAGAAAAACCACCCATATCCTTTGCAGCTAGGATTTTCTATCTCTAGAAAATACTCAGAAATTCCGGCAACAATTTATACACAGTGATATTCATTATTTATAATTGAATTTTTTTCAAAAAGAAGCAACCAAAATCTTCCACAGTAACAGAGTGCTTAAATAAGCTATGGTACATCTAGATGATATAACATTCCTTAGCCATTAATAATTATATTTTCCAAGAATTTTTAATAACATGGGAAAATACTTACTCTATATTGCTAAATGAGAAAAATGGGTTATAGAACAGTATGTCTTCATGCTGTATAATCCTGATTATGTAAATAAATAAATATACATGTAGAAGGGTGATCAGTGAGGCAGAACAAAAGTATTGCAGAGACACTCTGCATTTTTTAAAGTTGCCAGCAGATTTAAGTTCCTAGCAGTCTCTGGTGTTAAAGACAGAAGTCACCTTGGAAAAATGTTTCTTTGTTTTGGATGTCCTTTAGTTATACAACCGTAGGACAAATATCCACTCAGTGTTCTTGGGATACTATTGAGTGTTGGGGAAATTCCCAAATGCAAATGATAGAAGCTGAGAGGTAAACTATTCCATTATTATTGTTATTTTCAGAAGAAAGACTGTTTTGTGTTAGAGTGGGGCTACCTCTGAAAGAGATCTGTTTGATATTAAAGGATTTTTCTTTTTTCAGGGAAGATGAGTGGGAAAAGGGAAGGAAAGCAGGATAGGAAGGGTTTCATTCATTCATTCAGTGTGGAATGATTGTCTACCACATGGCAGGCACTGTTCTAGACATCAGAGTAGTACTGCCTGGTGAGACAGAGTTCCAGCTCTCATGGGGCTTACTCTAGAGAGGGAGACAGACAGTAAGCGAACACAAGTCTAATACGCCAGGATGTGGTAAGTGTTATAGAGAAGAGAGCAGGGAAGAGGACCAGGGAAACATGCGGTGGGTGTTATTTTATGTGGGGGCTGGGGTCAGGGAAGACCACACTGCCGGGTAACTTTAGAACAGAGGTCTGCAAGAGGTGAGAGAGTGAGTCACGTGGACATCTTGGGGAGAGCATCGCAGGCGGTGGGGACAGCATGGACAAAGCCCTAGAGAGGGAAATGTGCCTGGACAATTTGATGAATAGCAAGGAGGCTGGTGTGGCCCAAATAGAGGGCCAAAGGGGAGAGTGGAGGGAGAGGTGGAGGCAGGAGGGATGTTGGATCACACAGGCTGTGGTGTAAATACTTCAGATTTTTCTAAAGGCAACCTTACCGAGGTATAATTTCTGTTATAAATTTATCCATTTTGAATTCGTTAGTTGGGTTTTGACAGATATCTCCACCTATGTAACAACCACCATTAAGACATAGAACATTTCCATGACCCTTATTGCCCTTTGCAAGCAATCCCTGCCCACCCCAGCCTTGGGCAACCATAAGTCTGCTTCTTGCCACTGGAAACACGTGGTTTTCAGTCTGCATCTGGCTTCTTTTGCTCAATGTGTGATTTTGAGATGCATCCATGCTGCGAGTATGACTAGTTTGCTCCTTTTTCTTGCTAAGCAGTTTTCCCCTATGTGCATGCACCCAGGGTATTTATCCACTCGCCTGTTGATGGATGTTTGGAGTTTGCTAGTTTGGGGTTTTTATGAGTAACATGGCTATGAGCATTCTTGCACACTTTTTGTGGACATACATACTCACTTCTCTTGGGTAAATACCTAGGAGTGGAAATCTGGGTAATAGGGTAAGTATATATTTAGATTTATTAGAAACTACCAGTTTTCCAAAGTGATTGTACCATATGTTCATCAACAATATATGAGATTTTCAGATGCTCTAGTTCTTACCAACACTTGGTATGATGAGTCTTTTTAATTGTACCATTGTCTAGGGTGGGTAGTGGCATTTTGTGCTTTACTTTGTTAGCAGAGTGATCTCAGGCAATTTATGTAAGCTCCCTGAACTCTGGTTTCTTTGTAAAATGGAGCTAATGATAGTTCCCACCTCACAGCAATGCTATGAGGATTAAATGTGGTGATTCAGGTAAAACATGGCAAGTGCCCAGTGGAGAGCAGCTAGCTCTTGTTATCTCTTAACAGAGGGATGCCCTCTGTGCTCCCAACCACAGCCCACCATTTGTTTATCATCAACCTTCTACCATGTGGCTGGAACCCACAGATCCCATTGGTGAGGGAGCGTTGTCTCTCTTGTGTCCCCTGATCCCTGTCCCCTGACCTGGGACCCCACAAAGAGGAATCCCCCAAATCACGAATAATTTCTATGTTAGGTCTCATCATCTATCCCAAGTGCCTCATAAAGGCATTTTCCAGTGAGCATTGTTCACAGCCATTAAGATAAGAAATAATTTTTGGCCAGGTGTGGTGGCTCATGCCTGTAATCCCAGCACTCTGGGAGGCCAAGGTGGGTGGATCACAAATGAGGTCAAGAGTTCGAGACAAGCCTAGCCAGCATGGTGAAACCCTATCTCTACTAAAAATACAAAAAATTAGCCTGGCATGGTGGCATGCACCTGTAATCCCAGCTACTCAGGAGGCTGAGGCAGGAGAATTGCTTGAACTGGGTGGTGGAGGTTGCAGTGAGCCAAGATCTCACCACTGCACTCCAGCCTGGATGACTGAGCAAGACTCCGTCATTATAATAATAATAATAATAATAAATAATTTTCAAGTATTTTCTCAAGCTCCACCAGGGCTTATTCTCATCAGCCAGATGGAGCAAAGACTCTTCCGGGGGCAGGTTAGGAGCTGAGGCTGGTATCCAGGCAGGCCCTGAGAGAGAGGGACCTCGGTCTGCCCTGCTGCCTGCTGCCACCGAGCAGCCATGATGATCACGCCTTCCTGCTCTCCGCTCATACTCCCTCAAGGAGATCTTGAATATTTATCATGTATTAGGTGAAAAAAGAAGTGGAACAGGAGGAAATTGTGTTACTGCATATGAAATTTGCCTGAAAAGTTTCCACTCTTCCTCTAGTTGGAAAATAGTTTTGATTTGAAATATGAAGCGTCTCTCCAACTTATTATCTCAGAGGCGAGAATGGAAAATGATGCTCCTTGGGTTTCAGGTGGAGCCGCCGGAGGTAGTGGGCGTTTATGGGCACCAAGAATTGTCTGTAGAAATTGCCCCTTGTGTGTCAAAATTGCGCATTGCTTTTTTCCTCTCTTGTTGCTTCCCCCACTGAAATTTGCCTGCAGCTCACAAGCAGGAGGGAGCAGACAGGAGCGTGTAGAGGGAGGTACCCCTATGCCCACAGAACACCCAGACTCATTTTGTCCCAGACACACACTGGGTTGCAGCAGCATTTGCTCCATGTCATTCGGTTCTAGGCTGGAAGGAATCTCCTGGGCTGCAGAATCCGATTCCCTTTGCAGCGACATTCTGTGCTTTTCAGGGTTACTGCTCCCTTTGAGACTTGGGAGACAGCTGTGGATCCACTCTGCAGAAAAGCACACATACCTATCAACTCGTGTGGGGTTTGTGGTTTCCCTCCATTTACTTCACCTCCTGGTTAAGAACAGTCTACAGTGACATGAAAAACTACCACCACTAAATTAAAAGGTACCATTTATGGAGCATTCATCATTAAATGGGGAAGTACATGTAAGGGGTACTTAGCATAGTACCTGGCATGTAGTCAAGTGCTCTTCGCATTGTAGCTGTCATGTAATCCTGATGACAACTCTGGGTGCTGCCACCCCCATTCTATAGAAGAGATATCTGAGACCCAGAAACTTTAAGACATTTGTTAAAAATCACACGGCAGGGTCAAGATGGTAACCTAGGTCTTTCTGACCCTGAACTTGTCCTTTTTTTTTTTTTTTTGAGACAGAGTCTTGCTCTGTCACCCAGGCTGGAGCGCAGTGGCACAATCTCAGCTCATTGCAACCTCAGCCTCCCAGATTTAAGCAATTCTCCTGCCTCAGCCTCCGAGTAGCTTGGGTTATGGGTGCCTGCCACCATGCCTGGCTAATTGAAATTGTCCTCTTAATACTCACCTTGCAGGTGGTTCTCAGCTCTCCGTGTTCATCTCCAGTGACAGGGTCTTTGCAGTCACTCAGAGCTGAGCACCTTTCCATTTCTGCATTGTTCTGACTTTTAGAAAACCTTTCCCTTACCTGAAGCCCAAACTTGCACCCCGGTTTTAGCCCTGTCCTCTGTGGCCACACACGACACAGGCATTCCTCCTGTCTCATCATAACCCTGCAGAGGTTTGAATTCAGTCATGCTCTTCCAGCCACCTCCTTCCTCTGCATCCTGAGACTTGCTCAAGGTCACATAGCTTGAACGTGGCGAAGGCAGGACTGAAATTGGGTGTGTTCATGTCCTGTGACTACTGCAACAAATGACCACAAACTGGGTGGCTTCAAACAACAGAAGTGTATCCCTTCGTAGTTCTGGAAACCAGAACTCTGAGATCAAGCTGTCAGCAGGTTTGGTTCCTTCTTGAGAATCTAGGAGGGTGTCGGCTTCTTGCCTTTTCTGGCTTCCAGTGACTGACAACCTTCCTTGTCCTATAGATGTGTCACTCCCACGTGTGCCTCTGTCTTCCTGTTGCTTTCTCCTCTGTGTGCCTGTATTCTCCTCTTCATTTCAGGACACATGTCACTGGATTTAGGGCCCGCCTGAAACCCCAAGATGATCTCATCTCTAGATCCATAACTACATCTGCAAAGACCCTTCTTCCAAATCAAGTCACATTCACAGGTATCTGGTGAACATATCTTTTTGGGGGAAGAATACTCTTCAATCCACTCTACTGGGTTGGGTGTCTCCAAAGCTTTGTGACTGACCACTATGCCCTAATGAAGAAGCCCTATGCTTCCATACCATGAGCTGAATGTGACTGACAGATACATTTGATTTGTTCTAGCAATCTTTTAAGAGCAATTTGAGTCGATCATGATTATTAAGCAATTGGAAAAGACTTCATATATGTGGCTGTATAAAGGAATATTATCTCCCTTTCCTCCTGGAAGGCATTGAAAGGCAACAGGAAGAAAAATAAAAGTCTGTAAATTTCACTTTTTATTGAAACTAGAGGGTGGTTTTAACCACCAGACTCTAATTTATGTGAAAGGGCTGCCAAATCTAGCTGAGACAAAGCAGCATTTCAATAAACAAAGAGACAAAAAACTGAACACATAAGTTTTAGCAATGAGAGGACTCATTGCTGGGAGATCTCATAAGTCTTTGAAAAAAATTCACTTTATGAGGGCAAATGTCATACTCTATGGCACAAAAGCAATTTGCAGGTCTCTTGTTTATAACCATGAGTGTAGGAAAGGGAGTGAGCTGAAGTGGAAATAGAAGTTCCTTTGGACCTAGTATGTTCAAAGAAGCAAAGGAGATGCAGCTACAGGAAGAATCACACAGCCAGCCATATTTGCAGGAGGCAGTCTGTCTCTGTGGCAGTAGAGAATAAGAATATTTGTGTTGTAAAAACAACCACTGGAACATTGCTTTGGACCTACATGTTTATTGACCCTTTTTCCCCAGGGAGAAAGATTCTTTCAGGAAACCAAACTAATTCACTGATGGGTAATAAAAAGGAACGGACATCTCATCAATACAAAGACGTTCTATGAAAAAGAGCAAAAGATCACCTCCTAACACATAAAGAACATGCATCAGAAAAAATGTTGCCCTAGAGCACTTGGAAATTGTGAATATGTTGGGGGAACTTCTATTTGCCCTTCATATCCACCATCCATCCTGCTCCAGACTGACCTGTGCCTTGGGGAAGCTGACCCATGTGAATTGCCTCACTGGACTACCCTCTGTCCTCTGCTTCCCAATGTGACATGTTGGGAGAAACTAGAGGGGGAAGGAAGTGATGTAGAGTTATTTATTCCCCTGTTCCTTCCCTACTTGGTCATCTGCTTGGCCTGAATCCTTTCAGAGAAGCCACTGCTTTCTAGAGAAGCCCATTCCATAGAGCTAGCTGCTCCAGTTTCTGGTAATCATTCTGTCACCTTGCCCCAGCAGGCTCAGGGGTGGTGCTATGGGTTGAATTCTTTCCCCTTAAAAAAAAAATATGTTGAGGTCCAAACCCCCAGTACCTTGGAAACAGACATACATTAAGGGAAGTTGATGTGAAGAGAAACACAAGGAGAAGGCAGCCATGTGGCTGGAGTGATGCATCTAGAAGCCAAGGATCACCAAGGATCACTGACAAACAGCAGAAGCTGGAAGACCAAGGAGGGATTCGCCTCTAGAGTCATCAGAGGGAGCATGACCTTGCTGATACCTTGACTTCAGACTTCTAAGCTCCAAAACCACAAGACACTAGACTTCTGTTGTTTTCAGCCACCCAGTTTGTAGTGTTTTGTTTTGAGAGCCATAGGAAACAAGGGTAATAGAAATGGTAGGACCTAGGTGCTAGGACTCCACTTTCACATGAAACAGAGGGGAAATCAGAGAGCAAAAAGCCCCTGCTGCATGAGGGTGTCATGGAGATGTAGTGGGAATAAGCTGGAAGTGCCAGAGAAAAAAATAAGAGTCATTCAATGAGACAAAGAAGAGAATGTTCAAATTTTAATAATATATGTATATATTTAAAAAAATGTATGTTACATTTAATGAAGATATAATGGTTATGAACTATCTATGTGCCAAATAAAGTAGAATCTACATGAAAAACAACAAAACTTATGGGAAATGCAAGGAGACAGAGAAACATACTAATCCTCTACTAATAGTAGAGGATTTTACTATTTTTGTGTTTGACAGATTAGGTGGATTAAAAGTAAATATAAATAAATTATAATTTAAATATAATTAGCAAGGTATGATGTATGTGTCATATATGCACATATGATATATACACTCATATATATAAAGATTTTCCATGGGCACTTAAAGGAAAACTATAGCAGTTTTTCCCTTAGTAAATTCTGCCCTCAAAAAGTATAGTACAGAGATTATCTTCAGATCATAATGCAATTAGGTAGAAAAGAACAATAAAATCAGGTAACAAAAAGCCCTTGCTGCATGGAAGCATGGTGGAGAAGTAGTGGGAAAAAGCAAGAAATGCCAGAGAAAAAATGCATAGTTTTAAACATTTAGCCTTAAATTCAATAAATAAGAATGAGAACAAAGCATCTAACCTAGAGAGTTAAAAAAAATCACAAAATGAACCTAAGAAGAGGAAAAAGTTAATAAACTACTGAGAATAATGTAATAAATTAGAAAACACAGAAAATAGAGTGAGAATAGAATAAAATCCAAAAATTAGTTTAAAAGACAATAAAATCAATTAGCTTCTATTCCTAATCAGAAAAAAAACTTTAGAAGGCAAATATACACAAAATATAAATAATAAAGAAGAGTGAAAACAGGGAAAATTAATCATGAAAACTGTAACTCTACAAAAACAAATTTGAAAACTAGAATGATATTAAATTTTCTAAGAAAATATAATTTACCAAAATGATTCCAGAAGACATAAAGCGTTTTAAATGTACCAATATTCATGGGAAAGCTGTCAAAGAGCTGTCTTCCAAAAGGCACCAGGCCAAATGGTTTTACAAATCATTTTTTCTACTTTAAAGAATAAATAATTCCAGTATTCCAATATCAATTATTCAATTCTAGAGCATTGAAGAGAGAGAGAAAGAATCCAAATGATTTTAATGTAGCAAGCAATACATTGGAGCCAAATCCCAGTGAAGATTGAACCCAAAAGGAAATGCCAGTCTCATTTTACTAATGAATATTAATTTTAGAATCCTAAATAAAGCATTAGTAACAGAATTAACAGCACTTAAAAGTATAATAAATCATACTTAAGTGGAATGTATTCTAGGAATGCAAGGATGGTTTAACATTAAGAAACCAATTTAAATGATTCATTATATTAAAATGATTCATCTATGAAAAGAAACCATCAGTTTTTTATTTTTAAAAACTAAATCAAATAGGAATAGATGAATATTTCCTTAAGATGAAAAAATATTTCTCAACTAAAAAATCAGCATCATAAATAATGGCAAAATGCTGGAAAATTTCCTGCTAAAGTCAGGAACAAGAGAAGAATTCCCACTTTCAGAACTATTATTTAATATTGTTCAAGAGAAAGAAGTCAATGAAATTAAATAAGAGGAAGATATTAGAAGTATAACAATTATAAAGGAGGAAATAAAGTTACATTCTTAGATGATACAATCGTATATCTGAAAAACCTTGGAAGATATACTTTGGAACTACTGTAAAAATAGGAAAATTCAAAAAGGTAGCAGGGTACAAGATGAACATACAGAAATCATTAATTTATATATATGTGTGTGTGTGTGTATATATATGTATATATAAATAACTAGTTTATATGAATGTAATGGAGGATATAATGGAAGAGATGAACTTGTATCCTCCATTATATCCTTTAATTCTGTAGATAAGTTTGTTTCTTGTATTTTGTATGAGTACAGTGAAATATATAATGGAAGAAACAAACTTATCTACAAAATTAACAAAAATATAAAATACCTAAAAATAAATTTAACAAGAAATGTCCAAGGCATATATGAAAAACAAACAAAACTGAGCAAAAAACCGACCTTTAACTGCCTTGGAAGGCTGCTACATTCTTGAATTGGAAAATTTAACCCCATAACTATTTCATTTTCTCCCAAGTTAACTTTTTTTTAAGTTAATTTTTTGTTTGTTTGTCTTTGTTTTTTCTCCTTGTGGAAAACAGGGTCTTGTTATGTTGCCCAGGCTGGTCTCAAACTCCTGGGTTTAAGTGATCCTCCCACCTTTACCTTCCTAAGTGCTGGGATTACTACAGGTAGATCCACTGTGCCTGGCCTCAGTTAATTTTTAAGCTTAACATTATCCTTATAAAAATACCAACAGCTCTTTTTGGGGAGTGAGAAAGAAAATGGGAAACTGGGCAAGGAAATTGTAAAATGCATATCGAAAAATAAACAAGAAAAAGCATCATCCTTTTTACTTCTTTTCAATCTGCTTCCTTTTACTCAACATTGTGTTTTTAAGGAAATTTATCCATGTTGATACATATAGCTATATATCATGCATTCTAAATGCTGCATAATACTATTACATTGTATGAAGTTACTATAATGTATTAGTTCTCCTGTTAGTGGATATTCAGATTTTTTCCTGGATTGTGGAATGTCCTTTAAGTCAGATCATTTTGGGTGTGTATGGGGGGGCAACCTGGGGTTCCTGCACCACCTAGGGAATATAAATTCAGACCTACAGAGAAGAGTCACCTAGGATTTTGATTTCTTGCAGATGACTTACAATTTGTTTCCATCCATGGGCCTAGAAATCTGTCTGATGCCTCCTGAAACTGATGGAAATAGTTTTTCTTGACCCTTGATGCTCTCACCTTGTGCAGGCCGAAGGCCACAGTGCCCCCAGGATTATTAAAATCCCAGCCCCCAAGTCACTAGGTCCAAGACACCTGGGACCACCATACTCTCTGTTTCTGTTTACGGCTTTTGCTTTGGGGTCTCTACCAGATGCCTGGGGATCCCAGTTCTTTCTTTTAATCTCAACTGTGTGTTTGTAATCTTCATGTTGTATTTTACTTAGCATCCCTATGTGGCTGTAGGAGGTGGGAGGCCCTGTTGCATCAGCTCCGTTCACTGTGTGGCCAGAAGTCCAGGATTTGCCCTGCGTCTCCAGTACATTCCATTTTATCCAAGTGCTCTAGCCAGTGAGGTCTTCTCATGTCCCGATTCTGGCTCCTGGCCTCTTTGCTGCCCCTCCTGGCCTCCTGCTGCTTCAGCCCTGGATGCCTTTATTCAGGCCACAGAAAGATGGAGTCTGTGAATGTGCTGTACACAGCACCTGGCACAGATGCTGCCCCCACCAAAGTATGTGCTGATTTAGGACATTACAAATAGACGTTGAGGGAAGTCTTTAAACTCCTCCAGGTTGACACTAACCCATTAATCAGTATAGACAGTTGACGATTTTCATACCCATGGGTTCTGGTCCGAATTAGTCCATCTGTATAGTGCCCACCCTGGACAGCTAGAACCTCTTTGTTCGGGGTGGGATAGGGGGAGTGGAGTGTGTAAGGAGAGAGGAAAAAACCTGAACAAGGCCAGTCCAAGGCTGGAAAATATATTCCCTTGTGGGTTTGATCCGTAGGAGTCATTGTCCACGGGCCAGAGGGGAAGCAGGTTGGATGTAACCAGCAGAGACTTCTGAATGCTCTGATTTGGAGTTTGGCCCCTGGCCAGTGAGGTCCCCTGGCTGGGTTCCTTCCTACCATCAAAGATTTTTCAGAACAGGTTCAGAGTGATCTAACTGAAGCAGAAGCTGTGGAAGTGAGAGGGGTGTACCAGCAGAGGCTCAGGACAGTGCTCCTCTCCCAGGGCCCTGGGGGAGACTGCAGCTTAGTGAACCCCTGGGGGCCTGGCCCAGAGCCCTTCACACAGGCTAGAACTGAGCTCCAAGTGGCACAACAGCTTGCATGTCCTACCCACTGGTGGGAGGGGTGGGTGGGGCTCCTGGTTGCCAGCCAGGTCCCAGGGCCTCCCAGTGGGTGGGATTGGGGTACAATGTATGAGTAATGGGGGTGGTTCTCTGCCCAAGGCCAGAGCAAGACAGGCCCGAGAAATCATATGTTTAAGCCTGCCTGTGATCCAAGGCCCTCCCACAGAAGCTACCATCCTGTAATCCCAGGCCTTCTCTCCGAGGCCACTGAAACCTCAGATGAAGAGGTCGAGGCAAATGAAGGAAAAAGCATCTTGAATATAGAAATCACTATTATTTTTCAGTCATTCTGTGCCCACCACCTGGCCCATGTTCCTTTACATATTCTGTTGGGGCCTGATGTCGGTGGCCCAGGTGCAGAGAATGACCCTGCCTGGGGTATGTTGTGGGACCTTGAGACTTTGCAGGGTGGGTGGTGGGGTTGAGAGGTTGCAGCCCTGCTGCAGTGAGGCATCACTGCAGCACCTCTGGACAAACTGGGCCATGCAGTAGGACCAGGTCTGCCCTCTGTCAGGGGTTAGGCTTCCTTCACGGGCCACAGACAGGCAGCAGCACCTTTCCAGTCTCTGCTTATGCGGTCTGTGCACCGGAATTAGCAATGGGTAGAGAGGGATAGGCCATCACTCAGCCAACACAGGCCTTTTGCTGGTATTTATCATGACATAGAAGCTGGGAAGCAGAAGGATGACCTCTGACATGCCTGAGCGGGCAGTCCCCGAGGCGGAAGAACCCATTTGACTTTGGTGATCTCAAAACTTGAGGAATGGACAGAGAAATTGATAGGGACACCTCAGGCAAGAAGAAAGGTGTTTTCTCTTCATGAATGGGCTGTGGAAAAAGGAATCCTTGGAAGAGAGTTACAGGACTCTTTGAGAAAGCATTTTAGAAAGATCTCTCTATAAACAAGTGTTTTGAGGGACAATATTCATTCATTTTAGGGGAGAATGTTAATTCATGGCATTATTCCCAAGACCAAAATTCCACATGTAACTCCATGTATGGTTGCTCATACGAAATCTGGGACGATGAGAATGTACGTGCATTACACGTCACCGAACGAACCAACAGGGTTACAGACAGCATGCCCTGAGTTTGGAATGCCTTCGAGAGCTTGGCAGAAATGCAGGGATGTTCAGGGTTACTGAGAAGGAGTGGGATTACCAGACACTCCTGGTGGAAAAGGATAAAGAGAAAGCATCCTTCATATATCTGGCAGGATTCACCAGATGGAGAGAACGCATCTGGATCTCTGGGGCCTGGCCACTTGCCAGTGGCTGTTGGGGAGGAACCAATGGGAAGCCCGATGTGTTTGGACAATGTCACTCGCTTATAGGGACTCAGTAAAACGAGATTCTGTAAAGTGCAGGGTCATCTTGAGGAGGTGGAGTTGAAATAATCATTCATTGGGCAGTGTTCGTTCTTTGGTGCTCTGTAGAAAACACTTTCCTTTTTTTTTTTTGAGATAGGTTCTCTCTCTGTCACCTAGGCTAGAGGGCAGTGGTGCAATCACTGGTCACTGTAACTTTGACCTCCTGGGCTCAAGCCATCCTCCCACCTCAGTCTCCCAAGTAGTTGGGACTACAGGTGTGCTCTATAATGCCTGGCTAATTTATTTATTTTTGTAGAAATAGGGCTCCACTATATTGCCCAGGCTGGTCTCTAACTGCCGGGCCTCAAGAGATCCCCTCACCTCGGCCTCCCAAGGTGCTGGGATGATAGGCATGAGCCACAGTACCTGACCCACAGAGTACAACTTTCTGACAAGGAGTGAGCAGAGATCTAAAAAGAATGTCATCATTACTAGAAGATTCAGCCTCAGAGGACTAAAGACATTGAGGGGATTTGGGGGATGCTTTAGGCAGTTTGTCAAACCTTATCCTAACAAGGACCAAACTTCCCGCAGATTTCATCTGCGTCTTGCTGCAGTAGGGGCTCCTGACAGCAAGGGGGCAGCCAAGAGCAGCCCTGGAGTAGAGAGGGAGGCCAGAAATCACTGGCCCATGGACCCAGCCAGGAAACCAGGCAAGAAGACTGCAATTGGGCATTCAGGACAGTGGAGACCAGGAAGGCAGCATCCCAAATACCTCTCAGAGCTCCAAGACTCCCTTCGCTCTACACACTGCTGCCATCTTGGAAGGACTAGGGGCCACCTGTATTTTGCCTGTGTTTTGGTCGTGACCTAGCATATAACAAAGAGGAGCCAACTGTGGTTCCTGGAATCTCATGGGTCCCCCATTCCTAGCATAGGGAAAGCTGTCTAATTCCCAAGATTGGCAGTTTCCCTTAGGCCCCTCTTCTCTCCTTGTGGATGATCTATCTAGCACAGTGTTTTTCAGCTAGGGATAATTACCCTTCCGACCCCCTACCCCCACCACTCCCACCCCACCTCACTTCCCCCTCCCACCTTCCCCCCTTCCTCCCCCTGTCCCCCTCACCGTGCCTTTCCCCTCTGCCTCCCCCTCCCATCTCCCCCACATTGCTTCCCCAGCCCCCTCCCCATGCCCCACCACGCCCATCCCCAGGATGTTTGGCATTGCCTGGAGATTTTTGGTTGTTACAACTTGCGGGAGGGCTGCTCCCAGTATCTAGGAGATGGAGGCCCTCGACGTTGCCAGGCATCCTATGATGCACAGGATGGCCTCATGACAAAAAATTATCCATCTCAAAATGCCGACAGTGCTGACGTTGAGAAACTCTAACCCAGAATGATCTTGCTGAGTTTGTTTTCAAAGGCAAGTGCCAGGCTTCAGGCTTTCACCCTCAGTCTAGCCAACATCACTGTCCCCGAGGCAAGATGTCCTGGGTACTCTCTTAGAATTGGTGAGGAAAAATTACAGAGAGTAAACTACACATCATTTCTCTGACTCTCTTACATCAGGGAAAACAAAATGTAAATGAAATTTTCAATCCATTATTCTGCCACACCTTCAACCTGCCAAGCTTTGAGGTGCCTAAGGACTTCCAACTCAACAATTTCAGTTTTTAGTTTAGTTTTTTTTTTCTTTCTACTTTCAGCTTCATGCATCGGTGTGGAGATGGAAGTTGAAAGTGTGGGAGTGGATGAGATCACTCAGGGAGCATTCTCTGCAGAGTGGGAAGAGCAGAGGAACAAGGACAAACCCCAAGGACTGCAGACACTTAATAAGGGGCCAAGGGGAGGAGGGGGGACAAAGAAATTCCTGAGGAAGGAGGGGAAGGAGCACAGTGAGAAGGGGGAGGAGAATTTAATTCAAACACATCACACATTTTTAAAGCACTGACTATGTGTCAGGCATTGTGCTAGAATCCAGAGATACTGGTGTGTGGGGATTTAGGGAGTTCCAAGGAAATGAGGGATCCATTCATTTATTGGTTCATTGGTTTGTCCATCTGTTCATACAACAGCTATTTAATGAGTGCCTACTATGTGCCAGGCACTGTTTTGAATTCTGAGGCAGATTTGTCAGTAGTGATCAAAACAAAAGTCCTCCCTCAAGCAGCTTACACTCTGGTGAGGAGGACACATGAGAACAAGGTGAAGAAATGTTGCCAATAAGTGAATGGGAATGAGGGCTGAAAGGGGGCTTTCACCGGAGGCCACAGAGAGCAGTTCTGGTTGACTGATGGGAAGACACTGCCTGTCAATGGCTCAGTGAGGGAAGAGCAGGGAAAGGCCCGGCGTGTAGTAGGATCACCACATGTTGGACAGACAAGCCCGTTTCTGGGTTACTGCCTAGAAATAGTCTCGGTCTCATTCCCTAGTGATTTATTACAGCAACTGCTGCCATTGCCTTTGCGCTTCTTCTGAAAAGTTTTGTGTAAAGCAGGAAATAGAAAGTGCTGGGGTCGTCCTAGATTTAGAAAAGGGAAAGGAGGTATTTATTATTCCTTCAGTATAAGACAAGGCACAGTACCAGGAAAGGAATAATCGAAGTTGACAGCTCAGAGGAGATGACAGGAAATGGTTTGGAGGAGTCTCCTTTGGTCACGAATGCTAAGAGAATTTGTGCCGAACCAGGGAGTTAACTGTGAGAGACTTTGCCTCAAAAACATGTCTAATTTCATTTTTAAAACCCTTCTAGTAGAGGTGAAGCAGGCTTGTATCTGTGGATTATACCACCCCAGGAGGGCTTCATAACAGACATGAAAATAAATTAGTTATGACAGTCACTTCCTGAAGTCGGCAATGCTAGTTCTCACTTGAGATCCAGTGGCCATCAGCATCGCGGTTAACAAAGTTTAGAAGAGCCTTTGAGTGGGAGTATTTTAGAGCCTGGATTCAGAGACTGTGAAAGAAAGTCCGCAGCGGTGCTAAGACCTCCAAGCATGACGAGAACCAGGGTTGTTCCTTGTGGGCTTGTTTGAAGTACAAGGATCTGGATACCCACTTCTGATGCGACTTGACATTCACACCAAGTCTGGGGCCAGGAGGCCTGTGTGTGGGACCTGTGTTTGTCTCCCCTGTGTGACCATGGGCTGAGCACTTGCCCTTCTGAACTTCTGCACAACCAGGGCATTGGATCCACAATCTGTGAGCCCTGGCAGTGGCCTGCCCTTGTTTAGCCCTGTCCTCATTTGTCTGCTAATAGCATCTCCATTTTCCTTGGGTAGACCCATCTCCCATCTTGTACAGTGCTAGGAAGCCTGTCAATCAAGTTCTCCTCACCTCTCCTGGCTAAGAGGAGTCATATGATCCAAGCTCTGCCAATCGGACTCTCCCTTGGGAAGGAATCTGAATCTTGAACAGATTGATACCAGGTCAAATGCCAGTGGGAACCATTGGCACCACGGCCCTGGGTCTCTGCAGCTGCTCTGCTCTCCATCTTTTTAAAAGTCTTTCCTTCAATCTTGTGAATGACCTCATTCCTCCTATTGAGAATTCCCTCTTTGCCTGTAGATATTACTCCTGTTGCTTGCAACCAATGAATTTTAATGTTATGTAGCCCTTTAAGCTTTGAAATTTGGGGAAAACCACTGGGTTTCCCCAAATTTTGCTGCAGAGATTAAATAAAATAATGTGTCTGATGGCACCTGGCAGGGCAGGTACTGTCAGGGCGAGTTCCAGCCTCTTCCTCACCGCCATGACTTGTCTATTGCACATGCCATTGGTGATGGAGCTTTCTTCACTACATCCTCATGAGAAGCTTTTGTATAAATTAAAACAAGAAAGGGTTATTGTGGAGAATAAATGAGGTAATTAATTTTTTCATTTGGCAACTATTTAATGAGCACCTGCTGTGTGACAGGCCCTTCTAGGCACTGGAGATGCAACCATGAATAAGACCAAGGCCCTGCTCTCAAGGAGTTTAGATTATAGTGGGAGAGGCAGACAATAAACAGATGTTAGGTTTCAATGGGGTGGTCAGGGAATGTGTTACTCTAGAGGTGACAAATGGGTAGCAACATGATTGAAGTGAGGGAGGAAGACATTCTAGTTTTTAACTTTTAAGTTCAGGGGTATATGTGCAGGTTTGTTGCTTAGGTAAACGTGCATCATGGGGGTTCATTGTGCAGATTATTTTATCACCCAGGTATTAAGCCTAGTACCCATTAGTTATTTTTCCTCATCCTCTCTCTCCGCTCACTCTCCACCCTCTGATGGGCTCCAGTGTTTGTTCTTCCTCTCTATGTGTCATGTGTTCCCAGCATTTAGCTCCCATTTATAAGTGAGAACACATGGTATTTGGTTTTCTGTTCCTGTGTTAGTTTGCTAAGGTTAATGGCCTCTAGCTCCAGCCATGTCCCTGCAACGAACATGATTTCATTCCTTTTTTTTTTGAGACGAAGTTTCACTCTTGTTACCCAGGCTGGAGTGCAATGGCGTAATCTCGGCTCACTGCAACCTCCGCCTCCTGGGTTCAAGGGATTCTCCTACCTCAGCCTCCCGAGTAGCTGGGACTACAGGCTTGTGCCACCATGCCCAGCTAATTTTTGTATTTTTAGTAGAGACAGGGTTTCACCATGTTGACCAGAATGGTCTCAATCTCTTGACCTCATGATCCACCTGCCTTGGCCTCCCTAAGTGCTGGGATTATAGGCGTGAGCCACCACGCCTGGCCGATTTCATTCCTTTTTATGGCTGCATAGTATTCCATCGTGTATATGTACCACATTTTCTTTATCCAGTCTATCATGGATGGGCATTTAGATTGATTCCATGTCTTTGCTATTGTGGAAGGGTGCTGCAATGAACATAAGCATGCATGTGTCTTTTTTTTTTTTTTTGAGGCAGAGTTTCACTCTTGTTACCCAGGCTGGAGTGCAGTGGCACAATCTCAGCTCACCGCAACCTCTCCCTCCTGGGTTCAAGTGATGATCCTGCCTCAGCCTTTCAAGTAGCTGGGATTACAGGTGACTGCCACCATGCCCTGCTAATTTTGTATTTTTAGTAGAGACAGGGTTTCTCCATGTTGGTCAGAGTGGTCTCGAACTCCCAACCTCAGGTGATCCACCCACCTCAGCCTCCTAAAGTGCTGGGATTACAGGCATGAGCCGCCACACCCAGTGCATGTGTCTTTCTAATAGAATGATTTATATTCCTTTGGGTATACACCCAGTAATGGGATTGCTGGGTCAAATGTTATTTCGGTCTTTGGGTCATTGAGGAATTGCCACACTGTCTTCCACAATGGTTGAACTAATTTACATTCCCATCAACAGTGCATAAGCATTCCTTTTTCACCCCAACCTCACCAACATCCATTATTTTTTGACTTTTAAAAAATAGCCATTCTGACTGATGTGAGATGGTATCTCGTGGTTTTGTTTGCGTTTCTCTAGTGATCAGTGATGCTGAGTTTTTCTCATCTGATTTCTGGCCACATATATGATGTGTTATGTCTTCTTTCAAGAAGTATCTGTTCATGTCCTTTGCCCACCTTTTAACCAGGTTGTTTGTTTATTTCTTGTAAATTTGTTTAAGTTCCTTATAGAAACTGGATATTAGATACTGGATTCTTTGTCGGATGTATAGTTTGCAAAATTTTTCTCCCATTCTGTAGGTTGTCTGTTTACTCTGTTGATAGTTTCTTTAGCTGTGCAGAAACTCTTTAGTTTAATTAGATCCCATTTGTCAAGTTTTGCTTTTGTTGCAATTGCTTTTGGCATCTTCGTCATGAAATCTTTGCCCGCGCCTATGTCCTGAATGGCATTGCCTAGATTGAGAAGACATTTTAATATCTAGAGGAAGAGCTTTCCAAATCTATGGGGGCAGCAAGTGCAAAGGCCCTGAGGGGGGAGATGTGCTTGGTGTACTGAAGAACAGCTAGGAGACCAGTGTGGCTGGAGCACAGAGACGGGGGAGGAGAACAGGAAGAAAAGGAGGCTGGAGAAGTAGCAGCAAGGCGCTGCAGCCTCCCTGTCAAGTAGCCAGTCCTGCCACTGCTTGCATACCTTCAGGGATGGGGAGATTACTTCCACCTGAGGTGACATTGCCTATGTTTGGACAAGCCTTTAAGAGTCAGGGTCTTGCTCTATTGCCTGGCCTGGAGGGCAGTGGCATGATCATAGATCACTGCAGCCTCAAACTCCTGGGCTACAGCAATCCTCCCGCTTCAGCCTCCCCAG
The DNA here is from genome assembly GCF_049354715.1 of Callithrix jacchus. Lineage (NCBI taxonomy): Eukaryota > Metazoa > Chordata > Mammalia > Primates > Cebidae > Callithrix > Callithrix jacchus. The sequence goes on along the minus strand of NC_133508.1, from coordinate 75,149,001 downwards.
TAGCTGGGACTACAGGTGTGTCCCACCACACCCAGCTAATTTATTTATTTATTTTTATAGAGATGGGATCTTGCTGTGCTGCCCAGGCTGGTCTTGAACTCCAGGCCTCAAGTGATCCTCCTGCCTTGGCCTTCCAAAGTGCTGAGGACGAGCCACTATTTTGCCTCTTGAAGCCCTCCAGAACCCATCTGCCCTCGCTTCTCCTGGCCAACCCCTTGGAGATCTGAAGCCAGCTTTTTAGCTCTTTATTTTATTTCCTTGAGATATCCCGCAGATTATTTGAGTCTCTTGATAATTTTTCAGGCTATTCCCTCCCTTTACCCCCTTTATTCTAGGCACAATACTCTTATTAGTTCTGCCTGGGATGAGTTTGTTTTTGATGGCAGCCCATCACACGCCTGTCACTGCTAATCACACCAGGGTTTTCTTTTACATAAGGGGCTGCTCTGGCAGGTCTACCTGTGTCTCTTCTTCTGCTCCTACAGGGCCACTGGTTTAGAATATAAGTGCAGGACACAACATTTATTTCTGTTAAAGTCCTCTTGTTGAATTAAACCCACTAATGCAGCAAGTCAGACCTTATGAGGTCCCGATTACATCACCCAACATATTTACTATTTCTCTATTTTTTGGTCACCCACAAGTCTCATCCCGAAGCCACTGTGTCTCATTTGTGCATAAATATGCCTGGGGTGGTCTTGCCTTGGTGCCAGATTCTGCCCAAGAGCTGCAGATGCAGAGATCCTTTTGGGAAATCTACAATCTAGTTTGGTGGAGGACACAAGAACAGGTCATTCCAGCACAGCACAGTCCTGTGGGCACCTGGTGCGGGTGGGTGCCAGAAACGCAAGCAGAGGCAACAATGGAGCAGATACCTGCTGGGAGTGCAGCTGGGAGGAAGGGCATCCCTGGAAGAAAGTACAGCACAGCAAGGCAAGGAGACGGGATAGTTAGCGTTGTGCTCAGGAAACTTCCTGTAGAGCGGTGCATCTGGTGCAGGCCACTGAGTATGTAGAAGCCCTGCCTGGCTGGAAAGGGTGGACGGCAGAGAATATCAGTGTCTTGAGTACTTCTCAGGGGCCAAATGAATCCAGGGAACTCTCGGTTTTCAATATCAACACAACCGGTGTGATTTCTGCAGTGGCATCTCCAGGCACACAGTACTCATTTATCAGGGCTACCACGGGCGAGATCCACACAGCAGATGCTCCTCTCTTGAAGGGTTTCCCTAGGAGCCCCACCAAGGATTAGGACAGGCTTGGCAACTTCTGGGCTTGTGAGAGCTGGTCAGGAACACTGAGTTCTCACTCAATACACTCCATGGTCTTGATCCAAACTTTCCCCCATCCTCCCACCTTCCCTTTGGCACTAGGCTTGTCCCTGTAAGATCCTTGAAATTCTGGGGGCCTAGAATGACTTATGTTCTGAATTTAGCACCTTAGCCCAGCAGCATTCTGTCTTGCAAAACCACCGCTCTGCCAGCTTCACATGAAGGGGCCATTTAATATGCAGCTGAGAAACAGCCCTACAAAGCAAAGAAGATAAGGTGGGAATGTTGAATATTCATTTTTGTGGTTAGAGGGTGTTTTTCCTATGATTCTGTTATTCAGATTAGCTTGGATTGTAACTTCCATTTCAACAACAAATGCTTAAAGAAACAACAGGAAAATCCCCACTTTCTCTCCTAAGATCTCCTCCAAAGTGACCCCCTCCCCCCACCTCAAAGGACTACTCCACCTTGAAGGTAATGAAGATGGCTGAATCATTGCTTCCACCCTCACAGGCCCAACCCACCAGTCAGAAGGAGGATGGAGGAGAGAGCCTCCAAAGATTCTGATCTCAGTGCCCACAGTCCCAAGATCTGCTATGTATGACCTTTGATGAGCAGGGGGCCAGCCTGATCCTCAGCTCAGCTCAGGATGTAACTGAGAGCCACTGCCCTGTGTTTCCAGTGGGATGTGGGAAACTCATTCCACTAGACCTGGAAACTGAGCCTGAGACCAGATGGCGCCAATCATTGATGAAAACGTAGGCAGCAGTCAGCATTTATGTGCTAATGAAATATTTTTGTATCTATCCATAGCTTTTCTTCCCCCGACATCTCTTGGTTTCATCCTGGATAGACCCTCACCTCCCATAACAATTTCTGCCTTCACTCTCTCCTTTCCAGTCTCCACGTGGCAGCCAGGGTGATTTTTTAATTATAATTTATTTATTTTGAGATGGAATCTCGCCCTGTCACCTAGGCTGGAGTATATTGGTGCGATCTTGGCCCACTGCAACCTCCATCTCCCAGTTTTAAGCGATTCTCGTGCCTCAGCCTCCCAAGTAGCTGGGATTACAGGTGCCTGCCACCACACCTGGCTAATTTTTTTTTTGTATCTTTAGTAGAGATGGGGTTTCATCATGTTGGCCAGGCTGGTCTTGAACTCCTGACCTCATGATCCACCTGCCTTGGCCTCCCAAAGTGCTGGGATTACAGGTATGAGCCACTGCACCTGGCAGCCAGGGTGGTTTTTAATTGGATCATGTCACCCCTACCTAAAAGTCTTCTGTGACTTTCCATTGAGCTTCGGATAAAATCTCTGGCTTACGAAGCCTCTGAAGGCCTTTTCTGCCCTTGTGTTCCCATTCACTGTGTTTCTGCTACCAGTTCCTGGAGTCTGCCGAGCTCTTCTCTCCCCCAGCACCTTTGTACCGGCTGTCCTCTATCCTGGACACGATCCCCAGTTCTCCTCCTGGTTGGCTTCATCTCATCTTTCAGCTTCAACATCACCTCCTCAGAGAGGCCTTCCCAGATCCCCCGTGCACGTTCGTTTCCCTATATGAATTTATTCTATAGAGCATGCTCTTCATTTCCTTCCTAGGCACCATCTATAATGATTTGTTTTCTTGTCCTCTGTCTCTCCTACGACAAGGCAAGTCCCCCTAGGGCAGGGGTGTTCTTTGTCTTGGTCATCACCACGTCCTCAGGACCCAGCACAGTCTGGGTAGACACTGACCAAGTGAGTTTACTGAGTGCCAACTATGTGTCAGGTTCCTCATTTAATCTTTACAATAATCTGACGGAGATGGCCAATATCCCCTATTACTGATGCTAAATCAACTCTCTGATGTGACCCAGCGGCAGAACGAGACACCGAACCTAAGTTACTTAACCCCACAATTCATGTTCTTTCCACAGATTCCTCTGTGCCTGAAGCCCCAAGTCCTGATCTTGCAACTTGCTGTCATAGGACACAGAGCAAGGCCCCAACGTTTTGAACCTCCATTCGCTCATATGTAAAGTGTGGGTATTAATACAACCTGCCCCAGCACTGTAGAGTGGCATAGACTCTGAAGCCAGGTGGTCGAGGTTCAGCCAGCTGTGTGACCTTGGATGAGTGACTTCACCTTCCTTTGTCTCAGTTTTATAATCTGTAAAATGGGCATAAGTGATGGTGGTGTAAGGGTCACACCAGCGAATGTCTGTAGAGCCCTTTGAACAGTGTCAGGCACCTACACAGGTGTGAAATGGTTAGCTATTGTTAGGAGTTGGCAGATGTGACCTTTATTGCTTTCCAAATCCCTTCACATTCCAGCCTTACAAAAGCCCCCTGAGGTGAATGGGAAAGGTTTTATTTTCCTATTTTATAGAGGAGGAAAAGGAGGCTGCGGAAGTCTTGCTGAGAGTCTCCATCCCTGACCACCTGACAGCCCCAAACTCGAGGCCAGGTCCTGAGCAGCCCAGCGCTCTCCCCTCTGAGCGTCTGCGGCTCCTTCTCTGACTTGGTGCCGGGTGTCCGCACTCTCGCTCCCGCCCCACCTGCCTTGCTTCTGCTGATCTGTCTTTTGCTCCATTAGGCAGGGCCGCGGCCCCTGGCCCTGCGAAACGCTCTGTGGCCTCTGCGCGCTCCGGCTGCCCGAGTCTGCCCGACCCCGCCCGGGAGGTGACGGCAAAGTGAATTAGCGCGCAGCCGAGGGCGCGGGGGCGCCGAGGTGCCCGGCAGCTCCGCGGGCGCAGCACTTCCCGGCCTGATATTTGCACAAAGTGCTCTCAGGGCCTCTTTACATTTGCACTTGGCCGGAGAGTTAGCATTTCCGCCCAGCGCGACTTCTCCGCTCGCATCCTGTGTTTGAGGAACGGAGGCGAATACTTCCCGCCCCTCTCCCGATTGCGTCTCCCGGTTCCCGTGTGCCCCGCCCGATCTCGCCACAGCCGCCCCCTCCTCTCTGGCTCATTCCCATCCTGAGCACGCTCCCCTCTATTCTTCGAGTCTGTCTTCCTCCCGTCCACTCTGTCTCTCGTCCCTTCTGCTCCTTCCATCTCCACCTCTCTCAGTCCGTGTCTCTCTCAGGTCCAGCCCTCTGTCTCTCTCGTGGTCTCTGTCTTTACTTCGTTTTTCTCATTCTCTCAATCTCACTCTCTCCGTCCCGGCTGGGTCTTCTCTAGCCCTCCTGCCCCCATTTTTCCTCCTGTCTCTCCCTCCTCCTCTCCCTCAACAAGAAGAATGCAGGTCTCAGCTCAGGCCTCTCATTCCTGTGGTTGAAGCCTGCATGGAGGTTTGAAGCGAAGCCTTGGTCCCATGTACTTGTCAGGTCCTTTCAGAGAGTTCTTGGAGATCCAGGAGAATAGAGGGAAGGGCCCTCAGGTCCTATCTGGGCCAAGCTCCCATTATCCATGTGGCTTTTGCTGGCTGACCATCCCAATGGCATTAACTCTGGGCACTGCCTCTTTTGCCACTGGGCCCCCTTCTCCCAGTCACAGCTCTCCAACACTGTCCCAAAGCTGGCTGAGAATTCCTCCTGGGAAATTCCAGACCTTCAGCCTCTCTTAGCAGGTGGCACCTCCAAGCCAGACTCTCTGGCCTGATGGACCAGGAAATACTGATGCCCCATCCTTACTCACCCTCTGAGCAGCCAGGTGGCCCCTGGGACATCTGGAGTTCTTGGGCTGGTTGTCTCTGGCAGGGAGCAGCCTGGGGTAGGGCTCCTTGGAGAGATTTAAAGAGGGCACCCTGAGTTTCCTGAGAGTGTCCAGCAGGATGAGTGGCATCTGGCACTCCCTTCTCTGATGGAATGGACTCGGTGTGGTCAAAGAAGTTCCCTCCCCCCTGGACACATTCGGCAGGGGAGGGGATTGCAGAGCACACCGCTGTTCAGGTAGGTCAACAGGGCCCCATAGAGTGGCTGCAGTGTGTGTTCCGGGTGTCCTCAGACCAGGCTGAGGTCAAGGAGGTGGAGGCGGGGTGAGATCCAGTGCCCCTGGATCTGATTTCACATGCAGTTGGGTATTTCTGCCCTTGGCTTCCTTCTTTGCCCATTTAGAGGCATCCACGGCTCTGCAGGCTGACTGCCCCAACAGTGCATCCGTCTCTGGTCTACAGACCGGAGCTGCACGGTTATTTTGGAAATACTTGGTAGGGAAAAGTTTGATTGGTTCCTACACCCACCGGCTTTAGCAAAAGAAATGCCAACATTACTTTTGTTAATAAAGAAATGACCCATTCAATTCTGTAAATCCAATTTCAATCATTGCATTAAATACTCACCTAAAAATGATTTTAAGTATTTTATCATACAAACTTTCTCATTGATGGTGCCTGTCAAGAATTTGAACAATTCCTCATTAAAAGTTTTGCTTATTTCTGTGGAGTCAGTTGATCAATTGTGTGTAATCACTTCCAGTATAAAACCTGATATTAAAAAAAAAGTTTCCAGAAGCAAACTCAAGTTTCTCATTAAAACATTTGAAGTGATTTAATTTGGAAGTTATATACAAAGTCAATGTTTAATATATTCCCTGGTTATTTTGTATTTTATTTTTCTTACCATAATTTTATTTCATTAAAAAATGTAATTAATTTTTAGAAGCTTCTCAATGGATCTACATGAGATCTGTAGAGGAGTAGAAGAATAGGCCTTGTGGTGAGATGGTGACAGCAGTTGGAAAATTTCTGAGGACTTACTTGCGTGATCTCTGGGGACAGAGGTTTCCCCTCACCTCCAGGAAATAGAAAGAGAGAGGTTCTGGCATTTGGGGCCCCCACTGTGCCTCTCCCTGCTGAAATTCAGCCCAAGCCCAGCCCCGATTCCACTCTGAGAGAGATGGATTCCACTGTGTGTTACAGACACAGGCCAACTCTCCCAGCAGAAATGCTGCCCAGCTTTCTGCCAGCCCCAATGCTGCTTGTCCACACCTGTCGCTGCCCTGTAGGGCACTGCGGCACCCAAGGCAGTGGTTTACACAGGTGGCAGCAGACAGGCTCCCTTAAGCTCCCTCCAGAGAGGGATTGCTCCTGCAGGGGCCTTGCTTGGAGAGCTCCTCAGCATTGCAGATTCCAGGCAGGAAATGACTGTCCCCTCCACCTGCCTTCCTGGGGACTGAACCGCCCTGGTGCACACAGAAATATGGGTACCTTGTCACCCTAGATGCCCTTTCTGATTTGCACATCAGGAGATTTGCATGCACTGGAGGAAGAGGACCTGGCTTGAGTGAAAGGCAGGTGTCCAGATCCCAGCTCTGCCCCTTGCTAGCTTGTGTGACTTTGATCTGCATTTCACCAGCTATTCACCGAGTTTCCACGTAGGTACTAGGAGGCATGAAACCTTCCCTTGAGGACTTATAAGGAGCAAATCAGGAGGTGTATGTAAAACTCTTTATGGTATGTAAACTATGAAGTGCTGTATGTATGGAGGGGTTGTGGTTATCGCTGTCAGCGAAAGCAGGGTACCATGACTCCTACTGGATGGTGAGTGATCATTGCAAACTCTGTAGGAGCAACTCTACAGTCAGGAGCATGCTGGAGTTCTGCCGGCAATGGCTGAGTGGTGAGGGGGCCTTGCTGTCAGAGGATGACTTCTGCTCGAAGATCCAGCTCCAAATTAGAGTCTCCCATCACACATTAGAGCCCAGCACTTTCATTCACTAAACAAACATTTACTTATTTATTTTTAAATAGCTTTTCTCTTTTTCCCCATTCTGAAAATACATGCTCATTCTAGAATGTCTAGAAATACAGGTATGCCAAAAGAAGAAAATTAGAGTCAGCCCAGATCCCGCCACCACGAATGAATGTCTTGAGCAGACACACATCTCCTCACACTCCTTCAAATACATTTTGGCTAATTGTTATATTATAGAATATCTGCTGTGGTAATCGGCATTTTAAAAAAATCTAACAATCATCTGTGAATATTTACTAGGTCACACACTATTCTTCTACAATATCATAAAAATCACTGCCTTGCTGTCCATACTATTGAACATTCAGTGGTATCTACTGTGTGCAGAGCCCTGAGCAAGCCCCTCTCATGGAGAAAGGGCTGAGTAAGCTGAGCTCTGTCTGCCTCCTGGGAACTCACCATCCTGCAAAGGCAATCGCACCAGGGGGATGGAACCTGTTGTGACATAAGGCAGGTGTTTCACCCTGCAGAGGGTGCCAGGAAGGAGATATCATTTCCAAAAGAGAGAGCAGGGAAGATACCCTGGAGGAGAGGACTGGCTTAAAAGGGTGGGCTGGATTGAAACCTGGGAAAACGTGGAAGGAATTCTGGGTGTCAGGAAGAATGTGAGTTAGAGGAGTGTGTGAACCGACACACCTTCATAAAAATGACAGAATCAACACTATATTCTCTATGCTTGTGTGAAAGCTGGTAAAAGGGGTGGGGCTTTGCATCAGAATTGGTGAGCTAAACCCTGTTATCCCACCTAAAGAGTAGGGATCTTTTCAAGTAGGGTATATTGGTGACCTGGGGCAAATCTCATAACCTTAAAATGTTAAAGTGGGAAGAGTGCAGTGATTTCCTTCCAGCGTCACATTTTGTGTATGGAGAACCGAGGCCCAGAATAGGGAGTGACTTACCTGAGATGATGCAACAACTGTTGGAAGTGATGCTCGGAGCGGGTGGTCTGCTCCAAGGGCAAGGGCCAAGGACCGAGTTGTTTATACAAGTCCACGCAACACTCGGCACAAATCTGCATTCCCACATCAGGCTCAGGCCTGTAATTCCAGCACTTTGGGAGGCCGAGGCAGGCTGATCACCTGAGGTCAGGAGTTCGAGACCAGCCTGGCCAACATGGTGAAACCCCATCTCTACTAAAAATACAAAAATTGGCCAGGCGTGGTGGTGGGTACCTGTAATCTCAGCTACTCAGGAGGTTGAGGCAGGAGAATTGCTTGAACCCAGGAGGTGGAGGTTGCAGTGAGTCAAGCTTCACACCATTGCACTCCAGCCTGGGCAATGAGAGTGAAACTCCATCTCAAAAAAAAAATTAAGTATTAGTTCCCCCCTACTTCAACTCAACCTGGGAGGGCTCCTATCTGAGTCACGGTCTTTTGGTTATTAAAAACAGATCCACTCAAATGAAACTGTCTTAAATAGAAGAAAGTTTATTGTAAAAACACACACACTTCTCTTGGAATTCAAGGATTGGAACCATAAAAGGCAGCCGGGAATGGGAATTGGAGCTGAGACCTGAGAAACTATTAGGGGTCAAAGCAGCTCTACTTTCTTCCTGAACCCCACCCAGTCTCCCAGGCTAATGATTCATTCTTCTAAGCATGCATCAACCATCCATCTATGCAACTATTCCAGCTATCACCTATCTATCTGTCTATCCATCCAATTAAATGTTCCGTGGCCTCTGCCCTCCAGTGAGCATCTGCCATGAGCTTTTGCATACGGCGGTAGAGACAGAAGTGAACAAGCACAGTCCTTGCTCTCAAGGAGCTCACAGTCAAACAGAAAATTGCTGCCGTATTTATTCATCTTCTCATCCTTCAGCAAACATTTCTGTGTGCCTGACTGGGCTTGGCACTGGGGATACAGAGATGAATGAGGCAGCCACATCCCTCTCCAAAAGGGAGGGGGACCCATGGATTTAATCATGAGCCAATCTGATTCGTGCTAAAAAGAGAAATTGATTGGTTGATTAACTGATACTCTGCCTTGTTCCATAAAGATTTAAGATTTAAAGATATATAGATTAAGACTCTGGGACAGTTATCAGTGTGAAACTGTTTTGCAATTCTATTGCTGGGGTCATAGGGACAGAGCACACCCTTATAGGTGGGAGTAGGGTTTGCACAAAAGGAAATGAAAATGTCCATGGTCAGCCTTGTAAGAAAGACATCATCCCTGCAGCAGGAAATGAGGACTTTGGTAAGCAGGTCTTCCCTGGGCAAAAGAAAAAGACTTTTCTATTTCAGGTACCAGGGGCAATTTGTTCTGGACTCCATGGTATGGAGATCCTAGAACATTCCTAGAGGTGGTAGGGTGGGGTAGAGGGTGAGTGTCCCTGGGGCCAGCCAGGGAAAGGCTTAGGGCCTGCTTGGAAGGGACTGTAGGGCAGGTCTGGGTCTGGGCCATCCTTTTTTTCTATGGCATTTCCTTCCTTTATTTGCCAGGTGACCATATAGTTGATGCCCTAGAGACTGAAAGGGATGCTAGTGATAATTACCCTCAGATTGCCAGGATAAATGGGGGCATGTAACCACGTCCTTGTCGCTAACCCCTCAGTAACGTGTCTTAAAGTTATACACTGGCTTTACCATTTGAGGGGAGATTGGGAAGGAAGTGTGTTGATGCTTGAAGCCCATGAAAATATTAGACTTCTGGAAGAAATTATTGACTCCAAAATATGACAAAGAAAACTACAAGATTTTTTAAAAAGGTGTTTAATTAAATGTCTCTAAAACACTAGTTCAACTTTGTTAATGGCTAAATTCATAAAAACGACTTTACATTTGAAACAAGTCTGGAGATTTGATTTTCTCTTTTCTCAGGGATCCTGAAGAATGCACAGTGGTTGCTGAGAAATCATAGCCAAACAAAAGTCAGTTGCTCATAACCAAATTATTACAGAAGTCAAATTAGAAAAGTCTTTTCAAAATATTTTTATAGCAAGAAATTATTAACTGGGGATATATGGGTGTGTTTTCATATGCATGTTTTTATGTGCAATAGGGCCTTCAAAAGTAAGTATATCCAGAGTCAGTGAAAGTCTTTTTGTTTTTGTTTTTGTTTTTTTTGACACATAGTTTTACTCTTGTTTCCCAGGCTGGAGTGCAATGGCACGATCTCAGATCACTGTAACCTCCGCCTCCTGGGTTCAAGCAATTCTCCTGCCTCAGCCTCCCAAATAGCTGGGATTAAAAGCATGTGCCACCATGCCCTGCTAATTTTGTATTTTTGGTAGAGATGGGGGTTTTCCATGTTGGTCAGGCTGGTCTCGAACTCCTGACCTCAGGTGATCTGCCTGCCTCGGCCTCCCACAGTGCTGGGATTACAGGCGTGAGCCATCGCACCTGGCCCTGGTGAAAGTCTTTGAAAGGTCCCGAGCACAGGCAGAGGCACTGTGGCGCACAGCTTTGGGGATGTCCTTCACAGACATCCAGGATGGTTTTAGCATGCTTTTACGTCTGTACAGAACCATTCTGGGCTATGTGAATGGCGCCATCAATTGCGCAATGCACGATGGCCTACATGGTGGTACAAGGTGACCCTGGACACAATGCTGGGCAGGGAGCTCTTCCGGAAGCCAAAGAGTTGGCACTGAACAGGGTAATCTCCAGGGAGGACAGCTGTACTCAGGAGACAACGCAGTGACAAGAGCAGGAGGGCAGAGAGGGAAACACTCTGCGTGACAGCCGGGTCTTAGTTCTCCATTTGATCACAGTCCAGCAGGGGAGAGAGGCCTGCACACGACTGGGGTCAGAGGTGGCAATTATTACAGAGGCTCCAGCAGCGGCCACAAAGAGTGCAATTGGGCATAGGGGTGAGAGAGGGAAAGTCATCCCAGATGAAGGGGCTGGGAGGTTGTATAATAAGGCTTGATTCACTCTGAGTCTTGGAGCACTGCAAGAATTTATTCAGGCAGAGAGCCAAGGGTGGCCGGCACAGGGTACAGGGCACACTGGGGGCCCTGGGGTGCTCTACCAGCCTGCTCCGCTGGCCCTTTCCCTGCCGAAAGATGTCAGCCGTCAGGTGCTGTTAAACTCCAGCTGGACAAAACCCGCTGGACGGGAGAGTGGGCGTGACTTGGCTGGAAGCAGAGGTGTTGGGAAGGGTTCAGCCTTTGTTCTGACACTAGCTCCTGTCTTGGCAGAGCATGTGGCTTCGGGGGACTGTCCTGGAACTGCCTCTCCCTCAATGCTGTTTCAGGGCTTTCCAGCCAAAGAGGAATTTTTTTTTTCTTTTTACTATAAAACAGCTTCCTTGTTTATTGTAAGTCTGTAAAACCTCTCCTGATGGAGAAAGAAGTGTGCAAGTGTTGAAAAAATGATTCCAAGAAGAGCTGGCATTTGAATGAGGACTTGCTGACCCAGCTTCGGAACTGGACGGGGCTGTAGAGGTGATTGCGGCCAGCCCCTCATTTGAAGGGAGGAAGCTATTAGCCTTTTTCTATTGATGAGGAAACTAAGGCAAAGGAGGTTAAATGCCTCGTGCGAGGTCTCCCAGTGATGATTATTGAAACCAGCATCCCAGCCCCAGTCTGTCCCGCGTAGTGGCGGAGGTGACATTTGAGCTAAATCTTATGGTTGGAAGGAGTTCAACTTGCAAAGATGGGAAGGGAAAGATTTTAGGCAAAGGGGCAGGACAAACAAAGGTGGGGAGCAGATGACAGTGACAGCCATCCTACATTACAATGAGCTGACACTTTTTTGGAGCCAGGCCAGGTTTTTTAGTGCTTTACTTGTATTAGCCCATTTAATTCTCACAACGACATTATAAAATAGATATGATGGTCCAGGCACGGTGACTCACACCTGTAATCCCAGCCGAGGCAGGTGGATCACCTGAAATCAGGAGTTCAAGACCAGCCTGACCAACAGGGTGAAACCCTGTCTCTACTAAAAATACAAAAGTTAGCTGGGCATGGTGGCACATGCCTATAGTCCCAGCTACTCCAGAGCTGAGGCAGGAGAATCACTTGAACCCAGGAGGCAGAGGTTGCAGTGAGCTAAGATCGCACCATTGCATTCTAGCCTGGGCGACAGAGCGAGACTTCGTCTCAAAAATAAAAAAGAGAAAAAGGTATGATGAATCCCATTGTCTGGACAGTAAAACTGAGGCACAGAGAGGGGAAGTGATGTGTGTGAGGTCACATACCTGTGAAGTGTCAGAACTGGGACTTGAGCCTAGGAACCTCGCTCCAGGGTCTCCCAGCTGAGCCACCAGCACCAGTGTCACTGACATGCTGGGCGCCTCCTGTGGTGCTGCGGCGCGCCTTGCAGAGTGCATTTCCTGCATCGTTGCATTTTGTCCTCATAAATTACACTAAGGGTAGGCATGGCTATTACTGCCATTTGACAGGTGCAGACATTGAGGTTCAGAGAGGTTAAGTACCTTGCCGAAGGTCACACTTTGCCTCCCATCCTGGAAGTTATTTCTGAGGTGGTCCCACTTCATTGAGAAAAGCCCTGCATTTCCCACAATTTCACATTCCCAGATCAATTGCCCCCCGGCTTGCCACGGAGGCCTGCGACACCACTAGATTAGTTTTAAGGTTTTCAATAATTCTGCGAAGAGACAGAGCAGCATAAAGCAAAGCTAAAAATATCATTTTTCTGTAGCTGTCATAACAACATTTGGGCTAATTGATTCTCAATAGAATAATGACATCCAGTGTGTAGTGAGAAATATTCATGAAGAGATCTGTGAAACCCTCAAGGTGCCGGGCCATGCTGGCAGCCCAGGACAACTCGGGGATGTGTCCACGTAGACGCCTGTACCTGGCCTACCCCACGGTGGGTAAGGCCTGACCACCAGCCAGCGCTGCAGCCTCTGGGACTGTCTTTGGACATCAAAGCATTTTAGTCACTGAGGACTGAGGCTTCCAGCCCCCGAGGCTGCTTTAATCAGAGAAAGGTGATGAAAAGATTAGAGGGTATGATTTATGGAGAGAGATTAGCATCAGAGGAGTCGAGGGGAAGAAAAGAGAACTCTCTCAAAGTAGTTGAGATAACAAAGGCTGTGGAGGCGCGAGGGGGAAGGAGGGGAGGCAGCTGTGGGCTGGATTCTGCATCTCCACTGGACCATGGGTCTGAAGAGTTCTGTTGGGGTGAACAGAAGGATGGGGAGGCACCTCAGGGTCTGAGGCTGCCCAGTCCAGCCTCCCCCTGCAGAGCTGCTCCTGGCTGCATGCCCGTCCCAGGACAGCTCAGGCTCCAAGGGCATCCCTGGAAAAGCTGGCTTTGTGAGATCTTTCCACAGGGCTGCCCATCTTTGGAGTCGTGTGTATTGAGGGGTGTCTTGGCCTGGTGAGATGGTCTCCAGGCTAGAATCTGTGATGCTCATGTGTGTTTTATGACCAGTAGCAGGCATGGGTCCCACAGAGGAACACGTTGTTTGCAGCGTGTAGGTGTGCACATGCCTGGGGGTGTGGGGTGTACACACGATACTCATATTTATTAAGCCCTGATATCTGCCAGGTACAATTTTAAGGACTTAACATGCATGAGCTCACTTCATCCTCACAGCAGCCTTGTGGGGCAGGGACTCTTGCCATTCCTCTTTTATAGAAAAGGGCAATTGAGGCTCAAAGAGTTTAACTCTACCAAGTCACACAGCTACTAGGTGGCAGGGCTGGGACTGGGGCCCACATCTGTCCAGCCCCCAAAGTTCGCAGGATGCTGGAGGGAGGCGAAGGGAGAAGGCAGAGGTGTGTGGAGATGGGGATGGGAGAGGCTCCTCTGGTGTGTGTCTCTGGGTACACTGTGAGGTGTGTCCGTGTGTGTACCCCGTGGAAAGCTCCATGTGTGCTGGCTGTGTGTTTTGAAGATATGCATACAGAATGAATGCGGAGGGTGCTGAGTGCGTCTGTGTCTGTGGGCAGGCCCTGTGAGGGGTGGAAAGCAGACTTCTCGATGGAGTGCCATGCCTCGCATCAGGAGCTCCACATTCCCATCCTTAACTGCCCCAAGTTTCACTGAGCATCAGGTCTTAATGCCACACTTCTACCCTCACAGCTCTGAATGCATGCTCACACTCCCACCTGCCCTTTCACAGTCTCACCCTCTTCCTTCCAGAGGCCCCTGGGGTGTCTTCTGTGAGGTGGGTCATTGTTCTCCGATGTTCCGCTTTTCAAAACTCCTCCAGGAATATCTGTAGCCTGGAACTGGCCGAGGCTGCTGGGCCCCCACTAGAATGCTAGAATTCACCCTGAGGGAAATGCCCTGGTGTGCAGACACACAAGCAGCACCAGACTCCGTGCCGCATGAGGGCAGGGCTGGATTTCCGGCTCACCACTCAACTCTCAGTACCAAATGCAGGCCCCGGAACATAAGAGCCGCTCAATAAATAGTGCTTTATTCTCCCTGGAAATGCCACTGTCTTAGACCATCTTGTGTCATATTTTGTAACTCAGCAGGTGAAAAGGGCTCCTTTACTTTCATCCTGCCACTGCTCCATCCCTCAACAGGGCTCAGATGCTGGACAGCCCCAAAGACCAAGGTCTGAGACAAATGTCTTGTTTACCTTCCCATTCCTATAGTCAAAACCTTATGCAAATCTGCTCCTTCTAGAACTGCCCACCAATTCACGAATGCATTACTAATGGCTAATAATTCATGGCAAGCACTTACTGAGCACCGGTCAAGTGCCAGACACTGTGCTAAACTGTTAATGTGAGTGATGGCTTTTCAGTGCAAAGCAGCCCCACGAGTTAGGCACCGTTTTTATCCCTGTTTTACTGGTGAGGAATCTGAAGCTCAGAGATGTTAAGTAAAATTTCCAGGATCACACAGCAGGTAAGTAAGTATAGATTCTGGGAATTGAACCCAGGTAGTCTGACTTGCTTTTGACCACTGTACAGCATGACCTTCAGATCGGTCTGAATTCCAGCTAAATGAGGACTCAGTAGAGATCTTGATACTCCTAGGTCATTAACTTCACGTCAAAAAAACCCAAAAACAAAACAAAACAAAAAAACCTTCGACATATTAGCCTGATTTTACAGAGGAGGAAACTGAGCTCAGAGTGGGTTAAACAACTGTCAGCAGTCACACAAATATTAGAGAGGCTGAGCTAGGATCAGAACCCATATCTGCCAGCTCCAAAGCCTCATTTCCTTTGCTGTGCCTTCCTCTGGAGGAGTGGAGATGGACCTTGGCCACAGGGAAATGGGTGAGAAGTAAGGAAGGGGACCCAGCCAATTAAAGATAGGCAGTTTGGAGCTGGGTGCCAGGGTCTTGGAAGAAAACATAGAAATCCCAGCACTCTGAGAGACCTGGGCGAAGGGGCAGGTGACCTGTCATATATAAGGAGGCATTCGGAGTTGCCGACACATACATCACAGGCATGTTTCGGACTTCAGCCCTTCAGCAGGGAGTTCCTAAATTATGTCCATACTGCACACTCCAATGGGATAAGAGTCACCAGGACACTGTCTTTGGGCTGGAAGGGGTAGAACCTCCACAATAACTGAATGGTTATTATAAACAGAACGGCATCTCTATCTAGAGAGAGCATGTAATTAAATAGAAACGGGGAAAAAAAAGGTTTTGACTCATACAAATCCAGGCCCTGCTGTTCATTAGCTGTGTGACTATAGGCCAGGCACACGCCTCTGAGCCTCGGTTTTCTGGTGCACAAAATGGGGATATTAAAGCTTTCCCTTCCTGCCTAGCAGGGCCTTGTAGGGGGAGGCTTGTTGTGCAAATGTATGCCACTGGATGCACCAGAAAGTGAAGAATCCAGCCAGGCATGGTGGCTCACGTCTGTAATCCCAGCACTTTGGGAAGCTGAGGGGGGGTGGATCACCTAAGGTCAGGAGTTCAAGGCCAGCCTGGCCAACATGGTGAAACTCTGCCTCCACTAAAAATACAAAAATTAGCCAGGCATGGTGGTGGGTGCATGTAGTCCCAGCTACTCAGGAGGCTGAGGCAGGAGAATCATTTGAACTGGGAGGTGGAAGTTGCAGTGAGCCGAGATCACGCCATTGCACCCCAGCCCGGGCAACAAGAGCAAAACTCCACCTTGGAAAAAAAAAAAGAGAATGTGAAGAATCTGGTCAGGAAAGGCAGCTTAGCAAAGGAAAGGAGTGGAGAAGGCATGGAAAGGAATATAATCTATGGGGTCAGGTCACATGGAAATCTTCGCTCTAGCCTATGCTGAGTTCAGCAGTACAGAGCTTCTGTATCAGAAGGTAGAGATGTTTCTATGTCCCAAAATGAGCCATTTTCATCATTGATTGATTGATTGATTGATTGATTCATATATCTAGTCTTTGAATCAATGTTTATTGATAAGGCATATATGGGAGACATTGGGCCAAATATTGTCAGGACCCTGGAGGCGAAGCAGACAAGGACTCGACATACCTGGGGAAATAAGATACACACATATTTACTATGACATGAGACACAGGGTGGCATCAGCCATCATCAGATGGGTATAGATAAGGTGCTGCAGGAGTTCATAGTTGGGGAACATCACTTTCAGCCCAGGCAATCAGGGAATGCCTACTGGAAGAGGTGGCATTTAGAATGCAGAAGCAGCCCTGAAGAATGTAAACCATATATATATGTGTATATTCTTTCTTTTTTTTTTTTGAGATGGAGTCTCAGTCTGTCACCCAGGGTGGAGTACAGCATCATGATTTCAGTTCACTGCAAACTCCACCTCCTGGGTTCAAGCAATTCTCCTGCCTCAGCCTCCTGAGTAGCTGGGATTACAGGTACGTGCCACCACACTCAGCTAATTTTTACATTTTTAGTAGGATGGGTTTTCACTATGTTGGGTAGGCTGGTCTCGAACTCCTGACCTCAAGTGATCCACCCGCCTCAGCCTCCCAAGGTGCTGAGATTACAGGCATGAGCCATCATGCCCGGCCAGATGTAAACATATTGAGGTGCAGGAGATGAGTCTTCCAGGGAGATTGTACTCCATGCATTTGAACGGGTAACAGATACTTACACACAGCATCATAATATATATGCACACAGCGTAATAGTAACAACGGCAACAATAACAACAACACAGTGTGTTATGGAGAATGAAGTGGGGGATTCTGACCCCCATTTCACTCAAGGAGAAGCACAGGTTAGGAGATAGATCCTGCAGTTTCCCCAATAGATTCAGGCTCTCTGTGCCTCTCTTCCCGTGGGTATCACCCTGAGGGCGATTCCAGCATTCAAAGACACGCATTCTTTATGTAATGTGGCCCCTCAAATCAAGCCAACAACCTCATCTGGTGCTTAACCCAAAGAAAAGCGATTTGTTCCGACGCTGAAGGAAAACCCAGCCGTGTTGGACTCACTGAGAGATGGTGTATCGGTCTCCCTCCTAAGGGATTTGTAAGAGTAATTCTGACCATGCTTGGTTTTTTCCCTTTATTCGCTGACTTTAAACACCATCTCTACATCACACAGACGACTGTCGTGGGAGCAGTGCGGCACAGGCATGATGGCGGGTACAGCTGGGATGTTCAGGGAGCGTAATTAGAGGGCTCCATGACTGCTAAGGGCCCATCGGATTCCAAGAGCTCGTGAGCTGGCTGTGATCTTTGGAATCCTCGTTAGAAATTCTCTCCAGAGCCTGGGGCATATGCTTTTGCTCGTCTTTAATAATGGCAAATCTTCATGCTTTGAGGTTGGATTTGATTTCGGGAAACAACCACAAGAGGCATTTGGAGCCCAGCCTGGTGGAAGAACAAGCTGGAAAATGTGCTTCTGGTTAAATGGGAGGTGTGACTCTAATTGGCACAGGGGGGTGCCAAGTGCAGGTAGAAGCCAGAGCAGGAAGCTCCAGGGGAAGCTCCGGAGTTACTGCAGGGAATGCCAACCTGGGGGCAGGCGGAAAGGGAATTCTGCCATCCTCTGGCTTGGGCATGGTGGGCACCCCACCAGCTTGACTGGACTTTGTCTCCTGCCCGCAGCTCGGTTATGGACTCAGTGTTCTGAATGGTTTAGAGGCCATTTTCAGAGTGTTTGGGTCTACTTGAATGCTAGCAAGTGCAGAGACCATGTTGGGGGTTGGCAGGGGGACAGCCAGGCCTCTCTGTGAGCTGTCCCAGTGCCCACTCAATGAGAAGGCCCCTCTGGACCTCATTAGCCAAGGTTGGCCAAAGGAAGGGTTGAGGGCCTTTATGCCTTCGGATGGTAGGCAGACTGCGAGGCCAAGCTACAGGTCTGCCTGCCTGGGACACAAGATCTTCAGCAGCCCAGCTGAGCTGCCTTGATTTCCCTGCCAACTTCCCCATGACCGCTGGGCACACTGACTGGAGGTGTTGCGTCCCACAGGGATTTGCACACCTGATCCTTCCTCCCTCCACCTCTGCCACTTGAGACTCTAGGTCTTATTCCACAGTGACCCTTCTCTGTCCACATCCCACTTACAAAAAGACATGCCTGTGCCTCCTTTCGGGGCGACTTGCTCACTGACTTCAAAGCCACTTCCTTTTGGAGACACCAACTCTAAACATTTGTAAACACATCCCCAGCTTGCCGGGGGAGCCTGTTTTGAGGAGGGCTGAGCACTTTTGTTAAACTGTTTATTTTAGAGTCTTCCCCAAATAGTCTGCAAATGGTGATCCGCCCCAGTCTTCTTGTCCTAAGACACTCAACCCACAGGCTTTGGGCTCTGAAGACAAAGTGCAGAGTGAGCCATCAGAGGAGGAAGCAGGCCAGAGGCTCACACCCATGACAACTGCACACCCCACGGGTGTGGAGAGTGTGCTCTCACCTCCGCACACCCAACAAGCTCACACTCACCCACGCCCACCTCCTCACACACATGTACACTCTACCTGCACAGGCCGTGTACCCACATACTCCCACCCCTCCCAAATGTCCCGCACGTGGACCATTACACCTCTCCCCAGCACAAACGCACATAACCACAGGCTGTTCCCTGCACACGCCTGGGGGACACTGAGACTCAGGGAGGAAATCTGAGAGGACCTTAGAAATTCCACTCTCTGCAAATGAGCTTTTAAGCCAAATGGTGTAAGAGAAACAGTACAGATCTCACAGTTCTGAGTTGGGCTCAAGGGCAGGAATTGCCAGGTGTGAACCACGCATTCTTGGGCAAGTCCTTTCTCCATGCTTTACTTTCCCCATCTCTAAAGGGGGCCTAAAAGTAACCCCTTGCACCTAGATGATTGTGAGGACAGAATGAACTAACGAAGGAGTGTGCTTTGCTTTCTACACTGCAAAGTACAAAAAATGCTCTTTGCAAGGGTCATCATTGTAATTCCAACTGAGGAACAGGCCACATTCAGATGAAACGGACTTTCTGTATCCAGCCTATCCAAAGAAGAGTGGGCCATGCCCTTTCATCTTGGATGGGTACAGCCACTCGTCCCCACATAGCTGGGGCTGTGCCCTTTCCCCCAGCCTCTGGTTCAGGTGGCTCAGCACTCCTGACCCAGGAGATCTGAGATGTGTGGTGGAGGTGGAACTGGTCAGTAAGGACCCAGAAATGGCCAGGCGATTCCCAAAAGAACTTTACATAATCAATGCAGCATCTATTACAAAACATCTATATGCAAAGATGACTCTTACCCCAGCAGATGAAAAAGTGACTATTGGCAAATCTCTGACAAATGTTTCTGGGATGTGAGGGCTTTGGGGAAGGTAAGGAGGGGAACAGAAAGGGGAGAGCCAAAGTTCTTTCAGCGTCCAAAGAAAGGGTGTGGCCGGAGACCTGGCAGTCCAGGGCCAAGAGGAGGTGGTGGGGGAGGAGGGTGGGACAAGGAGCAGCCAAGCAGGGCACTCACTTCCGAAAAGCTCCCAGGAAGGTGACACAGGGTGGCCAGTGGCTGGAGGGGCATGCACTTGAATGATATGTAGATTATGCTGCAAAGGAATGGATGGACCTCGCCACGCCATGGGCTTCCTGTAACTGCTTGAGAAACAAACAGTTCCAATAACACTGGGGGTTAGGAGAAAGGGTGGGGTGGGATGGGTCATGCACATATAGTGGTTGGAAATTCAGAGGGAGAAGCGTTCTGCTTTCCAATGCCAAGATCTTTCCCAATGTGAGAGAGCAGAGGAGACTTGGAAGCAGGACTTGGGTGTCATGCATTTGACACAGAGAGTAGGAAAGGGATGAACCCTTGGAGGTAGGATCCCCCAGTGTCTCTCCTTATAGAGGAGACTGAGGGCCAGGGGAGGAAAGGCTGTGATGAAGTCTAAGTCTTACAGTGAGCGAGAGCAGGGGTCCTCAGGACTGTGGATGGGGTGGAAGGTGGGTGCATCTGCACGTGCTGAAGTTGTATAGCAATAGGTATATAAATAGGAGTTTTTTTTTTTCTTTTGCCAGAAGGACTATCACTTTCATCATATTTCCAAAGGGTTGTAAGATTTCAAGCATGCAAAGAAGTATGATTACAGGCCAGAATGCCTAGGTTCAAATCCCAGCTCTGACCCTTTCTAACTGCGACTTTGGGCATGTTACCAGCCCACCTGCATCTCAGTGTCCTCATCTATAAAACGGGAATAATAAAATCCTCACTCAATAGGGTTGTCAATTGAATAAGATTGCAAATGCCTTGCGTATAGTCAATAAATAGTAGCTGGGTTTTTTTCTCGTCTTTTTTGAGATAGGTCTCACTCTCTTGCTCAGGCTGCAGTGCAGTGGCTCACTGCAGCCATGACCTCCTGGGCTCAGATGATCCTGCCACCTCGTAGTGGTTATCTTTCACACTATTATATTATTATCTTCAAAATATGATTCTCTTGAAGATAAGATGAGCATCTCTTGCACATGGGTGCAGTGGATACTGCTGGATGAGTTGTGAGTTCCAGGCAGGTCCAACCCATGGAACTCAGGACACAGAGCCAGGGGCTGCTGATAGGCAGGGCCGGGAGCAGCCCCACACCCGCTGGGCAGTTTGTATGCAGCGGGTGTTGTGACTGTGTCCCAGAGAGGGGAGGGCTGCTCTCTAAGACTGATTTGTTGCTGCTGAACCTCATTAATCAAATCTTACCGGGGAGAGCCTCCTGCAGCTGCTGGCAGGTCAGCGTCAGGGAGATAAGTGATGTAGCCAGACCCAGCGAGGGGGAGAGATGAGGCGGCCATAAGTCTTGACAGTGGCAGGCTCTGAAGCAGGAGCTCCGAGCCCGTACGTCCGCAGTGCCTGGGGCGAATCTCTGAGTCAGGACAAAGTTCTTCCTCCCAAGGGATGCTCTGGAGAAATGGAGAGTAGGGATGGGATGTGCCGTGGAGGAGCTTCTGAGAAGCAGGGATGTCCATCAATGTGTTTTGGGACAAGTGAGTCAAAGATGACCCAAGACATCACTGGGGTCTTGGTCGTTCAAATCACTGGGTTCCCCCAGCAGGCACCCCAGACAATTCCCCCAGCCACACCCATGGCCCCATTTCTGGCCTCACTGACCAAGCAGTGTTCAAAGGAAACATTTCTGATATTGATCTCATCTGCTGCTGTGCAGTTGAACCATTTCCACCACTCAGAACCTCAGTTTCCTCATTGAGGTTACAACAGAACCGAGAAGTCTGTACCAGGTACAATTCTAGCTGCTTTACTTCTCACTAGCAGTTTTAGGATGTAGACACCGCGATCCTCCCATTTTACAGATCAGGAAACTGAGGTCACACATCTAGGGAGTGGTGATCCCCTATGTGGGTGGTCAGGGAACAGGCTCTTGCCGGTTGTTCAGGTGACATGATCCGAGTATCAAGGGACCATGCCAGCAATTCTGAATGACTCTTAGGGGCCTCTGCCCCAACAAGATGAATGAGGCTGACGGCTAACTTGATTGTCATCTTAGACAGAAGGGGCTCTTTCTACTTTCTTCCCCAGGACAATTACTTCTTCTCTGCCACAAAATGCCCCTGGTGCCAATACCTGTGCTGGTAGAGGCAGTAAACCAAGCAGGTTTACTTGAGGAGCCTGACTGCCCAGCCCCGTCACTCACTCTCTAGCTGTGTGACCTTAGGTCTGTATTCTCTGAACCCTGATTTCCTCTTCAAAAATAATAACAACCACTTCAAGGAGCCATTCTGAGTGAAAACAAGCAAACGAAACTTGTAAAGTGTTTGGAACGGTGCCAGGCACATAGTAAGCACTTCATGATTGCAGTTCCTCTCTGTTGACTCAGCGAGGAATCTACCTGAGTGCTGCCCCAGGAGCCTTGTGACTCCGCTCCTGCCCGTAGTGACCTAAGTCACGTGCCTGCTAGAGCCCCTTCCGTCTTTCCAGAACCTGTTCTCAGTGTTCCCAGGCCTCTCTTCTTACTCTGCTTACCATTCCTGGGATTACAGGTTATTTTCAGCCCTCGAAAGGGATGCACCCCCTTTCATGCACATATAGTATCGTCTGCAACCTCAAGAGCCGAAAATGGGGAGAGCCATCCTCATGGCCTCAGCAGATGTGCAGGTAATAACTACAGGGTTTTTGTTTTTTTTTTTCATACTTAGTATGTGCAGAGCATCAAGCCACACACTTTACAAACATTAGCTCACGTAATCTTGATGACATCTTTGTGAGTCAGGTCCTATTTTAGGCCTGTTTTATGGTTGAGGAAGCTCAGAGACGTCAAGTAACTTTTCCAAGGTCACTCAGGTAGTGAGTGACAGAGCTGGGCTTCAAACCCTAGTGGCTGACTATGAAGGCCATGCCCTCACCCCTGATCCTAACCCTGGGGCTAAACCCCCAGCACAGAAAACCAAGGCCTGCCTTAGGTACTCCGAAATGTCATTTCCTTTCCTCTAACCCCACACTGCATTGCAGAGGCCCCCACATTTACAGGGCGGGCTGAGCTGAAGTTCGAGAGTTGTTAACTTCTTAGTACTTCTCTCTTTGCCTCATTATGGGGTAAAACTGCATTTGGTTTTTAAAATTCCCTTTTTATTTAGTCGCTGTGAATGTTAAGAACTGCCAGTACTGGAAGCTGAGATCCCATCCATATGCCAGGTTTTAAATAGCAGACTAGAAACAAGTTTACACAGGAAGATCAAACTCATCCCAAACATGCAGCTACTGCACTGTTCAGACAAGAAGCCCGTGCCCCCCGCCCCGCCCCGCCCGCTCGCCCCTGTCTTCCCACTTCAAACGATTTCGGAAAGTCATCTTTCTTGTTTTAGAAAAACATTGCTGAGTTCCGTCTGCTGCTCTTCGTACACGAAGAAGGAAGTGGTGACCGGGGATGGCAAGGTGTGCAGTGGTTTGTTTTTTCTCTTGGCAGAGGCGACGGCCTCGCATGATCCATCCACATGCACCCCAGAAGTCGCTTCCACCTCCCTGGAGCCAGAGGTGGGCTGACGTTGCCCTGTGCACTGAGCCACATGAAACTGCATGTGGAGGAATCACCCGGACTGGACCTTCGTGATCTGCCAAAAAGCGCTTCGTGACCTTGGGCAGTGACTTCTCCCACACACCCCTCTGAGACTGTTTCCTCCTCTGCAAAATGCATGTAGCGAACGGAGCCTTGATGGTTCAGTGCCTGGACTCTGGCATCATACTGCTAGTGTCCAAAGCTCTCGGCCCCGAAGCTTCCTGGCTAAGTCCTGTGTGAGCCTCAGTTTCCCTCCCTGTAAAGCAGAGGTCCTAGTGGTGCCTGCCTTCTAGAGTATGTTGTCATTTTCGTGAGGGTTAAGGTCCTCTGTGCTAAGTATTGAAAACGGGGGCCTGAGATGTGGTGAGTGATAGCAAACACCAGTTAGGATTGCCAGCCTGGGACTGCCTACCTCCCCATGTCCTTGAGGGGGTGGCGGAGATCCAAGGCATGAGGGCACTCAGATCTGAAGTGCATGTCCACCGTCAGGGCTCAATGTCAGACCTGGTCCTCTCCCAGCCCATACTATTTACCCAGGCTGAACTCACCGGCCTGTCCAGGCAGCTGGGAGGGGGTGGGTTGATCTATGGGCTGGGTAACCTGCCTGGGGAAAGGGAGGGGGCCTCTGACCCAAGGGGTAAATCATGGACTTCCCCCAGGGCCTGCCAGTTCCCCAGGAAAGAAGCCCTGGGCATTTGTTATCTCAATGTTTCCCCTGAGGGGCTGACCACATGATTCATTTCACTCACACTAATTGGATGTAAATTAGATGAGAAATCAGTAATTTGTCCAAAGATTTGTCATTGCAGAGCAAAGCACTGGTCCAGCGAAGGCTCCCCCAGCTGTAAGGGACGCAGAAGCCTGGCGTCTTCAGAGACCACGAGGATCTGCTTCCTGGTGGTTCCTGTGTTTGCATTTTTTTTAAAGAGGATGAAGCTAAGGTGAAGATAGAAGGGGGCCAGGGAGAAGAGGAATGGAGAAGAGGAAAGGAGATCGGGGAGGCTGGGAGCGTAGTTGGGGACGAGGGAGAGGACAGAAGAGGAAAATCAGAGATTTCTCTGGCTGCTTTGGCCGGCTGGAGGGGTAGAGGAACTTTAGGTCATGTTATTTAGTGTCAATAGGAAAAAGGATCGCTCCATACTTCTTTCCCTACAACAATATGCTTATCAACCCCTTGGGCCCACTCGGATCTGGGAAGCTGGGCAGCTGCCTCTGTCGCATCTCCAGGAGTGCCAGGGCCACTGATTTAATGAGGAGGAGGGCAGGGCTCTGCTGGGCTCCTGGGAGTGGGATCAGACAATGACTGGGGGTGGGCGGCGGTCAGGGCAGTGTGGAAGGAGTGGGTCTGACCAGGGCGCCTGCGTGGAAAAGAATGGCAGCATCCAGGGCTCCCCACCACCCCTGCTGCTGCAGGGTCAGGTGAGAGCAGCTGCTCATGTTCTATTTATTAGAGAGACAGAGTCCCCTGAAGAAGGGCGGAAATGTAAATATTTTAAAAAATGAATCAGAGACTTGAGTCAAGGGCATAAAGTAAGGGAGGGAAAGTGCTGAGTTTGGCAGGTGGAAAAAGCCAGGGAGGTCAGAAAAGGGTCAGAGGGGTCACGGGCCTGAAGACCCCTTTTAAGCAGTTGTACCCTAACTGTGACCCCAGCTCAGAGCCAGGGAATGCCAAGGTGGGATCCCCGCCCATGCTTCTGGAAGAGAGGCCGTAGCATCACTGCTGAGGAAAAGAGGCAACTGTCTGGACTCCAGAAACTGGGCCTCACCTGGCCAAGGAGCAGAGGCAGAGGGCAGAGGCCCTAGACTCAGAGCGGAGGCTGGGGCATCATACAAGGTCAAGGGCCCTGCAGCGAGGCAGGGTCAGGGACTGGGGTCTGAGGTGTCGAGACCTTGAGTTTGAAGAGACTCATTATTATGTGCTCATTCATTCAACATTCCACATGTGTTTATTAAACTGCTGCTCTTTGCCAGGCGTGGTGCTAGGTGCAGGCTGAGTCAAACAGATTTGATTCCCGAAGGCCTGAAGCAGAAGCAAGGCTAGGAGGGGACGTAGACATGAATGAAGTAATTGGGCACATCCATGTGTGATGATAAACTCTGCCCTGTGAGAAAGGAGTGTGGGGCTCTGATGGTGTGGGACAGAGGAACTGGACCCAGTCTGAGAGTGGGGATGTCGGTGGGGACAGGTGAGGGAAAGAATGCTAAGATAATCCATACAACTTGATAAAAGGGTAATTCACAAGAAGCATTGACCTTGGTGCCCAAATCTTGCTGGGGATGGGTGTGAGTGTGCGGGACAAGGTACAAGTGAGCATTTTGAAATACCTGTGAGAGTGCATACACGTGAGCTTATGTCTGTGTGGGGCAGGGAGTATGCTTTTCTGAAGGATGTATGCTGATTATTTTGGGGTATATTTCTAAGCAATATGAGCAGCAGTAACTGGGATCTGGGGTGGCCTAAAAAGGATCCCCATGTTTCCCTCTTCACTTCACGTCCTGAAATTTGAGAAAGAAAAAGAGAAATCTGTCCTTCCCTTCGGTTTCAACCTTTCTGTGAGTCTGGGTACATTCCATGTGGTTGTGTGGCTGGGAATGCCTGGCCCACACTTAGTGTGGTTCAGTCAGGGTTTCCTGCCCTCCCCAAAATGGTCCTTTGATTTTTTGTTTTCACTCTCTCCTTCTTTGCTTAATAATTTATAGTTGATTGAGTTTATCAAGTGCCCAGGAGTGGTAAGCCCTTTGAGTAGGTCATCTCATTTGGTGGGTACTTGTATCCCCATTTCACAGATGAGAAAATGGAAGCTGAGAGAGGTCGAGTGACTTCTCCAAGGTCATGCTGCAAGAGCAGAGACCCCAATTCCAAACTGACAGCCTCTGACTCCCAAGAGCCTGCTCCTAACCCCTTCCACCCTTCCCCCATCTCTTGCTTTCTTCCTTTCTTCTTTCTCTTCCTTCTGGGCTTCTATAAACATCTACAAGCTCATGATGAATTAGAGGCTGGGTATTCACATTACACCATGGCTCTCTGCTTTACACAAGTGTGGTTTCATAACAAGGATCTGATTCATGCACAGCTTTTAGGGACACCTATATCCGCATCCCATTGCCAAGTTCCTCAGCAAATGTCAAGGTGCTGAGGGAGAATCGTCGACATTTCAGAGTTGGAAGTACAACCCCCCTCATTCCACATGGGGGAATTGAGGCCCTGCGAGGAGAGAAGACCTGTGAAGGACAATGATACTCACTCACCGCCACCACGGAAGCCGAAGAGGCCCCTTCTGACCCCTGCTGTGCTCCAGTGGGCACACCCAGCTTCCCTCTGAGGAATCAGAGCAACCCTTAGGAGATCACAGCACCCCAGTGGATGCAGTAAAAAGATCCTCCAAGTTGACATAGAACCTGGACCACTGCAGGCAAAGGGGCTGCCAACCATTCTGAAAGTTCTGACATAACTCCCAGGCCTCAGGCTGCCAGGGGAAGTTTTCTGTCTTTAGATGAATAAGCTGCTGTCTCAACTGCTGTGGAGGATGACACTTATACTTAAGGGGCCTTGTTGATTAGAGGACAGGGAAGGGGAGCTGAGAGAGGTAAATGCGAAAGAGCGACACAACACTGCTTTTTCCTTCCCCTCTCCCTCCAGCGACCGTGCTGGTGGTGGCTGTGGCTATAGAAGTATTGGCTGTGACTTCCACCGATGCCCTCAGGGACACCTGCTCATATGAGTCTGAGGCTCTGCAGTCAGACAGGCCTCGGTTCCAAACCAGGTCCCGACACTTAAGAATCTCAGCTGCCCCATCTGTAAAAGGGGAAAATAGCCCTGCCATATGCTGCTCAGAGTAGTTGGGAGAATCAACCAGAGTTGCGATAAAGATGAAGCGAGTGGAACCGTGTCTGGCCAAATGGGAAAATTCAATGAAATAGGGCGGGTAAAAGACCGAGCACTGCTCCTGGCACATCTGGGGAGTTCAGTGATTTTGAGTTTCTCCTTCCTCTCCTTTCCCAGCCTGGGACCTGACCTCAGTAATTAGGAAAAGAACCTGGGAGCCTCCTCCTGCCTCCCTCACACCCACTTTTAAAATTTTAAGACAGAGTCTAGGTCTGTCACTCAGGCTGAGTGCAGTGGTGTAGTCACAGTTCACTGCAGCCTTGAACCCCTGAGCTGAAGAGATTTCCGCCTAATTTAACCCCCTAAGTAGCTGGGACCACAGGCCTGTGCCACCATGCTCTGCTAATTCATTTTATTTTATTTTTGTAGAGATGGGGTCTCACTACATTGCCCAGGCTGGTCTAAAACTACTGGCCTCCCAAAGTGCTGGGAGCCACTGCACCCAGCCACTGAGTCCCCTTTTGAGTAGAGTCTGAGTTTCTTGTAAATACCTAATGTCATTTTTCTAAAACAAATAAATAAAACTAAAAAATACCCAGAGTATGGAATAGCTTTTTTAAAATAATAACTTTTTAAAAAATTAGCATAATTCATATGTTACATGAATTATATATAAAATTCATAAGACATAATATAAAACGAACCATTTTAAAGCATATAGTTGAGTGGCATTTAGGGCCTTCACATTATTGTGCAACTACCATCTATATCAAGTTCCAAACATTTTTCGTCACCTCAAAAGAAACCCTCTGCCCTTCAGCAGACACTCCTATTCCTCCCCAGCACCCCCAAGCCTCTGGCAATCACCGGTCTGCTTTTCGATTCTGTGGATTTATCTATTCCAGATATTTCATCTATATATAGAATCTTACCGTTTGTGACCATTTGTGTCTGGCTTCTTTACTTGACATCATGTTTTCAGGGTTCATCCACCTTGTAGCACGTATCCGTATTTCATTCCTTCTTATGACTGAATAACATTCCATTGTATGGATATGCCACATTCGGTTTCTCTGTTCATACATTGATGGACATTTGGGTTGTTTCCGTCTTTCGTTATTGTAAATAGTGCTGCTATAAACATTCATGTACAGGTATGTGAGTGCCTGTTTTCAATTCTTTTGGGTATATACCTAGAAACAGAATTGCTGGGCTTTACAGAAATTCTATCTTTAACTTTTTGAGCAACCACTAAACGGTTTTCCGTAGAGGCTGTACCCTTCTACACCCCCATCGGCAATGTACAAGGGTTCCGGTTTCTCCACTTCCTCACCAGCACTTACTATTAACCATGTTTATGGACATCTTAGTTGGTGTGAAGTGGCATCTCAGGGTGGTGTTGATTTGCGTTTCCCTAATGACTAACGATGTTGGGTATCTTTCCATGTGCTTCTTGGCCATTCGCATATCTTTCCTGGAGAAATGGTTCTTCACGTCTTTTTCCCATTTTTGAACTGGGCTGTTTTGTCTTTTCTTGTTTTTGAGTTGGTTACACCTCTAAGGAATGTTGGTGAATAATGGGTAGCGGGTAATATCTAGGACAAAACTTTCAAGGTCACCTCACCATTAGACTCAGTTGTCAAAGCCAGGACTATAGGCAAGACACAGTGGCTCATGCCTGTAATCCCCGCACTTTGGGAGGTCAAGGTGGGCAGATCATGAGGTCAGGATTTTGAGACCAGCCTGGCCAACATGGATAAACCCCATCTCTACTAAACATACAAAAGTTAGCCATGTGTGATGGCACATGCCTGTAGTCCCAGCTATTTGGGAGGCCGAGGCAGGAGAATCTCTCGAACCTGAGAGGCGGAGGTTGCAGTGAGCCAAGACTGTGCCATTGCACTCCAGCCTGGGTGACAGAGTGAGACTCCATCTCAGAACAAAAAACAAAAACAGGACCGTTCTGGCCAAATCAAGATGCCTGCACATCGTATTTTTATTTGTATTAGTGCATTGTAGGCAGAGTAGAGACCTGTTGAAGGAGTTTGGAATTGCGTGGAACTGGGCTTGAAGGAATTTGGAGTTGCATGGAATGGGGCTTTAATTCCAGCTCCTCTGCCTTTACCAGCTGTGTGCCAGTGCATTGGTGACAGTCCTAGAGTCAGCATCCTTGTCTGTAGAATGCTTCTGAGGATTGTTGGGAGATTCTATCAACATTGGGATGAACACAAAACGTGGCGTCATGCCTGACAACCAGAAGGTGGTCAAGAAATGGGCATTCCCTTCTCTCCTTTTTCACTTTTCCTCTTATCCAGCCTTTGCTTTTCCTCACCTTATTCCTTACTAAGGCACATGTAGATTTATGGAGGGTCAGGAGAACAGCAGTGGAATGCAGCCACAAGTTGACTCAGAAGCAGACTCAGATGTTTTCCAGAGAGGGGCTCACCCAGAAGCTGGAAGGATTTGTAGGTACCAGGAGTCCGGCTTTCAGTATGGGAAATGGGGCATCTTGGAACTGCAGGTAAGAAAAATAGGAAATACTCCTGGCTTCTCTGCTGGATTAGTTACTAGCTATTCACAAAGGGGATAAAATTGATTACTTTCCAAGTATTGCTCTTCAGATCCAAAATCTAAGCACAGAGCTTCTCGAACCACAGTTGGATTGATTGACCATCAGATTAGACATTTGTTGATTCAGGGTGAGCCCTTGGCTCTTGCAAGAAAATTGAATTTCAGAGTTACAAAAGTTTTGCTTTTTAAAATTTGTTTGTTTTATCTTTGACTCCATGGGTCAAACTCCAATGGGCCATTGTATTAGGGAAAAAAATACCAACAGCTAACGTCTATTGAGTGCTTACCATGTAGCAGGCTTGTTATACATATTAACTGAATCTTTGTAACAGCCCTATGGCTATGAACTGAATTGTGTCCCCCAAAATTCATATGTTGAAGCCTTAACTCCCCGTGGGACTGTATTGTAGGTCGGGTCTGTAATAAGGTGATTAAGATGAAAGGAAGTCGTAACAGTGTAGCCTTGATCTGCCATAGGAGGATACAGCAAGAAAGAAAGTGGCTGTCTGCAAGGCAGGAGGGTAGCCCTCATCCAGACCTCAGCCACACTGCCACCTTGATCTCAGACTTTTGGCTTCCAGAACTGTGAGAAAATACAGTTGAGGTGCCTAGGCCACCCAGTTTATGGTAGCCTAGAGCCTGAGCTGATGAACACACCTAGGAACTAGGTATGTTTATGATTCTCACTTTCCATCTCATACAGAGAGATTAAGTCACTTGACCAAGGCCACACAGCAGGTAAGTGTCAGAGCCAGAATGCGAACCCTGGATGTCTAGCTCTTAAGCCCCTGCTCTTAACCTTGAGGCAAAAGTCACCTCAAGAACCACATAGCAGGGGAACTAGCCAGAGAATCAAAGTCACTCTCTCTGCGACGGTGGTGTTGACTCCTTCTCAAACACTTTTGTCTAGGGGAAATGGAGAAGAGAGAGGGGGTCACTTGCCAGTTACACCCAACACAAACCATGCGTGGTGCACTGCAGTTGGTAGGAGTGCCAGCTCTTGAGAGCCAACTATGTGCATCTTTTCCTGACTCTGTACTCAGTGACATTATGTTGGTAGGTTGACATTCACCATAGTGGGAGTGTTTACACCACAGATATTGGAAAACACCATAAATCAGAGCTTTTTCACTGGAGAGCCAGTTGTTAAACATGTACCAACATACTAGCTAAACATTTACCAGTATGCTACTTCAGACCACATCGAACACATGGAGAAGGTGTATCTGGGGGCTAGGCTCCTTGATGGCTTGGGGGAAGTCCTGGTCCTACAGAAGCTTGTCCAGTGACCATCTGATATGGTTGTCTTTTGATAGACCATAGATCCTCAAATGCTGAAGCTGGAAAGGCCCTTGGAGATAATCTAGCCCAGCTTCTCATTTCAAAGATAGAAACCCAGGGCCCAGAGAGGAAAAGGGACTTGCCTAAGGTCACACAGCTCATGTCTCAGCCATTCATACAGTTAATTTATATACAGTTGATTTACATCCATTTAGTCCAAGCTGGTAGATCTCCTTGGGGGGAAATGCCAGAGGTTTTCTGGCGTAGATTAAACATTGATGCTGCTATTTGGGGAACTATTCCGTGAGGATGGGGTAGTGTTTTCCGGATTTCCTGGCTGTTCCCTCCTCCTGCATTTCCACACCCCACAGGGTGTAGTAGAGAGCTAAGCAGGATGCACACGCTGTAATCAATAATGCAGCCTCTTCTGTCTCAGAGTGGAGTCTGTGGAAGTCAATGCAAATAGCACAGCTTGTAAATGTGCAGATTGGACCGGAGCCCTAAAGTGCACCCTAGAAAACACGGCTGCGTGTTCTTCATCTACAGCTAATTATAACTTTATTCATTACAGTCTGGCTCATAAGATTATAGACCTAAATCAGGAATAGAATATGTGTTACATATATATTTTTGTAATACTTTCCCTCCGTCAGAAGTGAGTCTCTGCCTCTATCGGGAGGCGTGAAGTCAGAGTCCCATCCCCAAGTCAGGCATCTGCAATGTGGCATTTTCTGTCGCCACCCCACACTTTTCTCAAAGCAATGTGGAGGTGTTAATCAACTCAGAAAGCACCCACCCCACCCGCCCCGCCCGACAAATCAGCGCGACTGTCAAAGGAAGATGTAAAAGGAGTTATTAATCTTTGGGGCCAAATGTTTTTAATTATGTACGTACAGTATTCAAATGAGGTTAAAAATGGTCTCAACAGGTTCGGCTTTTCCCTCTGCAGTTTATCCTGATGCAGCAGGGCATGCAAGTGTGAAGGGAGAGGGCACATTTAGAATTTTCCTTGTTCCAAAGGGCTCGTTGGAACACCCTGAGGCTCAGTCCTTGGACCTTCTTACCCAATTTCCCTTCTTAGGTGACCTTAATCCATTCCTTGGCTGTGAATACCACCTATGTGCTAAGCACACCAACATTTGTGTCTCTAACCGTTTCCTGAACACTCAACTCCAGAATCATATCACAACTCTCTGCTTGATGTCTCTACCTGGGTACCTCATAGACATCTCAACCTTAAACGCTCAAAACAAAATACTGTTGTTGTTTTGTTTCTAGCAATACGTGGCCTTCCTTATGATGTCCTCAGTAACAGCTTTTTATCTTCTGCCTACTATTGTTCATTAAGTGGCACTATCAGCTGTGCAAGCTGCAAACGCAGGAGTCACTCTGGATTCTTCTTTTCCTTGCCTACAACATCAGAGCACATGTCCAATGGACGTTAACCTTGCAAATTATATCCCAAGTCTATCTCCTTGTCGCCAATGTCACCGATGGCTGTTGCCATCTCCGCTCCGGGCCACAGCAGTAGCCCTAGCTGGTTTCCCTCCTTCCTGTCTTGCCTCTCCACAGTCCATTCTCTACTCAGCAGCAGGAAGGATATTTTAAAAATTAGACAGACTACCCCACTGCCCTGCTTCCAGCTCTCTAGCAGCTTAAGAATAAACTCCAAATCCCTTGCAATAGCCTCCAAGACCTGACAGGATCTGGTACAGCCCAGCTATGCTCTCTCTCTGCTGTCACCTCTACTCTTCATCCTATTTTCTGGGTTTCTTGAACTTGCCAAATGCATTTGACCTGCTGTTTCTTCACCCTGGAAGACACTTCCTGTTCTCAACTTGGTGGAGATCCTTCAAATACCACTTCCTCAGAAAGGCCTTTCCAGAGGGGCTGAGCCTGAGCAGGGAAAGGGAGGATGAAGCCCATTCTACTTCTGTGGAGGGAGTTTTGTCCTTTTTCCAATCAAGTTTTCATCCCAGAGGGGATTCTCATAGGAAACAAAGGAGTTAAAGGGAAGGGTGCACTGAATGCCGATCAGCCCCCAAATGTGCAGAGTGCTCTGCAGTGGCTACAGGCTCAATGATAAGTAACAAATCCATGGAGCAGTCAATGACTACAACCCACCCATCAGACCTTGACTTGTGACTTTGGGTCTTGGTCCTTGGATAGTTCCCCATGTCCATGTGTTGAATTTTACCAGCCTTCTAAGACCCTCCCAAAACTCTTTTCTGGTTCCCAATTAGATGCTTTCTCTCATTCAGGTGAGTTCCTAAAGCACTTGGACTCTGATCTTCCTGACGCCAGGAAATGTGGCTTCCTGCTTTTCCCTCCTCCAAGCTTAGCCCTGCATCTGACACACAGCAGGCACACTGCAAAGGAGTGAGGAAAGACTGTTTGTTACATGGATGATTATCTTGTGATAGTAAAAATCTGCCTTGCCTTCATGGACTTGCCCTTTCCTTCTCCCCACACTAGTAGATGGTAAGCACATTGAGGTCAAGGCTGAATCTTAACTCACCTGTGTACTCCTCATTGTGTCTAGAGCAGCATTTCGTGGGCTCTCAGTGGATTTCTGTAGCACGGAATCCACCACTGAGGGAAGCCGTCCAGAGTCATCTCAGTCTAACAAAAAGGACCAATGGTGATACATGCCAGGTAGTGCCTTCCAGGAACCTGGAGTCCCACGGAGCAAAGAGGTAGGACTTCTGGCATTTTGTGAGGAGCACGAGGTTCAGTTAATGTGGTGCTGAGGTCTCTGTTGGAGTTTCCTCTGGAGAAGAGTTTTTCCCCTTTGCTAAAGATGCCAAATGAGGCCTGGCATGAAACATGGATTCACAGGGCCTTTTGTGTGCAAACAATATATCCATTCTCAAACAGTTTTATATTTCCTCATCTGACTTGCAAGGGTGGCACTTTGTATAAACCACATTGTTTGAGCTGAAAATTGTATTCTACAGATTTCATTTTGATAAGAGAATTCTGGCTTCATCACCAACCAACATTTGAAAAAGTCACATAAAGAATAAATGTCTTGAGAATACATTTTCTCAGTGCACTAATTCTGGTAGGGATCATCATTCTCCATAGTTCCTTAACTTGTTGCATCCTGAATATTCTTTGATTAACCAGAAGTGTGTGCTGGCCAGGGCAATAATCTTGGAGCAACTACCTTTCCCTCACTTTAGTGACAGCTTCCATGGGTGTGTCACTATCACACAGGCTAGGTCAATGATGCCGGAGCCGTTGTCATCATCATCACCACCATCATCATCACCACCACCATCCTCATCAATATCATCATCATCACCACCATCATCATCATCACCACCATCATCAATATCATCATCACCAACACCACCACTGTCATCATCAACATTCACATTCATCGAGATCTGTATGTGCCAGGGCATCTTGCTAAACACTTCATCTGCATTATCTTGTTTAATCTTCACATCAGCTTTATGAGGAGCTCAAAGAGGTTAAATCACTTGCTCCAGGTCATAGGGTTACTAAAATGTGAAGCCACCTGGGCAATGTGGTCTCCATTGGTGAGCGCTGCACAATATGTAGTGCATTGACGAACACTATTCACTTACTCCCGGGAGGCTTTTCATCTTCTGAATTGGCCTTGGAAGACACCTTGGCATGGTGGAAAGGGAATTGTTGTTCAAAATCAGGCAGACCTCAGTCCTATCTCCAGCACTCCTATTTACCAGTTAGCTGACGTCGGGCAAGTTCCTTAATTTACCTAAGGTTCACCCTCCTTATCCTTAAAGGGAAGATAATAAGAATAATTTTATGAAGTACTGAGCAAAGTTTTCAACACAGCAGGTGCACAATAAGAATATCCTGACAAACACGGGGTGCTTACTGTGTGTCAGACAAAGAACTTTATTTTCATAGCTTATCTCATTTGATCCTCAGAACAACTGTGTGAGATCAGTACTTTTATTTTATTTCCATTTTATAGATGGGTAAGTTGTGGCTCAGAGAGGTGAAGTTATTTGACACCAGTTTTGAAATCAGACAAGCCTGCAAAACGTAATTCTTCCAACTAACAGTTTTCTGACATTAATACCTGAGGCTTAGTTTCCTCACCTAATATATAAATTGCCACCTCATGAATGTATGGTGGAAATGGAATAAAAGGTAGATAATATGCAGTCGAAAATGTTCATTTCATTCCCTTTTCTTTCATGAACTCTCTGCTGCATCTCCTTCCTCTAAATTCACAAAATATGTTGTGTCTCTCTCATGACCTGTATTACCAATTGCTCCAAATGTTCAGCTGCAGACCTCTAAGAGTCAAAGATTATCTTTGTCTTTGGGTCCCTCACAATGTCTTTCACTGATCTTTGTTCCTTATAGGCATTAAGAAATGAACGCATCAATAAGTGAAATAAATAAATGTGTGCACAGGGCCATATGGTGACTCCCCTCAACAGGAGACTTCATGGCCAGCACCTTCAATGCAGTGTCATTGGAAATTTGATTTAAGTGGATATCTTTGGCTTATCACAAGGGCATTATAGTGGACAGAAACCTGTCTTCCCATTTCTGTGGCTGTCCCTTTACAGCAAGGGGAAATTCTAGCCAGTCACTCTTTGATATGGAAGGAGTCAGAAAGCCTAGGAGTTCATGTGCCAGGGGAGAAATGATTCACAGTCATTGCACTGTGTAGGAAGGACGAACTGGGATGCAAACTGCTAGCATGTTCCAGGGTTTGCCTCTCGGTAATGTGAGCTTTGCAGTCTGGCCAGGAGTGAGCTTTTTACCATAAACATTCAGGGCATGCTGCTTATGTTTTAAAAGTGACGTGTTTTAATTTCCAGCCAAAAATACTATATGTTTGGATTGCAGTTTCTCAAGTTGCTAAAAAATTATTCAGAGGAGATGAAAACCTGCCACGCAGTAGAGGAAGCAGCCTGATGTTTAATGCAAAGGCTGAGCCCGCTCTCTGGGAAGCATGGTCTTCTCTTTAAACCAGGCCACAAAAGTAGACACTGCAGAACTTGTTATTTTCAGTGTCCCACAAATTGGTGCCATTTGTGGCCAACTTGGATTCTCTAGGACCTATAAACAACATCAGGACACTTGGTCTGAATATGGATTTTTTCATTTACTATGGGCGTATCAGACAAGAGAGGCTAGGTTGAGCTACAGTTACAAAAAAATTCCCAAATTCGAACATCTTATGACAGTAAAGGTTGCTTTCTTGCTCAACTACATGTTGCTCATGGGTCAGCGGGAGGCCGTGCTCCTTGTCTCTCCACGAGAGACCTGGTCTGCTGGCGTAGCAACTACCATCTTGACCACGCAGACGCATGCAGGAGGAGCGAGTGCACACTCTGGAGGACTCACAGTGGCAGCTAAACAGTTAAATGCCCTGGCCTAGAGGCAACATGTGTCACCTCTGCTGACAGGGTTGACCAGAACTGGTCACCCACCTGCATCCAGACACAAGGAGCCAGGAAAGGCAACCCATTCTGTGCCTGGAAGGAGAACTGGACAGAAACACATGGCACCAATGAGCTCTACATTGGGAATTTAATGCACGTAAAACTGTTGAGAGAAAAGAAGAGAAAAATCATAATCATATCTCAGGAGAAGAGAAAGCTTGACTCTTAGATTTTTTTAAATCCATTTTGAGCAAGATACAAGATTTCTCTCTCTCTCTCTCCTTTAACTTCTGAGGAGTTGTTTATAAATTCTCTCTGTACTTGAAAAACAACTATTAGAGTTGAGGTGGATTCTCTGGTGTGTGTGTGGTGTGTGTGGGGGTGTGTGTAGCGTAGTGTAGTGTGGTATAGCTGACCAGAAGACACAGAGAGAAAGTACGTTCATATGATGCAAAACCTCCCCTGAGCTACCCAAGGACTTAGAGGTTGCTGGAAACATGGAGAATCTTCAGTGTCCAGCTCTCTGAATTGGTCTTGGACAGGCTTATCATGAACCTTCTAAAAAAGAGGAGATCCAACAGGTCTTGTGGTTAGAAGTTACCTCCTTTCTTAAAGTAGTTCCATGATGCCTGAGCCTCAAGATGAGATCCAGGTTAGACTATAAGGCAGGCTCACACACTCTACTTTTCCCCTCAGGGACAAGAACACCAAGGCCAGGTGACATCAGAAATAACAATAAGCACAATCCCTCCTGTCCATATCCAAATTCAAATATTGTCCTCTGATAACCCTCTGTCACAGACTCAGCATCAGTATCTGTATTTCTCAGAGGACAGACCTGAGTCCTGGAGAGCTAAGACAATTGGCTCAAGGTTGCCTGGTTAGTTAAGTGACAAAGTCAGGATTTAAGCTTAGTCGTCTGGACACCAGGTCCAGTGCTCTTTCTATTGTGGTCTCCATGGTAACCAGAAGCCTGTGCATGCTAAGTTTATTTCCCCTTACTAGAATTGTAAAACATGGGTATGCAATGTCAGGTGTTGAGAGGAAACTCCTCCTGTGTCCCATGTTCTTAAGGGAAGAGATGGCAGCAGAAGTGACACTCCATTATTCATGCAGCTTCACGTGTTAGTCCCCAGAGGAGGAGTGATGTATCTGATAGACAAGTTTCAGAGAAGGAACTAGGCATGCTCAGCTCAGCCTTTTCTGGTTTTCTTGAACCCACCTTCAGGGAGGATGCATTCAGGAACAAGTACCAGGTGGTAAGTTTTCCAGGAGAAGCCCTGCCCTGGAAACAGGCACACTGTGGTCAGCCCATTTACTGGGTGGGTAAATGGGAACCTGAAGTGAAGTGCTGGGAAGCCCACTGTGGCCATAAGATCTAAAGCCATGTTCTTCAAATCACCTTCAGAGATGATATCTTGATATTTTAACTTCTATCTATGTCTCCTGCTTTATTTCTTGGTCGGTTCCAAACTTATTTATGGAAAGGCAGAAAAGGGTAAAATTAATGATCACTCCAAAAATCCAATTTCAGGAAATAATCAGCTGCATATGAATGGATGAAGGTTGGTGTTGAATTCCCCAGTCCTTTGCCTTCCTGCTTTCTTATGATGTAAAAAAGCAGACAGATTTCCAGAGCTCTGTGAAAAGCTTCATGTCTCCTTTTAGTCTAAATTCTTCATGCCTAATACAGTCCTTGGTCCATGATAGGTACAATGAGAGTGTTTGTAGGATAAATAAAGACCGCAGTTGGCCCAGGAAGGCAAGTCAGAACAATGGACAGAGCGTGAAAAGACCTGAGAACTCCTGACTCAGGAGCTTCGGAGATTTGGCAAGAGATAAGGGCAGCAGCCTTTGTAAAGGTAGTGTGTGCTGGGGGCCATGGAGACTCTGCACACCAGCAGGCCCTGATGCCTGCGCTTCCTGTCCATGCAAGTTTGGGCCTGAGCTCAAGTCTATTCCAGGGGACCCCATGAGAACAAGGCATCCTTATCAAACAGGAAGAAACTCCACACACACCTGAGCTGGGGAGCCCTGCACAGGTCTTGCCTGCAGAGGTGTGATTGGCACCCAGGACAGTGCTATTCCCACGTGGGCTCTCTCTGATGGGTCACAGGGATCTCAGGATTCACCAGGCCCGAAGCCTGGGACTTTGTTTCGAAAGAAGATTCAATTCCTGAAGAAACCTAAAAACGCTCTGTGTGTCTGTTTGTGTGAATGCACCTATACACATTCTGTGCACATATGAAAGACATGCATATACAAACAGTATATGACAACATGTTTTCTCATCCTTTGCTGAAAATCCAAGCCTGTGGTTGTCACTTTTCTTAAAGGTGGTGTGTAATGTTGATGTTCGTGAGTAGGATCTGGCATCTAGTTGTCTGGGTTCTGTTCCCAGTTACAGATCTCACACACTCTCTCTCTCTCTCTCTCTCTCTCTCTCTCTCTCTCTCTCTCTCTCTCTCTCTCTCTCTCTCTCTCTTTCTCTCTCTCTCCGCCCACCCCCCAATCCTCAGCATCCTGGGTTTTTAAATGCAATCCCATTAAGAGTAATTAATTTGTCTTTTACTGGCTCTGGCCTTTGCTTCTTATTTAGAATCCTCAGTCTCTTGATCATCCCCATTCCTCAAATTATTTCTGGGAGGCTTACATGTGTTCAAGAACAACTCTGCCACTTTGACGTGGTATCCACCTATTTCTTCTGTCTCTGATGTCCGCTGGTAAAGGGGCTGTTGCTTGAAGCTGTTTGCACACAGACGAGAGCATCTAGTGCATGATAGGTCTCTGTAGTCAGGCTTCTCCAGAGAAACAGAATGAATAAAAGATATACACACATACATATATATAGATATACACACACATATACATATGCACACATATGTACACACACAATATAATAAACAGATGTATTATACT
The DNA here is from genome assembly GCF_049354715.1 of Callithrix jacchus. NCBI lineage: Eukaryota > Metazoa > Chordata > Mammalia > Primates > Cebidae > Callithrix > Callithrix jacchus. Next base: position 75,109,783 of record NC_133508.1, on the reverse strand, counting down.
GAATTAGCTCACACAATTATTGATGCTTAGAAGTCCCAGGATGAGCAGCTGGTAAGCTGGAGACCCAGGAGTGCCAGTGATGTAGTTCTAGTTTGATTCTAAAGCCCTGAGAACCAGGAGAGCTGATGGTATAAGCTCCAGTCCCAGGGCAGGAGCTTATACCAGTGTTCCAGCTCATGCAGTCAGGTAGCAGAAGTTCTGTCTTACTCAACCTTTTTTGTTCTATGTACATTTTCAACTAATTGGATGAGGCCCACCCACATTACTGAGGGCAATCAGCTTTACTCCGCCTATCAATTCAAATGTTAATTTCACCCAGAAACACCGTCACACACACACACACACACACACACACACACACACACACACACAGAATAACGTTTGATCAAAGGTCTAGGCATCTTGCAGGCCAGTCAAATTGACATATAAATTTACCATCACACTAAGTAATCAGTAAAATATCACTTAATTATGTATTAGTTTATTCTCATGTTGCTATAGAGAACTGCCTGAGACTGGGTAATTTATAAAGGAAAGAGGATAATTGACTCACAGTTCTGCAGGGCTGGGGAGGCCTTAGAAAACTTACAATCATGGTGGAAGGGGAAGCAAACATATCTTTCTTCACATGTTGGCAGGAAGGAGAAGTGCTGAGCAAAAAGGGGGAAAGCCTCTTATAAAACTATCAGATCGTGTGAGAACTTATTCTCACAAGAAAAGCAGCATGGTGGTAACAACCTCCACAACTCAATCACCTCCCACTGGGTACCTCCCCCAACACATGGGGATTATGGGAACTACAATTCAAGATGAGATTCGGGTGGTGACACAGCCAAACCATATTAAATCAATTAACTAGTTAATTCATTAATGAGCAAAGCAGTATTGCTGCAGATTTGCTTCTCACAATAGGTGCAGGATCCTGTTTTGGCTACCCTCACACCCGTGCAGAAGTTTTCCTGATAAAGTGGGGAGAATATTTTCCTTCCACAGTCACAGGCAGATAACCTGGGGTCAGGAATTTGAGACCAGTCTGGCCAAAATAGTGAAACCCTGTCTCTACAAAAAAATACAAAAACTTAGCTAGGCATGGTAGCATGTACCTGTAATCCCAGCTACTCGGGAGGCTGAGGCAGGAGAATCACTCGAACCCAGGAGGCAGAGGTTGCAGTGCCGAGATCATGCCATTGCATGGCAGCCTGGGCAACAAGAGCAAAACTCCATCTCGAAAAAAAAAAAAAGAAAAGAAAAGAAGGCTGCTCTGAACTCCCATGTCTTGCTGAGATCCTCTGTGCTAACCATATTACGGCTTCTTTCTACTGTCCACCTCTGACCTGCATGGATGAGGGCTGGCTGGATACACATCTATAAGCCTGATCCAGCACACATGGTCCTCTCTAACCCCCTCCACTCAGGGTGCACATGGTCTCACCACCCTAACCCATCTCCTTGTTTATCCACCCTCTTCCAGGGTGCTACCAGGAGCCCCTTCAACTTCAGACTTGTGCTAAGCCCTGAGCTTTACACAGATACAAATGGAACACAGGGAGCCCCTGCCAGGAGGGCCTTCGGCAGCTAGTTTATTTTGCTTGAGATTTACGGTCTGCATCTGCTTCATTGCACCCCAGAGGTGTTTACTGGCTCATTGTTACACCTCCTGTGGGCAGAGCTATGGCCCTCACTGAGTGCTTTGTTCTCATCACCTTTGGTGGTCACTGCCAAGAAATGAGCAGTCTCTGCTCATCTGTGCTGGACCAAGGCCGGGCTATTCCCAGTGATTGACTTGGTGACTCTCATTGGAAACAGGAACATCAGGTACGTGAGGTTGCTCCCCAGACTCCAGACATGGGGAGGGGATATGCCTTTGAAGGGGACAGGGGACTTCTGTCTCATGGCAGAAAGAGGCAGAATTCACAGAATCTCCATTCGAAAGAACTGGAATTCACCTCAAGCCTTGAATCTACTTCACCACATCTTCACTGAGTGTTGAGTCTTGGAACGCCTGCTTACACGGATCTGCAGGGATAGAGGTGTTTGCTCCCATCTGCACACAACCCATTGCTAAACAACTCTGGCAATAGAAGTAACGGCAACACTCTGATAATAATTATTATTACAAAGACCATTTATAGGGCACTTCCATATGCCCTGGACTAAGCACCTTACCTGGCTTATCCCAGTCAGTGCTCAAGGACTCTGAGGCAGGTGCTGCTGTTCTTCCTGTTCTACAGACAAGGGAGCTGATGCTTCCAGAGGGGCTAAGAAACAGCTAAGTGGAGATCTAAATCCAAGTTGTGTAACTCCAAACTTGTGTTCCTAAGCGCCTTATCTGAGTTCTCTCTCTCTCTCAATTCCCATTCTACTCTCACTCTCTCTTCTGCTTCTTGACTCTAGGTTTGCGCTTTCAGGCCTCACAGTCCCAGTCTTCTCACTCTTTCCCGTGACAGCCCTTCAGGTTCTGAAAACAGCAATCATGTTCCTGAACTGTGTACTTTTCCATCCATAAGCGCCTCAGTTCCGATCCTTCTGTCTTCCTCCTTTGACATGGCTTCCAACCCTCTCCCATCAAACTTGCAGCCTGTCTCAGGGGCTGTAACTGGTTGTGCCATTCTTGAAGTATAGAGTCCCAAAGTGAGCCTAGGTGCCAGTGACAGATGAGAGCAGGACCCTCACATCCCTTGTTTAAGACACCAGGAAACGTGTCAACATAGCCCAGGAGCATCTAAGAACCGCCACCTAGGATGCTGACTCATTCTGAGCTCCACGTCAGTGAAAATCTCTGCTGGGAATTTTCCCGTTGGCTGTAGCTGCTAAGTCTCTTCTTCCCTGTCTTGTTCTTGAGCAGTTTTCTTTTTGAACCTGAGAGCTTGACCTGACAATCATGTCTATTAAGAATCTTAGGCAATGACAGTCCCACTCTTGATTACACTCACAAATCAGAGCAAAGCTCTCCCAGACATCCTGTGTGGAAATGATGGGGAGTTTTACACTGGCCTTGGTTTGCAAAATCATCAGCTTTGTCAGTCTCAAAAGTCAGAAATGCAAAAGAAAAAGATGGACTTGGAATTGGAAGAACTGGAATCTAGTCCCAGGCTTGAACCTATTAAATTAGCTGGGTGGCCTCTGGAAAAATGCTTCACCTCTCATTAGCACATAGCATCATAAACAGATTAAGTATATCAATCTGAAGATGTCCAGACCCTGAAATCCAACTCCTGGGTTTGAATCCTGGCTCTGACGCTAGTAAGCAGGGTGACCTTGGGTAGGTTACACAATCTCTCTTCAGCTCATCTATAAAGTTTACCCATCTACAAAGTAAGACTAATAAAAGCACCTACTTGAAGGGTTATTTTGAGCATTTGCAGAATTAATACAGGCCAAGCACCAAGAATACTACCTGATACATTAACAGCGCAGTATTGAATGACTGCTCATATTCGTTATTTTACTGAGTTTCACAATAATCGTGCAAGATAAAAGCAGAACAAGAACGAACTTCGTTGTTTTCTGTTTTTATTTACTTATTTATTTAGATTAACTAAATGTGTATATAATTGGACATATGACCCAGTATAACTGGAGAACAGATGAGTCAGATTATTGAGGCTTCACTTACAAAACAAACAAAAGATTTAGAAGCACATGTGATCGTTTGGAGTCAGTGTCTTTTTTTTTTTTTTTTTTTTCAAATCTCTGCGTACACACACTCCTCTGACACTACATAAAATTTGCTGAATGAAAGCAGTTAGGGGACAAAGCGGGAGTGTATCAGAGAAAAAGCAAAAGTGCTAAGTGACCTAGGGGTGGAAGGAACTCAGTGCCCTGCCCTTCGTCCCACCCAGACTGAGTGCTAGGAGTGGTGGAGGTAGCAACAATTTCTGATGGGCTTGGGAGATTCAAGAACAGCGAGGATTCTTGCCTTGCTTCTGAGCAGAGCCTGGGAGGAGGCAAATCTTACAGAATTTTCCTGCATGATGGGAGCAGTTGCCTAGAGGTGAGGGGGCCTGAGAGACCCTTTGCGGAGATCTCCCTGGTCCAGCAGGGTGTCGTGGAAGACATTGCAGGGAGCCAGTCCTGGAGGGGTGTGTGGTCCCGGCAAAAGTTGTGTAGCAGTGACCAGTGTGGGTAAACCAGAGGACTCTTGTCCTCTCGTGCCTCGGAGTTTTGTAAGCTCCCAGAGAACCTGGGAAAATGAGAGTGGAGACTGATTTGAATAAGATTTTCTGGCACTAAGAGGAAGAGCAGCTAGAAGTAGGAGCTAAACTTACAGGAAATAGATAAAGAAAGTAACATTTCATAAATATCTGAATTTTTACTCCTAGTATTAGCAGCATAAAAAATATTAGAAATGCTGGCAAGTCAAACAAAAGAAAAAAAATGTAAATTACCCATAATCCAACCACCCACAGATAGCCACTGCTAATATTTTGACATGCATGAGCACATACACACACAGATAAGCTACCTAGAAGGTCTACATTCTGACTTATTTTACATTAACAATATTTCTGGGATTTAGATTTTTAACTTCAAAGGAACACAATGAGGGAAAATTACATTAAAATGGAAGCTATGATATGTAGTATATGGTAAGAAACAAAGGTAAAAAAATTTAATATAAATGTATCCTGTGAATCTATTGATGTATGCATTACAACTGTCGTCATATTGTATTTTTCAAAAATGTCATTTTTTTACCAGAAAATAAAAAAAAAATACTTACAGAAAACCTACCTATTGAGTGTTGCAAACACAATATGACATTTTCTTTATAAATGTTCACATTGAAAATCAGAATTAGCAAAGTATCTTAAAAGTATTATGTAATCATAAAAATGTATATTACATTTATATTTATCAGGAAATCTTTTCTGATCTATGGGTGGAGTTACAGCAAAAATCATTTATCATTAGGAGTGACTGTAACAACTTTTAGGAAACCACAGCTCTTTTGAAAAGCTTCAGAGGTCAAACTCTTCACTCTTGCTGCACTTTTCCCTTTTGCTCTGAGCACCTGAAGCACGTTCAGCGGGGTGGCGGGTGACCTTCCTCCCATGAGGCAAGCTTCTCACAACAAGACACAGCCTCTGACCCAGTCATTTCTCCTCCCCTGTGGGGATCAGCCCCACCCTGTTCAGCCAGCCGGATACTTCCAGGCTACAGATCATACCAGCCTGGGTTTCCACACACCACAGTAACTTATCCATTCATTATTACAGTAGTAAGTTTTTTTACATTGTTAAAAACACTTTTAGAATAATGCTTTGTTTTTAGGTGCTTCCAATTTTAAACAGAGATAAAATATCTTTTAAAATTTCTACATACATATGCATCATATATACAGTAAATACAGGTTGAGTATCCATTGTTAGAGATGCCTAGGACCAGAAATGTTTCAGATTTTACATTTTTTCATATTTTGGAATATTTACACATAACTTGGGTAGGGGACCTGAGTCTAAACCCAAAATTCATTTACGTTTCTTATATACCTTATACACATAGCTTGAAGGCAATTTATACAATTGTTTAATAATTTTGTGCATGAGACAAAGTTTTGAATGCATTTTGATGATGACCCAACACGAGATTGGGTGTGACATTTTCCACTTGTGGTATCTCCCAGTACCCAATCAGTTTCAGGTTTTAGAGTATTTCAGATCTTGTATTTTTCCATTGGGATGCTCAACCTGTATATTTTTGTTTTGCATACTGCTTTTATAACTAAGCAATATATCATTCTTTTTTATATACCTATATTGTCTTTTAAAATACAACATGGAAACATGGAACTTTATTATATGGGATGGCCATAATTTATTTTACAAATCCCCTACTGTAAAATATTTTATTGTTTCTAATTTTCATTATTTTTTGAGATGGAGTTCCGCTCTCGTCACCCAGGCTGGAGTGCAGTGGCACACAATCTCAGCTCACTGTGATTTCCAACCCCTGGATTCAAGCGATTCTCCTGCTTCAGCCTCCTGAGTAAAGAGGATTACAGGTACCCACCACCATACCCGGATAATTATTGTATTTTTAGTAGAGACGGGTCAGGCTGGTCTCAAACTCCTGACCTCAGGTGATCTGCCTGCCTTGTCCTCCCAAAATGCTGGTATCACAGGCATGAGCCACTGGGCCCCACCCCATATGCATATTTTAAAAATTGCTATAACTATTGCTAGATTGTCCCCCAGAGAAGTGGTACAGATTTATACCTAATCCTAAGAGCATGCGAGTGTGAGTTTTTATACATTCTCTCCAACTCTGAGTATTATCATTCCTTCTATTACTTGCCCATCTACTAGGTAAACATCAAGATATCACACTGTTGGAATATATTTTTACTTATTCATTTCTCTTTCTTCCAGTTCAAGAAATGTTCATGATCTAACTCATTTCTTTTCTATAGAGGTGCTCTTCTTTTTCTTATTAATTTATACAAATTTATGGAGATAAATGGGCAGCAAATATATTTTCTAGTTTGTTGCATATTCTTTCTTTAGATTTATACTGTGTTTTGGAGAATTAAAATTCTTTTAAAAAATTTTATCAGCCAAATCTATACTTTTTTTTCACTTATGAATTACCTGGCAGTTTTGTTGTATTTACTTGGCAAATTGATGAGAAGTCTAGGCCGATGACTGTGAACTTCAGAAATCTGTCTCTCCCAAACACCTGATATATTAGTTAGGATGTTCTCGTTTGCAAGAAAGTAAACTGACTTCAACGTTAAAGAGGTCACCTTGACTCACATAAATAAATTGAGAAGCAGGTCATGTACGCTCCAGGCATTGTTTTCAGGGCTCTGCTGCTGTTTTTCAGCTCTGGTCTCTCCTCTGTACTCTTCTAAGAGCTGACTCCATCCTCAATCTGGCTTTCTAATTGGTTGCAAGATGGTGGCCAGCAGCAACTGGGCTTTGTGCTTGCCACGTACATTTATAATGGAAGAAAGAATAACCCTTCCTGCACTGATCAGAGGAGAGGCTAGAGCTTCTCTCTGATTAGGTTGCTCCAAGTCATGTGTGTGTGTTCATGTCATTTACTGACTGACTTAAATCTGGTTTATGAACTGATCACCATGGAAGGGAATGACATAATCTAGGTTAGTTCAGACCAAGAACCCTCGCAGCCAAATCACAGGCTATTTCACAATAGAGGATGTGTGGGCTGGATATTGGGGTAGTAACTACAATATCCACTTAGCTTATTTCTACTCTCTGGAGCAGAAATTGGTCATGACTTCGTAGTTGATAATAAAAGCTCTGGAGTCAGCAAACCTAGGTTTAAATCCTAGTTTCACCCACTTTGACTTCAGTTACTAAAAGGGATATTAATACTGCCTTGATCCATTTTCTGCTGCTGTAACAGAATACCACAGGCTGGGTTATTTACAAAGAATAGGATTTATTTGGTTCACAGTCTGGAGGCTGAGAAGTCCAAGACTGAGGGGCTACATCTGTCTTCTTGCTGCATCATAACATAGTGGAAGGCGTCATATGGCAAGAGAGCATGCTCGGGAGAGAAACAGGGAGCTGGACTCCTGAGATAGCTGGCCCACTCCCTTGATAATGACATTAATCCTCGATAATTCATGATGGCAAAGCTCTCATGACCTAATCATTTCTTAAAGGTCCTACCTCTGAATATCGTAATAATGGCAATTACATTTCAACCTGAGTTTGGAGGTGACATTCAAACCATAGCAAATGCCAGACTCAATAGGAGGAGATGATGATGTTGTATGTAGGAAGCCCTGAACACCATGTTTGACCATAGTAAGAGCTTAAAAATGGTCATTACCAACTGTTTGGTTCCTAGGTGGTTACCTACTTGAGGGCAGAGACTATGTGCATCTTTGAGTCCTCAGAGCCCAGCCATGCGCCTGGCATGGTCTTTAGAAAATGTGTGTTTGGCTGGGTGTGGTGGCTCCTGCCTGTAATCTCAGCACTTTGGGAGACCAAGGCAGGTAGATTACTTGAGGTCAGGAGTTTGAGACCAGCTAGGCCAACATGGTGAAACCCTCCCTGTCTCTACTAAAAATACAAAGATTGGCCAGTGTGGTGGTACACACCTGTAATCCCAGCTACTCAGGAGGCTGAGGCAGGAGAATCTCTTGAACCTGGGAGGCAGAGGTTGCAGTGAGCCAAGACCCCACCACTGCACTCCAGCCTGGGTGACAGAATGAGACTCCGGAAAGAAGGAAAGAGAGGAAGGAAGGAAGGAAGGGAGGGAGGGAGGGAGGGAGGGAGGGAGGGAGGGAGGGAGGGAGGGAGGGAGGGAAGAAAATGTGTGTTCAATGAATGGGTCAGGAACCATCACCCCTCTCTCAAATAGGAGGGTGCCACTGACAAACCCCTTCTTTCCTTTCAGGCTATTTCCTCATGCTATTTCAGAATAAAGGGTCCTTCACAGTTTTTGTCCTTGAAGCTTCCAGGAAAGACAGCTCGGGGCACAGGTAGAGAATTGTATAGGCCATTATAGCCCAGAACCTCATATTCCTCTTCTTCGAAATGAGTGTAAATAATAACATCTACCTCTTATGGTTGTTGAGAGGATTAAATGAGTGGATGCATATAAAGAGCTTGGAACAGTGCCTGGCTCACAAGGAGCCCACAGTAAGGGGTAGCTACTCATGCTTGTCCCAAGGGACTGTGGCACTGAAGGTTACAGACTCTGGAGCCAGACTACCTGGGTTCAAATCTCAGATCTGTCACTTCCTAGTTATGGGAATTCAGGCAAATCACTTCATCCCCTTGTGCCTCTGTTTTTTAAATATATTCCTAAAAACAGGGATAATAACAATAGGATTTATCTTATAGGGATGAGAAAATTAAGTGAATGAAGATGAGTTAAACAGTTAAAATGATGCCTGGCATCTAGTGAGTGATATGTATTTAAAAAGTTTTTTTAACTACTGAAATTGTTTTTGTAAGGGTATCAGTCTTGAAAATGTCCTCCCCAGGAATGAAAATGCCCCTGATAATTAAGGCCTGTTGAGCAAAGGAGAGCTCTCTTATGATCAGGCTCAGGAGACCAAGGGGGCTGACCCTCTTGGATAATTTCTTCTTGTTCAGATTTCCAAGATGGGGTATGAGTTGTAGGGAGAAAGTCCCAATTTGCCACTCATATGCTGTGTACCTCAGACAATTTCCTCTTAGTGTCTCAATGGCCCCGTCATAAAGCAGTTGGTTAAAGCCAAGGTTTCTTACAGCCGACCAGCCTGCAATGGCACGGCTTCCATTTCCTCCAGGGAAATAGATGCTCTAACCCAGCCTGGGAGTGAGCCAAGTCCTAATGCGTGCCCTTTGAAGGCGCGCCCAGCTTCACCATTTCAGATGCAATATGCTTATTGCTGGTCTGATTTTTATTGGGAAAAAGCAGCGGTATACTCTCTAGGTCCCTGGGGTCTGAATTAAAATAAAGGAAGTACTTTAAAAAATCAAATCCAAATAGCAGGAGTTGGAAGCGTGCTGTTAAGCGAGGGCATCACAGACCTCAAAGCTGCTTCCATACCAAGTCCTGAGACAAAGCCTCGTGGTAATTGCATTTGGAGGTCCCAAAGGCATTGGTAATGGAGGCAAGATTGCCTCAGAGTCCTGTCTGCATAGCAAAGCAGATAAATCATGAAAGCTACAGCTTGCTGAGTACCTACTAAGTGCCTGGTCCAAGGCCATGTTACAAACCGGTAAGATGGACACTATCTTCATTTTGCAGATGAGGAAACTGATTTGACAAGCAGTAAAACTCCATCCGTGGTTACACAGGTACAATGTGGCAAAGCTGAGACTGGACCCCAGGTTTTTCTTGCACCAACATCTATATGTTTTCCATTAAGCCAGAGTCTTTTGAATTGCTGACTGAGACTCAGTAGCGAGTCATTAAATCAGTTTAGGAAGTTGCAGCTAGTATCTTCAAAGATGACATCGATCTGATCAGATGCCTTCAAAAAGCAAACAAAACATGAAATAGACTAGAATGGAAAATATGACTGCATTGCATAGGCAAGGATAACTAGCATTTAATGAAATATATATGCGTGTTTGTGTGTGTGTGTTTATGTACACACATGTATATACATATATACACCAGTGACATGTATATTTTTATGTACTGGGTCATGATGTAGACCATATTTCTTATGGCAGTCAAAGTCAAAAAATAGGAGAAAGCCACTGCTCTAGAATGCATTGCTTCCCAGCTTGTAAGAACTAAGATTTACTAAGATTTTACTATGTGTTTGGAATGTTTTAAGTATATGAGCTGAATTAATCATTACAACACTATGATACAGGCACTATTAATATCATCCCTGTTTATAGATGAGAAGACTGAGGTTCAGAGAGATGAAATAATTTGCCTGTGGTCCAAAACTTAATAGGCAGCAATGCCTGACATGGAACCTAGATTGACCGATTAGAGCACCTGCACACTTAGCCTCTTTCTTAACATTTCTGTCTGAGATGCCATGAGGGAGGCTTCTATTTTTTAATATAATTTTATTTTTGAGCTAGAGTTTCGCTCTGTCACCCAGGCTGGAGTGCAGTGGCATGATCTCAGCTCACTGCAACCTCCGCCTCCTGGGTTCCAGCAATTCTAATGCCTCAGCCTCCTGAGTAGATGGGATTGCAGGCACATGCTACCATGCCCAGCTAATTTTTTTGTTTGTTGTTTTGTATTTTTGGTAGAGATGGGGTTTCACCATGTTGGCCAGGCTGGTCTCGAACTCCTGACCTTAGGTGATCTGCCCATCTCGGCCTCCCAAAGTGTTGGGATTATAGACATGAGCCACCGTGCCTGGCCACCAGGAGGCTTCTTGACCACAAGAATCAGATAGTCAAATCAATCGGTTGTAAAGAGCCAGGAGCATATTGGGCGTGGCCAACTGTGGTTAGCTGGCCCTGAACCATTCTCAGTTGCCTCAGTCTCCCACCTCCCTCTATTTTCATTAGCAAGACAGTTGTGAAGACCTCTTCTACTGAATCTGTAGCTTCAAATTTCTTTCATCCTCCAATATTTTAGATTAATTAACCTCCTAATTATTTAGACATTCATTCTCCAACTTGTGTGCAATTCAAATCTATTACACTTCAGGGAATGTGTCTATATCGTGTGTATTCTGCTGCGAACCCCACGTGGTCAGAAGAGAACTGGAGGGGGGAAGATTTGTAGAATCAATTTTTAAAAATTCCAATGTGTTTCTGAGGCATCTGATGTGTTGATGAGATAGCTGGGGTTCTTGGGTGCTTGACTTTTAAATTCACATTTCTGAAAAGCAAGATGCAAAATTGATTATACAGTATGATCTCAACTGTGTTAAAAATGTATACAGAAAGGATTGGGAGGAAGTGAACAGTGGTTGCCTCTGGGTGATGGGGTGATGGGTGATTTCGATTTTCTCCATTTGTTTTTTCTCCCCAAATTTCCTGCAATTGATAAAAAGGGTGGCTTTAAAGAATTTGCTAAGTTAAATTTAATTCCAAGGTAGAATGTGGGATTGCATATAATTTTAAGGAGTGACAGCAGTCTATAAGCCAAATGCATCATGCCTTTGCAGCAATTAGAAAGTGTCAGAGCAGCTCGCTAGTAGGGCCTGAGTCCCGAGTCACCTGGCATATTATGTGCTGTGTGACTCTACTCACATGGTGACTTCCCATTCTTTTCCAGTCACCTCACTCTGAGTTTGGAAACAGCCGCACTAGAGCTCAGATTCTGCCATCCAACAGAGAGTTTCACAGGTAGGGTTAGGATCGGCTGCTCCAAAGGAATTCATTGCAGAATCTGACTTCCTGCCATTGCCCCGGGCTGATGTCTTGTCTTTCTCTTTGTACCTCCTAAGGCCATGCATAGGGCATGGCTCAGGGTAGGATAATAGCTGTTTAAGGAATCAATTTGTGTGTACATGTCCTTCTATACTAATCACATATTTAATACTCACAGCAAACCGAGGAGACAGATACTATTATCATCTCTGCTTTATGAATGGGGAAACTGAGACAAAGATCATTTAAATGACCTGCCCAAGATCACACAGCTAGTAAGCAACAGAACTGAGACTTGAATCCATGTAGCATTGCTGTGCACTGCATTGCCTCTCGGACATCATGACATTGCTAAAAGTCAAGGCCAGTCACAGGAGACCTGGAAGACCATTTAGCTCCCAGACCATCAATCGCAGAGGGCAAGAAATGTAAAATTTTGACATTATCTCCAAGTGAAAACTTTCACCCAGTCACAGATAAATTGACAGGACTGAAAGAGGGTGATGTTTTCTTGGAATGTGGTCTGTTCTCTGTCATAGGACCATCACAACTGAAATGCACAATGAATCAATATGTTTTTGTAATCTTGGAATTTTTTTGTGAATTGCACCATTACAATTATAATTCCATTATATCACGTATGCACCAAAATCACTTGTTAAATATAAACATGCAAAGTATACCAAGATTTTATAACTTTGACATTATGTATTTATTTTAACATACCAAAGCCTGAAAGATAGAAGTGATAGGAGTCTTTTGGGCTCTGGAAAGGCCCTATTTAAATTAGACCCTCTCCCATATTCTCCTTTCTTCTGCCTTACCTATTTTTCTTCGTAATAGCAAGGTGGACATTTCTAAGTTGATACTCAACATGTCACACTGGCCTTGATTATCTAGATGGTTAGACTATAGGGTTCAAGGGTGTAGGCTTCAGAGCCAGCCCTCTTGGGTTCAAATTCTACCACTGCCATTTTGTTAGCTGTGGGAACCTGGGGAATTTAGTTTAACTTTGTGGGTCTCAGTTTTCTTATCTGTAAAATGGAGATAATAGTATCTACCTCAAAGAATTTTTGTGAGGATGAAGTGAACTATTGCCCAAGAAATGCTCAGAACAGTGCCCTGTGCCCTGTGTGTAGACACGTCCAGAGTGATGTCACCTGTTATTAGGACAGGCGTGATGATGTCCTTGTCTCCACTGGAGTCTGTGCACTTTGAGAGCAGGTGGTGCATTTTATTCATCTCTCTCCAGAACTTCCCAAGAGTTGGGCCCAGAATAGGTGCTCCCAAAACATCTCTTAAATAAAAGAATGAATGCCTTTGTAAATGTGGGCTGGCTACATGTCTTTGACAGAGTTTTCGTAAAGATCAAAAGAAAGAAAGATGATAAAATGCCCATGAAATGTAAGTATGGAATGAATGTTCCTTTCCTCTGTTGCCTCACCCTTCTTCCAGACCTAGATCTCCTTGACAAGTATCCTCACTTAAATCACAGACCTGCTCATGGACAGCACTGGCCAATTGTGTCCAACAGACAAGCACTGAGCAGCAAAGAGGAAGGTGCTGATCACCTTCCCGTTTGGGAACCAGGTGCTTACCACCCACCACCAGGCAGGCAGGTACTGACCAAGCATCACCAGGCAGCAGGAGCTGACCAACCAGCACCAGGCAGGCAGGTACTGACCAAGCACCACCAGGCAGGCAAGAGCTGACCAAGCACCACCAGGCAGGCAGGTACTGACCAAGCACCACCACGCAGGCAAGAGCTGACCAAGCACCACCAGGCAGGTAGGTACTGACCAACCACTACCAAGTAGGCATGGATACTGATGAGTCACTGCCAAGTAGGTAGGTACCAACCAACCACTTTCCAATAGGTAGGTCCTAGCCAAGAAGTTAGGTCCTGACCAATCGCCACCAGGCAAACAAATGTTGACCAACCACCATTAAGCAGGTAGGTGCTAAGTAACCACTGCCAAGCAGACAGGTGATGACCAGTCACCAGCTTGTGTGGGTTATTCTTACCAATTGCCACCAGGTGGATGCTGACTAATGCTTCAAAATGGGGGCACCTAAAGCAGCAAGGCCCGGGCTCAGACCTATCTTTGGTCTATTTGGTGCTTCCAGGGGAGGCCTATGTCCTATGTCCAGGAACTGAGTCACTGAGTCCTTCTTCAGCCTGGGGCCGGGCCAGCTGTGAGTTGAGATTACCCTCAGCAAGGAGGAGTTGCCAAGGCAGCAGGCATCCTGGTGAGCAAGTTCTCAGGAGTTATTGCCCCACTTCATCTTCATCAATGGCCTTAATGCTGTCAAGCCTCATCCTTGGCACTCCCCCTCCCCACCTGTTTATGGCATCGCTGGCTGCCCTTGTCTTGTTGCGAAAGAAGGGAGAACCATGAAATCACCAGAGGCTTTGCTCTTCTTAGCACAAAACCATGTTCTGTGTGGAGGTGCAATTCCTGTTGGACTAGGGTTCTGATTAATTGTGTGCTGGACCCAGGGAAGTGGTCAGGGGAATATGGGTTGGGCTTTGACTTTGCTAACGAATTCCAGAAGTTCTTATTCTTTGTACCCTCTTGAATTATGTTTCTAACCATGTATGTGCATGTTCTCTAGCCTGGTCTTCCTGTCATTGTAGGTGCAGTATTAACAGCTCCATTTTCTTTGCCCTGGGGCTGGTGTCAGCAGGATCCACAACATGCTTAGAAAAGAAACGTGCAAGATCCCACAAGCTCTTAAACATGGTTAGCTTGGAAAGGACTTGATAGCCCCTAGTGGGTTTGAAAAGGTCTGTTGCAATTTGTGGCCTGTCCTCTGAGCTTTTCCCCTCATTTTGTCTTCAGGGATTTGTGTATTCGAATCTTAGAAAGGTGTTTGAAATAATTTATTTCTCCAGTCTCTGGTTCTGAGAACCTACTTCAAACTTGGAGTGGCCACTGTAGCTCCCAAGAATGAATAAGACAGATTGCCCTTGCTGTTCTGGAGGCTGTCAGCTAGAGGAAGAGATGAGTACAACACACGAATCCACTAATTCAAATAAAGAGCTGGATAACAGCAGTGCTGATCTGCAGAGAAACATAGAAGGAGTAAATAATCTTGAAGGAGAGCTATGGGTCAGGGAGACTGTGGAGAGAAGGATGCCTGTGAATTGGACTTTAAGAGGAGGATTCCAATAGGAAATAAGATGGAAGAAAAATATACCAATTTTTTTTAAATGGGGAAAAGAACAATTACACACTATTCTCATCAGCAGAGGACGGTGTCTGACACTGTGTTGGAGTCAGAAAATGATCCTTACCTTTGAGGACAGGAGAAGGGAGAAAGAGACAATGGCGTAGCATCTGTTCCACAGTCATGGCACAAAGGAAATATTTTGGGACTATGGAGAAGGGAGTTAATCGCCTGTCAAAAAATTGTTGGCACTTGGTTATATTTCTCTTTTGAGTTTCTGCTTAGTTCACGATTTCCTGGAAAATTTTCCTGGAAAATCTCCTTCCCTTTCCCAGCCTTCATGCCACCATCTTTCTACAAATGGAAGACAGTCCATCGCTTGCTAATGATAACAGCTACCATGTATGCACTAGCTATGGCGTATGGTACCTTATTACATTCTCAATGTTCATATTATCTCATAGTTTCTGTGACTCAGGAATTTGCATGTAGGGTATGTAGCTGGATCCTCTGTCTCAGGGTCTCTCCTAAGCTACAATCAAACTGTTGCCTGGGCCACATGGTCTCAAGGCTCAACTTGGGGGAGGATCTGCTTCTGAGCTCCTTCATGGGGTTCTTGGGAGTATTTGGCTCCTTGAGGGCTGTTGGCTGGAGGCGGTGCTAAGTTCTTTGCCACATGATCCTCTCTGCTGGACAGCTCCCAGCAAGGCAGCCTGATCATCAGAGCAGCAGGGGGAAAGGGCCAAGAGGAAGTACAAACAAGATGGAAGTCATAGCCATCTTATGTCATAGTCTTAGAAGCGACGTCCCATCCTATTTGCCGTATTTTTTTCATCAGAGGTGAGTCACTAGGTCCAGCTCACACCCAAGTGGTGGAGATTAGATAAGGGCATGAATCCCAGGATGGGAGTCAGTGTAGAAGGTCACTGTCACAACCACTCTCTAGAATAGGGATTCTGTCCCTTTTAGAAAAGGAAACTGAAGGCTTGCTGTGGATCATACACCAAGTGGCAGAACCAGAATGTGAACCAGCGGTTCGCCAAAGCCCACCTCTTTCCACGACATCAGGCTGCCCCTGGTGGCTGGTTGAAGTCTTTCAGGACACAGCAGATGAGGCACCACCCCCGAGTCACCTGTTCAGGTGGCTTGATTGACAGCTGCCCAGCCTCACACTGAGCTTTAGACTCAAGCCTGCATCCCTTTTCTATTCTCCCAGATCCTGAAAGCATTTCTTTCCATTCCAGTTTTAGACAGCAGCGAGGTACAGGAGAAGCCAAATATGTGATATCCTCTGTGCAGCTCCTGTCCCAAAGCCTTTCGCTAACTTCCCTGGGTCTGGTTAAAAGCACTTGAGTGAGAACATGCACCTTGCCATAATGTACTTTCTCCACAGATAATTAATCAGAAGCGTCCCCGTATGGCTTGGCACAGATGGAAGTGAGGGAGACAGCCAAATCGTAAATCCAAATAAATTTATAGCTTCTCCATCCATCCCATTGTTACATCAGGACGGCTGTGTTTCCCTTTACTAATTGAAGATATGGAAGAAGTTTTGCATACTGGCAGCCTCCAGAGAGGCTAAACCCACCAGGCAGTTTTTTTGTTTGAAAGTAATCAAGGGGGGCCGGGCGTGGTGGCTCACGCCTATAATCCCAGTACTTTGGGAGGCCGAGGTGGGTGGATCAAGAGGTCAAGAGATCGAGACCATCCTGGTCACCATGGTGAAACCCCGTCTCTACTAAAAATACAAAAATTAGCTGGGCATGGTGGTGCACGCCTTTAGTCCCGACTACTTGGGAGGCTGAGGCAGGAGAACTGCTTGAACCCAGGAGGCGGAGGTTGCAGTGAGCCGAGATCGCGCCATTGCACTCCAGTCTGGGTAACAACAGCAAAATTCCATCTCAAAAGAAAAAAAAAAAGAAAGAAAAGAAAGTAATCAAGGGGACATTGGTTTGGAGGAACTTAAGACTTTCGCCTTAAGTTGATAGAAATTGCTTTATAGAAGTTCCAAAGAAACCGTTAAGGCACTTAATATTTGCTGCTTTAAATTGATATTCTTTCTTTTTCTTTTTTTCTTTTTTCTGAGATGGAGTCTTGCTCTGTTGCTCAGGCTAGAGTGCAGTGGCAAGATCTCAGCTCACTGCAACCTCCACCTCCCCAGTTCAAGTGATTCTCCTGCCTTAGACTCCCAAATAGATTACAGGTGTATACCACCATGCCCACCTAATTTTTCGTATTTTTAGTAGAGATGGGGTTTCACCATGTTGGCCAGGCTGGTCTTGAACTCCTGACCTCAAGTGATCCACCTGCCTCTGCCTCCCAAACTGCTGGGATTACAGGCGTGAGCTACTGCACCCAGCCTGAAGTTCTTTTTTCTTCGCATTTTTTCCTCTGTTTTGAAACTTCTCAAAGATTATGATCTTTATATCCACATATCTCTACTCATCTTGCCCATGGTAGGCGCCTGACAACCCTGTTTTCAAAGCGTGTGTAACTATCTCTTTAATGAATTTAAACAGCCATCTTTGTATTCATTTTGGTTCAGTCTTTTATCTTTTCTGAAGTCTGGAGTGACAGAAAGTGTCCCACACTTGTAGCAGTTCGTACCTGTAGTGATTCATTCAGTCTATATGGCCAGGAGGTGGTGTTGCATGAATTTGTTATTGCATGTTTAAGACTTTTATAATTACTGAAGAGATTTTCTGAGTTTATGCTGGTTCTGTGAAATGCAGCTCTGTGGAGGACATCTGTTGTCTGTTCCTGGTCTGGTCCTGATTTCTGGGTCTGCCGTACACAGGACCCTGACCCTCACCATGCCATTGCTTTTTTTGTTTGTTTGTTTTGTTAGAAAACAGTAAACCATCTCTATCTTAAAAAGAGTGATGACAGACAAGCTTCTCAGTAAAGGGAACGTTGGCCCAGGAACCAGACCCCTGTGTAAAACCTGCTTTATTTCTGATATTGTCCCTTTTATGGGTGGAGGTAAAAATACTTACTTTGTCCTGCTATCTCCTTGCCTTGTGGTCTTTGTCTAGCAAGTTACCTTCTGAGCCCAATTTGACCTGTCTTTATAGTGAGACTACTGTTATTATCTTGGTGACCTTACAGGGTTAATCTGGGAACCACAAGAAGTAATGAATATAAGCCAGTCTACTGCATGATGTGAATGGTGGCAATAATGATTGTAATAGCTATCGTGTACCACACAGTCACTATACGTTGGGAATTATATTAAGTGCTTTATATGAATGTTCTAATTTAATCCCCATGACAATACTGTGAAGTGGATAGGACATGCCCATTTTACAGATGAGGAAGCTCAGGCCTAGAAAGGTTAAGTGGCTTGCCCGAGGTTATACAGCTAGGAAGTTATGAAGGCAGAATTTAAATCCAGGCAGCCCAACTCCCAAATCCGTGAATTTTTTTATCTACACAAAACTGCTGCACACCAAAAAACACTATATAAACACGCAATTATGTGACTTTTCCTCCACTTTACACAAGTGTAAGGTGCTATTTTATTTTTCACATTTAGCCACAGAATACATTGAAATCTGTGGCCATTCACAAAATAAGAAGCATGTAAGATTTTCAACTTGGGTGCCCAAGACCATTCAATTGGGAAAAAACAGTCTTTTCAATGAACCGTGCTGGGAAAACTGGATATCCATATGAAAAAGAATGAAGCTGGACCCCGTGGGAAAACTGGATATCCATATGAAAAAGAATGAAGCTGGACCCCGACTTTATACCACATAAAAAGTTAACTCAAAGTGGGTCAAAGACTTAAACATAAGAGTTAAGGGAATAAAATTCTTTGAAGAAACATAGGGGAAAACCTTCATGACACTGGATTTGATGATGATTTCTTGAATATGACATTAAAGGCACAGCATCAAAAGAAAAATGAGATAAACTGGACTTTATCAAAATTAAAAACCTTTATGCATCAGAGGACACTATCAAGAGTGATAAAACAACCCACGGAATGGGGGAGAATATTTGCAAATCACGTGCCTAATAAGGGATTAATGTTCAGAATACATAAAGAACTCTGACAACTTAAAAACAAAGAAAGACAACTTAAAAACAAAAAATTCAGAAATGGACAGAGGGCTTACATAGACATTTCTCCAAAACAGATATGCAGATGGCCGAAGCATACGTGAAAAGAGGCCCAGCATCGTTATTCATTAGGGAGATGCAAATCAAAAGCACAACAAGATGCCACTTCACACGCATTAGGAAGCTACTATCCCCAAAACGGAAAATAATAAGTGTTGACAAGGATGTGGAGACATTGGAATCCTGGTACATTGCTTGTGGGAGTGCAAAATGGTGCAGCCCCTGTAGAAAGCAGAAGGAGGCTTCTCAAAAAGTTAAGCATAGAATGACTGTATGATCCAGCAATTCCACCTCTAGGTATATGCCCTAAAGAATTGAAAGCAGGGACTCGCACAGATGCCTGCACTGTAGTGTTCATAGTAGCATTATTCACTATAGCCAAAAGGTAGAAGCAACCTAAATGTCTATCAACAGATGAAATAGATGAACAGATAAACAAAATGTGACATATATATATACACAATGGAATATTATTCAGCTTACAAAAGAAATGACATTCGGATGCATGCTACAACATGGGCGAACCTTGGAAATATTATGCTAAGTGAAATAAGCCAGACCCAAAAAGACAAATATTGTATGATTCCACTTGTATGAGGTACTTAGAATAGGCAAATTCGCAGAGAAAAAAAGCAGAATACAGATCACCAAAGGGTGAGAGAAGAGGGGAATGGAAAGTTCTTATCTAATGGATAGAATTTCTGTTTTTTTTCTGGAAATGAATGGTGTTGACGGTTGCCCCACTTTGTAAATGTGCTTAATGTCACTGAATTATACACTTAAAAATGGTTAAAATGTGAAATTTACATTATGTGTATTTAACCACAACAGGGAAAAATGTTTACGCATGTAAGAAATCTTACTTTAAAATATTTAGGTCTTGTTAATTTGAATTGTTTCATTAAAAATAATTTTGATTATGTGTCTCACTATTTAAAAATAACATTTCATTGAAGAAACAGTAGAAAAGTAGACAAAGCAAAAGAGAAGAAATAAAACATTCGTTATCCTAGATGTAGCTACATTTGAAACCTTGTGTCCTTCTAGACCGTCTCTCTCTCCTGTTTCATTTCCCTCCTTCTCTTTTTTCCCTTTCGATTCAGTTCTGCATCCTTCCATTCTTTGGGAACGTTGAGGTCACCTTTTTTGTGTGTGTGAGTTCTCATCTATACCAGAGTTGAGTCTTACCCATCTAATGGGGGGAAACACTTTCTAAAACTAAGCGAAGTGATAAAACACTGAAAAGAAGCCAAGAAATGTGTGATCAGAATGCTCAGATTCATGCTGAGACCATTTGGAAGTTGCGTTGGAAGGGACAACTTTCAGCATGCTGCTCCCAGAAGTCTGAAGACATGTGGCCAAAGAAATGATCTGCAGTGTGCGATTTCATCCGTATCAGAGAACAAAGTAATAATTTGTAGTAGCTGCAATTAGTCCTTCATTCTAGCCTCTTTAACGGGTTATAGGGCACGGGAAACAACGGCTTAGCTGCATTCTTGGTCTACATATAACTTATTTGTGGACATTAGAGTCCTGTGTTTGCTCAAACAAGAGCCTGGTGTAGCTCTACCTTTATCTCTCAGATTATGCAAAATAATTATATATAATTATTATTTTAATTATTATCCAGCTAATCATAGAGTACAGTTCTATTATTCTTTATCTGTAATAATATAGAAAATGAATTAAGGCCAGGTGTGGTGGCTCATACTTGTAATCCCAGAACTTGGGGAGTCTGAGGCTGGAGGATGGCTTAAGCCCAGGAGTTCCAGACTGGGCTGGGCAGTATAGCAAGACCCCAACTTTACATTTTTAAAAAAAAGAGGGTGGATTGATGGTTACGGAGCCAGTGATCTTCTGCTCCAGAGGGGGTGCTCTTCCTGCCCTTGAGTACGAGAGGTTCTGCCAAGACAGGGTTTGGATGGGCATCCCCTTCAGGAGCTTTGCCCACCGTGGTTCCAGTCTCTCCTGCTACCTGTGTTGCTTGGAAGAAGGAAACATTACTGAAGCTGAGATTTGGCTTGTGGGGTCAGAGAAGGACTGAAAGCAAGCCTGGTTTTTAGGGGCAGCATGGCTCTGGTGCCAATTTGGCACTTCACAGTATTCATTCCCTACAGGGCTGTCTGTCTCACTTCTTAAATACATTTTCAAGATTGAAGTGAGGACCCAACTTGGAATTTCTATTTTAGTGATTTTAGGTCCTCTCAGGAAATTACATCCAGTAATTTCCATTTCCTGTTGGCTCTGTTCCATGCGTTTTTGTCTAGCTGTGCACCTGAGGCATGATGCCTACTTGGGCCAGCTTCCTTTGGCCTCTACGGCTCCTCCTAAGTCCTCCTGCCCTGTGTGTGTGGGCCACGACAGGGCTGTTGGGTCTTCTGGGAGTCGGCACATCGTTTGCTGATTTCCTCCTCTGGGGAACGTTTCAGATGGTCCTCAAGTTTATCCTGATCCTTTCATCATTCTGCTCAGCTCTTAAAGCTATCATTATGCTTTCTCCAAATAAATCTTCAAGATCATTAATTAATTCACTCATTCAACAAATATGTAGAAAGCACTTATATTTCAGGGCCTCTGTTAAGCACAGGACATAGATATGAATGAGAAAATCCCTATCCCTGAGTTCAGTTGAAATAAAGAAGTAGGTAGGTTCTCAGCTCTCTACACATAATTGCATACTTCTTAGACAATGAGTGTAATCACAGAGTCTTAGGGACACAGAACACATGTAATGTTTACTCCTTTTCTCTCTTCCTCCTTTAGTTTCTAAGATAATCACAAACCTGCTTCTCCTCCTGCCTCTCTGACCAACCATGAAATATTGGCATTAACCAGGATTTGATCCCAGGTTCTCGCCTCTCATCATGCCATATGGGTCTTTGTTTCTTCCTGCATGTTTTTTCTTCCTCGTGGACTTCAGCTACCACCAATTGCTGATGAAGTCTCAGTTTATTTCCCTGTGTGGGACCTCTCTCCTGAGCTCTAAATGTTATTCCACTGCCTATTGAAAATATGTCCCACCGGGACCTCCAATAGAATGTGTAAAAATCTTCATCCTTTTCCAAACCTGCCATCTTGATCATCATGTTCCCAGTCCTACAGAAACCTGGAACTCTAGCAACTGGTCCAGTAACTCCATCACTTACATAACTTTTCCTCCCACCCTCATCTCCCAATTGAGTTGATTCTTAACTTTCTGCATATTTCACCTCCTCTTGAAATTCTCATCGCTACCTTCTCCCTCTTAGTCTAGACCAGTGCCTTTCAAGCTGTTTTACTGGAGTACTTTCAGGGGCTTCTGAGGTTGGTGTGGAAAGTGGTGTTAAGCAGGCTGGATTACGGGCATCCTGTCCCTGACTCAACCAGAGCAACTTCAAGTTTATCTGTGTTTGCATATTGTTTGAAGAGCATCCAGTGGCTAAACATTGAAAACCATTGGTCTTAAATCCTTAACATTTATTTCCCGGATGTTTGCAGGGGTCCAGCAAACCACACTCCCTGTTCTTCACCAGTAGAATCCAGTGGTTCTTAGCCTTTTTTTTTTGCTGGGAAGGCTGATGTTCATACGCCAGGTGCACTTCCTGTTGTGTGTAACACCTAATGCACAATAAAACCATTAGAATGCCAGCGAATGAGTGTGGTGCTATTGTAGGCATAACCTTGAATCCACTCTAATGTATTAAAATAAGTATATCCTCTCTGGTCTTTAACTATTATATGTGATAAAAGGCTTGCAACACATCTCCCAGATGATCTCAACTCTGCTCTAACCCACTCTCATCCACACTTGTTGCTGCCTTCTACACGTGGGAATCTCAGTCACTCTCCTGCTCGACACACTTCAGTGCCTCCAGATTGGCTCTCAGATGGGTTTCAGCTCCTCAGCATGACTGGCAAGTTCTGCATGATCTGGTCCTGGCTAACCTTCCCAGCTTCAGCTCTTGCCCCAATTCCCCATGCACAAATCATACCCACCCAGCACCCACCCAGGCTGGCCAGGCTTCTGGGCATTTGCTTATGCTGTTCCGTCTGCCCATCACTGCCCCTTCCCTTCTCCTCTCCCTTCAGCCTGCACCTTGAACTCCAAATGATTTTTTTTAGATGAAACAGTTTCATATTTCCCAGTAACTGCCACCTGCATGCTCCCTCAATCCCTTCTTCCTTTCTTGCTGGGTAGTGAGGAGAGTTAGTCACATTTAATCCAATACTTTTTCAGTTCTATTTATTTCTTAAATGACTCGCTCCTCTCCTTACTCAGTCCTGATCTATTTTAGCTTTTCATTTCAGAAAAATTTCAAATATGCCGGAAAGTTGCAATAATAGTAAACCTTCCCATACCCTTCAGCTGCCTTCACCCGTTATTAACACCTGCCACATTCGCTTTTATCTTTTTCTCCTTGTCTCTTTATGTGTGTGTGGGGAGTGTGTTTTTATACACACACACACACATTCATATTGCTATTATTATCTGCTTAACCATGTGAGAGTAATTGTATACACCAGTAGCCTGGAACACTTAAGGCTTCAGTAGAAGATCTCCTGTAACATTTTTTTTACATATCTATGACACCTTAATCAAATTCTGGATATTTAACATTGAAAACAATTTATTATCTAATAGACAGTTCATATTCATACTTTCAATTGTCTGTATACTGTTCTTTATAGCAATTTTTTCTGGGCCAGGACCACCAATTTATTTGTAAAGACCATCTCCAAATGCTATTTGCTCCTTGACGTATTTTTAAATTCCCTTTTGCCTCTTGGCACCGACCACTCCCTCCTGTGTCCACTTTTGTGCTCCAGTCTTCCATCACAGTGTGTATAATATTTCATCATGTGTGCCTGTTTAGGTGTTCTGGTCTTCCTCACCAGACTGCAAACTCCTTGAGAAAAGAAGCGGTATCTCATCAATCCCTGTCTCCCCAGTGCCTGCTATACAAATGGATTCAGTACTGAGTATTAATGACTAGCTTGGATTGGATATTTGAAACTCATGGTCCACAGTGATGCTTTTCTTTTTGGTGCTATCTTCTCCTCTGTGTTCTTTAAGCATTTGTGTGATGGTAAGTGGTGGGATGGAGGAGCGCACCCTGGACTGAGCATGAGGATAACCTGATTGTAATCCCAGTTCTGTTTCTAACCAGCAAGATTGCCTGGGGTAAGTTATTTCATCTTTGTGAATTTCAGCTCCTTCTTCCCTATTGTGTCACTAGCATTACTTGCTCTGCCCACCTCACTGAGGTGTGGGGAAAATCAAACAAGGGAGTATTACAATGTTTTGAAATGGTGATGTTATTTCTGAGGCCATATGGTTGTCTGCCTGCAAGGTGTGTTTTTAGTTCCAGGTCTATTGGGATCACTGTGCTTCCACATCTCACTCTGGGGCTCTCACTCTGTCTTCTGGGAGGCTGGAAGTGCTGGGTGTGTGCATGAAGCACACAGACCAGCAATTGGCTTAGGCTCCTCAAGCTGGGTTAGCTGTAGTGGGTTAAATAGTGCACCTCCAACATTCATGTCCATCTCCAATCTCAGAATGTGACCTTATTCAGAAGCAGGGTCTTTGTAGGTGTGGTTTTAAGTTAATATGAGGTCATCCTGGATTAGTATGAGGCCTTAAGTCCAATCACAGGTGTTGTTACAAGGAAGCCATCTGAACACACACAGGGATCAAGACCAGGCGACCATGGCAGCTGAGACTCAAATGACTCAGCTACAAGCCAAGGAACACCAGAAATTGCCAGGAGACACCAGCACCTGGGAACATACAAGGAAGGGTTCTTCCACAGAGCCCTTGGATGAAGCGTGGCCCTACTGACACCTTGATTTCAGATTTCTTCCAGAAATGAGAGAGAATAAATTTCTGTTGTTTTAAGTCATCCAGTTTTTTTGGTAATTTGTTTTGGCAGCCCTAGAAAATGAATATAGTGACTTTCCCTTCACTAGCTGCATGAAATCCATGTTAGCAGAACCTTTCTGCTGGAGCCAAACAACCAGGCGAGTGAAAGAGGTAGAAAGGGGTGGAACTAGGTCATAAAGGCCTGTGCCTCTCTAAACCACTCTGCAGATTTTAATTCTATGGGAGGACTTGTGGTCTGCTCAGAAGACAGAGCAGGAAGGTCTCTGGTTGGCCCCAGGAGTATGCCCCATCTTCTTCCATGGACTTAGGAGAAGTGATCTGCGGTAAGGGTGTACAGAGCCAGAACTTTCCACCTGGGCTCCAGCATCCTCAGAATGGGCTCTCTGGATAGTTTCATTGGCAGCTTTAGCTTGTGAGCTCACTGAGCCTTGGGAGGGTTTGTCATGGCCTCGAGGGAGTTGGCTCAGTTATTAGTGGAGTCTAGAGATTTGGGCCTATGCCTGCTGGTGCCGTTTGATGCTGAAGGAGATATTGCATCTACTATCCCGGTGCCTCTTCTCTGCCAAGGCATGTCCTCACCAGGGCTGGTCTCCTTCCCTGACGCAAGAAAGAACAACTCTACTCCTCAAGGTGCCCTTGTGGACCACTGGCCCCTTGCCTTTCCTGTCTGGGGAAAATGGTATCTGGGCAGGTGCCATTGTCCAGCCCTGTCTTGTGAGTGTTGGAGAATGAGAAGAAGGAAGAGAAGGAGAACAGGAGGACACAGAGCTGAGAGTCTTTCCTTGAATTGAAATCAGCTCCAGGGGCCACCCACTTCCACTGTTATGATGTCACAGAAAGAAGCAGCCGGTGGAGGGGTGGAGGAGACCCATGAAGTCATCTGGCTCAGTGCCCTCTTCAATGCCACCAGGATGGTAGAGATTGAAACCTGTTCCTGGCAGCTGTACCCTTGAATACCTGAGACCACACAGCAGCAAAATCAGGGGATGCCTCACTGGGCCAATGCCCATCTGCTCACCTGGGATGATCTACTGGGCTCTCACACAATCAGCAAACCCAGACTCCTCACCTTAATGACTGTGTTAGTCTCTCACCATCAGACCACAGCCTCAGCTTCTCTTGGGATAATTGGAGACGGCTGATAATGAATGTGAAAAGATGATTCATGTTATATTTAGGCAAGACTCTGGGTGTGCGTGTGAAGGCGAATTGCTCAAAGTTGTGTTGGGGTGCTGCTGATTATATCAAAGCCTCTGGGGGAGGCAGGGGAAGGCAAAATGTAATGCTGCAAATTTTAATATTTTAAGGAAGCCATCACCTAAGAAACTTTCCAGAGAATGATCTGTGGCCATTGTTGACTTTGCCTTCATACCTTCCAGAAAATACTTTGTTGTTTTAAAAGTTCTTTAGGGGAAAGAAAGTGAGACAGACTGACCTTATCCTTATGTAATGATCAAATGTAGCATGATGAAATTGCCAGTCAACAGGAAACAGGGCAGCAGAGCTCCTATGAACAAGAGAAAGAAGGGGGCAACATTTGGCCTTGTCTCCTCCCTGCCTCTTCCCCTGCTCTGTGGGGTTAGCACTTTGTCAAATGCCTATCTGATCCTAGTAAGAAAACTCCAGTGAGTGACTGTGTTGACCTATTTGAGAAGTTTCATGATACCACCAGTGTTACTTTGTACTGAGAGCTACTCCAACTGATGGCAGCTGGATTTACTTCCTCCCCTCTTCCTACTCATCCTTCTTCTTCGTCTTCATCTTCATCTTCTTCTTCTTCTTCTTCTCTTGCTTCAAAATCATGGCACCCCTTGCTGTAAAAGCCAAGGGAGTCAATTAGAGTTAAAGAATTCCATCTGTAGCCTCATTCCTTTCTCCCACAAGGGAAAGGCAGGGGTCAGGTGTGAGACATGGGTCAAATGTTTCTGCGTTTCTCCTCTATCTCAAAGGGAGATGAATTATGTTGTAGCTTAAACAAACTTTAAAGCAACGGAAGTTAAAAGAGACAAAGAGGGACATTATATAATGGTAAAAGTCCTTGTCCAACAGGAAAATATCACAGTCCTAAACATATATGCACCTAACACCTGAGCTCCCAAATTTACAAAACAATTACTAATAGACCTAAGAAATAAGATAGACAGCAGCACAATAGTGGGAAACTTCTTTTTTTAAATTATACTTAAAGTTCTGGGGTATATGTGTAGATTGTGCAGTTTGTTACATAGGTATACAAATGGTGGTGGTTTGCTGCATCCATTGCCTCGTTATCTACATTAGGTATTTCTCCTAATGCTATCCCTCCCCAGTCCCCCCACCCCCTGCTATTCCTCCCCTAGTTCCCCACCCCCCAGGTCCTGCTGTGATGTTCCCACTCCACTGACAGCACTAAACAGGTCATCAAGACAGAAAGTCAGCAAAAGAACAATAGATTTAAATTCTACCTTGGAACAAATGGACTTAACAGATATATAGAGAACATTTCATCCAACAACTGCAGAATACACATTCTATCCAACAGTGCATGGAACTTTCTCTAATGTAGACCTGTGACAGGCCATAAAATGAGTCTCAATAAATTTCAGAAAATTGAAATTATATCAAGCACTCTCTCAGACCACAGTGGAATAAAACTGGAAATCAACTCCAAAAGGAACCTTCAAAACCGCACAAATACATGGAAATTAAATAACCTGCTCCTGAATGAGCACTGGGTCAAAAACAAAATCAAGATGGAAATTAAATATGTCTTCCAACTGAATGACAGTAATGACACAACCTATTAAAACCTCTGGGATACAGCTAAGGTGAAGCTAAGAGGAAGGTTCATAGCCCCAAATGCCTACATCAAAAAGTCTGGAACAGCACAAACCAACAATCTAAGGTCACACCTCAATCAACTAGAGAAACAAGAACAAACCAAACCCAAACCCAGCAGCAGAAAGGAAATAACAAAGATTACAGCAGAACTAAATGAAATTGAAAAAAAAAATGCCAAAGATAAATGAAACGAAATGCTGGTTCTTTGAAAAGATAAATAAAATTGATAGACCATTAGCAAGATTAACAAAGAAAAGGAGAGAAAATCCAAATAACCTCGCTAAGAACAGGAACAGGAGATATTACAACTGACACCACTAAAATACAAAAGATCGTGCAAGGCTACTACAAACACCTTTATGTACATAAACTAGAAAACCTAGAAGAGGTGGATCAATTTCTGGAAAAATACAACTCTCCTAGCTTAAATCAGGAAGAATTAGATACCTGAACAGACCAATAACAAGCAGCAAGATTGAAATGGTGATTCAAAAATTATCAACAAAAAAGTCCAGGACCAGATGGAATCATAGCAGAATCCTACCAGACATTCAAAGAAGAATTGGTACCAATCCTTTTGACTGTTCCACAAGATAGGGAAAGAAAGAACCCTCCCTAACTCATTCTATAAAGCCAGCATAACCCTAATACCAAAACCAGAAAAGGACACAACAAAAACAGAAAACTACAGACTGATATCTCTGATGAATATAGATGCTAAAATCCTTAACAAAATACTAGCCAGCCAAATCCAACAACACATCAAAAAGATAATCCACCATGATCCAGTGGGTTTCATACCAAGGATGCAGGGATGGTTTAACATATGCAAGTCAATATATGTAGTACACTACATAAACAGAATTAAAAACAAAAATCACATGATTATCTCAATACACCCAGAAAAAGCATTCAACAAAATCCAGCATGCCTTTATGATTAAAACCCTCAGCAAAATTGGCATACAAGGGACATAACCTTAATGTAATAAAAGTCTTCTATGGCAAACCCACAGCCAACAGAATAGTGAATGGGGAAAAGTTGAAAGCATTCCCTCTGAGAACTGGAACAAGACAAGGAGGCCCACTCTCATCACACCTCTTCAACGTGCTCCTGGAAGTCCTAGCCAGAGCAGTCAGACAAGAGAAAGAAATACAGGGCACCCAAATTAGTAAAGACGAAGTCAAACTGTCACTGTTTCCTGATGATATGATCATTTACCTTGAAAGCCCTAAGGACACCTCCAGAAAGCACCTAGAACTGATAAAAGAATTCAATAAAGTTTCCAGATACAAGATTAATGTATACAAATCAGTAGCTCTTCTATACACCAACAGCAATCAAGCAGAGAACCAAATCAAGAACTCAACCCCTTTTACAATAGCTGCCAAAAATTAAAATACTTAGGAATATACCTAACAAAGGAGTCAAAAGACCTCTACAAGAAAAACTATAAAACACTGCTGAAAGAAATCATAGGTGCACAAACAAATGGAAACATAACCCACCCTCATGGATGGGTAGAATCAATACTGTGAAAATGACCATACTGCCAAAAGCAATCTACAGATTCAATGCAATCCCCATCAAAATACCACCATCATTCTTCACAGTTAGAAAAACAATTCTAAAATTCATATAGACCCAAAAAAGACTCCACATAGCCAAAGCACGACTAAGCAAAAAGAACAAATCTGGAGGCATCACACTATCTGATTTCGAACTACACTCTAAAGCCATAGTCACCAAAACAGCATGGTACTGGTATAAAAATAGGTACACAGACCAATGGAACAGAATAGAAACCCAGAAATAAACCCAAATACTTACACCCAACTGATCTTTGACAAAGCAAACAAAATCATAAAGTGGGGAGAGGACATCCTATTCAACAAATGGTGCTGGGATAATTGGCTAGCCACATGTAGAAGAATGAGACTGAATCCTCATCTCTCACCTTAAATGAAAATCAACTCAAGATGGATTAAGGACTTAAACCTAAGACCTGAAACTGTAAAAATTCTAGATGATAACATGGGAAAAACCCCTCTAGACATTGGCTTAGGTAAGGATTTCATGACCAAGAACCCAAAAGCAAATGTGATAAAAACAAAGATAAATAGCTGGGACCTAATTAAGCTAGCTTTTGCACAGCAAAAGGAACAGTCAGCAGAGCAAACAGACAACCCACAGCGTAGGAGAAAATCTTCACTATCTATACATCTGACAAAGAACTAATATCCAGAATCTACAATGAACTCAAACAAATCAGTAAGGAAAAAGAAATCCCATCAAAAAGTGGGCTAAGGACGTGAATAGACAATTCTCAAAAGAAGATATACAAATGGCCAGCAAACATGTGAAAAAATCCTCAGCATCACTAATGAGCAGGGAAATGCAAATGAAAATCACAATGCAGTACTACTTTACTCCTGCAAGAATGGCCATAATAAAAAAATAAAAAAAACAGTAGATGTCAGCATGGATGCAGTGAACCAGGAACACTTCTACACTGCTGATGGGAATGTAAACTAGTACAGCCACTATGGAAAACAGTGTGGAGATTCCTTAAATAACTAAAAGTGGAACGACCATTCGATCCAGCCATCCCACTACTGTGTATCTACCCAGAAGAAAAGAAATCATTATTCAAAAAAGATACTTGCACACACATGTTTATAGCAGCACAATTTACAATTACAAAATCATGGAACCAACCCAAATGCCCATCAATCAACAAGTGGATAAAGAAACTGTGAGAGAGAGATATACATATATGTGTATGATGGAATACTACTCAGCTGTTAATTTATTCCTTTTTATGGCTGAGTAATATTCCATCATATATGTATATACACACATGTATGTGATATATATGGCATATATATGTATATATGGTATATATGTGTATATATCATATATATCATATGTTCATATATAATATATATCATATATGTATATATAGATATGTATATATATGATGGAATACATATAAATATATCATATATACCACATGTATGATATACATATATGTGATATATTTATGATATATGTATTCCATCATATATATCATCATATATATCATATATATATATGTATGATGGAATACTACTCAGCCATAAAAAGGAATGAATTAATGGCATTTGCAGTGACCTGGATGAGACTGCAGATTATTATTCTAAGTTAAGTAACTCAGAAATGGAAAACCAAACATCGTATGTTCTCACTGATATGTGGGAGCTAAGCTATGAGGATGCAAAGGCATAAGAACGACACAACAAACTTGGGGGACTTGTGGGGAAGTGTGGGAGGGGGGCGAGGGATAAAAGACTACAAATAGGGTGCAGTGTATATTGCTCAGGTAATGGGTGCACCAAAATCTCACAAGTCACCACAAAAGAACTTATGTAACCAAATACCAGCTGTACCCCAATACCTTAAAAAATTATGGCACCCCTTGTAGTAAAAGCTGAGGGAGTCAATGAGAGTCAAAGAGTTCCATCTGAGGCTCATTCCTTTCTCCTACAAAGAGTTCCATCTGAGCCTCATTCCTTTCTCCAAAAAGGCGTGGGTCAGGTGTGAGACGTGGGTCAAATGTTTCTTGTTTCTCCTCTGTCTCAAAGGGGACGAATTATGTTGTAACTTCACTTTAATTTCCTAGGGGAGGGTGATAGTAAGACCCTCCCCTAGGAAAAGCAAACTTTTTCCAATTTTTCAGGGAAAAATTGGCAGAATAGAATTCAATCTAAGGGGACAGGGGATTGATGCTATCCAGGCCAAACCAAAGCTAGCCCTCTATTTCCCCAGAAAGCCTCACACATTGGCTTTTTCAAGTCATTTAAAGACAGAATAGGAACAATCCGATGGGCATGTCTAAGATCACATGAGGAGAGTAAAGGCTAAAACCTGCTCAAAAGCACCTGGGTCCAGAAGCCAAGGCCAAGAGGAAGTCT
Organism: Callithrix jacchus; assembly: GCF_049354715.1. Lineage (NCBI taxonomy): Eukaryota > Metazoa > Chordata > Mammalia > Primates > Cebidae > Callithrix > Callithrix jacchus. Next base: position 75,078,092 of record NC_133508.1, on the reverse strand, counting down.
TAGGATGTTGTCTGTATGGAGCAGAGTTGAGAGAGGCAGCTTTGAGACAAAGAGCATAGATACCAGGCTTGAAATCCAAAGCCCTAGGTTCAAGGCTGAGTGCGTTGGCTCACGCCTGTAATCTCAGCACTCTGGGAGGCTGAGGCAGGCGGATTGCTTGAGCCCAGGAGTTCAAGACCCGCCTGGGTGACATGGCGAAACCCTGTCTCTACAAAAAATACAAAAATTAGCCATGCATGTGGTGCACACATGTAGTCTCAGCTACTCAGGAGGCTGAGGTGGGAGGATCACTTGAGCCTAGGAGGTGGAGGTGGCAGTGAGCCAAGATTATGCCATTGCACTCCAGCCTGGGTGACAGAGAAAGACCCTGTCTCAAAAAAGAAAAGAATAGAAGTTCTAGATTCAAGGACCAGCTCTACCACACTAGCTGTTCAAGGGCAGATCAAAGTGAATGCATAGTAAACTTAAAACCAAACAAAGAAACAGAGCAAGCCCCAGCTGTGTGACCTGGGCAAGTCATTTTACGAAGTTCCCTCTCAGGTAAAGTGGGAGTAATAACCCTACTAAAAATTGTCAATAAGGATCAAATTATACATTTGAAAGCACTCGGAGAATGTAATGTGCTACATAAGATCTGAGGTCGTAATTCCCATTGTGGCCCTGAGTATGGGACGCAGAGGGACAGAGGTTATGTTCACATCCCAAACTGCCAAGAAACCTGGGTGGCCGTGAGCACTGAGTTTTATCAAAGATCTGCTCTTTTCTGAGCGCAAAAGGTGTAGGAGTATTTCTTACATGCAGGTGACTTGGGATACTTTTTTTTTAGACCCCTGTAGCCGCAAACTCTTCCATCTGACTGCCACTCACTGAAAGTCCTTGGGGAACTCATTCCACCCATTGGCACCTTCGTGTCTTCATCCCTGGAATGAAAGGGTCAAAGAGATTTTTCTCAGTGGTCCATTTCAGTTCTTAAGTCATATGATTCCACAAATCTAGAGGAAAGCTTTTGGACTGTGTCACATTAGCTTTATGGAACACTGTTACATGCAGGGAAATGTGCTGAGCATGGAAGGAGGACACCAAAGCCTTGGTTTCTAGGACTTGAGCTCTCCAATAGTGAATACCCGTGCCCAGAGAACTGGCACTGCTCAGAGAAAGTGCACCCACCACTTCAGAGTGCTAACAGAATTTTATGGGAGTTGAGAGGAGGGAGGCATTAATTACCCAGCATGGAAGGAAGAAGAAAGGAAAGGAAGGGGCCCTGGCCTGGTCCTTGCTTGATAAGAACTTCCCACAGGTGCAGGACCACTTACATAGTCAAAGGCTCGGAGGCAGGAAATTGGACGTGGCGTATTGTTTTATTATTCACCTAAAGTCTTAACAAAAAGCAAAGGTAAGTGGGGGAGTTGCTGTTGCATTCTGGGTACAGTGCCTGACCCAGTGGTAATTGCTGCTCCTTTCCGAATTAGTTGGTCTGAGTTCATCAGTTGCACCCTTCTTATTGGCAAGTGCACTTGTGTGCCAAGCTTCATCCTGGTAAGACTGGATGCCCACACCCTGTGTGCCAGCTCCCTGGGTGGAGGCAACTTTCCTGTCTGGGCACTGCCCCTCTCCACTCACTTCACACACTGGTGTTTTGACATGTTAGCGCCTGGCCTGTTAACACGGGATAACGAGAGAAAGCGCCCAAAGGCGGTGCCTGGCTCCTGAGCTGGCACCAGGCCAGGGCAGCCTTGTTGAGCTCCTTACCCTGGGGTGGCAGGAAGGAAAGCTACTTAGTAGTTCTAGCTTCTCCGAGTGCTTCCAAACCAGAGTCTCTCCAAATGTCAGGGAGGAGAGTTTATGATTTTGTCCTTTTATGATGTGCTTTTAAGGCCAATTATTTCTAGAGTTAATAATCCTAATACCCCGTTTAATTAGGCATTGATGAGAGAAGGTACACATTTCAAAATCCATGAAACTGCAAGCAGATTGCATGACTCAGCATTCTGGGTGAATGCCCTATCATTTTGTGGTGATGATTATTAATATTAATAAGCATTTCTTCATACACACACTCCCATGGGGCACTGGACAGTGCTCACGGAGGACACAGCCTCTGTCCTCAGAGATCCATAGAAGGCTGTCTCTAAGACACTGTAGTAAATCACATGAGTATTGTAACTGTCAAGATTTTAAACACCTAAAAATCAGCACTATCATTAGCAATCAGTAATCACTGTTATAGAAGAATAAATCTTGTAATCTCCAAATTACCTGTTTGCACCAATTAGAGTTCAACTGATGAAACATACCAATCAAAGGGGAATTTACTTGAGGCACCCAAGCTTATCTAGGTTTAAAAAAAAAAAAAAGGAACCTGCTGAGCTCCCAAACTGTTGTTTCCTAGCTCAGTACCAGTTAGGGTGGATTTTCTGGAAGCAGAGCTGATAAAACCCTGCGCAAGTACCCCCAGGCAGGAGGGAGTCCGTTATTCATTTATTTGTTTACTTATTCATTTATTCCCTGCCTGCCTACATAAAGGATTTGAGGTAGGTCATGATAAAAACACATATATAATAAGGCCGTTTTAAAAAAACTCAAAAGAGGGGTGGGCAATCTTGGGGTGGGAGTGGGGCCCTGTGCTCCAGTGTTTAACTTGCACACATCTTTGTTGAGTCCCTTTGCTGGACACGGGGCTAGGCCCTTTAGGAGCAAAAAGAGAAACACGTCTATCTTCTTGCCTGTAAGGAACTTAGAACCTAGGGTGAGACGTGAACACTGGGTTCCGTTCTGAGCTTCGTGGAAGCCAATGTGCCGTAAATCCCATGGGTTGTCTCGTTCTCAGCATGCGATAAAAGAAAGCAAGTCCATGGAGGGGTAGATGTTTTCCCTTGTAAATATAAAAAGAAAATTTAAAAAAGAGACAGAGCTTGAAGAGACCCAGTGAGAAAAAAAAAAATCTGTTTTTTTGTTTTTTCACCAATTTCTCAGAGATGTTCTCCATGCAATCATTTCTTGGCTGGAGGGGGATGAAGGAGACAAAAATATGCATCCACTGAGCTTTCCCTGATTTGTTCCTGAACTTCTGAAAACCTGGATCTGGTGTTTGAAGCTGAGGCAAAGCCAGAAAATAGGGGGCTAGTGGGAGGTGGGGAATGGGAGCTGGGGGCAACCTGGTAGGGGAACCAGTTCCTTGTGAGATTTGGCTGAGAAATGAGCAGTTGAAATGAATGCTGAAATCACGGAAACTCCTCTAAGCAGCCCCCCTCAGCCCGGTGCCGCATGTCAGTCTCCCCGGAAGGTGCACGTTCTACGCATTGTTGCCAGAGTGGTCCTAGCACCCTGCAACCCTCTCCATCCCTGGATCTTGCTCACCTCACCATTTTCCCAGCCTCTACCTGGCTGGGCTGCCTGTCCTATGTGGTTCTGCCTTATTCATTATCTCCAGGGACTTGTGGTGTTGTCATACACAACACAATTAGGGCTCACATTGTTTATTTGCTTTGAATTTACTGTGTGTTCAGTTTGATTTCTGCCCTTGAACATGATTAGGTTATTATAATGGTAGATCTGTTGACACAGCACCTGAGCCGGTCTCTGCACTTGCCCTCTGCTGGCAGATGGCCTCCAGTCCTAGCCTCCTGGTGGTTTGCACTCTGTGTAATCTCCTCCCACACAGAATCAGGGGTGTCTGTGTGGCTGGTAGAATACCACCATGTTAGACACTGTGCCAGGTGACAGATGCAGTGATGGACAAGACAGACATCGTCCTTGACCTCATGGAGCATATAAGTCCAAATTCATGGACTTTGGAGCCAGATAGAATGGGCTGAACCTTCATCTTCCACTTGGCTTTGTGGCTTTTGGCAAGGCATTTAACATCTCTGAGCCTGTTTCCTCATCTTTACATCAAGCAAAGTAAGAGCCACCTTAGAGAGTTTGGTTGAGAGTAAATGTGACTGTGTATAAAGCATTTAGCACAGTGTCCAGGTTTTGGGAGCTACACCATAAATGTTATTCCCCCCAGCTGTGCGAGGTGTGCAAATATAGTAATGAATGCGAGGCCATCTCTGCCCTCAGGGGGCTTGGAGTCCAGTAGAGGGGACAGATGTATACACACTAAAGTTCAAGAAAGACTGTGACAAATGCTGTAACAGAGGGACAGTGGGCTGTGGGAACCCAAAAGAGGGCATAGGAAAAAACTTCATAGAAACTACATGACATTTTAACAAGCCTTAGCGGGTAAGTGGAATTTTCATCAACAGAGTAGGGCAGAGACATTGCAAACCCTGGAAAATGACGAAGTATACAACCTCGCGGTATGCAAAAATGGTGAAAGAGCACCAGCTGAGTACTCTGGGTTATATCACTTCCCTTTTGTGGGCTGTGATCTCCTGATCCATAAAATATAGCTGTGAACTAGATAGTAAATGATGTTCCTTCCAGCTCACATATTCCTCAAGAGCAGGGAGTATTGCTTTATTCATTACCAATTTCCAGCTCCTGACACATGGTAGGCACTCAATAAATATTTATTAAATGAGTAGGTATAATTATATGTGTAAGCAGCTTGCCCCAAATGAGAAAATCAAAGAAATCTTTTTTCCATTGACTTGACATAAGCCATCTCCCTTGGGCACCTGCACAGTGGCAATTAAGCCAACAGGTTTATGTCAGTAGGTTTTGCCAACGTCCTTCTACCATTCTGTGCCTTAGATTTCCCGTCTCAGCTTTGCTTCTTCCATATCTTCCTCGGTCTGGTTGTGAGGTACTGCTCAAACTTGAAAGCTACTGACCTTTCCCTGGAGATCCTTTTAACGTTACGCACAAATGTCATCAGTTCAGGTGAGGCAGATCCCGCCACCTTTGAAGAAGCTCAAGCCCACGTTCTCCCTAGTTGAACTTCCATTTTACTTTTAGTGTTTCCATGAATGGAATAACTGTGAAACTAGAGCCCAGCAGAAGCATTACCAATGCCATCGAACTAGTCTGCTGAAAGACAGGGCTGGCTGGTGGCGAAAGTGTGCAGTGAGGAAGCTTCCGCCTTGGAGGTGCCCTCATCCCCACCCCATTTTATCTCCACTCCATCCCCGCTGGAGCCAGTGTTTAAGGCCCTTAGGCTGTTTTCTCCTCTACTGGGTTCCCTCAGTATATCATCCCTGGGCTTCATCCTACCCCAAGCCTTTCCAAACCACCCTTGCTCTTTCAAAGTTTATCCTGGGCTCCATTCTTCAGAGATCTGTTGTCTTCTCTGTTTGGGGGACAATTCAATAAACATTTGGTGCTCATCCATGCCGAGGTCAGGACTAAGCTCACGGGGTGCAAAGATGAATGAAACAAGATCCGTGGCCCCTGGTCTAAGATGAGAGTAACCAAGATGACACACTAGGCCATGCACAATTATTCATGGACAGTCCCTTTCAGGTAATAGTCCCTTACCAGGAGCTTTTTGAAGACAGTGACTTACCTTCAAAGCATGCTTTTTGTATGGAAAAAAAAAAAAAACCTTCAAAAAACGTTTTAATCTTAAAAGCAGTACAGCAGTACTTAATAATTGTAGAAAACCTGGAAAGTGAAGAAAAATCTAACGTATGGATAATCTTTCCCATGATCTCACCACCCAGAGGCAAATCAACATTGACATATTTTTCTTGTCTTCTTTTCCATGTGTTTGAGATTCCCATGTTTACACAATTTTGCATACCCCTTTTGTTATTGAACAGTATACCCCAAACATTTCCCAATGTTATAAAACACATTGAAGAGTAATTCTAATAGTAGGAGTTTGCCAGCAGGTAGGAGTGCTGAATTTATTGGCACAGAGACCTGGGGTAGCCTTTCTAATAATACTCCCTTTTCTGTCTGCTCCTAAAACAAATCCTGCCTCCCTGCACGTACCTCTGTAGCACATTTGTAACTTAGCTGATCTGCTTGGCCTTTCTCTGAAGAAACAGCATCCTGTGCTGTAAGGTGCAAGCTCTGGCAGCCCTCAGATTCTTTCCTTCTTCCCTTCCCCCACCCCAATTTCCCTTGTCTCCAGCAAGCGATAATATCTTTCATCTGAGACTCTCTCCCTGCCTCCAGTGACTGCGTCCCCTGATGAATTCTCTCTGGGTGACTTTGGCATTTGCATATTCCTCGCTTGGATATTCTGAGATGTTGGAACTAGAGAGCAGGTTGACGCGATCAGGTACTTAGCTGAATGAGGCTTTCTCTGGAACTACACAAATATTTGGAGTCGGGTGTGTGCCAATAGTCAATTAATTGAAATGTGGACACAGCAAGCTTCTGGAGCAAGGCAACTGAAGTTGAGAAATTAACTGTGGGAAGTGATCTTCCACAAGATACAAAATAGTAATTTGGGAATTTCCTTCACTGCCAACTGAAATTGACTTGGTATAGAAAAAGGGCAAAACAAAAACAGTGAACGACTGTAGGATTAAGGTTAACTCCTGTGATACTAGGGCTGGAAGGGGTTCTCGGAGAGCACTGGCCTGACCCTCTCGGAAAGGGAAGAGAGCCCAAGGTCAGTGGCAAGTCACAGCAAATTCAGGACCAGAAGCAAGATGTCCTGACTCCAGCCCAGGGCACTTTCTACTTTACACACTGACTGTCTACCTGGAGACCTGGATTATCATATCAGGAGCTAAAGGGCGAGGACTGCGATTTAAGCATTTTCCTGTCACCAATGACTTTGTGAATACATTTAGTAAAACCTGTAGCAAAACCAAGCTTCTCACTGACTGTACTCTTCACTCTAGTGGAAGCGCATCTGGCCAACCTCCTACTTGGTGTCTGGCTGCCTGCTGAGCACTGGCGATGGAGGTGATTAAAAATAGAGGCCCTGCCTCATCCTGCGTGATATTGGTCTGCTGCCAGGTGAGGGCCCCATTCCTTGTTTATCCTCTTTGGAAAGCATGCAGCCTCTATGCCCTTCTTCATTTCCCCATCTCCCAGGAGAATGAACCCATCTCCTCAATATTTTTACAAATGATGGAAAAAAAAGAGAAGATCTCTGTGCCATTGCTATAAGATTCAGATTGTCTTAAGATGATATGAAATAACTTTGTTATTGCTCAGATATATAGGGCCAGAGTGACCATTTTTAGGCTTCCCCTAGAACATGGCTTTCAAAGTGTGGTCCCTGAACAGATGTATCAGCACCCCTTGGGAACTTGCTAGAAAAGCAAATTCTCAGGTTCCATTTTAGCCCTCTTGAATCAAACTCTGGGAGTCAGGGCCCAGCAATCTGTGTTTTAACCAGCTCTCCAGGGGAATCTGATGCATGGTGAACTTTGAAAACCATTGCCCCAGAAAATTATGATTTGGAAGTCTGGGCTGCTGGATTCCAGCACCAGGAAAGAAATTTATTTTTGATTATTGGACCCTTAAGAATAAACTCTCTTCATTTCAGAATGCCCAGGTGAGCTGTTTCCATACATTGCTGAGTGTTAAACAGGAAAAAATTTCTAAGTAATTCTTCAAAATGTAACTGACCAGCATAGAGAGACACAATTCTGGTAACCTGACATATTTCCAGTAAGTACAATATTTTTGTACTTTAAAATTCCATGGAATGACTGAATAAGTTAATTGATTACCTAATCTGTTATTTTTGGAATCCCACTTCCTTACCTCGTGTGAAAGTTTATTCAAAATTCAAATGGGAACATTTTATTACCCCAAAGTGTTTTCCTATATACTTTAACATGTAACTAAGGAAACCAGTTGTAACATTGCAGTGATATTGTTGCTTTAGCAAATTAACAATTCACCAACATATATGCCATGCTATAATGGTTTTTTTCCCTCTCTCTCCAGAAAATTTCACACTTATTGAATGTATACATTTGTAACACGGGACAGTGGACGCAATGGGAATCAATCAGTAAGGAGAAATTGTATCCCAGAGTGACAGAGGCTATTTCCCAGGATGTGTTTTGTGCTGTTTGAGCACAGGCAGAGCGAGGTGATTTTCATTCAGCATCAGGAGCTCCTCCATGCAGGGAAGCTGAGTTAGAGAGAGCAGCTAGCTCTCGAGGGCACTTTGGTGATGGGGCTTGGGGGCTTCTAACTGGTGGCTGCTAGAAGGACTGAAGCTGGGTGTGTGGTGCAAAGTGTGTGCTAATCACACATTTAGAGAATCAAGCCACATCAAAGCAGAAGATCGTGTGAGCCCCTGCCATGGCACCAGGAGATGGGGATACAGCCCAGTGGGAGGCCTCCTGCTTTTTCTTTCTGGACGGGGGAGGAGACGTTATTAATGATGGGATGAATTAGAACAGATGGGTACTTTTGACACATTTTCCCATGTTGTTATTTTCCAATTTCCCATCTTCCCACCACCTAGTCATGTGGCTTTCTCTCGGTTAGGAGTAAAGGCATGTGACTTTTTAAAGGGAAGCCTCAGGAAGGGAGGGTAGAAATGGAGACATTGGCTTAGAGCTCAGAAGGCACACTTGGCAGATGCAGAAAGTCATAAAGCCTTTGCTAGGTGCCGCAAAAAGGAGAGCGCCATGCCCACTTGGCCTTTCTGATGCTGCGCTCAAAGATAAGCCACGTGACCCTTTCTCACTTGCTCTATCCTGGCCCCACTCCATCTGGGCAGCCATCACACCCTCCCTGATTACAGGTACCTTTCTGCAGCCTTGAGGAGATTTGCATTGTAAATGGTGTTTGTGAGGCCCCTGAAATAATATTAATCATGGTAAAACAATTACGTTGCATAATTTGTACATAAAAAAGAATGAACCTTTTTCTTGAATTAATGTTTCCTTGACTATGTATCTTTCTTGTCCCCACAAATAATGAGACCCTGTCTGCCCTTCTGGGTGAGAAAGGCTGTGGAAAAATAAAACTACCTCCCTTCCTCTGGCTTCCTGCAACGTTGCACGTGTCCAGGGCCAGGCAGCTTATGTGATTTCAGGTGGAATAGCCAAGGACCCTGGTAAAATGGACATCTTGGCAACCTGTAAGTAGACACTTCTTATAAGAGGAGGGACAAAAAAATGGGCACCAGGGGGTTGGACAAAGAGAAGCTCTGGGAAGCAGAGTAATGAGGCAGCAAAGCTGTCTGCCTGTGTCTCTTGCTGTGCCTGCCCTTGTACCCATTTGAGGGTAAATAGCCATCAGTGAACAGAAATCTTAGGGAGCTGGGACCCATCCTCCATGTACACTATAGGGGATTGAATGGTCTCCCCATTCCCAAATATATCCACATCCTAGTCTCTGGAATCTGAATGTGACCTTACTTAGCAAAAGGGTCGGCTGGGCACGGTGGCTTATGACTATAATCCCAGCACTTTGGGAGGCTGAGGCAGGTGGATCTTGATGTCAGGAGTTCAAGAACAGCCTGGCCAACATGGTGAAATCCCCATTTCTACTAAAAATACAAAAATTAGCTGGCCATGGTGGTGCCTGCCTATAATCCCAGCTACTCGGGAGGCTGAGGCAGAAGAATTGTTTGAACCAGGGAAGTGGAGGTTGCAGTGAGTCAAGATTGTACCATTGCACTCCAGCCTGGGCAACAAAAGCAAAACTCTGTCTGGAAAAAGAAGTGGGGGGGCATCTCAGCAGATATAATTAAAGTAAGGATCTTGACATGAGATTCTCTTCTGTTATCCGAGTACACCATAAAGTCAATGACAAGTATCTTTACAAGAGTCACAGGGAGGAGAGACACACGGGAAGAGAAGAGGTCATGTGAAGAAGGTAGAGACTGGAGCAATGCACCCATAAGCCAAAGCATGCCTGGAGCTGCCAGGATCCAGAGAATGTAAGATACTCCTCTGATGCCTTCAGAAGGAGCATGGCCCGGCTGACATCTTGAGTTTGGACTTCTGGACTCTAGAGGTGTGGCAAGTTGTAGTAATTTGTTATAACAGCTAGGAAACAAACACATGTCCTACAACCTCCCAGGGAGTATCATGGCTCACATTTAAAAAAATTTTTTTAATTTTTTTTTAAGACGGAGTTTCACTCTTGTTACCCAGGCTGGAGTGCAATGGCGCAATCTCGGTTCACCGCAACCTCTGCCTCCTGGGTTCAGGCAATTCTCCTGCCTCAGCCTCCTGAGTAGCTGGGATTACAGGCACATGCCACCATGCCCAGCTATTTTTTTGTATTTTTTTTAGTAGAGACGGGGTTTCACCATGTTGACCAGGATGGTCTCGATCTCTTGACCTCGTGATCCACCCACCTCAGCCTCCCAAAGTGCTGGGATTACAGGCGTGAGCCCGGCCCATGGCTCACATTTTTAAGATGACATTCTCTGCCTCTGCAACTGGAACTGTTGCTGGAGGTTCCCTAGCTTCACACCTCTGCTTGTTGTATTGCTGTGTGTGCTGCATCTGGGACCCCAGGTGACCTTCCCAGGAAGCTTCTCCTTCCCAGGAACTCAGAGAATTTCAATGTCAGGTCACTCTGACATAGCCTGTATATAATAGGTGTTCAATAAAATATTTGTGAAATGAATGAGTTGAGAATGTTAGAGATGCCTTCCTGGATCATTAGGCTCAGAATTTATCATTGATTAGGAATGAAAGGGCATAACTATCTGACCAGTTGTCAACCTCAAAGGTTAAAAATGTTCTCAGAATATTCTAGATCATTTTGTAAGTTACCACCCACAACGTCATCTAAATCATTTGGAAACATTTTAGCATTAAAGGAGATGGTATTATTTGATGTCATCAGTTCCTTTCTTCTTTGCTACTATATTTTTAGCATGACCACTTAGAGAAATAAATTGCAAAAGTCTAACACTGCATAAGGTAACAAATTCTATGTTGTTTCTCAATGAACTTCTCCAGTCAGAAAGGAAATCCCTAACTTGTGTACCTAAGATCAGCTGAATGTGGCCATTTCTTCAGCCCCCAAAGTGACTGTGGGTTTGGAGCTTCCCACTTCTAAACTTGCTCACCATGCTGAGTAGCAGTCATTTCAATCTGTCCCTGCTCTTCCTTTCCTCAACACGAAGTCATTGCCACCCTCCTCTAGATTCTTTCTGGCCATCTTGAAGGGCAGTGACTTGTTCAGGATTGCTGCGCTTTTATTTGGTGACTTCAAGACCAATGCTCTGTGGCTGGTGCAGGGGAAAGAATCCTGGATCAGGAATCAGAAGATCAGAATTCTCCTCTGGCTTCTGCTACTCCCCACGGCTCTCTGGGCTCCAGTCTCTTCATGAGTGAAGTTAGGATGATCACACGTGCCTCATAAGTAGGTGTGAGAACCAGAAGAAATGAGAGACACGCGGGTGCTTTACAAACTGGAAAGTGTGCAGGTGTGAAGGTGACCCGCACATGGTGAGTACTCGGTTAACACCTGCTGAAGGGATCTGTCCTGTGTCCATGGATGGTTTTGTATCCATATCTGTGGGGCACGAGGGAGCCTCTGTTTGGCTTTTGAGGGTTTGCCAGTGACACCAGAGCATGCCCCCTCCATCCCTTGCTTTGTCTTTTAATTGTCTTTCCTCTCTCACGCTACAATACTCAGAACTGGATTGCATTGTCAGAATGGGAAGGCCTATCACAGCTTTTTGGCTCCATATCTAAAATCCTGCCTTCAATCAATAGATACCAAAAATTTCTTTGCAGACAGACAAAAAGGGGGTCCACAACTAAAGCTAATGGCAACAGAATATGAGTATGATTGAGTCCAGGAAAGGAAGGAGGGAGGGACAGAGAGAGAAGAGGTGGGGGAGAAAGAATATACAATAAAGTTACAGGGCTGATGATTTGATTTTGACTGTCTTCCAGTGGGAGGAGTGGCTGCGTTCCTATGGAGTGAATGCAGATTGAAATCATGAGTCACCCAATAGCCACCTCCTTCCTTCTTCCGGTTTCCTTTGGGTAGCTGCAACCCTGTTGTGTGTGGCTGGCACTGGAGGGGATGGAAGAGTGAGAGGGAAGGAAGAAGGAGCATGGGTTGCTCCTCACCCCTGGCTGGGCAGGTTGGCGTAGACTACTCCCTGGAGTTCTGTAGGAATTGTGCCAATATGACTTCCCCAGCAGCCTCTGCAAAGCTGGCCTTCTACGCCCAAGTCCATCCTGCATACAATGGAGCTGTTTCTATTTATTTGGAATGTAAAACAGTGGTACTTAGTGGGAGACTCTCAGTCACCAAAAGTGACAAATGGCTGCACCAGCCTACAAGGGAGGAGGCAGGAGGCACCAGCTCCTGCATATTCTGGTTCAGCTTGTGTCTCATTGAATGGGGAAAGGCTTGTTTTCCAGGAGCTCACTGGGCTTCTCCCAGTCTACACAGGGCTAATTATCAAGGGACTTGAGCACAGATTCAAACTGCCCCTTTAAATAGAAACTGTAGGTGAAGAGCTTGCCTGGGCAAGCTCCTGGGCACTGGGGGTCGCTCTTATCCCACCAAAAGGCCAAAGCAGGGCTCTTCTTGGGCTCTAAGAGGAGACTTTAAGGGACACCCAGGGCTACCACCAGAGAACTGCCCTTGGGGCTTGGAGAGGGCTGGCCAGACCCCCAAGCATTCGTGCCTCCTGCCCAGAATTAGGGTAGACAAACTCTGGGTCATGCCAGGTCCTTGGGGCTTTAGAAAGGGATGTCCATCACTGTGCACATGGATGTAAAGAGATGTCCAGGGTGTGTTTGGCAGAATTATAAGTGTGTCTTTCTAGGCTTCTGGGGAATCTGCCTTTCCTCTTTATCCCCTCGTCTCTGCCTTATACAGTATCAGGAGCCTTCTTATCTTGTGCCAATACTATTGTAGAAATCACCTAAATGGATCATTGTGAGTCCAGTGTCATCTCCTCCAGTCCTCTCTTAGTGCTGTGGTCAGTGACATTGAATGTCAGCTGTGTGTCAGGCATTGTGCTGGTCACCAGTGGCACAGGAATGAACTAGACCCAGCATCTGAGCCATAGAAGCAAGCCCCTGATCTAGTAGGGGAGGCAGATTGTGCCAGCTAATGACAACATGGTATCTTTAGTGCTGTAGCGAAGGCGAGCTGACACTGCGTTGCAAGTCACAACAAACCAAGCTGGTGACATCAGAGCTGACCTATAAGAGGCAAGTGGGGTTTTGCCTGAGAACAAGGTAGGGAAGGAGGATTTTAGGCAGCAGGGCAAGGACATGTCCACTGAGTACTAACCTGGCACGTCTGGCACCTCGAAGACCACACATAGAACAGACTTCACTCTGGATCAGTAACTAGATAGGGACTGGATCAGTCGGGGCCTCCAGTGTTCTACTGAGCTGGCTGGGATTTTTGTGACAACCAAAGTCAAATCACTCTGTGAGTCTCTGCTTAAAAACTAAACACCGTCAGAGATTAGAGCATCAGTTCTACGCAGGACAACCTGCTTATGCTCCTTCCTTTCCCGGGACCACCTTTTGCTGTCCCCATATTCATCTGTTGAACTCTGATCTATTCTTGAACAAGTATCTGAAGCCCAACCACCTCTTTGAATTTTTCCCATGACCGAACATGATCTTGCCTTCTTCAAGTGCTCAAAGCATCGAATGCCCCTTTGAGGATGTGCTATCTCCTTTCTGTACTTTGTGTTAATATTTATATCTGATTCATTTTTCTTTCTCCATCTAGACCTGCATAAGGCTTGGCGCATAGCAGTGGTCAAAGTTTTGCGAACTAGAATCTGCTTTTCACCCCTGATATGGGTTGAATTATGTTCTCCCAAAAGATACGTTTAAATCCCAACCCCTAATACCCATGAATGTGACCTTATTTGGAAAAAGGTCTTTGCAGATGGAATCCTGTTAAGATGAGGTCAAATTGGAGGAGGGTGGGCCCTAGTCCAATGTGACTGGTGTCCTTATAAGAAGAGACATGGATCACGGAGGGGAGATGTGATGAAGCTACAGAGGGAAGTTGGCCATGGAAACATGGAGGCAGAGATTCAAGTGATGCTGCCACAAGCCAAAGGATGACATGGCTACCAGAAGCTGGACTTCCAGGAGGGACCCTCCTCTAAAGGCTGGGTAGGGAGCATGGTCCTTCCAACGCCTTGAGTCAGACTTCTTGTCTCCAGAACTATGAGGTAATAACTTTCTGTTGTTTCAAGCCCTGTAGTTTGTGGGACTTTGTTATGGCAGCCCTGGGAAGTGACACCAGAATCCTTACTTCTCCCCTCTTCTTCTCTCCCTGTTGAACCATGATACTGTTTCCCAGGGCTTCTGGGCCCTTCCATCCATGCCAGCGCCTGGCCCTTCCAGGGGGTCCTTCCCTGACTCCCCACCACCATTCATATCTCCTTGCTTTTGGTCAAGGCCCTGCTTCCTGGTGGCTGGCCAATGTGTACACCATCATTTGCTCTCGTTTTAGTATACTCTCGCTTGGGTAATAGATTTGGAATTTTACCTGGGCCTTCTTCAAGAGACTTAAAGCTTTCACTTCCATTGCAGACTAACAGATGGAAAGAAGCCCTGATACAGAGATGGAAAGACAAAGGCTCAGAAGAAGTGACTTGGCTAAGGTAAAACTACTTTATCACACATTCATTCATTCGGTAGATACTTGTGGAGCACCTACTCCGTGTCAGGCACTGGGCTATGTGTGGGATATACAGCAGTAATTAAAGGTAGGATAAGACCAACAGAACCTGCCCTCATAGAGCCCAGAACCCCGAGAAAGAGATCACTACTTGCTATTAATCAAAGAATCACTAACTAGATGTAAAATGACAACAGTGATAAAGATTTATGACAGAGAGGTGTATGGTGCCATGCAATCAGGATGAAATTGTGAAATTGGATGGAGATTTCGGATTAGGATGGGACCTTCTGACAACTGTGCAGTCACATCCATGCTGTCATGGATAGGAACTGCGCCTTGCCTATGGACATGGCTCTCTGTGAGCAAAAGAAAGAAATGATCTAACTATGTTCTCCAAAGTTGTGGAAATCTCTAAGAAAAGGGCCATACACTTCTTAAAAATTTACTTATTCCTTTATTCATTCATTGATGCATTCAACAAACATTTGTGGAACAAATTCTATGTACCTGGCACTGGCTAAGGGCTCTTGACACACATTCAGCTCCCTTAGCTCAAAGAACCACACAGTCCAGTCAAAAAGAGAGACGTATGAACAAGCAGTTATAATCTAGTGTGGTAATGACACAACACAGAGGTAGGTTCAATGTGCTTGCTCCGTAGAAATGTTATCCTGTAGAAGAAGGAAAATCCAGGTACTGCCTTGAAGGAGAGGCAGATTTTCGTGGGGAAAAGTGAAGTGGATCTCCTTCTCTGCACAAGTCCTTTTCTTGTGCAAAGAGAAGGAGATCCAGGCAGAGGACACAGTGTGGGCGGAGGACTGGAGAGATGTATGTTCGTGACATGCTTGGGAAGGGGCAGGTAAGTTTCATGTGGCCAGGATGCTGGGTACGGGGTTGTGGGTGTTGGGGGGTCAGAGTGAAAAAGACCCTGCTTCCATGTTTCCTGTTAATTCCTTTCCTTGGGGTTTCTTGGGCAAGATATGCTGTCATTTCCCACTGTGGAGTTACCACCCATTTTCAAAGTTGTAAAAGTATTTTTCACAAGTGTTGTTCTTTTCCTTAAACAATCCAAACTTAAGGCATCACAGGGTGGTACCCACACCCATGTCTCTAATTCTGTCCTGTATCCTAAGATAACTTAGTGAAAGAACGTGAACCTTTAAGTAAGACAGACTTGGATTCAGAGCCTGCCTCTGCCATTTACTGGCTGCTTGGTTATGGATAAGTTATTTATCCTCTCTAAGCCTCAGTTTCCACCTCTGTATAATGAGGACAAAAATTCCTACTTAGCAGAACCCAGGAAAGTGGCAGGCATACAGTAGCCACACAGTAAATATTTCTCTTTGAGATCCTATAACTGCAGAGACCATCAGACAAGGACCAGCTGTTTCTCCAAATGCGGGAGTCAAGGTTGCTACCAGGTGCAGGCTGAAGAACACCCATTTCCTTTTCTTTTAGCTTAAGTATCTTTAGAATGAGCAAATTCAGTGTCTTTCTCCTGAGGTCTCTTTATATTGAACTCAGTTGAGTCTTTGATGAGCACCAAAGTCTCATTTTTCACTTTCGACTGGTCTCCTCCCTTTTAACATTTGAGCTCTCAAGACGTTCTTTGTTTCTGTTGCAAAATATGTGTGTGTGTGTGTGTGTGTGTGTGTGTGTGTGTGTGTGTGTGTGTGTGTTTGAGGGAGGGGTACAAAGAGGAGAAGTATATTTTTAGAGCCACAGAGGAGCTGGCAGAAATTGAAAATAAGGTTTCAAGTTCATATGTTTACGCTTTAGGAGAGATGTAAAAGGAAAAGCTCAGTGGCGGTCTATGTGTCCTGTTCAATATCTAAGAAGAATTCTGAGACATGCCTTCTGGCACTCAGATTAAAAAGCACCCCTGCCCACTCTCAGCCAGCCTCCCTTCCTCTTCCCCTCCCCGAGCAGGAGCAGGGGCCTGCATTTACCAGGTGGGCGGCGGCACTCAGGGGGAGGAGCCTGGTGTATCAGTGTCCATGCTTGGGTGAGCAACCTGCTTCCTCGGGTTCTAAGATGGGACGGATTAATCCCCAGAGGTGGTTGGTGCACAATTAACATTTTTGCCTCTTATTTTAATTAAGGAGGGCCAGGGGATAGTGTGTTAGCATGTCTAATGGGACTGTGTGGCATGCCCGGGGAGTTTCAGTTATTAGCACTTGTTGAAGACTTTCTAGATAATTAAATACCACATTAATCATTGCTCCGAATGGACATAGATTTTTATTTCTCATCTCAACTCCTTGCACGCAGGAGGCAAAGAGCCTCCTGGACCTGGTTCCCCAGCACACAGGCGGGATCTCACCCTATTCCTGCCCACTTTCAGTGATTCTGTGAAAAAGAAAAGATTCTCCCAGACATTCGCCTTCGTTGTTCTGACAGCTGAAGCTCTCTTCACAGGCACATTAACATGACCTCATTAGTTTCTGCATCTACTCTTCTAACCACATAAAACGGAGTGCAGTAGGAGCCAATCATGCTAATTACATCAGATCGGTTTGCATATTCATAAACCATTTTCTGTTTTATGGACAGCAAAAATAAACACAGTATCTCTTTAATAATTTTAAGTGGGTCACTTTCAGGACTGTATCTGTTTTAAATAAATTATCATATTGTTAAAGGCCACAGTCAAAAGCTATTTTTTTAGCAGCCTGAGAGGTAGAGGGTGGGGGGCGGGGCACATCGAGGGGACTCCGAGATCAATGGGATTAGCCAATTGGTCAATTTCCAAGGTCTCTTTTGCCAGGGACAATCCAAACCTGAAATACCTCCTAGTTTAGTGAACAGGAGCAGTGCAGCCTCTTACTAATGACAAAATACATTCTACTGAGAAAGGTGAGACTATCAAAATCAGAGTCTTAAGCTGTGGGAGTGAAACCCAGTAACATACCAAGTCCTGTGTTTTCTTGGAGGCGTTTAATTTTAGGGGCTAAGTTTAACATTCTGTATTTTCTCAGGGTGGGATGAAAAATGGGGTAAGAACAACCGGAAGTAGGAGTCAAACCTGCAAAACTGGACCTTTCCGCTGTTCCCCGTGTGTTGTACTTCTTCCCAGACAACAATGAGACCTGAACAGGCCCACTGGAGGCCCCTATTCTGTGAGGGCCTTTCCAATTCAGGACCCGTAACCATCAACAATGGAGCTGAGTTATAGATTTCCTTTGCTTTAGGGGAGAAAAGGTTTGAGAAACAAAGATACACACAAGATTTGCAGAGAGAGAGCTCATGCTTAACCTAGTTAACTGTTAACTAGGACTGTTAACTAGGTAGTCCTGTTAACTAGGACTGTTCACTGTTAGCTAGGACTCTTAACAGGACTATCCAAAGACCCTGTTACCCGAGACAATCGATTTGATAATGACAAATCATCTCTAGTCATTCATTAAAAGTAGGTCCTTGAGGACTAATATTATCCTAATCTGATTGAGTGCTATATGTATTTTAAGGTAATAAGACGGCTTTTCTTTATTGAAAAAGCATCCTGTAATCTAGGCATTCCACTGACACGAGCTGGTCTTTTTTATCATGTTTAATGGAGAGGTTGTGCCGCATTTACATGCAGTTACAACACCGCGTTTATTTCTAGCTCTGGATCGTTCTTCCTTTTCTCTTTGTTGTAAACATTCCTGGCAGAATTAATGTGGCATTTCTTAGTGGTAGTTCAGGCTATCCTCATTTTGTTTTTGTTTTTGTAATGCTGCCTCCAGATGACTGGGACTGGAAGTGGAGAGGCTCTCGTTTTCTTTAATGCATGCATAGGTCTCTGACTCGGACTTTCTTGCGGACCTTCTGCTCAACCTCCAGAAATGTTTGCATTTATTCACCTTCACCTTGGCTCCTGACTAGGCGAGGAAACTCTGAGCACAGATGGCTGCCCCATGTTATTATCTGAACCAGAGTTGAAGCTTTTGTGTGTCAGCTGCACTGATTTCGAAATACCCTATTATTTGTGCAATATACCTTGGAATTATGGTTTATAATTTCATGAAAGCCTAACATATCTGAATGTTTACAAGTTCTATCCCTTGGGGAAATATATAGTGTTCATTTCTTTTGTTTAGTCTATTTAAAGTAGGACTAGATACAAAGCAGGAGTGATTGACAAATTAATGCTCTCAGCTCCTACTCAAAGTACTTGAATTATTAGTACAAAAAGCATGTTACAAACTGTAATAATTTTAACTCCATTTCATTGCTAAAAGCTAATAATAATGAAAACAAATGAAAATAGTAATGCAATCTAACGCTAGCCAGAATGGAAGAAGCAGTCACAGCATTGGGACTCTGTGATCAGCTCATTAGTTCTATTAAAACTCAGGAACCGGGAAGTCTGTTCATTTATTTTGGATTCAGTTCTGCGGGGGAGGGGAGGGTGGGAAGAGGGAAAAGAATGGGCCTATGTAGCAGAAATCAAAGCCAACCTCCCTCCTTTGGGCCTTCTTCCCTCTAGCCCAGGGACTGTGTTTCCAGAGTGACAGCGACGTCCCCTCGACAGAGGAGAAGCAGCAGAGGGGCTAATGGGTCGTACCAGTGAGTGAGAAGTCTGCTGTTTGCAATTAGGACAAAGGAGAGTGGAAGGCTCAAGTCCCACCTTTGGACTGTCTCAGCCCTCTCAGGGGAGGGGACGAGTTAGGTGTGCTACCAGGAACCAGGGGTCCAGCCCCTAAGCAGAGAATGCCAATTATCAGGAAACTGGTATATTCGTCAGGGTTCTCCAGAAAAACAAAACCAATAGAAGATAGAAGTATTATACATATGAAGTGTACTTAAATTTCTTGCAAGAAATTACATATATATACAAATATTTGGATAAGAAATTGGTTTATGCAATTATGAGGCTAATCCCAAGGTCTACAGTTGGCAAGATGGAGACCCTGGAAAGCCAATGGTGTAGTACCAGTCTGACTCCAAAGGCCTGAGGACCAGGAGAGCTAATGGTAAGTTCCATCCTGAGGGGAAGGATATCAATGTTCCACTCAAGCAGTCAGGCAGAAGTTCTCTCTTACTTTGCCTTTTTTCTCTAATCAGGCCTTCAATGGATTGGATGAGGCCCACCCATATTAGGGGGTGCAGTCTGGTTTACTTAGTCTACCAAACCAAATGTTCATCCCTTCCAGAAACACCCTCACACTCACACACCCAGAATAACGTTTGACCATATGGCTGGGCACCCCATGGCCTAGTCAAGTTGACATATAAAATTAACCATCACACTTAGGATTCCTAATCTAAATTTTCCCTGGTCAGCATATGAGTTATTATCTATCAGTGCAAGGCAAATTGCTCAGTGTGGTTCTCCTGGTCTGAGCTGATAGGCTGAGCTTATTCATGCAACTTCAGTCAGTAGGTAAGTTGTCTAGATGATCTAGGATGATCTAGAACAGCCTTGTTCATACAGCTAAGGGGATCAACAGACTGTCAGCCGGAGATAATGAACCACGTGCCTCTCATTATCCAGCAGGCTAGCCAGGACATCTTTCCTTTACTGTAACTTTGGCCAAAGCAAGTCATATGGGCAAGCTTCAAGTCAGTGTGGCAGGGAAGTAACTGAGGGTGTGAATACACAGAAGAGTTAACAAGTTGAAGGCCATTGCTGCAGCAATTTGCTAGTCAGTTTCCTGGCCCTCCTAGGAGGTGCTCTCTGACCCTGGCCTGGAGGGGCAGATGTGAGCAATGTGTTCTGTCTGGTGTTTCTTTCCAGCCTCCTGTGTGGATTCCTTGCCCTAGCCTAGCCTTTAGATGCTGGTATTCCTTAAGATTCTATCCTTGGCTCCCTGTAGCAAAGGTTACAATATCTGCACATCCAACCAGGAAACTCTGGATTATCAGAGCAGACTACTAGAGCACAGTTTGCAGGTGAGCCCCCAAAGAGCCCCAGTTTGTAGGTGATCCTTCTTTGAGTAGAGACCATGAAATATTATGGGGCCCAGTCTCTTGAGGAACATCTTTTAAATTCTCTGACGGAATGAAAGGATAAAAGATGTCTAAGGAGTTCTGAAAGGAGCTGAGTTTATGTAGAAGTTAGGTCATCCAAGCCCAGAAGCATGGCCCTGTCTCTGGGCATAGATAGATCCTGCTCTGGAAAATCTACCACAAGAAAGGCAGCCTGAATGTCAGGGATAGAAAATCCTTGTGGCTGTTGAAGAAGGAGCTGGGGCCATCTCATAGTTGGGGGAAAAGGTGGGCTCAAGGGTCAGGGATTTTGGTGTCTTGCTAAATAGGCCAGGAAATGGCTTAGAGTCAGAAACTCCATGATGACGCCCATGCTTGAGGATGTGACACACCTGTTGAGGGCAGGAGGAGTCAGACTGACTCTGGGTTTTGGAGATGATGATGAAGGGTGTCTTCCCAAGATGTGGAGCATTTAGGCCAAGACATTCTAGGAACCCTGCCTTTGCTTATGGAACCTTGTGGCCCCGGATCCCTGGCACAGCCGGGTGGCCCAATGTGGTCTAGTGAGGCTCCAGGCTCTGCTTTGATGTGGAATTGGAATCCACACCCAACCAGCGGCAGCCAGGATGAGCACAGGGCCACCTACGGTTCCTTCCTTGTGTGTTGTGCTGCTTCTAGCTTCAGAATTCAAATATTGTGCAGAAATGCAGGTTTATTGTTATCAGTCCCACCTCATGAAACTTGACAAATGCATTTGCATGCAGATAATTAAGAGATAGCGTCAACTGAACAAAGCTTTGTCACTAAAATAATGGTTTCCCACTGTTAAGTTTATGCCTCAGCAAAGTCAAGGTGTATTAGTCTGTTCTCACGGCTGTAAAGGACTAACTGGTCGGGCGCGGTGGCTCACACCTGTAATCCCAGCACTTTGGGAGGCCAAGGCAGGTGGATCACTTGAGGTCAGGAATTCAAAACCAGCCTGCCCATCATGGTGAAACCCCGTCTCTACAAAAAATACAAAAAAATTATCCAGGCATGGTGGCAGATGCCTGTAATCCCATCTACTTGGGAAGCAGATGCAGGAGAATCGCTTGAACCCAGGAGGTGGATGTTGCAGTGAGCCTAGATTATGCCACTCCACTCCAGCCTGGGCGACAGAGCTAGACTCCGTCTCAAAAAAAAAAAAAAAAAAAGAAGAACTACCTGAGACTGGGTAATTTAGAAAGAAAAGAGGTTCAACTGACTCATGGTTCCACAGGCTGTACAGGAAGCATGGCTGGGGAGGCCTCAGGAAACTCACTGTGGAAGGCAAAGGGGAAGCCAACACATCTTACATGGTGGGAGCAGGAGAAAGAGAGAGAGCAAGGAGGCTGTGCTACACACTTTCAAACAACCAGATCTCGTGAGAATTCACTCACTGTCACGAGAACAGCAAGGGGGAAGTATGCCCCCATGATCCAGTCACCTCCCCCAGCATGGGGGTTTCAATCCAACATGATATTTGGGAGAGGACACAGAGCCAAACCATATCACAAAGTGTTTACTCCCAAAGCATAACTCCCTATCCCTTTGACAATTATCTGCAACATCTTCCTTCATCCCCCTGCCCTTCCTTACCTAGCCATGATAGCAGCAGACCCAATGTCTGGGGACTCTCAGTAGGAATGAAAATTCTCTTTAAGAGGACTGGAGTGGGACCAGAACTCTGGGGTTCCCACATGAACCTTTCTGCTCCTGTTCTGTGGAGGTTGCCTTGGAAAAATACCCTTCCTTATTCTGCTTTTATTTCCCCACTCTAACATGAAAAAAAAAAGTCTGACCCTGATTCCTTATGTGGATGAAATGCATCTAATAGCATTGGGATAACTTAGACTATCAGCAGGATATACACATAATGTGGTCATTGGATTTCATTTCTGCTCCATGCATGTTGTACTTCTGACTGCAAATATGTGAATGAGCTCATAGAACAAGTTAAAGTTGATTTTAAGGGCATTAGAATTGGACATCAATTAAGATAACTAAAGAAGTTTGGGTCATGCATGCCCTATCATGCTTTTTTCCCCTTCTTATGGTCCTGTAAAGAGTTAAGCAAGCATATTATTTCTGGTGCAAAGATCAGAAATAGCCCCTGTCTTAGCTAAGAGCACCTAAAATGAAGATGGAGTCCCTTCTCTTTGTTAAGCATGTGTGAACCTTTCACTAGAGAAGTATAAACCATGGTCCCCTAGAGCAGATGCACATAGGGTCATGCACTGCGAAGGATGGGCTGGTGGGCTGGCTGGAAGGATTCACAGGTAGGAGGCAGGAGGCCCTCAGCACAGAGGCACTCTGTTCATCAGCAGGGTGGTGATGGCTGCATCTGGGAGAACTCTAGTGGGGAAAGTTAGTGGCTCCTTGGACAGGATAGGTGAGAGGAATAGAATCAAGTTTCCAAATCCACCTGTTCCAAATACTTGGTTTACTACCTGTCCTTTTGTTATACTGGGTAGAATTTCATTATTATAGCTCATGAGGGAAGAGGAAAACCCCAGTTTCTGCTCTGATGTTTTTGTGGCTTTTAAAGTAGAACCTGACAGCAGACATGAGAAGGGAAGACATAGTGCTGGGGGAGCTGAGACCTGGATTCTAGTTCCTGTTGTACTCAGACTCCCTGCAAAGCCCTTTGAACGTGCTTAACAAGGAGGGCACATCTGATAGTTTCTAAAATACCTCCCAGTTCCACATTTGATTATCCTGATACTTAGTATTAGAGATAATCATCTAGCAGAAATGTGTTATTGATCCCATGTTTGAAATATCCCTTTAGAATGGTATCAAAATGTAGTTTTCCTCAAGTTTACATTTCTCTTAGATTTGTCAGGTATATGATTAATCACTGAGAAAGGAGCTGTAATTCCTAAAAGCTGATTACTAGGAAGGAACTCTTTCTTTACAGAGAAAGAGGTACTGGATATTTCTCTTTAATTTCTTAATTCTCTCTCACTTTTTCTTAATTTGAGGGGAAGAGGGAAAATAAAAATTAGTGACTTAGGTTGGAACTAATTCATATATTGCAAAGCTTAATTTATTAATATTAATTTTGGAGAGCAGAGATTGTTAGTGTGTTTTTGAACACTAAGCTTCACTGGCTTAGTATTTAGAATAATTGTATTTAGAAAAAGATTTTTGGGGGAGTTTCCACATCTGTCAAATGTTAGCATAACTGAGATTTATTCTTTAGGTTTTTGTTATGTGGCAGGAAGGATGGGATAATAAGGTCATAAGTAGGTTTGGGGTTTTCAGGACTTTTTATGTACTCTTAAGGTGGCTGCTTCTATATAACAGGAAGAGAGATGTCCTCTGGAGGGAGAAGAAATACACAAAGAAATATCTGAACTGAAATTGAGGGGTAAGGTTGAAGAGAATCAGAAAGTTCTATATAGTAAAATGGACAGTGAGGGTGCCCTTAAGAGATAAAGAAGAAAGACATACAGAGGAAAGGGGAGAAAAGAACAAGGAACAACAGAGTTACACAGCAGCCCATTAAGAAAACGATTTCTAGTAACTAATTATAATGCGTTAGCTTTGCCGGAATGTAAATCTATTTCCGTTACCCCAAAACCTTTCATAAAGTCCGTGCACATGCCAGCTTTCAGTAAGTGGGATTTGGTGTGGGGAGGGTGGAATGCGGGCTGCCATTACTATTTGCGGGGAAACCTCTTTCTCTCTGGTTTAGCATTCGGTGGTAGGGTGGCGAGCTGCACTCTTGCCCTAAATTAGCCTTTACTCACTCTGATTTCCCTTTCCGGCCCCACCGAGCTTGGGAGAGGAACCAGGTTTGTAGCTCAAACTCCTCCTCCCCCTTCTTTTCTGGGAGCTGTCTCTGCAGAGAACCTGTGTCTGGGTAGCCCTGGAGGTGAAGACGAGAGTGGCAGCTTTCTAGCGCCCCTTGTGGCTGGGTGGGGGTCTGCCCCATCGTGGCGGTCATCATCAGGAAGCCCACTGCCCGCGCATGCGCTCCAGAGCCAATCTTATCGTGGGTAACAGCCAGCAATTCCGCTTCCATCTGCCTGACTCAGCGTCTTTCAGTGCGTCCGGAACTTAGGCAGGAAGAAGAGGGGCAGCTTTGTTCCTTAACTCCAGGTACAACAGTCCCAGCGTCAGACGACGGTAAATGTTTGCGGAATGAAAGTGTGAACCAGTGAATCATTGAATCATTGGGATCAAAGAATAAAATGGCATAGATGCATGAATTCACGAAGGGGAGGTTAATATGCAGTTACATTATATGAAATTGCTAGTTCTGCAGGTCAAAAAACAGTCAGATGTTGGCAAGTTCACACAGTTTAACCTAATAATCCTCTAGTCCCAAGGGGGCAGTGAGGGCCTTTCTGAGCGCCCTGGGGCTTCATTCTAAAATAACCAACTTCCAGCTGGCGACTGACTGCAGTCGTTCAGGTTCCTGTCTGGGGCGCTTCCACCGAGTTCAGGGTCCCTGCACGGGGAGCGTCATTGTGTTTCCTTCCATCTGAACCAGTCTTAACCCGCTGTCCATGCCGCTTCACTCACAACCAAGAGAGCCTTTACCCTGGCCCCAAACTCTCTACACCTGTGACTTGGGGAGCAGCTGTGACCCAGCAAGAATACCCTTGAGGTCACCCATGGAATAGCCTGGTAATTCCCAGATCAAGTGACCAGTTCAGTTCACCGCCCCCACCCCAGCCCTTAGTATTCATTCTGTTATGGTGATGTGTAGGTTATGAAGCACGTTGGCATCAATTGTCATAACAATCCCCTGGAAGAGGTATTATTATCTCCATTGCACAGATGAGCACCAGAGGTCATACCAGCTGATCGCTCTGGAGCACTGTGCTATGTGACTTAAATAAAATATTTAATTTCATTCTCATAGTCTATTATAGGCAAAATTATGTTCCTCTGCCCCTGGAAATTCATATGTTGAAGCTTGAACCCCCAGCACCCCAGAATGTGGCTGTATTTGGAGATGGGAGCCCTTAAGGAGGTGGCTGAGTTAAGATGAGGCCGTTAGGGTGGGCCCTAATCCAATCCAACTGGTGTGTCTATAAGACGAAATTTGCACACACAGAGACACCGAGGATGTGCATGCATAGGAAAGTCCCTGCAAGGACACGGTGAGAACATGGTCATCTGCGAGCCAAGGAGAGGCTCCCCAGAAGGAACCAACCCTGCTGACACCTTGATCTTGGTCTTCCAGCCTCCAAAACTATGGGACAACTCCTGTTGTTCAAGTTGCTCAGTTTGTGGTATTTGTTATGGCAACTCTGACATACTAATACACAGCCCTCATGACAGAGTGCTGCTATTATCCCCATTCCACAAAGGAGGAAACAGAGACTGACTCGTCTGTAACCTAAGCTCATGTCTCTGGGGCCCACTGGCTGTACTGTTTCCCCTGTTTATATGAAGAGAATTTCTCAAGGTCACACGTGTTCAGTGAAACTGAAACACGAGGCTACATGATGACATCATCATTTGCTCCCCAACAGTATTTTATCAATCAGTATTGCCATAAAATACAAATTCATTTCTAGCTAATAGTTCCCTCACTCAGACTTGAAAGGACAATAACGATCTCTGCACAATAAATAGAAAACATTACATAGTCTTTGTATTAACTCAAGGAGCAGAATGGAATGCCATATGGAATTCGGTAGGTGACTTTTTGAGTTGTAAAGTTACCAATAAATGTAAAGATAGCCTAAGATTATGATTACGATAAGGGCGAGTCTGGGGAAAGGCTCCTGACCTTGAAGCTTGGATTTTGGTTTCAGCTTTGCCACTTGATACCTTGAGCAAGTCATTAGACTTCTCTGCACTTGACCTTGAGCACATCATTTGACTTCCCTGCACTTCACTTTCCTCCCCTGCAAACCAGGGCCAATAATTCCTGTGTGGGATCCCTCCTAGTGCCTACTGAGTAGCAAACGGGGTAAGAAATAGAAATAATCTGCACAAACTGTCAACTGTTGAACAAACCTATGTATTATCTTTGAGAACACTGACAAGAGCCACAGATTTACATTATGTTCTGTTGAGGGCCTTCCCCAGGCTGTGCGGAAGGAGCCTCTAGAAAGGCTTTGGCAAAATGGGAACCATGTGAACGGTGCCAGAGCACCAAACTCCACATGGGGTGCTTGGAAACCTCCTGCACCCTCTTAGCGCGCAAACTGTTGCAGTTCCTAAACCAATAAAGATCTCACTGCCTCGGAAGGAGAGCGAGGTGTGATTTCACATTCTCCACACAGCTGCTGACTGCACACACCACGCAGCCCGCGATGGAGTAGGCGCGTGCGTGTGTCTGTGTGTGTGAGTGTGTGTTTGTACTTGGAGAGGGTGTCTGTGAAATCTAAAGGGCCAATATCGCACTTGCTGCAGCTCTCAACAGCCAGCACCGTCTGGGGAGCTCCATCCTGTATTGATGCAACTGTAAGTTGTAACAGATAGCATTCTGGAATTCATATGTGAATTTGTTTAGGGTGGATTTATGGGGGAGTTTGCTGGCTTTCCCAAGCTTTCAGAAAAAGTAGCCAACTGTAAGCTTGCTACAGTCACCATTCACTTTAGCTCTGCTAGGGGACTCTCCTCTGGCCAGGAGGCAGGAGAACAATGGTTACCAAGGGCAGGGAGGTCGAGAAATAAGGAGAGATTGGTCAGAGGGTACAAAGTTGTAGTTATGTAGGATGAGTATCTAGAGAGCCAATGCACAGCATGACTGTACTTAATAATACCGCACCGGATACTGGAAATTTGCTGAGAGTAGGTTTCAGGTGATTTCACCACACACGTGCGCGAGTGCGCACGTGGTAACTATGTGAGATGGGTATGTTAATTTGCTTGGCTGCAGTAATCATTCCACTATGTGTATGTATATCAAATATCGCATCGTACACCTTAACTGTATACATTTTTATTAAAAAATAACATAACAGTAATGTGAGGCTGTGACTATTATCATTGTTAGTTGTAGTAATAGCAGAATTGTAAGTGGGATTTTGGCAACTTTACTCTGTAAAGGTTTTGTAACGAAGATTGATTTAAGAATCCAAGATTTAGTGACAAGGTGACTCCTCTCTTCCTCCCTTTCTTCATCCTTCCCTCCCTCCCACCTTCCTTCCTACCTGCCTGCCTTCCTCCCTTCTTTCTGCATCTTCACTCATTTTCCCTCTTTTCTTCTGAAAAAGCACATTGATTTTACCTTCCTTCTTTGGGTTAAATGGCCTAAACCATATCTAGGGATATTCCCTAAACTGGAAACAAGCTTTGAAACTTCAATGAATTCATCTATACCTAGGTATGTTCAAAAACTAGAAGAGGGGGCCAGAAGAGGTCCATGAACCAAGATGTTTGGTGGGAAGGGACAGTGACACACCGTCCTGGGCTCTAAGCCCTTGGATGTCAGAGCAAAGCTCTGCTCCACCCGCTGGCACTGTGCAGGGCGGCAGGCAGTTCTCCCGGTTCTATAATGCTTTTGTGACCCCTTCGTACCCCAGGCTGGGGACCCTGGGAAACACTAGTTACACATCTCCAGGCAGAGGCTGCAGAGGTGGGCTTTAGAGATGTTAATTTGTGTAATGGTTTAGAGTTGATTGACAGGAAGCAGGACAATAAGCCTGGAAATGTGAATGAACCAAGCTGGAGCTGAGGCTAGAGGGTCCCAGGAGATGGAGGAATTGAAAATTTCTGTCTAGGTGTAGATTCCCAGGAAGCAGACGATTTGGTTAGAATTCAGATATCTGCAGCCAGAACTCAGCAAATAGGAACTAAGTAATTTTGACTTTTTTAAAACCAGGGTGTCCGTGGATGAGCGTTAGGAGGTCCGTGAAATGAAACACAACATTTTATTTGTGGGCGAATTTTCCCAGAGACAGGAGACATAGCTTTCATTAGATTGTCAAAGGCATTTGTGACTTAAAAATGTTTAAAAGCCACCGGGCTCTGTGTCTCCGGGAAGCAGGCGATCTCAGGAAGAAACGGGTCTCAATTGTCAAATCCAGAGGGGTGTTAAGAACCCCAGTGCTCCACTAAATTTGCTCCCACCCCACCCTCGCCTCCTAATTGCTAAGTTCACTGTCACCCTTTTAATGCTCTTATGGCATTTGACACTCTTTACTCCTCCCTAGAAACTCCCTCATTTCTGTTTCTGTGACACTCGCCTTCTGGATTTCTTTTTGCCTCTCTGATTTTTTTTTCTATATCCTTTGTGGACTTGTTTTCTCAGTCCACTGTTTAAATGTCTCCCTTCTCTTGGGCTCCGTTCTGTGCTCTCTTCTGATGACTCAGTATACATGCCCCCAGTGTCTCTGCCCACAGTCCCCTTCCCTGGGAACTCCATCCCATGGCATCCACCTGCCTTTAGGCCAGAAACCTCGGTGGAGTCTCATCCCAGCTATGTCTCCCCCATCAGCAGGTCTGATCAGCAATGGAAGTTCTGAGTCTCAGATCGGATCGGGGCCCTTGTCCTTTTCTTTCCCACTGCCCCTGCTTTGCTCTGCTGTCAGCCATTCAGCAGCTCTGGCTCTCAGCAGCCTCCCCCAGATGCTCCCCTGGCCCACGGCCTCTCCCACAATCCATTCTCCACACTGTTGTTGCAGTAATACTTCTAAAACACAAATGTAATTTTATCATTCTGTGCTTAAAACCTTAGGACCAGGCACGGTGGCTCATGCCTGTATTCCCAGCACTTTGGGAGGCTAAGGCAGAAGGATCTCATGAGCCCAGGAGTTTGAGGCTGCAGTGAGCTATGATTGCACCATTGTACTCCAGCCTGGATGACAGAGTAAGACCCCATCTCTCAAACAACAACAACAACAACAATAACAAAAACATAGGAAGTTCAGGATAAATGGGAAGTTCAAGTTCTGTAGCTTCACACACCAGGACTTTCAGGAGCTGGCTGCTGACCAGTATCTAGCCCATACCCCACCACGGGCCCACAGGCCCCTTCCTCTGGCCCCTCACTGGCTGCCTCATTATGGCCTTCAGGTGCTACGCCTTTGCACACTTCTGTTCTCTTCTTGATCTGTAACAGCCTTCTCTCACCCTTTGCCTATCTATGCTGTCTAATACACCACATTTTAACTTTCATAAAATGAACAGTTCAGTTCCCTAGTTGCATGAGCCACATTTCAAGCACTCAGTCACCACGCGGGGCTAGTAGCTACTGCATTAGTAGATCATAGAACATTGCCATCACTACAGAAGATTCTACTGGACAGCACTGGTCTAGCTAACTTTTATGGTTAGCTGAAATTCAGCCTGAGTCACCTCCTCCAGGGAGCCTTTCCAGTCCAGGTTAGACATCTCTCCTCAGAGCACCTTTGATCTGCCTCCATTTCACTGTAACATGACATCCAATCGACTTTCATGGATGTCCCATCATTCTGTAGATTTTCTGAGGGCAGGAATCCTGTCTTATTTGACTTAGTATCACCAGCACCCAGCATAGTACCTGGAAAAACAATGACAACCAAAACCAGCACCAAACCAAAACCACATGCTCAATAAGCATTTGTGAAATGAATAAAGTGGTACCCAGCTGAGCTGAGCAGAGCAGCAGAACCATGGTCCTCTAAGTATTCCTCACCTGCAGGAACATGTTGGTGACAGAAGGCCTCCTGTGGATGAGAGACAAAGCTTTGATCCCTTAGTTGGAAGGGGAAGGAAAGAGGTTCTTGTATTCCTTTGGTTGGTGTAATGGAAGTGGGCAAAGGGAACTGTTGAGCACCTTTAGTTTTCTGAGCATATAATCATGATCTGAGATTCAGACCAGTGGCTTTCTTCTCTCCTATGTAGGTAATTTATGTACTTAGAGAACCATGGAATCTTAGAATTGGAAGGAACCTTAAAAGTAATGTAACTCGGACCTTTATCCGATGTATTCATCTCCTCTCAGCAAAAGTCTCCACTTCATCACATCCAGTAACAGGGAACACCCTTCCTCCTGAGTCAGGCCATTACATTTCCAAGCAGCTATTTTGGTAGAAAGTGCTTTCTAATATTGAACTGCAATCTGCCTTTTTTTTTTTTTTAATCTACAGGCCTGACCCTAGCTTTGTCTTTTGATGCACAGAGAATGCATCTGTCCTTCTTCTGTAGTTAAAAGCAACCTGTGGGTGCAGCATTTGTCCCTTCCTCCAAAGATTATTGGCATTACTAGGTTGGACACCTCATGAGCAGTTCATTTTTATTAAACAAATTATTTCACAGCTTCCTTTTTCCTTACTGATTCATACAGAGATGTAAATCAACAAACTTTTCTTGTCATGGAAAGGCAAGATAATGTTTTCGCATTAAATGCTTTTTACGTATAGAAACTGAAACCAGTTTTTGGTTGAGATGTTCAGGGAAGGAGCTAAAATGTGGAATTAGTCATTCCCTCCTGACAGGCACCCTGGGATGGAGAGTAGATGGGGAATGGATAATTGATGTTGCCCAAGCAGAAGCTCATGTGTTAATATCTCATTGCTGATATTTTATTATTTATAGAATACAATGCTAGTACATGACAGTCCTAATGATAGCAACAACAATAATAGCTAACTAAGAGCTTCTAAGAGCTAACCATGCACTATATATATATATATATATATATATATATATATCATGCACTTTATATATATTGTATTTTACAACTATCCTGTGTGATCGCCTCTACATTACTCCCACTTTGAAGATGAGAAAATTGAGGCACAGAGAGTGTTCTCAGTTTTGATTGGTTAGTTTCCTTCTTCTATTATTATTCATGTGAATTCTTAAGCTCCTCAGGTGCACATAACATCACACTCTAACAGATCACATTGACCTTCAGCTGACTATGAAATTTCAGTTCCCGAAATGCTCCCAGCATCCTTATTAGTTGGGAATTTAATGGTTGAGAAAATAAAGGTTCAGAAGAGTTAGGAGGCTTTTCCCTCACAGAACTTGTAAGTGATGAGAATTGGAACTTCAGCAAAAAATATCCACAAAGCCAGTGCTGTTTCCACAACACCTCTTCACCTCTCCAAGTGAAGGCAGGGGTCCATCCGTGTGACCTATTGCTTGTAACAGGTTCTGTAGGTTTTTTAGTTCCCTTTCTAAGGTAGTCAGCACAGACATCCTTGTCCTATTGTCTTAAGTGTGAGAGGTGGTGAGCCTAAACTTAGGACGTAGGTGTTCTGGATTCAAGCTCTGGAATTTCCAAAGACTCTGACCTGCTCAAGGACCAGCAAGGTAGAGCATGGTCCCAGGTGTGTTCACAGCAGTCTCCTGCTGAGGGCTTGCTTGATGGAAGGCATACCCAGGACTGTAAGCACAGGCAGGTGCTGAGATGCCTCTGAGCTCCTCCCTGTGGAAGCTCTGCTCACTCTTTAGATCCAGCTCCTGCGCCAGCCCTGGGCTGGCCGTACGGGCTCTGCTATTCTTTTGTAAACCATACAGGATGTCTCCAAACAGAAAATTTCACACAGATTAGAAAGGATGGCTTTGCAATCATGGAGTGGGCACCAAGGCCTCCCCTCTCCAAGTTCTTCTTTCACCCCAGCTCTTTGCAAACATACAAAGGTCATTTATTGTTCTCGTGCTTTCAATTTCTCAGACTCAGAGAAAGCCCATAATATGCCATTCTATTAGTTGATAGCTTCCAATGGGACAACATATTCACTTGTTCATTCATTTGCTCATTCATTCATTCATTTATTAGCAGATATGTATCCAGTGTCAGCTAGGTGCCAGGCACTCTTAGGTGCTGAGGTTACAGCAGTGACAAAACAAAATACAGTCCTCATGGAGCTTCTGTTCTGGGAGGGTGACAGACCAAAAGCATATAAAGAAGGATACAAGGACAGAATGTGACAGGGACACTATTTTATAGGGGTGATCAGAGACAACTTCTGCAAGGAGGTTATATGTAAACAAAGAACTAAATGAAGTGAGGGAGCCAGCTATAGGACTAGGGAGGGGACTGTTCCCGCCCTGAAATGGGACCCGCTTGACCTGTTCAAGAACACACAAGGAGGCCAGTGTGGTCAGAATGGGATGAAGGAATGTGGGAATTCCAAGAGAGGAGGTCGGAGACATAGCCTGAGGCCTGCTGACATAGACTCTAGCTCAGGAGGTTATCTGCAAGTAGGGATGAGCTGGAGCCCAGGCACCCTCCGAGCACTGGGTACCAGCCACTCTGGTCAGGCTAGGCCAGAGTTCAGAAGACTATGGCCAAAGACATATGTGACTTCTGGGTGATGTGAAGTGTAGGCTGGCTTCTGGTTGCAGCCAGAATCTACATGAACAGTAGCCAGTTCATACAGAGAACCAGAGGTTGGAAATCAGTCTCATGTAGAGAAGCAGGTTCAAAAGCTGAGGTAGAATCCAGGCATGTGGCTAGGGAAGCCAGTAGCAGGTGGGTGGACCCATGGCCTAGAAGCAGTCTGAAACCAGGGCCCCAAAGCAGCCACTGCAGCAGGCCTGTCCCAGGGAAATAAAGGGCCTCTCCTCTAGCAGGGCTGTGCTTGGGGTCTAGGGACCCTACCCACTCTGGTTGCTATTGCAGAGCCACAGAACGAGAGGAGAAGCCTCTCATCAGAATCTCAAGGCACAGGCTGGGCATGGTGGCTCACACCTGTAATCCCAGCACTCAGTCTGTAATCCCAGACTGAGGCAGGTGGATCACTTGAGATCAGGAGTTCGAGACCAGCCAGGGCAACATGGTGAAAACCTGTCTTTACTACAAATACAGAAATCAGCCAGGTGTGGTGGCAGGTGCCTGTAATCCCAGCTACGTGAGAGGCTGAGGCACAAGAATCCCTTGAACCCAGGAGGCAGAGGTTGCAGTGAGCTGAGACTGTGCCACTGCACTCCAGCCTGGGTGACAGGGCAAGGCTCTGGTTCCAAAAAAAAGAATCTCACGGCACAATGGCCCAACCCAATAAAAGAAATTGGGGGCGCTAAAGGAGGGGTGGTCTCTACTCAGGATCACCTGCTGAGGTTCTGTTCCTGGAATTCTAGCCCAAGCCCTTTGCCTTGGGCGTGGTGTCTTCAGCCTTCCAGTCTCTGTGGGCTTTTCCAGTTAGGCTTATTTGCAGTGTCTCCATTCTGCTATTCTAGAGGGGCTTAGCAGATCCAGAATGCATGGGTTCCAGTTCCTTCTGGGGGCCCAGGGGCACACAGAAGCCCCAGTTAGGCTCCTGAGGCCTGGCACAGACCACCCACCATGCCAACTTATCCTGGTGACCTACTGCCATGAAGGCTGAGAGGGGTTTTGGGAATGAGGTGGATGAGCATTCTAGACTTCGTGTAATACCCCTTGCTCCTGCTACAGAAATTGTATAGTGAATGGTGCTTTATAGTTTGCAGAACCTTTCAGAACAAAACTGAGGTATATCCCATACCATAAAATTTATCCTTTTGATATGGTTTGGCTCTGTGTCTCCATCCAAATCTCATCTTGTAGCTCCCATAATTCCCATGTGTGGTGGGAAGGACCTAGCGGGAGATGAATGAATCACTGAATCATGGGGATGGGTCTTTCCCGTGCTGTCCTTGTGATAGTGAATGAGTCTCATGAGATCTGATGATTTTAAAAATGGGAGTTTCTCTGCACAAGCTCTGTCTTTGCCTGCTGCCATCCATGTAAGATGTGACTTGCTCCTCCTTGCCTTCTGCCATGATTGTAAGGCCTCCCCAGCCACGTGGAACTATAAGTTGATTAAACCTCTTTCCTTTGTAAATTGCCCAGCCTCAGGTGTGTCTTATCAGCGTAAAATTGGACTAATATACCTTTTAAGGTATGCAATTCAGTAGTTTTAGGTATAGTTACAGGGTTGTACAACCATCTGTACTATCTAATTTCAGCATATTCTTCCCACTCACAAAAGAATCCTATACCCTTTTGTAGCCACTTTCCTTTTCCCCTTCTCCCCAGACCCTGGCAACCACTAACCTACTTTGTCTATATGGATTTGCATCCTGGACATTTCATACAAATAAAATCATATGATGTGTGGCCTTTTGTGTCTTGTTTGCAGCATGAATCAGTACTTCACTCCTTTTAATGGCTGAATAATATTCCATTGTATGGATATGACACATTTTGTTTGCCAGTTGATTCACTGATGGACGTTTAGGTGGCTTATAATTCTTGGTTATTATGAATAATTCTTCTATGAACATTTTTGTACAAGTTTTTGTGTGGACATATGTTTTCAGTTCTCTTGGTTGCAGTTGCCAGGTCATAGGCTAACTCTGTGTTTAACTTTTTGAGAAACCGTTGAACTGTTTTCCATAATGGCTATACCATTTTACATTTCCATCAGCAATGCATGAGAGTTCCAACTTCTTTACATCCTCACCAACATTTTTATTGTCTATTTTTTTATTTTATTTATTTATTTATTTTTATTTTATTATTATCATTTTTTTGCCAATCAGTTTGAGCTTATGAGGTTGCTCAGGTTAGCCCTGAACTGATGACCTCGCCGTCGCGAGTGCCATGACCTCCGGCGGGAGCCACTTTGGACCCCTATTTTTTTTATTATAGCTATACTGGTGGGTGTGAAGTGGTATCTCACTATGGTTTTTATTTTTATTTTTTTAATAATGAATTGTGTTGAGCATCTCTTTATTTGCTTATTGTCCATTTGTTTATTGCCTTTGAATAAATATTCAGATTATTTGCTCATTATTTAATTGGGTTATTTGTCTTCTATTGTTGCATTGTAAGAGTTCTTTATATATCCTGAATAATCTTACCAGATGTATGATTAGCAAATAGTCTTGCCTATTCTGTGACTTGTCTTTTTACTTTCTTGGTAATGTCCTTTGAAGTACAAAATTTCAAGTTTTGATCAAGTCTGATTTACCTATTTTTTCTTTTGTTGTGTATGTTTTGCAGTGTCTTATCTAAGAAACAATTGCCTACTCTAAGGTCATAAACTCTGACCATGTTTTCTTCTAAGAGTTTTGTAGTTTTAGTTCTTACATTTGTTCCTTTGATCCATTTTGAGGTAATTTTGTTTGTGGTGTGAGATAGGGGTCCAAAAACATTCTTTTGTATATGGCTATCCAGTTATCCCACTGTCATTTGTTGGAAAGACTATTCTTTCCCTCACTGAGTTGTTTTGACACCCTTGTCAAAATTCAGAGTAATTTTGATGCCAAAAAGTTAATTAATAATGAAGTTTGGAACCAACATCTTTAAAAATGTATATGAGTCATCTGAATTTTGATAAGGGTGTCAAGACAACTCAATGGGGTAAAAAATAAACTTTTTGGGATCATAATTACTCTATGACCTCACAGGACCAGCATGTAGAACAGACCCTGGCAAAGAGGAGATGCATAGCAATTGCTAACTTTAGCCAAATGGAATAAGCCTAGGAGATAGGCACATTCACTCTTTGAGGCTCTACTGTCTTCAGTGAGCCCCCTGGGTTAGAGAGAACTGATTTTCTCTCTGGCCCCTGCTCTGCCAGTGACCCTATTGAGCATAACTATTTCTACAAAACACATATCTGATTTATCTTGTGGTTTTGATTCTGTGTCTGCCTCCTGGGGACTCAGCAAGCAAGCAAGCCTTAGCTCCTCTTTAGACCTGAGGAATTTACCTGGAAGCTCTGATCCTTGGTAGGGATGAGGAGTGTTGCGGGCTGGTGTGTATTTCTCCCTGCCGGCTACTGGGGTGGCCTTTTATGTGCAACCCTGTATGTACACAGATGCTTTCCAGCATTCCCAGACCTTGCCTTGACAACACAAGGCAAAAACATTAAAGACATATGCTTGGGAAGTAAAACGTGCTGGTATTCCCACTCCCCAGAACAAGTGTTTTCATTCTGGTGTGTCCTTACCAGCCCTTTGCCACATATACTTTTTCTTCCATTTGCCAGTACAGCACAGATATGATTTTGTGGCTTCATTTTTTTTACATTGTTGCATAAATATTTTCCATATCTCTACATGGTCTTCATATTACACATTTGTAGAACTTCATTGTGTTGATATGCCAATCCCTTCCTGTTGAACAGTTAGACTGCCCGTCCCCAGCTTTAAAAAAAAAAAAAAGAGTTTAAAAAAACAAAAACAAAAACAAATCACATCCCACTCGTCACAACCATGGTTCCTATCGGATACACCCTGCAAGCCCTGGTGGTTACAGGCTAGCCGGATCCCAAGTGACTGCAGACTGGCTAAACTGATTCAGAGATAAATATGTGTAAAAGTGATCTGAGACCTCCGTGTCTCCATGAAATACGAGATTAAGCAGTTTGCATGTGCCCCCTAAACTCTTCCAATTCCTAGTAATGTAATCAGGGTCATTGGCAGTTAAGTTCGTGAATCAGGAGACTCTGCGCTGCATGGAAAAGGAGGAAACTTTTGCCCAGTAGCAAACTAGAGTCAGAAGAGGAGAGGCGGGAGAGCCAGCAAGAAACATTCTAACCCGGAGGGAAACGTTATCAACAATTTTGCCTGGTATCTCAGAATGGTCACCTGGTGCTTTGGAGAAAACCTTAAATGATACAGAAGTTTCCATCTAGCTGCATCCTGATTATCAACGGACCCTCTGGGCAGAGCAGGGGCCCAGGTCCCGGAGAAATCCAGCCAGGAGAAAGATGGCGCCTCCTTGCTTCCAGGGAGTTCTTCTGGAGGCCAAGGGAGCAAGGGCACACACGGAAAGATGCGGCAGGCCAGAGAGTGAAGCGTACTTGTCTCTCTGTGACTTCTTTATCTGCGGGCCCCCACGTCCCGCTAAGCTCTGCGGGGTCTGGGGGGAAGCTGGGGTAGCCCCAGAGCCACCATTGTGCCCGTGCAATTAAACAAGAATGCTCCGACTTGACAGTTCCACTGTGAAAGTTTTCAAATAGTGTTTGGAATGTTTACATAATTGTTGAAAAGAGGCTTTTTCAATGTACCTGTTTACACTCTTTCCTTTTGGAAATTCTTTCAGCAATCAGGCCGTGGAGGGCTCTCAGGCTGCACTTGCCGCCCTTGATTGCGGAGGGAGGAATGAAAGGCCCGTCAGTGAATCGCTGGGAAAACATTCCCTAACAAACGCCCTCTAATGAGGGGGCGCCGCTTTCGCTGCCGCAGCGGCGGTGGAGCGGGGCGCGGGGAGCGGAGGGGCCGGGGGGCGGCCAAGCCGGGTTTTGTGGCGGCGCTCCCGGGGTGGGGGGAGCGCGGACCCCGGGTCTTTGTGTGCAAATTTCCCACCGGGGCCAAGCAACTTTCCACAATTTAATTAAGTGGCTTTGGAGTCCGGCGTTGGCCTAACAAGCTCCTGTTCATGAATGAAAGATTTGTCCCCAGCAGCGTGGGCCGGCTGGAGACAAAGTGGGCCGCAGTTCCTCCGGCTCCGGCCGGTTTCGCGGCTCCACGGCCAGCCCCAGCCGCCCGGGAACGGGAGAAGGCGGCTGCGGGGGCTGGCAGCGGTCCTTCTGCGACGCGTCTCACCTAGCTCGCAGCAAATATGCCATCCATATGCCCAGGATCACAACCGAATCAGCTCCATCAGGCCTGGCAAAGAGGCATTTAAATTGCTAATATTGCACTGAGGAGCGACGGCAGAACCGCCTGGGCTCAGCTCTGTAGGATCCACAGAGACAAACCTGGGAGTTGGGGTGGGGGTGGGTGAGTTGGGGAGGGGTTCGGAATGAGCCCAAGCGAGATTCACTAGAAGCCGGCTATTAGGAGGCGCGAGAAGTGGGGATCCTTGGTAGAGAGATGCCAGGAGAAACCGTGGCAGAAATGCGCCCAGGATGGAGCGCTGGGGGCTGGTGGGCACTCAGGGCCCTTCCCCATTCATTATTTCTGAAGAAAGGCCAGCTGGAGTTTCCACAAAGGCTGCTCTGCTCCAGAGAGGCATCCCCCCGACCCCACTCACCAACACTCTTACCTTTGAACAAGACAGGTTTTCTAGAAAGACAAAAAATATTGGCGGGTTGGAAGAAGGGAGGGGCCCGCTGCCGCTGTGAAATGTTCCGCGGTTGCAGTGGTTGAGGGTCCCTGCCCTTGGCGGTGGTCTGTCAAACAGGTTTGGGATCAGGGGGTCTTTTGCAGCCACTTTCCAGTGGAGGGTTCAATGAGTGTTTTTCTCTGACTGTATTTTTAGAAAAAATTATGATGACAGTTGTTAGGTCTCAGGCAGGCAGGCAGCACATTCCATTACAAAGTTAGCATGAAATCAATATGTAAATAACCCTTTCTAACTGGCAGCTATTTTTGAAGGCAGAACGCACCGGATATTGCAGGTTTGTTCCAGTTCACTTTAAATACCTCTCTGTCCTCAGTCTGTGAATGTGCTCACATTTAAAAGAGCCTTTTCCCCTTTTCACTTGATCTTTGCGTCGTCCCTGATAGCGGTAGTGCCACCATGAGGTTTGTCCTCAAACCTCCTCCTCCATCATTTAAAAATCAGATTGACAAGACCTGCTCCAGGCTGGGAGTGTTAGTTCCCCTTTGCCATGGTCATTTTTCAAAAGCATGGGCTGCTCCAGGAAAGGTAGACTCGGCAGAAGCCACAGCCATCCGCGGAAGGAATTAAAGGAGAGAGAAAGCCCGAGAGGCTGAGATCAGGATTGAATCAGAGATTCAGAGAGTCACTGCCAAAATGCATAGAAGCCATTGCCAGGACATAAAAGGTCAGAGGAGGCCGAGACGGGTGGATCACGAGGTCAAGCGATCGAGACCATCCTGGTCAACATGGTGAAACCCCGTCTCTACTAAAAATACAAAAAATTAGCTGGGCATGGTGGCGCGTGCCTGTAATCCCAGCTATTCAGGAGGCTGAGGCAGGAGAATTGCCTGAACCCAGGAGACGGAGGTTGCGGTGAGCCGAGATCTCGCCATTGCACTCCAGCCTGGGTAACAAGAGTGAAACTCTGTCTCAAAAAAAAAAAAAAAAAAAAAAAAAGGTCAGAGGATCCCAGCTGTGAGAAGAACCAGGTTAGAACCATGACTGCAGCTGAACAGGAAGACACAGGTCTCAAGGTACTCCTGAGTGAGCAAGGGCCTAAGACCGAAGGTCTTTGCATAGTTTCTTCTCAGTGGTGACGTTTTCATTGTTGTTTAATTTTATAACTAGCTGTGTTATGGGTATCTACATTAAAACTGAAATACTTCTAGAATGTTGTGTGTCAGGCACGGACGGTGCCACAGTGTGCCTGGTGTGATAGATGGGGTGTGTGTGTTTATTTTCTGAATTCAAAGGAGAGATGAAGTTGAAGCAGGGGTTTAATAGTAATGATTCCTACAGTGACTACTATGAGTTTTTATGTACTCGCAGTTCTAGAGTCTTTTTAAAATAATTGAGTTAAATCTGCTTTGCTGTAACATATCCTATGGATGTAGACCCAGAACAAGGCTTCCTCTGCCATAGAATGGTCTTCAAGGTGGTGTCTCACTCAGAGATTTCACTACTCCAAGCTAAATAGTTCTTGTTCTTCCAAGATGGGAGTCCCCTCCCACAAGGAGACCATCGGGTTCACGTGTTGCCTCCATGTTCTTGCCATTTAGTGCATCTTTGGAATGAACCAGTATCAGATACTCCTCTTGAGGCTTTTAAGTGTGATCTAACTACAAATGTTAGACTGTCTCTCTGCAGGAGAAGATGCATTTGGGGTGAGGCTTTAACTTTCTCAGTGCACAGAGCTCTTTTATTGCATGAAAGTGGTCAGATGAGGTAGAAATTTGACCCGATCTCTCTGGGCCCAGAAGGCAGAGCTATGATCACTGAGGAAGGGGAAATACTACAGGGAAGTCATTTCAGCTTAAAGGTGGCATGAAGAAGAGTTTTCTAAAGCAGAAGAAATGACATGCTTTGAGAGGTAGCGAGTGTCCTTCAACCTGGAGGCAATCATCGGCTGGACAGAGGGTTTCACCAAAGGTACCTTCCAACTCTGGATCTGGTCATCCATTCGCTTATACATTTATTGATGGATGCTAGATGCAAGCTGCCATTCCAGGCTCTGCCCTCGCAGATTTCACAATAGAAATGAATAGAGAAGGAACTCATATTTTTTTAGATGAGGATAAAATACGCATAACAAAATTTATCATCTTAACCATTTTAAATACACATTCCAGTGGTATTATGCTCACATTGTTGTGCAAACATGTGAGCAAACATCACCACCACCCATAGAACACCTTTCATTTTGCAAAACTGAAACTCTGTATCCATTAAACACCTTCCCATTTCTCCCTAGCCTCAGATCCTAGCAACTTTCTATTTTCTGTCTATAAATTTGACAACTCTAGGTGCCTCATATAAGTGGAATATGAGGAATTATACAGTATTTGTCCTTTTATGACTGCCTTATTCCACTTGGCCAGCGCCCTCAAGGTTCATCCACGTTGTAGGGTGTGTCAGAATCTCCTTCCTTTTTAAGACTAAATCATGTTCCATTGTATGTATATATACCACATGTTGCTTATCCATTCATCTGTCAATGGACACTTGGGTCGCTTCTACTTTTTGGCTATTGAGAATCATGCTGCTGTGAATATGGATGTACAGACATATGTGCAAGACCCTGCTTTTAGTTCTTTGGTGTATATACCCCGAAGTGGAATTGCTGATCACATGATAATTACTCTTTAATTTTCTGAGGAACCACTGTATCGTGTTCTATAGCAGCTTCATCATTTTACATTTCTATCAACGGTGCACACGCTCTCCACATCCTCACCAGCACTTGTTATTTTCTGGAATTTTTTGATAGTCGCTGTTCTAATGTGTGCGAGCTGGTATTTTAGTGTGGTCTTGATGTGCACCTCTCTAATGATTAGTGATGCTGAGCGTCCTTTCATGCACTTATTGGCCATTTGTGTATCTTCTTTAGAGAAATGTTCAGCCAAGTCCTTTGCCCATTTTCTAGTTAGGTTGGGTTTTTTGTTGTGGTTCAGTTATAAGAGTTTTTAAAATATATTCTGGATATTAACTCCTTATCACAGATATAATTTGCAGATATTTTTTCCACATTTTGATAGCCTACTTAGCATTGCATGGGGGACATGAATTTTCCACAAGGAAAATCTGACTAGGCCAATGAGTGCTGTTTAGCGTATAGGTTCAGAGTCTTCTACAACTAAGGAAAAGGGGAGATTGATCCCATAGCCCTTTTGGCTCT
Organism: Callithrix jacchus; assembly: GCF_049354715.1. Taxonomy (NCBI): domain Eukaryota; kingdom Metazoa; phylum Chordata; class Mammalia; order Primates; family Cebidae; genus Callithrix; species Callithrix jacchus. Next base: position 75,036,603 of record NC_133508.1, on the reverse strand, counting down.
ATGAGTGTCTCATAGTTTGTGTCTCTAAGAGCAATCATTAAAAACACTAAGTGTATCAGGACTGGTTTAAATATCCAAAGCTATTTTATCTGTATTAGAAGAACAGAAATGACTGTTCAAAAATAAGCCAATCGTTAAGCTCATTAGGGTCATCAACTCAATGGAATATTATATAGCCATTAAAAATAATAATTTTAATGAAAACATAAACTGTGGAAAAATATCTATAGCATAATAGCAAATGAAAAAAGAAACACAAGCAAAATGGCATGTATACAATGACTACAATAATAAACTGGAAAGGTAAATATATAAATGGAGAATCATTGTTAGGAAGAGAGATGATGGACATGTAAGCTTTTTATCATAATTTTTTTTTTTTTTGAGATGGAGTTTCGCTGTTGTTACCCAGACTGGAGTGCAATGGCAGGATCTCGGCTCACCACAACCTCTGCCTCCTGGGTTCAGGCAATTCTCCTGCCTCAGCCTCCTGAGTAGCTGGGATTATGGGCATGCACCCAGCTAATTTTTGTATTTTTAGTAGAGACGGGGTTTCACCATGTTGACCAGGATGGTCTCGATCTCTTGACCTCGTGGTCCACCCGCCTCGGCCTCCCAAAGTGTTGGGATTATAGGCGTGAGCTACTGCGCCCGGCCTTTTTCATAAATTATGATGTTATTTTATCTTTGTATTATAAAATGTTGAGCTTTTTAAAATTAAGTATTTTCTTGGAGACAAAAGAGTGAATTCCAGCACCATATTTCTAAGCTTAACCAGTAGCATTTTGGAAGCTCTAATGGGAACAATCACCATTAATTATGTAACCAAACCAGTAAGTTGGGAAAAGTTGTCCTAACTAGAGTATTGGTAGGAATCAAATATGTGACTATTTCTTTTGGGGGTTGGAAAGCCTAAATAGTTTTATGACAGGACACAGTGGTACTTAATCCTGTGAGTTTTGGTTACAGTGGTTTTCTTTATATTTAAAATTATTCCTAATATGTAGTTATTTTCAATATTTTAAATTTCTAATTGTAAAATATACATAGCATAAAATTTATGTATGTATATATAAGTGCATTTCTAAGTGCAAAATTCAGTAGTGTTCAGTGTATTCACATTGGTGGGCAGTGGATCTCCAGAACTTTTCCATCCTGTAAGAATGAAACTCTTAACTCCTTATTTCCCTTTTTCCCCAGACCTTGGCAACCACCATTTTACTTTCTGTTGCCATGAATTTGACTACTTTAGCTGCCTCATATAAATGGAATTATATAGTATTTGCCTCTTTGCAACTGCCTTATTTCACTTCACTTAATATCATCAGGGTTCATGAATGATGTAGCACATGTCAGAATTTCTTCCCCTTTTAAGGCTACATAATGTTCCCTTGTATGTATAGACCACACTCTTTTCATCCATTCATCTATGGATGGATAACTGGGCTGCGTCCACCTCTTGACTACTGTAAGTAATGCTGCTGTGAGTGTCTAACTATCTTTTTGATGTATTTATGTTTTGATAACCCCCTTGATTTGGATCTTCTCTGGGAAATCACATTCCTCTATTGCCCACTTCTCACTCCTCTATGTCTGAAAGTCTGCAAGCTCTCAGAATTATCTTGAGTTAATCCCTGGATTCCAAGGGGTAGGAGGCTTATTCCAGCTGGTGAGAGCTGATCTTCTACTGCAATGATGAAAAATCTCGTCTTTGGTGATTGACTCTTTATAGTGACTGTGGCTCAGGAAGTCATTCTCAGTGATATCGTCAATGTCTACAGAAGATGCTAGGACCAGGCATGGTGACTCACAACTGTAATCCCAGCACTTTGGAGGCTGGGCAGGTGGATTACTTGAGCTCAGGAAATCAAGACTAGCCTGGCCAACATGGTGAAAACCTGTCTCTAATACAATATAAAAATTAGGGCCTGGCACAAAAGCTCATGCCTGCAATTCCAGCTCTTTGGGAGGCTGAGACAGTGGATCACCTGAGGTCAGGAGTTCAAGACCAGCCTGGCCAACATGGCAAAACCCCATCTCTACTAAAAATATAAAACTTAGCTGGGCATGGTGGCACACACCTATAATCTCAGCTACTTGGGAGGCTGAGGCAGATGAATCACTTGAATCTGGGAGGCAGAGGTTGCAGTGAGCCAAGATTGTGCCACTGCACTCTAGCCTGGGTGACAAAGCTACTCCATCTCAAACAAAGAAAAAACAAATAAATGAATAAAAATAAATAAAGAAGGTACTGGAAGTTTTCAAGAATAAAATGATGGCCCCCAAACAGCTTTATGTTTCCCAAGTGCAGTTCAGGCTTGTGACTGATCTATCCTAGACTTGTCATATATTCAGAGATGATTTCATCACTTAATAACGAGGTTTCCAGTGATTTGGGATGTGTGATAATTCAGCTGGTACAAGACTGATGTTTCCTTTTTTACACTGTTTATGAATTAAGAGACCAGTAAACAAAATAGTCTTGTAAACAAAATTACATGGTGAAGGCGGAGAATGTTGCAACTGCTTAAGGGGACAAAACGTATTCAGGGATATTGGCAGTTTCATTTGCATATAATTGATGTACTAATTATAGATAGGTGTGTCTACTAATTAAAATAACATAGTTAGAATTTCTACTTAGAAATTTTGGTTAACAAAGCATATTCTTGAAATTAGTAAAATTATATTTCTTCTCTTTTGCAATTTAAATATGAAAGAATATCTACTTTTTGCTACAAGTTCCTAGAAGTATTACTGAATGAATTATTAGAAAGTAGAGCACATTTACCAATAAGAACAACATAAATCATTCATTCAACAAACACTTTACTGATCTCCTACCCCACTGCAAAGCACCAAATAGAACAGAACAATGGACATAACAAATAGGATCTCGGTTCTCCAGAGCTTGCCTTCTAGCAGGTGGGAGGCAGATAGTAATAGACAAGTAACAGGTAAGTAAGGTAATTTCAGATAGTGAGAAGTACTACAGAGACAGTAAAGCAGCATCATGTGACAGTGAGTGAGGAGCTTGCTTCTTCAGATTAGTAGGTCGAGGAGGGTCTATTTGAGAAGATGACATTTGACCTGACATGGGAAATACAAGAAGGAACCGGCTGGGTATGGTGGCTCCCACCTGAAATCCCAGCACTTTAAGAGGCCGAGGCGTGGGGAATCACCTGAGGTCAGGAGTTCAAGACCAGCCTGGCCAACATGGTGAAACCCTGTCTCTACTAAAAAAACAAAAATTAGCCAGGCGTGGTGGTGCCCGCCACCATAGGTGGCATCCATCCTAGTTACTTGGGAGGCTGAGGCATGAGAGCCTGGGAAGTGGAAGTTGAAGTGAACTGAGATTGCACCACTGCACTCCAGCCTAGAGGACAGAGAGAGAGCCTGTCTCAACAACAACAACAACAAGAAGGAACCAACGTTGTGAATAACTGGGGCAGAACATTAAGACAAATGCTCTAGGATCTCTTGTGGCATAAGGAACAGCAGATTCCACAACCACAAGGCTGATGTGGCTGAAGCATAGTAGGAAAAGGGAGAGAGAGGTGTGCTAAAAAGAAGTTGAAGACACAGGCAGGGGTAAGCCAAGAGGAGCACCGCGTGCTGCGTTCAGGAATATTTATTCTAAATACAATGAAAACATCTGCGTGGGTTTAAGCAGGGCAGTGACATGCTCCAATTTGGGTCTTAAAAAGCATTCTCTGAGCTTTGTAGAGAACCAGTGGTCAATGGGCAAGAGAGAAAGCAGATCTTGTACCTGATCAAGGACAGGTACATGAGTTAAACTCAGGAGCAGGTGGAGATGGAGTAATTCCAGTCTAGTTACTTCATGCGTCTTCTTTATTCTCTGTCTCCCTCTTCTCTCCCCCTTTCTGAGTACAACAAACTCCTATGGTAGAAGTTCTTAATCTAGAGGTTACATCAGAGTCATCTGGAGAGGTGTCTGCAAGAATGGTGCCTAGTCTGACTAGGGGAGATTCTTGCTTGGGAAGAAGTTCGATGGTATTTGTTTGTTTGTTTCATCTATTCTGGTGATGGTTTTGTGCACTGCAGAAGGTCCAAATGGCAAAAAGATGATGATGGGGTTGCATAGAAATTAGGGAGGAGGAAAAAGCACACTCTTTTGCTCTAGGGACTCTCTGTACAGACCAGACGCTGTATACAATTAATTGTGATACTAAATACGAAGAAATCCATGCTGGTGCCAGGATGCGGGAGGAAGAGCTACAGACAAAGGGCTCCCGTGTGTGTGGGGAGGGGCGGGGGGTTGGGCAGGGGAGATCCTCAACCCTGGGTAGGGGTAAAGACCTGATGACCCGGATTTTAGCCTCAGAGCTTTGTTAAAAACTGGTGGAATCACTTCTCCCCTCAACTGGCTGTGTCATTAGTGACTGGCTGCTTATGTCCCCCACCCAACCATAGTTACAGAGAATGAGTTGGCAAACCAGCAGGGCTGGGCCAGAGGCAGGAGGAGGGGGCCACACAGGAGGCAGGGAAAAAGCAAATTGAGATTTCACTCATTCAGATTCATTTTCCCCACTCCCCCACCAGGGCTGAATTCCTGCGCATGTGTACCTGCTAACTCATCTTTTCTCTGGTAGATTGATAGATGCAGTGCCCTGGATTCGTGGGCAAACTAAAAAACACAAACCAAGTTCTGATTTCTCAGGTTCCCATTTGCCATTTCCACCCCAGTAGCACCACCCCCAGAGTGGGGAATTTGGACGTGTATATAGGATTTGGCTGACCTGGCTTCTCAAGGAACTTTCATCGTGTGTTGAGGAACAGAAAATAGGATTTGGGGAGGGAAGGAAGGGGTATAGAAGTGAAGAGACTGTAGATGCTATATATCTACATTTTTTTCAGGTTTAAAAATGCACACTAGACTTACAAAGAGATCAACCAAGGGGCAAGTATTTGCCTTACAACAGGGCTCCCTAAGGGGTTTCTTTAAATTGCAAGGTTTCCCCAGTGCCTTCATTATTGAGGATCATTAAGTGGAAAAGATGCAGTCGATGTGAGGACTTCGGGAGCCACTGGGCAAGCTCTGTGCTCCATTTTCATTAGCTGTGTGGAATATGGGTCATCCCATTAAGTTCTGACTTTCTCTGAGCTGTTTCTGAGCTCCCTGCTACTACTGTTGGCCTCCTCATTTGGCCTCTGCATCTTGTGGAAGACACCAAAGCACTTGACATTTAAAATTTATCAGCAAAGTTAAAAAAAAAAACCTAACTCGAATTAAACAGGATTTTTAATCCTCTCAACTGTTACCATCAGTATAATCACTAACAGAATGAAATCAGAATCAGTGGAGGAAAATATTAATCATGGATTTGCATCTATTAACTATAATTCAGAAGAGAGCAGGTTGTATGCTCCTGGGTGATTTTGTAAAATTTCTGCGGCAGGCAGCTGCGGGTCACTGGGAGAGAATGGTTAGGCACTGGAATATCTGTTCCTTCCCACTGGTGTCCAGCCTTTGTGGTCTGCATGGCCTCAGAGGCCCGACTTGCTTCAGGCTGAGGAAGCAGAGGGCTGGTAAGAACTTCCTGAACAGAGCCCTGTGAGTTAATTTGGATGATACAGGAACTTCTGGGGCGTTTTGAGACTGTGAGTGTCTAGTTGTTTTAAAAAAGTTTATGTGTGTGCACAGTAGCTTCCCCTGGGCTGGGAGTTCACCTCTGAAAGTATGAAATTAATCCATTGCTGGGCACCAAGACAAATAGCAGATGGAGGCCAGGATCAGGGTTCGCGGCAGGTCTTTGGGGATATGGTCTTTGGCAGAATGAACTCTAGGGGTTAAGAGTGTGAACATTGTGTTGAAACAGACACAATTTTCTCTTTTTCTTTCCCTTCCTTCCTTCTTCCATTCTTCCCTTTCTTTCTTTTCCTTACTTCCTGCTTTCTTTCTTTCAGACAAGGTCATGTTCTGTCATCCAGGCTGGAGTCCAATAGTGTAGTCTTGGCTCACTGCAACCTCTGCATCCTGGGCTCAAATGATTCTCCTGCCTCAGCCTCCCAAGTAGCTAGGACTACAGGCATGTGCCACCATACATGGCTAATTTTTGTATTTTTTTAAAGACCAGGTTTTGCCATGTTACCCAGACTGATCTTGAACTCCTAGACTCAAATGATCTGCTCACCTCAGCCTCCCAAAGTGCTGGGATTACAGGTGTGAGCCACTGAGCCCAGCCCAGACCCACTTCTTATCAACGGAGAGACTTTGGAAACATTATTTAAACTTTTAAAGGTTCCGTTTCTTCATTACTAAAATAACAATAGTTGCTGTGAAAATTAAATGGCACAATTAATATAAAGCACTTAGCTCAATGCCCTGTTCACAGTGAGCATTTAATAAACATTTTTTGCAAATGGCCCCTATACAGTTTATCTTTGAACAACACGTTGCACTGGCCACCTCATCCATACCTGTGATTTTAACCTCTAATGGCCTGAAAGCTTTTTCTCTGAATCTCTCATCTTACTCCAGAACTAACTGCATTCTAAACAGGGCCCACGGGTGCCTCAACTTTCCAAATCCACAACAAACTACATTTCTCCAAATCTCCTTCTCTAGACCCTATCAAGTAAGGGGCACCATTCTTCCTTCAGCCACGCAAGCTGGGTAACTGGAGATCAATCTCATCTCCTTTTATCTTACATTCACCGTCAAAATTAGATTCGGTTCCATAGCCTGTTGATTCCACCTGCTAGGTAGCTCTCAAGTTCATTTTTTCCTCTTAGCAACTACTTACTAGCCTAGAATTGCAGCATCCCTAGTCTTGTCCCCCTAAAATTGCCCATCCTAGGGCCCACAGAGGGATCTCCTGAAATCATCTATCTGACAGTTTCTCTCCCACCTACAACCCTTCAACATTGCCCATGGCTTACAGAGTGAAATCTGATCTCATTGGCTTGGGCACAAGGCCTTTCATGGCATATCCCTGATCTCTCCAGCCTCATCTTCTGCTAGTTGACTCCCCCCACATCTGCCAGTCCTATAACCCTGGGTTCCCTTGGAAGAATAAAGCCGTGAGTCTAGCCCTGAGCGTTTTATAAAAGTTGAGTAAGAAGAGGGAGACTTTCCTGGCCAAATATTTTTTAAAATTTCAAAAGTGCAATAATATATTCATTTATTTATTAGCCATTTCAATGAATATCTGAGTACCTAATACCAGGCACTATTTTAACACCATAAATATAATGACAGTTATAAAATAACAATCTCATGGAGTTATACTACTGTTGCAGGAGCCCATAAACAGATAAATGAAACTGAATAGAAAACCCAGCTATGGGCTCAACTATATAAAAAATGAGGACATTATAAAAGTGACATTTAAAAGCAGTGAGGAAGCATGGATGATTCAGTATGTGCTATTAATATCACTGGCTTTATATCTGGGAAAAAATAAGTTGGATCCCAGACTCACACCATATAGCAATACATTTCTAAATGTATTAAAGGTCCAGATGTCAAAATTAGACTTCTGTCTTTGGCCTCCTAAATTATAGTCAGCTCCCAATTTCTTTCCTTGTTTTCTTTTCTCACCAGTGGTCACAAACTCAGATGCTGACTAGGACCAGGCAAGTCAATTTAAATAAACAAAATTATCCCACAGGGACTGGGTAACCTGGAAAGCATTTGCTCCAAGGTAAACATCTAATAATCGCAATCAAAATCATAATCATAACAGCAGCAACTAACATTTGTAGAATCAGTGTTTTGTGCTGCTATAACACAAATAGTGGGTAATTTACAAAAACAGAAATTTCTTTCTCACATTTCTGGAGGCTGGGAAGTCCAAGATCAAAGTGCTGGTGAGGACTGCTTCTAAGATGGCGCCTTGGTGTTAAATTCTCCATAGAGGAGGAATGTAATTTTGCATCCTTACTCTGTAGAAGATGGAAGGGCAAGAGAGAGAAACTCCCTTTGTTAAGTCCTTTTGTAAAGCCGATAAGGCTTTACATAAGATAACTTATCATATATCTTATTTATTTTACTGTGTATCTCCCATCACTAAAATGTAAGCTCCATGAAGGAAATGGTTTTTTTTTCACTATTACATTTTTAGAGCCTGGAACAGTGCCTGGCACAGAAGAATTCCATTGAAAAACGGAATGAATGAATGAATGATGCTTCTTTCTTATACAACAACAAAATTTCCTTAAGGTCTTGTGCTTCATCTTTAAAAGGAACCCAGATTTTGCACACTACTTTATAATGCATTCAACTTTATTTTAATATTAAAAGAGGTCCTATATTGTTTCCTTTACTTCCTGGATACATCTTGAAGTAAACTCGGTGTTTCAGGTCAACATTCCATTTTATCTTGTGGTCTCCTGCGGACCTGGTATACCATCACATCCCTCCCACCCCAGCTCTTTATCTTGCTCTTGCCTTGACTTTCCCAACAACAATTGAGAGACCAGCTGCTCAGTGAAGGTCTCAGGGTGTGAGTTGCCTGCAAGTTCATGAGCTGCAGACAGAATGAGAAACTGTGGAATGCCGGGAGCCGTGGGCATTCCAGGCTCTGCAGAGAGACATACTGAGCTGGGAGCAAGGGAAGGAATGAACCTCTTGATTTTTCACAAATCAAACCATATTTTTTCCTTTTCCTTTTTTATTCCTTTTTTCTACCTGCACTTAATTTTTTTTTATTCTTTCATTTTTCTCTTCTTTGTGAAGAAATTCTTTTACTCATTAATTTGTTTCATAACAGTGCATGCAGTGTCCATAAGAGGCTGGGCTGTATGCTGGGCTTTGGAAATAAAGCAGTGGACATAACAGACATTATCCTTCCCCTCAAGGAGCTCCCAGCCTTGTTAGGTACTCACAAGAATACTGACCATGCACTCTGGGGTGATGACTGCTGAGTTAGGGAACTGCAGGGTACAACAAGGGCACCTACAAGAGCACCTGACTCAGACTGGGTGCAATGGCTCATGCCTGTAATCCCAGCACTTTGGGAGGCTGAGGCAGGCAGATCACTTGAGGTCAGGAGTTCCAGACCAGCCTGGCCAACATGGTGAAACCCCATCTCTACTAAAAATACAAAATTAGCCAGGTGTGGTGGCATGTGCCTGTAATCCCAGCTAATTGGGAGGCTGAGGCAGGAGAATCGCTTGAATGGAGGTTGCAATGAACTGAGATAATGCTGCTGCACTCTAGCCTGGGCAACAGAGCAAGACTCCATTTCAGAAAAAAAAAAAGCAAAGCAAAACACCTAAGACCCCAGATTTTGGAGTTCAAGGAAGACTCCCCAGAAGAATTGATGCTTAGGCTGATACCCAAAGAGTGAGTGCCAGCTGCTCAGGTAGTAGGAAGGAGATCGTGTCTTTGCCTGAATTCTATCAGAAGCATAGTCAAACAAAAGTGGGTAGGAGAGGGCAGCCAAGGCTGTGTGTGTGTGTGTGTGTGTGTGTGTGTGTGTGCGTGTGTGCACGCGTGTGCCCTTAAAACCATTCTGCACAGGTTGGATTTGGGAACTGGAAACTTTTTTTCCACTGAGGAAAAGCACACTTGGGTTCCCTCTGGTATTGGAAAGACTAGCACATAGAAGATGGATTTGGCTTTATTCTTAGTGGTTCCAAAAGGCAGGGGGATAGCACTGGGTATTTGATGCAGGTGAGGCTCTCAGGCAAAACTGTCCAAAACACAATGGCCGACAAAGGAGGTTGTGACTGGCTTGTCACTTATCCAAGAAGGAGCCAGAAGATGTGTGACAGTGGTTCTTGCTGGACAACTGGGTTATAAAATCTTTGGTGGCTCCTCCTGCCAGAGGTTCTTGGACCCTGGGCCACTGTCCTTCAGGAGGGGCCTACATGAGGACAGCTTGGGATGCATTTGGAGTCTGTCTGCCTTACTGTTGGCTAACAGAGAAGCATCAGCCCTGAGCCATGTCCATGGGGAGCCCATCCACTGGTCTGGGAGAGAAGCACATGTAAGGTTGTGGAAACTCACACGTGAATTTGTAGAAGAAATTATAGGAGCAAAAGAATTTAGTTAATGAGTGGCCCAGAGCAGTAAAGAATACAGTGGAGTGGAGAGAACAGCTGTCTGGAGTCAGTGAACTTGGGTTCAAATGCCAGTTGTGCTGTAGACTCATGATGTGACTTCCAACTTTCCCTCTCTGAGCCTTCATTTGCCCCTGTAGGAAAGTAAAGGCGCCATTTGAATGCTAGCATTATAGGTTCCATAACCAGCATTCTGCAATGACTATTTCAATAGCTCATAGCTGGGAAAAAAATATGATTCATTTACTCATTGACTCATTCATTCATTCATGCAATAGGTACCTGCTGAGCCCTCCCCTGGGCTTGGCCACTGCAGGAATTAGAGGCAAGCACAAAGATGACTGAGACAGTCTCTAAGGCTGTTGTTCATTGCACCCTGGTTTGCAATGCTAAAACAAAAAAATCAACACAGAAACAATAAAAAAAAATCTATCAGCAGGGAAATGGCTAAAGAAATGTGCCTTTATTCCTATGATAGAATATTATTCTTTTTCTTTTTGAGAGAGAGTCTCACTTCATCACCAGGCGCTAGGCTGGAGTGCAGTGGCGTGACCTCGGCTCATTGCAACCTCTGCCTCCCAGGTTCAAGCAATTCTCCTTTCTCAGCCTCCTGAGTAGCTGGGACTACAGGCACATGCCACCACGCCCAGCTAATTTTTTTGTATTTTTAGTAGAGACAGAATTTCACCGTGTTAGCCAGGATGGTCTCGATCTCCTGACCTTGTGATCTACCCGCCTCTGCCTCCCAAAGTGCCGGGATTACAGGCATGAGCCACTGTGCCCAGCCAACAATGTAAGTTTTATGATACCATTTGTAGAGAATCTTGTTGCCTGCTCAGCATCCACTCCCCATTCTCCTACTATAATTGTGTGCAGGTGTCCACAGCAACTTGTGCAGCCTGTGTGCCTTTAGAGAGGCTGACTCTACCCTCCCCTTACAAAAAGCACATGTCCCAAGCCAACGCTTATCAATAGAATCTCAACCCATGGCCATCATATCTGGTTCAGAGATGCATAAACCGTTCTAGGCCATAAGAAGTGAGAAGTTTCTTGAGGCTTCTGGAGTAGCAGCTTCCTCACTTTTCACAGAGCGTTTCCTGAATGAACCCCTCTCTCCCAGCAAGGCCTGCAGTCCTGGAGCCGTTGGTAGTCTTATAACCATGAGGAGGAGCTAGCCCCAGGATAAAGCTGACACCATGGAAAGAAAGATGGGCCAGGTATCAAAAGAAAGTGGGTCCTTGAAAACATTTTTGAGCTGATAAATCAGGTCAACCCTGAAATCTTCCTTGCCATTAAACTTTCAGGTATGGAAGCTAATTAATCCTCTTCAAAGTTTAAGCCAGGTAGAGGCTGGCTTTCAGTACTTGCAACTCAAAGGATACTAACTGATGCATTATTTAGATAAATTAAGGAACACATACAAAAAATACTATAGTTTATTTTGTGGCTATGTACATTTTTAAGTAAAAGTGCAAAACTTGAACCAAAAGCACATGTATACTAAACTCATGATATGCTTGCCACTCTTGGGGATTGGGAGGGGTGCATTGCAAAATAGGTTCAGGGATGAAAGATTAAGTAATGGCTCACATTTATTGAATATTTACAGGCAGGTGCTCTTCTAGGAGTTTTATGTGCATTAATCCATTGAATCTTAGTGACAACATTCCACAGTTTTTACAGAAGTGGAAACTGAGGTACAGAAGGGTTGAGTAATTTGTCCATGGTCAACTTTCTAATAAATGGCAGAATGGGGATTTGAACCCAAACAGTCTGGGTCCAGAGCGATTTATTAGTTTTATATTATCTTAATAGTACTGCTAGGGTAACATCAACTTTATCTACAATGTTTTCTGGTTTCTGTTTTTTTAAATGAAGCAAGTGTGGTACAAATTTAACGATAATTTGTTCTGGTGGCAGGGACATGTGATGGTTTTATTATTCTCTGTTCTTTTGTGGGTTTTCTGTTTGTTTGTTTGAGACAGATACTCATTGCATTGCCCAGACTAGAGTGCAGTGGCATAAACATCACTGTAACCTCCAACTGCTGACCTCAAGAGATCCTGTTGCTCAGCATCCCAGAGCTGGGATTACACACATGATCCAGAATGTCTGACCAACATTTTGTGTGATATTTTACACTTCCTTTTTTTTTTTTTTTTTTTGGAGATGGAGTTTCACTCTTGCTGCCCAGGCTAGAGTACCATGGTGTGATCTCGGCTCATCGCAACCTCCGTCTTCCAAGTTCAAGCGATTCTCCTGCCTCAGCCTCCCGAGTTGCTGGGATTATAGGCATATACCATCACACCCAGATAATTTTGTATTTTTAGTAGAGATTGGGTTTCTCCATGTTGGTCAGGCTGATCTTGAACTCCTGACCTCAGGTGATCTGCCTCGGCCTCCCAAAGTGCTGGGATTACAGGTGTGAGCCACCGTGCCTAGTGATTTTTTACATTTTTTAAAGGAAATATGAAGCTGGAGGCAGCTCCTATTCTTGAGGAGTTCTCAGTCTACTGAACACAACCGCTGTAGCCCAGACTGAGAAGCACCGGAAGAGATGCTGCTGGGGACTTAAGTGAAGGGAGAGGGCCACATCTCACTTGGGTGAATATGGAAGGCTTTGTAGCCACCCTGGCATTGGAGGCTGAACACCTCCAGATTTAAGCTGTTTGGACATGCCATGTTGAGGGCAAGCAAACAACCAGACAGCATGGAGTGGGGAGGGAGGTGGGAGTGTGTGGGGCCAGAGAAGCCCAATTCAGCTGAAGCTGAGGATACATGATGTGGGGAATGAGAGAACATTGCTAGAAATCAGCAGAAGCCAGACAGTGGCCGGGCTTATGCTCCCCACCCCAAACGATGATGGCCTTTTCTTTGGCGGGGCTGGTTGATGCCTCTAGTGCTTGCTTCCTCTCTATCCTTGCTGATCTTAAGGGGTGCCCATCTGGCTGTTTTGCTGCATCTCCAGATGTTCTCTGGGCTCCCGTCGTGAATTATCTGCTGACCCAGCAGTAGCCCCTTCCTAAGCACCTCAGGGTGCTTTCAGTGTAAAACACGCAGTCACATTTGCACTGGCAAGACTTCATCTGCCTGGGAAGCCATATTTGGACTGATCAGCATGGAGTCTATTCTGGGCGCCGAGCCGGCTCAGGGTCACCTGCACAGAAACGGGTGCGATGTCCCGGGGCCTTCCACAATGGCTCCTGACGGCCGCGGGAGGGACACAGATGCAGGCTAGCATGTAATTAGTGCCAGGAACGCAGCTCTCTGATCACTTTCCCTCAAGAACGTGCCTCTCTGGCTGAGAGGCAGATAATGGACAATCACAGAAGATCCTTGATTATGGCTTGATTGAGCTTATGGGAGCTCCAGACGGCTAATGCAATTGTGGCTTCCAAACCGTTCAGTGCAGGGCATTTCCATATGGACAGGGAATTAAATAAAGCTGTCCTGAACACTTTGCTGGGCTTGTGCCTCCAGTGTCTGGCCAGATACAATCTTCCGCTTCAAGTGACCTCGACAGAGACTATAGGGAGTGGTCACGACCCAGGATGAGAAGGCCAGCTTCCTCCTTAATTACTGTCACATTTCCCCTTTAGGGCTCTTGACCTGCCTGGCATTAGCTTTTTGATCCCTTTCCTGGAGCCAGAGATCCACTCTCTGCCCCCAAGCCCCAGTCGGCCCCACAGCTTGAGCCTTGGGCTTTTCCAGAAGCCTTGACTTTCAGTAAACAAAGGACTGTGCTAAACACAATTTCCAGTGAGATGATTCACTGATCTGATGGAGACTATTGAGGGAAAAGCAGGGGATGGGACGTAAGTCTCAGGTCAGGGTTTCTGGGGGTTGTCTCTAGACTGCTAGGCCAGTCTTCCCCTTTCTGGACCCCAGGCTATCCTCTCTGCCACATCAGGAAGATGGGGTACATGGTACATGATTTCTAAGGTCTAGGGATTACACCGATTAACCTCATCTGTGAAAGCCACGATTCAAGTGAAATAGGATGTTAACCTGACTTTCCTCCTATCTTGAAATAGCAGGAATACTGGATGGAATTAGATGGAAACAGTTGCTACCAGATGACCTCTCTGGGGCTTCCAGAAAGGGAGCCAAACTGACCCCAGCCTTTTCCCTGTGGTCCATCTTAGTCCATATAGACAGAAGAACTAGAGAGCTTATTGAAGGAGGAAATGTAGAGGTGTAGCGAGCTGTTGGCTTGATGAGGAGAGCTGTGCCTTTTCCTTTCCTGTCCCGTGGTGAAAATAATGGGAGCAGGTATCCCCGCTCCCCAAGCCAAGTAACAGGCTTCCAAGAGGGCCACTCAGAGCATGAAATGCCTGCACAAGTGTGGACGGGCATCTCACTTTTCAGCCGGACAACTGCTGAGCTGCAGAAGCCTCCAAGCCTACCCGGTGATGCCTGGGAGTGAAGAACAGTGGGAGAGTCCTTGGAGAGCTTGGCGTGCGTTCCTTGGCACATGAATATAGAAACAGGTGACTGGGGAATTCTGAAGGCAAGTGGTGTTTGGAGTCATTTGCAATTGTGAAGGCAAAGGTAGGACAGCAAATGATTAGCCTGCATGTCATTGTGGAACATGGCAAAGACACGAGAGTATCTCGGGAAGGACGTGGTTGCTATGGAGGACAGCTGGGCTTAGGTGGTCCTAGGTGGTGAGGACATTCCTGCCTTCCAGGAAAGAGGGCTCCAGTGCAGATCCTAGGTTAAGAGGAAAATCGTAAGCAGTCAGCCAGAGGGCATATTGCTCATGTCAGGAGACCATGGAGAGTGGAGGTCCAGTAGAAACTTCCCAGGGAGAGCCAGCATTTGAAGCCCTGTCACATTAAGAACATTAATGCTAACCGATTAGTTGGCCAAGAGAGGACTGTGGGACCAGTTAAAGATAAGACTCATATTCTTTCCTTATAATCTCTACTTCTCTTACCTCTATTCTAGCGTAGCCAAGAATAGCAGTGGGATGAGGATAAAAAAGGGAAAAACAAGGAAAAAGTAGGCCACACCCCTTCTCTGTCCAGTAGGCCACACCCCTTCTCCAGATCCAGTAGGCCACACGCCTTTCTCAGCCCCAGGGATAAGCCTGAGCCTGGCAAAGTGAAGTGGCTTTGAATCATAGGCAAGACTGCAGTTTCAATTTGGGCAATTTTTATTTGGATACTTTGGCCTTTTTAATACCTGGAAATAAGTCTTAACTACCAACAAAGAGTATTCTCCTGACTGCAAGTCAGAAGAAAACTCTGAGTTCAGAGTTTTCTTGTCAGGTAGGCCACCCCCGCTTCTCCTTGTCCAGTAGGCCACACCCCTTTCTCAGCCCCAGGGATAAGCCTGAGCCTGGCAAAGTGAAGTGGCTTTGAATCATAGGCAAGACTGCAGTTTCAATTTGGGCAATTTTTATTTGGATACTTTGGCCTTTTTAATACCTGGAAATAAGTCTTAACTACCAACAAAGAGTATTCTCCTGACTGCAAGTCAGAAGAAAACTCTGAGTTCTGCCCAAGATGGCATGGCAGGGCAGGGGAAGCACGCTTGAAGGCAGTGATTGGTTCCGATTTATAAGCCGTCAAGCTCAGACCATGCAATATGCAGTTTTCATAACAAATTCTCTGGTTCAATCTGCCACCATAGGTGGCTTTGGTTTAGCACTGGAAATGAAAAGGTGAAAAACACTGGAGTCACACTTTATGCTGAGCAAATATTGTCTTGAGGATACAAACCACGTTCTCTTGGCCCCAAGTCAACCTTCCCTGCTCCTCAGGGTTGGAAGCCTGTGTTCTGGCTCTCATGTCCATCCTGTGCCATCCCTCTCCCAGCACTTCCCCACTGGATTGCACCTGTGTGTCCGCTCTGTCCTCCTCTGGACCCCAGGCCTCCAAAAGCAGAGGCCACACCTGTAATGCTGGGTCTACAGTAGCCCTCTACAAGTGCAGTTGATAAATATATGTCTGCCCCTGATCTTGCCTTCCTCTCAGTCTAGAGTTGGGGACCTCCGTTTTCTCATCTATAAAATGGTGTATCTGGCTGGAGGATTTTAAGGGCCCTTCTAGGTCTGGAAACCTTGGGCTAACAGCATGGGGTTCTCTGCTCAGTCCCACCCTGGGAAACATTCTGACAACCAGCTGTTTGCTAGGTGTTTAGGGCTGGATTCCCTTGAGGGAAGGGGCTGAGATGGCAGCAAGGACAACTCACCTCTCTGCTGGCCACATATTGTGAAATCTGTTTTGTTTTGAGATATAGCAGGGCATATGGTGGGTCACTATAGTGGGACTGGCAGATGGAGAAGGGCTGGGAGGAAGAACCTGAGTAGCCATCCCTCCCCTCCATCCTGCCTGACACACTCTGCAGGTGGAAGGGAGGGTTGTGGCCACTGTCAAAGTCTCAGCCTCTGATCTGAATTAACTTGGGAGCACAGTCCCTGGGAAACAGAGTAGAGGTAAAAACAAGCTGGACTCGGATGGGCGCAGTGGCTCACACCTGTCATCCCAGCACTTTGGGAGTCTGAGGCAGGTGGATCACAAGGTCAAGAGTTCAAGACCAGCCTGGCCAATGTGGTGAAACCCCATCTGTACTAAAAATACACAAAAATTACTGGGGCATGGTGGCAGGTGCCTGTAGTTCCAGTTACTCAGGAGACTGAGGCAGGAGAATCACTTGAACCCAGGAGGTGGAGGTTGCAATGAGCTGAGATCACGCCACTGCCCTCAAGTCTGGGCAATCGAGTGAGACTTGGTCTCAAAAGATAAAAAAATTAAAAAAAGCTGGACTCCAGTCTAAGAATTTTGTGGTAGTAGACAGCACTCCAGAGCAAAAAAAAAAAAAAAAAAAAAAAAAAACCATGGAAAGCCCAGGGAGCAGGGCATCAGCCCAGCCGGAAACTGGGAAACAAAGTCAAGGTCTGACTAACATGGCGATGTTGGTGCTGCATCCCAAGCATTGGCTAGAGTTGAAGTTTCTCCTCCCTGAGCTCAGGTTTAGACCTCCTAAAGGGGAGCAGAGATGCTGAGGGCACACTGAGGGTTAGCAGGGTCCTAAAAGTATATGGAAGGATCAGGAATCAGGCTTGACAACCCCCACGCCCGTCCGCTTTCCAGACTTCCCTGCTCCTTGTGCGTGCTTCCCTTGTGAAGGAGAAGCACTGGGATTTGTAAGTTTTGCCCATGAAAGTACAGAGCTCATCTCATACAAGGGAATGAGGAGTGGTTGCTGTACCATTAGATCTGAAGTTTTTCCAAGATTGGTGGGTGCTTGCTCAGTTAGGCTGTGGGGGACTAACAAAGTCAGGGAGGGACCAGATAGAGAATGTTCATGAGCCTCTATCTAAATCATTGGGTCCCCTACCCTCTATCTAATCCTCTCTACACACACACTCTCTCTCTCACACGAATATACCAATCTTCTTAATAGACACTACTGAATTTGCAGGATTACATAGGAAATTTTAAATGTAATTTATGTAATTACAGGCATGGAGGCTGATCATTTCAGAGTGCACAGACCTCCTGTCCCTTTCCTTGCACACAGTCAGGATATTTACAACCAGCACCATCCCCAATGCCCCTGCCCTGGAGTGAGGGGCATTTCACCATAAATAGAGGAGTGTGTGATTGGCACGGGAGAGGAGAGCTCTCAGCCTGAAAGGGCAGAGGTTGGCTGGGGAGAAGAAGGAAAGGTGAAAGAGTAGAGCTGCCATTCCCACCTCAGCCATCAACCTGGGACTGGGTGACTGGCCCGAAGTGTGACTTTGCAGAGAAATTCAGACCCTGGCCAGTGGGACAGCTGCTTCCAGTCCTTTCCACAGAGTGATGACTCAGGCAGGCCAGCCCCTCTGGAGGCAGCTTTTTCATGGCTTCCTGAAAGAATGTTGTGTTCCTAGTCTGATTTCTTTGGGGTCTAACCAAGGTCCTCTTAGGAATGCACCAGTGATTCTAATTCAGATTTCCTTGGGGTGTCTCTGTTTATCCTGGTGATAGGAGGTGGCTGTTTCAGCAAAAAAAAAAAAAAAAAATGATCCCAGTGACTAGGCTGGGCCAGCACATAGGAGAAAATGTTCTACCTTCAGCAAAAGGAGACTCACAAGCATCTTGATGCTTTTATAGAATTAAACAAATTATGGCAGAAAAATAAACATTAAACTTAGCTATATTTTTGGTCTGTTTTGTTTGCAAGGAATAACCTCTGTCAAGCCATCAGAAACACAGGGGAGCACGGGAAGGAGACTTGCAGTGGGACCTGGGGATTCAAAAGTAGGGCTCTCCCAGGGACCCAAGGCTGACAGCTCAGCTTCCCTGAGGCCAGAGCTGCAGGGAGTTTTAGGTTGAAGGGAGATCTGGGGGCCTCAGAGGCAGCTGTCCATGGGCCTTCTCTGCTCTCCTATTGTGGCCCAGGGTTGTGGCTTGAATTGTGTTTCCAGAAAGGTATGCTGAGGTCTTTACTCCAGTATCAGTGAATATGGCCTTATTCAGACATAGGGTCATGGTAGAGTTAATCCATTTAAAATAAGGTCATACTGATGTGGATGGCCCCGAAATCCAATCCCTGGTGTCCTTATACAGAAAGACACAGAGGAACACGGAACACACAGAGGGAAGATGATGGGCACATGAGGCTGGAGGCAGGAAATGGAGTGATGTTCTCACAAGCCAAGAAGACCAGGCATTGCCGGCACCCTGCAGAGGCTGGGAGGCAAGGAGGCCTCTTCCCTAGGGCCTTCAGAGGGATCATGGCCCCCCTGCACCTTGGTTTTGAACTTCCAGCCTCTAGAACTATGAGAGTAGATGTTTGTGTTGTTCTAAGCCACCCAACGTGTGCTCATGTGTCATGGCTGCCCCAGAAAGTGAACACACCCAGCTGTGCACCATGGCTCTGATTTTTCAGAGATGGAGTTTTACTCTGCCACCCAGGCTTGAACAGTGGCACAACCTCGGCTCACTGCAGCCTCTGCCTCCTGGGTTCTAGTGATTCTCCTGCCTCAGCCTCCCAAGTAGCTGGGACTACAGGTGCCTGCCACCATGCCCAGCTAATTTTTTGTATTTTTTAATAGC
The DNA here is from genome assembly GCF_049354715.1 of Callithrix jacchus. Lineage (NCBI taxonomy): Eukaryota > Metazoa > Chordata > Mammalia > Primates > Cebidae > Callithrix > Callithrix jacchus. The sequence goes on along the minus strand of NC_133508.1, from coordinate 75,017,524 downwards.
GATGGGGTTTCACCATGTTAGCCAGGCTGGTCTTGAACTCCTGACCTCTGATGATCCAGCTGCCTCGGCCTCCCAAAGTGCTGGGATTACAGGGGTGAGCCACTGTGCCCAGCCCTGTTCAAATTCTTGATACAGAGGGAATCTGGTCCTGGTAATCTTTTGTGGCTGACCTGTAGACCAGCTGCCCTTGATGGTTCCGGGGCTGCCTTAGGCCAAGAAGCGGTAACAGGATGTAGTGGGGTCACTTATAACAAAGCCAGACTTCTTGAGCTCAAAAGGCCTGCAGAGGTGAAGCATCTTAAACATGTCCAGCAGACCCAGGTACCTTGGTCAGGGCCTGTGGGGAGGTTTTGTGGAGCTGTGATCCTCCTGTAGAGTTCTTTCATATCCTTCCCTTTCCCCACTCCATGCATCCACCTAGCTCCTACTTTTCACTGCTAATGAAGGGCTAGAGAAAAAAAAAAAAAACTAGGTCCTTTTTCTTTCTTTTTTTTTTTTTAAATGGAGGTTCTGTAGGACGTACAGACACTTAAGTCCTGGATTAAGATTCATGAGTCCTAAGTTGAAAGCCAGATTCTGTTACTTCCCAGCTATGTGACCGTGACACTGGGCAGACCTTTTCACTTCCCTGAGCTTTGGATCCCTAGCTGTGAAATGGAGTCAATGTCACTGGCCTGCTAGGAATGTGATCAAATAAGAAAATGGATGTGAAGATTCTTTGATCTTGTTAAAACTCCAAGCCCAAAGGGAATGCTTCAGGCAAGAAGCAGCCCCCCAGTTAGGGTGGGCTCCATGCAGAAGCTGGGCTGTGGAAACTGAGGGGCAGGCTCAGGGACAGGGTGCCTGCTGGCTGCCTGCTTTTCCTTTGTCTTTTTCAATAATGCTAATTTGGTTACTCTTAGTAACAGCTATTCCCCATTACTATTACTCATTCCGGGCTCTGAATCATTCTGATGGATACAACTTGACATCAACCAATTTGCCTAATTCATCACCTTTGCATTTCTTTAATACTAAACACAAAGTAGAAGGTTTTCCTACTGGCTTTGCGATTTTCTTTTCTCCTCTCCTTCAGCATCAGTGGGAGATGCAGAAAAGACTCCCTCTGAAGGGCTGCTGGGTGGAGAATTCAGCCAGCTAGAAATTCTGAAGTTAAAACCCACTCTCTGTGTGGGCTTTACCAAGTTCAGGATGACCATGACTTTGCTCATCCTCGTCTCTGCAGCCCCCACGGCTGGTTGGTTGTTGGACAATCATTCATTTTCTATCTGGGATTAAGCCCAGCCCAGCCGGGACTGACAGTAGCCCCCACCCAGCTGCCCTGCACTTGTGTAAGCTCAGCCGTGGCCTAAAATGTCAAGTTCTCATTTCAAGGCTCAGGACTGATTCTCCCACCCTCAATTTGGGAAGGTCCTGAGTGTACTCACTCTTTCAAGTCCTGCCCAGCCACCTTCTCCATGCAGAAGGAATCTCCTGCTTGGAATCCCTACATCGCTTCTCCTATTCCTTTACGATGAGCTGTAATCCTTTCATGTTACAAAATCAAAATGCTCATTCTAACAAGCCAAGCAGTACAGAAGCATAGAAGGCAGAAGGCGACGTTTTCCCCATTCTTCTTCTCCAGTGTCCTCCTCTCTCCAGTACCCCCTTGGGTAACCAATGTTTTGTTTCGTCTGCATCTTCCAATGTCTTTCTTTAAGTTCACACTAACATATTCGTTTATATATTCATACATAAAGAGTTTTTCTACTAATATTTAAATGGGCTTATACTACACATACACAATTACCTTTCTTTACTTAATAATATATTATGAATATTCCTCCATGCCAATTCCCGCATATCTAATTCATTTAAATGGCTTCATAATGTTCTATATATTTATTCAAATCTTTCCCTGTTGTTTTCCATTCTGTAACCTTCATACACATATCTTTTTATACCGATGTTTTCGTTTCTGTAGGAGTCACAAATGTGTGATTTCTGGGTCAAAGAATATGATATGCTTAATTCTTATGGTTACTAGCCGATTACCTTCTAGACAGGCTGTGGGGATGTATAGGAATGCCTGTTTCCTCACACCTTCACCAGCTTTTAGATGCTAAATGTAAATATTTTGCATTGTTTTACTATCTGCTTCATGACAAACGGCATTTTAGTGTTTTAATTTCCATTTTCTTAAATACAAGTGGGTTTGAACAGTCTTTTATATTTCTTGGCCATTTGCATTTTTTTTGTAAATTCCTTGTCACATCTTTTGCCCATTTTTAATTGTATCCTTTACATATTACAGTCTCAGGCCAGGCTCAGTGGCTCATGCCTATCTATAATCCCAGCACTTTGGGAAGCTGAGGCGGGTGGATCACTCAAGGTCAGGAGTTCAAGACCAGCCTGGCCAATATGGTGAAACCCTGTCTCTACTAAAAACACAAAAATTAACCAGGCATGGTGGCACATGCCTGTAGTCCCAGCTACCCAAAAGGCTGAGGCAGAAGAATCACTTGAACCCAGGAGGTGGAGGCTGCAGTGAGCTGAGATCACACCACTTCACTCCATCCTGGGCAACAGAGAGAGACTGTCTCAAACATAAAATAAAATAAAATACAAATATGACAGTCTCCTTGTACATGTCCAACAAAACTTCTCTCCATAGTAATAGTCAATATTTGTGTTGCATGTAAAACACTTTTCACACACATTAGCTCATTAAGTCCCCACTTTGATTCTGCAAGGAACATAATATTTTTAGTTTTAGGAAACTGAAGCTCAAAGATGTGCTCAAGCTATGTAGTCTCTGTGGCAGAGCTGAGGCTCCGACTGCCTTCCACAGCCCCGCAGGAAGGATCCATGGGTGACTTTTCTCTGCCATTTGGGGCCTTGTGCAGGTCTTACACCAGGGAATGGATGCAAAATGAGTAGAATGACATGTGATGGATGGATTGATGAATCAGAAGATGGAGAGACTGATGGATAGATTAAAAGATGGCAGTTTGGAACAACTTCCCAATATATACCCCTCCTCCACAATATGTGTCTTCTGGATTTCTGCTCAAAATGTCCTCATTCTTCATTATCATTGCCAAGCACAGTCTTTCATAGGCATCTGACCTTGCTTTAGTCCTTGACTTCTCATGTATGAGGAGTCTGTCTCATGCATGGAAAACAGCCCCTCGTCTCAGGTAGGTAACATGAAGAGTGATGGAGTGGACGAGCATTACACAGCAGTTCTCAGCTAGAGGTGATTTGGGTCCCCCTTCCCAGGGGACATTTGGCAATGTCTGGAGACATTGTTGGTGTCACGACTGGGGGAGGAGGTGCTACTGGCTGATAAGCAGAGGCCAGGGATGCCACTAAACATCCTACAAGGCACAGGGCAGTGCCCGCAAGAAACAATGCCTTGGCCCCAAATGCCAAGAGCACTGCTGTGGAGGAGCCCTGGCTTAAAGCTGCAGCAAGCCCCTTAGTGACAGCGTGGTAAGAAGGAAGGGTGTAGGATGTGCACACTCAGGGGGCTTGCCTCTGAGCATTCAGGGGCCTGTATACCAGCTGCATGATTTTGAGCATTGATCCTTTCTCAGCCTCAGTTTTCTCGAGTATAAAATGAGAATAAGCTTATCTTCCATGAGAGGCTATTGTCAATATGAGCAGAAGGCTGTATATAAAAGGATGCCAGGTACAAATGGGAGATGTTAATTGTCATTAGGAAGCATTTGAGAAAGCTTTTTATTTATCTGGTGTGACTTTGGGGGAGCTCAGCCTGCACTCTCTTGGTTTCTGGACCGACTGTGTGTGGGTTCTTTGGATGTGAAAATGCAGGTGTTTGTGGCTTGGAGTCTGAAAAACAAGCTGAATGCTAATCTCCCAGCGTCCTTGTTTGCTCCTCTGGAAACTTTGTGGGGGGACAGCTAATCGATGGGGGGAAATGATGGCTTCTGCATTGTGCACATACTAACTGGCAGCCCTGGAGCCCAGACCCGGGAGTTGGGAACATGCATTTGCTCTTGAAGGAAGGCTGGGCAGGAACCGTAATTGTATTTCTAATTCTGGATCTGGTTGGTTGAGAACAAGATCTGATCCACTTGATGTAGCAGACCAAGGTAGCAGAGGGAAGTGGAGCCAAGTGGCCACAGGGAATGAAAAATCAAGGAAAATAAAAAGGAAGGAGAAAAGAAAGCAGAGGAGGTCCTGAGGAATTCGGCAGCCTGAGAGCAAAAGCCCAGAAAGGCGTTTTATGCTCTTGCTCTGTGTCCCTTTAGTCCTAGCTATTCACTTAGGAAGGATTTTTGGGCAAAGGAGTTTTCTAATCAGCCCTACCATATCACCCCAAGTCTAACCTCACCCTCCATTCTGCCCACACGTCCTGACCCACACTACTGTCTCTGCTGTGTCCTCACCCAGACCCTGTCCTCTGTGCTCTCTTCTCCTCACTTGCCTGGACCCCTCAAGCCTTCTTTCAACCTTACTGGTTTGATTACAGTCCCACCCACCATCCTTGGCTCAGTCCACCATGCCAATGGTGGAAAGGAAAGGAAGTGAGCAAGGGAGAGAGCAGAGGAGAGGGCTGGTCTTTTTTGAGCCAAGGGAATTAGATTCTCCAGACCGCTTCCAGCTTCTTCTGCCCCAAAGACCAGAAGGATAGTCCTTTCCCTAATATGCTTAGCATAGAACCAACTTGAACGCAAATTCTCCTGTCCTGTTTTGAGTCATAACTAGTGGTTCATAAGCATCTTTTACAGCATGTGGAATTCACAGCTTGGAGGTGATGCACATTCTGCCCAGATTCAGGCCCTAAGCCAAGTCCTGTGTTTTCTCAACATGTGTAGCCCGGATCTATTGGCCTTCTTGTCTTTCTGGAACTCTTAGGCTAGTAAGAAGCTTCTGTGAGGGTGGAGCAGAGCAACAGATAAAGTCAAGGATGTCAGGAGAGCTTGTAAGGTGATTCAAACCCTAGTTCCAGGAAGGGAGAACCCAGGGAATTTCTTTTATCAGTGTTCCTCATTCAGCAGTGGCAGCAGCGTGGTGGAGGGGCACAGACCGCGTGTCTCCCCATGTGGCAACCAGTCCCTTGAGGAGTTCAGGCTGCCTCCAGCCTGGCTGGGTGGGGTGGGGACCGCGGGGGCTGGCGTGGCAGCTGTGGGCTGCACCAAGGCCTGTCAGGGAGGAATGATTAATGAACAGCCGCACCAGCTGAGGCTAACCTTTGGAGAGCTGAGCAGGGCATCTGCAGAACTGTCAGCGCTCTGACAAGGACAGAGCTGAACAACCAATTATGCCGCCATCACTAAGGTGGGCTGTCACTTTAATCCCAGCCATTCACTTAGGCAAGGACAGGGAAATTTCTCCTCTGCAGAGGTGTGTGCCTTGGCCACCTTAACCATTTCAAGACAGGGCAGGGACCCTGGCTGGGCGCTGCTCTAGCTGTGTCCCGAGACAAGCCTCCCCACTTCCAGGCTTTCCTGGCTTCCCAGTCTCTCTTTCATACTGGCCACGAGAGCAGAATTCCATACCATATTTACGCCTCTGATTTCATTCTGTTGCCTCCCACAGCTTGCAGGATAAAGCCAGAATTTCTTAACCTGGCATTCGAAGCTTTTCATCCCATTTATTCACTCAATTATTTACCTGATGAACAATTACCTATTAAGCATTTGGTATGTAGTAGGCATTCTGCTAACTATGGAGCAGAGTAATTAAATATAAGAGAGTTTCACCCTTTAGAAGCTTGTGATCTCAGAGCAGAGGCAGATAAGTCCCTGAGTGTAATATAAGATCTCTTACAGAAGTAGTAATAGAAAACTGTGGGAAGCCGCAGGAGAAACACCGAAACCAGATGGGTAGGGTAGTGGGGAGCCAAGGGGCAGGGATAATCTTGGGTTTTGTCTGAAGTGCTGAGCAGCCATTAGTCAGGCAGAGAGGTGGGAAAAGGGAAAAGCAAGTACAAAGGCACGGAGTCGAAACTATTCATGAATTGTAGCAATGCCAAGTGATTTCATGTGTCTGGCATTCCAAGTACGGATGCTCCTGGATTAATGGGGCTTCATCCAATAAACCCATCTTCACCTGAAACTATTGTAAGTCAAAAATGTATTTTATACACTAACCTACTGCGTGTCATAGCTTAGCCTACTCTACCTGAAATGTGCTCAGAACACTGACATTAGCCTAGAGTTGGGCAAAATCACTTGGCAACGCAGTACATCATAGAATTTCTGTTGTTCACCCTTGCGATCATGTGACTGGACTGGGAGCTTCAGTTCCCTGCCACTGCCTGGCATGGAGCAAGAGTGTGGTACCACATATTGCTAGCCCAGGGAAAGATCAAAATTCAAAGTATGGTTTCTACTAAATGCGTTTCACTATCACATCATCATGAAGTCAAAAAATTGTAAGTTGAACCATCATGAGTCAGGGTCCATTTGTATATGGAAGTAGCTAATAAGTCTGGAAAAGTGGGGAATCAGGTGGTGAAGAGATTTGGACACCAGATAAAATGATGTGGATTTTATCCTACTTCTTGAGACCTGCCTTCTACCCACTTTTTTTGACATCCTCTCTGACTCTCTCTCGATATATATCCTGGATTTTAGCTGCACTGGACATTTTGTTATTCCTCAACCTTGCCATATTTTCACACCTCCATGGTTTTGCTCTTGCTTTCTCTCAATCTGGAATGTCCTCCCCCCATTCTTCACTATAAAGCTAGTAATTATGTTTTACTGCTAATAACAAAGGATTGAAATAAGAGCAGCTTAAGAAAGGAGGCTTGGCCAGGTGCCGTGGCTCACGCCTGTAATCCCAGCACTTTGGGAAGCTGAGGCAAGTGGATCATGAGGTCAGGAGTTCAAGACAGCCTGGCCAAGATGGTGAAACTCTGTCTCTACTAAAAATACAAAAATTATCTGGGCATGGTGGCAGTCACCTGTAATCCCAACTACTCGGGAAGCTGAGGCAGAAAATTGCTCGAACATAGGAGGCAGAGGTTGCAATGAGCCAAGATCATGCCACTGCACTCCAGCATAGTTGACAGAGTGAGATTCTGTCTCAGAAAAAAAAAAAAAAAAAAAGGAAAGAAAGATGGAGGCTTATTTTTCTTTCATGTAACATGAAATTTGGCAATAAGTAAAGTAGAAGCATGACAGTGTGATCAGGGACCCAGGCTGCTTTCATCTTTCCATGCCACCCAGCTTAGTGTGGGTTCCATCCTCAAAATCAACCCATTCATGGTCACAGGATGGCTACCAGAGCTGCAGCCATTATGCCCCTATTCCAGGAAGGAAAAAAGAAGAAAAGTAGAAAGGCAAGAAGGATGTACTTTTCAATGAAGTCGGCTGCTTTGAAGAGCTTTTCTAGAAGCCTTGACTAAAACCTTTGCTTTTATTTTATTGGCAGTGAAAAATGTGTTTTTTGTTTGTTTGTTTGTTTTTCTTTTCTTTGTAGTGGTTATTCTATCTCAAGGAAATCAGGGTTCTGTTAATAAAGAAGAAGAAGAGAATGAGAAGACAACTAACAATCTTTGCCACAATTGCTAAGCAAAAAGCACCTGAACATGTTCCACAGAAGAGGCAGACATGAAAGAAATGAAAGTTTCAAGGATAGAAAAGTCATGGTATAAAAGGCTGAGAGGAGAACAATGCAACTGAACAATGAAGATAAATATAAATAATTTTTTAAAGTCTAGGTATTCTCCAAATTTCTAACATTTATTTTGGAGAAAAGTTTTACATGATGTAAAATAAGAATAATATAATAAAATAATCTGTTTCTGAATCCTTAATTTCTCTAAAACAATCATGAAGAATGAAGTTGGAAAAAGAAAATAAAAGGGTGCTTAACTACTCATATAAAATGATCTCAAAAGATTCCAAGCCACACTCGATTCTGATGAATAGAAAAATGTAAATTGAGAACTATTTTTGAAAAATGTTGAGGTTGCTAATAGTGGAATTAGAGCCAACATTTATCTTCTAATACATTGAAGAAGATATATTTAAAAATTTAAAAATTAAAAAAACAAAAAAACCAGCACAGCTAATGACGAGATGACAAGAGGGAAAACCCAAAATACCTAGTTATTACAATGCGTATAAATGTACTAAATTCTTTTATTAAAATAGAAAGACTCTCAGACTACATTGAAAATGAAATTCAACTATATTCTATTTTTCAGATAATCAACTAAAACAAAGTTAGGAAGAAAGAATAAAAAGCAAACAGATAGGCAAAAGTGCATCAGGCAAGTCAATGCAAACAGAAAGGAAGTCAAGGCCCACAGTATCAATCAGGCAAATATAATTTGAGACTATATAAAGAATTAAACAAGAAAAACAGAGTCTTGTTTCATGGAGAAGGAATTCCAGGTTTAGGCTGAGTGTTTCCGTTGAGATTCCAGATCTGTATGAATAGAGGCTAACGGGTCTCTTAAGAGAGAATTCAAGCTGTGTCCATTGCAGAGGCTGGGATATGGCTGCGCATGTCTTGTGAGATGATAAGCTTTCTCTTGCTAAAAGCCTTTTTGCCTGAGACTTTAGGAGGCTCATCATTAAGGATAAAGAAACCAAGTGTGATGAATGTGACCTGGAAAGACAGTTGTAGTCACCAGAGGAAAATATCATTCTTAGGCTGGGCATGGTGGCTCAAGCCTTTAATCCCAGCACTTTGGGAGGCCGGGGCGGCTGGATCGCGAGGTCAAGAGATCGAGACCATCCTGGTCAACATGGTGAAAACCTGTCTCTACTAAAAATACAAAAAATTAGCTGGGCATGATGGTGCATGCCTGTAATCCCAGCTACTCAGGAGGCTGAGACAGGAAAATTGCCTGAACCCAGGAGGCAGAGGTTGCAGTGAGCTGAGATCATACCATTGCACTCCAGCCTGGGTAACAAGAGTGAAACTCCGTCTCAAAAAAAAAAAAAAGAAAGAAAGAAAAAGAAAATACCATTCTTAGGACAATATGTTATTTATTATTGGAATTTGCCTTTTGGTCCATTCTCTGTAATTTTTTAAATCCAAACCTTCTGGAGAGCATGGAAATTGTAATTTAAAACTTAAAGGGTTATTTTCCTTAAAATGTGGCAAAAAAAAGTAAGAAACCAGCAGGAATGTACTTGGCATCCATGTATAATGCAAAAGGTAAAGGGAGTTATTTATTCACTTCTGCTTTGGTGCGTTTGGCACCATGCAATTTGATTGGTATAAATATTACTCTGGCAGCAGTATGGAGTGAGGGAGTCTAGAGTTAGAACAGGCATTTAGAAAGCTGTTACAATAGTCTAGAAGAGAAGTGCAAGAAATAGCAGTGCTTAACAAATAAATCCATGCTCCTGGAAGAGGAGCAGTGCACCTCATATATATGGCCATGGTAAAGTAACAGGGATCAGACTTCACTCCCAATATAAACAATAAGGAAACTAGATGGAAGATATAAAACAAATGTTTTCAAACACTGAACAACTGGATTGTGATCCTTGTGAGCAGATAAACAAACAAGGTGAACCCTGTAGTTACTGCAGATTTCTGCCTGCAGGTATTTTCTGGATCATGGTTCAATAAAAGGGAACCCAAATCTTGTTGATTTGAAGGAACAGACATCAAACAGAATGATGGTGAAATCATTATAATTTGCAGAAAATACTTACAGAAAAAGACCTTGAAGTATATGTATGGTAGTCCCCTAAGGTCTATGGCTGAATCCTAAGGTACCTAATTCTAGACAAAGAGTGAAAAAGAGGATTATGAGCTGAATTATTCTCAGAATCTACATAGGGCTAGGATAAGTTAGAGTTCTGACCTTTCAGGATGAAGAGGCCTTGTAAATATCTAGAAAATTTCAGAAGAGAACCCCAAAAGTCTTGCCTCAGTAATAGCGATAAACTAGTCCTAGAGAAAGCTCTATTTTAAAACCTATTATACACATGCACATGCACATACATGTATACATATACAAACACATAGATTGCTTTAACCTTCAAAGGATCAAGCTGATTTGTAAGCAATCTATTTGTCTCCCAGAACAAAATTTAACATTCCTTAAAGGATGACAACAAAATCCAGAACTTAACAACATAATACTGACAATGTCCAGCATGCAATAAAAAATTAGTAGACAATCTAAGGAACAGGATAATGTGCCCCATAACCAGGAGAAAATTAATCATTAAAAATAACATTGGAAATGACAGAGATGATGGAATTAACAGAGAAATTTAAAAACAGCTATTATCGATATGACAGAGGATTTAAAGGATAATATGAACATAATGAGAATATAAGTGGGAGATTAAAAAAAAACACAACCAAATGAAACTTATAGAGATTGGATATACAATACCAAAAATAAAATATTCACTGAATTAGATTAACAGCAGATTAAACACTGCAGAAGAAAACAGCAGTGAACCCTAAGACAGAAGTAATGAAAGCATCTAAAGTGAATCAGAGAGAAAAAAAAAAGACCGAAAGAATTCAATGGAGTCTGAGCAATCTGTGGGCAATGTAAAATTTAATATTCAAATAATGAGTCTCAGAAAACAGTGGGGAGTGGGCAGAAAAATATTTGAAAAAATCATCATCACAAAATTTTTCAAATTTGATGAACACACAGACCTAAGAAACTCAATAAACCTTAAATAGGATAAATACAAGGAAAACCATACAAAACACAACATGATCAAATGCTGAAGACCAGTAATAAAGAGAATATCTTCCAAGCAGCTAGAATATAAAAACACATTAAATACTGGTGAACCCATATGAGAATAGTCCCAAACTTTAATTCAGAAACGAACTAGAAGACAATGGAATGATAACTTTAAATGATCAGCCAACCAATGCTATCACTTTAAAATTCTGTATCCAGTGAAAACAACCTTCAAAAATAAAGGCTGCTTTATTACTATTATTATTATTATTATTATTATTATTATTATTATTATTATTTTGAGACAAAGTCTAGCTCTGTCACCCTAGCTGGAGTGCAGTCATGTAATGTTGGCTCATGGCAACCTCTGCCTGCTGAGTTCAAGTGATTCTCCAGCCTCATTCTCTTGAGTAGCTGGGATTACACGGATGCACCAACATGCCCAGCTAAATTTTGTGTTTTTAGTAGAGACAGGGATTCACCATGTTGGTCAGGCTGCTCTCAAACTCCTGAACTCAAGTGATCCACCCACCTCCGCCTCTCAAAGTGCTGGGATTACAGGCATGAGCGACCGTGCATGGCCTAGGATTTTTTTTAGATAAACACAAGCTAAGAGAATTTGTCGCCAGCATAAATATTAAAGAAAGTTGTTTAGCCTAAAGGAAAAATGAGGTCAGATGGGAACATGGATATACACAAAAGAATAAAGCAAGCTAGAAAGAATAAATACGAGTGACCCTCAAATACTTTTTCTACTACCTTTTAATTTCTGCGAAAGACTATTGTCTGCTTAAAGGAAAAATAGTACAATGTGTTGTTGTCATTTTAACATTTATAGAAGTGGAATGTATGTCAATAACAGTACAAAGAATGAGAAGAAGGAAATGAAAATATATTGTCACATAGTTTCTATATTATTATATAAAGTGATGTGGCATTATTGGGAAGTTGGCGCATGCTGTCAATCTTAAAGAAACCATTATGAAATAGTGATAACTAATAAGCCAATAGTTTGTAATATTAAATATTAATTTGGAATATTAAAAAATACCAATCCAAAGAAAAGCAGGGAAAGAGGATAAAAGGAACAGAGAATAGATGGGACACACAGAAAACAAACAAGATGGTTGACTTAAATTCAACCATGCCAATAATTACATCAAAGTGTACCTAGTTTAAGTATTTCAATTAAAAGGCAGAAATTGTCATATAGTTAAAACAGCAATACCTAAATATGTTATGTCTGTAAGAAATCCATGTCAAATATAAACAAAATGCATGAAGCTGAAATAATGTCCAAATATATACCACGCACTAGTCAAATAAAAGTAGAGTGGCTGTATTAATATCAAGACAAAGTAGATTTCAGAAGAATGAATGTTATCAGGAATATTCACAAAGATGATTGGGTCAATTAATCAAGAAAATATAACCATGCTGAATACCCCTAATAACAGAGCTTCAAAATATGAAGCAAAACCTGACAAAGCTAAAAGGAGAAATAGACAAATTCACAAGCATAGTTGGAGATTTCCACATTTCTCTTTCAGTGATTAATAGAACGATTAGGCAGAAGATAAGTGAGTGTATGGAAGCCTAAAACAGTACTATCAGACAACTTATAAAAAATGCCACCGGCTGAGCATGGTGGCTCACGCCTGTAATCCCAACACTTTGGGAGGCCAAGGCGGGCTGATCATGAGGTCTGGGATTCAAGACCAGTTTGGCCAACCTAGTGAAACCCCGTCTCTACTAAAAATACAAAAATTAGCCAGGCATGGTGGGGCACACCTGTAGTCCTAGCTACTTGGGAGGCTGAGGCAGGAGAATTGCTGGAACCTGGGAGGCAGAGGCTGCAGTGAGCCAAGATCTCACCACTGTACTCCAGCCTTAGTGACAGAGTGAGACTGCTTCAAAAGAAAAGAAAATAGACACAAATTAAACTGACTGTGAATAACACAATAACACATAGAAACATGAACTGTCCTATAAGTTTATATAAGAAATAGAATTTATAATTTAAAATCTTCCCACAAAAGAAAGTTCCAGACCTGGATGGTGTCAGTGATAAATTCCACCAAACACAAACTCAAAAAATGAAGGCAGGGAGGGGGAACACCTTCAAACTTCTTTTATGAGGCCAATGTTATCTTGATAATGAAAACAGACACGGACATTCTAAGAGAAGTAAAGCATAGACAAATGTCATTCATGAACCTAGAAGAAGAGCAGTGGCACCAGATAGGCATATCAGTTCCCAATAGAAGTCTGATAAATTATGGTGGTAGGAGAGCTAGAGCTCTCCCATAGATGTCTTGTGGAACAGGAGGTACATCCGTTAGGAGTGAGCTTGTTAATGAGCTAACATGAACCCGTGCTACCTGGATACTCCTAAATCTAACATAGAGAGACTTTGAGGAAGTCTATAGCTCCTGCATGAGTGGGTGAGAACAAAAACTATAGTTTCATTTGTTTCCACATGCTAGCAAGATCTGGAAAACTTGGGTTGTATTGACAGAATGCCAACCCTATAATGAAAGAAAAAATAATAATTTTGTCCCTTTTAGGCACAAAATAATTTTGCATCCAAATATGTACAGCAAAAGATATCTGAAATGTAAGAATAAATAATCAGAGATACGACTGTGGTGAAAGAGTTCAATATTCCTTCTTTTATTTATTTTTATTCTTGACTTGGTGAATTTTTTTGTCTATGTATTTAGCTTTGATTTCAGTTCAGAATGATTTGCTTATTCTTTTTTTAAAAAACATGTTTTTGGTTATTACTTCTGTTATAGATACTCTATATTCATCTTTAAAAATACCTTTACTTTTTCCATTGATTTCCTTTTTGTTGTTGTTCTCCATATATGTCTTTTTCCTTGTTGCTTTGTCCTTGCTTTTTAATTTTATTTAAGAGTTTAAAAAATTCTACCTATGAGTCCCTCACATTAGTGATTCTTTTAAAATACCATTATTACTGTTATTATTATTATATTGTCAGTTCTGTTCTACAGGCCTTGGTAATTTACCCTTCCTCTCAAGCAGGAAACATAATCTCTAACTTTATCCTTATCTATTCACCTCCCATGTTTAACGCATCATCAAATCCTGCAGCTTTGATCTTCAAAAGGTGTCTTAGGATGCGCTTATCCCTCTTCTCACAACTACTCCTTTTGTTTGAACCCTTATAATTCCTCTTTAGATTATTATGAAAGCTTGCTTACTGATCTCCTAGATTCCAGCATCTTAGGGCAATAGATTGATTCCTTAGCTAATTTTAGGAACTTATAAGTTCACTCTTATCTTCCTCTCCAGATGCATCTGTTTCTCTTCCTTCCCTTGGATGGTCAAGCAATTAGTGTTCCATGAACTATGTGGGTTTCCTCTCATTTTTGTAATTTTGCTTGTGTTATTTAGATGTTACTTCTTACATTTCCTTGGCAAGCTCTTATTCCTCCCTCAAGATTTAGTTCAAACGTCACATGCCCTGCGAAGCCTTCTCTCACATTTGTCATTTCTCCTTAATCTGTGCTGCGTGGGGTCCCCCAGCACCCCAAGTTTTCCTCTATCACATCATCCATCACACAGTACTGTAATCCTCTCTTTATTCATCCTTCTCTCCCACCCCTAGATTGTGAGCTCCTTGGGAAGTGAAATTGTCTCATTCATTTTATTTCCCTAGTACCAAGCATAAGGTCTAGCATTAAGTGTTTTTATTAAATGGAAATCTTAGAGTGATGTCCCTGATTCCATGCCCTAGATGAACAGCACTTGTACCCACCGTTTGTTTAATACTTCATGAATCTAGCCCCTAGATTCCATGATGCAAGCAACAGAAAAGTCAGCCACTAAGCAAGCTATGTCTCTAGCTCCTGGCACAGGGCCTGGCACACCGTGGGCACTCACTGAATAGGTCTTAAGCTGAATTTGGTTGTAAATTCATATATTATTCTGTCCCAAGTTGGACCTGTGCATTGAGAAGGGGGCTGGAAGTCAATGAAGAAAGACTATTAATCTGCATCCAAATCAGTCTCCATAGGGATTGCATGGATGTTTGTTATATATGGCGAAGCAAGACGACTAGTGAACAGAAGAAACCCAATGTTGCTGATTGGATGGGTTATAATGACAAAAGACCTGGTTATGTAACAAGAAGGCATCTTCTGCAGGAAATTTCTGAAGTTGGCCACATTCAATGTGTCATGCAACAACACAGAAATCTCCTGCCCATTCGCTGGGGCATTCAGCAAATGGAAATAAGATTTCAAGCGAAATCATGCTTGTAGGACAAATAACAGAGCATTGGGCTGCCTCCATCACCCTCCCCTAAGACACAGATGCAATGAGCAGTCTGAAAGGGAGGATGGTCACTGCACAGTGTGAATGACCAATGGTGCTCACAGCCAAGAGGATAATTTTGGATAATTCCAGAGAGGAGGCTCAGAGGAAGGTGCAATAGGTTGGTGATACTGCCTTATGGTTAAATCCATGCATGCATCAAGCTGGGCCAGGGCCTTGGCCACTGCTGGTCACCCTTGAGGGCCATTTTAAGACATAATTGTAGGATCCAATGAATGATTGTTTAGGAGAGGGAGACAGAAACTGTGAACAATACATCTTTTAGTCCGCTCCACTGATTTGTCTTAAGAACTCCTTCCTAAAATCTTGCATACAGAAGAAAGCATTCACTTTTCCTTACCTCTCAGTTCAATTTTAATTTGACTTTTTTTTAATTTTTTTTTTTTTTTTTACTGAACTCCTTGCTGTAGGCAACTGTTGTAAGGGTTGGAGATCTGGAGAGGGGTGAGACCCAGTTTGTGTCTCCATGGAGTTCTCAGCATGTCAGGACAGTTGGAGGACAGAGGGAGAATTCCAAGGATGGCCCAGAGTATGAGCAAGTAGGACTTCCCTGGCAGAAAGGGAGGAACCCAAACAGGTACAGAGCCTTTGTTAGGCAGTGTAGGGCTGGGCAAATCCCAACGAGGCCGGAACCCAAAGGAAGGTTATCTGAGCCAGTAGGTGGGAGTGGGACATAGGACAGTTCTGAGAATAAGCAGGCAGCCAGAAATGGGCTAAGTAAGGCTGAGGGGTAGAGATAAAGCAAAGCCCTAAAAATAACCCACAACTGGTTAGATAAAAAAGCACTCACAGCGTCCAAGGAGCAAGAGGAAATAGGCAACTCCTGCGGCCTGTGGTCCCAATAACCTCATGCAGTGTTTCCATTCCAGATAGTAAGGGCCCTTTGTATGACCTCCCACCTCCGTCCCAGTGGTGTAGGGAGACAGAGAGTAACCAGCCAGGATGAATGCGCTGTGTACGCAGGAAGCTCAGGGTGCTGTCCGAGGTATTGAAGCAAGGGTCAGGTCAGGCTTCGTGGAAGTGATGACATTTGATGGAAGCCTGCAGGAAGGGTCAAGGCTCCAGACTTGGCATATCCCCTGGAGAAACCACCCTCCCCAGCAGTAGATGCTTGAATGACTGGCAGTTCTGCTTTCACTCCTTCTCTGAAATCCCATCTTCACCAACTGTTCTGGGGCTGGAACATTGAGATTCTGAGAGGCAGCAGGCCTATTGGAATGCACAAGAGGCAGCCTGCCTGCCATCTCCTCTTCTTTCCTTGGGCTGTGTTCCCAGGGAAGGCGAGAACCTTCTTCTTCACGTCTCCTGGGTGGAACATTTGAATTTTCCTGGGAAACTCCGCTAATTCAAAACCCACTGATTGAGAATTTGTGATCATTTGAATGGGGACTTGGATGAACTTTCTCCTTGAACTATATATGTGATGGAAGGAGTTTTCTAATCACATACAGTAAGATTTTAAGAGTAATGATGGATTTAAAAGCTATTTTTCAAAGGTTTTAGGAGAAATCGGAAGCATAGAAGAGATCTGGACTCATTCAGCTTAATCACAGGTAGGTTTGGTTTCCAGCCTCTGCTTCCATGAGTTCTCCTGTGATGGGGAATTCAACAGCTCCTGAAACAGCGGATTTCATCTGTGGCAGATTAATTAGCACTTTATTTTTCTTAACCAACATCTCTCTGCATGGTCCCTAATTATCGGTCATATTCCTGACCTCTGGATCTGCACACAAAGACTTTGTTGCAGGCTGCCCATTAGAGACCTGAAGATGGACACTCCAGATCTTCTCTCTCTCTCTCCCTTCTTTTTTTGTGGGGCAGGGGGAATGAAGTCTCACCCTGCCTCCCAGGCTGGAGTGCAGTGGCACGATCTTAACTCACTGCAACCTGCGCCTCCAGGGTTCAAGCAATTCTCCTGCCTCAGCCTCCTGAGTAAATGGGATTACAGGCATGCGCCCTTATGCCTGGCTAATTTTTCCATTTTTAGTAAAGACAGGATTTCACCATGTTGGTCAGGCTGGTCTTGAACTCCTGACCTCAAGTGATCCGCCTATCTTGGCCACCCAAAGTGCTGGGATTATAGGCGTGAGCCACCACACACAACCAAGGTCTCCTCTTTTCTGGTTATGCATACAGGAATGGTTCTTGAAGCCTCAAGTCCCAGGGAGAGATTATGGATTTGCTGGGCAAGAAATTGTAGCAGCTTCCCTCCTGGGGATGGAGTGCACTGCCCCTGCAAAGTCCTGGTCAGGGAAGAGT
This sequence comes from Callithrix jacchus, assembly GCF_049354715.1. NCBI lineage: Eukaryota > Metazoa > Chordata > Mammalia > Primates > Cebidae > Callithrix > Callithrix jacchus. The sequence goes on along the minus strand of NC_133508.1, from coordinate 75,000,267 downwards.
TGGGGACCTGGGGGGTCTGAGTCAGGTATGTCCTGAAAGCAGGTCCATGGTGGGAGGTTTTAATCAACTGAGATGGGTAGAAGAGCACAGGCCATGGAGCAGAGTGCCTTGCAGGGACTGCAGGGAATGGGCCCCGGGCAGCTGTGTTTACTGAGCACTTTTCTTCCCTTCCACCTTCTGTCTTCCCTAGATCCTCACTGTTTCCTTTCTTCATGTCCTTCTTTTATCCTTCCTTTTCTCTCTCTAATCAGTTTTTGACTGATGTCCTACCCCTCTCTTTTCCATCTCTGCCTTTTGGCTGGCTTCCTTCTCCTTGTTTCCTAGTCCTTCCATCTCACTCTCTTTCTTTCTGTTGTTTTTGTGTGTGTGTGTGTGGTTCTCTCCCTTCCTCCTGCTCTTTCTTACTCCACCCCTACCTCTGTGAACTGTCTCCCTGTCTATGCTCCATTCAAAAAGAATAGATCATATACACAACCACCCTCAACTAGAGTTAGTTGTGAGTGGGGCCTCATTTATCTGTTATCTTGAATGGTTTCTGCAGGTCAGCGACCCCTCCTTGAACTAGTATTCTATTCCCTGCTTCTGAGTGATGGTCTTTGACTTATTAATTTTGTGCATCTATTTTGTGACAGTTGAGAACAGGTAATTTCTGCAGCAGGCAAACAGGATACCTATGTGAACATCCAGATTCACAAATGCTAAAATGATTTGCTTCAGGAATTATCTAAAAAGCCAGTGCATTTGCAATGTGATTCAATTTACAAAGATTGCCTTCATGTGCAGCCTCTCCATAACATCCTTCTTAGGTACGGTTGCTTCATATCTAAGTCTTCTAGAAAACATGTTTGCAAGGCTAACCCAGTCTTTGTTCCTTCAGGTATCAGTAGGACATGAAATTATTCTTTGAAGGCAGATTGACATAGCAGAAAATGCACAGATTTTTCAATCCTAGTTTCTCAACCCTCTGTGTATAGGAAAGTTTAACCTCTCTGAGCCTCTGTTTTCTCATCTGTAAAATGGGGACAATGAAACTACCTGGCAGGTCTATTGTGAGGAATAAATCAGTTGACATTTGTAGCTCATGACCTTTGAAGCTGGTAGGGTTACTTGAGAGTTGAGAAGTCAGTGCCTCTAGGGTCTTTCTTGGCATTTTCTGATTACACTTTGCAAAACCATTAAACTTTGGAGACTGCGTTTAGGAAGCCCATGATTTGCAGCAATAAATCCTACCAGAAGAAGCTTCATTGATTACTGGAATTCTTAAAGGGAAACTTGTTTGGAACCGACATGAGGAAATGGCTGCGGCACCCTGTCATGGTTAAAGTTTTGGTTAACAGGTATGTTTGAAGAGATCTGTGTGGAAGAACTATTGTGTTTCTTAGAGGCAATAGCTTCAATATGAAGTTAAACTTTGGTGACGTTAAGGCTCTGTATCAAAAGGAAATAGTATCCAATGACATGGCAGAGGAAGCAAATTACAGCAATGCATAGAAAAGACAAAAATTTGAATTAATTCATGCCAAGGAAGAAGGCGGTCGGAAAGGTGAAGAAGTGATTAGCAGAGAGAAATTTGTAGGACTGGAGAGAATGGGGCTTTGGTCTAGAGCTGTGGTGGCTTCAAGGTGCTTTATCAGGTTCTTCTTCTGAGGATGGAGCAGATATCAGATGTTGGAGGAGAGGCCCTGCTGTTCTCCTCTCTGCGAAGCTCCATTTGTGAACTGAAGGAGGAAGAGGCTGGGAAGTGGGTGGCAAGAGACAGTCAGAAGGCCTTAGAGGGTGCTCCTAAGAGGAGTTTTCAGCCACAGGGAAGGAGACTATAAAAGCTTTGATCCCAAACGAACGCTGAATCCCGAGTCCATGGCATGAGTTAAGTACTTGGATCAATGCAAAGCACTCTACTCAGTTCTGGGAATAAATCCAGGCCAGATTGGCTTAAATAGTTATAGATACTAGTTAATAACTAGTAACAAAAGAACAGAATGGAAGCTAGCAACTAATTCTATCCCATCCTATCCTATATAAGCTAACATATTTTTAAAGAGACATGTTTCAAATTGCTATTTCCATTCCCTCAATTTATATTATCTTTTTAATCTTTGCCAATTAAGCCTCTGTCCCATCTCTCCAAAACTGCTTGTAAAGGTCCCTAGTGACTGCCATGTTGCTAAATCCAGTGGCCACTTCCCAAGTCATCTTATTTGACTTGTTAGCACTGTTTAGCACAGTCCAGCACCACCTCCCTTTTTGCATTTTTTTCTCTTATTTTTATTTTGAAAATGTTCAAACCTACAGAAAATTTGCAAGAATATTACAGTGAACACGAATATATCCTTCCTCTGGATCTACCTGCTATTTAACATTTTGCCGTAATTGTGTTAGCCCTTTCTCTTCATAAGAACGGACCTATTGGCTGGTGTGGTGGCTCATGCTCATAATCCCAACACTTTGGGTAGCCAAGGCAGGAGGATCACTTGAGCCCAAGAGTTCAAGTTTACAGTGAGCCATGATCCTGCCACTGCACTCCAGCCTGGGTAATGCAATAAGACCCTGTCTCTATTGAACAACAGAAAAAGACCTATTATTAGTTGCTGTTTTTGCTGAATCATTTAACGATAAATCACAGGCATGATGACTCCTCACCCCTAAAGACTTATACGTATGTCTCCTAAGAACAAAGAAATGTATCATTGGTGCAATACCATTGTCTAAAAAAGATTCCATATTCTAATTTCTCCCAATTGTGTCAATAATTGACCTTTACGCCAGCAACAACAAATTTCCAATCCAGGATCCAGTACATGGCCATGCATTGCATTCAGCTGCCATGTTAATTTGGTCTCCTTTAATCTGGAACTGTCCCTCAGCCTTTCTTTGTCTTTTACCACGTTGACATTTTTGAAGCAGATAGCGGTTGTTTTGTAGATTGTCTGATCCTTTGTCATGATTAGATTCAGATTATCCATGTGGGGCAGAAACACTGCATAAATTATGTCATATTCTTCTCAGTGCATGACATCGCAAGGCCCTGATGTTGCTTTGTCCCATGCTGGGTGATGTTCACTTTTATCACTTGACTAAGGTGGGATAGATCATGTTTCCCCACTATAAAGAGATTTTTCCCCTTTGTACTTACTAAGTGATCTGTGGGAGATGCTCTGCTCTGAATCACCAATGAAATATTACCTAGAGATTGTTAGATTCATTAGTGGTTTTTACCTGAATCGATTATTGTAAAATATTGACCCTCTTACTCTATTATTTCTTCTATACTTTTTACTTGGCATTCTGCTATAAGGAAGACTTCTCCCCTCTCCCTCACTTTATTGTTTACTTGTTTTGTATCAGAATGAACTCATGGGTTATTTTTAACTCAGTAAGTTACAATCCTGACTATTATTACTCATTTTAATGTTTAAGTTATTCCCATTTGGCAGATAATTTTAGCTTGGCTACTGTGTCTCTTTGATGTACTAAGATGTGGAATATACAAATGAACAATGGCCAAACCACATATAAAACTAGAACTTTGACCCACAATCTGTAGCCACCAGCCCAGAGAGCCAGCCCATTATGTACAGTAACCAGCCCAGGAAGCCAGCTTGCCATGTATAAGTCAGACTTGTAGGAAGTTGGGCCACTGTCTCTAGCAAACAATACAAGAAGCCAAACAATAAATCGTCTCATAATCAGCCAAACATGGCCAGGACTAGATCAACAACTGACAACGTCCTTAATTTTTATCTCTGATTCCAATTTAGGACCACAGAAAGCCAAATATGCTTCTCTAAGCAATCACATAGGACACCTCACTTCTAGTTAATTCCCCTACAGCTTCCCTATGTCAGAGCCCCCAGTCAGGGGACATCTGAAGTCTCCCCTTTCTCACCCTATACGTATGCAGGCTTTCCCACTCCTCAGACTGTGTTTAAGTCTCTGCCAAAATACAAGTGACAGTGGCTGACTCCCGTGCCCTATTAAGCTCAGAATAAGTAGCCTTTGCTTGTTCTCATTTAGATGGTTGTGGTTAATTTCCACAGTAACCCCAACATTTCATCTATTGAGCAGCTCCTTCCACTGGCACCAGAAGTTCCCAGCTCACAATTTACTCTCCCTGTCTCAGCCCTGGAATCAGCCTTTTCTCTAAAAAGCCCACATTCCTTTTAGTGGGGCCTGATATTTAGAAACCAAGATCTGGACACAAGCTGTACTCACTGTTACCAGGGTCACTGTCACCATTTAAGAACACTTTCTTTCTAGAGGGCTCTGACATGACACTCCCCAGTTTTCTTCTTGACCGCATTCAACATGCCTTCACAATCTCCTCTGCTCGCACCCTTCTTTAATCGATCTCAAAATGTTTAAGCACACCAAGTTTCAGTCTTGAGTCTCCTTCTTTACGGTAAGATAATACATTCAGTTGTTTTTGAAAATATCTATTGACTGAACACCTGTGGCACAGTGGAAAGAACTCAGACCAAGTGATGGGAATTTTGAGTTCAAGCCCAGATATTTTATTTACCAATTATATGGTTTAGGGTAAGTCTCTTGAGCAAAACCCTTACTTCATGTCTAAAAAGAGTCATAAAATGAAATAATATAGGGAAAAGTGCTTAATAAAGTTTTAAGTGCTTCAAATAATAGTCATGGCCCTCAAGTGTGCTAAAATGCGCCCATCTCATACATGTATTACTAGGATCAGATGAGTCAATACATGCCAGGTTTCTAGGATAGTGACTGCTACGCAGTAGCAGGTGCCATATATGTGTTTATTATTATTGTCACTAATGTTATTACAACTGGTTGCTTAGCTTATATCCACTCATTCATCTGAATAGTAGAAAGCCTTCTTCCCAATTTAAGGTAAACCCTGTCACTTCCAGATTTAAATAAAATGGCTTTAAGATTCCCTCCCACTTTCCCCTTGCCCATTGATCTTGGTTGGGAGGTATTGCAGTGAGTACAGTCAGAGGGCGTCTGATCCCTGACTTGCTGACCCCTTCAGGGAGGGTGTTCCTCTCTTCTTCTCACCTGCTCTCTGATATCAGCTGTTAACCCAATACCTACCCCATTCCACCCTGCAGCTGATGATGTCTTCAGGGCACCAGGGTTACCCACATCCCTCCCACTGCTGCTCTGGCTTCCTTTGGATTTGCCAGTCCTCTCCTCTGGGGCCACAAAAGCTTTTGTCTGATTTCCTCTCACTGTGCTGGGAAGCAGAAGACTCCGATGCAGGCTGGGAACCTGAATGCCCAGGCAATTCAGTCCGCCTTGGCTGCTCCACCTCTCAGACAGTGCTGAGTGCAGAGCTCCCTAAGAGCCTTGCTGTTTGCCCAGCCTAGACCTCGGATGCCATTGCCCTGCTCTCTGAGTCTCCACCCTACCTTCTCCCCACAATGAATCTAATTTCTCAATCAGCTTCCTGTCATTCCAGCAGTACCCTACCAAGAATTCAACCTAAATACATAGAAGGGCTCAGCCTCTTCTTAGGGACCAGCATCTAGGCTCCAGTCACATTCTCTCCTACTCTCCACCTCCCCACCTGATCCATCTATTTGGGGGAAGGAAAATATACTTATATTATTATGTATTCTTCCCTACTATATAGTTGAAATCTGTTTTCTGATATTCAAAACCCAACTTCTAGAATAAAAACAAAAAAAAAACCCGTATAATCATTTTTCTTTCTTCAAAGCACAACTTTCAGATTGGAAACTTCAATATTTAATGCTTTCACTGCCGTTGTACTTTTATCTACTTAGAAGCTCACAAGTTGAGAAATGGACTCTTGGTTCCAAACTCTTCCCTCTCAGGGCAGCTGCACCAATAGTGGGGGAAACGTGTACCTTCATATGGTACAAGGAACCATAAGAAGAAATGCAACCTCCACTTCAAAATATTCCACTGTGCCATAAAAACAAAACAATTTTTTTTTCTGGGACAAAAGCTATTTTCTGGAACAAGAGCGTTGACTCCTCAGGTTGTCAGCTGGATCCAATCTATATTATCCTATATCAACTAGTATCAACCGAATCAACCTGTTATCAGTCTTGACTGCCTCTTCGTAACTTCCTTGAGTCTGCCCACTTGGGTGGGCGGTGGGGCGGGAGCGATTACCATTAAAACCACCTCTGAAACAGGCATGGCTTTTACATTTAATGTGAGGGGATGTCCCAAGTACCCACTGTGCAGCAGAGACTTGGACTGGATGTGGACCGAAGAATGAGCTTGGCCAATTGGGAAAATCTTCCTAAAGATGGGTTTAAAGTCAGGTCCTGGAATATGTAACAGACCTGTGGATGTGGAGGGGCCGAGTGGAGGAGATAGAGGGCAGTGACGCCCACGGGGTGAGATACTCTAGGCCAGCAGCACTTTGGTTTTGCTGGAGTGGAGTTGAACAATGCTGGTAGGCTGAGGAACCACACCCAGTGAAGACACTAGATACCAAGCCATATCGTTCAGAATTTGGGCAGCAGCATCAGGATTGGTTTGTATATTTGGTGACCAAAGGTATTAAAGGAGTTCCCTGGGGACTCCAGTTCCCACATGTCAATAGGGGATTTGGGTTTGTTGTACTCATAGCTTTTAGAGCAAGGCACTGTATTGGTTTACAAGTCAGTGCATGCCAGGGCCCACCTTGAAGCCACATCCACGAATCCACTCATCTGCTGGTTTCAGCTGAGGCAAGGTAAAGCCTTTGCTGGTCACACACTCTGGGCCTGGTTCAGGATCACCTTCGTTTCTCACTTGGACTCCTCCAGCTGGTTACTTGGGCCTAAGCTTTAACATCCTCTATCAACTGGTATCAACTTGATCTCTATTTATTAGTAGACATCCTCTATGGCTTTCCATTTCCTTATGAATAAAATCGACATGTCCTCTCTGATCTACACGCTCTATTGTTCTCTGGGGGCTCCAACCTTACCAGCTGCCATTCTCCCCTTTTACCCTGCTCCAGCCTCTCTGATCCTCTTTTTGTCCCTCTAATGAGCCCTGCATGTTCCTGCTTCATCTCCCTTCTCCTAACAATTCCTCTGCGTAGAACTCTCTTCTTCTAGGTCTAAAATGCCTGGCTCCTTCTCACCCTCCCCAGGCCCCAGCTCAAAGTTAGCCACCTTTTTTCACCACCTCCACATCACATTCTATTTCTTTATGGTGTTATTTTTGCCTCCTGCCTCTATCTGAACCTTCTGTATTTGTTTTCATGCACGTTGTCTGTCCCCCACTGTGAGGTCAGCCCCACCAGGAGACTTGCTGCCTCACTCATCCTGCACCCAGCATTTGGGGTCGTTCCCGGCCCCTTAGAGGGGCTCAATAATACTTGTTGAATGCTGGATAAATTCCAAGCCAATCCAATCCACTCCACTCTGTTGGTCAAAGATAATAAGACAAAGTTCCGCTCCACTTCCCTCCTAGCCCCGCAGCATCAGAGACCCTTGGAGATAAAAGGGCTTTTAGCTATGCATAGTCTAGTCCAATGGGTTTTCAATTTGTTATTTAGCTGTGGAAGTTGTTTTTGTTGTTTTGGTTTTCAAATGAAATCTTACACAAAAGGCTAATTTATAAAAGCAATAAAAGAAGAGCTGCTAATGAGAGCCAGGTTTCTCACTGCTAGAGAAGGAAGGCCCAGTAAGCAAGGAGGGAAGGCTGCAGTGAACCCTGTGGTGCTGGGTTGTGTTCGGAGCTCTCTGTGTAAACGCGCATTTGCTTGTTTGTGTAGATGAAAAAAAAATAGAAACGTGTGAGTATACATGGGTTAGTGGATGTCCACATGTTTTCGTAGCTCTGTTCCCTGAGAGGGCCTAAAAGCAGCAGTGCTTCAGCAGAAAAAAACACACCTGGTGCCCAGATCTATTCATAAATACCATTCTCTGTTAAGAGCTAGGGCTCTTTGGTGAAATGGCTGATTCAAGAGCTGGGGTAAGAAGAGACAAGAGGACTCTGGGGCACTTTATAGCAATAGAAAGTGAAGAAATATAAGAGAGAGCAAGAGAGACACAGAGAATAAGAAAAATGATGGGAATATGTCAAAAGGACACAGGAGCCAAAGTGACAATAATATTCTATTATAACCTTCAAAGAAAATAAAGTTCTGTTATCCATACTTATACAAGTAACTATTGGATAAATAAACAAGGGAGAAGAGACAACTTTCCCACACAGAAATATTTCAAATAAATTATGTAGATCTTTCTTCCTCAAGGAAGTGGAGCATAGCTCCCTACTCCTTAAGTATGAACTCTGCCCAGTGACTGCATTCCAAAGCCCCAGTATGGGAAGGGGCTGCAGGGTAGGAGAGTGACGTTAAGTGGGGAAACCTACTAAACACAACCTCATCCAGGTGATAAGGAAAACATCAGCAGTGATAAGTCACGTGTATTGAGTACCCTTGATAGGATGAGATGAACATGGTACTTTATCCCTGTCATCTTCCTCCCGCAAAGCCCATAAACCAAGCCTAATTATAAGAAAACATCCGGCCAGTCACAGTGGCTCACGCCTGTAATCTCAGCACTTTGAGATGCCAAGGCAGACAGATCATTTGAGGTCAGGAGTTCAAGACCAGCCTGGTCAACATAGTGAAACCGAGTCTCTACTAAAAATACAAAAATTAGCTGAGCATCATGGTGTGTACCTGTAATTCCATCTATTTGGGAGGCTGAGGCAGGAGAATCACTTGAACTCCGGGAGGCAGAGGTTGCAGTGAGCCAAGATCGCACCATTGCACTCAAGCCTGGGCAACAGAGCAAGACTCCATTTCAAAAAAAAAAGAAAAGAAAAGAAAGAAAGAAAGAACATCACCAGAATTTCCAGGTTGGATTATTCTATAAAATACCTAACTAATACTCCTCAAAACTGTCAAGGTCATCAAAAACAAGAAAAGTCTGAGAAACTTTCACAGCCAAGAGGAGCCTAAGGAGACGTGATGACTAAATGTAATGTGGTACCTTGGATGGGATCCCAGAACAGAAAAAAGAACATTAGGTAAAAACTAAGGACATTTGCATAAAGTAGGGCTTTAGTTAATAATAATATGTCAATATTAGTTCATCAAATGTACCATATGAATTTAAGATTAATAACAGGGAAACTGATTGCAGGGTATATAGGAACTCTCTGTACTATTTTTAAAAATTTTCGGTAAATCTAAAACTGTTCTAAAATAAAAGGATTATTTTTTTAAAAAAAGCTCACTTAACAATATTTTAAAATGTGTGAATTTTACTGGATAAAAATAATACCTAAATTTTTAAAAATGAAAAAAATTAAGGAACTTGAGAGATTTCCCCAACATAGCTAGTACTTGGTGAAGTTAGAATGAGAACTCAAGTCATCTTATTCTGTATCTCAGACTACCTGCTATGGACTAAATTGTGTTCCTGCCTTCAAAATTCTTACATCGAAGCCCTAACCCCTCAATGTAACTATATTTGGAGATATGGCTTTAGAAAGTAATTAAAGGTAAATGACGTCATAAGGGTGGGACCCTACTCCAATGGGATTGTTAGCCTTGTAAGAGGAGGAAGAGAGAAAAAAAAAGATAGAGGGTCCCCCACCCTGCGCCCACCCTCCCACCCACACACCTGCACTGCAGAAAGGCCATGTAAGGACAAAGCAACCATCCGCAAACCAGAAAGAGAGCCCTCACCAGACACCAAACCCTGCCAGTCCTGGATCTTGGACTTCCCAGCCTCTAGAACTATGAGAAAGTAAATTTCTGTTGTTTAAGCCACTGTGTGGCATTTTGTTACAGCAGCCAAAGCAGACTATCTTAGAAATATATTACCTTAGAAAATAAACAGTAGGCTGGGCACATGGCTTATACCTGTAATCCCACCGTTTTAGGAGGCCAGGGCAGGCAGATCACTTGAGGTCACCAGCCTGGCCAACATGGTGAAATCTCAGTCTCCACTAAAAATACAAAAAATTAGCTGAGCATGGTGGCATACACCTGTAATCCCAGCTACTCAGGAGGCTGAGGCAGGAGGATTGCTTGAATCCAGGAGGCAGAGGTTGCAGTGAGCTGAGACCATGCCACTGGACTCCAGCCTGGGCAACAGAGCAAGATTCTGTCCAAAAAAAAAGCAAAGAAAAGAAACACTACAAGTTATTGAATGCTCTGTCCTGATGTCCTAAAAACTGTTCAAAGAGCTTTATAGACATCTGATCTACAGTAACCACAATGGGGAGTTAAGTGATATTATTATCTCCATTTTGCAGATAAGAAATCTGAGGTTTAAAGAGGGCAACTTCCCTGGAATCACACAGCTAACAAAAGTCTGATATGTGTCTTCCACTCATGATTATTTAATGTTAAAGCCAAAACTTTTCAACAATTTCCTGTTTGTGGAGAGAAGAAAGTTATATTCCAGCTCCTTGAGGACAGACCATCTACACAAATCATTTGGAATTCTTCTTCATGGGAGATTTGCCTTTTTTTCTCTGTTTATTACTTTATTTAATCATTTATTTCTATCAGTAAGGGCTCATAGATATTAATTTTATATTTTGGGTTATAATCCAATAGTACTGTCTTTCTTGAGTTTCTTTGATTGGCTCCTAGGTCGCTTTGACCTAATACTATTACTGTGTCTTTTTGTTTGTTTTGGTTTTATAAGCACTTTCTTTCTTTCCGGCACTACAGGATACTCCAGGATCATACCACATGTTTTCCACCCTACTCCTAGTCTCAACCATTCTCCAAGAACCCTGGTTCCTTTCATTAGAGAATGGTATTAGAAACCAAGATCTGGCATGTATGGTCATTGCTACTGTGTATGCTTGTTTCTAGGCCCTCTCAGCTGACAGAAAAAAAAACATATGCTTGTTAAAACGAATCCATGTATATACAGAGAACTGTACATATTGCTATATGCCACCATCTGTATCTACATTAACCTAAACATTAGTTCCTGCTGATGTCTCCAACTCGAATCCATTATCACATGGACCACCTAGCTTCTTCCCTTTTTATTGTAACCTCCCATTCCTCAGCGAGAAAACTTGACTCCCATCATCTACCATTCATTTACTTAATTGCTCACTTCCAGTGTTTATGCTTAGTCACCCACACCCCACAGGAAAGAACTTTATTAACTAGAGTACAGTATTTATTTATAGCTTTTACCTTTAGTTCTATTAACTCCACGTATTTCCAAAGTTACTCAGGCCAGTACCTTTCCCCCAACCTTCTTCCATGAGGTTGTTTCATACATTAGTATACAAGTAGATTGCTTTGTCACATTCTGTCCTGGACCTCCATCACCTAAAATATTTTTTTTAATTTTCATATATTAAGGTTTACTCTTTGTACTGTAAAGTTGTACAGGTTTTGGTAAATGCATCCTGTCATATGTCTACCATTACAATGTCATAAAGAATAGTTCTGCAGCCCTAAAACCTCCCCTGTGCTTCTCCTATTGAACCTTCCCTTCCTACACCTGGCAACCACTTATCTTCTTACTCTTACATAATTTTGTTTTTGCCAGAATGTCATGTAATTGAAATCATACAGTATGTAGCCTTTTCAGAATGTCTTCTTTTACTTAGCAATATACATTTCAGATTTACTCATAACTTTTCGTGGCTTGATAGCTCAAATCATTTATTGACACATCATACTCCACTGTAAAGATGTACCACCATTTTTTACTTATTCATCTACTAAAGGACATCTCGGTTGCTTCCAGGTTTTTGGTGATTATGACTAAAACTGCTATAAATGTTTGCATGCATGTTTTAGTGTGGACGTATTTTCAAGTCATAGGGAGCATAACTGCTAGATGGTATGGTAAGACTATATTTAGCTTTGTAAGTCTCCTGAAGTGGCTGTTCCATTTTGCATTTCCACTATCAAAAAATGAGACATTCTGTTGCTCTACATCTTCACCAGCAATAGGTATTGTCAGTTTTTTGGATTTTTGCCATTCTATTAAGTGTGTGATTATATCTCATTGTTATTTTGATTTGCAATTCTCTAATGGCATAGGATGTTGAACATCTTTTCATATGCTTATTTGCCATCTGTATATCTTCTTTAGTGAGGTGTCTGTTCAGATCTTGTGCCTATTTTTAATTGAGTTGTTTGTTTTCACACGGTTGTATTTTAAGAGTTCTCTGTTATTTTGGATACTAGTCCTTTACCAGATACCAGATATGTGTTTTTCAAATATTTTCTCCCAGTCTGTGGTTTGCCTTTTCAGTCTCTTAACAGTATCTTTCACAGAGCAGAAGTTTTTAATTTAATAAAACCCAACTTCTCAATTTTTTATTTCATGCCTTATGTTTTTGGTGTTATATCTAAAACCTCATCACCAAACCAAGGTCATGAATTTTCCTCCCACTAATCAGTTTTGGTAAATACATACTAATGCTTTATGATTTTGACTGTGCCATCAAACAGACAGGTTGAAGGCTTAGTCCATGGCACTGTGACTACGGCCTCATTTGGCAATAGTGTCTTTGCAGATGTAATCAAATTAAGGTGAGGTTATTGAGATAGGTCTTTGTAAGGAGAGGGAAACTTAAACACTGAGACGCAGTGAGAACACCATGTAAACATGGAGGCAGCAATTGGAGTGAGGCATCTACAAGCCAAGGAACACCAAGGATGGCCGTCCTTCACCAGAAGCTGAGAGAGAGGCACATAACCGATTCTCCCTCAGAGCCATTAGAAGGAGCCAACCCTGCTGATACCTTGATTCTGGACTCCTAATCTCCAGAAATACGAGACAGCAAATGGCTGTTGTTTTAAGCCACTCAGTTAGTGACACTTTGTCACAGCAACTCTGGAAAACTAATATAGCATGTGTAACCACCACCCCAATAAAGATATTGGAACATTTACATCACTCCAGAAAATTCCCCCTCATGCTTTGTCCCAGTCAGTGTCTCTCCTAAAGGCAACCACTATTCTGCTTTCCATCATTATCGTTTAGTTTGCCTATTCCAGAACATCTTATTAACATAATAAAACAGGACATAATTATTTTTGTCAATCTCCTTTCACCCAACGTAAAGTTTTTTGGATTGATTCATATTGTCTCACATACTAGTAGGTTCTTCTATTTATTGCTGAGTAGTATTTTAATTAATACGCTACAGTCTGTTTATCCATTCACCTATTGATGGACAATTTGGTTTTTCCAGTTTGGGGCTATTCTGAACAAAGCTGTTATGAATATTCTCACACAGATCTTTTTGTGAACATATGTTCAAATACTTAGGAGTACAATTGCTGGATCATAGAGAATATATATGTTTAATTTCATAGGAAACACCCTAACTCTTTTCCAAGGTGGCTGTAATATTTACGTTCTCACTCTTACAGTATGTGAGAGTCAGAGGTGCTCTACACCCTCACCAAAACTTGGTATTGTCAGTCATTGTTGGTCATCTCATTGAGGTTTTGATCTGTGTTACCTGGATAACCAAGGACATTGAGTATCTTTCCATGTGCCTAGTGGCCATTCATGTATCTTTTTTTATGGTAAGTCTGTGTAAAGCTTTTGCTCATTTTTTATTGTTTATTTTTTCATTATTGAATTATAGGAATTCATTATATATTTTGGATAAAAGTTCTTTATCAGGTTTATGTATTGCAAATACTTTAGCAGGCTGTGGCTTGCCTTTTTATTTTATTAGTGTTATTTTTAGAAGAAAGGAAGTTTTATATTTTATGAAGTCCAGCATATTGGGTTTTTTCCTCTTATGGTTAATGCTTTAGCATCTTGGCTATGAAATTTTGCTTGGATAAGAAACTGTATAGTTTTAGCTTTTTTATCTAGGTTTATGCTTCATCTCAATTTATTATTATTATTTTTTGAGACAGGATCTCTCTCTGTCACCCAGGCTGGAGTGCAGTGGTGCAATCTTGCCTCACTGCCACCTCTGTCTTTCAGGTTCAAGCAATTCTCCTGCCTCCCGAGTAGCTGGAATTACAGGCACCCATCACCACGCTTGGTTAATTTTTTTGTATTTTTAGTAGAGACGGAGGAGTTTCACCATGTTGGCCAGCCTGGTCTCAAACTCCTGGGGTCAAGTGATCCACCCTCCTCCACCTCCCAAAGTGCTGGGACTAGCCACTAGTGTGAGCTACTACTGTGCCTGGCTTTAAATTAATTTTTGTATGTGGTATGACATGGAGGTTGAGGTTCATTTTTCTCCACATGAATAGACAATTGTTTTAGCATCATCTGTTGAAAAGATTATCTTTTTCAAATAAAATTACTTTTGATGATTTTAGTTGACTGCATATTATGTGAGCCTTTTTATGGACTCAGTATTCTGATCTGCTGATCTATATATCTGTCTTCATGGTAATACAACAGCATCAGAATTGCTACAGCTTTATAGTGACTGGTAAAATCAGGTAGAATAAATTTTCTAACTTTGTTCTTTTTTTGAGATTGTTTTGGATATTTTAGGCCTTTGAATTTCTATATACATTTTAGAATCAGCTTGGCAATTTCTACACAAATGCCTGCTTTGATTTTGAATGGGATGTCATTAAATGTGTAGATCAATTTGGAAAGAACTGATGACAAAAATATTGAGTCTTTCAATCCACAAACAGTAGTTCTAGAGAAGGATTTTAAAACATTCCATATGCTTTTTGTACATAGACAATCATGTCATCTGTGAATGAAGATACTTTTACTTATTCCTTTCATTCTGGATGCTTTTTAAATCCTTTTCTTGCCTAATTGCACTGGCCAGTACTTCCACCATGATGTTGAATACAGGTGGTAAGAGTGAACATCACCGTTCACGATCGTAGGGAGAAAGTATCCTATCTTTCATCATTAAGTATATGTTAACTCCAGGATAGTCTTAGATACTTTTATCAGGTTGAGAAAGTTCCCTTTTATTCTTAGTCTGTGAGAGTTTTATTAGGCATGGAAGTTGAATTTCATGACTTTTTTTTCTGTATCTATTGCAAAAATCTATGATTTTTTATTTTTGGTCTGTTATGGTCAATTGTACTGATTAATTTGATCATGTCAAAGTAAACTTTGTATTCCAGGGATTGAATCCCACTTGGCCATGATTTATTATCATTTTTATATATCATAGCATTTGATTTGCTAAAACTTGATCATGTTTTTTTGCATCTATACTTATGCTAGAAATTGATCTTTAGTATTCTTTCCTTAATGTCTGTCTGGTTTTGATGTCAGAATGAAACTGGTCTCATAGAATGAGTTGGAAAGTACTTTCCACTCTTTACATTTCTAGAAGTGTTTGTGTAGAACTGGTATTATTTCTGAAATGTTTGCTATAATTTACCACTGAAGCCATCTGGACCTGGAGTCTTCTTTGTAAAAAGGTTTCCAGCTACAAATTCAATTTCTTTAATAAATATAGAACTATTTTTATTATTTCTTCTTGAGTCAAGTTTGGTTGAGCCTTTCAAGAAATGTGTACGCTTAATCTACATTTTATAATTTATTGACATAAAGTTGTTTATCATATTCCCTTACTACTCTTAAAATCTGCAGGCTTCATAGTGATATCACCACTGCTATTCCTGCTACTGCTAATTTGTATTCTCTTTCATTCTCTCTCTCTTTCCCAGTTAGTCTGTGTAGCAGTTTAACAATTTTAGTGTCTTCTCAAAGAGCTTGCTCTTGGATGCATTGATTTTTTTTTAATTTTATTTCTAATTTCTACTTTGGTATTTATTATTCATTTTTCTGCTTCCTTTGGGTCTTATTTAATATTCATTTTCTAGTTCCTTAGAGTGAAAGCTGAAGTCTTGATTTGATATGTTTCTTTTTTCTAATATAATTTTCCCTGTAAGTACTATGTATTAGTATGTTTTCATCCTGCTAATAAAGACTTACCCAAGACTGGGCAATTTACAGAAGAAAGAGGTTTAATGGACTTACAGATTCACATGGCTAGGGAGGCCTCACAATTATGGTGGAAGGTGAAAGGGACATCCTACATGGCAGCAGCAAGAGAGAGAATCAGAGACAAGTAAAATGGGTTTCCACTTATCAAACCATCAGATCTTGTGAGACCTATTTACTACCATGAAAACAGTATGAGAGAAACCACTCCATGATTCAATTATCTCCCACTAGGTCCCTCCCACAACACATGGGCATTATGGGAATACAATTCAAGATGAAATTTGTGTGGGGACACAGAGCCAAATCATATCATACTGCTTTAGCTATACTCCCATATTTTAAAATATTGTGTTTTTATTTTCATTTAAGTCAAATGCTTCCTAATTTACCTTCTCAACTTAGAACTAGGTTATATAGTTTCTGAATATTTGGGAATATTCTAGATATCTTTCTATTATTGATTTCTAACCTGATTCCATCATAGTGACACAATATACTTTGAATAGTTTGAATTATTTTCCATTTATTAAGACATATTTTATGGCCTAGACATATTTTATGTTCTATCTTAGTAAATATTCTGTGTATACTCGGGGGAAAATCTGTATATTGCTGTTGTTGGGTGGAATGTTCTATAAATGTCAAATAGATCAAATTGGGTAATAGAGCTGCATGACTCTTCTATGTCCTTATTGAATTTCTATTTGTTCTATAAATTACTTTTTCTTTTTGTTAAATTTCAATTGGTGTTTGAAGAATAGGTGGTGTTTGGTTACATGAATAAATTCTTAAATGGTGCACCCATCAACTGAGCAGTGTACACCGTACCCAATGTATAGTCTTTTATCCCACACCCCCACCCTCACCCTTTCCCCTGAGTTCCCACAGTCCACTGTATTATTTTTATGACTTTGCATCCTCATAGCTTAGGTTCCACTTATGAGTAAGAACATATGATATTTGGTTTTCCATTCCTGAGTTACTTCACTTAGCATAATGGTCTCCAACTCCATCCAGGTCGCTGCAAATGGCATTATCTTTTTTCTTTTTATGGCTGAGTTGTATTCCATGGTATATATATATACCACATTTTCTTTATCCACTCATTGACTGATAGGCATTTGCACTGATTCCATATTTTTGCAATTGCAAATTGTGCTGCTATAAACATGCATGTACAAGTATCTTTTTCTAATAATCATTTCTTTTCCTTTGGGCAGATATCCAGTAGTGGGATTGCTGGATCGAATGATAGATCTACTTTTAGTTCTTTAAGGAATATCCACACTATTTTCCATAGTGGTTGTACTAGTTTCCATAGTGGTTGTACTAGTTTTCATTCCCACCAGCAGTTTTAAAATGTTCCATTTTCACCACATCCATGCCATCATCTATTATTGTTTTTGTTTTTTGATTGTGGCTATTCTTACAGGAGTAAGATGGTATTGCATTCTGGTTTTGATTTGCATTTCTCTGATCATTAGTGATGCTGAGTATTTTTTCACTTGTTTGTCAGCCATTTGTATATCTTTTAAGAATTGTCTCTTCATGTCCTTAGCCCACTTTTTGATGGGATTTTTTTTCTTGCTGATTTGTTTGAGTTCCTTGCAGATTCTGCATATTAGTCCTTTGTCAGGTGTACAGATTGTGAAGATTCCCACCCTGTGGGTTGTCTGTTTACTCTGCTGATTGTTTCCTTGGCTGTGCAGAAGCTTTTAGTTTAATTAAGTGCCAACTATTTATCTTTGTTTTGTTGCATATGCTTTTGCCTTCTTGGTCATGAAGTCTTGGCCTAAGCCAATGTCTAGAAAAGTTTTTCTGATGTTGTCTTAGAATTTGTATGGTTTCAGGTCTTAGATTTAAGTCTTTGAAAGCACTATCTATAATCGTGGATTTATTTATTTCTCCTGTGGTTCTATTAGCTTTTATTTCCTGTGTTTTGAAGATCTGTTGTTAGGCACATAAACATTTCAGATCATTATGTCCCCTTGATAAATTGACTCCTTTATAATTATGAAAGGATCATCTTTATCTCTGATAATTTTTTTGTGTATGTGTGCTGAAATTTTTACTTGGATATTGATGTAGCCACTTTGGTTTTCTTTTGATTAGTGCTAGCTTAGTTTCCTTTTATTTTTAACCTATTTATGTGTTTTTAAAAACACACACACACATGGGATTTTGAAGGTAGCATATATTTGAATATTGCTTTTTAAATCTAATCTGACAGCCTGCCTTTTAATTGGAATATTTAGGCCATTTATATTTAATGTAATTATTGGTATGGTTGTGTTTAAATTTACAACCTTCCTATTTGTTTTATATTTGTCCTCCCTGTTCTTTGCTCCTCTTTTCTTCCTTCTCTGTCTTCTTTTGTTCTGACTGTTTTCTATTGGTCTCATTTCATCTCCTTTGTTGGATTATTAGCCACAATCTTTGTTGTATTATTTTAGTGGTTGCTTTGGGTTTATAGTATACATCTTTTACTTACCACAGTCTAACTTGCAGTAATATTTACTACTTCATATACAGTATAAGCACTTACATGTATACTTTAGTTTCTTCCTTACTGGTCTTTGGGCACTGTTATCATACATTTTACTTCTACATATTTTATGTATCTCATAATATGTTGCTATTATGCCTTAAACAGATGATTATTTTTTAAGATATTTAAATAATAAATGAAATTATCATTATTATTATTACAAATCTACTTATGTAATATCGTGTCCTGTCGTGCTCAATACTTTGTGTAGATCAAGGGTCAGAAAATGTTTTCTGTAAGGGGCCAGGTAATAAATACTCTAGACCATGTGGTTTCTGTTACAATTACTTAATTCTGTCATTGTAGGATGAAAGCAGCCAAGGGCAATGAATAAATGAATAGGTATGGCTGTGTTCTAATAAAACTTTATTCACAAAAAAAAGGCAGCAGATCAGATTTGGCTCATGGGCCATAATTTGCTGACCCCTGATATATCCAGGTTTCCATCTGGTATTATCTTTTTTTTTCCAGCTACTTGAAGGACTTCCCTTTACATTTTCTATTCCACCAGTCTGCTTATGATTAACTCTTTCAGCTTCTGTATGTCTAAAGAAGTATTTATTTTGCCTTAACTTTTAAAAGAATTTTTGCTTAATAAACAGTGCCAGGTTGACATTTTTTTTCTTACAGAATTTTAAAGATTTTGAGCCACCATCTTCTACTTTGCATTGTTTCTGGCAAAAAAGCTTCTATCCTTATCTTCATTGTCCTGTATGTAGAGTATCTTCTCTACTTTTCAAATTTTATCTTTGTCACTGATTTAAAGCTACTTGATTCTCATATGTGTTTGTATTTTTTTTTAATTTCCTGGTTTTGGTGTTCACTGATCTTTTTGAATCTGTGAACTAATAATTTTTATCAAATTTGAAACATTTGGTCACTATTTCTTTAAATACTTTTCTCTCCTCTCTGTCTTTTGGGAAACCCACTCACACATATTTGGCCACGTGAAGTTGTCATTGTTGCTCTGTGAGTTAAGTCTTTTCCTCTGTGTACTTTATTTTAGGTAGTTCCCATTGCTATGTCTTCAAGTTTACTACTCCTTTCCTCTGAAATGTCTAATCTGCTATTTCCCATTTATTGTATTTTTTTTATCTCAGACACAGTTGTTTTCTTCTCCAGAAGTTCAGTTTTCATTTTTCTAATATCTTCCATGTCTCTCCTTAATGTTCAATCTTTTCTCTAGCTTGGTGAACATATAGAATACAATTATAATAACTTTTAATATGCTTGTCTATTAATTCTATCATTCGTGTCATTTCTAAGTCAGTTTTGATTGATTTTTCTCCTCATTATGGGTTTTATTTTTCTAGTTCTTTGAGAGCCTGATAATTTTTTTACTGGATGCCATATATCGTGAATTTTACCTTTTTGGGTGCTGATTATTTTTATATTCCTAAAAGTATTCTTGAGCTTTATTTGGAAATACAAATTACTTTGAAACAGCTTGTACTTTTGGTTCTTGCTTTAAGCTCAATTATCAGGGACCAGCAGCATTTAGTCTAGGGTTAATTTTTCCCACTACTGAGGCAAGACCCTACTCAGTACTATCACTTAGGTCCTAACACTTAAGAAGTATTCTACTCTGGGTATTGGGAATAGACTCTATTCCTATTCTTGTGAGTTGTAGCACTGCTTCCTCTAATCCTTTGAGTGATTTTTTTAATCCAGTTGTTCATATGCATGTGCTGATGGTTATTCTATTGAATACTCAAGGGAAGTTTCTGTAGATTTCTGCTGTGTGCAGCTCTTGTTTTAAATACACTACATTGGGGATTCTAGATTCTTTGTTTTTCTCGACCTCCAATTCTGCTGCCTCAAGGATATTGCCAGGCTTTGCCACTGTTCTGCCTTCCTTGTCATGGTCTGCAAACTTCCTTCAGGAGGTAAACCAGGTCAATAATGGGCTATATATGTTTCCTGTCATCTAGGGATTACTGTCCTTCATTGCCTGGTGCCTAATATTTTCACAGCCATTGTTTCATATATTTTGTTCAGTTTAAAAAGAAATTGTTCCAGATGAGAGATTAAAATCAGTCCTGCTCCTCCATACTGGCTAGAAGTAGAAGTCCCATCAATTCATGTTTAAATAATTAAGAAAAGAAAGAAAAATTTGTTTTGTACTTTCCTACCAAGTTATCATTTCTAGTGCCCTTTATTCCCTTCTGTAGTGCTGAATTTCCATATGGTCTCATTTCCCTTCAGCATGGAGAATTTCCTTTAGCATTTCTTCTTTTAGAACTACTTATTTTTTTAATTGACAAATTAAAATTATAAATATTTGTGGCGTCTAACATGATGTTTTGAAATATGTATACAATCTTGAATGGTTAAACCAAGCTAATTAACATGTCTTACTTTCAGACTTACCGATTTTTTATGGTGAGAACACTTAAAATCTACTGCCTTAGCAATTTTTAGTTATACAATAATTGCCATTAAATGTAGTCACCATGATGTACAATAGAGCTTTTGAGCTTATTTCTCCAACCTGAAATTTTGTATCCTCTGACCGTCGTTTCCCCACTTCCTCCCTCCTCCTCTGCCCAAGCCCTGGTAACCACTATTCTCATCCCTGCTTTGATGAGTTTGTCTTTTTTAGATTCCACATATAAGTGAGATTATGTGGTATTTGTCTTTCTGTGCATGGCTTATTTCACTTTTTTAAATTTTTATTTTTTTGTTAAGCTGCCAAGTTGAAGTAGAATTATTTCACTTAACATAATATCCTCTAGGCTCATCCATGTTGTCATAAATAACAAGATTTTCTTCTTTTTAAGAAGTCTTTTAAAATTTAAGAATATTCCATTATGTATATATACCACATTTTTTAAATCCTTTCATCATTGATGGGCACTTTGGTCTTTCCATGCCTTGGCTATTGTAAATACTGCTGCAACAAACATGGAAATGCAGATATTTCTTTGACATACTGATTTCATATGCTTTGGCTGTATACCCAATAGTAGGATTGCTGGATGATATAGTAGCTCTATTTTTAACTTTTTGAGGAATTTCCATACTGTTTTCCATAATGGCTGTACTGACTTACATTTCTACCAATAGTATACAAGGGTTTCCTTTTCTCAACATCTTTTCCAACATTTGTTATCTTTCATCTTTTTGATAATAGCCATTGTAACAGGTGTGAGGTGATATCTCATTGTGGTTTTAATTTGCATTTACTTGATAATAGTGATGTTCAGCATTTTTCTTATATACCTGTTGTCATTTGTATGCCTTTTTTTTTTGGAGACAAGAATGTCACCCAGGCTTGGTGACAATAAGAACAAACTAGGCTGGAGTGCAGTGGCACCATCTCAGCTCACTGCAACCTCCACATCACGGATTCAGGCAATTCTCATGCCTTAGCCTCCTGAGTAGCTGGATTACAAGCATGTGCCATCACATCCAGCTAATTTTTGTATTTTTAGTAGAAATGGGGTTTTGCCATGTTAGCCAGGCTGGTCTTGAACTCCTGATCTCAGGTGATCTGCCCACCTCTGCATCCCAAAGTGCTGGGATTAAAGGCATAAGCCACTGCACTCAGCCTAGTTTGTTCTTATTTTAGGCTTAGTTTGTTTTCTTTTTCTGGTTCCTTGACATGCAATGTTAGGTTGTTTATTTGAGATCATTCTTCCTTTTAGATGTAGGTGCTTATTGCTATAAATTTCCCTCTTAGAGCTGCTTTTCCTTCATCCCGGAAGTTTTGGTATATTATATTTCCATTTTCATTTGTTTCAAGATTCCAAATTTTTCCTTTAGCTTCTTCATTCACCCATTCGTTGTTCAGAAATATGTTGCTCAATTTCCATATATTTGTCAATTTACTGAAATTCCTCCTATTATTAATTTCTAGTTTTATGCTACTGTGTTTAAAAAAGTTACTTGACATAATTTCAATATTCTTATATTTGTTAGGACTTGTTTGGTGGCCTAATACATGGTCTATCCTGGAGGAGTATTCAATGTGTATTTGAGAAGAATGTATATCCTGCTGCTGTTAACTGGAATGTTCTATACATGTCCATTGGGTCCACTTGGTCCAAAATATAGTTCAATTCCAGTGTTTCCTTATAAATTTTCTATCTGGATGATTGTTCATTGTTGAAAATGGGGTATTGAAGTTCTCTACTAATATTGTATTGCATTTTTTCTCTCTTCAGATATGTGAATATTTGCTTTATATATTTGTGTGCTCTGATGTTGGGTGCATATATATTAATAATTGTTATAACCTCTTGATAAATTAACCCTTTTATCATTATATCTTTGTCTCTTTTTAAACATCTATTTTATCTGATATAGCTATAGCTACTTCTGTCCTATTTTGGTTTTCATTTTCATGGAACATCTTATTTCATGCCTTCACTTTTAATCTATAAAGGTGAATTACGTCCATACAGGTGAGTGAAGTCTCTTGTAGGCAGCCTATAGTTGAGTCATGGGGTTTCTTTTAATCATTCAATAATACATCTTTTGATTGGAGAATTTAATACATTTATATTCAATGTAATTATTGATAGGCAAGGACTTAACTATTGCTATTTCATTAATTGCTTTCTGGTTGTTTGGTAGAGCCTTTGGTTCTTCTTCCTGTCTTGCTGTCTTCCTTTGCGATTACGTGATTTTCTGTACTGGTGTGCTGATTGTAGGTTTTTGCTTTGTGGCTACCATGAAGCTTACATAAAACCACTTATAGTTATGACAGGCTATTTGAAGCTGATAACTAACTTAGACTGCATTTAAAAAACTCTATACTTGCTTCTTCCCACTCACATTGTATTTTAGTCATAACTTATACCATTTTATATTGAGTATCCCTTAACAAGTTATGCTATTATTATTTTTAATTATTTTGTCTTTTAACCTTTGTACTATGGATATATGTGATTTATACATCACCATTACAGTATTAGACTATCCTGAATTTGACTATGTATTTTACTTTTATCAGTTAGTTTTATGCTTTCAAATGTTTTCATGTTGCTATGTTTTCAGCTTGAAGAACTCCCTTTAGCATTTATTATAAAGTAGATCTAGTGGTGATAAAATCCTTCAGCTTTTGTTTGTCTGGGAAAGTCCTTAACTCTCCTTCATTTCTGAGGGGCAGCTTTGCCAGGTTCAGTATTCTTGGTTACCAGTTGTTTTTTTTTTTTCCTGTACTTTGAATATATGATCTCATTCTCTTCTGGACTAAAATATAAAATACTTCAGAAATTTGCATGTCATTCTTGTGCAAGGGCCATGCTTGTCTTCTCTTTATCATTTTAGTTTTAGTATTATGTGATGCCAAAGTAAGCACGAGCACTTCTTGTGATTGTGTCACCTGATAACATATCATCTTGTCTTTCATTTATTTGAAAATACCTATTTTATCTTCATTTTTGTAAGGTATTTTTACTTGATTCAGAATTTTAGGTTGACAAGTTTTTCCTTTTTTCTTTTAGCATTTTAAGTATGTCTTTTGGCCTCAATTGTTTCTAATGAGAAATCAGCTATATCTGGGTGTTTTTTGTATTTTCTGTTTGTGTTTTTAGGAGTTTAACTTTGCTGTGTCACATGTTATTTTCTTTGTATTTATCTTGTTTGAGGTGTACTTTGTTTTCTGAATCTATGGGTTTCTTCTTTTTGATCAAATTTGGAAAATATCTGACTAATGTTTTTTCAAATATTTTTTCTGCGACATAGTTCTTTTGCTCCTCTTTTTCTGGAACTCCAGTTGCTCATTTTCTCAGTCACTTGATACTGTCCCACAAGTTGTTGAGGGTCTGCTAATTGTTTTCCAATCTTCTCTCCTTCCATGCTTCTACTTGGATAATTTCTATTGATCTATAATCCAGTGCACTGATCCTGTCTTCTTTATTCAATCTACCATAATATTTTCTAATTTTTTTATATTTCAAATACTGTATTTTTCAGTTTCTAAAATTTCCTTTTAGTTCTTTTTATAGTATTCATATTTCTTCTCAAATTCCTCATCTCTTCACACATTAAAAATGAATACATCTTTTCCAATAGTTTTTTTATTATATTTATCACAGTTATTTTTAAATTTTTGACTTAGTTCATTTGGACTGCTCTCAGAAAAATACCTTCAATTAGGTGGTTTGTAGACAACAGAAATTTATTCCTTGTAGTTATGAAGGCTGGGAAATCCAAGATCAAGGCATCAGCAGATTTAATGTCTGGTGAGGGATCTGCTTTCTTATAAACAGTGCCTTCTTGCTATGTTCATACATAGTGGAGAAGCTAACTAGTGCTATGGAGTGTCTTTTATAAGAGTACTAATCCTATTTATGAGAGTTCTACCCTCATGATCTATTCTGCCCCCAAAGGCCCATCTTCTAATACTATCCCATCAATAATTAGGTGCTAACATGAATTTTGGGAGAACAAAAACATTCAGACCATAGTAGTTCCCTTCTGCTAATTTCAGTATCACAGGTTTGTTTGTCACTTTGCTTTTATCAACTGATTTCCCCCCCCCCCCACTGGGCTACATTTTTCTGTCTGTTCGTGTATCTAGAAATTAAATTTTTCATTATACATAGGTAATTCTGCATTCTGTTATCTTGCTTTGAAGATTTTGAATTTTGCTCTAGTAGGCAAGTAACTTACCATCAGATACCCTTGATCTGTTATGGAGTTGATTTTAAGCTTTGTTAGGGAAAGTCTATTTTGAATTTTTCCCTTAGTCACAGGGTAAATACCTTAATTTTGGAATATGGTACTTAATCCCAGGGTGTGGCCCTTCTGAAATTTCAGTGCAAAGCCCGAGGGACTTATCAAGGCTCTCATTTGTTGGTATTTAAGCTTTAAACTCTGCCTCCATTGTTGGCAGCTACTGAATCCTCTGCTCAGTTGTGTGTTCTGTTTTGTTTTTTCAGTTTATTTGTTTTTCCTTAGGATTCCAGCTACTGTTTTTCCCAGAGGCTTCTTGTAGTCTCAGTCCACACATTCAAGGTTTAGGTGTCAGTCAAGGATTTGAGTGGAATCTATATGCAGATTTGGGGGCTCCCCTCTGTGGCTTAATTCTTTATGGGATTTCCGCCTTCAATGTCTAACTGCTCTGGAAGACCCAGTATGCATCATCTGGCTCCCCAATACCACTGCAGCTTTTTGCTTCCGCTCTGTCTGAAATGCCCCACCATACCACAGAGACTGGAGACTGCCCTCAGGTGAAAGCTGGATAAATTAGAACTCACTCAGTGTGGTTCTCCTCTTTTAGGGGGACAAATCCCCACTAGTTTCTGTCTGATTTGGATAATTTCCCAGTAATTTCAAACCATTTTTTTTTCTATTTTGTCCAGAGTTGATAAATGTTATCAGTAGGAGAGTCAGTGTAATACAAGCTACTCCGCCATTATCCTAGGTTGGAAATCTCCTGGTTTCTCATTTTTAAAATGAGGATAATATCTACTTCACAGTTTTTTTTCCCCTCTGTCTGAGAATTAAACAGGAATATATATGTGAAATGCCTGGCATGGATAGATATTCAGGAAATGTTAGTTTCCTTTCCTGTATGCTGAATTGGCATGTTTCCTTTTAGCTTCCCTTCACTAGTCCTTGCCTTGTTCTCTCGGTCCACCCCACACAGGTCTAACTTCTTTCCCATCTGGCAGACCATCATATCCTGTCGCTTGGGTTTCTCCTTCATCTTCAGGCTAAAAATCTCAGTTCTTTCTGCCATTTCTCAGGCCACACGTTTTTTTCTAGGGAACTTGGAGTCCCTATAATGATTCTATTTCTTCATGGAGGAATGTCCTAAACTCAAGCTCCCAGTTCTGCCATTTATAAACTCTATAATTGGAGCAAGTCATCTTTTGAGTTTCAATCTCCCCATCTGAAAAATGCCATTATAATTCCTATTCAGTCTGTGTCTTGAAAACTCAGGCACCTTAAACTTTAGCCAATGTTGGTAAGAGAGTCTGAGGAGAGGTCTCCACCTCCTAGGTTCCTGCTGTCACTGATGGAGGGACTGGGGCTCTCTTCTCTGGTTATTTTGGTGGGGGAAGAAGAAAGAACAGGGGCTATTATAATTCAGTCTCTCTTCACAAGTGAGGCCCGTGGCTAATTTTCTCTTGAATTTCCAAGGGCAATCATATTTTCCTGTTTTAAGGTTTCACTTTTTCTTCCAAAATCACTCAACCTAGTCTCATATGAGAAATTCATATTCTTCCCATTATCACAACTTTGACACTATTCTTTGCAAAACAGTGCTGGTCATATTATGTTATAGATGCATTTTCCTATCCATCTTAAGTGTCTCTGTCTGAAACACTATAATCAAATAATATATCCTCTCAAAGTTTTTCTTTGATCCCCAAATTTATTTAGGGGCAAGGGAGAGTAGTGATGATTTGTTTATTCTCCAAATGAGAGAAAGCATTAGCAAAGATATACAAATTCCTTTATAAAGTCCTTACACAAGCAAGTAAGTTGATCATAAAATTTATTATCCAGAGCTGTATACTTTTGAAAGTGAAAGGGGGCTCTGTTAATAATTATGCTATGACTGACTGCATAGAAAAATTGCAATGTCATGTCCATTGTGCAGTTGAGTACCTCAGGGCCTGACTTCCTGTAAAGGTTCCTGATTCTTGAGGAAAAATATTTGGCAACCAAATCACCAGATACACAAATGAACAACTTTTTTTTTTCCATTCATCTATAGAATCTTTCTTTCTCAGGAACTTCATTGTTGGGGAACTCACTCCACTAGTGCAAAGGGCTTAGGATCACCTGTGCAGAGCCACCAGTGAAAAGGACTGATCTGGTCACTTTTGTCTGAAGCACATTCTCAGCTATAAGGCAAAAACTTAAGCTCAAATCACCTTCCTGGAAGTCAAGGACTCACCCCTCATTGAGTTGCGTCCTGCCTGGCTAATATCTGTTTACTCACACAGCTCCCGCAAAAGGTCACTGCTTTCTCCCAGAGGTGCTGGTTTGCATGTAATGGAGCTGCAAAGTGACCCTCCTCTCCAGTTCAATTCAGCCTAGACCATGGCTAAGTTCGAAACAATATTCAAGAAATATACATGTTACACTCACCTTGTTATTTTCTTTAAAAAAGCTGCTTTTTCCTGACCTAAACTTTTCCACCCTGCTTTTCTAGAGTGGTTTCCTCCTTTCTAATCCTTGCTATCTGGTAAGACTGTACTCATTCATCAAGTTCCAACTCAAATATCATGTGCTCCATGAGGCTCTTCCTGATGCCGCTTCACTTTCTTTAATCTACTCGAGGTGTCAGAGTCAATTAGGATTTGGTTCTGCTAATTTAATTTTCAAAAAGCATGACAGTGGCTTAGACAAGATACTACTTGTCTTTCACATAGAAGTCAGGAGGTCAGTAGTCCAATGCTGTTATGGCAGCCCTTTGGTGTCATCAAAGATTCAGGCTCTTATCTTTCTGCTTTGCAATCCTCAAAGTCACCTCATGGTTCAAGGTAGCTGCTGAAGATACAGCTATATGTTCATCTGACAGCTGGAGAAGAAATATTAATAACAGGAGGACAAGAGGTTTTCTTAGTATTAAGGACCTTTTTGTATTAATGTTGTGAATTATATGAAAATATTTTTCCTTACGTTAAGCCAACCTTGAATTCCTGAAATCAACCCACTTTGGTCAAAATGCATTATCATTTATATACATTGCTGGATATCACTTGCTAATGCTTTAAGATTTTTGTACCTTCTCACATGGTTTTGTCATTCTTTGGTATGATTATGCTAACTTCATGAAGCAGATAGAGACTTCTCTTTCTTTTGACATTTTGGAATATTTATTTAAGATTAGAATTATTTGTTCCCTTGAATATTTGGCAGAACCACTGATAAAACCTCTGGACCCGGAGATTTTTTCTTCATGAGAAATTAATTCAAACTTTAATAATTATAGAACTATTTGAGTATCTTGTTTTTTCTTGATAAGTTATGTTTTCTAAGAATATGTTTATCTCATCTAAATTTTATCTATTCCTTTGTCTGATTTTTCCATCTACCATTTCTGATGCATTCCAGATGCTATCCTGAGTTTGCTCTTCCAGTTCCTAGATTCTCCTTCCAAGTATACCTAGTCAACCACAATGCTGATCTATTGAGTTTTCTGTTTCAATTTTTATATTTTATTTTTATGATTCTCTTTGGTTCTTAAAATCTGCTTGCTCTTTTCTGCTGTCATTGTGCATTTAACAACTTCAGTGAGGTACCACTGACATACCTCACTATGTCAATAATGTGCCAACGAATGGCACATTTTGTAGTGTATAATTGATAAATTTTGACCTATGTATAACACTTGTGAAACCATCACAACAATCAAAAAAATGAACATGTCCAACAGCCCAAAAGGTCACCAATTCCCTTTTGTAACCCTTCCTTTCTGTCTTTCTAGTCCACCTCCCATTCCCAGGTGATTTAATTTATATGTTTGACCCCTCCAAGTCTAATGATGAAATGTAATCCTCAACGTTGGAGGTGGGGCCTGGTAAGAGGTATCTGGATCATGGTGTGGTTCCCTCCCTCATGAATGGCTCAATGCTGTCCTCTTGGTTGTTTAAAAGTGTGTGGCATCTTCCCTACATCTTTCCCCTGATCGCACCATGTAAAGTATCTGCTCCTACTTTGCCTTCCACCATAATTGTAAGCTTCCTGAGACTTTTGACTTAATGTTGAGACCAGTTAAGACTTTTGGATACTATTGGTACTATCGGCAGTACATATGAAATCATATCATATGTACTCTTTTTGTTGTTTGGATTCTTTCACTCAACATAAGTATTGTGAGATTTATTTATATTCTTGTATCCTTTTTATTGCTAAGTTGTATTCTATTCTATAAATATACAAAAATTTGTTTATTCAGTCACCTCTTAATTGTATTTTGCAATGTGTGAAGGACACGAGATTTGAGGGGCCATTAATGGAAAAATATAGTTTGGATGTTTGTTACTTTTATATCTCATGTTGAATCATAATCCCCAATCTGAGGTAGGGCCTGTGTTTAGGTCTTGGGAGCAGACACATTGTCCTCATGATAGTGAGTGCGTTCTTGTGAGATCTGGTTGTTTAAAAGTCTGTGGCACCTCTCTGCTCCCTCTCTTGCACATGATCTCATCGTGCAAGGCACTTGCTCCTGCTTTGCCTTCTACCATGATTGTAAGCTTCCCGAGGTCCTCACCAGAAGCTGAGCAGGTGTTGGCGCCATGTTTGTACAGCCTCAGAAACATGAGCAAATTAAGCCCCTTTTCTTTGTAAATTACCCAGTCTCAGGTATATCTTTATGGTGATACAAGAATGGCCTGACATGCAAAAATGTGTTTATTCAGTTACCTCTTTATAGACATTTGAAATGTTTCCAGTTTTTTACTATTACAAATAAAAGTACTGTGAACATTTATGCACAAGTTTTTGTATGAACATATATGCCTTTATTTTCCCTAAGTAACTACAAGTAGAGGCTAGGTTATATGGTAGGTAAATATTTAATCTTTTCAGAAACTGTTGACTCTTTTTAAAGTGGTTCTACATTTTGTATTCCCCTCAGCAGCATATAAAAGCAGTTGTTCCAAGTCTTTGCCTATACTTGGTATGGTTAGTCTTTTTAATTTTAGACTTTCCAATAGATGTGTAGAGGTTTTTCATTGTGACTTAAATTGCATTTTTAAAATAAATAATAAAGTTGTATCTTGTTTTTTTCTTGATCAGTCTCTTGCTAGAGATTTGTCCATTTTATAATTGTCTCAGAACCAGCTCTTGGTTTAATTGATTTTCTTATTGCTTTCTGTTTTCTATTTCATTGATTTCCATGCTGATTTTTATTATTTCTCTTCTTCTGCTTACTTTGGGTCTCATTTGCTCTTTGTTTTCTAGTTTTTTAAAGTGGAAGCTGAGGCCATTGATTGAGACCATTCTTTTCTTTTAATATAGAATTTTAATGTTATGAATTTCTCTGTGTGTACTGCCTTAGTTGAATCTCACAATTTTGATATGGTATATGTTTGTTTATATTCAGGTCAAATTCTTCCTAATTTTCTTTTTTGTTGCTTCTTTAAGCTATGGGTTATTTAAAAGCATGTATGTAACTTGCAAATATTTGGAGACTTTTCAGATATCTGTTACTAATTTCTTAACAACTTATTGATCTTTCACTTCATTGTGAAATGAGAACAGAATTTGATGACTTGACTCCTTTTAACTGTATGAGACTTGTTTTGTGGTTCATAATAATGGTTTATCGTGGTGAATGTTCCCTGTAGAGTTAACAAAATATATATTTTTCTGTTACTGGGTGGAATGTTCTATCTATGTCAGTAAGTTGGTTGATAGTGCTGTTCAAATCTTCTGTACACTTATGTGCTCCTGTCTGTTGTTCTAACAATTTTTGAGAGAGAATTATTGAAATTTTTGATTATTTTGCAGATTTGTCTATTTCTCCTTGAAGTTCTACTAGCTTTTGCTTTGTGTGTTTTGTTGTTCTTCTATTAGGTGCATAAACATTTACAATTATTATATATTATTGATAAATTGTACCTTTTAACATTATGAAATAATGCTCTTTATTCCTGATAATTTTTTCTGCTCTGAAATCTACTTTGATATTAACATAGGCTTTCTAACTTTCTTTTTCTGTGGGTTAGCATGATGTGTGTTTTTCTAGCCTTTTACTTTTAACCTATTTGCACCTTTATAACTAAAGTGGGTTTCTTATAGGTAGCATTTAGCTGAGTCTTGTTTTTTTTTAAATTGAATCAGATAATCTCTGCCTTTTAATTGGGGGTGTTTCGACCACTTATAAATGTAGTATTTTTATTTACATTACTAGGTGATATAGTTTGGCTCTGTGTCCCCACCCAAATCTCATCCTGTAGCTCCCATAATTCCTACATGTTGTGGGAGGGACCTGGTGGGAGATGACTGCATTATGGAGATGGGTCTTTCTTGAGCTGTTCTCATGATAGTGAATGAGTCTCATGATATCTGGTGGTTTTAAAAATGGGAGTTGCCCTGGTACATGCTCTCTTTGCCTGCCACCATCCTAGCAAGGTGTGACTTGCTCCTCCTTGACTTTTGCCATGATTGTGAGGCTTCCCCAGCCACATGGAACTGTGAGTTCTCCATTATACCTCTTTCCTTTGTGAATACCCCAGTCTCAGGTATGTCTTTATCAGCGGCATGAAAACAGATTAATACACTTGATTTAAGTCTGCCGTCTATTTTCTTTTCTATTTATCCCAGATAGTCTTTGTTCTCTTTTTCTTTTTTGTCTTCCTTCTTTTGAATGAATTGTGCTTTTATTATTTCATTTTTTCTTTGTTGGCTTAGTTAACTGTAACTCTTTGTTATGTTATATTACTAGTTGCTTTAGAGTTTACAGCATACATTTTTAACTTACCACATTCTACCTTTCAAAGGTATACTACATATGTAATATGTAAACCTTACAAATGTAATTCCATTTCTTCTCTCCCAGCTTTCATGCTACTCTTGTCATACATGATTTCTACATCACACTTCACAATGCATTATTATTATTTTTGTTTTAAACAGACAATTATATTTCAAAGATACTTAAATGATAATAGTCATTGACTGTCACCTCTTACTGGGGGCTTCTCTCAGGTCATCTTTCACTATTCTGTAAGTGCTTCTTCATGCTGCTCCTAGTTGTTCTTTACTGCTTTGCCCCAAGCCTGGATACAGAACCTTCCATTAATTCTCCCAAAGAATACTCAGCACAGTAAGAGAGTTGGAGGACAGGAGAAATGGGTAGAAACATGTGCAGATGTGCAAGTCTGAGGCTAGCAAAAGAAAAGTTAAAACTGAATATCAGATACACCTGTTCATAGGGTTCATCAAATCATGCCCTCCATAGAAGTCATCCCTGGCCATTTTTCTTTCTAACTCTAGAACTAATAGCATATTTCTGGGCCAGCTTACCTCCACAGATGGTAAATTCCTTTGGCCATGTCCTTCTCCATAAACTACAGGCCCTGGAAAGACTGTGAGATTCTCCTTTCTCCCAATCTGAGGCCCACCTCATTTTCTTCCTAAGAGATTGAGAGTAAGATTCTCTGTCTCCTACAAAGTAGGTAAATATCCCACCTTCATTCCCAGGGCGAGTCAGGGCCCTGCGACCTGGCTGGCAGTCACATGGTACAAAGTAGGTAAATATCCCACCTTCATTCCCAGGGCGAGTCTGGGCCCTGTGACCTGGCTGGCAGTCACATGGTCAACAGTATATTTCCCAAATACTGTTTCAAATCTCCTCTAGTTCTTTCATAGTCTTTCACTTCCAATGTGATGAAGAGAAGATCAGGCATGTACATTCTTTTCTGTCGAATATAGGCTCATGATCTCAGTAGCATATACTTGAAAAAAAATACACAGGCATCTCCTGAGAAATGAAGACTCTGATAGATTGTCCTTTTAAAATCTATGTTTAGAAAAGCAATCTACAAGGGCCTGAACTTGCTCATCATGTGGCTGATCTACAGTACTATTCAAAACATTCAACATTTCAGTCTATATTTGAATAATATGGCTGGTTCAATGTTTATCTATGAACAGTGAGGCACACATACTGACCTGACATCTGCAATACAGTATTGTGGTTCAGAGCATAGACTGAGAGGCCTCTCTTAATGGACTTTCTCAGAAAATGAAAGATCTTCTCCCCACCCCAAATTCCTACTTCCCCATAGAAGCAGAAACTTTTCATTATTCTCTAAATGGAAGTTTCTCAGCTTCATCAGCTTTAAAATCCAGACTAACCTGCAGGTAAACTTTTGGCTGGCAACCTTAAAATAACTGTGCCTCTTTCACCATGTCAAAGTTTGAGAAGAATACTATAAAACCTTTAACAATCATTGCCACCAAAAGGTATACGACTTGAATGCGTAATTACTTGCTTTGCCCACAGCCCCTTTGGGAAAGCCTGCCCAAACTCGAAGAGTCCACGCTATATTCTGCTTGTTCTTGGCTTTCCCTTTCCCCAACATATGTCTAGACCAGATCTGGACACTTATTCAAAGGCCAGCCATGGACCAATCAAACCACCTGACTCCAGAATTTAGAGTCAGCACCTCTGGGCAATGATAGGAATTTGAGTTGAAATGTACAGTTGGGCCGGGTGCGGTGGCTCACGCCTGTAATCCCAGCACTTTGGGAGGCCGAGGCAGGTGGATCACGAGGTCAAGAGATCAAGACCATCCTGGTCAACATGGTGAAACCCCGTCTCTACTAAAAATACAAAAAATTAGCTGGGCACGGTGGTGCGTGCCTGTAGTCCCAGCTACTCAGGAGGCTGAGGCAGGAGAATTGCCTGAACCCAGGAGGCGGAGGTTCGGAGGTTGCGGTGAGCCGAGATCATGCCATTGCACTCCAGCCTGTGTAACAAGAGCAAAACTCCATCTCAAAAAAAGAAAGAAAGAAAGAAAGAAATATACAGTCAAGGATGGAGTAGGTTTTATGTGCAATATATCACTCATGCTGAAGTTATAGGGAGCAGAAACCACAGGCTGCAGAAAAAGTAGGCTTGTAGGAGAGGAGTACAAAGCAAGAGACCTTGCTAAGCATATGTTTGCAGCCCATGAGCCAAGACCATGTGTCCCCCATAAAGGAGGTGGGGAGAGAGAAGCTGCCTCCCTTGCTGACAT
Organism: Callithrix jacchus; assembly: GCF_049354715.1. Lineage (NCBI taxonomy): Eukaryota > Metazoa > Chordata > Mammalia > Primates > Cebidae > Callithrix > Callithrix jacchus. The sequence continues at coordinate 74,966,206 of NC_133508.1, read as the reverse complement.
CACTGACTATTTGTAGGCCCAGCTGCTCTCTTGCCCTGGATGCCAGGATATTGCTCCTTGTAGTAGAGACTGATTTTCCTATCCAATACCCGTTCTTCCTTTCTTGGTTTTACTCAATGTGATAATATACATAACAAAAAGACTACATCTCCCTCCTCCCTTTATAGTTAGGAAGAGCCACAGCCTAAGTCCTGGCCAAAGAGAAGGAAATGGAAGTTGTTGGGTGGAACTCCTGGAGGCTCTCAAAGAGCGGGAAGGAAGCTGAATACACTTTTGGACCCTCTCTCCCCTCCCTCTAATTGCCACCTGGAGGGCAGAGTTGATGGCTAAAGCTCCAATTTAAAGGTGGATTCCTTGGCTTAGGATGGCAGAGGAGAAAGATGGAAGGTGGTCTGAATTCCTGATGATAGTCAAACCACCATACAAACCCAAGACTATATATCTTCCAATTTCTTATAATGAGAGAGAAAACAAACTCTTCATGCCAACTTTGCCTCCTTGAGAGCCAGAGGCAGTTGGCAGTTCAATGCCCTCACAGAGCCAGAACACATTCAGCAAATGTTCCATGCTAAGCATACATTTGCAGCCCATGAGCCAAGACACAAGCCCTCCCTCACTCTGCTCAGTGCCTTCCAGGGTCTCACATCCACAAAAAAAAAAAAAAATGTGGAAAAGCAGATGCTGACCACTTAGAACAGAGAAGAGTATTTTGTGGAGTGGTTATCAAGGGTATCAAGGTGGCCCTGTCAGGTGCCCGTCCTCCAGGACTCCAGGTGATTATATGAGGTTCCTCTTCCTGGGGCTCAAGGTGGTATTCGTGCTTATTGGTAAGAGCACTACTACACACAGGTCTTTTCAATGCATCTAAGAATAGTGTTCTGCCATAGTTGCCGGCAGGCATTCTTTCACTGGTTTACAGGAAAGGGGCTGGGGAGGTGAAATGCACAGAAGCTGAAAGTAGCCTGAGTGACCTGGTGTTAGAATCCCTGCAGTGTGAAGAAGCTATAATCAATGATGGAGGAGAAACTTTAGAAGATGGTGAGGAAAACCTCAGGAGACAAGGAAGCCTCTCTGCTTCACATCCTAAAAATGCATAATGCCTGGTTTTTTTTTCTTTTTTGAGACAGAGTTTTTTGCCCAGGCTGGAGTGCAATGGAACGATCTCAAGTCATTGCAACTTCTGCCTCCTGGGTTCAAGCGATTCTCCTGCCTCAGTCTCCTGAGTAGCTAGGATTACGGGCGCCCTGCCACCATGGCTGGCTAATTTTGTATTTTTAGTAGAGACAGGGTTTCACCACATTGGCCAGGCTGGACTTGAACTCCTGACCTCAGGTGATCTGCCCGCCTCGGCCTCCCAAAGTGCTGGGATTACAGGTGTGAACCAAGGCACCTGGCCCCCATAATGTTTGTTTAACCCTTTGTGACTAAAGACTTGCACATCTTCCCACTTAATGGCTGCTGGGTATAATGGCTCACACAGGTCTCAGTACAGAATATAGGACTCTCATAGATATGATAAAATTGTAATAGAAGCCGTCTGGAATACAGAAAGTACATTAAAATAGCAAGGGATTGGCAATCCCACCAAACAGATCAGACGATGAGAATTTTCTACTACAGTTGAAAACTGTATGATGTGCCATAGCCTTGTTTTTCACTATGTATTCAGCCACGGTCTGAAATGAAGGGTAGTTAGAATAATCAGTAGTTTTTCATCCTTTTTGATGAATTTCTAAAGTTTTACAGTAATAACATGTCTTGAATATGCAATACTAAACATTGAAACAATCTTTTCATAATAAAATGCTAAAAAATGTAAAAAGAAGTTTGTTGAAATAAATTTGGCAGTATCTAGTAAGGTTGAACATAGGCAAACCCCGTAACCCTATGATTTCCTCATAAGCATAAATCCTAGAGCAGGAGATGGCAAACTTCTGAAAAGGGCCAGAGAGTAAACATTGTCGGCTTTGCAGGTCCTAATTTTTCCACTGCAACTACTCAATTCTGCATAAATAGTGCAAAAACAGCCACAGACAATATGTAAACAAATTTGAATGACTATATTCTAATGAAGTTTACTTACAGATACAAGTAGTGGGCCAGATTTAGTCAATTGCCTCTAGAGAAACTCATGCTGATGTATGCCAAAATATGGGTACAAGAATATTACTGCAGGATAGTTTCTAGAAGACTCAAACTAAAAACAACCTAAATGCAAATGTCCAAAAATTAGTAAGATAATTTCAGATAATGATAAGAAGATGATAAGAAAATAAAAGATTGGATAATAGGCTGGGTGATAATTTGGGATGGGGGCACCAATGTAGATGGGGTTGGGAGGAGCCCTTTTGAGAGGGTAATGGGGAATTTGACAACTAATTGATGAGAAGGAGCCATCCATGCAAGTATTTCAAGAAAAGGGAGTTCCAGGATGCTGTCATTTAGATGTTTGTCACCCCAACCCTATGTTGACACTCTATAAATAAACCACAGTATATGTATCCACTGAGTATCGAATGGCAAATCAAATGATCCCTATAGTACATATTCCACATTCTTTTAAGAGTCATTGGGTGACTATGAAAATGTTGAGCAAAAGTAGCCAGACCCAAAGGAGTACATTCTTTATGACATTTGATTTTGTAAAAACTAAATAATACTGTCTAGGAATGCATCTTAGGTGAAAAAACTATCAAAGAAAGAAAACAGGGAGTTACAGTGAAAGTCAGAAGGCAAGAAACAATGGTGACCATGAATGGCTTCATAGAAGGCTTTGGGTGCTGGCAATGTCCTATTCCCCAGATTAGTTAATGGTTACGTAGATACTCACTGTTTTATATTTTATAGAAATCATACATCTACGTTTTTAATCCAGTTTTTTGTATGTGTGTAAATTTTATAGAAAAACGTGGGGTTCTGTGTAATACTTTCCACCTATAAAGTGGTACACAACAGATGTTAATATACAATGTCTAGTTCTCCCTGGAATAAAAGGTGCCACTCGCAGTTTTTATTTTCTGTGTAAGAGCAGGTGTCTGTCTTGCCCTGTGGCTGGGAGCTGAGGTTGACCAGCAATATGAACAAATCAGAAGCATATTAGCCAGTGCTTTGTATTCACGTACTTTCACACACAGGTAACATCATTGCTTAGTAGTTCGTAGTCTTTTTATTTTGTAATCTGCAAGATACTAATGTGCACACCCTTGAGAAAAATGTCTGTGCATTGTTCCTGTAAGTGAAATCAGACATTGACTACATGGCATTCTGGAGTAGTTGGGGTCTGCAGCTGTCTTCCCTCTTTTACTCTGAAAAATATTATGAAATTGAGAAGTGCTGTCTTTGATAGTGTCTCCCGGGAGCAGAGCACGTGATGAACAGACTTCCACCGTGGAAGAGATGGGTGAGGAGGTTAAGTAAATTTTCTTTGTGTAGTTCCCATTAAACTTCAATCAGAGTTACAGAAAGAAATTTCCTCCGGGCGGCTGCGAATACAGGTATTGGTTTGACTTTAATAAAAGTCATAACTGATCTTTCTGAGGTCTCTCGTGGAATGAGCTCAGCAGAATTCAGGCAGGTCCTTGAGAGGAAAAGCGTCCACTTAAACATCGCATTATCCTAATAATCCCATTCCAGAGCTGCCATCCCATTATTTTAAAGGTCTTCATTTGCAAATTGTGGTATTTGAAAGTTTTCTTTTTACATTATTGCAGAAAGCGGGATGGATCTTTCTGAGGGCCACACACCTATTTACAGACTCCCTCTCCTTCCAGACCAGAGTAAGGCAGCAAGGTGGAGGCTGCTTTCCACCTTCACATCATTGCTTTGATTAAAATACCCTGTGTAAAGCAACATCTGCTTTGAAGCCAAGACTGCTTTTAATAAGTTTTGTTAAGAAAGGAAAAAAAAATTCTCTTATTGCTAAAGAATAGCCCTGGTCAAGATGGCGATCAGGGTAATGCCGTCCCAAGGCATAAAATCTCATCCATTCAGTTTTTATCCAACAGATCTTTTCAGGGTACCTGCTGTGTGTTAGGCACTGCTCTAGGCCCTCAAATATAGCAGGTATCAAGATAGAGAAGAAATTTGCAATCCAGTAAGGAAAACACCCAGGGAACAACCAAAAAAATTAGATAATTTCAGATAATGATAAGAAGATAAGAAAATAAAAGATTGGATAATAGGCTAGGTGATTATTTGGGATGGAGGCACCAATGTAGATGGGGTTGGGGGGAGCCCCTTTGAGAGGGCGATAGGTTAGTTGACAACCAATGGATGAGAAGGAGCCCACCATATGAATATTTCAAGGAAAGGGAGTTCCAAGATGCTGTCATTTAGATGTTTGTCCCCCCAAACCCTATGTTGATGTTTGATCCCTAATGTTGGTGGTAGGGCCCAATAGGAGGTATTTGGGTCATGGGGGCGAATCCCTTATGAATGTCTCAGTGCCCTCCCTGCAGGGGCAGGAGGTGGGGAAGTCAGTGGGTTCTCACTCTATTAGTTCCTGTGAAACGGGTTGTTGAAAAGAGCCTGGCACCTCCTCCTCTCTCTTGCTTCCTCTCTCGCCATGTGATCTGCACACACCGACTCCCCTTTACCCACCGCCATGACTGGAAGCAGCCTGGGCCCTCACCAGAAGCAGATGGTGCCACGGTTCTCACACAGCCTGCAGAACCATGAGCCAAATAAACAACTTTTCTTTAAAATTACCCATTCTCAGGTATTCCTTTATGGCAACATAAACAGACTTACCCACAAGAAGACAGTAAAGTAATGCCCAGTGCTTAAGGGAAGAAGTTTTGTGACACCACAGTGTCCTGTATGAAGAAAGGGATACAAGGTGCACTTGGAAAGATAGGCAGGGGGTCCTGCCTGTGCCATGGAAAGGGTTTAGATTTTACTGTAGGCGAAATCAAAACTAGTGGGGAAAGGGAGGGCCCACTGAGAACCATCCCAGCAACCCGACCACAGTTGGTGTTCACTGGACACCATGAACCACACTGTTCAAACCTTCTTCACTCCTACCAATACCGACCCTCCCCCTACCAATGAGATGCTGAAGGAGGAGCATGAGGTGGACATGCTGGGGGCACGCCACAATCCGGCTCCCCCGACATCCACTGTGATCCACATCCGCAGTGAGACCTCCATGCCCAGCCATATCATCTGGTCCCTTACCCTCTTCATGACCTCCTGTTGCCTGGACTTCAGCGTTGGCCTACTCCATGAAGTCTAGGGACAGGAAGATGGTTGGTGACCTGACCTGGGCCCAGCCCTATGTGTCCACCGCCAGATGCCTGAACATCTGGGCCCTGATTTGGGGCATCATCATGACCATCCTGCCGATCATCATCCCAGTATTGATCTTGCAAGTCTATCGATAGATCAAGGAGAATCAACCAGGCCAGGGGCTCTGCCTGTGACTGTTTCCCATGTACTCCACCTTCCATTCCTCACCCTGCCCCCCAGTTGAGTCCTGTATCAGCCCTTTATCCTCACACACTTTCTACAATGGTATTCAATAAAGCGCACGTGTTCCTGAAAATAAAAAAAGATTTTACTGTAGTTGCAAAATCTATTTTTTAATATGTAAATAAGCATTTCTTAGGATAATGTCTAGCTTTCTTTCTGGAGTGCAGAGAAACTTGGATGGGTGTGAGGAAAAATGTAAACTGGCCCTGAATCCTGGCTTTGTCTCTTTACTTTTGCATAACTTTGGGTAAGGTTCCCCAGCGTCTCCAACCCCATCTGTAAGTTGGGCATAACAACAAGCACTTCACAGAATAGTGGTGAGTGTTAAGTATCTGTGAACAGACTCCGCCTGGTGCTGACCCTCTGTGGGTGCTTGATCATTGTCAGCAGAATCTTCCTCTGAATGACCCCATGGGTCTGCTTATGCTCTGGGGAAGCCTTTTTTAGTAAAAGATCATTGTTGAAATTGAGGTTAGGCCAGTGATCATCCATCAAGAAAAACCTGAAGATATTAACAAACCCTGGGCAGGCAGTCTTGGTGTAGGGGAGCAGGCACTCAGTTCTGGTCCTGGTTCTGCTGATCACTAAGCCTGATCACTAATGATCTCAGGAAACCTGGCCTCTGTTTCCAAATCTGAAAAACAGGAATCATCACCATGATTCTGACCCTAGTTTACCTCAAGAGTTATGAGGGTTTCAAACAAAATAATGTGTGTAACCATGAGGGCTTTTCACACAGATGAAATGTTAGCCTCACAAGCTCCTTTTGCTAATGCTTCCCTCTCTATCCAGAGAGGTCAAACTTCTAAAACCCTTGAATAACTCTCAAGGCAACACTAAGAGTTGAGGGAGGAAGCAGGTGACTCTCTTTAAGCTTTACCCTGGTCTTGTTCTACACTGGAATTAAATATTCACTTATGAATTTTCTTGGGATGTTCTGTAATTACAGTAGTTCCCCCGTATCCACAGGGGCACATTCCAAGACCCCCGGTGGATCCTGAAACCACAGATACAGCGGAACTCCTAGATACACTATGTGTTTTCCTATACATATATACCTATGACAAAGTTGAATTTATGAATCAGGCACAGTAAGAGATTAACAACAATAACTAATAAAATAGAATGATTATAGCAATATACTGTAATAAAAGTTATATCTCTCTTCTCTCTCAGAATATCTTATTGTACTCTACTTACCTGTTTTCAGGCTGTGATTGACCACAGGTAACTGAAATAACAGAGTGAAACCACAGGTAAGGGGGGACTACTATATACTCTTTTTTTTTTTTTCAGACAGAGTCTCACTGTTGCCCAGGCTGGTGTGCAGAGATATAATCTCACCTCATCACAACCTCCGCCTCCCAGGTTCAAGCAATTCTCATGCCTCAGTCTCCCAAGTAGCTGGGATTATAGGCATGTACCAGCACAGCCAGCTAATTTTGTATTTTTAGTAGAGATGGGGTTTCACCATGTTGGCCAGGCTGGTCTCAAGCTCCTGGCCTCAAATGATCCACCTCAGCTTCTCAAAGTGCTGGGATTACAGGCGTGAGCCACCACGCCTGGCCTATATACTGTTTATCAGATTTAAAATGACTTTAGTCTGATTCTTCCATCATATGTCCTCTCTTTTTGGAGGGTAAGAGAAGCCATCCCAATGGATACCCATTCTAATCCCTCTTTCCCCCATCCACTTTCCACTTTCTCCTTTCTGCAGACCCAGAGCCCACAAACCAGTGTGTACTCTGGGCCATCCAGGAGTCTCATCAGGGTTGTGATAATGACACCATCTGTAACTCCGGTCAGCCCAGTTGACAAAGGAGGTGTCAATGCTGTGGGCATTCCAGTTTCTTTGCCCTTGGTTCAGGGCAAAGAAATTTCAGCTTCTCTTCACTTCTGCCTTTTGCCTGAGTTAAGGGACACAGACAAAAGAGGCATGGCTGGGGCTAGAAAGGGGTGAGGGGCTGCTGGGACTGCACCTGGCAGAGTTCAGCCTTAGACGGAAGGAGTGGACAGAGGTTCCAGTGACAAGGCTGGAAAATGGAGAAAGTTGGAACAACTCCAACACTGCATCAGCAGATAAATCTACCTCTGCACCTAAACAGAGATGGGGACCTAAAAGGACAAACAGCTGGGCTGTGGACACTTGGGAGAGAAGCCATGTCAATATAGATTCCGCTGAGTTTTGGTTTTGCGGGGTGTGTGTGTGTGCGCGCGCATTTGTTTCCATCTCTTGCTGGCTTGGATGCAGGTCTGCTTCCGGTTCTGGAAATGAAGACATCGGTTGGGGGTGGGCAGAATTATAGAGAGGGCTGGGGTCTCTCCACAGGGAAGCCTAAAAACATACATTCTCCTATTTGATAGCTAGGACAATCCTATGTAGTAGGGTAGAATTGATCACTATTCTCAGTAACAGGGGAGAAAACTGAATCTAAAGTGATTAAGGACTCATCATTTGAGATACCGTTTATGAAAGGCTGGGCCTCTGCTTAAGTGAGCTGGCTCCAGTCTTGTGCCTCCTGGCCAGTCAGGAGTACAGGAGGCCCTCATGCCAACCCCACCTGGCTGCAGTGCCAGCCCCACCTCCACTGCCATCACCTGCACCTCAGAAGCACAAATGAGAGTCCAGACTCCCAGGAATGATACTGACTGCTCGTTAATCGAGAGAAGTAGACCCATCACTCCTGCCTATTTAAAGGAACAATTTGTACTGATTAAGAAAGGCATTTGTTCAAGTCTGCAAATATAATTTTAAGAACTAGGATCCACTTCTGTGCTAAAAACGCTTGTGCTCAGAGCTTCTAACTGATGATAATTACTAGTCAATTATTCTTTTGTGAAGCCCTTGGGCCCAGCAGAGCACCTTGAGGGGGTGGTGCCTGCAGGCCCAACTCTGCCGGCCAGCTCCTCCAGCATCTCACATTAGGAACTGGAAACCAAGCTGCTGGGCTCCCAGAGGGACCAGCAACGGGTCCCAAGCTGATCTGAAGCCCACATTTCTTTTTTTGCCAGATGAAATACAGGTGTGCCAGATGGGACACACTTAACTGAAAAATTACATGTCATTTATCTGAAAGTTAAATTAAACTTTTACTGGGCATTCTACATTTTAACTTACTAAATCCTTTCCCATGAGCCGGCCTCTTGTCCTTCAGTTGTGAATGACCCCTTGGGTAAGAATGCTTTTTCTCCTCTGGACTTCCCATGCTTTGGGGGCCCCAGAATCTGTGGGGATTGGAGGGGCATAAATATAGATTGATGCCTTCTACCTGCCAGGCTGGGTACTTAACATATTCTAACTCATTTTAATCTTCACCACACCCTCTGAAGTATGTAATCTTTTTTTTTTTTTTTGAGACTGAGTTTCGCTCTTGTTACCCAGGCTGGAGTGCAATGGCGCAATCTCGGCTCACCGCAACCTACACCTCCTGGGTTCAGGCAATTCTCCTGCCTCAGCCTCCTGAGTAGCTGGGATTACAGGCAGACGCCACCATGGCCAGCTAAATTTTTGTATTTTTAGTAGAGACAGGGTTTCACCATGTTGACCAAGGTGGTCTTGATCTCTTGACCTTGTGATCCACCTGCCTCGGCCTCCCAAAGTGCTGGGATTACAGGCTTGAGCCACCACACCTGGCTGAAGTATGTAATCTTAGCCCATTTCACAAATGAGGAAATTGAACACCAGAGAATTTTCCTAACTTTCTCAAATTTGCTCCCCCATAAGTGGTAGGACCAAGATTTTAATCCATGTGTATGGATTTAGGGAGGGAGTGAATGCAACTCTGTGATGTGACCTCTCCATTTCGCACATGAAATGGGAGCTGATCACAATGATACCAGCTGTACAAGATTAAAAGTGATGTTGTACTGATGTAATCACCCCAGAGCCTGGTGTATGGTTGGTACATGAGGATGGTGTTTAGGCTCTCTTTCACTTTCTATGTTTGATAGATCCAAGGCCATCTAGTGCCCATGGCAAGACAGTGAAGTCTAGAAGATTCCATTTGGCAGAAGCAGCTACTTTAGTGATGTAACTGAAGACCAAGAAATCCTTACAGCTCAGCCCTGCTTCTGGGCCCCTCAGTGATTCTGTCTCTAAATGCCAGCTTTGTTATCTATAAAATGAGGGATAATTGTGCTCAAAACCTCAGAATATAAAGTGATGGGTTAATGGTTCCAAGGAACTTTCGATATCCCAAATCTATAAGTAGTCCAAGCCTGATGTGCATGTTCTTATCCACCCCTGGGCATCTCCCAAACTGTGTGTGCCTCATGGAGGTAATGGGCAATCAGATCCTGTTCTGATGGGGAGGATGATATTCCTCAGCCTTCCATATAGGTGGTCCTAGGCACTGCCCTTCAAACCATCTTTGAAAAATTATAACAGTGAGCGAAATCTAATACAACTGACTACATCTTGCTTCTAACCTTACAAGCTAACTTGCCTTTGCTCATCCCTGCACATAGGCCAGGCTAACTATAGAAGGAATGTGGTTTGTAATTTAACTTTAAAGAAAGGATGATAATAGTTCCTTCCTCAAAATAACTACCTCTTTATTCAGGGGCCAAAATCACCTTTATAAAATTAATGAAAAGCCACAAGGTTAGAATTATGACAGGGGCCTGAATTTTGCTACTATATAGGCCTAGTTAACTAATAACTAGTTATTGTTTTCTAACTTGCTTATCTGTAATTGCTTACTACTCAGGAGTCACTGCCCAGTGGTCATAAGATTTGTAACTTCTCCAACTGCCCCTATAAATAGCATCGTGAAACCTAAGACTGGTCTCCAAAATATCTTTCAGACTTTGCATTCCAGTGAACCAACTGATGCCACCCAGACAAGTGACTCCCACCCAGAAACTGACCCAGTGCACAAATACAGTTTTGATAGTCCTACAATTCCATCCCCAGCCCAACCAATCAGTAGAACCTATTCCCTAGCCCCCTGCCCACCAAGCAATCCTTAAAAGCCCTAGTCTCCAAATTCTCAGGAGGGGAATTGGAGAAATAGCTCACATCCTCCTTGCTCAGCCACTTTGTGATTATTAAACTCTTTCTCTGCTACAACACCTGCTGTTTCAATTTATTGGCTTTTTCTGTGTGGTGGGAAAGAAAAACTTGAATGAATTCTTCTTTCCCACCACACAGAAAGAAGTGTGACACCCTCTCTCTACCTGAATCTAGCCCCTCCCATCTCTGCTATGATGTGTTGCCCAGTTGGACTTCCTTTCAGAACCTACACCAGCTCTTTCTGGGTAAGTCATGTCCCCTGTCTTGGGGATGGGTCAAGTTCTAGGTCCCAACACCCCTTGTCAGCCCATTGGCCTGGGTCATGGTAGTTGCAGGTCCCAAAAAAACACAGATGAGCAAGTAGAAAGAGTTTCAAGAATTGTTGTCCTCAAATGTCTTCCTAAGCCTTCTGTAGAAACCCATGGAATGTGTGGCTTGAGAATAGTGGTTGAAAAAAACCTCTGTGCCTTACATGCATGTCTCAGAGGGCTTCCAATTCCTACTAGTGCAGTAACCAAGTATCTGGTTGCTGAAGAAATGACAGGGAGCAGGATAAATAAAGACCAAGGGCCTCCCTGAATGGTTAGCAAGGTTAAAATACAAATAGTGTGGAACCAGGTACATAGGCAGGTTAGATGGTAGGACCTAAGTAAATAGGGTGCTTTCTCAGCACAAGTGTCTAGAGGAAGCTTAAACTCTGAGACACAGTGCCCATGACTGTATTGGTCATTGTTGTATTCCTTGTGCCATGATCAGTGTCTTGCACATGGTAGGTCCTCGGTAAGTATTAGGTTAGTGCAAAAGTAATTGTGGTTTTGCCATTGAAAGTAATGATTCATTTAGTCATGAGTGGGTAGATGGATGATTAGATGGATGACATCTGACATTCAGTTACAAGGCAACAGTTTAGCAGAAAATGTCAGGATGACATTCTTGAAGAAAGTGAAGAGCAGCAGGTATGGGACAAAGGTGAGCAGACCATTTGGGTCACCTTGTGCCAGTCTGGAGGGGAAGAATAGGTGAAGAGATTTTGGCCTAGAATCAGAGCCACAAAACAGAGACAGAGTATATCTGTATTGCCAAGCTCTCAGATAACATCTAAACACACCCTCTATCCTCTTCCATTTTACATTACAACACCAAAAACCTTGGTGCATTCTTGGCTCCTTTTTCATCTCATATCCTACATCTAATGTATCATTAAATCCTATTGGCTGGATCTTAAACATATATTCTGAATGCAGTTACTTCTCACAGTCTATACAATTTCTTTCTTGATTGAAGTTATTAGACCTCTTGTCTACATAGATAGTTTTAACAGCTTGAGCACCAAACTCCAATCTTTTTTCTCTCTTGCCCAAATTCATATCTAAAGGGCCTGGGGAGTCTGGCCCTACAAACCATAAAATCTCATCAGATTGGTTTTATTAACTCTACATAACATGGCTTACTTTCTGTCCTGAGTCTGGCATAACATCACATGACAGATAAGGAAAGAAATCAAAATATTTTGCCCCAAAATACGTTTTTTTGCTGTATTTTGAAATGACCCTGCAAAGTTATCTTTTGTGGGGGAAAATCTGCATCTGTAAAGGATCTCTACTAGCATAACTAGATCTTTCTCCTCCCAATCCTGAAGGAATTAACTGAGAGTCTAGCACCTTTCAAAATAAGAATCATTTGCCATCTATTGTCTCTAAGAATGGCCACCCGAGGGACTTTGTCTATATAATAAGAACCTTGGTGTCCACAACCCCTTTTCTTTAATAATAGAGTGTCTAAAATAATAATAATAGACACTCCTATTGATCCCAGGTTTTTAGATAATAACTGTTTCAACCAATTGCCAATAAGAAAATCTTTGAATCCACCTATGACCTGCGATCCTCCCTCTACTTTTCTGGAGCGACCCACCATATACCTTAAACATATCGATTGATGTTTTATGACTCCCTAAAGTGTATAAAACCAAGCTATGTCAGGAAGCCCCTGGCCCCCTCTGTTGGACCTGAGCCCCTCTTAGGCTCACTTTAAAAAAAAAAAAAAAAAAAAAAACAAGCTATGACCCAACCACCTTCGGTACATGTCTTTAGGACCTCCTGAGGCTGTGTCATTGGTCGTGATCCTCACATTTGGCTCAGAATAAATCTCTCCAAAGATTTTACAGAGTTTGGTCTTTTCATCCACAAGCTCCTATATCCCTGCTTCTACACTAGCTCCTGACACCGACTCCCCATACAGAACCCATCATATTCTTTTAAAAAGTCCAGTCAGATTATACCCCTTCTCTGCCCAGAATCCTCCAAAACTTCCCATTCCCATCTCACTCAGAGTCAAAAAAGTCTTTGCGGTGGCCTGTGAAGCCCCACACAACCTTGCTCCCACTCTCCTGCTGACTGATTTTCCCCTCATTCACTGCTTTCCTTCTACTCTGGTCTGCTGTAGCCTGGTCACTATTCCTCAGATACACTGGTGTGTTTCTCATCTTGGGGCTTCTGCACTTGCTCTCCCTCCTGCCTGACCATTTCTAGATGGGCCTTGACTGACTTTTAGGTCAGCTAGAGATGAGTGTTATACTTGGTGCTACTGCTTTGCCATAAGGAAATTTATGTTTTCAACTAACTTGGTCTTCTGGAGAGTAAATCAGTTATTCTGCTGGCCAGGCCTACCTAGAGCTTGCCCAGTTCCTTACCAGGAAAAAATAACCAGTAACAGTTAGTGACTCGGCCCCCTGGAGCAAGGAATTTGAGAGCAAGGTATATATAGTTGTGCAGGTTGTACACTACACAAGGGCACAAGTCAAGGTGGCCAATAGGGGCTGGAATCCAGCCAGAGTGCTGCTTGCCACACTTGCCAAGGGCACTGTGCAGGGTTGCATCCTTCCAGAGGAAGGTATTCTTCTAATTCACACAAAGGTACTGTATGAGCCACCATTAAACTTGCTCAGGAAGCTGACCTGGCTCTAGGGACTAGCTGGATGGTAAGCAGTTGACATTCAAGTGAGGAGCACCAAAGGCAGGTGCTACAGCCTTGGTTCTGATCCTGGAAACAGTGGATGGGCCTACCAATGGGAAACCAGCATCAGGCAGATGCTAGGCAGCTACCTGGGTAGTGGGAAAGCCCCTGTCTCTCTCTGCCCTTCCAACTATGTAATATGAATTCCAATTAGGCCAGGGATAGAAGCAGACTAAAACTTGCTCAGAATTTAATAAAAACTGCAGAATCTCCTGTAGAAAAGAACATATACATATTCTAAATTATGCACACAATTCTAGGGACCCATACCACTCACCTACCTACCCTCTATCTGTGGCTATTAAGTCAAATACACCTGGTAATCCAGAGTGTCTATTAGAGTCCTCCTAAAGAGGGTGTGGTGGCTCACACCTGTAATCCCAGCATTTTGGAAGGCTGAGGTGAAAGGATTGTTTGAGCCCACAAGTTTGAGACCACTTTGGGCAAAATAGGGAGATCCTGTATCTACAAAAATGAAAAAAATGTAGCTGGATGTGGTGGCACATGCTTGTGGTCCCAGAGGCTGAAGTGGAAGGATTGTTTGGGCAGGAAGTCAAGTCTGCCATGAACCATGATCACACCACTGCACTCCAGCCTTGGCAATGGAGCAAGACCCTGTCTTAAAAAAATAAAAAAGTCCTCCTAGCTCAGATGCAAAACCTAAGCAGCACCTAAACACTCCAAGGAACCACCTGCTCAGTGGCAGCTGTGCTGAGTTGGGGCTGCTGGGCATGATGGAGATTTTTGAAAACCACCTAGGAGGGCACTCCCCAGAGCAGGACCCTCCTTGACCTGAATGACCAGGGATTTCAGGAGGAACTTCCTCTTCCCCTCTCTTCCTCCCAAACCCAGAACCCCTGTTCAGTTTCTTTTCCTTCTTGAGGGAACAGGCAGAGCCCTGGCCGCCGCCTCCACAGCACAGACAGCCCCATCACCAAGGGCCCAGACAATTAATTACCCACCATCATGGCGCCGTTTTGCCTTCAATTTTCCTGACTACCACGCAAGTAACTCAATCTGTGAGACTTCACTGGGCCATTTAAGGGAGCATCATAACTCTTTCTGTTCCCCAGAAATTGTAACCCGGACTCGGTTTTGTAATGCTAATTGCCTTATCTTCATAAATTCTACAGTCTTACATAATTTACCCGCATTGTAGCAGGATTTCCCAAGAATAAAAAAGCAGGTGCCGTCAATGGTAATTTGAATAAGAAAAGACATGTTAAGTGGTTCTTCTCTCACTAGTAATAGAAATTAATTAGCTTTGAGCGGCTTCGGAGGTTTTTGCATTTTTTGCTGTAACCTGTTATGTTTTCTAATTGTATGGAAAGAAGGTTTGATTTGATCACATTATTTGGTGACGGAGAGGCCTCTGTTTGGAGTCAAAGGTACAGAAACGGTGGCAGCCTCAAGTGTGGGAAGCCACCAGAGGCGTGCAGAGAGCGAGGGCTTTGCAGTCAGATAAACATGAATTCTGAGCCAGGGTGAGCCACTTGCTAGCTCTGTGACCCCGGACAAATCACTTCTCCCTTTTAAACTTCAGCTTTCTCCTTTGTAAGGGAGAGGTTATAAACTCTAACTGGAAGGGAGGGAGCACAACACTGAGCAGTTGAGAGCATTGGCTGAGGATCTGGAAGTTTCTACCTTCAGATCTGGAGCCCACTGACGACATGCTCTCTGACTTTTCCAATTAGGATGCCTTTGATTTCAAGAAACATGAAATGCTGTTTCAACTGGCTTAAGCAATCCAAAAAGATATTATTTCCCATGAGAACACTAGGGCTAGTGCAGGCTTCAGGGACAGTACAATTAATGGATGGGTTAATATAATCAAAGATATAGGTCTACTTTCTCTCTTCACTCTGCCACTCAACACTGGCTTTATCCTAAAGTAGGCCCTCCCCTCCCCTGGCAAGAAAGGAATACAATCTTCCTGGTTCACATCTAGCAGAAGAGGGAGTATCTCCCACTAATGTGGGATACAAATTCTTCCCTGGGGTCTGACTGAGCCAATTATTTTCCCAGTCCACCCTTGGTGCAATAATTGATTCCAGGAGAAGGCCCCACATGGATTGTTAGACGAATCAGAATCTATACGCATAGAGCTGGGATGGGGTCCGCTTTCCTGTGAATCATGTAGGGGAGGAATTCTATCAGGAGGAAGAAGTAGAGGCTGGGTGCTGCGGCTCATGCTTGTAATCCCAGCACTTTGGGAGGCTGAGGTGGGTGGATCACCTGAGGTCAGGAGTTCGAGACCAGCCTGGCCAACATGGTAAAACCCTGTCTCTATTAAAAATACGAAAAATAGGCGGCTCCTGTAATCCCAGCTACTCGGGAGTCTAAGGCATAAGAATCGCTTGAACCCAGGAGGTGGAGATTGCAGTGAACTTAGATTGTGCCACTGCACTCCAGCCTGGGCAACAAAGCGAGACTCCTCAAAAAAAAAAAGGGGGAGGATGAAGTGAGGATGTGGATGAGGAATAGGCACCACTGTAGTAGGTACAGTATACAGTGCAGACATGCTGCATACTAGACATGTAGCAATAACTACCTTGGGCAAGTTACTTATTTCCATTAAGCTCTGTTTCCTCGTCTGTATAACAGGGACAATAAAAGGAGTATGAGGGTTTCATAACACAGATCTAAAGCACACTGGGCCTTCCATGTGCTCTAGTTTCTTCCTCCTGCTTTTTTTCTCTTTCCTTGAAAGAAACCCTCTATCAAGTTATTCAAAGCAACTCTCTGCATTTTGGAAGGACAAAGGAGGAGGAACTGACAGGACAAATTTCCCTGAGTATATTCTCCAAAGTAGCACCTTTTCAACCCCAAGAAAACAATAATTAAGTAAAAGTATTGCCAAAGATAGAATTGAGGGAATATCACTATGATAAAAAGAAGGATTATGAAAGCAAGACCATAAAACATGTGGAGAAGATAGTCAAAGGTTGATACTCTTTACACACTTGCACCAAACAACACCACGCTGCCTCCTGCCCCAGTTCACTCTCCTTGGATGGTTCTACCCTGGGTCCTGGCTCCAAGTCATGGCATGCCAAGTGACAAGCAGGTCCCTTTGCTAAAGGAAAGATACCACAGAGACTCAGAGACTCTTCTGCCACTGATCAGAGTCATAAAGACAGAGCTGGAAGGCAATTCTTCATTCAGCTGGTGAAGCCCCTCACTGTACAAATTTGAAAACATTGAAGTCCAGTGATGCTCAGATTCGATAAAAGTGCAAGAGTCAACTATTTTCTGTCCATAAAAAATACATTGAACAAGTAAAGGCACAGATATGTTGATGGGAAAAGATATACCGTGCTTTTTCTTATGCGAACGGTGAACATATGAACATGCCTGTAATCCCAGCACTGTGAAAGCTGTTGTGCCTTTATTAATATCAGACAAATTAGACTTCAAAATAAGAAATATTATCAGAGATAAAGAGAGTTATTTCATAACGGTTAGAGGGTTAACTCCTCAGAAAGACATGACTGTTGTAAATGTGTATGTCTATTAATGGCTCCTCAAAAGAAATGAAACCAACATTGGCTATTATAGTTGGACATTTCAACATCACCTTCTCAGCAATTAATGGAACAGCTAGGCAAAAGAATTAGTAAAGATACAGAAAATTTGAATACTGTAGACCAACTTTACTAATTTACATTTATAGAACACTATACCTCAATGCCTGCATGATATACATTCTTTTTTTTTTTGAGACGAAGTTTCGCTCTTGTTACCCAGGCTGGAGTGCAATGGCGCGATCTCGGCTCACCACAACCTCCGCCTCCTGGCTTCAGGCAATTCCCCTGCCTCAGCCCCCTGAGTAGCTGGGATTACAGGCACGCGCCACCATGCCCAGCTAATTTTTTGTATTTTTAGAAGAGATGGCGTTTCACCATGTTGACCAGGATGGTCTCGATCTCTTGACCTCGTGATCCACCTGTCTCGGCCTCCCAAAGTGCTGGGATTACAGGCTTGAGCCACAGCGCCCAGCCAGGATATACATTCTTATCAAGTGCTATGGAATGTTCATCAAGACAGGCCATATTTTGAACCTTAAATTCCAGAAAATTTCAAAAGATTGGAAACTTACAGAGTATGTCTCTGACAAAAGTGGATTTAAATTTAAAAAACCAATTAACACAAAAATATCTAGAAATACTCCACATAATTAGAAATGGAAGAATGCACATCTAAATACCCAATGTATCAAAGAAGAAATCACAAAGAAAAATGTTAAATATCGAAATGAATGATAATGAATATACACATATGAAATACCTCTGGGATATAGTCAAAGCACTGTTGGGAGGGAAATTTATGTGTGTATGTGTGTGTATGTTTAAATGTTCATGTTGGAAAAGAAGAAAGATTTTAAAATAAATTATCTAAGTTTCTGCTTTAATATGCTAGAAATTGAAGAGAAAATTAAACCAAATTGAGTAAAAGAAATGAAATTATAAAGATAAGAACAAAAATAAAAGAAAGAAAAAGAAAAGAAGAGAAAACATGAACAAAGCTGAACTTCATTTCTTGAAAAGATTGAAAAACCCCTGGCAAGACTGATGAGAGAGGAGAACACACACTATTAAGGATAAAGGAGAAATCACAGATGTTACAGATATTAAAATAAAAATAAGACACTATTTTGCCAATAAATTTGACAACACAGATGAATTTGACAAATTCCTTAAAAACACACACATGCAAACTGAACTTTCCAAAATCCACACGAGAAAAAATAGAATATTGAATTAGGCCTAGATTATATAGAATATTGGATTAGAATACTGTATTACAAATTTGAATTTGTAATAAAAAACTTTCACTGGTAAGTTCTGCTAAACACTTAAAGATAAATAACATCAATATCACACAAATTCTTTCAGAAAAATAGAGATTTTTTTTAAAAAAACTAATTTTTATAAAGCCAGCACAACTCAATACCCAAACCAGACAATGAAAAAAGAGTCATATACTAATATTTTCCTGGACATGGGTTCAAAAATCCTTAATGAAATAGTAATAAATCAAATCTGAAAATATGTAAAAAAGATACTGCATCATAACCAAGTGGGGTTTATTCCAGGAATGCAAGGTTGATTTAACATTTGAAAATCAATATAATTTACCACATTGCAAAAATAAGGGAGAAAAATCATTTGCGAAACTCAGCATATATTCAGCTCAGAGAAAATTTGCTCAGACTAATGAAGAGCAGACTGGTCCTGTTGCTGCATAAACAGCACCAACAGTAATGACAACAGCAATTACTCCAACCTACAGTGGACATCTTATTCAGTGGGTGAAATACTGAACATTTTCCACTTCATACTGAGAATAAGACAAGGATGTTTGCTCTCACCTCTTCTATGCAATGCTGCACTGGAGACTGTAGCCAGCACAATAAGGAAGAAAAAGAAACAAATATTGGAAAAGAATAAAACTGCCTTTATTCAGCAATGATATGACTATGTAGAAATAAAATTTTAAGACTGTGCAAACTAATGCATTAATTTAGCAAGATCACTAGTATGTGAGGCCAATATACATGAAGCAGTTTTATTTGTGTGTACTTGTGGCAAACAATTAGAAAATTTCATTCATAATAGCATAAAAATATAAAATATTCAGGAATAAATTTAATAAATAGGTATAAGACCTTTACATTGAAAATCAAAATATTAAAGAAACTAAAGAAGACCTAAATAAATGAAAAAGTATACCATGTTTATGGATTAGAAGTCTAAATGTTGCAATGTTTCAATATCCATTTTCCCCCAAATATCTATAGATACTATGCAATCATAATAAGTTCAATAGGTTGATTTTTAAAATGAAATTTACAAGTTGTTTCTAATATATATGTATGATATTGCAAAGGATTTATTAGAATAACCCAAATAATATCAAAATAAAGAACATAGTTGGAGGACATTACCTTATCTTAAGACTTATAAAAAGCTTGTAAAACTAGAGTAATCAAAATAGTGTAGGGTGGAGATAAGGACAGACAATTAGGTCAATGGAGCAGAACAGAGTCCAAAGGTAGACCTATACATATACAGTTATTCAAATTTTAACAAAAGCACCAAGGCAATTCAATATAATGAAAGTCTTCTCAACAAATGGTGCTAGAATAAACATGATAAAAGATGAACTTCAACTCCTACCTAACACCACGCACAAAAATTAATTTGAATGAACAATAGATCTAAATGTAATAGCTAAAATTCTAAAGCATCTAGAAGAAAACAGGAGAGAATCTTTGTAACACTGGAGTAAGCAAATAATTTTTAGCATATTAAAAAATCACGAATCATTTTATGTGTCAACTATACCTCAATAAAGTGGGGTGGGGAGCACTAATCATGAAAAAATTAACAAATTAGACTTCACTGGAATTTCAAACTTCAGCTATGCCATTACTAAAATGAAAAAATAAGCCACAGACTGGGAGAAAACATTCATAGTACATATGTCTGTGCAGATATACAAAATCCTAGAAATCAATAATAAAAAGACAAACCATCACAACAAATGGGCAAAATACAGGAACAGACACCTCACAAAAGAATATGTATGAATGAGTGTAAGCACTTAAAAAGTTTATCGATATCATCTGCCATTAGGGAAATACAAAGCCACACGTGATGCCACTTTACACTCACTCAGTGGTTAAAATTAAAAAGACATAAATTACTAAGTGTTGACAAGGATGTGGAGACACTGGAATTCCCCACATTGCTGGTGAGAGCGTAAAATGGTGAACTGTTCAGTAGTAGTTCAGTATATGCTTACCATATGATCCGATATTTCATTTCTAGGTAGTTACCCAAGAGAAATGAAAACAGGTATATTCTAAAAGACCCATACATGAATGTTCTTAGCAGTATTATTTATAACAGTCCCACACTGGAAACAACCCCAATATCCACTAATAGTAAATAAATAGTAAATCATGTTATATTCACACAATGGGATACTACCCAACAATCAACAAGATTGAACTTCTGATGGATATTACAGCTTGAATAAATCTTAAAAACATATTGAGCAAAAGAACTCTGCTGCAAAATTAGTCTCTGGTAATAGAAATCAGAACAGTGGTTTCCTATGGTGGGTAGAGATTGACTGGATAGGAAAAAGAAATTTTTAGAAGGAAAAAAATGTCTTTTTTTTTTTTTTTTTTTTTTTTTGAGACAGAGTCTTACTCTGTCACCCAGGCTAGAGTGCAGTGGTGCAATTACGGCTCACTGCTGCCTCTATCTCCCAGGCTCAGGTGATCCTCCCACCTCATCATCCCAGATAGCTGGAGCTACAGTTGTGTACTACCATGCCAGGCTAATTTTTTATGTTTTTAGTAGAGACGGGTTTTCCCCATGTTGCCCAAGCTGGTCTTAAACTCTTGGGCTCAAGCTATCTGTTCACCTCGGCCTCCCAAAGTGCTGAAATTACAGGCATGAGCCACCCTACCTGGCCAAAATGTCTTAATTGGGGTGGTGGTTACATGAGTATATACATTTGACAAACCTCATCAAATTATATAATTAGTATCTGTGCAGTTCATCATAAGTAGATTTTACCTTAAGAAAAAAAAAGATGGGGCCTGTAATCCCAGCACTTTGGGAGGCTGAGGTGGGTGGATCACGAGGTCAAGAGATGGAGACCATCCTGGTCAACATGGTGAAACCCCGTCTCTACTAAAAATACAAAACACCAGCTGGGCATGGTGGCGCGTGCCTGTAGTCCCAGCTACTCAGGAGGCTGGAAAAAAAAAAAAAAAGATGAACTATTGCAGACTGGAGAATAGATTTGAGAACATCTAGAGTGAATTCTAGAACAGTCAGGATGCTATTCCCTAGCCCAAATGAGATCATGATTGGAATACGGTGGTAGCAGTGGAATCCAAGAAAAGTGAACAATGTTAGGAGAGATTAAGGAGGTGACATAAACAAGGCTTGGTGATTGGAGAAAGAAATATATTTTGGATTACTCCCAGAGTTTTGGCCTCATTCACTGAGATGGAGCACCCAAAGCAGTACCCAGTTTGTAAGATAAGATCACAACACACAAAAGTAAACTTGCTAGGATGAAACTCTGACCATGTTCTCCTCTGCTTACTCTCCTTTAGTGGGTCTTCCTGCCTACAAAACATGGTGCAACCTTCTTAGACACACAATGCCCTATATGATCTGGACCATGCTGACTTCTACCTCAGGCCCACTGCTCTCTTTCCCGCCCTCCTTTGAATCCTTCACTACATTTATTTATTTTCAGAGGTGTCGTGCCTTTTCATGCCCCTATGCATTTGTACTAGCTGAACCCTCTGCTTGGACAGTCTCTCAACTTGAGCAATAATATATCAGTCCCCTCTTTGGGAATGTCAGACCATTCAATGTAAGCCTCTAGTATAGGAATCTTTGCTGCAATTTTTCCTTTACTCATCTGTCTTTCTCAGTAGATTGTGAATCCCTCGAAGGTAAGGGTATTTCTTACTTAACTCCGGTATTCCTTATACCTAGTGTCAAAAATGTTGAAAGAATGGATAGATGGTGAAGAGTCAAGACTTCTGTCTTTGCCTTCACTCATTCTCCACGATCTTATTAAGGTCTAAATAACTTCTCCACCGAAGAGGAGAAATGCTAAATCCTTTGGGAGGTAGCAGATCATATACGAAGTAGCATTTGATCAGATAGATGTTATGGGAGTGATTTTTACCTCATTCTCTGAGGCTCCACAAAATGAAAACAGTCACAGCTGCCCCCCCCAAGAAAGCAGGAATATCATGCGATGTGCTTGGGTGAAGAAGGAAACCCCAAAACACTTCACAACAATATCACTAATAAGGTGATCTTTGAAATCAAGTTAATGAAGTCATGCACAAAAGTCATACAAAATATGAACACTCTAGAAAATGGCCAGATGGTTGATGTGTAAATACGCTCTTCATTGAGGGGAGGGAAATGGAAGGAGGTTGTAAAGGAATGAAACTGAAAATCAGACAATGATTCTGTTTGAAAGCTGAATGAGAGAGACCAAAGGACAAACAATAGCTTGTGGACTAGTTACAGAAAGGTGAGGGAAGAACTGCACTGTGAACGAAGATTGTCTTTTTATGCAGATACAGTCTCCCAGGTAATCTCTCAGCACTGCCCTCAAAAGAATAAATGGAAAGTCTGCCTGAGCATGGTGACAACTCCCAGTCTCTTCTCTTCTGAGGTGGTTAACCTTTCCTGGTTATTTAATGAAAGTCCTAGGAATAGAGTTTTAAGACAATTACATTTATTTTGGAAGAAGTTTTCTTAGTCAGATAAGGGAACTTCCAGAGAAAGCCCCTCCCTTAGTGCTCTGAGGAAAAAAAGAGAATCAGAGAGACAGGTAAGTGGGGCAAGGTTAAAGAGAAACCTTGAGGCTACTACTTCCTTTTAGCTTGCATGTCAAAGCACCACATCTGGGGGTGTCATTTTCTGAACCCAAATGTTGTATTCATTTTTTTTTGAGATGGAGATTCACTCTTGTTGCCCAGGCTGGAGTGCAATGGCCCGATCTTGGCTCACCGCAACCTCCACCTCCCAGGTTCAAGTGATTCTCCTGCCTCAGCCTCCTGAGTAGCTGGGATTACAGGCATGTACCACCACACCCAGCCAATTTTGCATTTTTAGTAGAGGTGGGATTTCTTCATGTTGGTCAGGCTGGTCTCAAGCTCTGGACCTCAGGTGATCCACCTGAGGCCTTGGCCTCCCAAAGAGCTGGGATTACAGATGTGAGCCACTGTGCCTGGCCTGTATTCATTTTTTGTTGCTGAGTAACAAGTGGCTATAAATTTAGCAACTTAAAACACATACAGCTGGGCACAGTGGCTCACATCTGTAATCTCAGCACTTTGAGAGATGGAGGTAGGAGGATTGCTTGAGCCTAGGAGTTTAAGATCAGCCGGGATAACATAGTGAGACCCTGTCTCTACAAAAAAAAGAAAAAAAGCATATGTTTATTATCTCAGTTTCTGTAGGTCAAGAGTCCAGGCCTGGCTTAGCTGGCTTCTCTGCCTCAGGGCGTCACCTGGCTGCAACCAAGGTGTTGACTGTGCCACATTCTCATCTTGAGATTTGAGTGGGGAAGGGTCCACTCTAAGGTTCACTCAGTCTGTTGGCAGCCTTCAGTTCCTTAAAGCTGAAGGACTGGGGCTCTCAACTCCTGCAAACCACCTACAGTTCTTTGCCATGTGGGTCTCTTCACAGACAGCGCACAACACAGTGCTGGCTTTTTCCAAGCCAGCAGGAGCAAGCGAGAGCCAGACTGCTAGCAAGATGGCGTCTTTGGAAAGTAATGCAATCTCCGAAGCAGTATATCATCTTTGCCATAATATATTGGTCAGCAACAGGTCACAGGTTCCACGCACGCTTAGATATGAACACCAGAAGGCAAGGATCATAGGGATCATCTTAGGGTCTGTTTGCCAGATGCCAGACTTTCAAGCTTCTGAGTCTTTGCTCATGCTACTGCTCCCTTCCTCTGTTATGCTCTTCCCCTGCCCTCCCGCCTGTCAAGATCCTACTTACCCTTTGAGCAAAAGTTATTTCTGTGACAGCTTCAGTGGACTCACCTCTGCTTTCAGTCAAGACAGTTTTTCATGGCTGTGCTTCCAGAACACTTTGTTCATTAAGCTACACTAGCACTCAGCAGAAGATGTTGACCTCTGATGATGAGCTGCATCCAACTCTTAGCACTTTTTATGTGCCATGGACTAGACCTATGATATGCTTTGGCTGTGTCCCATCCAAGTGTCTTCCTGAGTTGTAGCTTCCATAATCTCCATGTGTCATGAGAGGGACCTCGTGGGAGGTAATTGAATCATCGGGACAGGTTTTTCCTGTGTTGTTCTTGTGGTAGTGAATAAATCTCAGGAGGTCTGATGGTTTTATTAAGAGCAGTTTCCCTGCACACACTCTTCTGCCTGCCTCCATGTAAGATGTGCCTTTGCTCCTCCTTCACTTTCTGCCATGATTGTGGGGCTTCCCCAGCCATGTGGAACTGTGAGTCAATTAAACCTCTTTCCTTTACTCATCTGTCTCTAATGAGTAAAGGAAAGAGGTTTAATTGACTTTTATACATTACCTAGTCTTCCTTTATAAATTACCTAGTCCCAGCTATGTCTTTATTAGCAGGGTGAGAACGAACAAATATGGCACTGGGGACAAAAAAATAGGAAGAGAGCAGCCCATGGCAAGTGTTCCTCCAGCCAATCCATGGACTGGCCCCATCAGAATCACATGGGCAGCACGTCATAAATAATGATTTTCTGGCCCTACTTCCTAAAGATCCTGATTCCATGAACCTGGAGTGGGGCTCAGGAATCTGTTCTTAGAAATCACCCCAGGTAACTGTGGTCCCCACTCAGGCTCAGAACCATTGCCATAAAGGAATGAACATTGCACCCGAGTTGCTCAATGCCGACCTCAGACCCATCTCTACAGAATGTCATAGACCAGACAGATAATCTCTCAGAAGACAGATGGAAAAGCTTTGGCTTCCATCTGGCTCTGCCACTTAACCTGTTTGACTTTTGAAAAGATACTGATTCTCTCTCAGCCTCAGTTCCCTCGTTGGTTGGTAAAATGGAGAAATCATGCAATCCGCCCCATAAGGTAGCTGTGAGGATAAAGTAAGACGAAGTGCTTGGACAGCACCTGGCATACAGGAAGCCATCAGAACGAGTTTTGACATACTGATGATTCCCAAGTTCAGCTGGTCTGTCCGTTTAGTCCACAATGCCATTGGAGCTAAAAACACTGGTCTTTGGACAGGGGCTCTCCTCTCCTCTCTGCAGATCCTATCCCTGGGGGGCTTACAGAAATGACTTAGCATCCTCTTCCTGCAGGCCCTCTCCACCCAGACTGGCTCCTCCTCAGCCTCAGTTGCTGTTAGCACTACAGTCGGGGACCTGGCCCTCCAGGGACCTTCCCACCCTTCACTGAGGCTGGCTTCCTCTTATGGGAAGAAAGCAGCCAGCATAGCCTTAGGACAAGCTCAGCCCCTGCCACAGCTCTCAAAGCCCAGCTCCCTGGGGGCTCAAGGCAGGGCACC
Organism: Callithrix jacchus; assembly: GCF_049354715.1. Taxonomy (NCBI): domain Eukaryota; kingdom Metazoa; phylum Chordata; class Mammalia; order Primates; family Cebidae; genus Callithrix; species Callithrix jacchus. The sequence continues at coordinate 74,940,615 of NC_133508.1, read as the reverse complement.
ATCCACTTTTTCCATGGCTGCCTCTGAGTACTTTGAATTTCATTAGGGCAATTATTTCAAATGGAATTAAAAGGGTTTAAAATTAGACCCTAAACTCTTAACAATTAGTGACGCAGCGACCTGCCATCCACAGAGCCACAATACACCTATGTTGATTGGTACGTGAGCACAATGCCACTCTTCAGATTTGCATGCACTATTACAATAAATGGCTTTTAATAAAATGAATATTCTTAATTACTGCCACATTAATAAGCTGCAAATTAGTCATCATTAAAGGCCCCACAGTGCTTCCCCACCTCTCTGAGAGTTGCCAGTGGACTTCACCAGCTGAGCTGCTTCTGCAAACTCCAAGTTTTCCTGTGGCCTCCTGGTAGGAGGTGAGTTGGGGGTTATGCCCCATAATAGCCTCAGGCCAGAGACTTGAATGCTGGGACTGTCTCTGTGATCCTTTCCACAGCACCAGCTCAAGACTTCCTGTGTTCCCTAAAGACTGGGCAGCCCATGTCAGCTCAGGTCCCTCAAATCATCTAGACCACATCATTTATTTGCCCTATTCTCCATTCACTTATTCAGCAGGCACCATGTTGGGCACAGCAGATACTCACTGAGAAGAGATCCAGCATCTGCCTGAACCTCCAGTGTCTGCTTGCAGCCCCTGCTGACAGGTCTTCCAGACAGAAGGCTGAGACTGCTGGAATCTTGCAGGCACTGGGCTCCAGCCATTCACATGCCCAAAGATGGGCAAGTTCTGGCAGAGGAGAACCTTGGGAGAGGACAATGTTGGACAAGAGCATTGGACTCGCAGGTCTAGAATTCATTCCCAAGTCATTGTGAGAGCTTGAGCAGGTCACCTGTCCCCCCGGGCCTCAGTTCCCCCATCTGTATGGTAGAGGCATTGTGTGGGCCTACAGCCAGCACACTTTTTCTGAAAGGCCAGATAACTATTTTAGGCTTTGTTAGTCAAACGGTCTCTGTCAAAACTGTACAACTTGGCAAAACAGGCAGGAACCAGATTTGGCCCATGGGACTGTAGTTAGCTAATCCCTGGGTTAGGGGAATCATAAAAGCCCTGGCAACTCTGGTGTTCTATGAATCTATAAAAGAGCTATTCTTCCACAGGAGGTGTAGGGAAGACTTCGGAGGCAAACTTTCACAAGGCACATTTAGACTGAATTACAGGGGACATGCTTTTCTTTCCCATTCTATATCACACCCACCAACAAGTGTGTGTGCATGCATGTGCACACGCACAACAGCAGGCTAAATGATGACCTCCAAATATATCAGCCTCATCCTGGAACCTGTGAATGCCACCTCTATGATAAACCTGTGTGTTTTTGCAGATGTGATTAAGTGAAGGATTTTGAGATGAAGCAATTATGATGGATTATCCAGATGGGCTCTAAATGCTATCGCAAATGTCCCTTTGGGAAAGAGGCAGAGGAAAAGTAGACACAGAAGAAGGGAAGGTGACATGCAGATAGAGTCAGAGATGTGATAAGGCCACAGCTCAAGGAAGGCAGCCAGCCACCAGCGCCTGGAAGAGAACAGGAGTAGACTCTACCCCGGAACCTCAGAAGGAAGCATGATCCTGCCCACACCTTGACTTCAGCCCAGTGAAACTGATTTCAGACTTCTTGCTTACAGAACTGTGAGAGCATACACTTTCATTGTTACAAGCCAAGTTTGTGGTAGTTCGTTACAGCAGCCATAGCCAACTAACAATACACACACTTTTTCTCCTGTAGGAACCACTGGCATTCCTCACGCTTCTCTGTTAGCTATATTTGGTCTAAAAGGAAAAATAATAACGATCATCCTTTATATGAATTATTGCACTGTGATTTATATTGATGAAACACTTCCATACACATACGGTAGCTCTGTGAGGAAGATGTTAGAATCTTTATTCCATAGGGGAAAACCTAGACTCAGAAATTTAAAGTGTTTCACCCAAGGTCACTCTATTAGTAGGTGTCAGAGCCAGAACATGAACCCAGATCTTTTGATTCCCAATCTACGCTGCAGACCACGTTGAAGGCTGAGCTAAACACACTGGCTGCAGGGGAACAAGAATTACGGGAGGGTTGAAGTCAAACTGCAGTTTGGGAAAAGAGTCCCCTTAGAATGGGATGATCTTGTTTGGGTGCCTGGTTCAGGCTCTGATGAGGATTTGGGATGTCTCCCATTTCTGGGTGGGTGGCAGACCCTACCTGAGAGGGCCTCTTCGCTGAGAACCTGCACTGAAGGTTAGACCTACCCAGCAGTTGGGCCTTCTGTGAACCCTGAACGTGGCTCTTTAATTTAGGTCTTTTCAAGCCATTTGTGAAAACCCCAAGCAGCTCTACGGTGAAGGCCAGAGAAGGGCAGTCTGCAACTAGCTAGTCTAGAATTCTTTCCATCACGCCACAGCTGAAGAAACCAGACAGCAGATGTGTTGATGCCTTGTACGTGGCAGTGTCAGGAGGAGCAAACCCAGACAGGAACTCACTTTATTAAAAGGCAACATCCTGCAAGGGAGGTTAGTTGTCTGGTTTGTAACCAAAATCATGACCGCTATGGCAAGGACTCCAGCAGTCCAGATCTTTATTTATTGCAAAACCCAAATGAGTATTTTAATTCAGGATTCTCTGAAGACCACAAATGTATTGATCGAGAGCGATCGAACAACCCACACCAAGAAAGGATAATATATACAATTTATTATACATTTAATTCAAGCACATTTGTTTCCAACAATCACAAATGATATATAGTATGGTATTCTAAAGTTGGAAGACTTACTCTAGCTGATTTTAAGACTTATTGTAAAGCTAATGGTGGTATTCAGACAATGTGGTATTCATGTAAGGATATACAAATAAGTCAATGGAACAGAACAGAGTCAAGAAATAGACCTATACATCCATGTTCAGTTGATATTTGAGGAATGTGCAGAATGATTCAGTGGAGAAAAGGATAGCCTTTTCAAAAAATGGTGATGGAACAACTGGGTATCCTTACAGGAAAAATAGAAACCTTGACACCTACCTCACTCCATATGGAAAAGTTAACTTGAATGGGCCACAGACCTAAACATATAACCTAAAACTATAAACTACAAAACAAAACACAAAAGTACAAAGGACTTGGATCCAGAATATTTAAAGAGCTCTTACAACCTAAGACAAACAAACCAATTTAAAAATGGGCGAAATGTTTGATCAGACATTTCACAAAAGAAAATATACAAATGGCCAATAAGACCATAAAAAGATGTTCAACATCATTAGTCACCAAGGAAACGCAAATTAAAACCTCAATGAGGTAATGCTTATACCCACTACAATGACTTACATTTTTTAAAATTGACAATACCAAATGTTAGTACATTGAGCAATTGGAACTCTCACATGATTTCTAGTGGAGGGTACAATACCGTACACCCACTTTAGAAAATAGTTGTGCAGGCCTGGTGCGGTGGCTCATGCCTGTAATCCAAGCACTTTGGGAGGCCAAGGCAGGTAGATGATGAGGTCAGGAATTTGAGACCAGCCTGGCCAAGATGGTGAAACCCCATCTCTACTAAAAATACAAAAATTAGCCAGGTATGGTGGTGAGTGCCTGTAATCCCAGCTACTCAGGAGGCTGAGGCAGGAGAATTGCTTGAACACAGGAGGCGGAGGTTGCAGTGAGCTGAGATTGCACAACTGCTTTCTAGCCTGGGTGACAGAGCAAGACTCTATCTCAATAAAAAAAAGAAAAAGAAAATAGTTGTGCAGTATTTAAAAATAAATTTAAACATACGCTTTAAAAAAATTTTAGTGACAGGGTCTTGCTCTGTTGCCCAGGCTAGAATGCAATGGCTTGATCATAGCTCACTGCAGCCTCAAATTCCTGGGCTCAAGCAATCCTCCTTGCATCAGCCTCCCAAATAGCTGGGATTACAGGCATGTACCACCATGCATAAAAAAACATACAATTATTGTATGACCTAGCAAGGCCTAGGTATTTACCCAAGAAAACCACATGGCCACAAAAAGGCTTGTACACAAATGCTTATAGCAGCTTTGTTCAAAATAGCTTAAAACTGGAAGCCACTCAAATGTTCATCAACCAGTGAATGGATGAATTGTGATATACTCATGCAGTGGAACACCATTCAGCAGTGAGCAAAGAACTACCAATACATGCTACAATACAGATGAGTCAGACACAAGAGAAAACATATGGTATAAATCCACCTGCATAGTTTTAGAACAGACTAAATTAATCTATAATGATGGAAATCACATCAGCGGTTCCCTGGAGAGGGAAATCTGAGGGAAGGATTGACTGAGAAGGAGCACAGGACACTTTGTGGAGAGATGGAAATGCTCTTCTATGTTGATTGGTGTGGTAGTTACAAAGGTGTATACATCCATCAAAACTCAGATTGGTTCATTTTATTGAACGTCATTTATTACCTCAATGAAATGAAATTTATTTTTAAAATATATACATATTGTGGAGTTCTGATCATTAATTTCCATATCCTTCCCCAAACAAACTGATGAAAACTCATACCCAGATATGCACACATGGACAAATCGGCCCAGATTTTTCTTTTCTTGTGTTTCACAAGTTTTACTGGTGTATTCCAGTAAAAGAGGTATTCCAGCACAGGCCAGCATAAGGCCAGGACTGAATGCTGGAACCACTCCCTTGTAAATGGACTTTAACTCTGAAAATTCCCAGCCTATGCTTAGGACAGATTTTGGGTTTGAGGGAATGATAGCCACACTCTGCTCTGAGTAGAGAATCAACTGAGAAGGAGATACCAGAATCAGACAGAACTGAAGCTGTCAGGTCCGTCTGCAGCTGATTAAAGGTTTAGCAGTGGTCAAGCCAGGCTCCCTAATAGTTCTCCCTCCATGCAAGCATTAGTCAACTAGACAACCTTGGCCTTTTCCACAAGGACAGACATTCCCCTTAAGTAGACTACGTGGAGGAAGAGAGAATGCCTAGATGCTGAGGACAGCTGCCCCAAAAGACAGAGAGAACCTAAAAGAGGCTGAGCCATACTCCATCCTCATTTCAAATTTGCCTGCCAGTTAAGTCCCAGGGAGAGTGAGGAGCATATGAGGGATGAGGAAAGGTCAAGAGTGGATATTCACGCCACCTACAAAATATAAGGAGTCACGGTGGGGAGCGGGGAAATGGTGACCACACATTACACTTTCTCAGGGACCATCCCAATTAAAGCCTGCCATCACATAGAAACTATAGATGACTCCCCTTTCACCCTCAAATGTGTCCCTGTTTGAACAATTGATGATCTGGTCATGCCACCTACCAATCATATGGAAAAGGACTTGCTTTCCTCTAATGCTGTTGACAAATGTCTCAACCTCATGCCTATTACTTTCCCTTTTTGAGGCCCAGCAACCCTTTCTAAGCACTCTGAGCCTCCAAGATCCTGCTCACGGTGCAGGACTGGGGAGGATTTCTAAGCCTTCTTTTATCCAAGCACATTAGATGCTTCTGGCAACTTGGATGCAAGCTGAAAATGAGTAGTCCACTGGGGAAATGCATGACAGTTCTGGTGTTTCTTGAGCACTACCATGAAATGCTCGTCCCACTCAGGATTTTGCTGTTTATCCTTGTGTCAATCCGTTTTCACGTTGCTGATAAAGACATACCTGAGACTGGGCAATTCACAAAAGAAAGAGGTTTATTGGACTTACAGTTCCATATGGCTGAGGAGGCCTCACAATCATGGCAGAAGGCAAGGAGGAGAAAGCCACATCTTTCGTGGATGGCAGCAGGCAAACAGAGAGCATGTGCAGGGCAACTCCTGTTTTTAAAACCGTCAGATCTCATGAGACCCATTCACTATCACGAGAACGGCACCAGGAAGATACGCCCTCATAATTCAGTCATCTCTCACTGGGTCCTTCCCACAACATGTGGGAATTATGGGAGCTGCAAGATGAGATTTGGGTAGAGACACAGAGCCAAACCATATCAATCCTTTTCTCTCTGTTGGGAGGGGGCTGCACTGTGTGCTGAAGGAGCCCAGAGAGGCATGTGGCAGGGTTTCTGTCCTTGCAGAACATCTAACCTGGACTACTGGGGCAGCTGTGTGCAGCTCATATCCCATGGGTCATTCCATAGAGAGCCTTGGAGACTCCGAGAAGGAGGGAGCCGTTCTAACAGTGGATGGGAGAGGCAGCATGAAGACACCGTATCTGAGCAGAAGCTTAGAAGGCAAAGATCAGGGAGAGCCTCATGCATGCAGTATGATGGCAGCCCAGTGGGACTTCCCCATGCCCCACCCAAGTGCAGGCCTTCAGCCCCTTCCACAGGATATGCTCCAACAGCCCTCCAAAACTTCATCCTCCTGCCCATACACTGCACTGTTGCCAGAGCTGGCTTCCCATTGCCTAACTCTGGCTGTTTCACAATCCTGCTCAAGAACTTTCAATGTCTTCCATGATGGCCAACATACCAGCCTGTCATTTAAGGCTTACCACAGTAAAGCTCACTCCTGTCCTGTCCCTGTCCTCTCCCTGCACTCTCCCACTTCGAAGCTGCACCATTCTCCTTTACAGGCGTTTGCATCTCCAGCGAAATATGTCCTCATTTTCGAAGCATGGGCCGCCATGTTCCCTTCTTTCTCTGGCCTCCTCTGACTCTTACAGGCTGCAGCAGGCTCTCCCTTTCCAGTTACACGTCATTCATTCTTGTCTGATAACTCTCATGAGTCTACATTGTCCTATAATCCATTGGCTTCATATGCCTCCTTTTGCCACCCCAGGCTTCAGACCCAATAGGGCAGGCACTATGTCCTTCAATGTCTCCATCCCCAGGGGCCAGCCCAGAGAAGGGCTCAGAGGAGGTTATTAGGAAGTTGTGCTGGTCTTGTGGAAGGACCTCCTGGGACAAATGCTCTCTTCTCATTATCACACCATTATCTTTTTTTTTTTTTTTTTTGAGACAGAGTCTTGCTCTATCTCCAGGCTGGAGTGCAGTGGCGCGATCCCGGCTCACTGCAACTTCCGTTTTCTGGTTTCAAGCAATTCTCTTGCCTCAGCCTTCTGAATAGCTGGGACAACAGGCACACACCACCACGCTAGGCTAATTTTTTGCACTTTCAGTAGAGATGGAGTTTCACCATGTTGGCCAGGATGGTCTCGATCTCTTGACCTCATGATCCGCCCATCTTGGCCTCCCAAAGTGCTGGGATTACAGGCATGAGCTACCGCGCCCAGCCTACCATCACCTTCTTGACCTGGGCCCTGTCCATGCCCAGGACCCCAGGAGGTGCCCACAGTAACCAGCCTGGTCTTCTTTGAAGAAGTTTACAGGAAAGCCAGCTGGTCCTTCAGTTATCATTTTGTCCTTTGGGTAGAACTGCAGGAGAAAAATCCAGTATATTAGTTTACTGCTTGATCTCTGTTCCCCTAAAGCAGAGCCAAATCTAAAGTGAATATTGATGACTTTACAAAGCCCAGTGTTTGGTATTCACTGAAAACCATTGTGTATTCCCTAAATAGTTCGTTTTGTTTTTGAAAGTTCTAAAAAACTCACTGTATTGAAATGCATGTTGTTGCATCGATTTTTCTAAAATACACCTTGTTATCTTTTCTTTGGTAATTGGTGACTGGTAATGACTTTGGCAATTTAACATGTTCTTGCAGACACTTTTCCCATTCCCCTTGATAACTGAAGTCAGGAGCGAGGGCCTGTCTGTCAATCTCTGACGCCTGTCAGCCTGCATGATTGACGGCTTCTGGTCCCACAATAGAGACCATTTTTGCAGCCCCCGTTCTGTTATTTTGCCCTCCTTTAATACTTGTGGGGGATGGTGTTTGCTTTATAATCTGCGTTTAAAATCCAACTTGGAATGAGGCCAGCTCCAGAGAAATTATCACAATGTCTTGTTAGCTTTGCATCAGAAAAAAATCCCTGGAGAGTTTCTTAAGCTATGATTCCACCTTCTGAAATTACCTCTGCTCAAAAATCTAAGCTTCAGCCTTCATCCTGATCCCTTCCAATTCCAGGAGAAAGGCCAAGGGGTGCTGTAATAGAGGGCACGACCAGGGGGACCATGAGCATCTGGAATGGAGTCGGGTCATGCCCCCCTCCCAGGACCTCCATGTATAAGCCCCCACATAATGTATGTGAGTCTGAGTAGCAGAGCTCTGCAGAAGAAATACTCTGGATCTTCTAGACAATTACATTTCTCAAAAAACAGCAGACAGGAGCCTCTCCCAACTAAGACGAAGCAGCATTCAGTTCAGCGTGGTACCACCAGGTCACATGATTGCCTGAACCTTTTGGGTAAGTAACCAGAAAACAAGATCAATGAGGGTCAAGGACTGAAGGGCTGACATGTTTCCTTGTGATGTGTTTGGGGTTCACAAACCCACTTTAGAATCTGATGAGAACTGTGGCCCCTCCCCCTAGAAAACTGCACATCTTGTCATGCTCAAATTATGCCTATGATTTCAGGTGAAGCTGCTTCTCTTCTGTGGTCTGTGGCTCTGAGGCTAAGGTCTCCTGCTCTGTGTGAAGGTAGCAGAAAGCTCATCCCCAGAGTCATGACTCTGCAATGTTGGGTGCTGATTTGAGGAGCAGCGACAGGAAAGTCTGTAGAAAGCCAACTCTTGGAACATGTACATGTCAGAGCTGCCTCTGACAAGAGTGGGGGCTGGTATGGTCTGGCTCTGTGCTCCTGCCCAAATCTCATGTCGCATTATAATTCCCAATGTTGGAGGTGGGGTCTGGTGGGAGGTGATTGGATCATGGGGGTGGTTTCTCATGATTCAATGCCATCCCCCTAGTGCTGTTCTTGTGATAGAGTTGTCAGGAGATCTAGTTGTTTAAAAGTGTATAACACCTCCTCCGCCCCATTCCTCCTGCTCCAGACATGTAAGAGGCACCTGCATCCCCTTTGCCTTCTGCCATGACTGGAAGTGTCTGAGGCCTCCCCAGAAAACAAGCAGAAGCTGCTATGCTTCCTGTACAGCCTATAGAACTGTGAACCAATTAGGCCTCTTTTCTTTACAAATTACCCAGTCTCAAGTGTTTCTTTATAGCAGTGTGAGAATGGGCTAATGTGGGGGCCTCACACTGAAGCCCAAGCCTGTAAATTTTCCCCACCAGATGATTAGTCTGTGGACACTCTAGGCAGGTGGAAGAACACGGATCAACATTTAAATTGGTAGACACTGAGTAAAGCAGACGATGCTTCATAATGTAAATGGGCCTCATCCAATGAGTTGAAGGCCTCAGTAGAATAAAATCTGACCTCCATGAGCAAGAAGAAATTCAGCCAGCGGATGGCCTTTGGACTTGAACTGCAACTCTTTCCTGGGTCTCCAGCCTGCCAGCCTCCCTTGCAGATTTTGAATTTATAATCCATAGTCACATGAGCCAGCTCCTTAAAATAACTATCTCTCTCTCTACACATAACTTTCTCTGTCTATACACACACACACACACACACACACACACACCCTGTTCTGTTTCTCTGGAGAATTCTAACACACCCATTGATAAGGATATTTTCATGACTTTGGAGATGGAATTCATAGATGGCACTTACAGAAAAGCTTTGGAAAAATTTTGAGACCCAAAAGCCCAGCAATAATTATTTCACAGGAGGGCTAGGAGCCCAGTGTAGGTGAACACTTTCCCCTGAATCAAGATTCCTGAAGAAATGACATGTCTTTCATGGACAGGAAGGGTCTGTAAAACAAGGCGAAGTCTCTCAAAAGGGCCTAACATGTGAAGGAGGAATTCTTGCTGTGTGCGTGCCCCTGTACCAGGGGCCAGGGGAGCTGAGGGGCAGGGGAGCCCAGGGTCCAGAACACTCAGCCTGATGAAGCCAGGGACCCCACCCTACACAGCAAACCTGACAGTCTCTCTCAGTTTCCAGTGATGATTTTTGAGAAACTGCTCAAAAACTGGAGCTGCAGGCAGCTGAAAGTCCATCACAGGTGTCTGATATACCTCATAACATTTCATTCATCATTTCAATGAAATTTTTATGTGCCCTCTATAAGGCAAGCATTAGAAATACAGAGGTGAACCAGAACAAATGAAAGTCTTTTTCTCTATGGATTTTATTTTCTAGTAGGGTGAAGGTGGAGGAGAAAGTACAGATGGTAAACATAACATAAAGTTTAAAAGGCATAATTAAGGCCCCACGAAGAAATGAAGAATTAGAGTTTAATTAATTCTCTCCTCCTGAGTCTGGAAAGGCTTGTGACTCCCTTGAAATCAAAAGGATATGGCAGAAAGGAAGCTGTATAACTTCTGAAGCTGGTCATAAAAGATGATGATGCTTCTGCCTGGTGTACTAAAACATTTGCCTTGGAGCTCTGAGCGCCATGAGAGTCAGCCAACTGTCCTGAGGTTGCCATGTTGTGAGGAAGCCCAAATTAGTTTTCTCCTAGAGAAGATGGAAGCCCACATTAGTCTTCTCTGGGAGAAGCTTTTCACATGGAAAGGCTTAGACTACATGCATAGAGAGAAGGGGATGACTGACCAGCCTCCAGCTCCTCCAGCCCTTCACTATTGCATCTCTAGATACCATGAATACAAGGGAGCCTAAGCCAGACCACCCTGCTGGGCCCTTCCCAAGTCCTTGACCCACAGAAACTGTAACAGATAATAAAATCATTGTTGTTTTAAGCCACAGAATTTTGAGTTTATTTGTTATGCAGCAGTAGACAATCAGAACAAAGTAACTGGAGATAAGGGGTTACCTTATATGAGGAGGCCAGGAAAGTCTGTCTTGAAAGATGACATCTGAGACCTCTACAACAAGAGAAGCTGCTGTGTGAAGGTCTGGGGGAAGAGCATTTCAGGAAGAGGGAGGTACAAAGGTCCTGGAGTGGCAATACCTTGGGAACTTCACAGAAGAGCAGTATGGCTGTGGCTTACCAAATGAGAGGGAGAGAGAATGGAGAAAGGGTGGGAGGAGTAAGGAGGCAGATCACAAAGAGCCTTTTAGGCCAGATGACCAGATGTCCCAGTTTGCCTTGGACAGTTCTGGTTGAAGTTCATTGTTCCAGCATAATTGTATGGGTCTCCAACTTGTAGACCATGATAAAGAGCATAGACATTTTATATTGTGCTTTTTCTTCATTCCCCCCAGTCTCCAGGCTGGTCCCTGTGCTCTCCATCTCACCCTCACACTCTCTACCCTGAATCTAAGAGACAGCTCTTTCCCTCCCATGCATTCCTCTCCCAGTCTTGCTTTTTCTCCCCTTCATTCTCATTCACGTTGGAAACAGCCAAGTCTGTTCCTTCCATGATCCCATGCCAACCATTGTTCCTTCAACGTTGTGGAAGATGTTGAGAGACTAGCTGGAGTGGTTATTCAGTATCCAACACCCTGGGTTCAAGTTCTGAATGCACTATGTCTGGCCTGTATGACCTTAGGTGGCTTGTTTTCCCATCTTAGGCCTTTAGATTCCTATCTATTGCGGGGAAATTTAACTGTCTACTTCATAGGGTCGTGGCAAAAAGAGTATATGACTATTTGCTAATCAAGAGTTGGTTTCAGGTCTGAGGAAGCTTGACAAGATGCTGTGGTTTGAAATGTCCCTTCCCAAACTCATTTTGAGATTTAATTGCCATTGTGAGGGTATTAAGAGTTGGGATCAGTAAGAGGTGATTAGACTTTGAGGGCTCCACCCTCATGAATGGATGAATTTCATTATCACGGGAATGGGATCTTGATAAAAGTGAGTTCGGCTTTCTCTTGTGCTCACTTGCTCTTGGCAACCCTTGCCCTTCTACCTTCCGCCATGGGATGACACAGCAAGAAGGCCCTCACCAGATGCCAGCATCTTAACCTTGGACCTTCCAGCCTCCAGAACTATAAGAAGTGAACTTCTTTTCTTTATTAATTACCTAGTGTGGGGTATTCTGTTGCAGCAACACAAAATGGACTGAAACAGAGGAGAGAAATTTTAAATCAAAGCAAAAAAAAAAAACGATGATTGGAGATAAGAAAGAAATGCCTGATGTTTTGCAGGGAGGAATAAAATCACTGGAGGATTCGCTCTGGAGATGTTTAACATGAAAAGAGCTGGCTGCCTCTAGGATGCATCTGTGCTCCTGATCTAGAGGCCAGGGTCTGAGGTGGGTGACCTCAAGATCACTTCTGTTATGAGTTAATGTATTCATTCAAACAGGCTTGGATTCAAGTCCCAGTTCTGTCACTTGCTGGCTATGTCAGCTTGAGCAAAGTGCTGCCTCAGTTTTCTCATCTGTAAAATACGGGAAATCATGGTACCTATTCTTGGGAGGTACTGAGAGATAAAAAAAGAAGTGCTGCACAGCCCTGGAAGCAGAGGCAATGGAGAGAAAGCTGTTGTAGGGGGCCTGGATAGAGATGATGGGCCTGGGGCTAGGGCAGGGCCAGTGGAGATGGACAGATGTGATGGACAGTGGAGATGGACAGATAAACCCCTGTGTGTCACACATGGAAGTGCTAAAATATTGTTAGCTTGCATTTTCTTGTTTACAATTTACCAGGCACTGGGTTAGACCCTGAGAATGGATATAAATATGAAAGTGTTTCCAGGGTAGCAGTAGGGAGAAGACAAGTATGGTATATAAGTCGCCATCGCACCAAATTAAATTCACAAAAAGCTAGAGGCAGAAGGCACTGAGAGATAGAAAGGGTTACACCAACCCCTGGTGCCTTCCCTTTTCCTGGTTTCAATTACTGTGAGGTCTTCTTGAGTTTTGTTTCTGTGAGACCTCTGCGTTCTTACAATAATCATTGTCCCTCCATATTTGAGCTGGCTTGAGTGAGTTTCTGCTCCTTTGTAACCAGTGATCCCTGAGGAATGTAAAAATGTTAGAAGGTTGTCAACATGTTAAGAGAGCCCCAAGGATGATTAAACTGATTATTTCTCATTGTTGCTTGGGGAGGTTTGGGAGCCAGGAGCTTAAAGTTTAGTTAGGACTTGCACCTTCATTGTTTTGGAGTGAGACTTCTGTGGAGTAAAGAGTAAGTGGTCCAAAGGATGAAAGCTGGAAAATCCATGGCATATTCAAAAGCCAGGAGGAGGTACAATCTGCCAGGAATTTGGGATGTCCGAAGGAGAGTAAGGAGCCACAGAGCTGGAGAGGGAAAGAGGAGCCAGGCTCCTTGGTCTCCAGGTGGCATATTGAGGAGCTAGGACTTCATTCATAGAAGATAGGGAGTCTCTCTGATGCTTTTAAGCACAGAGATGACTGAATTGGGAAGACAAATAGCCATTTGAGGATGGATGAGTGCTGCACAGCCCTGGAAGGAGAGGCAATGGAGAGAAGGCTGTAGTAGGGGGCCTGGATAGAGATGATGGGCCTGGGGCTAGGGCAGAGCCAGTGGAGATGGACAGTAGAAACTACTTGGGTTATCACCGAGACCAGGAGAATGGGGTGTGTCAATTGGCCAGCTTGGCCATGTGTCTATGCCTATGCCAAGGGATATCATGGCAGCCTCCCAGGATCACATAAAGTGAGGAAGGAACTGGTTCAAAGGAACCAGAAGGAAACAATGAAAGCATATGCTGGGTAAAACAAAAACCCAAAAACTATAACTTTAGCAGATATTTTGCTAGAACAACAAAAGTTAGGGCAGGCAAAGAGGTCAAGATGGAAGAGAAGGAAAAGCGGTAAAAGTTCAAAAACATAAGAGTGTTGTTAGCAGCATTCTTCTTAGTAATAAAAGCTGGAAACGACTAGAATGTCCAGCAGCAAGGGAAGGGTTAAATAAATTATAGATGGTCCATTCCATGGAGCTGTACAGTAGGCTTTAAAAGGAGATAGTAGATGTATGGCTTGAATGTGTTCCCCAAATTTCATATGTCATAAATTAAATCTCCAAATTTATATGTTGATTGAAGGTGGGGTTTGGGGGAGGTAATTAGGATTAGATAAGATCATCAGGGCAGGGTCTCATGATGAGACTGGTGCCTTCATAAGAACAGGAATAGAGACCTGAGCTGGCATGCACCCTCTTGCCCCTGTTGCCACGTGATGTCTTCTGCCATGTTGTGATGCAGCATGAGGCCCTCACCAAGGGCCAACAAGAAGCGGCTGCCTGATATTGGACTTCCCAGTCTCCAGGACTGTGAGCCAAAATAAACCTCTTTTCTTTATAAACTACCCAGTCTTGGCTGTAAGACAGTTAGATTTGAATGCATAGGCATGGAAATATATCTAGGAGATAGCAGGGTTTGGAAAAAGAGTGGTTAACTGAACAGTGTGCAAGGCATGATCCTATTTATGTTGATAAAAAGATGTAGCACTTTTTTTCTTAAAAATTTGAGGAAGGCTGACTCTTACAGGAACAGCAGTCACAGAAGAATAGTGCTTTGGAAGAGCTATTCTTAGGGGTTAGGGCTCCATGTCAATAGAATTCAGGAGGGCACAGCCCAAAGAAAGAAGAGGTGAGTGGGAGGAAGCAAGAAGAGATTGCTACCAGCTGCTGTGAGCGACGCTTTGGGGAGGAAGAGGGATGTCTAAAGCTGACTCTTAGAAAGCTGTGAAAAGCTCCTGCACTACCTTTTTAAAGAAACCAACAATAAAGATTTATAATATTCTCCAGGCTTCTGGAGTCTGACTTGGGTTATTTTGGATGACTGTTGAGCAGAGACCAGCAGCCTTAAAGGCTTCTTAGATATATTTGGGTCACATCCATGTATATTTATATAAGCATTTTTTAAAAGTCTGAAAGGATATACACCAAACTGTCAAGAGTGGTTAACTCTGAAGGATGAAATATCAAGGGACTTTTACTTTCTTTGTATTGTCTTAAATTGTTTTTTACCTAGTCATGCATTATTAGAATAAACAATACAAATACAAAGAAAGGAAAAGGAAAAAATCTACTGAAATTAGACAAAGTAACAGTAAATAAATACATGTTAGCTACAAGTATACTCAGTAAATAGTAATTAAGTGACAAATTAAATAAAGCTAATAACAAAGACTAAAATTATGAGAACGAAGGACAATGGAAGACTTCCCTCCCCCACTGCACCCTTTCCCACAGTGCCAACCACAGTCATTGCTGCTGGGGCTGAGGCTGGGGCTCTACTTCTAGGAGGAGCCTTAGAGTTAGAAGCCTCTAGCCCACAAGCTATGAGCTGCTCCAGAAAGTGCTGCTAGGAGAGGGGCCCCAGGGACAGACTTGGTGGGTATGGGGGGCAGATCCAGGGGCACTGGATCTTTGTGTCTGTGCCTTGGCTACACTCAGTTCTCTCTCCCGCCTTCTTGCCTTCCCCACCTCTCCTCCTCCTCCTCCTCCTCCTCCTCCTCCTCCTCCTTCTTCTTCTTCTCTCTCTCTCTCTCTCTCTCTCTCTCTCTGTTAATCTCAGTCAGGTTCAGCAAAAATTCTGGGAATCAACTCTACAAGACTTCGCTCTGTTCTCAGGGTGGGTTGTGGTGATGGGGTGGGGTTTCACAAGGAAACCGGGAGAGAAAAGTATAGGCAAATATCCTTTCCTGGAAGGCCAGCTGACACTTGAGCAAAGGTGGAGAATTCGGGCAAGTGAGCAGATGATATGGATTGGACCAAAGTGCAGGGGCCTGTCCTCTCCACATTCAAGATCTGGTGATCGGGTGAGGCAGAAGTGTAGGATGTGCAGGAAGAATGAGTGGGATCCAAGTCTCAAGGGTGAACAGCCCTGAGAAAGTCATGCAAAATAACTGACATCTTATTTTCTAGGCCTTGGGAAGTCAGACATGGATTTAAATTGAGGAGTGACAGAGTCAGGGGTGCATTATAGAAAGATCCCTGGAGCTGATATGGAGGGCAGTTGGAGAGGAGCAAGTGGAGGCAGACAGAGAGTAACAGCGCTGCAGAGAAATCCAGGTGCAACGTGATGAGTTCTCAAGCGATGCAGCAGTGGGGATGAGAAGATGCTGAGAGAAACATACATGACATTGAACAGGGTGGCTGTGGTCTGAGCAGATGGCAGGGAACTTCCTCTGTGAATCTCCCCAGCAGACTGTCTAGTTCTCCAAGGGAACAACTTCTTATTGTGTATCATTCATTCATCCTATTGCATAGCATTCATCCACTTGACAGACATTATTAATGCCTTCACTATGCTTATCCCAGGCCAGTCACCAAGAAAATATTTGAATGGGATATAATCTCTGTCATTTAGGAGCTTAGAGTCCAGTAGAGAAACAAATGTGATATATTGATTGTAAACATGGCCCCAATTATTCCTCAACCCATATATACACGCCTTTGCAAAGTGACTTTGGAATTCCTCTCATGTGAGGTGGATTCTATTTATCATGCCTTGAATCTGGGCTGGTCTTGTGATTTACCTTGGCTGACAAAATGTGGCAGTTCTAAGCCTCGCCTTTAGAGGCCTTGGGTACTGCTGCTTAGTCTCTTGAGACTTTGTCATACCAAGAAAGACCACATGGAGTAGAACCAAGTCTGCTCAGTTGTCCCAGCTGGGCCTGAAGCAACTGTGAGAAAGCACAGCCAAGATCAGCCCAGCCCAAATCAGCAGAACTTCCAGGTGACTCAGATTCATGAGCCACAATAAATAATTTTTATTTTATGCACCATGTCTTTGGTGGTTTGTTATGTAGCAATGGCTAACTGATACAGCATAAGATAAACTAATTTCTTTTAAAAGCATACTATAAAAGCTCATAACCCGGGTGTCACTAAGGCCTCATAAACATCCTCTATTCTCATCTAACACCGACTTTCAAGCAGGGATCAGCACTGGATCTTACTCTGGGGAGACTGTTCTCCATGGGTCTCTTGCATTTCTATACAGTTTGCAAGCAAAGGCACTGACTGCCTTTGGGACTATCTTTTAAAGGATGTTTGTGTAACAAATAGTCTTGGAAACCAGAGACAGTTTCCCTCCAGAGCAACAGGAAGTTTGGCTGGTTGTCTTACATAATAAAAATGTCTCTCTTCAGGGTAAATTTCAAGCAGGCTTACTTACTCATTACAAAAGACTTGGGTTCCTGAAGCTAGGGGTTCCTTCCCTGTAATGAAACGTGCAGCCTGTGCTACCGGTGTAAGATGGCTCTCTTTGTGTTACCCTGCGGGAATTGGAGCTTGGGGAACCGCACAAATGCTGACACTCTGGCTACTGCTATTGCTGAGAATCATAAAGCCCTTTCTTACTCAGGCGTCCCATGTCCCCTGCCAGCATCCATGACACCGCAGCAGGCTGACATCTTACCCTGCATGTAAGGTGAATCTCAGATCCTTGGCAGTTCTTAATACCCTTCTGGAAACAATTTAATCCAATTCTTCAAAGCGTTAGTGAGAAATAAGTTTCACTAAAGATGGCATGGAGAGACAAAACAGAGGTTTACATAGCACACCTTAACAAACATCCCCTCTGAAGTATTTATTTCCTCGGCAGAGCCCCTCACACTTCCACTGCAGCCATCAGCTGCCTCTTCTCCCCATAGGCCCTTCCCAAATCCATCCCCTATTTCAGCCTCCCTCCTATGCCGGCTGCAGTTCACAGGGATCTATACCACCACCATCCTCCCAGGCCTAACTACAGCTCTTTCTTTGCTCAAGGAGAGACTGTGGGCAGAGGCCTCCCCCAGTGTTTCCAGGCCAGCCTTCCCACACCCATCAGCCAGCACAGCAAACAAAGAAGACTGCATGGACTCCACCCATCTAAGAAGGGAGCTGGATGACAGATAACGATAAATAACTTTCTCCTTTCACCATTTTTCTTTTTATGTCACAAAGATTCTAACAAAGATGTAGGCAATCTTTGAAGGCACATAGAAGGGAGAAAATATTTCTGAATGAGAGATCTAGTAAGGCTTTGAAACAGATGCCACTGTTCCCTGAAGGGTGAATAGGTAGATTTTTCAGAGACAGAAGAGAACGAGAGCCTGCCAGGCAGATGTGGCACTTGATGAGAGACAGAGAGGACCCCTCCGAGGCTAGCAGTCTGGGGTTAGGGGTTGCAGTCCCAGAGGACCTGAAATACAGTGGAATTAGCAGCCAAATGACCCACTGAAACCATCATAAAATGTAGCCTGTCCCTAGGTGCTGGGCACATGTGTAAGGTTCTTTAAATTCACACATGAAATATCAAAGCACAAGGCTTGTAACCAAAGGAAACACCCACTAATCATAGTTTTCACCAGGAACACCCTAACTGACATTTTAATTAACAAGTTGTTCTCCCCCCACTCCGTTTTTAATATAAGGACTTCTTGTTGCTTTAAATCTAAAATTAATTAAGTGAGAGTTCTCCACTGGAGTAGAGTATATGGCTCATGCTAAACGGACGGGAGTGATAAGGTAAGATATACGGCTGGAAGTGTAGGGGGCACTGAAAACCTCTTTGCCTCTGCAGCTGAGGCAAACCAAACCAGCCGCAGCCCATTTTCTCACTGAGAACCTGGGGATCCTGGACTTTTTCTAAGAAATATTCCATTCGAACCTGCAGCCCAGCTCAAACTTAGGATTATGGAAGCTTAAAACGCTGTTACAAGGCCCTACGTGATCTGGACCCTTCCCCTCTTGGTACCCTTAATCTCACCTCACTCCACCTGGTCCGTGGGCCTTCTAGTTGCTTCTGAACATGACAAGCTTGTTCCCACCTCAAGGCATTTACACTTGCAGTCTCTCATGCTCGAGTCACCCTTCAGCACATTTGCAAGGCAGGTCTTTGGGTGAGAAGTCACCTCTTTCTCAATACCTTTTCTAACCACCCTGTCTAAAATACTAATCGATTCCTCTCCCCCACCATTACCCCGATTTCCTATCTTCATGACCCTTACCACTCACTAAAGCCATGTGCCATTTGTGTGCCACTTCTCTTCTCTGTCTCCCTCACTAGAATGGCAGCCCCAAGAAAACAGTGGCTGGAAACAGCCTATGTACTTGCTAATAAGTGGGAGCTAGGCTATGAGGACACAAAGGCCTAAGAATGATATAATGAACTTTGGGAAGTTGGTGGGGGAAGTGGGATTGGGTGAGGGATAAAAGACTACACATTGGGTACAGTGTATACTACTTGGGTGACAAGTGCACTGAAATCACCACCAAAGAACTCATCCAGGTAACCAAAGCCGACCTGTACCCCAAAACCTTGAAATTAAAAAACTGTGTAAAAATAAGTAAAAATGGATTTTTAAAAGTAGCATGAACGTCTGCAAGTCAGGACACTCTACCATGAAGTATGTATGTATTTATGTACTTACTTATAAAATAACTTCCACAAAGAAAGGAAAGGAAAGGAAGGAAGGAGGGAAGGAAGGAAAGAGAGAGAGAGAGAAGGGAGGGAAGGGAAAGGAAGAAAGGGGAGGGGAGAGAAAAAACTGGTGCCTTATTCACATATGCATCCCTGCACCTAGGACATAGTGGATGCTCAGTAACTGTTTGTGGAATAAATAGAAGGATGACGGTCCTTCTGCTCAGAATGCTCTCCCCCCACTTTGCCTAAGAAGAAGACTTATGCTTCTTCCGCCTTCAGCTTCAGCCACATTTCTGGATTTTCTAGATTGCACTAGGCCCTCTTTGATACCCTACTTTACAGCATTCATAGTAACTAAAATCAGTAATCATGAGAATGGGTTGCTTAACATCCGTCTAGAATGTAAGACCCAGGAGGGCAAGGAGTTGATAAAACACTCCATAATTAGTAGCTACTATTTTTTTTTATTTGTATCATAATCATGCTGTATTCTTCTGACCAAGGCAACCAGAGGGAAGATCCTCCAAGACACCCTCAGACATGACCACCCTCTCCTTAGGATAGGTGCAGGTGTCTGGGGATCACAGGGGCAGGGGCCTTGGCCTCATGTGACCCACATCCAGGTCTGCAGGACAAGGGTTCTTGGAACAAGCATCAGTGAAGCAAATGCATTGCTGGGGCCCCTTCTTGCTATTGAAATTTCTTCCTCCAGGCCATGAGTCAGCGTCATAGTATCTCTTCACTTTGAATATAATATATTTTCTTTATCTATTCCTCTCTTGATGGGCATTTAGGCTCTTTCTAATTTTTTGCTGTGAAAAATTATTCAGTAATTGTCCCTTCACTCTCCTGCATCCTTAGATCTTCCCCTTTCTGCTGGATTGTTCCCACCAGCAAACACATCATAACTGCCTCATCCTAAAAGTAATAATAATGATATGAAAACAACTTTTCACCCCTCTACTTCCTGTTTCAACTGTCACTCCATCTCTGCTTCCCTTGATAGAAAACTCCTTACTGGCCTGTAATCCCAGCACTTTAGGAGGGTGAGGTGAGTGGATCACCTGAGATCAGGAGTTCAAGACCAGCCTGGCCAACATGGTGAAACCTTGTCTCTACTAAAAATACAAAAAATTAGCTGAGTGTGGTGGCAGGTGCCTGTAGTCCCAACTACTCAGCAGGCTGAGGTAGGAGAATCACTTGAACCTGGGAGGCAGAGGTTGCAGTGAACCAAGATCACGCCACTGCACTCCAGCCTAAGTGCAAGAGTGACAAGAGCAAAACTCCACCTCAAAAAATAAAGAAAACTCAAAAATTGCTTTTACTCAACACCTACACATCGTCTCCCTCTACTCTCTCTCAAGCCCACTCCACAAATGCCTGGCCAGGCTTCTGGTGACCTCCACGTGGCCAAATCCAACAGGCAGCTCTCGAGCTTCATCCTGTGGAATCTTTGTTATGTGGCACGTGGGAGCATTGGTCTTTCCTGGAAGCTCTTCTCCCTTCCCTCTTTCTTGGTGCTCATTCTGAGAAAGGCTATTTCTTCTTAGCCTTCTTTTCTGATTTCTCTTTCTCTTCCTGTCCCCTAAACAATGGCAGGTCCCAGGACTCAGTCCTTAGACCTCTTCTCTTCACTGCCCTGTGCTCATTCCCAGGCAATTCATCTGCCCCACAGCTCTGAGCACCGTCTACACATGGTTGACTCTCACATTCCCAGCACCCATCCTGACCTCCCCACTCCACTCCAGCCTTACAAGGCCAGCTGCCTTCTTGACATCTTTGCTTGAATGTCTAGTAGGCTTTATTAGATTTAACACACGCACACACTGAATCAAGTTATGCATACGGTATTCTCCCACCTTCATAAATGGTAGCCTAGTCTTCCAGGTGCTCAAGCCCAAAACCCTGGAGCCAACCTGCCCTCTTGTCTTTTTTTCAAACTCTCTACTCAGTACTTCAGTAAATCCAGTCAGTGGTATCTTCCACCCAACCCAGCACTGTTCATGGATACACCTCCCCCACCATCACTTTGTCCAAGCCCCCATCACCCCACACCTGAAGCATTGTAAGGGTCCCCCACTTTCTCCCAGCCTTCCCCTACCCCAGTCTGTTTTCAGCACAGCCACAGCTGCTGGAGTGATCTTTGTAAAGCACTAGGAGATTGAGTTCTCACTCTATTCAATGACTTCCTATCTCAATCAGAGTAAAAGCAAAAATCCCTACAGTGGCTGGCAGGGCAGTGTATGAGCTGGGCCCTGGCCACCCATCCAATGTCATCTCTTCCCCTTTCCCCCAACCCCAGCTCTCCCTGCTCTGGCCACAGTGGCTCGCTTGCTGTTCCTCAAACTCACCAAGCCCCCTTCCAACTCAGGGCCTTTGGAGGAGGTCTTGGTCCTTCAGTCCAAAATACTCCCCTCCCCTCCTACAGTCATATCTTCATGCTTCACTCTGTCAGAATAATATCTCCTTATCAGAGAGGCGTTCCCTAACTACCTGTCTTACTGAATTCAAGCTGCTATCACCAAAATGCCATAGATTGAGTGGCTTAAACAGCAAACATTTATTTCCCATGGTTCTGGATGCTGAAAGTCCAAGATCAGGGTGCCAATATGTAGATTTCTTATTGAGAGTCCTCTTCCTGGTTTCCTGACATGGCAGGAAGAGAAAGGGCTTGGGACTCTCTGTCTCCTTACAAGGACATCAATCCCATCTTGGGGGCTCCATACCCATGACCTCATCCAAACCTAATTATCTCCCAAAGGCTCTACTCCTAAAGACCATCACATTGAGGATTAAGGCTTCATGTGAATTTGGGGGACACGGTCAGCCCATAGCACTGCCCTACACAGCATAGTCATTGTAGGCTCCTTTTCCTTCATCTCACTTAACTTTCCTCCACAGCACTTAACCACCGTCTGACATGCTCTTTCTTTAACCTGTTTATTCATTGATTGATTACTACCTGGCTCTGCCCACATAGCTTGCAAGATATGTGATAGGAGGGGTAATGTGCATCTTGTTTGCTGTTCTATCCCTACTGTGTTAAACATGCAGCAGGTACATAATCAACATGTGTTAAATGAACATCTGTATGTGCATCTTTGCCCTACATGTGGGTTTCTCTAGATCAGACACAAGGAATAGAACTGTTCCTTGACAGGGCATATTCATTTTCCATTTCCCTAGATATGGCTGAATTGCTGTCCAAAGTGGCTGGGACATGGCCTTCTCATTTTCCCAGATTGTTTCCAACACTTTGAGTTTTAGCCAAACTGATGGGTGTGAAAGTGGTGTTTATGGCTTTAATTTGTATATCCCTGATTATTCGTGAGATTGAGCATGTTGTCTTTGTTTCCTATGACTTGCCTTTCCTCTTCTGTGCTCATTTTCTGATTGGGTTGGTCTCGGGCCTCAGTGCCCTCATGGCAACTGCTCAGGTGATCTCCAAGTTTCGTTCCAGCTCCCGTGCTCTTTGATGCCATTCATCTGACAGGTACTTACTGAGCAGCAGTCAGAGCAAGCATGCTTCAAGTCACAGAGGGTATGGCTGTGAACAAGAGAGACACTGGCATGCTCTCGTGAAGCTTGTATTCTAGGAAGGAAGGCAAGTTAGAAAATTGCCAAGATCTCAAACAAGAAAACTGTATAAATTCAGACCACGCTCAATGCCATGAAGAAGAGTGAGATGGGATGGGAGAGGTTGTTGCAAAAGAGTCTCTGAGGAGGTGGTATTTGGGCTGGCACCTGAGTGATGAGATGGCGCCAGCAATGGAAAGATGCAGGGAAAACATTCCAAGCAGGAGGAATAGCATGCAGAGAGGCCTCACAATCCCGCGAGGAAAGAAGTTTGTGGAGGCAGTAATGAAGGAGCTAGACATACAAATATCTGAAAAACAACATTGCAGTCTAGGGGAACAGAGGGTACTGAAGCCATCAGGATGGAGAAGCCAATAAGACTTGTTAGAAGGACCAAAAGAAGAGCACTGACGCTGGAGCAGAGGGAAGAGAAGAGGGGCATGTGTGGGGTGCGGGAGGTAGGCAGGGCCAGAGCTGAGAGCCTTGCATAGCATTGCAAGGGCTCTGGACTTTGTCTTAAAAACAATGGGATGATAGTGAAGTCTTCTATGCAGGAGAATCATGTGCTCAGATTTGCTCCTTTTTTTTTTTTTTTTTTTTTTTTTTTGAGACGGAGTTTCGCTCTTGTTACCCAGGCTGGAGTGCAATGGCGCGATCTCAGCTCACCGCAACCTCTGCCTCCTGGGTTCAAGCAATTCTCCTGCCTCAGCCTCCCGAGTAGCTGGGACTACAGGCATGCGCCACCATGCCCAGCTAATGTTTTTGTGTTTTTAGTAGAGAGTAGAGATGGGGTTTCACCATGTTGACCAGGATGGTCTCGATCTCTCGACCTCGTGATCCACCTGCCTTGGCCTCCCAAAGTGCTGGGATTACAGGCATGAGCCACCGCGCCTGGCCCTCAGATTTGCTTCTTTAAGAGAAGCTTCAAGAAGCATGAACTGGGGGAAACAAAAGCTGTTTTAGGGAGTCACATTAAGAGCTAGAATGGACAATTGTCATCTCTATGACTGCTCAACCTCTGAAAGCCCTTCTAAGATTTGGGATCCACCATTCTGGTAGTCCCGTGGGGAGGCAGTGCCTGTTCTGCACGTCAGAAGCTAAAACCATAGGGACAGGGACTTGCTCTCCTTAACCCCTACAGCTGAAGCAGGAGATGAACCCTGACAGTCAGCTAGCTGTGCCTGCCTGGGGTTTAGATCTGAAGCTAGTGACACATGGTGACCCAGGACATTCAGAAGTCATTGTGGAGGTGGCCGCAAACGGTGGCATTCACTGTGGCCATCAAAGAATGTGCTTCTCTGTTCTAATTTGGGTGATGGGCTGAGAGGACATGGGGGTGTTGGGGAAAGCACAGGCCCCATCCAAAGGGCTCCAGGGACCTGAGCCAGGCAGGTAATAAGCCCAGTGAGGCCAGATTTCCAGATTCCCCAAAAGAAGCTGGGATGCCAAATTCTTATGTAAAATCTCTCAGTTTTTATGCTGATTACAAATTCAAATTTTAAAAACCCTGCAGGTTGGAGCAGAGAGGTCAGACATAGCTTACCAAGGACCAGTTTATAACTTCTCTCCTAATGCTTTATCCTTTTGTGATAAGGAAGTCCTTCCTCACATCTAACAAGGTCAAAAGAAGAGCATTTTAGCAGAGGGCTAGGAAAGAGTCAGCTGGAGATGGAAGTTTCTTAGCTAAAAGGAAGCAGCTGAGCTCCCACTGCTCCCGAAAGCACAGAAGTCAGAGGGCAGAGGCTGAGCTGCATGCAGACAATAGGAAGTTGTAGCACTCTTAGATTAAGGTAGCTGCATCTGGGGGGAGATGGCCAAAGGGGGAGAAGTAGAGCAAATACCCAGGGAGACTGCCCCATCTGTCAGGGATTGTGCCCATCTCAAAAGCATTAAGGTTACTCTGGAGAGAAACAGGCAACATCAGGCAGGGAGGAAATGGCCTAACAGACCTGGGCTCTGCCCACCGATATAACAAATCACCCTGGACCTGGGCCTCAGGTTCCCCCTCAGCACCATGAAGGGGTGGAGGTAGTTTTAGGGAGACTAAAACTGGGGCAGAAGAGTGTGTCTGACTCTTCAGTCCTTCACTGCTGGGATCCCCCGGCCCCAACAGCCAACAGGATGAGCAGCTTTTCGGGAGATGTTCCCCGGGGCAGCTAGAGAAGAAAGCAGAGACCTCCCCCTCCGGCACCATGCACTGAGCAATCATTTCTGGAATAACTTCAGATTCAAGCAGCTTTTGTAAACTGCCCCGTTTAAATTAAAACAAATCAATATGCTTTCTAAAATTTAGTCTCAGCTAAACAGCTGTGACAGTTCATAGCAACCTGAACTTGAAATGAACCCACCCTACGTATAAATAAAGCCTTTGATGTCTTCATTAGTTTCTCACATGCCATTTTTTCACAGTCTATCAGGCTAAGTGCTTTGCAACTTATATATATTTTTGCAGGAGGAGTATTTAACCTTCTGATTAGTCACCGCAAGCAGCACAATGACAGAAACCCTGATTTTGCACACAATGAATTTATTGATAGATTTAGCCCATTAGCTGTATTTACCTGTCAGTTCTATGGACACTAATGAGTTGTTTTTCAAGGACTAATGAGAACTGTAATGGCTAATGGATGTTTACAGCTTCACCGTGCAGCACCATGTGATGCCGTGAGCACCCGCTCCCGTCCCTCCGAGTCTTTAATTGGCACCATCAGAGGACTCTTTAATTACATTTGAGCAGACAATAAAGATTCCAGCCAAATCAATGGGAGGAAGGCAGTGAGCTAGATTCTGCAGGAGGCTGGTCACTCTGATGGGCACTAGCCTAATGCTTCAGCCAGCACTGTGACTTCCCCCGTGACACCCTTTGGTGGGAGGAAGTGCATAAGAATGTCCTGGCAAGACATGTGTTTAAAGATCTGCCTCCCATGTCAACCCCTGGGCTTGTAGAGCAGGGCTGGGGGTCATTGGCCTGCCATGGGGGAGGGAAGGGTAAGACAGTCCACAAAGTGGTGACCCTCCAGGCATTGGAAAATAGAGCACCCTGGGATGCTTGGATTTAGCTAAACTTTTTACACATCAAGGACATGTTTTCCTCTGTGTTTTATCCAAAGACAGGGCTCCGGCTAAGGTCGATATTAACAAGACAATCTTAGCATTAGCAAGGGACAATTGGCTTATGATAAATTTACAAGGAAAAATCCAATGTTTGCAATACATTTTCACTCATTCAGGTGTTTATCCATTTATTTGGCATTTACCAAGTGCCCACTGAAGATAAAATGTACCAAAAAAAAAAAAAGGTACAAATAAGGGAACATCTTACCAAGTAGAGAAATAAAAGGAAAGAGCATCTAAATTTACAGGATGCTTTTAGAGAAGTGTGAATATGTTACTTTCGATTGCATAAAACCCATTGCAAAGATCATATTTCTACACCAAGGTACCATACTTGCTGGGCCTGCTGTTATACATTTCTAATCAGAACCAATATGCCAGATGGCTTAAGAAAACCTGCTTTTTTAGCAGATGAAGCTACTGTTGACCAGTTCTTCACAGAAGGAGCAGGGATCAGCTTGCTGATCAATCCGATTTTCCCTCTGAGGAGGCTGGTGAGTGGGGAGGAGTCTGAGGATTGTTTTGTAGCAGGAGCAGGTTATTGGGATATTAGGGAAATAGAGAAAAGTGAATATGTGACGGTGGCAGTGGAAGGGGGTTGCTCCTGAGCGAGGACATTTGTTGTTGACCCAATAGGATCACACAAGGATCACTGGGCATAAGGTGCAGGGGTGCAGCCATTTAAAGACCGACTTATCTGTGAGTGCATCTACCACTGAATATCCTCATCTACCAGCCTTGACCTCTGGAAAGTGCCCTCGCCAGTCCTGGGGGGGATCTGACCTTTCTTGGTGCTTCCTATGGGCCATGAGCACATTCAATCTGGTGATGAGGATGCTGCTACAGAAATTAGAAGAGCAGTTTCCATAGAGAAGTGGGGGCGGAAGCCAGATTGCACAAGGATTAAGGAAGGAGTGGGTGGTGAGGAAGTGGCAGCAGTGACAAGTTGAATGATGGAGAGAGATAGAGCAGTCACTCAAGGGGGTCAGGAGGACCTGAACACATTTATAAGATTCTAGGAAAATGTCAACTGAAAGGGAAAGATTGGAAATGCAAGAAAAGGAGGTGACTGATAGAGTAAGGTATCGGAGGTATCAGGAGTTGGGTGAGAACCGAGTAACAGAAAGAGGAGGAGGGACTGGCCTCAGAACAGGAGAGGGACTCTACCTCCAATGGTGAAGGGGAGCAATGAAGATTCCCAGCAATTATGATGTGGAAAAGAAGGAAACTAGGAGCATCAGTCTCTCCTTATTTTGTTCTCTGAGAAGACCAGGAGACTACATTCATCTCAGCCTAGCGCCTGGAGGAGAGTGGAGAAGGTCATAACAGGGCTCTCCACCAGGGGCACTCAGAATGAAAGGATCAGCAAGGGCTCCAACTTGGGCATCCCAATAACCGTCTTCTGGAGACTCAATCAGCAAGGCTTCAAAGAAGCAGGAGAATGGTTCTCCCAGAGTTCAGGATTTGCAGAGCATAGGCAGTCAGGGCCGTAAAGGATGCTTGGAGGCTGTGAGTCCTTGACCATGGGGTCAAGGTTGAGAATCTAGAGGAAGAGGATGGATGAAGAGAATCAAGAGAAGTAGGGGGGTGAGAGCCTGGTAAAGATGGAGACAGGGTTTAAGAGGGACAAAACAGAGGATATGGGAAAGGCAATGGAATTTGGGGGTCACTGGGATTCCAGGACCCACCTCAGGCTGGCTGAGCAGCTAACAACAGGGCCCTTCTGCAGAGCTGGGGTCTTCTCATTCCTGGAGACCATCCTAATGGGGGAAGGGAGGCCATAAGCATCTATTTCCTTCCAAGCAGCAGACAGCGAGTAGACTTAGTTGTGCAGCCCTCTGAGGCCCAACATCTGGTGTTCTTGGGGTGACTTCTTGGCTTCTTTGTGCCCCCAAGTCACAGCTTTCCTCCAAGGCATGGCAGGGCTTCCACCTTGGTTTCCATGGCCAACACCCTGTGTCCTTGTTAGCACACAAGCCTTCCCACCTCCCCGTCTGTAAGGATAGACTCACTCTGATCCTTTCTTTGCCCAGATCTTGGGGGTCCTTTCCCCAGGGAGATAAGGTCCCGTATTGGATCCTCTCAGGCAGAAACCAGAAAGACCCAATACTGTTGACCAATTCTCCAGAATTCTAGCTCCCCAGAGAGGAACTTTCAGACAATGATGCCTTCAGCCGCATCAAATGGAGTTTACAAACCTCGTTGATCCCGAAAAGTCCCTGTAGGGATGCGGAAGCCACAAAGAACCATGATGAGAACGTTAGGGAGGAGCCTGAGCCAGGGGTTGTGGTCACTGAGGAAAGGGGAGAATGCTGGCACAAAGAGAGGTGGCTTGAAATGGCTCAGCCCCCAAGCAGCACAGCATTTACACAATAGTTATTGCATAAGTGCCTCCTGGGAGCCAAGCTCTGTGCTTGGCTGTGGGGATTCCTGGATACGAGACATGGCTCTGAAGAAAAGACATAAACAATATGATATGGACACTGAGGGTGCTGTGGGAGGAGAGGGCAGGCCACTGACCCAACCAATGAGGCACGGGAAGGCTTTTAGAGGAGTTTTCTGAGTTGTCTAAGTGGGAGAAGAATCTCCAAGAGAGAAGACAAGAAGGTATTCACTGATTTACCCAACCAATATTTACTCACTGGCTCTCTCTGTATTCTAGAGGCTGGAGATACGACAGTGAATAAAAGAGTCCAAAATCTTGGGCTATATGGAGCTTATGTTTCAGGGTAAGGGTAACCATGCTGTATTCAGGGTTATGTGAGAGTTCAGCATGATTAGATCTAACAAGAGACAAGAGTGAGAAGATGTGTGGGGTGAAATTGCATGAGCCTTGCATTCCACAGTAAGACTTTGGTCTCCAGGAATGAGAAGACCCCAGCTCTGCAGAAGGGCCCTGTTGTTAGCTTCTCAGCCAGCGTGAGGTTGGTCCTGGAATCCCAGTGACCCCCAAATTTGATTGCCTTTCCCATATCCCATCTGGAAGCAGCTGCAGGGTCACTGAAGAATTTCACACAACTGACATCTGCATTTCAGCTGGGCAGTGGGAGAAAAGCTTAAAGGTAGAAAAGACCTGAAGTTGAGCCCAGTTAAGAGACTGCTGGAATATTCTGGATGAGAAGCCAGGGACGGCAGTAGGAATGGAGAGACGTAGATACATTTGAGGGGTTTTAAAGAGACAGAGTCAATAGAACTGGATGAACTACCAGACAAGAAAAACAAAAGGAACCTGGGAGAGCATCTAGATTCTTATGTGAGTGCCTGGTGGGATGCTGTGCTGAGCAGATCACAGCAGGAAGGAGAGAATGAAGGGGAGAGTGATCACTTTTCAGACCTACTGAGCTTGAGCCGCTGAGTGTCGCCATACTGGGATGGGTGTGCTAACTTCAGGTCTGAGGTCAGGAGAGAAACTTGGCCTGGGGAGTCATCAGAGCCCATGAGAGGAGGGAGGGATGTGAGTACTTAGGGAAGGTGTTTGTGGTGGGAAGAGAAGAGGTCTGGGCACAGAGCCTTGAGGATCACCAACAATGAAGGGGTAGGAAGGGCCGACGTAGAGGGGTCAGAAGAGGAGTTAGAGAGATAAGAGGAAACCCAAGACACTGCACATGAGGTTGGAGAGGGTTTCCAAAAAAAGGAGAGTGGTCAGGTGTCAGATAGGCTCAGACAAGTCCTGGAAAGGCTGAAAATAATCATTAGATTCAGATGAAGTGACATGGAGGCCTTAATGAGATTGGTTTCCGTGGGAGTGAAAATTGGAATGTGGTGGGGAGAAAAGTGAGAGGGAGATAAGGAAGTGGAGACAGTGCCCACCCTTCCAAGAATCTGGCTTTGAAAAGGAGAGAAAAAAGGCAATGAGGATAAATAATCATTGAGTTGAGGGAGGCGGATTTTATTTTTAGATGAAAAACGTTCTGTTTGTTCATAATCCAATCCGAGAAGAACTAGCCAGGAGAGAGGAAGAGGAGGAGTGAGGCTGGAGCTCTGAGACAGAGTGGAGGTGACTGTCAGAGCAGGACCGACAGGATCCTGGGGACTGGATGCAGAGTACATGTTTGGGGTCTGCTTGGATGGAAAAACAGGAAGGCTGGCTCTGCCTCCCAGACAGGACAAAAGAAGACAGGCCTGAGATTGGGTATGGAGAGGTTTATGATTGGGAAGCTCGAGGGGAAGGGAGATGGGAAAGGAGGTCTTCAGCCACGCTATGATGAGCATGGGTAACCAGTGACCAGACTCTGGACATGGCAGAACCTCTAGTAGCCACATCTGCTGCACTGGGCATCGTGGCTTTAGCAGTGGTGGCAGCCATGGTGGTGCCTCGGGAGGGAGTCAGACCAGAGACAGGCGGTGATGGCCTCTATACAGCAGGAGGGAATGTCAAGTGCTGAGGAGGAGGAAGGCAGGTGGGAGAGACAATTAAGGCGGGTGGGGTGCAGTGCATGTTTCTGGCTTCCCAGACTTCCACTTCTTACAGCTTCTCCTACCTTCTCTCCCCTCTGGTTTTGAAGCCTACTGAAGCCCCAATACAGTACCACAGAATTTCACCAACTGGCAGAGAGCTCCACGCTGCTCCAACCATGGAAA
Organism: Callithrix jacchus; assembly: GCF_049354715.1. Lineage (NCBI taxonomy): Eukaryota > Metazoa > Chordata > Mammalia > Primates > Cebidae > Callithrix > Callithrix jacchus. The sequence continues at coordinate 74,910,151 of NC_133508.1, read as the reverse complement.
AGAACACGGACCAAGAGGTTGGCATAGAAACCAAAGATGCCTCCTCCATAAGGAAGCAGCCTGTCTGCATCAGCGCTCCCAGGCTATCGTTGGCCTGCCTGACAACAGAGAATTTTTACTGGGAGGATGAGTGGTGGGAAGAAAAGAAAGGAAATAAACATTTATTTCATGCTTGCTGCAAGCAACACCATGTCAGGTGCTTTACAAGTATTCACTTGTTTAATTCAAGCCAATCGTGTGAGGTGGTATTATACCTGCTGTAGAGGTGAGAAACCCAAGCCTCTAGGTTGCTCAGGATGATGCAGAAAAGCAGCAGCATCAAGGCGGGCTTTAAATCCAGGTCTTTCCTCCCTCCAAAGTAGACATTCCTCCATACACACATGGCGTTCTGGACATTCTGCCCCTGCCACCACCGTTAGACCTGCAAGGACCTACACAGCAGCTGCAGCCACACCCCAGTCCTGCATCTCGGTCACTGGAGGAATGCCTCCTGCCGGCCATAGCCTGGAGGGGAACAGAGTGGCAATCACACTCTGCTCAAGGTGAAAATTCAATTCAAATTTACAAAAAATAATACTGGACTTAGAGTCATAAAACATAGGTGAGTTTAGTTTGTAGCTCTAAGACCCACCAGCTGGGTGATGCTGGAGATGCCACTTCACTTTCGAAGCCTCAGTTTCCTCCTTATGAAACAAGAATCCATACCTCACAGCACTGCTGAAAGGGTCAAGTACATACACTGATGGGCATCCCAGTAAACATGTAACAACAACCAGTTCTCAAAAAAACAAAAATGAAGCCTACATGTGTTGTCTTTGCTGATTTCCTTGGTGGAAATACTCCCACCTTGGCTGACGTCACTCAGGTGACATTCCTGCACACGGGGCTGGGAAGACAGGGGTTACCACACTACTATATGGTATTTCCTCCCTACAAGTAAAACAGACGCAGCCTCCAGAGTACTATCTCTAGAGTAGAAATAACAATAAAATAATTAGAAAATGATGTGGCTTTTACTGTTTATTACCTTTGTTTTAGACATAAATTATATAAGTTTCTATAATTTAAATTTTAATAATGGCTGTGTTTAATGACTGGTTCACAAAATTCCTGAAACATAACAAGCAGCTCTCAGGAGTCAGCTCTAACACACCACTGATCATCGTGGCTATCCTAGAGTTGAGTTAGGGGTAAAGTGGGATTTAAACTCAGGTCTGGCTGACTCCAGAGTGCGTTCTGCCATCAACCTCCGACCTGCATTGTTAGGTAGGGATCTGGCTGCCTAGAATTGCTGGTTGGCCCCAGGGCACCATTAGAAAGAACAGAGGGAGATGCTCATCTGTAGGCACTGCATGGAAGAAAGTTGCCCTGTCCTCCCTCCTGCCACTGCATAAGGCTTGGGCTCAGCCTAGGTAGCAGCCACCTGCCCTGCCTCTGTTGATCAAAGGCAGCAGCAGCTTTTGCAATAATGTCACAATGCCTGCTTCTGGGACTGAGTATTTTGTTAATCTTTCCAAAAGTTGGACTAGTAGTCAAATTCATCCATCCACCAGGACTCCCCTACCTCCCAGAGCCTCAATCTCCTTATCAAAATGAGCAGGTTGGACCAGGTAACCTTGACAGTCCCTCCTATATTTGAAGTCCTTGGACCTGACTCACTACATAAGCCATGCTGGAGGTTCTGATAGTTTCAGAGCAGGAGCTGGAGGGTCTTGTGGAGAGGGTGGGATGAGAGGTAGAGACCAGACAGAAAGCAATTGTGCTGGTTTTGCTGAAAAATCCCAAAGAGGCAGGCAGCTGAAAGGGTGACAAGAGACCCTTTTATTGTGCAGCAGAATAACACCTGCCTGGATGTAAGTGAACTCAATGCTTGATCCTGCTTACCACTGTGACATGCATGATAACAGGTTCCTTCCTTCTGATCTGCACCCCCACTCTCCTCATCTGTAAAGTAAGGAGGTTGAGCTACGTGGCATCTGACTTACTCCCAATCTGACTGCTGTTTACTCGGCAACCATGTGAGTATGAGGAGACAGAGAAGAGGGGAGGATGTGGGACATGTGGCCCATGTGGGATACCTGACCCAGATGGGCTTAAGTGAGAAGGGGAGGAGGACCCAGTGCCTCAGAACTTTCAGCCTCAAGGATGGAAAGAGGGTGAGAGGGATTAACATGTGCGTGCTTATGCAGGTACCTCTATGCATGTGTGTGAGTGTGTGTGTGTGTGCATGCATGGTGGGGCTGAGCTTAGCTTGAAAAGCCTGTGTGCATGGTGTTGGCAGTACCTCCAATATACAAATAGTCCCTCCTGGGGGTGATCCCGGGGCCTATGTACAGGGTGGGTACTGCTTAGGGATGCTAACAAGATGCTGGGCTGATCCTCCTGGTGTTGCCATGGGAGCTCAGGAGAAGTGCAGGCTGGGAAGTGACTGTCGGGTGCAGCTCCATCTCAAAGAAGCCTGTATCACGCCTTCGGCAGAACATCAGGTGGGAGTCGCAGTGCACAATGAGCTCTTGTTCTTTGAGGCTTTACACTAAATCTGTTTCCAAGGTTTTATGAATCATTTTTCTGCTGATCTTAAAATAATAATAATATACAAGCCACAGTGAGGGAAGTCTTCAGCTTGTTTTCTCTAAGAGAAGGACATGAACTTGGAAAGAACTCCTTTTCGCCTGTTGCCTGTGCAGGTACTCCATCCTCCCCACAACTGTCAGAAAAGCCTCTTTGAAGACTGAGATGCTGCCTGTGGCACACGCCACCTCGGCGTTGAGCCTCAGCCTGGGAAGGAAACTATGGATCCTGAAGACCGAACAGAGGAGTAGCCAGACTTGGGGACTGCCAAGAAAAATTAATGACAAGCAGTTCTAGCTAAAACCAAGGAGCTGCTGTATGACCAGGCAGCCCCAGATAGGCTGTGCCCTCAGGAAGTTCAGCTCAGCAGGAACAGCCTCTCCAGGAGAGCCTTCGGGCCTCCCAGGAAGATGGGCATTAGCCCCAAAGGCATAAAGTTTGCCCTATGTTTGCCAGGAACTCATTTCCAAGAATGTGTGTGCCATGCATAGCCAACAGTTTCCTGCTTTACTCCTCAGTTGTCTGCCTTCTTGCCCACTAGTACTTGTGTGTGTCTGCTGGCCTCTGGCTGAAGTTTCCATTTGAAAGCCAGACTACAGAAAACTATGGAAGGAAAGTGTTGGACTCTGGTTGCCAAGGGCTCGCTGGCTGTGCCACTTAAGAAGTTCCTCACTTCTGAGCAGAATCAAAGTGCTGGATCCCACTCAAGGCACCTACCCAGCCTGCCTTCCAGCAGGTCTTAGCAACATGCTGAGTTGACTGGCATGCTAAGAGATGGAATCCACACAAAGCAGTGGTCTGCGATGAATGCTCATTCCTTGAATGGTCTTTCTTAGTTTTGTCTTTCCACATGGAAAATGGGGCCGGGGGGGGGCAGGGAGGATGGTACCAAGAGCTCATCTGGCTCTGCTGCCACCATCAATGTGGACCCAGCTTCCAAATTCTCCAGCAACAGCTGTATTCCTTCACCTGGTCTGATTCTTGACCCCCAACATGCCCCAGTTTTTGTTTCTCCCTTGCCTTCTGGAGCTGAGCCCTGCCTCAGTTTCCCCAATCTCCCCAGAGCCCTGACTCTAAGACATTCCCTAGGCACAGCCTATGCACAACTTGCCTCCCTGGCCTTAGTCCCACCTCCTCCCGCCGCCTGGCTCCTACTTGCAGATGGTTCCAGCGCTGGTTATTATTTAAACGAGCTGCTCCTGGCTCACATGTTAATTAAAACCCGCTGTCCAAAATCTCCTGGTACAATTTGCAGTGTAATCTGTAGCCTCTAGTGCATCATTGTATCTCTATTAAAAGGGATTCTCTGTAATGATGCGGGGATTTAATTAGTTTCTTTGCCAATGTTGTAAAACACAGTGATAAACGAGCCAACAGGTCCGCGGATCATTATTCTCCTCAAGATGAGCTTATTAGCTGATTATGAATCATTAACAAAGTCTACATGGGATTTTCTTATCTAATTCAACACAATTTTTAACATTCAATGCTCAACATCCATTTCTTTCAACCAGCAACATTGTGTGGTGATTGCAATCTGTACGTATGGCTTCCTACTCTCGGCTTGGGATTCTCCCCTCTTCGTATTTAATTTTAGATATATTGTGGGGGAAACAAGACCTGGTGATTGGAAACCATATTGTGATGATGAGAGTCTCATTTTGTAAAGGAAGACAACCATAGTGAACCAGGCCTGGGAGTGCAGGTGTCTGTGTGTGCATACTTGTGAGCCTGCGTCTATCTGTAGTGGAGGGATGGCCTGGGGATGTGTGAGTCTCCGTGTGCATGGATGTGTGTGCTCTGTGTATTCATGCATGTGGATAGTGCTTCTTGTTTTTATGTATCCTGTATATCCTACACATGCATTCTGAATATACTTGTATATACAAATATATACACATACAAGTAGAGGGAGCTTAAAGGAAGAGAAAATTCTGAATAGGCTTTCAGATTGATGTTATTCAACCACTCCATGAGATGTCAGTATCCCCAGAATGTTGCAGATGGGCCTCTCCTGTCTTCCCAGCTTGGAGTCTGTTCTCCTTTCAGTGAGACATGGGCGGGGCACATAGCTTGGCACTACTAGCTCTACATTAGCTCTGTGAGGTAGGAGGTTCTCTCCCTGCTTTACGGATGAGGTGACTGGGATACAGATGGCTCACCCAAGGTCATAGTAGCAGCTGGTGGAGCCAGGATTAAATGTAGCTTTGCCTCCTTCTGAAGCTTTCTGCGACTCCGTGTGGCTTCCTGGGTGTTGGCTGCTTCTTACCTGAGAAACTTGTGCTTCCTCTGGGACTGACATAGACCCTGCCTCCTACAGCACCACCTCCAAGCGTATACCACCTGGACCCTGGCCTTCTGCAGGCTGAATGTGGGAAGAGCAGCTACTGCATCCCCCCTGGGAAGTGGATCTATGGATCTGGTCCCAGCAGTTTACAGTCACCTGACTCATGCCTCTTCATTTCAGCAAACAAATAGTACCAAAACTATTAATAAGTATGAAAGCAAATTAGGTACAAATGAAAACTGGGCATTGTCACCTCAGTGACCAAGAGATGATATGCAGGGAACAATACACATGTAAACATAACTGTTACAGCTCAGGGGTCTTGGAGGCCCCACATATGGAGACCTCAAATGCACAGGTCAGAGGGAGACAAAGAAAGCTAGACTGAGCATGATGGGGATTTGGGGAGTGTTTGGGGCTGAGCTATGTCCGTCCAAAATTCATATGTTAAAGTCCCAATCCCTAGTACCTCACAATGTGATTGTTTTTTAAGATGGGATCTCTAAAGAGATAATTAAGTTAAAACAAAGTTATTAGGGTAGACCCTAACTCAATATGACTTTTGTCCTTACAAGAAGAGGAGATGAGGACATAGATACATATAGAGAGAAGGTGACACAAATTCACAGGGAAAAGATCTACAGGCTGAGGTGGGAAACCTCAGAAAAAAAATCAACTCTGCTGACACCTTGATCATGGACTTCCAGCCTCCAGAACTGTGAGGACACACATTGTTATTTAAGCCAGCCAGTCAGGATCATTCTTCATCCAGTTATCAATGCAGTGTCTAAAGGAGGGCGATAAACATATGCACACTTCAGGTCAGTGTCTAAAGCCAGGCAGGTCCAATGTGACCAACAGTGGACACCTAGGTGCTGAGAAGTGCTCTAGGTGATGTATAGTGATTACAAGTGATTCGTCCAGTCAAAGCAGAAACCCAGCAAGTGTGAGACTAAAAAGAACTTAGCAGGGGTGAGGAGCCCAACCAAGTCAATGGAGGCATGAGGGCAGGTCTAGTCCCAGGAGGAATATGAAGTTCTGGACAAGAACACTGATGTAGAATCTTGTTCATGCCAACAGAACCAGTATGGTGACAGGTAAGAAAAGTCTTTGCAGAGCTATACACGATTGCACAGGATCAAATTAGGTGCTCCACAGAGGCATGCTGAATGATTGAGCATCAGTTAGCTACAGTTACTGTATCAGGTAGCTCTTGCTGAGTAACAAAGCATTCCAAAACATAGTGGCTTTACAAAATAACCATTTATTATTGCTTGTAAGTCTATAGGTCAGTTAGGCGTTCTGTCTATTTGAATCTGCTTTTTTATTTATTTTTTTCAAGACAGAGTCTTACTCTGTCACCCAGACTGGAGTGCAGTGGCATGATCTCAGCTCACTGTAATCTCTACCTTCAGGGTTCACGTGATTCTCTGCCTCAGCCTCCCAAGTAGCTGGGATTACAGGCATGCACCACCATGCCTGGCTAATTTTTGTATTTTCAGAAGAGACGAGGTTTCGCCATGTTGGCCAGGCTAGTCTCAAACTCCTGACCTCAGATGATCTGCCCGCCTCGGCTTCCCTAAGTGCTGGAATTACAGACGTGAGTCACCACACCCTGCTGATTTGAGTCTACTTTCTGCCAGTCTGGGACAGGATCGTCTGATCTTGGCTGGGTTTCCTCATGCTTCTACTAGGAATTGGAAGTGGGCTAAGGGGTTCAATGGCTTAGGGATGGCTTCATCTGAACCAAAACAGCTCCCTTCCATGTTTCTCATATCCCTTCAACTGGATAACCCAAGTACTGTCTAATGTCAGCAGCATGAGTCCAAGAAGCTAGTCTGGACAAGGCTATCATGGAGACAGTAGGTGCAAGAGAAGATGTAGAAACCTATGAACACTGTTCCACGCTCTGCCCATATCACATTTGCAAACATCACGTTGGCTATAGCAAGTCATGTGGACAAGCCCAGAGTTGGAATAGGAGGGAACTACGAAGTTACAGGGCAAAGGGTTTGGATACAGAGACGCCATAAACTCAGGTCATTGGCGTAATCAGTCCACCACAGTGAATAAATCAACAGATGTTTGAGGTGGAAGTTAGTGGGGACAAAACTAAATCCAGACCCTCTTGCTTGTAGGGTAAGGCCACTTATTTTTCCTGTCTCTTCTCAAGACCCAAGTCTAGCCCTCGTGATGTTACATGGAGGGGCTGCAAATAACCTCTCCTAGATGGTCCCTGAGACTACACCTCACCCCCGTTTTATACAATTGGAATGCCACTAAAATGTTGTGTGGGAATCTGAAAATAGTGGGATCTTCAGGGTGTTGCCACTCTTCTCTGCACACTCTGCCTGGACAATCACATCCCCTCTCACCACCTCAACCACTTTTCTTCTGCCCTAACACAGCTAAAGGGGCCATCAGGAGCAGCAGCTCTGTAGATAAATAGCTTTAAATTGACAACTGGGGGAGAGGGGGAGAAAAAGATCTCCTGAGGAGCACTGACATTGATATCAGACCCTGAGAGGTGCTGTGATAATTCTGAAAGATTCTCCAAAGGTGTTCTGATAGATATCCCACCATGACCAATGTTGAGGATTACAGATCTCTATAAATAGATGATTTCCAATCTAAATCTCTAGCCCAGATTATTCTCTTGAGTTCCAAACTCATACATTCAGCTCTCTATGTATATTTCCACTTGTGTGTCCCATGGGTCATCATTCTAAAAATGAACTAATCCTTATACTCACCAAATGTTCCCTTATCCTCCTCCTAGGTTTCTTTTATCCCTACCACCTACCCAGTCACCCAAGCCTGAAGTCTGGAAGTCACCCTTAACTCCCACTTCTCCCTCGCTAATCCAGCCCCATCCCATATCTCCGTAATTAGAAAGTGTTTGGCATTTCAACCAACTACCACATATCCTATTTGAAGGATATTTCAAAAAATAAAATCTATTCATGTCACTCCCTTGCTTATACCTCCTCAGGGGCTCCTCGGTGCCTAAATATCTTCACGTAACTTACAGTACCTTATAATACCTAGTCCCTGTGTAGCTTTTCAGCCTCAACTCTCTCCTTTCTGCTGTGTGAATGTTATCTTCTCCACATCTTTAAATCATTTAAATGGCATCTTGACTTCACCTCAACCTTTTGCATATGCTATTTCTTCTTCTGGAAATATTCTCTCACACTGTTCCTATTACCCTATTGCTCCTTGTGCTTCAAACCTCAGCCCAGATGTCTCTTTCTCAGAGAAAACATTCTTTACCCATAGTTTGGTTCATGTCCTTACCCATGATATCCCCTTTATAGTACTTGTCACGTTGTATTTTATGCCTTTTGCTTGTTTTTGTCCCCTACCCAACTAGTCTGTAAACTCCTTGAAAGCAGAAACCATGTCTAGATCCCCAGTATCCCCTGATCCCCTGTACTTGGAAGGGTGTTAACATGAAGTGAACATATAACAAAGCATTATTTAATAAATGAATGAAACCAACATAGGGGAGTTACCAAGCTACTTATATGAAATATCTTTGTAAGATGCAAATAGTCACCTTTCAGTTAGAGATCAGATAAGTTAAAGTTTTTATATCTGTTACTTTATTTAAACAAAGCACAACTGATAAACTGGGAAGAAATTAACTGAGAAACTCTTTCCCTACCCTCTATTAATACAGGAATCCCACTCCATGCCCAACACCCAAACAGGTTCCCAATGAACACTTCTAGATTGGTTAAAAGTTAAATATAGGCCGGGCACGGTGGCTCAAGCCTGTAATCCCAGCACTTTGGGAGGCCGAGGCGGGTGGATCACGAGGTCAACAGATCGAGACCATCCTGGTCAACATGGTGAAACCCCGTCTCTACTAAAAATTACAAAAAATTAGCTGGGCACGGTGGCGTGTGCCTGTAATCCCAGCTACTCAGGAGGCTGAGGCAGGAGAATTGCCTGAACCCAGGGGGCGGAGGTTGCAGTGAGCTGAGATCGCGCCATTGCACTCCAGCCTGGGTAACAAGAGCAAAATTCCGTCTCAAAAAAAAAAAAAATTTAAATATAAATCTGCTGTTCAAATTTCTCATTAATGTATTGCAAGAGGTCATTATGTAGTGAATAATATTATTTATTGTGACCTACTTATATTATGTAGTGAATAAGAGTATTTATTGTGACTTATTACATTCATAATGACTTTTAATTGTTTAACCTAAAGAAAAAGAGAAGCTGTCATCCCTAGTGTCAAATTTCTGAAGGAAATTTTGGAGGCAGATTTGAGTGGGTGTCTTCAGAGGACAGATCAAGACTAGAGGAAGATTTTGGATCAATAGAACACTTTCCAATTGACAAAAGCATCATAATGTAATTAACTCTAGAAAGTACACAAACAGAGGATCAGTGAAAGGTGATGAAAAACAATTTCCCAAAAACAAAAACAAATAAATTTGAAAGTATAAAGAAACAGTTTGGAGATGATGAAGGCTACATTGAGAAGCTAATATTAGTCTAATGGAGCTTCAGAAAAGGGGCATGGCAATAATTGTAGAAATGCAACATCGAAACAATCAGAACTGAAAATTTTTCAGTTTTAAAGACACTAGCATTCATTATATAAAAAATGAATTAAATAAAATAATTCTATATCTAGAGACATATCATAGAAAGCCTGTAAAGCATCAAAGAAAAAACAAGCATGTTAAAAGCTGCCAGAAGGAAAAAACAGATACTTTATAAAGGAATGATACTAGAGTGATAACAAAAATTCTCAACAGCAATAATAGATGGCAAAAAGATGGTAAAGTAGTAGCTTCAAAGTGCTGAGTGAAAATACCTGACAAGCTTGCATTTTATACCTAGATAAACTAGCATTCCAAATGATAAGGGCAAGTCTTTTTCAGGCATACAAAGACTATGAGTTTCCCAACTCATTAAAAGAACAACTTGAGACTCACAGTTTTATCTCTGACATGTAAAAGTGGAACTCCCACCCTTATAACAATAAAAACACTGAAAAAACTGAAAACCACTGACTTTTCTTAGAATAACTAGAGAATTAAGGGCACAGAAAAAAATCACCACTCCAAAATCTGGAGAGATAGGTGAATACTAAAAATCATAGATGGAAAGCTTACCAGGAACAGAAGCTATTAGAGCCATAAGCTGGAATCTACCCTTAAATGGCAACTTTTATGAATTGCTGGAAGTATAGACTAGCATGAGAGTGAGAAACTCCTCTCAGAGCTGCAGTTTTGGGGGCCTCAAACTTTCTCAGTTTTATCTCCATGAACCTCATCAAGGTGTTATGGTGAAGAGTCAATTTTTTTTAAATCCCATGTTTTTGGAAGGGGCAAAGGAAAAGTAACAATTTTGAAACATACCCAGACCATTCTCCTTAACAAAGGTCCAGTCATCAATGGAAAAGGCTTTATCAAAGCTGTATCTGATGTGGGGAAAGGGAAATTATCTCATTCCAACCCCCTTTAGAATTCCTTTCCCATCTAAGGAGAAAAAAACTGAGGAACACTTGTGATGGTCACAGTTCAGTGACACAGACCCACTGAAAGAGTGACAGTTATAAAATTATAGGACTCTATAACTTTCATCCCATACCTCACCACCATATCAACAGGGTTCCAGTAAAATAGCAGTAGATTATATATATAAAACAGCTGTGATGCTCAGATTCTATTTAAGAAGGGGCTTTTAGGGAAGTCTAAAAACAACAGGTGAAACAAATAACAACTACACTCGAGGAAATGGAATCCTTTAACACGTACAGCCACAGCAAACATTAAACACAGCCCAACTCCCAGCCAGGTTAACACAAAACATCACACTAAAAGTTTATTTGCCCCAGTTTCTCTTACCTGACACATCATGTCACGCTTTCAACAAGAAATTATAAGGCATAATAAAAATCAAGAAAAAAATATTATTTAAAGAGATAGCAATCATCAGAACTCAGACATAGCAAAATTTTGGAATTATCAGACTAAAATGAAAAAAGTAAACAACATGAAAGAACACATGAGTAATATAAGCAGAGAGATAAAAATGCTAAGAAAGTATCAAAAGAAAATGCTATAAATAAAAAAAAAAGCCACATTTTAACAGAAATGAGGAATGTCTTTCACGGACGCATTCTTAACCTCAAGGAAAGAATCACAAATTGAAAATATGTCAATGAACAATTCCCAAATGAAATCCAAAAAGAACAAAAGAATAAGAAAGAGAACAGAACATTAAAGAATCATGTGACAACACAAAAGTTGCAACATACAGGTAATGGGAATACCAGAAGAAAGGAGCAGAAGAACTATTCCGTTAGGCCAGAAATTTTTCAAAATCAATAACAACAAAACACAGATCCAGGAAGCTCAGAGAATGCCAAGCAGGAAGAATCCCAAAACAACTATCCCTAGATATGGCACATTCAAACCGCAGAAAGACAAAAACAAAAATCCTGAAAACAGCAGAGGAAAAGGAAGACTTTACCTATAGAGGAACAAGGATAAGAATTATATTGGACTTCTCATCAGAAACTATGCAAACTGAAAAACAGTGGAGGAAAATATTTAAATGGCTGAAAGTAAAAGAATCTAGAACTCTATATGCAACAAAATTATCCTTCAAAAATGAAGAAATAAAGACTTTCTCAAACAAACCAAACTTGAGAGAATTCATCACCAGTATACCTGCACTGCAAGAAATGTTTAAAGAAATTCTTCAGGAAGAGAAAAAATAATGTAAGTCAGAAATTTAAACCTACATAGGGATAGAAAGAGCACTAAAGAAGGAATAAATTAAGGTAAAATAAAATATTTTATTTTTCTTATTGTGAATTGCTCTAATAGATAACTATTTATTCAAAGTGATAAGAGTAGCTATGTATTAAAAGATAATAGTATATGAATAAGTGAAATGAATGACAGCCATGTATTAAGGAACAAGAGAGGGAAGTTGGGAATACTTCATGATATCGTTTGGCTCTGTGTCCCCACCTAAATCTCTTCTCAAATTGTAATCCACCACGAATTGAGGAAGGGATGTGGTGAGAGGTGACTGAATCATGGGGGCAGTTTCCCTCATGCTGTTCCTGTAATAATTAGGGAATTCTCATGAGATCTGATGGTTTAAAAGTGGCAGTTTCCCCTGCATGCTTTCTTGCTTCCCCTTCATTTTCCTCCATGACTGTAAGTTTCCTGAGCCCAACCCCTCCAGCCATGAGAAACTGTGAATCAATTAAACCTTTTTTGTTTATAGATTACCCACTCTCATGTAGTTCTTGATAGCAGTGTGAAAATGGACGAACCCACTCTACTATAAAGTATCTTCCCTACCTGTGAAGACTTCTCATCAGAAAGAAGTATAGTATATTTCTCATAAGAAGTAAGCATAGTAAAATTAGACTGGTTGTAAATACATATTGCAAACTCTAGGGAAACCACAAACTTTTCTTTTTTGAGACAGAGTTTTGCTCTTGCTGCCCAGGCTAGAGTGCAATGGCACAATCTCAGCTCACTGCAGCCTCCACCTCCCAGGTTCAAGCGATTTGCCTGCCTCAGCCTCCCAAGTAGCTGGGATTATAGGTGCCCACTATCACACCTGGCTAATTTTTGCGTTCTTAGTAGAGATAGCATTTCACCGTGTTGGCCAGGATGGTCTTGAACTCTTGACCCCAGGTGATCCACCCACATTGGCCTCTCAAAGTACTAGATTTACAGGCATGAACCACTGCAACTGGCCATCACAAACATTTTATAAAAGAAGTAGAATGAATATTCTAGGAGAGGAAAGAAAATGGAATCACATAAAATGCTTGATTAAAACAAGAGAAGACATAAGAGCCCTTAACATGTATACACCAAGCAACAGTTTACTAAAATACGTGAGACAAAAACTAAGAGACCAGCCAAACATTCCTCTTTCAGTACTTTAGAGATCAGGTAGGCAGCAAATAAGTAAGAACATATTTGAAATCAACAGCACCATCAGTCAACTAGATTAATCAACTAGATATAATTGATGTCTATCAACTATTTCATTCAATGACAGCAGGATACACATTCTTCTCCTGCTCACATGACTCATTTACCAAGGTGGAACACATCCTGGATCATAAAAGACACCTTAATAAATTTAAAAGAATAGAAATTATACAATGTCTGCTCTCAGACCATAATATAATTAAACTAGAAATCAATAAGAGTAAAATAGCCTCAAATACTTATAGATTAAACAAGACACATTAAATAACACATGAGTCAAAGAAAAAAATCTTAAAGAGAAATTTAAAAATATTTCAAACTAGTTGAAAACAGAAATACAACTTATCAAAATTTATGGAATGCAGTGAAAGCTGTGCTTAGAGGGAAATTCATGGCATTGGATGCCAATGTTAGAAAAGAAGGATTTAAAAATCAATAATCTAAGCTTCCACCATAGAAAATTAGAAAAAATCAATTTAATCCTAATGTAAGCATAAGAAAATAAGTAATAATTAGAACAAAAATTAATGAAATTTAAAGCAGAAAAATAGAGAAATCAACAAAACCAAATGCTGTCTTGGAAAAGATCAATAAAATTGATAAAGTTCTAGCTAGGATAACAAAAAAAAAGAGAAAGAACACAAATTACTGATATTAGAAATAAAGAAAGAGTGACCACCATTGATCCCATGGACTTCAAAAAGATAATAAATACTATGAATAACTACATGACCACAAATTTGATAACTTAGATGAAATGAACAAATTCTTTGAACAACATGAGCAACCAAAGTTCACAATAGGAGAACTAGTTAATCTGAGCACATTATTAAATAAATCTATTAAGAAATTAAATCAATAATTAATATCCTTTCAAAAAAGAAAGCACCAGTTTTAGATGATTTCACTGTTGAATTCTACCAAAATTTAAGAAAGAATTTCTATCAATTCTTTACAATCTCTTCCAGAAAATAGAAGCCAAGGGAACCTCTCTTAACTAATTCTATGAGACCAGTATTACCCTAATATCAAAATTGAGTAAAGACATTACAAGAAAGAAAATCTATATACCAATATCTCTTATGAACACAGATGCAAAAATCTTCAACAAAATATTAGCAAGTTAAATCCAACAATGTATAAAATATGTAAATACCATAATAAAGTAGGATTTATTCAAGGTATAAATGAGGCTGGTTCAACATTAAAAAGTCAATTGCTGTTATCCACCCCATCAATTAAAAAAAAGAAGAAAAAATACATGATTTTATTAATTAATGCAGAGAAAGCATTTGACAACCCTAACATTAATTGAAGGATTTTTTTAAAAACTTAGATAATTAGGAATAGAGAACTTCCGCAACTTGATTTTTTTTTACTACAAAAAAATAAAGCTACAGCTAACATACTTAATAGCAAAGAAAGAAAGAAAGAAAAGAAAAGAGATGTTTTCCCCTAAGATTACAAAAAAACAAGGCTGTCCCCTTTCACTTCTATTTAACATTGAATGGAAGTTCTAGCTAATGCAACAAGAAAAGGAAATAAAATGTATATAAATTAGGAAGAAAGAAATAAATACCCTTTTTGCAGATAACATGATTGTCTAATGTAGAAATTCCCAAAGAATCAGCAAAAAAAAAAAAAAAACCCTAGAATTGGCAAATGATTATGGCAAGGTTGCAGGATATAAGAATAATATATAAAATCATTAGCATATATATGTATATAGAGAGAATTGAACTTTGAAATTTAAAGCACAGTATAATTTTCAATATAAAAAAATTAAATAATTAGATACAAACCTAACAAAACATGTACAGGATCTACATAAGGAAAATTACAAAATTTTGATGAAAGAAATTGAAGATTTAAATAAATGGAGAGATATTTCATGTTCATAAATAGCAAGACTCAGAATTGCTAAGATGTCAATTCTTCCCAAATTGATCAATCTCAGTGTCAATCAAGATCTCAGAAAGGTATTTTGTGGATATCAACAAACTGATTCTAAAGTGTATATGGAAAGGCAAAAGACTCAGAAAAGTCAACACATGAAGAAGAACAAAGTTGGGGGACTGACACATTCAATCCCAAGACTTGAGATAAGTTTAAATTAAGATGATCAAAGAATCGTCTTTTCAAAAATGGTTCTGGAGCACCATTTTTTTCAAATTAAAAAAAAAAAGAATCTAGATTTGAACCTTAAACCTTTCAGAAAAATTAACTCAAAATAGAGCACAAACCTAACTATAAACTGCAATACTATAAAATGTTGGGAAAAAACATAAGACAAAATTTAAGTGACATTGTGTTTGGCAATGACATTTTAGAAACCACATCAAAAGTACAATCTACGTGATAGTATAAAAACACACATGAACTATGTTTTTCCTCTTCTCCCACGTAACACAGTCATGAACACAGAGGACTACTATGACCAAATGTGTGGAAGATGTTCCTCACACACGAAGAAAACAATCGGTTCTGCAGCAGACACCATCTAGATGTCCTCCAAATCACTTCTGACTCTATTTACCTGGAGATAGTGGCCAAATCCCACAAGTTGAGGACTCAGTACTACAAGAATGCCCCTTCTTCAGGTACTAGTCACAAGTCCAGGTCTCCAGAATTTCTGATCAACCAGCTTTAAGTTGGGATTCCCACAACCCCCTCTTCAAGTTCGATTAATTTGCTAGAGTGGCTCACAGAACTCAGGAAAACATATTTACCAGTTTATCATAAAGGAAATTACAAAGGATACAGATGAAGAGATGCATAGCGCAAGATATGGAGGAAGGGGCGTGGAGCTTCCATGTACCCCCTGGGTGTGCCACTCTCCAGGAACCCCCATGTATAGACCTATGTGGAAGCTCTCCAAATTCATTTCTTTTGGGTTTTTATGGAAGCTTCATTACATAGGCATAATTGATTAAATAATTGACCACTAGTGATCAACTAAACCTTGAGCCCCTGTCCCCTCTGAGGAGGTTGGGGGCGGAGCTAAAAGTTTCAACCCTCTAATTATGCCTTGGTCTTTCTGGTGACCAGCCCCCATCCTAAAGCTATGTAGAGATTACCAACAATCAGTTCATCATTAGGATACAAAAAAAAATAACTTTACAGAATCTAAGGATTTTAGGATTTGTATATTTAGGGAAAGGAGACAAAGACCAAATGTATAATTTTACATTATCACACCATGAAGGAAAAAAGTTGACACTAAACCTTATTAAAGTTAAAATTTTTCCTCTGTGAAAGATACAGTTAAGAGAATTAAAAGACAAGCCACAGACTGGGAGAAAATATTTGCAAAACACTTAGTAGCTGTACATCCAAAATATACATTAAAAAACTCTTAAAACTTAACAATAAGAAAACAAACAACCTAATTAAAAATTGGCAAAGATGTGAACAGACACCTCACCAAAGAAGATATGCAAATGAAAAATAAGCATACAAAAATATGTTCAACCTCATTTGTCATCACAGAATTGCAAATTAAAACAATAATAGGATAACACCACACACTTATTACAGTGGCCAATTTTTTTTTTTAAGTTTTTTTTTTTTTTGAGACGAAGTTTTGCTCTTGTTACCCAGGCTGGAGTGCAATGGTGCGATCTCGGCTCACCGCAACCTCCGCCTCCTGGGTTCAGGCAATTCTCCTGCCTCAGCCTACCGAGTAGCTGGGATTACAGGCACGTGCCACCATGCCCAGCTAATTTTTTGTATTTTTAGTAGAGACGGGGTTTCACCATGTTGACCAGGATGGTCTCGATCTGTTGACCTCATGATCCACCCGCCTCGGCCTCCCAAAGTGCTGGGATTACAGGTGTGAGCCACCGTGCCCAGCCTTTTTTTTTAAAGTTTAAGTGACAATACCAAATGTTGGTGAGGATGTGGAACAACAGGAACTATATCATTCATTGATGGTGGTAATGCAAAATGGTTTGTCCACTTTGAAAGACAGTTTGGCAGTGCCTTACAAAGCTAAATGTAGCCTGACTACAATCCAGAAATCACACTTCTAGGTATTTACTCAATTGATTTGAAATTTTATGTTCCCACAAAAACCAGCATGGGAATTTTTATAGAAGTTTTTTTTTCACAATCTCCAAAAACAAGATGCAGCCAAGATTTCCTTTGATATGTCAATGGTAAAACAAACTGTGGTACATCCACCTAGTGGAGTACTATTTAGCAATAAAAAATATATGAGCTATTAAGCCACAAAAATATTTGGAGAAAACTTAAATGCCCATTGTTAAATGAAAGAAGACACTATGGAAATACTATATTGTGTAACCCCCTACTTTTTAAGGGGGTTATTTTTTGCTTCTTGAATTAAATTCCTTATAGATGCTGGATATTAGATCTTTGTTGGATGCATAGTTTGAAAATATTTTCTCCCATTCTGTAGGCTGACTTTTTACTCTGTTGATATTTTCTTTTGCTGTGCAGAAGCTCTTTAGTTTGATTAGGTCCCACTTGTCAATTCTTCATTTTGTTGCAATTGCTTTTGAGGACTTAGTCATAAATTCTTTGCCAAGGCCAGTGTCCAGAAGGGTATTTCCTAGATTTTTTCTTCTAGGATTTTTAAAGTTTTAAGTCTAACATTTAAGTCTTAATCCAATCAACGTTTGAGTTAATTTTTTGTATATAGTAAAAAGTTGGGGTTCAGTTTCATTCTTCTGCATATGGCTAGCCAGTTATCCCAGCACCATTTATTGAATAGGGAATCCTTTTCCCATTGTTAATTTTTGTCAACTGTTGAAGATCAGATGGCTGGTGAGAATGTAAATTAGTTCAGTAACTGTGGAAAGCAGATATATGGCTTTATTTCTGGGTTCTCTATTCTGTTCCATTGGCCTATGTGTCTGTTTTTATACTAGTACCATGCTGTTTTGTTTACCGTGGCCTTGCAGTACAGTTTGAAGTCAGGTAATGTGATGCCTCCAGCTTTGTTCTTTTTGCTTAGGATTGCTTTGACTATTTGGGCTCCTTTTTGGTCCCATGTGAATTTTGGAACAGTCTTTTCTAATTAATTACAGAAAATTTTTAGATACGTTATAATTAATTTTATGTGTCTCAACTTGACTTGGTCATGGGGTGCCCAGACATTTGGTTAAACATTACCTCTGGGTGTGTCTGTGAGAGTGTTTCTAGATGAGAGTAATTTTGAATCAGTAGACAGAGTAAAGCAGATTGTTCTCCGCATTGTGTGTGGGCCTCATTCAATCTGTTGAAGGACTGAATAGAAGAAAAGGCTGAATAAGAAAAAATTCTCATTTTGGCTATTATGCCCATTTTTTGCAAAGCTAGTAACTGTTCAAAGTACTGAGTTAATTAGGATCATCCCTTTGGTTAATAAATAAATGTGTTTGTGCTTAAAAAACATCTTTGTGACTGAGTGTCTCCAGACTGGGACATTGGCCCGCTCCTTCCTTTGGACTCAGACTTAGATTGGAATTTACAACACCAGCTCTTCTGAGTTTCCAGCTTGCCAACTTCAGATCTTGGGCTTCTCAGCTTCTATAATCATGTGAGCCAATTCCTTATAATAATATATTTACTACTGGTTCTGTTTCTCTGAAGAACCCAGGCTAATATATTGTGCTTTTTGGTTTTGGGGTTTGTTTTTGTTTTTGTTTTTTGAGACAGGGTCTTACTCTCTTGCACAGGCTGGAGTGTAGTGGCACTATCTTGGCTCATTGCAACCTCCACCTCCTAGGCTCAAGCAATCCCTCCTCAGCCTCCCAAATAACTGGGACTACAGGCATGCACCACCACACCCAGCTAATTTTTGTGCTTTTTTGTAGAGACAGGGTTTCACCATTTTGCCCAGGCTGGTCTGGAACGGCTAAGTGCAAGCGATCCACCTGCCTTGGCATCTCAAAGTGCTAGGATTATAGGCATAAGCCACTGTACCTGGCCAGTAATATATTTGTATATATACATGGGTTAACATAAAAGCATTTGTGCTATCAACTGAAAGGGCAAAAAGAATTAACAACTCAGTAGCAACAAGCACATTTAATGCCTAGATCTTGGTTTCTAATATCGTCCTCCAATAAAGAAAGCAGGATCTTTGAGAAACAATTGATTCTAGGACTGGGGCAGGAAATAGACAAGATGATCCTGGAACTTCTCATAGTGCCATAAAGTAAGGAAGTGTTCAGCAGCAACCTATGATGAAGGTGTGTCACAGGAGGACAAGAGCCAATGGGAAGAGCTCCCAATGGCCAAAGCTGGAACAATTTGAACAACAAAACAAATAAGGTATGCCAGATTCTAATCCAAAATAAATACTTCTGAGTCCTGCTTACATAAACAAACAATTGAACAAATTAGAGATACTCCACCCTGAAGGAAGAGGAGCACAACTTCCCACTCTCTAAGTGTGGGCTGCACATAGCTTCCTTCCAAACAATACACTGTGGAAGGGGCAGGGAGGATAACTTTACATTGGAGAAACCTGACAAACACCACCTCAGCCAGGTGATCAAAGCCAGTATCAACAGTCATAAATCATGTTGATAATATGTTATGCACCCTTGACATGATGCGATGAGAATGGCACTTTGTCTCTGGAGTCTGTCTCCCAATAACCCATAAACCCCAGTCTTACCAAGAACAACAGTAGACAAATTCCCATTGTGAGGGATCCTACGAAATACTTGACCATTACTCCTCAAAACTCCTTACTAAATGTAATGTGGTATTCTGGATCAAGTCTTGGAACAGAAAAACAACATTAGATAAAAACTAAGGAAATCTGGATAAAGTATGACCTTAGTTAATAATTATGTGTCGATAGTGGTTCCTTAATTATAACAAGAATTTCACACTAATGTGAGATGTTAATAATAGGGGAAAATGTAGAGGATATTTTGGAAATCTCTACTATCTTCTCAACTTTTTCTGTAAATCTAAACAGATAATGTCTATTTAAAGAAACAGAAACAAAAAAAGAACTTAAAGGATATACTTCAGAAGGAGAAATCTAAATTTAGAGGGAAGCTAATGAGCTAGAAAATAAAAATCAGTAAATTTAATAAACTATTAATTGAAAGAGATAATTTTTATTAGTAATAGGCAAAACTATGACTAGAAATAATAATAACTAGATAAGAAGGATGTCCAATTAGTGATTAAAGTAAGTTAAGGTCTGTGTCATGTTTGGGAAAAGGATAGAAATATTGAATGACTTAAATTCATTAGAAAAAAATGTGTACTTAAGTATATGTATACAATGAAGTAAATAAAAATTCTAGGATAACCACAATAAAATGAAAAACACAGCCTATTTTCCGAACTGTTACAGAGAGGGAAAAGGGTATGCAGAGGAAGAATGGATGTAGAAAACATTGTCAGTTCAACAGAATGTAAGAAAAGGAGAAGAAAAAAAACACAGAAAACAAAGCACAGAAGTTGGTTAAAAAACTAATGTAAATATGTCAGTGATTACAATAAACGTTGTACAAGATGAATCTTGCACATACCCTCAAATTCTCTTGGACACACCCGTCTCCCAGACACTCAGCCTCTTGCTTTTCTATAGCCACTGGCAAGTGACAGTCAACTCTGTTGGGTCTGTGGCTGGAGGCCGCTGCCCATCGTCTCTGTCCTCTCCCACTCTGTTCGCACTTTATGTCACAATGCATTAACCAGGTAACTCAGCCTGAAGTTCAGAAGAGTTAAATCCCCAACGGCCAAACTGCCTAATTAGAGATAGGAGATAGAACAGAGCCAGCAGATAAATGCCTTCTCCTTGCTTCCCTTCAATGGACTTTTCCAAGGCATGCATATGTCTGTACAGCATGTGTGGAGATGTGCCAAGAGGCCAAGTGAGTATATCTGTCAAGCATTGGCATTGTCTTGTGGTGTGCTGTGAAGTCCTTACACATGCTTTCCATTCTCCTTTGCCTCAGTTACCCTTTCTCTCTCTCTTAATGACCCAACATTGCTTCAGGCTCTGTTGCTAAGACAAATGTAAAATAAATAAATTTAAAAGTCCAACTACTAAGATAGATTGGATGATTAGATTTAAATCCAGTAAAACACTTACAAGAGACACATCTGAAATAAAATTAATTAGAAATGTTGAAATGGGCCGGGCACAGTGGCTCTCACACCTGTAATCCCAACACTTTGGGAGGATGAGGCAGGCAGATCACCTGAGGTCTGGAGTTTGAGACCAGCCTGACCAACACGTAGAAACCCCGTCTCTACTAAAAATACAAAATTAGCTGGGCGTGGTGGTACATGCCTGTAGTCCCAGCTACTCAGGAGGCTGAGGCAGGAAAATTAGCTTGAACCCAGGAGATAGAAGTTGCGGTGAGCTGAGATCATGCCATTGCACTCCAGCTTGGGCAACAAGAGAAAAACTCTGTCTCAAAAAAAAAAAAAAGTTGAAATGAAGACATAGAAAATATACACCATGAAATTATAAAACTGCTGTAGTAATATTAATATCAGACAAACAAATATAAGGTATAATAGTATCTGACAATATATTACATACATATTTAATATACTATATGATACATATACCTATATAAAGAAAAAATCCACCAAAAAAATTATAATAATGAATTTATATGCACCTAAAAAAACTATCTGAAAACATACAATACAGACACAGACAGGATTATAAAAAACAATGACTAATATAAAAACATAATGGGAGATTTTTAACAAACTTCTATTAGAAACCATGTACCAAGTGGCCGGGTATGGTGGTTTATACCTATAATAGTAGCACTTTAGGAGGCTGAGGCAGGCGGATCACTTGAGTCAGCAGTTCCAGACCAGCCATGCCAATATGGTGAAACCTCATCTCTACTAAAAATACAAAAATTAGCCAGGCATAGTAGCGCACACCAGTAATCCCAGCTACTCGGGAGGCAAAGGCAGGAGAATCACTTGAACCTGGGAAGCAAAGCTTGCAATGAGCTGAGATCATGTCACTGCACTCTAGCCTAGGCGGCAGAGTAAAACTCCATCTCAAAAAATATATATATACCAAGTAGACAAAATGTTGAGGTATATAAGATTTGAACAACTAAATCAATATATTTTTAAACAAATGCATATAGAGCTTTCAACCAATAAACAGAGAGAATGCATTCTCTTCCAGTTCACATGAATTATTTACAAAAATTGACCACATATAATACTACGACACACAGGAAATCTCAACAAAGAAGTAATATCATTTTCTCTTGTGGCAATAAATCTAAATTAGAAAGCAACCGTAAGTGTTAAATTCAAAGAAACCATATGTTAAAATTTTTAAAAAGCTTTTCTAAATAACTTATTGTGAAAGAGGACATCACAGCAAAAAGTATAAGTATTTTGCATGAACTGTAATTGAAGTTTGCATATTAAAACCATGCCACTGCAAGAGAATTTGTAACTGTAAATGTACCAGTTAAAATAAAGTTAGAAAATAAATTTGTATATAAGAATCAATAAAAAGATTGTAGCAAACAAAAACAAGACAGTAAATGTTAAAAATAAGGGTAGACATTAATAAAATAAAAAATAAGAAAATAATAGAATTAACTAAGACAAAAGCTATTTCTCTTGGGGAAAAAAAACTAATAAAACAGTCTTCCAACAAGACTAAACAAGGGAACAAAGAAAAAAGACATAAATACACAAATTAGATGTAACTAAAATAGAGACTTTAATAATCAGAATATGACCAGCTTTATGTTTTAAAATTTGAAAACATAAAGACTTTTACATTTTTAGAAAATAAAAGTTACCAAAATTGGCTCAAAAAGAAATAAGAAACCTGAATAAATTAAGCCATTAAAGAAATAACATAGCAAATAAAAGTAAAACCATCTCAATGAAAAGATCCACTCTTAAATGGATACTTAGTATGTGACAGAGGTTATATCACAGATGAATAAGGAAAGAATGACTTCTTCAATAAATGGCACTGAGATAATTGGCATACTTATTGAAAAAAATTAAACTAGCTGCTTATATTTTTCATCACATATAAAAATTAATTCTGGGTAGATTAAAAATCTAAATAGAAAACATAAAACTTTAAGACATTTAGAAAAAAACATGAAAACATCTTCAGGGTAGAGAATTTCTCAAACAAGACACTATGAGAAAAGAAAAATATGGATAAATTTAACTTTTATTTAAAACTGTATCAGCAATAGCTATCATATTGCAAAGTAAAAGACAAGCCACAACAGTCACTTTGGAAAACAAGTTGGCATTCTCTAATAAAGCTGAAGATATGCATACCTTCTGATTAAGAAACTCCTCTCCTAGATACAGTCCCTAGAGAAACTCACACATGTGTGTGCCCAGAGACATGTCCAAGAATGTTTACAGTGATAGTGTTTGAAATATTCAAAAACTTGTTGGGGTGAAACAACAGTAGAATTTTTGTAGAACGTTCATTTGATAAAATGCCATCAGCAGTGAAAATGAGGAACTACAGCCATATATCACAAGGATTACTCTCACTAACGTGTTGAATCAAAGAAGCAAGACATAAAAGAAACAGTGCAAAATGATTGTGTCTATATAAAGTTCAAATGCAGGAAAAACTAACCTATAGTGTTTTGAGATAACTACCTTGGTGGCTAAACTATATAGAAAAACAAGAGTATGATCAATAAAAATCAGGATAATGGTTACATCCAGGAGAAAGGAAGAAAGTATGATTAGGAAGGGAAACGTGAAGGGTTTCTTCTACCTCTTAAATCGAGTGGTAATTTCCCTGAGTGTTCACTTTGTAGTTATACTGAACATTTATGTCTTAAGCACCTTTCTGAAGGTATGTTTCATTTTACGACTTTTAAGAGATTGTAAGAAAAAGACAAGTCGCAGACTAGCATATCTTTGTAACACATATGACCAACAAATAATTAATATTCAGAATATGTATTTTTAGCATATCCATTATATCAAATATGTATCATTTCCCTGTGGTGAGAACATTTAAAATTCTCTCTTTTCACCATTTTGAGACAGACAGTACGTCATTATTAACTGTAGTCACCATGTTGCATAATAGAACAACAGAACTTATGCCTTCTAACTGAAACCTTGCACCCATTGACCAACATCTTCTCTTTCTCTGTCCATCCCATTGCCCCAAGCCTCTGACAACTACCATTCTACTCTCTGCTTCTGAGTTCAACTCTTTTAGATTCCACAAATAAATGAGATCATACGATATTTATGTCTCTGTTCCTAGTTTATTTCACTTAGCACAGTGTCCTCTAGGTTCATCCATGCTGTCACACATAACAGAACTTCCTGGTTTTTTTTAAGACGAATATTAATAGTATTACATCGTGTATATATACCACACATTTTAAAAATCCACTTATCCATTGATGGACAATTAGGTTGTGTGCATATCTGGAATGACTGTGAGAGTACAAACATCTCATCAATATACTGATTTCATTCCCTTGGATGTATACCCAGTAGTGGGATTGCTGGATCATATTGTAAGTCTATTTTTCATTTTCTGAGGAACCTCCATCCCGTTTTCCAAAATAGCTCTACTACTAAGTCAGAAAAATACTTAAGCCTCAAGGTCCCCAAAATTTGGAGTACTGAACTAGATAACCACCCTAAGACACTTCTGACAGAAGTAATGCATTACTTAGAGAGAGGTTTCCAAAACCTGCTGTTAGAACCTATGCATACATGGAAAACACTGGCAGTCAGTCATTGTTCACACAGCTTTACTCTTCAGGCAGTCCTCTGCCATTGGTCAGCTTGAACTAGGCCAGAGTCCAACAGGAAAGTGCATGGTGCCCCAGATTCACCATCTCTTAAGTCGCCACTGTTTTCTCTTCTTTACTGAAAGGCTGTACTGAGCCAGGCTTTACCCATGGCAGGCCAGCAACATGAACACTTACATTGTGCTGTTCCTCAGGCTTTTTCTGAGTCAGCATCTTTTCTCTGGCTTCATCATGTACAGAAGGATTCCATGGAGAAAAGCTAATTGCATAGGGGTCTTCTATTTTAGGCTGGTCAAACAAACGAGCAGTGCATACCTTAACGCCATCAACAACTTTACTTTTAAAAAGCTGAACATCTTTTTCATACAGTACTGCAGCCTCTGGGTTCAGGGGGCTTGCTGTATCAATCTTGTAGAAAACTCTCCTTGCATACATTAATACCTGCCAAATATGATTATGGTTCCGCCTCCATTTTGCAAATGCTCTCTTCACATCCAGCTCACCTGAGGTGGGATCCACTAGCGGGTGAAAGACAGGAATATCAAACACCAAGCGTGGACAGTCACCATCTGGATAGTTATCAGGGATGTAAACTGTGAACTTAAATACGCCATCTTGGTAAAGTCCATGCCATATGAATTGGTGGTATGGTAAATACCACCAATAGGGTTCCCTTTTCTCCATGTCCTTACCAACACTTATCTTTGATAATGGTCAATCCAACAGGTATGAGGTGACTTCTTATTGTGATTTTAATGTGCATTTCTCTGATAATTAGCAACATTGAGCATTTTTCATATATCTTCTGGCCATTGTGTATCTTCTTTTGTACAATGTCTACTTATGTCCTTTGCCCATTTTTAATAGGATTATCTGTTTTCTTGTTATTTTTGAGTTCTTCGTATATTTTGGATATAGCCCCTTATCTAATGTATGATTTGCAAATATCTTCTCCCAGCCTGTGGGTTGTCTCTTCATTTTATTAGTGATTTCCTTTGCTGTGTGTAAGTTTTTTAGTTTGATGCAATCCTATTTGTCTATCTTTTGGTCCTTTTTGCTTTTGTCACCTGTGTTTCTGGGGTCATATCCAAGAAATCACTGCCCAAACTTAATGTCAGGAAGCTTTTCCTATATGTTTCTTTCTAGTAGTTTTACAGTTTCAGGTCTTATGTTTAAGTTTTCAATCCATTTTGAGTAAAAAATACATATATAGTTTTGTTTTGTTTTATTTCAAGACAGAGATTTGCTCTGTCTCCCAGGCTGGAATGCAGTGGTGTGATCTCAACTCACTGCAACCTCTGCCTTCTGGGCTCAAATGATTCTCCTGTGTCAGCCTCCTGAGTATCTGGGATTACAGGTGCCTACCACCAGGCTCAGCTAATTTTGTATTTTTAGTAGAGACGGGATTTCATCATATTGGCCAGGCTGGTCTTGAACTCCTAACCTCTTGATCCACCTGCCTTGGCCTCCCAAAGTGCTGGGATTATAGGCATTAGCCACTGTGCTCAGCCACATATATAGTTTTTAAAGTCTTCACATTAATAAGAGAAAGAGGGCAAAAGATATGAACAGAATAATGTAGTTTTATGTGTGTGTATATATATATGCACACACATAAATATATACTCACACATATATACATATACACACATATATACATGTATATACACACACACATACACATATGATTCTCGGTCTCACTAGTAAATTGAAGAAATTTAAATTAAAACAACAATGAAATATCATTTTATGGACATTATTCCAGCAAACGTTAAAAGGCTGACAACACCAGGTATTGTTCAGGGTTTGGAAAAACAGATCTCTAATTATACTTCTGGGAACGTGCTTTGGGGAGCAATTTAGCCATATTTAACAATATTGAAGTAAAGCACATTCTATGGCCCAACAGGGCAATTTTGCATTTTTCAGAAAGAGTCTTTTACAAGAATATTTATCTGTGCCGTCGTTTTTAATAGCTAAAAGTTAGAAATTACTTCAGTGCTCCTAAACAAAAGAAGAAATAAATAAATTGTAGTGTAGTAACACAATGCAATGTCATGTAGCAAATAGAATCAACTAGAGCTACAACTATCAAAATGGAAAATTATAGAATATGCATAGTAAGATACCATTTCTGTAAACTTTGAAAATATGCAGAACAACACCACATATTGTTTATGATGCATACATATGTAGCAATAGTATGAAACTATGCATGAGAATGAAAAACACTGAATTGAGGGTGGTGTTTGTCTCAGGAGAGGGAGGAAAAAGAACGAGATCAACCAGGAGCATACACAGCTTCAATTATATCGGAAATATTTTACTTACTTTTAAAAGAACTGAAGCAAAAAGAAAATCTGTCCTTTGTTAATTCACCAGATTAACAAATTAAGGTAGAAAACCCATGCAATCATCTCAATAGATTTAGAATGAGCATTTGATGAAATTCGGCAACACTAATTCATGATTTTTTATTGAAAAAAAAACTGAAACTAAGAAGAGAAACTTAATAAGAATTACCTGCCAAAAACCAATAGCAAATATCATGTATGATGGTGAAATGTTGGAAGTACTTCTTTCAAAGTCTAGAACAAACTAGAATATTGCAGTGCAACATGACTAGTGTGCATAGGAGTGGGGGAGGAGGGAGGAAGAGGGAAAGGAAAACAAATTTAAGAAACACCGAGACAACTTTTCATGCGTATCAGATTGGCAAACATTAAAATCACTAATAACACCACAGAGTTTGACAGAGTTTGGAGGATGGAAGCATCAGGAACTTTTCCTGTTGGTGAAACTATAAACAGGCATATCACTTTGAAGAGTAAATTATCAACATCTGGTGAACTTGAAGATGTGTACATAATATTGTCCAGCAATTCCACTTTTAGATAATGTAACTGAGAAAGTTAGGAAGCATCCTAAATGTCCCTGAACAGAGAATAAGTAAGTCATGAACTACCATATAGCTTTCGAAACAAATGAACTGTTTTCCTGTGTAGAGGGGGTTAAATCTCAAAATGTAACATTAAATGAGAAACATCGGTTACAAAAGGACAAAGTCAGTACAATACAATTAACGTCAGTTGTATTACTACATATTGTCATGGTTATACATATATGCATGAAATGTATAAAAACTGGTATAGAGTGACTTTTAGAAACTTGAAGCAAATTTCCTTTAAGGAAGAAAAGAAACATGGGGGCTTTTAGCTGTATCTGTGATATTTCTTTAGAAAAAGAAGTGAAGTCTACAACAAATACAGCAAAATATTAACCTTTTATATCCAGATGGTGCAATATGAATTTCTACTGTATTACTTTTACCTTTATTTCTTTATGTCTGAAACACAGAATTCGCCAGGCGCAGTGGATCACGCCAGTAAGCCCAGAAATTTGGGAGGCTGAGGTTGGCGGATCATGAGGTCAGGAGATCGAGACCATCCTGGACAACATGGTGAAACCCCATCTCTACTAAAAATACAAAAATTGTCAAACATGGTGGCGCACACCTGTAATCCCAGCTACTCGGGAGGCTGAGGCAGGAGAATCACTTGAACCAGGGAGTCAGAGGTTGCAGTGAGCTGAAAATGTGCCACTGCACTTCAGTCTGGTGACAGAGCAAGACTTTGTTTCAAAAAAAAAAAAAAAAAAAGAAATATAGAAATCCCACCTTATCCCAGGGGGATACATTCCAAGACCCCCAGTGGATGCCTGAAACCATATATAATACCAAATCCCAAATACATTATGCGCAATTTTTTCCTTCTTCACAATTTCACATATAGAAGATTCACTCTTACTAGGGATCTTTGCAACCTCAGCATACAATTTTTTTTCTTCCCTTATTAAGTCAAGAACTTTCATCTTTTCACTTAAAGAAGTGCTTTATGGCTTCTCTGTGGCATATTCAAATTGCCCACATCACTACTCTAGTACTTTGGGGCCATAATTAAGTAAAATAAGGGTTACCTGAACCCAAGCGTTGCCATACCCAGTCAATCAGATAAACCAAGACAGCTGCTGATTGGCTAACAGGTAGATAGCACATACCCACAGATACTCTGCAAAAAGGGATGATTCCCACCGGGGACAGAAAAAAGCAAGACGACTACTCCAAATGGCATGCAATTTAAACATATGAATTGTTTATTTCTGAGTTTTCCATTTAATAGTTTCAGACTGTGGTTGACCTCAGGTAAGTGAAATCCTAGAAAGTGGAATTGCCAATAAAGGAGGATTCCTGTGTTTATTAAATGATTAATTTCAAAATGATGAAAGCTCCTGGTACAGTGGAATCTCAGAATTGGAAGAAAACTCAGAAGCTGTCTAATTAGTTGTGTCATTTCTCAAGAGTCCCCCAGCCTTGGCTTTCATGACCCTCGTGACGGGGAGCTCACTACCTATTAGGTAGCTTCAGTTCTGGTCAGGTTTCCCTGTTAAAACAAACACTCTCATATTGAGCCAAAATCTATCTCCTTTTATTCCCCAGGCCCAGCTTAAGGGTTTTAGCTTCGCCTTCACAGACCTGCCTGGGAGCCTGCAGCCTGAGACTCTGGCCCTGGTTGTGTCCTCACCTCCTGGATAAAATTTTCCAATCTCTTGCTCTCATTTCTCCATTTACCAATTACATGATTTGAATGGTCACTCAAGGCTCTAACAGCCAAGAATTCTGTAAGATTAATACTTTTCCAAAACATGGGCACAGCAGGGCCTTCTCTAAAAAAGAATTTTTAAAAAATAAAATTCATCTCTTGAAAAGCAAGCATATTTCTTAAAACAAGGCTTAACTTTCTGTCTTAAAACTTGCCTGGCAAGACTGTACCATTCAGTAAGGCTGTGCCATTCGGCAAAACTAGAAATGCACTGCTCTTCACAAACAGAAGAGGCCTGGCCAGGGCATGGAGGGGAGCTGCCCGAGACTGAGAGCCAACCTCCCCAGGCTAGCGCTCACAGTTTCCCAGAGCCACACGCATCCCAGGCCCAGTGTGGCTCAGAGGAGAGGAGCCCCATCAGTGTCACCTCAGGGGAAGCCTTGTAGCTGGCCTCCTGGGAAACAACGGGGAAGAAATCATTCAACCTGCCCCTTCTCCACCTATGGAAACCCTTCACATCATTCAAGACCCAAGCTTCTGCCTCTCCGAGGCTGGCCGACGTCTCCTGCAAGAAAATGAACCCTCTTTCCACAAGCTGTTTTTTATATTTCTGATAGAAGTGAAATTTTTTCCTTAATCAACTCTCATGTCTTGCTTTCTATGTATTAGGCACTTCTAAGCACTTTATATATGCGGATTTATCTAGATAGAAGCTAGTTGAATCTCCATTTTACAGATGAAAAGCTAAGGCACAGAGCAGTTGAATCACCTATCCAAGCTCACACAGCTAGTTTTTAGCAGAGCCGGAGTTTGAATCTGGACAATCTGGTCCCAGAGTACATGTTTTTCTTCCTGCGTGCTAGGCTCCAACTCGCGTTTGAGTTGTTCATGCATGTGTCTTACCTACCCCGGTAATTCATCTGTTTTGTAACCTGCTTTTCTCACTTAAAACTTAATCATGGACATCTTTCCATGCCATTAAATATTATTCCACAACATTATTCTTTAATGACTGCCCTAGAAATCCACTACGCTATAGAACCAGCTCAAATGTCAGACATGTAAGTTGCTTTTGCTTTTTCACTGCGTCAACAATGTTTTGGTAAATACACTTATAATTAAATCTCTGCATACATCTCTGTTTCTTTAGGATCTGTTCCAGAAGGAACTGCTGGATCAAAGCATATATGTACTTTTAAGGCTTCTGATACATATTGCCAAATTACCCCTGGAAGGACTTACCAGCAGTGAATGGGAGAATGTGTTCCCCAAGGTCCCGATCCACCCAACCATAATCACACAATAAGGAAGTAAGGGGGATGGGGAAGGTATACTATTGTTTTAATTTGTTTAGAAGAAAAACTTGCTTATTTCCTTGTGATTATTTGTATTGTTTCTTTTATACACATCCTTTGTTTATTATCAAATCAGCATGCTTTTTTCCTTTTTGTGTGCAAGAAGAGAAAGAGAGAAACACTTAGAAGAAAACAAGCCATACTTCGTTCCTCCTCAATGGGCAGAGACAGGAGCTAAGAATGTAACATACGCTTGCAGACTTTTATTAGAAACTTGAGCAAAAATTAACTTTAAGCAAATTCCCTGCCCCTACCAGCTTCTGGGATCTGAGTGGCAAGAATGCCCCAGGCAGTGAACCTACCTGTCCTGCGCAATGCCTGCCAGGCTATGTAATGGGTGGGTGTCCAAGTCTAGACACAGGGGTCAGAACAGTACCCAGGCCAAACCCCAGCTCTACTGCTCACAAACGTGGGACCTTAAGCAAGTTGTTTGACCCCTCCCTGCCTCCATTTCTCCATTTGTAAAATGGGAATAATAATGACAATGCTTTATTTGGCTGCTGTGAGGGTCATAGAGGTGCATATGTAGAGCATTTAAACCACCTGGCACGCATTAAGAACCATTAACTATTAGCTATTACTACTATTGTTTCATTCAAGATTTTCTCTGGATATAGCTACCCTGCCTCCATTCTTTTATAATTCACACTGGAGGAGGATTTCCTTTGGGCATGTTTTATTTATTTATTTTTTTGTCTACAAATAAAAACAACTATTTGAATATTTTAATTCACTCATTCAGCATATTCGAACCCCACTATGTAGTGGGACTTATGCTGGATGTGAAGATGAAATATAATTCCTGCCTTCAAAGAATCCTTGAATGAGACAAAGAAAACAATATGTACACCAAGACTGCAGCATCAGGTAGACTAGGAGGAGCAGGCCCAGATGTGGGACACCTCTTACATGCCACTTTAAAACACCTCCATATCCCTGTCCCTCCAGCCACCACAGAGTGACTGGCTCTGTCTGCACAGGCTTTAGTCAGCCTCTCGCAGATGCAACCTGACAGAGCCACATCTGAGGCTATGACACGTGCCTCTCACTTTCTGCCTGAGGCTTCTGTGAAGTCCCAGGGAGAATTTCAGACAGAACCCACTGGGAATGCACTTGCGCAATGTGGAAGGGGAGGTAGGTAACACCTGTGGGGTCACCTCTCATTCTCCCAGGCAAACAATCCTAAGGCTCATTTCTTAAGGCTTGGAATGGTGGCCAGCTGAGTACCCCGTCCTTGTATTGACCATCCTCCTTTCCTGCCTCATCCCCCTAGGCCCTCACACTTGCTCCCTGGCACCACTTTCCAAGTAAATTAAACATATACAAGTGCTGTTTCAGGGGCATCTACGTTAAAAGAGGTGCTAAGAGAGACACAGCTAAAGGGCTGTGGGAATTCAGGGGAGGACAATCAGGGTAGGCTCCCTGGAAAAGGTGGCATTTGGATGGAGCCTTGAAGCC
This sequence comes from Callithrix jacchus, assembly GCF_049354715.1. Lineage (NCBI taxonomy): Eukaryota > Metazoa > Chordata > Mammalia > Primates > Cebidae > Callithrix > Callithrix jacchus. Next base: position 74,878,159 of record NC_133508.1, on the reverse strand, counting down.
TGACCATGCCTTGACAGGAGGAAACGTATGAACAAAGTCTTGGATGCAGAAATTCTCAGGGTACAAATGGGGAAGGTGGGGCTTAGAGTCTGTGAGACAGTATGTGAATAAAAGATTTGAGGCGAGAGGAAGAAGCAAGAGTCACACCTTGAAGCGCTTTGAATGTTAGGTAAGGGCTAATATCAGTGGACTTCCCTGAAGGCAGCAGGTGACAATGGGGCCAGTTCTGGGTTTTAGAACACCCTTAAAGCTGTGATGCAGGATGTGGGGAACACGAGTAAAAGTAAGCATTGGCCGGATATGAATGTGGAAGGGAGTAAACCAGCCCAGAGGTTCTTGGGTGGAGTCTGAAGTGAGTCTGGGTTGGGGAGACAGAAATGGGGCTGTGAAGTAGGTTCAATGTTCGCTGGTTACCAACTTATCTGAATCCGGTGAGATAGAACAATCACACACATGACTTCCAGGTTCCATGAAGCGGGGTTATGACTTACAGATAGGCAGCAAGGGACAACCGAAGCCTAGAATTCCCCGGGAGCTGGTCCCAGGCTCAGAAAGCTGCCCAGGGTGGGTGGAGTCTCTACTGCATGTGCCCCACTTGCACCGCAGCCCACAGGCCCCAGAAAGCAAATCCACCCTGGGTCTTATACCCCAGGGAGATGTGAGTCACTGGAAAAAAGCACTGAAGAACATCCTGTCTCTAGGGGAAAGTTGGAACAGAGCCCAGACTCTTCTGGCCAATCCTTTCCCATCTCAGGACGTTACATTCTCAGCACATTCTACAGTTATTCTTGAGAGCCATACGTGAGAAAGGAAGGAGAACTGGGCTGGTTCCAGGACACCCAGAGACTTGTCCTGCTGGGACAAGTGGGAAAGCTAGAGGTGGCATCTACAAGACTTAATGGAACCAGGGTTGAGGGAGAGAATAACACTCTGTAGTGTGCTTTGTCAAAGGTCATTATTTGCCTGTTTTAATTAAGATGCTCTGTATTGAATCATGCCATTTCTATCCATGAGCAAAGAATCTTTATGTTTCCCAGTGGTACAAGGCGCAGTCCATCTAATCTAACAAATTGATGCTTTTAACAATGATGTGAACTGATTCCGAAATTACTCCCTCAGCCAGACCACAGGCTCCTAAGAAGTGCTGGGCCCAGGTGCTGTGCAGACATGGTATGAGGCTTGTGTGGCTGAGAACTCTTCTGTTCACAATATTTGTTGAAATAAAGCAGCCAATTAATGCTAGTTGCTGTAACAAGCATCCCCAGATTATCAGTGGCTTAATGCAATAAGAGGTTACTTCATACTTACACAAAATCTAAGGCAGATGTTCCCTTTGGTCATCTGTCCTGGGGAGCTCAGCACCGGGCGACGCCTAGGGAATTTCAGGTGTTTTCATCAGTGCTTTTCTCAGAGTCCTTCACTAGACCCTTTGCATCAGGTTGAAGAATGAAGGGAGAGATGGAGTGTGAAGAGTTGAATGGCCCTGCTTAACTGCTTTGGTCCAGAAGAGACACATATCACTTCCACTCACATTCCACTGCAAAAGGGAGTCACAGAAATGCAAGCAAGGTTGCGAATTGCAGTCCCTGGCTGGGCAGCTGCTTCCTAAGGCAGCTCTCTGCTATGGAAGAGGAGTGCAAGTCTTTGGTGTTTCACTGTCATCTCTGCAGTGAACAGAACAGTGAACAGATCTTACATCCCAGTGGGGACCACAGACAAGAAGCTATGAAAAGGAATGTGCCAGAGAAAGTGCGTTAGGGTGGGTGAGCCTGGAGCGGGAGTGTGGTCAGGGAAGGCTTCTTGGAAGAAGGTGCATCTAAGCTGAAACCTAAAGGGTGCATGGAGTTAATCAGGGAGAGATGGAAGAGAGTGTTCCAACCAGAGGAGACGGAGTGTGCAGAGAAGACCTAGAACAAACAAAGATGCCGTCTTCTAGAACTGAAAGAAGTCCAGGGAAAACTGTGAGGAAGGGGAAGCATGAGAAGGAGCTGGAGAGGTTAGGGAGGGGCCAGCCCACTCATTCATGCCTTCTTTCCCTCGATCAGCGGATACTCACCACAGTTCTGGTATATGCCATTATTATGGGCAATGGGGCTAAAGCAGGGGGTAAAATAAAGTCCTAAGGATCGTGGACTTTTTGAGCCAGAGTAAGGAGATACCCCGAAGGATATTCTGATTTGGGCATCAGAAAGCCAAAGCATCTAGGGTGGGGATCGGGGGAGGCTGTAGCCCTGCTGTCCGCCGGTGCTTGCATCCCTGCATGTGCAATGGAGCCACTGGGGCCACAGTCTGGAATTGGCCGCTGTGTGTGGATTCAATTTCCAGCATTTTGGGCAGCTGCCCTTTGTGGTGGATGGATTGTTTGCTCGGCCATATGTTGTAATCATTTCTGATCTTTTGCTTTATTGTGTCAAAGATAAACACCGCTTGGCTGATTCCCCCGGGAGCGGGACGCCTGTTCCGCAGGGCTTTGTGAGCCGCTGCCTCACACTTGAAACAACCTGTTATTTCCTCCTGTGAAAGAGGCTCATAAAATGATAGATGAATCTCCAGCAACTATAATACCTTCCTAATGGTTAGAGAAACTGGAGCCATATAGCAGGGGCACAGTCTAGAAGAAAAATAGGAGAGTTAGAAAGACAAGCTTTAAAATATAATGGCGTCGTAATGGGCAAAATGAAACACACGATGCTGTTAGAATTCTGCCCCCTGCATCTTCAGCATAGCATTAGCTGGAGAGCAGCCCCCTCTGTCAAGAGACCCTTCTTTCCCCAGGGTGGATGCCTTAACAGTGTTTGTTGAGTGACTGAACAATGGTAGTGTTTGTTGAATGACAAAATCCACAGATATTGTTTACTGTACCAGTGATGGATAAGTTCCTAAACATAGTATTGAGACCCCTAAAGGCACTGGAGAAATATGTGCTATTAAACAAACAGATGATTCTAAATGCTCAACCCACAGGGAACTATGGGTATTTACCATGCTGCAGGTCCTATGTCAAGCACGCTGGGAAGAATAGCTCACTGACCTGAAAAGCCACACAGCTAAGGGGTGAGAGATGTGGTCATTGTAATTATAAGCATGAAGATGAAAGACACTGAACCCCAAAATATGCATATATGCAAAATAATGTTCCAAGGAAAAGAAGAGAAACTAAATTGTTTTCCCCTGACCGCAGCCAACTCCAAATGTCCCATAGTAATGGCTGCAAGGTGTCGCTTTGAATTCTATTCAACCCAATCATGCAGATTGCATTTCCCCAAAAAAGATGGCCACAATCATGTCTTACCTCCCACATGCTCTTCTACAGTATGACCTATTACTCTTTTGTCAAAATATGGAGGGAGGACAGGCATGGTGGCTCATATCTATAATCCCAGTGTTTTGGGAGGCCAAGGTGGGAGGATTGCTTGAGCCCAGGAGTTTGAGCACAGCCTGGGCAACACAGTGAGATCCCATCTCTACATAAAATACAAAAATTAGCTGGACATAGTGGTGTGTGCCTGTAATACACACACACATACACACACACACACACACACAGTGGATGGAGACTAATTCCCTTTGTCTTGAATCTGAGTGTGCTATGTTATGGTTTGAATGCGTCTCCAAAATTCAGGTGTTACTAATAGTTGTGATAGTTGTGACAGTATTGAGAGGGGGCCCTTTCAAAGATGTTTAAGCTGTGAAGCTTTCTCCCTTGTGATTAGGTGGCCTTATTAAAGGGCTTGAAGTCAGGAGTTTGTCCCTTTTGCCGTTTGGTCTTCTGCCATGTGAGGATACAGTGTTCCTTCCCTCTGGAGCATGTGGCATTCAAGACACCATCTTGGTGTGGAGAAAAAAGAACCCTTGTGACTGTTGGTGGGAATGTAAATTAGTACAACCACTATGGAGAACAGTTTGGAGGTTCTTTAAAAGACTGAAAATAGAGCTACCATATGATCCAGCAATCCCACTGCTGGGTACATACCCCACAGAAAGGAAATCAGTATATTGAAGAGATATCTACACTTCCATGTTTATTACAGCACTATTCACAATAGTCAGGATTTGAAGCAACCTATATGTCCATCGATAGATGAATGGATAAATAAAATGGTACTTACACACAATGGAGTGCTATGCACCCACAAAAAAGAATGAGATTCCATCATTTGCAATAACATGGATGAAACTGGAGGACATTGTGTCAAGTGAAATAAGCCAGGCACAGAAAGACACACATTGCATTGTTCTCACTTATTTGTGGGAGCTAAAAATTAAAACAATTGAACTCATGGGGATAGAGAATAGAAAGATGGTTACCAGAGGCTGGAAAGGGTAGTGGGAGGACAGGTGGGATGGTTGATGGGCTTAAAAAAAAAAAAATGAATGAATGAATAAGACCTAGTATTTGATAGTACAACAGGGGACTATAGTCAATAATAAATTAATTATATAATTTAAAGTAACTATAATAGTATAACTGGATTGCTTGTAACACCAAAGGATAAATGCTTGAGGGGATGCTTACCCAAAGTTCCATGATGTGATTATTGCATGCTACATTCCTATATCAAAACATCTCATGTACCCCATAAATATATATAGCTACTATGCACCCACAAAAATTAAAAAAGGTTTGGCTGGGCACAATGGCTCATACCTGTAATCCCAGCACTTTGGGAGGGCAAGACAGGCAGATCACCCAAGGTTGGGGGTTCGAGATCAGCCTGACGAACATGGAGAAACTCCATCTCTACTAAAAATACAAAATTAGCCAGGCAAGGTGGCACATGCCTGTAATCCCAGTTACTCAGGAGACTTGAGGCAGGAGAACTGCTTGAACCCAGGAGGTGGAGGTTGTGGTGAGCCGAGATAGTGCCATTGCACTCTAACCTAGGCAACAAGAACAAAACTCTGTCTTAAGAAAAAAAAAATCATTAAAAAGCTTTTTAAAAAGTCATCATCTTAAAAGCAGAGATAAGATTCTCACCAGACAAGGAATCTACCAGCACCTTGATTTTGGACTTCCCAACCTCCAGAACTGTGAGAAATAAATTTCTGCCCTTTTTTCTTTTCTTTTTCTTCTTCTTTTTTTTTTTTTTTTTTTTTTTGTTTCTGATGGAGTTTCGCTCTTATTGCCCAGGCTGGATGGAAGTGGCACGATCTTGACTCTCTGCAACCTCCACATCCTGAGTTCAAAGAGATTCTTCTGCCTCAGCCTCCTGAGTAGCTGGGACTACAAGTATGCGCCACCATGCCTAGCTAAGTTTTGTATTTTTAGTAGAGACATGTTTTCATCATGTTGGCCAAGATGCTCTCGATCTCCTGACCTTGTGATCCACCCGCCTCGGCACCTGTTGATATTACAGGTGTGAGCCATTGTGCCCTGCCCAATTTCTGCCCTTTCTAAATTACCCAGTCTATGGCATTTTATTATAGCAGCACAGACAAAGACAGCTGGATAACTTCACCCCACAGTGAATGAGGGAAGTGATGCTGTCACTAAGCTCATGCAGCCCTGCTTTGTTCACTAGAACATTTGCTCATGGAGCCCTGAGCCACCAAGTAAGAAGCCCAGCTACCCTGAGGCCACCATGCTGTGAGGAAGCGAAGCCACATGGAAAAGCGTGTCCTTGTGTCATCCCAGCCCACCTGTGAGACCTGTGAGCAAATGAGCCTTCAGAGGACTCTAGCCCCAGCCTTTGAATGTTCCCAGCTGATGCTCCAGACATCATGGGGCAGAGCCAAGATACCCCTGCAATGTCCTGACCCACAGAATTTATGTGAATTATAAAACCTCCTGCATGATAAAACCCGCTATATTGGAGGAGAGGGGTAAACTCATTGCCCAGAGTTACGTGTGGCACTGAGTTATGTCCCCTCCCCAAATTTATACTTTGAAGTCCTAACCCCCAATACCTCAGAAGGTGACTGTGTTTGGAGATAGGGCCTTTAAGGAGGGGCTTACAGTAAAATGAGGTCATATGGGTGGGACCTAATATAACTGGTATCCCCAAAAAAGAGGAAATTTGGATACAGACACATACAGAGGGAAGACCATGTGATACACAGGAAGAAGATGACCATCTACAAGCCAAGGACAGAGGCTTGAGAAGGAAACAACCCTGCTAACACCTCCATCTCAGACTTCCAGCCTCCAGAACGGTGAGAAATGGATGGATATTGTTGAAACCACCAGTATGGTGTACTGTGTTACTGCAGCCTGAGCAGACGGGAATAGTAACCAGGACATGAGCTCACAGTTACAGGTCCTGACTCTAAGCCAGGCCCTGGGCTGGGGGCTGGGGATGCTGCCCTGACCTCAAGGAGCTCTCAGTGGGGAGGGGAAAGAGACACATAAATGAGCCATTAAAGAGGGTGAGGCCAGAGGATGGTATCTGGTTACCAACAGGAGGAAGGGGTTAGGGAATGCTTCGGGGAGGGGTGATGTTCCAACAGGACCTTAAAGGGTAATGAAGGCTCCCCACACAGAGAAGGCGAAAGGGGATCCCAGGCAGGGGGCTGGCTGAGCAATAGCACAGGAGTGTAGAAGGGTCTGGAGGTGAGGGCCAAGAAAAACAAAAAGCTCCAGGTGGTTCGTGGCAGAGTCCAGGGAGATGCTCTTGGCCGGAGGTGAGGGCTGGCTCACAAAGAGCCTTGAATGCCATGATCAGGGGTCTTCTGGGTGTGTTTGCTGGGTCCCCAAAGCTGGATAGTGCAGCATACAGCCATCTAGAGGGTGGTGAATGGAAATTTGGGCTTGAAATCAATGAAGGCAGGACATAAGCCTCCACCAGGGCCTGTTCACAGGGACGGGGGCGCAGTGGGAAAACCCAATCTGGCTGGGCTGCAGATCAAGCGTTCTGCCCAGGGCTCCCCAGCGGGCCGCAGGCGGGGGTGGTGCAGTGGGCAGGCCCAAGCCTCCATGAATATACATGATCCCGCCCTGGAAGCCCGGCTTCCTGTGGAGCGTTTACCACGCTTTATCTTGACAAGGTGATGTCCTTCAGTAGAGGACATTATATGGCTCTTAGTTCAGCAGTTCTGTCAAGTCTGAGGCAGGCATTTGATTTCCGCTTCATACATATGCTTAGGTGCTCAGAAAAGGCAGCAAGGAGAGGAGCGGTGAGGCCAGGGAGGGAGGTCAGCCCCAAGGAGGAAGCTGTGGGCTCTCCTCGGACTGCTTCCCCGGCTGGCTCTGACTTACAGCTGACTTTGGCCGCGCTGGCCGTGGGCTGCATGTTAACAGCCCTGACACTCATCCCAGCAATCTGGGGCCAACTGCCAGCCAACTTGTCCTGGCCCTGCCACTGGCCCTCTGGGTGACCGCTGGGTGACCACAGAGAAGGGTCTTTCCCTCTCTGGGTCACAGATCCCTCCTCTGACCAATGAAGGAATTGCATCAGTTGTCAATTCAAACTTTTTCTTTTTTTCCTTCTAAAGCAGCTAAACCCCGACTCCAAACAAAATTTACACAGAGCATAATAAAACTGCTGCAACTGAAACAAAATAGTCAGAAATCCTTTTCCTCTCCCCAGTCTCTGAGGCGGCCCTGAGATCCCCAGGCTGCACAGAGCTCAGACAAGAATCTGTGTTGGGCCTTTTCGGCATGCTCTAGGCCAACATTCTGGGACCTGAAAGCCCCTTGTTAATTTCAGAATGCTCCACTGACCCCATGCAGGAGGGTAATTGTGTTTTTAGTCCCCACCCCACCCCCGCCACCGCCATCAAGAACATTAATGTTTAACAGAAACAACTGTGGATTTGGCAACAGTTCAAGTATATTTGTATCTTGTTTATTACAGCATCTATATCCATTTTAAATAGCACTTCATGGAAATTAAAGATAAATTTATTCAGCCCACAGCGGCATTTCCTGAAGTGTGTTTCTCAGAACATGAGCCCTTCTAGGAGAGTAGTTATGAAAGCTTAGTGAGCATTAGAACCTTCTGGTGGGCTTGATCAAATCACAGATCTTTCAGGTCCTACTGGGGGACGTTCTGACGCAGGATATGAGCATCAGGGTGGAGAACAAGAGTCCCACTTTTAGGAAGCCCTTTAGGTGGTTCTAATGCCAGTGCTTTGGGAACTCACACTTTGAGATATGCTGCCCTAGATACTCTGTTTAAAAAAAAGGAAAAGGGGCCGGGCGCGGTGGCTCACGCCTGTAATCCAAGCACTTTGGGAGGCCGAGACGGGTGAATCACAAGGTCAAGAGATCGAGACTATCCTGGTCAACAAGGTGAAACCCTGTCTCTACTAAAAATACAAAAATTAGCTGGGCATGGTGGCACGTGCCTGTAATCCCAGCTACTCAGGAGGCTGAGGCAGGAGAATTGCCTGAACCCAGGAGACGGAGGTTGTGGTGAGCCAAGATCACGCCACTGCACTCCAGCCTGGGTAACAAGAGCAAAACTCCACCTCAAAAAAAAAAAAAGGAAAAGGAAGGCCTGGTACAGTAGCTATGCCTCTAATCCCAGCACTTTGGAAGGCCAAAGTGGGTGGATTGCTTGAGCCCCAAGAGTCAGAGACCAGCCCGAGCAACATGACGAGACCCCATCTCCACCAGAAAACAATACAGAAATTAGCTGAGCATGGTGGCACACGCCCTAGTCCTAGCTACTCAGTAGGCTGAGGTAGGAGGATCACCTGAGCCTGGGAGGTTGAGGCTGTAGTGAGCTACACTCATGCCACTGCACTCCAGCCTGAGCAACAGAGTGAGGCGCTGTCTCAAAAAGAATAAATAAGGTTGGTCGGGAAGAAAAGCAGCCTTTTTTGGTTAAGTAAAGTTAGGAAATTGCAAGCTCTCTGACCATCTTGAAGCTTTATAGTAGAATGATAAAAGATCTGAGGAGTCTGGCAGTTTCTAAACTTCTCTGACCACAGAAGTCTTTTTTTTTTTTTTTTTTTTTTTTTTTCCTAAGTACCAGCATTTAATTCTGGAATATGTTTTGAGAAAGGCTGGCTTATGGACAAGGTTTGATAATATACATATGAATGTGGGGTTCTTTACAATAATTTCTTGGCCTACTCAGTAGACGTTGATTCTTTTCTTCTGTTAGCTTGTTAGGGCTCCAAACCAAGGGGCAGTTCACAGGGAAAGAAGTCCACCAGGAAATACCTCATCTCTTTCTTCAGCAAAGAGCAAGGAAATAGCTGGCATCACAAATCCATCCATATCTTTCGTTTGACTTATAACCTATGAGAGAGGCATGTTACGGAGCCTCTCCCTGGCTTTATAGTGAGGCTGTCTGTACATAATAATGTAGAGCGTAAGGGCTTTGGAGTCCCATGGCTTTGGGGTTCCCACTTTCCAATTAATACCACCTGTGTGACATGAGCAAGACACAGCAACTCTCAGAGCCTCTACTTCCTTGTTCTCTAAAATGGGGATAATACGTAGCTAATAGTTTTATTATGAAGATGACAGGAGAGAACAGGCGCAAAGCATTGGGCGCACAGGAAGCACTCAGAAACAAGAGGGATGTGATTACCACTTATAGGATCAATGATAATATGAGCTTATATCTATGGGCAGATAAGGCTGGGACCTAGAAGAGGCGAAGCACACCCGCTGGGGATGCCTGGATTAAGGCAGTGGGCAATGATGTCTCTGTTATATGTTTGTGCTTTCTTACACTTTCTACTTCTAGACCATTCATTCTCAAACTTGCCTTTTAAATCACCTGTGGACCAGACCAAAGAAATCAGAATCTTCCAAGAACCAGGATTTTTGAAACTGTTGGTCCTAACTTCTCTGCTGAGTTCAAAGCCTGTGAATTTATTTATTTCACATCTCCTTTTGGAAAGCCCTTCCTCAGTATATCCAAAACTGACCTCCTGGTCTTCATCACAAATGTGGACCTCTCTCAGTGCTTCTACCTCCAATGAATGGCACCAGCCAACCAATTCTAATAGCCAGACACTCAGAAGTCCTCCTCTATCTCTCCCTTCCCATAGCCAACTCCTGTTGAGGGTTGAATGTGTCAACGTCTTCCCATCCTCATTACTATCTACCATTCAGTTCAAGCCACCAGCTTCTTTCACTTGGACCACTGCAATGGCTTCCTGGTTTATACACATCCACTTGGATGTGCCTCTGCCCATTCTCTTCACCAAACCCAAATCCAATCACAAATCCTCCTACCCTGGCTTCTCCCAGCACCAACCTGCCCTTCATTGTACCTGTTGGAGTGAGAGAGAGTAACAATTGTCTCTGTGACGACTTGTTTTTGTTTGCTTGTTTTGAGACAAGATCTTGCTCTGTTGCCCAGGCTGGTGTGCAGTGGCACAAACACGACTCACTGCAGCCTTGACCTCCCAGGCTCAAATGATCCTGCCACCTCAGCCTCTGGAGTGGCTGGGGCTGCAGGCAGGCGCCACCACACCTGGCTTGCTTATTTATTTCACACCTGGCTTGCTTATTTATTTATTTTTGTAGATACGGGGTCTCACTATGCTGCCCAGGCTGGTCTCAAACTCCTAGGCTCAAGCAATCCTCCCACCTCAGCTTCCCAAGGTGCTGAGATTGGAGACATGAGCCATCATGCCCGGCCACTATTCAATTGAGCCCCACACCCCACTGCTACCAGATTCTAAGTTCCTTGAAGTCAAGGCCTATTTCTGTCTTGCTTTCCATTGTTTTAAGTACATAAAAGGCACTGAATAAATGTTTGGGTACCATTCCAGCCACTCCATTAGAAATCCCTTTCCAGGGAATTTTTTCGCCTGCATTCTTACTGGTGGACTTTAATGAGGATTTCCAAAGAATGTGGAGTCGTAGGTATGAGTTTTAATTAACTCCAATAGGCATTTAATGTAGATTTAATAAGACAGTTATTGTATGTTAATTAAATGTCAACTGATTGCTAAAAGGTTTTTGCAATTATTGAAGTTTACTAATTATCTAATAGATAAATCAGTTTCCCATGTAAATAACTAGCATCTACATAAGCAATAAATACGCCATTAGATTCCACACATTAACATATTGAAATTAGAGGTTAGTCCCTCAGGGAATTCTAGAAACTGGTGTCCAATCCAGGGAGCGAAGGTATCAGTCGTCTCATAACTGTTATGCCCCATCCGTTGAGAGGCAGCAAGAAACAGAAGATGAACCTGCTCAAAGCCAGAGCTGGTTTTTGGAATGTTTACTCACCAGGCTTTCAAAGTCTGAAACTGAGAGCAGAGCAAGGGGTCTACTGTGCAAGGTCCCTTCATGGCCTTGAGGATCTGTCTTGCCAATTGTAAAAGGAGGAATCTGTGCGGCTCCCCAGCCCCTGGAGATCTGTGACCATTGCATGGCTCACACATGAGCGCCACTACAGTATCTACCATATAGTTCCCACCCTGGCACTCGACTCCATGACTCGTGGCCCAAGCCCTGTCTCTTCTGCCCATCACTGTGTAACGGTGGGAAAATCACTTCCCTCCCCCAGCCTCAGTTTCCCAATCCAGAAAACCCATCTCCCATGGTTGCACAGATATTTAATCTACTCATTCAGAAGCAAGAGACTGTGAATCTGAGTGAGGAGTGAAAACAGGAGGAGGAAGAGAGTGGAAAGCAACAGGGATGTTTCGAAAGTAAACTGGAAAATTGTCAGCTATCGTGTGCTGGATGCTGTGCTGGGCATTGTCAGATATTTTTTATTTAATTCTTAACTACTCTCCAGTTCGAGGTAGTTCAGATTATCTCCATTTTAGAGACAGGGAAAGAGATGTAGAGAGGCTAAGAAATTTGCAAACGGTTATAGGGTGAGAGAATGGTAAAGGCCCAGAGCTCAACTGCAATGCTTAGTGTCCCGCCTGACCTTTGCTCTGCCACCCGGGGTCACAGGAAGTTAAACTGAATCTCTCTAAATGCAGCTCTTCTGAAATGGGAATAAGAGCTAAATCCAAGCCAGCATTTACTACATTCCAGGCAGTATTTCTAAGCACTTTGCATGTATAATTTTTCCTAATTCTTGCAACAATCCTATGAGATAAGATAGGTCCTGTTATTTTACAGACAAAAAATAGGAAGCACAGAGGAATTCCATAACTTACTCAAGGTCACATAGCTGCTAAGGAGCAGAACCCAGAATCTGAACCCAAGCGAGCAGACTCTGTGCTAGGGCCAGGCCACCCTGAACACTTGCAGGGCACAAATGGAGGACCATGTATGTACCACAAGCCTAAACCACTAAAAAGTCCAAATATGTTGAATGAAAGACTTTAACAAATACGAATTCACAAGGACCTGCAAGGCCAGATTTGCATTTAGATCCTTAGACTCTGCAAATCTCCTCACTGGCCACAGCCCTTCTCTATTCACACAGTGCCCCAACACCTTCAAGCAGCTGCCTTTTGCCCATGCCTTGCGCTGTGGCCTGCTCTGGGAGGATGGACCCAGGGAAGAGGCCCACAGAGGGCCTGAAATTGGGTGCAGGGGCACTGGGACAGGGAACCCTGGTGTTTCAGGTACGTGGAACGTGATCTTCCTCTAGAATGAAAAGTAGGGTTCCAGGTGATCCTGACTCCTGAATGAAAGAGTGCTTACCCAGGAGAGGGCTGGGGCTGAAGAGGGCCAGAGAAACTCCTTTTAAAGCCTAGAGCTCAGGGCAGGAACATCTCTTGTTTAACTCTATGGGACAGCAGCCCTGCCCTTCACCCCCTGCTATATTGGCCATGCCAAGTGCTGGAGCTAAGATTTGAACCCCAGCAATCTAACTTCAGAGCCTAAGTTCTTAAACACTCTACTCCAAGGCCTTGGAAAAGAGCTCAGTCTGCACTTGGAGTCCTCCCTTGTCTAAGGGATGGACCAGCAATGGGAGACATACAGGCAGTCAGCAGCTCGAAGCACTCTGCTTCCAGAGTGAGGCAAAGCCACGCAGTCACTAACACCCAAACCGAGCAACTCACTTTAGCTTTCTGAGCTTCAGCTTTGTTACTTATTAAATAGAGATAATCTTAGCTGCTTAATTTTGAAGAGCTGTTATGGCAGATAATGACACAGTGTTTGTAAAACACTGAGTACTGGCCCAGGCACATAGTAAGTTCTCAATAAATGATAGAGACATAGACAAATACCTCTGTACCTACCGCTATCTCTGCCCCAAGTTAGACCATGAAGGGCCTGTCTCTTCCCAGCTGCAAGTTCTCCAGTTCTGATTCCAGAGACGCCCTGTTTTGTGTCCCTTCTGGGGCTTCCCCAGGACCATCACCTCCCACCTCCTATGCCAGCTCCAAGGGTCCAGCAAGCTGAGGCCCTACAGCCACAGCACAGCCAGGAGTGCCAGGCCCGTGGCCACCTCCTCAGCCTTTCTGGGGGTCTGGACTAGAGCTCTGAATATTGAAAGTCCCATTTACAGGAATTCTCCTCCATCCTGAGAAAGTGATATCTTTGGGGAATCCTCTTCCTTTCTGTGACCAGGAGGCCAGGGGACTTTGAGCCAATGAAGACTCACAGAGCAAATAAAGGGGGACAAACCCCCAAACGGCTCCCAGGACCCCTGGGGTCAGAAGCCAGGCACTGCATTTATGTGCAAATGGAGGCGGATTAGGGATTAGGGATTATCAGAGTCCGGAATTACATGCAGCTGCCAGATCTCTTTGTCGGTGGGATCAGGGAGATTTCTTGACCTCCCCCCTGCTCACCCCTCCCTTTCCCTCCCCTGTGCTGTCAGAGGCAGAAGGCAAGAGGGACTCCTGAGGCACTCTGGGGGAGGGATGGGAAAGGGGTAGGGAGAGGCAGGCCTCTCAATCAATAGGCAGCCCACGTGGCCCAGCTGCCGATAGCGATCGATGAGTCTTCCTGCTGATTCCTGCACATCCGGCAGGGGTGGGGTCACTTGAGAGCTCAGCACCTCAGCCCCCAGCTCTGGCCTTTTCTGGAAGAGCACCTGGCTCCAAAAAGGGCGCTGTTCCAGAAACATCTTCATGCGTAACCATCACCATCAAACCTTTCCTTGTATTGACAAATTATATCATCTTCACATCCACTCTGTGAACTTTGGCAGGGCCCTGCTGGAGGTGCCTCAACTCAAAGAGAAGGAAAGAGAGCTTGGGTCTTCCTGTTCCCATCCAGGGCTCTGTGGGCTTACATTGTGATGTCTGTTCTTTGCAGGCCAGAAATTCAGATAGCGTGCTTTTTTTTTTCTTTGTATATCTCTTTGCTAAATACTGATACAGAACCAGGAAAAAAAATACTTAAACTGACTCTCACAGGTAGTTATGGTCATCGCCATTTAAAGCAAAGAGGGCTGAGGTTCAGAGGGATTTAGTAGTTGGCCCAAGGTCACCCAGCAATGATGACAGCATCTGGAAGAAAGCCCTTGTCCTGATCCCCACAGCCTTGGGAGTTTGGCAGCCCAAACTAACAGAGCTGAAGGCCCCTGAAAGGTCAGCACAACTCCCAGGCCTCAGGAGCCTGCCCCAGGTGACACACAGCATCTGGACCCAGTACCCTGGGGTCACTGCTCCCCAGAACAGCTCCTGGGAAGTTGCCCAGTCCTTCACTGGCCACCATGGTCAAGGCATCTTGGGATGTCCCAGCCCAGAGGATGAGGAGGCTGGGGTATGTGGGTGGACACAGAAGCCAGATCAGCCCTTGCAAAGCAGCCTGGGCTCTCACTGAGAAGACTGGCCCCCTTCCCTGCTCCTCAGGGGGCTGAGATTATAGACCCCAGCTGAGACCTGCGGGAGGCAGCACTAGGCCTTTAGTTCTTGATGCTTAGACTTGGGGAAAATTCACCTGCCGAGTCACAAGCAGGAAAACAGTCTCAACCAGAGCTTGGCAAACTTTGATGGTAAAGGCCCAGGCAGGAAATAATTTAGTCATTTAGAGTCTTATACGATCTCTGTCCCATACTCTTATTTTTCTTTACAACCCTTTAAAAAAATGTAAAAATCGTTTTTAGCTCAAGGACCTGGGCTACAGGCTGGAATTGGACCTAATACCCCATAGTTTTCCCACCTCTGGGCTGCCTTTCCTCGTCCCCTGGGACCGAGGTAGGGGTCTGGACTTAGAGCTCAGCGACTTCTGTTAGTAAGTCCTTGGCCCTAGAAATGAAAGCAGGTGGAGGGAAGTGGGTATTTTTAACTGCGTGCATTGCCACCCCAAGCCAAAGGCCAGGGTGGGTGCTGGGCCGGGGCTGGAACTAAGCTGGAGGCAGGAGCCAGGGTAGCGAGGCTTCAATTCCAACCGAGGCTGGGGCTGGGACTAGCTGGGCTGGGGCTGGGGCAGCTGTAACAGAGCCAGACCAGATCCCCACATTCGCCCCTTAGCGAGAATCAATAACTATTTGAATTTCTTTCATCTGAGCAGGGATAGCAACACAGGCAAACACGGAGCGGGGAAAGGCATTGATCTTCCCAGCTGCTGCCAACCCCTCCCCGGTGTTCTCGCCGCCCCATCTTGCCATCTGGCCTCTCCTCCCCCAGGCCTCTCTGCTCGACATCCACATCCGCTTGCTGTCCCACACTCAGGCACCTGCGGGACCTCGGAGGCAGTGAGCGACGCAAGGATGTTTTGGTCCCCACCACAAGCAAGCCTACCCCGTTGGTGTGGATGAGAGGACCCCACTTTGCAGCTGGGCTCCCCTTGAGGGACCTCCACCTCTTCTCTGGGGGCAGCCTGCTTCTTATCCCCTGGGCCGGCTCCCCCACCCTGTGAGCTTCAGAAATCCATTTTCATATTCATGCATCTAAGAGACAAAGCAGGTGTTTCATGATTGGCTTCTTGTGCAGACTGTGATTTCAGATTCAGCCAACACTGGCGTGGTTCCCTGAGGTGTTAGATAATGGATTTCACGGGGAGACACTGGAGGCAGGGTGCGCAGCTAGGAGAACGAGGCGCAGGGCCGGACGGGAGGTGGTGGAGGCCTGAATTGGATATGAAGGAGGACGGGGGTGGATTGAAACAGATTTGTGGTATGAGACTAGCAGTATTCAATGACAGAATGAGGGAGAGGGAAGACTCTGAGACAATCCGCAGGATTCTGGTTTGGGTGAGTGGTGGCAGGTCACTCACCGAGAGAGGTGACCAGGAGGAGAACTGAGTTTGCAAAGGAATATGGTAAGCCTGGTCTCGAATCTGTTGACTTGGAGTCAGGAATGAAAAAGGCTGGACAGTTGTTATATGACTCTAAATCTCCAGGAGCAGCCTGGACTAGAAATAGGAATTTGAGAGCCTCATTTCTACCCCCATCTTCTTGTAAAACCCAGAGCTCCTGTGAGAACTTGCCACCTGGTTAGATGGTCCTCTCTTGTTCCAATTCTCTACCGACCACCTTTCCTCACTCACCGAAGGCTTCAGATCCTGCCACCCAGTTGGGCTTGGGGCAGCTCAGTTAAAAATACTGACTTCCTTATACGCCCTTTCACTTAGAGTGGCCAAGTACCCCAGCTCCTTCTCGATGTCCTGACTTCCAGATGGGGAATCCCTCTGCACCCTGGCTTTTTCGTTCTTGGCCTCTCCATGTCCCCTTTCCTCTCCTCTACACTTTTAATACCTTATCCCCCTCAGGAACTGCCTCACCTCTGGAATCATCAATTAAAAATAACCACTCTTTAATCAAAATCTATTACCATTCTACTTTCTTCCCACAAGTTCCTGAGACTTGAAGTCATTGGTCTTTCCCCTTTCTATCCTTTTTTTTTGAAGACAGAGTCTCACTCTGTTGCCCAGGCTGGAGTACAGTGGAGCGATCTCCGCTCACTGAAGCCTCCACTTCCTGGGTTCCAGTAATTCTTGTGCCTCACCCTCCCCAGTAGCTGGGATTACAGGCTCATGCCACCATATTAATTTTTTTGCATTTTTAGTAGAGATGAGGTTTCACCATGTTGCCCAGGATGGCCTCAAACTCCTGAGCTCAGGTGATCCACCCACCTTGGCCTCCCAAAGTGCTGGAATTACAGGCATGAGCCACCACGCCCAGCCTCTACTTTCTATCCTAAACTCCCTATGTAGCTCTGAAATTGTCTTTTACTGGAAATCCAACTATGGTAGCTTAACCAAAAAGGAATCTTCTTTTCCTCCCCTAACAACATGTAAACAGACAACAGCTCCTTAAGGAAATCATCAAACTCCACTGGCTTCCTGGTCTGCCGTGTTTTGAGGGTGACTTTTGTGCCCCATTACTGACCCCAGTGCTTGACCCCTCCATGCAGCCCACCCGTTATCAAGTGACTCTGCTGTTCTTCACACTGAAGAAGAGAAATAAATGTCTCCACCTCCTGGCTTTGGGCTTCACCATGCTTTGGCCAATAGGATGAGGTAGAAAATGACTGTGTGCCAGTTCTAAGCTTAGGCTTTAAGAGACTGTGCATTTCTACTCCCTCTCGTGGGCTTCTTCTATTGCGAATGAGAAGAACATGCCCCAGGAGGAGGATGAGAGACACCTGGAGCAGCACCTCCCCAGCTGCCACAGCCAAAAGCAAAGCTGAACAACCCAGCCTGGCCTAGAGCAGCAGAATCGCAGCCAACCAGGAGATCCATGGGAAGCTGAGTTTTTGGGATTGTTTGGCAGCATTTTTCTGGCAATGGCTAGCAGATACATGTATGATCTCAAGATAGCAGCTTCCCCTCCAGGCCCTTCATCTCACTCTAGGAATAAAGAAGGACAGAGAAGAAGGCACATCCCAGTTGAGTTTTTCCACTTTAAATAGCCTTCATAGAAGTCTCTCAGCAACTTCTGCATACATCTTATCGGCCAGAACCATTTCTAATGGCCACTCTAAGTGAAAGGGCATGTAGAGAAGTGAGTATTTTTAACTGAACTGTCCCCAGGCAAAGCAAGTTTCTTCTTCTTCTTTTTTTTTTTTTTGCCTGTCACCACTCTCCCCCATGACGTCACTTCCCTCCTTATCTGGTTTAAATTTCAGAGTTTGTCATTATAGTCCCTCCTTCCAAATGTCCTCAACTCTCTTGCCATTACTGACATAATAAGAGCCCAACTTTGAATAAAACCAACTATCTGTCTTCTCAACAGCTTGACCCAAGAGGCTGAATGTGTTCAAGAAATCACACCACTGGGCAACTTGAAGCTGTCATGAATTGATAATCACCCACCTCAAAAAGAAAATCTTACTACGTTTTAACTCATCCTACACATCCCACACTCTATACATTTGCCTATGTTTTCCAACCTCTAATGTCCCCTTCGCCCCCTCACTCTTAGTAGATAAACTTTTCTTATAGTTCATAGAGAGACAGAAACCATCAGGTTGGGAATGTCCTCCACTTCTCACCATCAGATCTTCTAATCTGCCAGCAGTTATGCTGAACTAACCAGCTCCTCCCGTCCTCATGGCTAAGCTTAACTCTCTCTGTACTGAGGTCTCCCAAGTCTTCCAACCCCAACTAGACTAGGTTTCCTGGACTTACTCCTAGCACTACCTTGTACTTCCCCAGTGTAGCACTTATTATCCTAATTATATACATTCATATAATTCTTGCTTATTGTCTCTTTATTCCATTTATGCACTAACTTAACACATATTTGTTCCATGTTTACCATTATTTTAGTTGCTGAGGAAGCAGTAATGAACAAAACAAAGTCTCCAGCCTCATGATGTTTACTAATCTTTGAGCTCTAAGAGGGCAAATACCATGCTTGTCTTTCGCATCTGTATTTTCCCAGTACCCAGTTCAGTGTCTGGCATCTCCTGGAAGCCCACAAATAGCTGTCAAATCAAGGGCTTTGCAGGAAGCCGAGAGGCTAGATGAGCAGGTAGTGAGCCCATGCTATAACTCTAAGGAGCACTAACATTTAAGGTAGGAAAAAAGAAACAATTGTCTACCAATGACAGTAAAAAGGAACAGTCAGATAGAGAGAAGAACTAGTAATATGCAATGTCCAGAAGCCAAGGGGAAATGAGTTTGTGAGAGGAGTCAATAGCAACAAAAGCAACTGTTATCTCCAGTAGTATAAAACTGGGTTTATCATAAGGAGAACCTTGATTGCCTTTACCAAAGAAAAGTGACGGCAGCCAAAGGCAAATTGTAGTCAGGTAGGGAGTGCCTGGGACAAGAGGTAGGCTCAACAGGTACGAAAAAAGGCTGAGCATGGTGGCACATACCTGTAATCCTAGCACTTTGGGAGACTGAGGTGGGCAGATTTCTTGAGTTTAGGAGTTGGAGACCAACCTGGGCAACATGGTGAAACCTTGTGTCTACAAAAAATACAAAAATTAGCTAGTCATGATGGCCTGCACCTGTCCTCCCAGCTACTCAGGAGGTTGAGGGAGGAGGACTGCTTGAGCTGGAGAGGTGGAGGTTGCAATGAGCTGAAATTGCACCACGGCACTCCAGCCTGGATGACAGATGGAGACTGTATCTCTAAATAAATACATTAATAAACAAACAGGTATGAAACAAGAACTCTTTCAAGAAGCTTGTCTGGTTGCTGAGGGATACTTTGGGAAGGGTATCTCACTCAGACTCACAGGATCATAGGGCTGGAAGAAGTTGGTCAGCAAATGAGAAACTACTATATACTAGACATTAATCTAATACACAACATAGATAGATCTCCTGCCTACTCATGGGGAGAGATAGAAAATAAACACATAAGTTAAAAAGATAATGTTGGGCACCAATAAGTGCTGTGAAGAAGATAAAATAGGAATAATAAGTTAGAGGATAACTGGCAGGTCTGCATTAGCTTAGAGGGTCAGGGAAGGCCTTCATGGCAGGGTGGCATGTGAGGTAAAACTGGAACAAGACAAAGCAAGCTGACAGTCAGACAGAGAAAAAGCAAGTGTAAAGGCCCAAGGTGGGAATGCATTCAGCATGTATGAAAAACATCAGGAAGACTACTGTGGCCGAGGTGCAGCAAATGAGGGGAATGAGGTCAGAGAGGAGGGCAGGGGCCACTTCTTGTAGAAACCCCGACTGGGGTTAGATGTTTGGATTTTGTTCTAATGGAAATAAAAAAATGACTTCAGCTGCTCTGTGGAGAAGGGACCATTGGGGAGAAGAGCAGTATCAGGGACACCACTGAAGAGGCAGGAAGCTGTGACAGACGAAATGGTAAGAAGCGCTTATATTCTTGATGCATTTTGTAGGTTTAGTCACAAAGATTGGTAGAATGGATGGAGTTGGGGACAAAAGAACAAGAAAGGAATCAAGAAATGATCTCTATTCAACATTATATTGAATATCCTAGCCAATGCAATAAGGCAAGAAAAAGAAATAAAACAGATAGAAATGAAGAAATATATCTGTCTCTATTTGTGTATGACATGATGATCTATATAGAAAATCATGCAAATTGTAGATTGTCTACAAATAATCATTAAAACACGTAAGTAAGATTAGCAAAGTCATAGTATACAAAGTCATATACAAAAATGAAATGGCACAATTGGTTAGCACATGGTACTTATACAAAGTCAACCACAAAAATCAATTCTTAGTCTATATACCAGCAATGAACAATTGGACATTAGAAACTTAAAGGTATCACTTATAATAACACCAAGAAACTTAAAACGTTATTATAAATCTGGCAAAATATATATGCAAAAAACTACCAAAACTGACTAAAGAATTCAAATATAACTGAAATAAATGTAGAAATATACTGTCTACATGGATTGGAAGAATACTGTTAAGATGTCAGCTCTCCCCAAACTGATTTATTAATCAGTTCAATACCTATCAAAATCCCAGCAGAAGATTTTGTAGAAATCAACAAGCTGATTCTAAACTTTTTATGGAAAAACAAATTAACTATTATAGCCAAAACAGCTTTGAAAAGGAAGAACAAAGTCAGGAAAATCATACTACCTGATGTTAAGACTTACTATAAAGCAAGAGTAATTAAGATGTGGAACTGACAAAAAGAGAGATCAAGAGAATAGAATAAATAGTTTCCAGCAATACACTCCTACATACCTGGTTAATTGATTTTTGACAAAGGTAAGAAGGCAATTCAATGACAAAAGAATAGTCTTTTAAACAGTAGTTCTGGAACAATTGTATATAAATATGCAAAAAATAGAAAAGAAAATTAAAAAATAAAATGGACCCATACCATGTACCATATATAAAAATTAACATGAAATGGATCATAGGCCTCAGAAAACTTTTAGAAAATAGGAAGGGTGGGTGGACTAGGAAAAGATTTCATAGATATGACACCAAAAATATGATCCATAAAAGAAAAACTTGATCACTGAACTTCAATAAAACTTGAAAGACACTGCTAAGAATGAAAAGGCAAGCCACAGATGGAGGGAAAAATATTTGCAAAGCAGACCTCTTATAAAGAATATGTAAAAGAATTCTTAAAACTCAGTAACAAAAAAAGGAAACAATCTAACTTAAAAATGGGTAAAAGTTTTGAACAGACACTTCTCCAAATAATATATAGATGGCAAAAACAACAACAACATATAAAAAGATGTTCAACATTATTAGTCATTAGAAAAATGTAAATTAAAACCACAAGGAAATACTGTCACACACCCACTGGAGTAGCTAAAAGTTTTTTCAAATAGGTAGTGCCAAGTGCTAACAAGGTTACGGAGCAACTGGAACTCTCACATATTGCTGATGCGAATGCAAAATGGTATCATTTGGAAAACAGCTTGGGACTTACTTATAAATTTAAACATCATTTTCCTTACCAACCAGCAATCTCACTCCTGCATATATTTACTCAAGAAAAATAAAAACATGTTCACTCACAAACATCTCTACACAAATGTTTATAGCAGCTTTGCTCAAAATTGACAAAAAATGGAAACGATTCAGGTGTCCCTCAATGACTGAATGGATAAACTATGGTACATCCATAAGATGGGATACAATTTAGCAATAAAAATGAAACCTGCTACTGATACATGTAAACCCCAAGAGTGAAAATCTCCAGTTTATTAACCCCAGTGAAAGAAGCCAGATTCAAGAGGCTACATGTTGTCTTATTCAATTTATATTACATTCTGGAGAAGGCAAAACTGTAAGGGAAAAAAACAGATCAGTAGCTACTGAAGGTCTGGGGATAAGGGGAATGAGTGACTACAAAGGGGCTCAAGAGAATTTGGGGGGACGCTGGAAATGTTCTGCCTCTTGTCTACAGTGGTGGCTACATTGATACATATGGGATAAGTACAAGACAGACACAATTCACCCAACTGTATCCCTTGGGTGAACTAAGCCAAAAAACCTGACTTTTCTTTCTTTTTTTTTTTTTTTTCAAATAGAGTCTTGCTCTGTCACCAGGCTGGAGTGCAACGGTGCAAACTCAGCTCACTGCAACCTCTGCCTCCTGGGTTCAAAGAATTCCCCAGCCTCAGCCTGCAGAGTTGCTGGGACTACAAGCTCTCACCACCACGACTGACTAATTTTTTGTATTTTAGTAGAGACAGGGTTTTACCATGCTGGCCAGGATGGTCTCGATCTCCTGACCTCACGATCTGCCAGCCTCAGCCTCCCAAAGTGCTGGGATTACAGGTATGAGCCTCCGCACTCAGCCTAAACCTGACTTTTAAGAGCTATTTCTAGGTTTCTAGACCATCTCAACCAAGTTCAAGCATCTAACAGAAGTTATTTTTATGAAGCATGAAGGAAGGACAGGAGATATGTAAGTATGTGGGAGAATTGACAGGTGAGTCAACTAGGTCTGACTAGCTGACCAGCTGGCTGGACAGATAGCTGGACCATCATCAGAGTGGAGATATAGACTGGGCTGGACAGGGCAGGAGCAAAAGCACTCACTGGTCTCAGGACTATACCAGCCCCAGGTGTGTGACCTGGGCAAATCCCTTATTTCCTCTCTTGTAAGTGGAAATAAGAATCATCCCCTCCCAGCTGACCACATTTATCCATTTAGTAAACATTCACGTGACACCAGCTCTGTGCCAGGCATCCTTCTAAGTGCCTCACCTATGTGATTCACACAACAACTGATCCATATTTCTGTTTTACAGAGGAGAAAATAGACGTACAAACAGGGTGAGTGACTGGCTCAAGGACACCCAGAGAGTGAGTCCTGGAACTGGGATTGGGGCCAAACAGTATGAGTCCAGAGCCTGAACTCTCAACCCCACACCACAGCCCCAGCTCAACACAGGGGTCATCACACCTATCAATGTCAGGTTGGACCAGATGAAATTGCTGATATGTGATCACTTCTGACTTACGAAAATGGCATTTTTTATCTGGGCCCACCTAATAATAATACTATTAGGAACCACTGTTTATTGAGTACTTCCTGTGGCAACATTGTTTCCAGCACTTCACATGTATTATCTTATTTAATGTTCCCCAAAACATTCTGAGAGAAGCACTAGCATTCCCATCTCAGATTTGGGGGGGCGCTGAGCCTCAGAGAGGCAAGAATCCTGGACACATTCAAACAGCAATTGGCAGAAGTAGAACTGAATTCCATCCATGACTTCACAGCCTGGAGCACCACTGTTCCTTGATAGGGAAAAGCCAGGTGATGAGCCTTGAGCCTTGAGCCTTCCATTCAGCCCATTTCAGTTCCTGGAAGCCCTGGAAACCGCCCTTAGTCCTTCCTACCTTCCTCCACCACATCCCATTCCCCGTAGGGCTTCCTCCACCATTCCCCGTAAAGGAGACAGACAAGCCAGCAGGGAGATGCTCTTGGGCTCCTCCTTTTCATAAATTTAGGAGTTTCTAAACTCTTTGGCACTACTAATATTTCAGGGCCTGCTCAGTGCAGGTCATTTGTCTCCTTCCTCCCCACTGCTTCCTCCAGGGCTCCATAACCCCTGCAAAGCCAGACTCTTGTGCCATCCTGGTTTTATGAAAGGTTTAAACATCTGGGAAGCCCTGTTTCAGCCACTGGGGCCCCAAGCCCTGGCCCAGTCCACAGCCCCTGGCTGCCCCCAAGCCCGGCTTTGAATGATGGCAAGGGAAGGCAGCCTTGGTGACTGCCAGCTTCTGTTCCTCTGTTGGTGCATTGCTGGGGCTTCAATGACTCAGACCTCCCACATCCAAGGTTGACCTCTGCTCCTGGCTTCTCTGGGCCTGAGCCCAGGCCCAGCTGAGCTTCTGCCCCGGATCAGAGCTGGAGGAAATGGTTGTTGCTGCTATGGCAACGAGGCTTTGTACTGTCTGTCCAGACAAAGAAGGTTTTCTTGTTCCTCTTTGAGTCCCAGGGTGGGGGAGCAGCTGCTGTTGGGCAGAGGCCAGGAGGATGCTCCATGGTGTCTGACAAGCCCTGTGCTCAGCATGCTGTGAGCACCAACAGCTAAGAAAAGCCCACTTCATCCTCGTCACTTTGGATGCTCAGGAGCCTGGAAAGACACATTTCCAGTCTTCTGCTCTCTCCTATGGCAGATCTCTGAGTAGCATTTTCCATCCAGGACACAGGGATGTCCCCTTTTCCTAATGTAGATACATAAAAAAGAATGCAGAGGCTATAGAATGTGGCCTCTTTCCCCATTTCAGAGAATCAGAGATGTGTTTGCCATTCACTATTCAGATGGACACCCTGAGACAGGCAGGAAGTCTCCCAGGTCACACAGCTGACTTTCATCAGGCAAGACCTGACAACCAATTCTCCCAGCTCTCAGGGCAGCCCCCAGCCCCAGCGCCTCACCACCGCCTGCTGATATGGCTTGGCTGCATCCCCACCCAAATCTCATCTTGAATTCCCACATGTTATGGGAGAGACTCGGTGAGAGATAATTGAATCATGGGGGCAAGTCTTTCCCGTGCTGTTCTCATGACAGTAAGTCTTAAGAGGTGTGATGGTTTTTAAAAGAGGAGTCTGCCTGCACAACTTCTCTCTTTGCCTGCTGCCATCCATGTAAGACATGACTTGTTCCTCCTTCCTTGCCTGCTGCCATGGTATGAGGACTCCCCAGCAACATGGAACTATAAGTCCAATTAAACCTCTTTTTTTGTATACTTCCCAGTCTCGGGTATGCCTTTATCAGCAGTGTGAAAACAGACTAATACACCTGCCATGCACAGAAGCCTGTGATTTAGCCTTACACACCCTTCTTTCACCTGTAACAGCACCAGTGGCTCCTGGACTCCATCCTGACACCAAGGAACCCTGAGAGGCACACAGTCTGGATTTGTAGCTGGATGATGACCTCCAAGTGTCAAGCACAGGCTGAGCTTTGGAAGATCATTAGAGTTAGGCAGTAATGATCCCTGGAGCAGGATAGCCAAGAAGTTCTTAGATACAAAACAGTCACTGAGGCAGAAGCATCAAAGATATGGGTCAAACTTGAAATGGAGGATGGATGGAGGGATAAGATCCAGAAATGGAGTACAAGAGCAACAGCCTTGGCAGAATGCAGCAGGATGCCTAGAGCATCAGGTGTAAGGAGGCTCCTGCCCCACTCCAGGCTTTACCTGGTCGCACCAGGCACCCCCGCAGCTACCAATGGGTGATGCTGCTTCCACTGGTCCCCAATGGAGAGCACTCTGCAGGGAACGCCTGTAAGCATCTAATTTCAAATGCATGGTCAGGAATTGATCCTCTTCTATGATGTTTCTCTGTTGTTTTTAAGCAAATTGCACAGTCAGAAGTTTTCCCAAGCTCTCCTGAAAAGGGCAGACCGCTGTGAAGCAAAAGAATGTGGTTTCTGCTGAATCTTGCGCATGCCTCATCGCAGCAGCGCTTCCACTCCCTTGCTCAGGGGCTTCGGACAATTCTCTGTGCTTCTTTTTGCCACCCGTTAACTGCAGGGGTTAGCTAGGAGATCTCTTAGCTTTCTCCCAACTCTGAAATTCCATGGGACCCAGGATTCTGATCATTTTGTCTTTAAAAATCTAAATAACTTGGGGTTGGATCTTTAAATTGTTAATATCAGCTAAGTTTTGGGGCACATAGGTATAGATAGATAGGATGGATAAAGGGTGGGGAGGGGATTCTCTATACATTTTCCCTTAGAGTTAACAGCCCACTGGCTCTGAGATCATATCCTAACTCCACCACTTGGAGTGACTTGAGGCAAATCATTTTCTGAACCTCTCTGTGCCTCAGTTTCCTCATCTTATAGAATGATGCTAGTGAAAATATCTGTGCCACTGGGAGGTTGTGTTTTCAATGTAATAAAGTGTATAAAGTTCCCAGCACAGGGCACGAGAGTGCCCCCTTTTCCTAAGGGAGATACATGAAAAAGGATGCAGAGGCTACAGAATACACCCCCTGTCTCCAGTCCAGAGAATCCAAGATGTGCTTGCTTGAAAGTATCCCACCCCCTTCCCTTCAATATGCGGATAGACGCCCTGAGACAGGCAGGAATTTTCCTCGGTCACACAACGGACTTTATCAGGCTAGACCTAGCAACCAGTTCTCCCGGCTCTCAGGGCAGCCTCTAGCCCAAGCTATCCATCTGTACTGTTTGGCAGACAGTAAATGACAGAATGTGACAATTAACATATGTCGAATGAATGAATGAGGAAATTGTGAGGTGGGGCCGCTTTGCTTTTAACTCTCCACACCTGCAGCTGGCCTCAGGTATGATTCAGGACCATAACTTCCACTCCAGAGTTCCCCTGCAGGATCAGATGAAGCTACTTTCTGTGGATTTGCCTGAAATCCTGCTCTCAGTGGCTTCCTCTTCTTCCTTGCCCCAGGTCTCCCTCTTCCTTGCTGGCTTCCCCTGGAGCACTCTGTCTCAGGGCCTGCTTTGGGATACCCTGACTTAGACACTGTCTCAAGGAGCTTCGTTGGGAAGGGCATCCTCACGCCACAGCAGAGCGGGGAGCGTGTAGCAAGGAAGCCAGCCCCAGGAAGGAGGAGGGCATCAGTGTGTGGGTGGAATGTGTGGGGCTGAAGTTACAGAAGCCCAAGCAGGAAAAAGTGAGCCCTACCCTCTAGCAGCTGTTCATCACCCTGTGCGAGGGCCATACACAATGACCTAGGGGCAGTCACAAGCTCAGCCAATCATGTTCTCTCTCCTGAGAACTGGGACTCGGAGGTGAAGGGTAGCCACATGGTCTCCTCACATGTCTGGAACTATAACGTGGGCAAATAGACATCAGACGGGCCTCAGAGGTGGTCAGCCAGAGGCCAGAGCATTGGAGCCAAGGGTTCTAGGTGGAAAGTAGATGGCGGATCAGATGGCAGGTAAGGGCCTAAATATGTGGACAAGAACATGTGGGCAGGATCCTGGGCCCGAGAGGGAGGGATGGGCAGCAGACAGAGAGGCCAATGGGGACAGCTCCGGGGATAGGACTGAGAGAGAATGCCTGATTTGTTCAAGAGCCCAGTGACTTGGGTGGGGACACAGGGGTGCTTGGGCAGCCCCACAGCCAGAAGGCCATGCAAAGGTCTTGGTGCCCAACCTCTGGATTCCTACAAGCCTCATCCTGGGGCAGAGCCGGGAGCACAGCTGAGCCTGGAAGTGGGGGCAGAGCAGCCCAGGTGTGGGGATGGGACTCTGCAGCCAGGGTAGGAGGGGAGACTGAGGACCGCCCATCCAGGAGAGACGATCTGGCTCTCCAGGGTCCTCAGCCCAACAGCCTCGAATTATTCTGCCATTAGTGGTGATCCATCCCTTCTGAGCACCGTGCCATTTCATCACACCATCTCAGCATCCAACATTAGGAGATAAACGCGCTCACAACATATGTCATTACTCATTAAGGGACTTTTCCTGGATTATGGCTGGGGCTTAATGACTTGTTAAAGATGTTTAACACTTACAATTTTGTTTTTAATTTAGGAAGCAGCATGATCAAACTGCGCCCTGAGACTCTCTCCTCGATTTGGTGAAATCTGGAGATGGGCCGGCTCCGAGGCTGTCTGTGCAGGAGAGGTGATCCTTAAATTGAATTGCAGCTCTCCGAGGGGTGTTTGCCCCGTCAGCGGCTGCCAGGATCTGACATGTTAATGGGGCTGAGGAAACAATGGGTTTCAGAGGTAATTGCTGAAGCAATGACTTCCAGGCAACATTTGACTTAAAAAAGGAGCGTTGCTGCTGCTATGGCTGCTGTTGCCGCCGCAGGAAGGGGCGGGCGGGGGCTCTGCTCCAGGCCTGTCTCCAGAATCCCAGCCAGGATTGCCTACCCACAGAGCTCAGGTGGGTCTGCACCCCACAGCAGCCGCAGGTGCTGACAGATGGCTTCCTTTCCTGCCTGCCCTTTGTTCTGCCCATTGTCTACACTGGGAGTTGTTTCTCAGGGGGACTGCCAGGCAGAGGGGTTGGAATAGCAAGTTTCTGATCATGAATTCCATAAGAAGTTGGACTTGAGTCAGAAGGGGCTGTTCACACTTGCCCCCACTGTGCAGGAGCCAACTCTGTGGGTTGGGGTAAGGCGCGTTGTCTCTGAAGACCTCAGTGGTCTCCCCTGCATGACTCCGTTGATTTGTGAGGATTCCATGAGTTACTCCAGCCAAATGCTTGGCTCTAGATCGCAGTTATACAGCAAATGGTATGAATGGATAACATTTAGTGAGCACTGTCTGGCTCCCAAAAGCCCTTCTATGCACTTTACCAATATTAATTCATTGAATCTACCCGACAACTCTCTGAGGTAGGAAATACGATGTCCATTTTACAGATGAGGAAATTGAGACCCTGAGAACCGAAGTGCTGGAGGCAGAACCCAAATTTAAGCCACTGATCACCACTTTCTCTTGCCCCCACATTAGATCCAGTGTTAGACAGTTACTGCTGCCTGGTTATGTGGCTCAGGACAAGCCGCTTTGTCTCCAAGTTGGAACAAAGATTATACCACAAGCTGGTTCTCCTCACTGTTGGACTGCATTTGGGCTTCTTGGAGAGTCTCCAGCCTGCCAGGAATGCTGATCTCTCCATACAGAGCAAGAATCTGAGATCTCTCAAGTGTCTTTGCTCAAGAAGGAAAATTCAGGGAAATCACCTAAGAAACTTAAGCAAATGTGCAGCTGCCTGCATTAGGAAATAGGTCAGAGGCACATTCTGGGCACGTGCGAGTTTAACATCAGCTTTGGATGAGAAGAATGGGCTCTCAGCCTGGCTCCCTGGAAATCACACACCAGATGCAAGTGAAGAGAAGCCGACGGGGCTGAGATTGAGGTCCTGAGTGGAAACAGAGGCTCATTGGAGGAGCTGGAGGAAAGGTTACTAAATCAGCCATTCACACATTCATCTGCTCAGCAAATACTCACCCAGGCACCTGCCGTGCATGTGGCTCTGTACTGGGCAATGGTAAAAAGACAGAGGCCCTTGAACATCTGCAGTTCACAGCCACCATCAACCAGTGCTCATTGAGTGTCAGCTGCCACATTCCATCTTCTTCCAGCCCTTGATCCTATGCGTGCCAGGTTCCTCAGCTCTTGTTACCATGAGCCTCACTGGTCACACGTGCCCGCTCCACCCAGCAAAGGAGAAAGTCACTCTCCATCATCTGTGATTCCAGGACGTTTAAGGGACTCGTTCTGGATTATGGCGGGGCTTCATGACTTTTGAAAGATGTTTAACACTTACAGTTTTGAGCTGTCCTCTGTGCCTGGCAGCAACTTCCCAGGGCTCAGGACTGGGCCTCAGGAGAGGGGAGGTTGGCCATTCAGGGCCCTCTGCTACAGAGGAGAGGCTGGGAGTATACAAGTTTGGGAACCAGTTCCAGAAGCCTCTGAGCGCACTGGGCCTCTGTCATGAGCCCTTACAGGGACTGGGCTTGGAAGGAGGCCCCAGGGGGCAGGCAAGCCTTCACCCACTGATGATCAGGTTCTAAACAGGTGGCCCAGCTCCCTCACTGTGGAAGCCACCAGCCCAGCCTGTGCTTCATGAAGGCTTTGGAATTTTCCCAGGTCTCCAGTAGTCTGGAGACTACTCCTAAAGTCTATTCCTTTGGAATTCTCCCAGGTCTCCCAGTCTCCAGTAGTCAGGAGACTACTCCTAAAGGAGACTGTCTATGACAAGAGGCAGTCATAGGGAGCACTGTGACTCCCTATGTGCTCCCATATGGCCCCAAAGTCATGAGCACCTAGCACAGGTGCACAGCAGTCCCAAGGGAGGAAAACCTGAGTGGAGGGGAAAGTCCAGCTCACCTCTGTCTGGCTCAGGGACAGAAAAGGTCCTGAAGCTATGGCTAATGTCCTTCGAATCCTGCACCAACGCCTGCAAAGATGAGGGTTCCCTTCACCTTGAGGGAGTCATAGAGAAGCCACCACAGGGAACCCAAACAGACCAGAGCTTCATGAGGCAAAAGCAGGGCTGTCCCCATCAACATGCCACCTCTTCTGGTTCACCTCCCGCCCCTGTCCCCTGCCCCCGTCTCCACCCCCAACAACACACAGAACCACAGACTCAAGCTTAGCCCCCAGGCCTGTGTGCCTGCTTTGCTTTTTTCCTAGAAAGCTTCTCACACACCCCCAACCACTTATCCCTCCAGCCCCAAGTAGGATGGCACCTCCTCCATGAAGCCTTCCCAGATGCCCTCTCCTCTGGGTCCTCATAATACTTTCCCAAACATCTATTATAGGATATTGTTGTCAGTTCACATGTATGTCTCTCATAATACATGACTAAAACTCTCTGAAAGCAAAGATCTCATCTTGTTCATCTTTTGTCCCAAGCATCAAGCACAAAGTAGTACATCACCAGCATTCAAATATATTTGAGAGGAAGGGAGGGAAGGAAGGAAAGAGGGAGGAAGGGAGAAGAGGAAGAATGAGGGAGGGAAGGAGAGAGGCAGAGGAGGGAAGAAGTAAGGGAGGGAGGCAGAGAGAGGGAGGGAGGGAAGGAGGGAGAGAGGGAAAGGAAGAGAAAGGAAGAGGAAGGGAGGAAGAGAGAAGACAGGAGGGAAGAAGAGAGAGAAGGAGGGAAGAAGGGAGGGGGAGTAAGGAAGAAAGGAAGGAAAGAAGGAAGGAAGGGAGGGAGAGAAGGAGGGAGGAAAGGAGAGAGGCAGAGAGGGGGAAGGAAGGAGGGAGGCAGAGAGGAAATGAGAGAGGAAGAGAGAGATGGAGGGAGGGAGGGAGAGAGGGAAAGGAAGAGAGAAGAGAAGGGAGAGAGGGAGGAAGAGAGAGAAGGAAGGAAAGGAAAGGAAAGGAAAGGAGGGGAGAACAGAAGGAAGGGAAGGGAAACCCAGGGGAAGGGAAGCAGTGAATTGTAACCATCTCCTCCTCTGGAGGTCTGCATGCCATCAGCTCCGGATATAGTCATAACTTGACTAAATTATTTTTTCATGGAGAGGGAAGGAAGAGCTGGGTGCATTTGTCACCGTTCATGGGTCCAATTCTAGTTCATGGGTGACTCCCATTCAGCCACTCACAGTTTTGCAGTTTTTCTTTGTTTTTACTTCCATCTTGGTGGGAAAAAAAAGAACATCTCTACCTTCGTAGAGCAAATGGAATGACGACTTCTGTTTTGGTGGGTTTTGCATGTGCTGTAATTTAGAGGGGAAAGATTTATTTAAACTTGCTGTGTTACAACAATAATGTATGTACCCTCAAAGAACAATGCTGTCATTATGCACACCTTCATTAGGAAGACATTGGGAGAGCGGCTGCAAGCTCTGGGGTAAGAGCAACTAGTTTATCTATCTATCTATCTATCTATCTATCTATCTATCTATCTATCTATATATATATCTATATATATCTATCTATATATATATATATATATATATACAGTGTGTGTGTGTGTGTGTGTGTGTGTGTGTGTGTGTGTTTATAGAAAGAGAGAGAGACAGGGGGCACACACACACACACACATTATTGCCCTTTCCTAATTCTAACTGTTAAAATCATCTGCTTCACTGTTTATGAAGCAAATTTCTTCTTTTACTCTATGGCTTTCCCCATCGTCACAGCTTTTTCTCTTCGGGAATCGTCAGGGCAGGCATGGACCTGAGCTTCCTTACATCCCAGTCTAAAGCTACACTTATGGCTAAAGAGACCCAGAGAACCAATACTCCCTGGAGAGGCTTCCCCCTGGGCCTATGATGAGTAAGGGTGAGGAGGAGGGATGTGGATGTCCCACACACACTCTTTCCTCCCGACACCACTCCCTTTCCCAAAGGGAGCCAAAGGTGCTACCACATCAGCAGCACCTGAAATGAAGCCAGGACCTCTAAAAGCCACTGCAGAAAGGGAGTAGACATCATCAAGACCTACATGTGCTGGCACTAGAGTGGGATAATAAGACTGATCCTCAAAACAACCCACTTTTACAGATGAAGAAACCAGGGTCATAGAGGTTAGGAAATAATAACCATTTAGCAAATATGTTATGATAGCTATTGTGGACAGGTACCGCAGCAGGCCTTGTGGGTGTCAGTGAAGGAAACAGACAGGCTTCAGATCCTGTGGAGCAGGCATCCTAGCTGGAGGTGAGGGACCATAAAACAATAACCATAATCAGTACGTAAAACAAAGCAAGTTGGAAGGCGATCCACACAAACCGTGTACATACACAAGGTAAGGGGACCAGGAAGGGAATGCCTGTCATGGGGAGGGGGAGGGGCATTGACAGTCCAAGGATCAGGGTGGACCTCACCAGCAAGGTGATGTGGTGGAGGTAAGCACGTGGGCCTCACAGATACCCAGGGAAGTGCAGTCCAGGCAATGGAGCATGCAGTGCAAAGGCCCTGGGACTGGGGTGGTGAGCGAGGGGGAGAGTCTCTAGAGAGGTGGTGGGGAGATCAAGGAGGGATACTGATCCTGGGGTGGGTGGGGGGACCACGGAAACCCCTACAGCCATTGTAAACTTTGGCTGTTACTCTGAGTGAAGCAGGGAAGCGCTGCAAGATTCGAGCGCAGAAGAGTTATGATGTAAGTCGTACTTTAAAGTCTCTCTCTGGCTGTTGCTTGAAATGCACTGTAGAGGGCAAGGATGGAAGAGACGCCAACAGTTAAGAATGATGTTGCAATAACTAGGTGAGATGACAGTGGCTTGGACCAAGGTGTACCTCGTGATATATAAGGGGAGGGTGTTCCAGGCACCAGACATGGTGAGAAGTGGTCGGATCCTAAGGATATCAGGAAGGAGGAGCCACCAAGGCTTCCTGATTGATTGGATTCAGCAGATGAAAGAAAGAGAGGGGTCAGGAGGTCCCCAAGGCTTCTTGGCCTGAGCAACTAACATGTTCATTTTAAGCGGCTATTAAATATCTAAGGGGCAGTGAGATACAAAAGTCTGGAATTAGGAGAGAGTACCAGGATGGAGACATATATCTGGAAGTCATAGCCCAAGGTGTTACGTAAAGCCACGAGATCAGATGCAGTCATGGAGCAGTGGGGGTAATCAGAGACTCAAGGAGGAGCTGCAACTGTGGCCACTCCATGGGTAAGAGGCTGGGGAGAAGATGATGAACCAGTAAGCAAGATCCAGAAGGCATAGCCAGGGAGGCGGGAGAAGAGCCAAAAAAAGCTACAGCATCCAGGAAGCCAAGTGGAAGAAAGCATTTCCAGAAGGAAGAGGAAGTGGTTAACCATGTGCAGGGCTGTGGGTAAGACCCAGCAAGATAGGAGCTGGCCATTGGATTTAGCCATGAGCCCTGGGTCACCCAGCGGTAAATGGCAGCTGGAATTCAAATCCCCGTCTCCCCACAACCAAGCTGCAGGTTTTGTATATTTCACAGCCTTCAGAAAGGAACCATGCAGAGGACCCTCCTTTTCCACTTATTGGATACCCTCATTCATGCCTGGACAGGAGTCTCCCACAACTTAACCGGAACCCGAGAAGGCAACTGAACATAAAGAGCAGGCTTTGGAATCAAGTGTGCTCCATGCATTTCCCGGCCCTGTTACTCACTGGAGCGGGGCCTCATGCAGGTCTCTGAGTGAAGAGACTTCACCTCTCTGGGCCCCAGTCTCCTCACTGGGAAATGGGAGTGGGTGAGACAGTAGTGCAGAATACGTCATGCAGTGTCTGGGCACATGGTAAACACTTATTTTAAAAGTAGCCATTACAATGATGAGGGCACCAGAGCAGGAAATATGGAAGAGGCACAGGCATCCTCCATCACCACTAGGCCTGGGTGACCCCTCTCTTCTCTCCCTTCTGCTTGCTTCCTTAGTCAGCCACAAGTCACTCTTGAGAGCATGTTGGCCACAGACATTTCCTGAGGGCCTGTTCTAAACCAGGCATCTACTGCTGAAACCAGTGGGCAGCAGCATGCCAGACTCAGAGACACGCCAGGGCCGTGGGCAGCACTGTGGGAATTTCTGTTCAGAACCATGCCTGGGCTGTGGCTTTAGGAAAGGTGGCAGTGAATGGCACTAGTATGCATTTCTGAAGGGGATGAAGGCAAAAGGAGGCTTGGGCTCCTGCCCCTCAGTAGCATGACACACGGAGGTCTCCTCCCAGCATCATCTGGGGCGGTGGGTTAGTGGTCTGTGTTTCTGGGGAATGACAGTGAGTGGTTTTTTCAGCCTCTGGAAATGGTGCTGTGGACAGGGGTGAATGAAGACATATGTGTGTGTGTTCATGCGACATGGTGCGGGGTATATAGGTGAGCGGCCGCTCATGTGACTGTGTACACTCATGGGAGTGAGCACATACATGTGCTATGCTGCACTATGCCAGGCTATGTCATGTCCAACATGGACTCTAACAGAAGTGGCGGGCAAAGACCCACGATCTGAGGGTGCCATCCCAGGGTGAGCACACTGGATCTCCAGGGTGAAGTGGAGAACGTGCCCCAGGGATCCCGCTGGCTGGGCTATCTCCCCACGTCACACTCAGCCATGTGCTGTCACCTCCCCCAGCCTGGGCAGGACTGTCCCACAGAGACAGCAGCAAGTTGCTGGGAGATTCCCACCTTGGTTTATATGGCCGAGTCCCTGGAAGCCTTTCCTGGGAAAGGACTCCTAGACCTGGTGATGGCCTCTCAGTCGTCACACTGAGGACTCAGGGTTAAAGGAGTGGGAAGTACTGGGCCACACTCCAATGTCAACCAAGGCCCCTGAGCAAGGACTCCATCCATCCTGACAAGCCTGGGCCTCTCTGCGCTTCCCTATACAATCAACCTAAGTCACAGCTCCCCACCTTCTGCCCTTGGAAATGAATCATTTAAGAGTCCCCTTTCATTCTGGAGCCTCTCAAACAGCCTCATGAGCTGTGAGCATGTCTCCCTAGGTAGAATTTAAGGCAGCTGCAAAATGCCTCGATATTTTCAGAGGCCTTATTGTGCTTAAACTCGTTAGAGAGGCCATGGAGTTAATTAGTATATAGATTTTCTCATAGGACGCTAATTTTTGGAATGATTTGCAGCCACTGGATCTGTAACAGACTGCAATCCATTTTCTTCTCAACTTTCTTTTTTTCAAAAAGAAGTCCAAATTGTGGTGACCAGATGACTTCTTCCGAGCCTCAGTCCCAGCTCACCCACCCCCCTTAGGGGTCTGGAGCCCCTCCAAGACTGGCTGCTTCCCCATCGTCTTGCCCAACCCACAGCCTCTCCACCATCCATCTGCCTTTCCTTACATACCGATGCAGGCTGCCTGCCTGAGGCTGGCTTGAGCTGGGGAGCAGAGTGAGTGAGCTGAGGCTGCATCTTTCAGTGGTGCAGGGTGCAAGGGTTAAGTGCATGAAACCGGGTCAGATAGGCCTGGGGACAAACCCAAGCTTTCCCCTTCTGGCAAGTTACTTCACCTCTGTACTTCATTCCACTCACCAGCAAGATCAGGAGAGTAATCATGACCACATAAGAAGTGTTATAAGAATCATTATTAACATTGATTTTTTTAATGGGTAACAAGGGCTAGGCACAGTGGCTCACACCTGCAATCCCAGCACTTTGGGAGGCGGAGGCAGGAGGATTGCTTGAGCCCAGGCATTGGAGACCAGACTGGGAAACAGGGTGAAACCCTGTCTCTACAAAAAATTAGCTGGGTATGGTGGTGTGCACCTATAGTCCCAGCTACCTGGGAGGCTAAGATGGGAGGATCACCTGAGCCAGGGAAGTCAAGGCTACAGTGAGCCAGGATCATGCCACTGCACAATCATGAGCCTGGGCAACAGAGCAAGATTCTGTCTGGAAAAAAAAAAAAAAGAGGCAACATGTATTAGTGATCTAACTGGACTTCCTTTCCACTGAAATTCCATTCAGCAAATATTTCTTGAGCATGGAAGGGCCAGGCCCTGCACTGGGCGAGCTCCCACTGTGTGCCAAGCCCCATGAGTGGTTCCTTTGTGCCATGCCCTAGGCTGGGGGTCACCCACATACACCAGCACCTATCCTAAGTAGATACCAATTGTGTGCCAGACCCCAGGATGGCAGGGCTTCTGCCTATTTCATGGGAAGAAACTGAAGTTCAGAGAGGTTTGATACCTTGCCCAACATCGCACAGCAAGTGGGTGATACAACAGGGCTTTGAATCCAGGTCTGCCTGATTCTAGAGCTCTAGAAAGATGAAATAACTTTCATCTTTCTAGGGGTAGTTACTATTGTTATTATTAAAATACAGCTACTACCGTTACATTTTCCCCAGAATTCTAAGCCTTCCCTTACATTTCATGGGATTCTGCCCTCCTAACGGTGGAAAAGTAAGAGAATCAGACTTTCGGCGCTGGAAAGTCTCCTAGAGACAATGGAATCCATCTCTCCCCCTTGGACAGTTGGGGAAGTTAAGACTCAAAGAGGTTTACAGAGCAACCAAGGGCACCCAACGAGAGAGAGAGCAGGCCAGGCACCAGGACTGCTAACCGCTGGCCAGCCCTCTTCCTCTGCACGGAGCCCACTGTCTTGCTGTATCAGGACTCTGCGCTCCTCAGAGGGCCTCTCAACATTCGAAGCCATGGGAAGAGCTGACACCTGACAGCCTGGTGATGGTTTGGATGGTTTCTGAAGCCCTCTGTTGAGTGAAGGCAATATTAGTCATCAGGGATCTGCATGCGCCTGAGCATCCTTGTCGGAAAATGTGATGACTTCGTGGACTGAAAATGTATTTCCCTGCCTTATCACACATCTGGAGTTCCAGCAGAGCAGCCCCTGGGCTGGGGAGGCAGTCAGCCTCAAGAATTTGCACAGATATTGGTGTTTATCAGAAAAAGTCCAAATAGAGCCTGAGCCGAGAGGGTGATGGGAGTAATAGCTTGAGAACATGCTGATGGTGATAAGGAAACAGTATCTACTCATTACCTCAGAGACTTCTCCCACCACCCCCAACCTGCAGGCCTGTCTGCTCCTGGCTTGGAGAGGGGATCACATTTGCTTTTTCCATGAGAGGTAAAGGGAGGGAAAATACCGCTTACTCTGAATGGGGAGAAGCCAGCTGCTCTCCCAGCACTGGGCTTCCATTCCACTGAAATTCCATTCAGCAAACATTTCCTGACCCAAGAGCCAGTCCTGCTCTGAGTGATCTCCAACTGTGTGCCAAGCCCTATGAGTGCCTCCTCTGTGCCATGCCCTAGGTTGGGTGTCACCTGGATACACCATCACCTATGCTAGGTAGACACCAACTGGGTGCCAGATCCCAGAATGGCAGGGCTTCTGAGATGCACCAGGTCCTATGTCGTGTGGGTACCTCCCAGCAGGTGTTGTTAATGCCAAGTCCTGGGGCATAAAGCTCAATCAGGTGCTCAGAAGGCATTTGTAGTTCGTCCAGGAAGAAAGACATGTGACTCATTAGCTAAAATATCCTCTGAGCTATCATTTTCCAGTTGGTTAAAAGACTCCCATAAGAACTAAGATAGGTGAGAGATCTGTTCTGCATCGAGCTCTCCCCTGAGGCTTCATGAGAAGTCAGCTTTAAGCAGTAAGCTGGAGTCTTCCAGTCACAGAAAAAGGCAAGAGCATCCAGGAAGAAGGCACAGCTTCAGCAAAGGCAGAGAAGAGTGACACGACTTGGCACTGTTGGGAAATGGCAGGTTGGCCAGTGTTAGGGAGGAGGAGGGCAAGAGGAGACAGCTGGAGATAAGACCTCAAGGGAACTAAAGGGCCATCTCATGAGGGGTCAGCCATCTCCTGAGCAGCCTTGTGGGTCTGAAGAGAAACCTTAGAGGGAAGCTGAGGGGATAGACTCTGGGAACTCTACGCACATTTCAAGCAGAAGAGCTCCATCTTTATTTCATCTATTAGGCACCTGTGTAAGATGACTCTTGAAAATTGGGTTTGGAAGCTGGGAAGGAAGGAAGGAGGGAAGGAGGGGGAAAAAAGGAAATGGAAAGAGAAGAGAGGAGAGAGGAAGAAGGAGAGATAAACAGAGAGGAGGGAAGAAAGGAAAAGAAGGGGAAAGGAAAGGGAGAGGAGGAGACAGAGGAAGGAAAAGATAAACAGGGTTTAGTCCAAATTCCATAGGCTGTAAAGATGAGGAAGCTGAAGTCCTGAGAGATTAGTTGACCACACTTGGAGTAGAACCCAGACCTGCCCAGGCATTGTTTGTGTTTGACCCCAAGCCTGTTCATGAGTAGAGCCCAAGATGAAGTTCTACTAACCACAGATCCCCTACAACCTACTAGAGTCCAACAGGGGCTGCATCTCCCAAGCCACAGAAAGCACTAAGCCCATGGACAGAATGCTTCTCATTCACAATATTTCACCAAACAACTCTCCTAAGCCTTTGTCTTAGCTTTTATCTGCTCTTAGGCAGGCTTGAGGGAGAACATACCCTGATGCTTTGAATTTTCCTGGTGTCTGAAGTCGTGACTTCCAGCTGCTCTGTCATTTTCAGATAAGGAATCTGAGATGCACAGGGAAGAGGCGCTGTGTCCAAGGTCACGTGGTGGGCAGTGGCAGGGACAAGGCTAGATGCCAGGGTCTGTTGGCCTGGCACCAGGCTGCTCCACTGTGCCTTCCACTGCCAACAAGCCCCAGGAGGCACTGCTAAGTCTACTGGATACTAGTCACTCAATGTGACTTAGTGTGATGAATTCTGTGTGGGTACCTTCTTGGTACAATCAGGCCTAGATCAGATACATGAGTACTCCAGGCAAGTTATATTTTAACCTACCTTCAATCTAATAGACTTAAAGGATTTGTTCATCATTTCTTCCGGGGGCAGATTGAGCCCAGCCTGATGGAAAGTAGAGAAGGCAGATATGTGGCCTCTCCTAATTTGTGCCATATTTATTATCCCAACAATTACGCTCCACCCCAAACTTGCATGCCCTTATTTAGCAAAGCAAAAGCCCTGGATTCAGCTAACCGACTCTCCTTACAGGGCAGTTTAGAAGCCACCTATTTCTCCTTTGGTCTTGGGCAGGGGAAATGGCAGTGCGAGGAGATACCTTATCCCTGCCCCTTTCTCCCAGGCAGCTTCTGTTCAGCCATACCCAGTGTCCTCCCTGAGATAAGTTCTAGAAAACACAATTGACCCCACATTATTACATTTCCAGCATTTTTGGTGCCCTAGCCTTGGTCAAAGAGAACTGCCATGGTGAGGTGGATCAAGCCCCTGACCTCAGGAATGAACATTCGTTGAGCACCTACTGTATGCCAAGAATTAGCTAGTGGCTTTCATATCATTTCCTTATCAAACCCTCACAATGGCCCCAAAATGTAGGTATTGTTATCCTCATTTCACAGATGAAGAAACTGAGGCTCAGAGAGATGCAGTCACTTGCCTGGAGTCCCACAGCTCAGGACTAGGGTTTTTTTTCCAGTTCTACATATCTGTAGCCCACCCTATCTCAGGGCATAGGATTCCTTTCTCCCTCCCTATATGGGCCCCACTTCCTAGATGGTGCATGCAGCTCTACAGGAATAAACCCTCTGGGCCTGGCTACACAGAAAGCCAATCTTTTCTCCCAAGGTCACTTAGAAACCCTGGGGTGGAGGTACAGCTCTCAGGCTTGCAGTCCAGGTGGGCTTTCTGGTGACTTCCGCCCTGCAAAGCCCAACTCCTTAAATAGTATCTTCATTCGCAGAGACTGGCCCCCTCACTCTCTGACTGCTATTTAGCACCAGTTCCCCAAAGGGTTAAAAATGGGAACCAAATAATTTATTTCAAGATCTTCAAAAACAAATTCAAATTTTTTTTAATTATGTCAAATTAAGGCCATTAAAAGTTAAGCTGTGTACCCAGAGCATTTTCCTGGGAAAGGTGCTGTAACATCATTATTTCTCCCCAAAACGCACTTACTGTACATTTCTCAAAGCCATCAGCCTTGATTGAAGGCTAATGAAAAAGCTGTCCTGCGTCAGTTTATTCCTTGTATCCATTAAGAATAATTACGGCTGAACAATTTTTGATGCCTGTAACCTTCGAAAGCGTTGCTAATGGCATTATAAATTGCTCCTTGTCCAATGACTACGGCGAGATGCTTAATTCAAAGGCGCTCTGTCAACAGGACTGATTTGTGTGGCTAATGAGTGCATTTAAAACAACAGCCTCGGCTCATGCATCCGAATGTCAATAAGAGGACGAGGTTCAATAAGGAGGCTTGTCCGTAATAATTAGCAGGGACAAGCGCTCCAGATCAGGCCCATTGTGGCTTTCACAGCCCTGTTCTCAAGACAGCGCTAGCATCCCTGGGGCCTGCCAGGCACAACTCCTCACTCTTCGACTGGAGTTGGAACCAGGACCCAGAAGACCAGGGCAAGGGACAATGGCAGAGGAGGACATGTTGACCAGTATGTTTAAGACAGTGATAAGAAGAAGCCTAGAAGCATTTACCAAGCACTTCGTCATTGATTCTGCAGACATTTATGGAGCACCTACTGTGTGCAGGTGCTAGGGGAGACAGTGGTAGGATAAACACAGATCCTGGCCTCCCCCTGTTCACCAACTAGTGGAACCAATGAACTAAGCCATCACCAGCAAGGCTGGCAAGTGTCATTCTGGGAAAAACAGAAGATGTAGCAAAAACAGCAAGCTGGGTGCCCGGACAACCTACGGCCAGGGGAAGTGGTGTTTAAGATGAGACAGAAGCATTACTGGGGGCTAGCCAGGCAAGGGAGCTGCCATCAGGGGGAACAATAAGACAGGATGAGGAAACTAAAGAAGGCCACCTGCTGTAGTGATGGGAGGTGAGACTGCTGGGGTAGGCAGAGTTGGTGGGGGGATATGGAGCTGTGGCTGCCATGTACATGGGGTGTGGGTGAGGGGATTCCTAGGGGAGCCTGAGCACTTTAGTGTGCACCTCTCTCCCCAGTCTCAGAATGCCCTCTCCTATCCCAGCCTTCTAAGTCTCAGTGCCAACCATCTCCCCCAGGAAGTCTGCCCTGATTTCTCCTTGCTTTCTTGTTTGGCTACAACCCCCAGCTAGCATCAAGGCTGCACTTGTCAACATCTCCTTAAGAATGGAGATGGAGGGGTCCAAAGTGGCTCCTGCCGGAGGTCATGGCGCTTGCGAAGGCGAGGTCATCAGTTCAAGGCTAACCTGAGCAACCTCATAAGCTCAAACTGATTGGCAAAAAAAAAAAAAAAAAGAATGGAGATGGATGCCTTAGTTTGCTGCTGCCCCACAAGGCCAACCACAAAGTCAGGCACATAGCTGGCCCTCCATTAGGGCTTTTTATCTGCCCTATTTAACTTTTCCTGGTATTCCCACTGCCATTGCTGCTCCTATGGTTAGCCTTTTTTTTTTTTTTTTGAGATGGAGTTTCGCTCTTGTTACCCAGGCTGGAGTGCAATGGCGCGATCTCGGCTCACCGCAACCTCCACCTCCTGGGTTCAGGCAATTCTCCTGCCTCAGCCTCCTGAGTAGCTGGGATTACAGGCATGCACCACTATGCCCAGCTAATTTTTTGTATTTTTAGTAGAGACGGGGTTTCACATGTTGACCAGGATGATCTTGATCTCTTGACCTCGTGATCCACCCGCCTCGGCCTCCCAAAGTGGTTAGCTTTTTATTGCATAAACATTCATTGCAAATCAGGATAGGGGAAGGAGCAGGAGTAGGAGAGGAGAGGCAGAGGTTTGAGGAGGTGCTCGGAGATGAGACAACGTGGGCCCTGGCCTCCAGGACACCCCACCTTTGTACTGGATGCGAACACACA
The DNA here is from genome assembly GCF_049354715.1 of Callithrix jacchus. Taxonomy (NCBI): domain Eukaryota; kingdom Metazoa; phylum Chordata; class Mammalia; order Primates; family Cebidae; genus Callithrix; species Callithrix jacchus. The sequence goes on along the minus strand of NC_133508.1, from coordinate 74,836,383 downwards.
AGGCATGTTTGCTAAACAGCACAGCTGGTCAGGCGTTAGGGTCTGAGGCCTGTTTAAGGGAGGATTACAAGGGAGGCCTTTAAGGTCCAGTGAAGCCATTTGGCTTTTAATGTACAGCTAAGGAAGGGCCATGCTTGCTTTAGGCTGGGGAGTAACATGAGCAGACATACGTAATACCAGGAGATGCCTCTGACTGCATGTGAGGACTGGATGGAAAGAAAAAGTCAGAGGGAAAGGAAGGACTAAGAGCTCAGGATCCAACTGCCTGGGTTCAAATCCAAGCTCTACCATTTACAAGCCATGAGGTTTTCAGCAAAAGTTACTTGCCCTACACAGCCTCAGTTTCCCTCTACATAAGATGGCAATAATAAAAGAACCTACCTCACAGAGTTATGGAAAGGGTAAGATGAGAAAATGTGTGTAAAGGATTTTGCATAGTCCCTGGTACTTAATAAGCACTGTTATTGCCATAGTCATTACATATCAGGCACTCCAAACATATATATATATATATATGGAACCTTGTTTTATCAACCGAGGGAACAAAGATGCAAAGTGGTGAAGTCACTGGCACAAGGTCACTTGGCTGGTATGAAGTGTGAGAGGTGGCTCCAAACCAGTACACTTTCCTTTACTCCAGCGGCCTCCCCCGCACAGTGAGTGATGGTTTACAGCTGCCGGGCTATGTGAGCATGTGTATCCATGTGTGTGTGCGTGTGTGCATGTGACATGGGTATTTGCAGGAGGAGCAGGGCATAGCATGGGGACTGGATATGGTACAGCCACACTCCCCGGCTTCAGATATGGGACTCTGTCCCAGGACAACCCTGGGCCTGCTAGGAGGGCTCCAGGTGTTTGCCTGCAGGAGCTAAGGGGAGCAGTCATGGTGGGGGCCACTCCCCCGCCCACCCGCTGGCGCCCCCTGCCTCCAGGGGCTCTCCAGGTGTGGAGGCAGCGGACAGGGTTTCAGAGGATGAGCTGTCAGGATCTGTCTCCCCTCTTTGGATGACAAGTCTCAGATTCCTATCTCAGCAGAGAGGTGCTAGTGAAATCCCTGAGGAAATGATAAACGGGGTGTTTGCTCTAATCAATCTCTAAAGAGAGACTTCGTTTGAATGCTTTCCACTTCTGCGCCTACCAAAAGAGAGTGAGGAAGCCACTATTTAGATCCTGTGCTTCCGTCTTCTGTGTTCTCCAGGACGGTGGGTGTTTGGGGCAGCCCAGTCTCTGCCTCTGAATGGAGCAGTTTTTAGCCCTTATCATAGAGGACTCCTCTTCGGCCTCTGACACATCTAACCTTCTGTCACGCCATCACGGAAGCTAGCGTTCTCCTCTCCTAGCTTCCGTGACAGCTCTTCTGAGTTTCCTCCACAATCTCTGGCTGATCCCTCATGGTTTCCTAGACAGATGTTTCTATCTCTGTCTTTCTCATAACCATCCACATTCCTCTTATTTCCAATCTGTGTTCTCTTCCCACTCCAAGCCTTTTCCCTGAGTGAGTTCAGCTTCATTTGTCACCTAAAGGCTATGGCCCCTAATCTCTCACTCTGGCCAGTGCTCTGCTGAATTAGATCTATGTGGCCAACTGCCCTTTGAACATCTCTATTCAGATGACTTACAGCGATCACAGCAAATGTCATCATTCACCATAGTCCTCCCCAGCCAGGTCTCTTGCTGTGTCCCCCAACTCATTAAAATAGTACCATCATCCATCTGATTGACAGATGGATGACGTCTGTCTCCTAGAAACTTGACCTAAAGAAGCTTTCCAAAATTCCCCTCCTCCCACAGAAAATTGGGGAGCAAGAATGTTTGGATTTAGATCTAGGCTCTACCACTTACTGGCTGTGTGACCACAGCAAGTCAGTTAACGTCTCTGAGCCTCAGTTTCCTCATCTGCAAAATGAAGATAACAGGTCCCACCTCATGAGTTGTTGTGAACCATAAACGAGTTAATACATGCAGTTGAAAGAGATACCCCCACAGCGAATTAGTCACTAATTGGATCAGTTCTTGTCCCTAAATGTTTCCTAATCCTCTACTTCTTTTCACCATGTTGTCAATAATTACGCTAAGTTCAGGACTTACTGCAAAACCTGCCTAATGATTCTCCCCTCCATCTGTCTTGCTTCCTTCATGAATGGCCAGAGTGAGTCTAGAGGACATATCAGATCATAACCCTTCTGTGGCTCCTCATCACAGTGTGACAAAGTTCAAGATTCTGAACCTGGGTTTGTCACATGAGGCCCTTCAGGGGTTTCGCCCCTGTTTACTTACCTAGCCCTTTCTTTTGCTGCCCTCCTCTGAGCTCTGAGCTTGAGCCATATTAAATTACTTGATCTTTTCCAAAAAACAAGGCCTCTGAGCCTTGCATATGCTGTTCTCACTACCACCACCACCACCACCACCGCCGCCGCCATGAACAACAATTTCATCAGAAGCAGCCTGTTCCTCCTTCACGTCTGGTGTAGGCCTCACCCTCTGAGAGGCCCCCTGTAGTGGACACTGTAGTGTGCCACCCAGATCTCTTCCCAAGACCAGGGTGCTCATTCCCCAGCACTAGGAGCAGGAGCACTGGCTGCTTCCCTCAAGGTTATGCCCCATCCCTGGAGCACCCACATCCAGTGACTGGTTGGTATGGAGTATAGGCCAAGCCCCTTGCCTCAATTCTGCACCAGTCTGTCCTTCCCAGCTCCAGGGCTCCCTGTGAGACTGGCTGAGGCCTCTGGTGCAACTGCTTAGCAATTAAACCTCTACGGGCCAGGACGCTTCCCTCATCTCCTTATGGGCATGACTTCCCAGAACCCTCTCCTATAAACTTCCCCCATACAAATCTCCATCTCAGAGTCTGTCTCCGGGAAACCTGACCTAAGATGCTTCTCAAAATGCCCCTCTTCCCTAGGCTGGGCCAGGTTCTCTTACTTACTGCGGCTCCCCTCAACTCAGTCTCCCTCTGCTCACCTTTGTTAAACCCCTACAACACTGGATAAAATAAGTGGCTTCCTTGTCCATTTCCCTCATTAAGTGGAAGCCACCTGAAAGGACCCGCACTCATTCATCTCTGTCTCTACAGTGCCTGGCTTGGTGCCTTGAATGGTTTCATGATACTTAGACTCAGAGGTTTGTTTAGTTTTGAGATGGAATCTCTCTGTCGCCCAGGCAGGAGTGCAGTGGCGCAATCTTGGCTCACTGCAACAGACTTAGACGTTTTTATGGAGCCATCTCCAGGAGGGATTTTTGATGCGGTTTATAAAACAAATCATTTAACATTTTGTTCTTTGTTGCTCTCAAATAACAGGTATGATCGCCATCTCAGAGCATTGTCCCATCCTTGAGTCTGAAGGATGTAGGAGGCTTGAGTATGTGGTAAAAGATTGTAAGAAGCTGGGTGTGGTGGCTCATGCCTGTAATCCCAGCACTTTAGGAGGCCAAGGTGGGCAGATCACCTGAAATCAGGAGTCTGAGACAAGCCTAGCCAATGGTGAAACTTGTCTCTCTCTCTCTCTCTCTCTCTCTCTATATATATATATATATATATATATATATATATATATATGAAAATACCCTTCAGTTTGGGCATATACATATATATATATATATATATATATATATATATATATAGGAAGAGCCTTGAGAAAAGATGAGAGAGAGTGAGGGGCCAGGAAAGACATGAGGATCGGAGGAGCATGCCTGGTAGTCATGTGACTTGGTCATGGAAAACAGCATCTTTCACACTTGGATGCAGCCACTTGGGTAGCAAAACAGCATATCAATATGCCTTATGCTCTAGCCTGACATATACTGGCAAGAGCTCCCTAAAAGTCTGTTCAATGGCTGCAGTTGCTCCTGATAAAGCCTAGACCACTTAGCAAGTCTCATCACTGCCCTACACCAGCTAACCCTTGCCTGCTTCTCTGGCCTCATTTCTTGCCCCACCTCCTCACATAACCTCCTGTTCGCATGCTCCTGCCTTCCCCCACTTTTGCCACTCAGGAAATTCCTGTTCAACTGAAGCCCTCCCTGATTGCTCCAAGAGGTCATTTCCTTTCCTCCTCTGATTGGTTTTGTATCACTCTGCATTGAAATCACCTGTAATCTTGTCTGTCTCCCCAAGCAAACTTTGAGCTTCACGCAGGCAGGGAATATGTCCCATCCATCTCTATCTCCAGCACAGCACTTAACCTAACCCAAAGCATAAGATCACACATCGTTGGCTAAGGGGATGGATGAAGTTTCTCTGCATCTGAGTTGGCTCAGGGCATGCCTTTGGGTATGATCTTCAGCTCCCTGGGACATATATTGAGAAGACGCTTAGAGCACCCTGGCACCTCTGGAAAGCATGGAGTTAGAGACCCAGCCACAGTCTCCAGAGAAGGTGCCATGGACTGGGTGATTAGAGCCACAGGTTTCACCTAGATCTATGTGGGGGAAGTGGGGACCAACAGCCTGGACACTGCCTTACATCCATAGTGTCCATACAGCACCTGCCCCAGCATCATCCTGGCCCATAGTATCTCTATTTCACAGCAAGCCTGAAGTCAGGTGTGATGCTAGCCCTATTTGACAGAGTGTTACTAAGGCTCAGAGATCTCCTAAGCTCCTGACAGCTCCACCATTCCTCGATTGAAAGACTCTTCCCAGATCTTGTCCATCTGTGACTCTGGCCAAGGACAGCCATGGAACCCAGTGCTGGCCCTAACTCTGGAGCCCTTTGCTGAGAGCCAGCTCCTGCCCAAGGAGAGGCAATAGGACTGGGGAACAGAGGGGGGCATCTCTTTCCTTTGGAAGGGCTTATCCTGACCCTCCAGAGTTGGTTAGCATTTAAAGACCCTGCCAGCCTATCCTTCGGTTTAGGCAGGACTTAACCCACGCTTGGTCTCATAAACCTCCCATGGACTCCAAGGCCAACCTTGAGGTGCTATTTACAGGACAACTGATAGAGCATGCATGATCGGGCTTTTGGAATTGCAGAGTGTCACAAGGAAATTATTATTATTGCTGCATTGTTATTTTTATATATTTTATTTTGGAGGAAGAGGGTTCCTGGCATCCCTTTGTTCATAGAAATATATTCAAGAGCCATCCTGAATATGGAACATTTCAAATAAACCACTGAATAGAATCTGTGATTACTTTTTAAAATACAGTTTTTTCTTCTAGAAAAATCTCAGCTGGGCACGGTAGCTCATGCCTATAGTCTCAGCACTTTGGAAGGCCAAGGCCAGCAGATTGCTTGAGCCCAGGAGTTTAAGAGCAGCCTGGGCAACCTGGTGAGACCCCATTTCTAAAACAAAGAAAAATCTCAAACTTGTCAGAGAATAAACAGAAAGATAAATAATCAGGATGATTTCAAAGGGTTTTTTTAATTTTGCAAATATATTTATATAACTCACAAATCATCTGTGGGTGCAGAGGGCATTGTATGTGTGTATATGTGCACATGCACACACAGCCATGTGAGTACATGTGTGTGTAGATACACCTTGGCTGTAATGTCTAAATTGTGAGTTCCCCAAGGGCAGAGACTGTGCTTCTTTCCTGTCCCCACACAGAGCCTGGCACATGACTGATGCTCAATAATTACTTGTTGAGTGAAAGAAAGTGAAGACAGTCCGGTCAATAAGAAAGAGCTGATGTAGCAACCTTCCCCTGGGCAGCATCTTGATGAGCCATGACCTTCTGTCAGTTACCAGCAGAAGAATGGGGCAGGGGAAAGGGACTGAATTGCTAATGCTATGAATCTGCAAAGTACCAGGAACTATTTCCCAGGGTTGTCACTGTGCCTACCCCTGCACCCTCCTCAGAGGTTGGCTTTCTTCTTCATCCCCCACATATCAGCATGCACACACACATGCATGCATGCATACACACACTTTCTCCTCCAAAGGCCTGAATGGGGTCTGCCATTCCTGATACTGTCATCTTCAGTGCTCTGTGTCGCCTCCCCTCCCTCTTTAAAGCCTCTTTGAAGACCTTAGCCCCTGAATCTCAGTCCACATCCTAGAGGAACTGTGTTGTGGCTGATGGCCTCTCCAACCCCCTGGACTCTCAGGTGGCCTTAACTGCAGTAGGTTGGAAAATAGCCTGTCATCCTTGTGGCTTCTCCCATCAAGATGAGGAAGTCTAGTTCTCTTCCCCTTGATTTTAGGCAGGGCTCCATTCTCCCTTTGGCCAATGGAAAGAGGCAAACGTGATATTCTACACATTCTCAGTCTGGGCCTGAGCTGCATAATGAGATACACAATCCCCAATTATCCCAACACCCAGCCAACAGCCAATCAACCCCCAGCCATCTGAGTGAGGCCATCTGAGACCAACCATGCCAGTTGACCTCAGACACAAGAATGAGCCCAGCCAAGATCAGCCAAGCCTGAGCCTGGCCAAGATCAGCAAGAGCTCCCAGCTGACTCTAGACATGGGAGCAATAACAAATGGTTATTTCCAGCCACTAGGTCTCCAGGTGGTTTGTCCCCCTTCAGTGATATCCCTGCACTATGTCTCAGCCGCCACTCCATTACCCATTTACTATCCCTTTCACCCAGAGCCACAACATCCCTGAAATGGGTGACCTATCTTCCTACTCTTGGACCTGAGCCCCTGGACCCTCCAACCCCTCCAGCTTCTTATTTTCGCTGCACCTGTCCTTCAGTCTCCACAAAACCAACAACTGTTTCTCCCCCCCTGAGTTTTCCCAATCTGCCCTTCTAGGCTTACCTTTCTTCCCAATCCCCTAGGTCCCATGGTCTAACCACGTTTTGCCAGTGGCTTCAGTTCCTTGTCTTTCCACCACACCCTTAGAAAAATCCACTCCTGGGTCAATCCAATGGCCCCTTTGTGTGCTGCTGCATCCATGCTGCTGAAGGAACTCACCCACTCACAAGTTCATGCTCATCAACAGGGGTCCTCTGCTGCCCACCAGGCCCTCAGTGTTTCCTTGTTACACGGCCCTCTGAGACCTGTCCAGGCCCTTAACCTCTTCTCCCTCCTTAGCGAATGCCCTGCACATCCCACAAGTAGGCACCTCCCTTCCTACTTCATGGAAAAACAGGGCCATCCATATCCCGCAGCCACCTGTAAATGTGTCTGCCTCCCTATGCCCCTGTTTTCCTCCCACTTTCTGTAATCAGAAAGTGCTCCTTCTTTCTGCCCAAGACTTCCTCCTACCTGGACTTCCTACTCCAGAACAGTCAGGCTACCACAGTGGTTAGAAGCACAGGATGCAGTGTCAGATGACCTGGGTGGGTAGAAAGTCCCCTGCACAAATGACCTGGCCTTGACATGGAAGGGTGGCCTGGAGAGCTGAGAGCTGAAGGACCCATTTCTCTTCCAGTGTAAGATCTCCTGACTCTCTGTCTCTTTCTCTCTCTGTCTCACTTCTCTCTCTCCTTATCTCCCTTGTCTCTATGTCTCTGTATGTGTCTCTCCCCCCAGATGCTCATCGTGTGTGTGTGTGTGTGTGTGTGTGTGTGTACATGTATTCTTGAGAAAGAGAAACACACACAGTAGAGTGGAACCCGGAAGGTGAAGAGGAATGATCCTGGAGAGGTGGGGAGGAATCCCGCCAGGGTCTGGTGGGGAGTCTTGAAAGATTTTAAGCCAGGGAAGGACACGGTCCAATTTGCATTTTAGATAAACTGCTGTGAGAGGAGAGTGGAGAATGGGGTGAACTGGAGACAAAGCAGTCAGCATAGAGCTGTCAGGGGAACCCACGCTGCCAGAGCTCAGGGAGTCTCACTGGAGAGGGGCAGGGGGAGGCAGAGAGAGGCAGACGTGAGGGACAGGAAAGACCCACAACAGAGAGAAAACGGAAAGAGACGGAGGTACAAACCAAGAGAACATCTCAGAAACATAATGAGAACAGAGAAGCAGAAGCAGAAACAAAATGGAGAGGGGAAAAGAAAGGCAGAAAGTCCATCCAACCAAGGAAAGTGGCAGAGAAACCCAACTGGAAATAGAGGCAGGGGCCAATGATCACTGCAGGACCTCGGGTTCACCAGCCCTCGTGGGACCCCCTTCTTCCCCACTCTTTGCCACCCCTGGAGGTGCTGAATCTGAGAAAGAGAGGCAGAGAAGAGGAAAAAAAAAAGAAATAGAGAAGAGGGTTGGGGTGGGATGGAGGAAGGGTGATGGAGGGCAACCTCCATATAGGCCGGGGCCAAGAAGCCCAGTGGCCATGGCCCCAGCCCAGCTCCTTCATGGGTTGGCCTCTGCAGTTCCAGTCTTAAACAGATGTATAACTGGAAGCATATTTGAGTTTATCAAGCAGGGGAGCAAGGCAGAGTTGGATATTTCTCATTTTGGTGTCCCCAGAGACCCAAGTCTACATTAGCAAACTCGAGACATCGTCAGAGATTCATTCCCCTGTCCTTCCTCATAAAGAAATGGGAAGAAAAAGCCCAAGGAGAGAAACACTTGCTTCAAAGAACAACACAAAAATCCAACTCGAAGTGGGCAGCCCCATTTGGGACAGGGAGGCCATCGACTCCAACTGGGGCCAGCGACACGGATACCTGTCCCCACTCCCACACGTCTTCCCCAGCACGGCTTCACCTCCTCAGCTCTCCTCCTGCCCAAGAGAGGGTAAAGACTCCAGTCCAGGCTCTCACAGATTCCCTTTGCCCCTCAGAGAGAAGCCACAGAACACTGGGACCTCTTCCAGGCATGCGGAAAAACTGTGCCTCAGAGTAAGATCAAGTCTGCAGGCTCACCCCACCTTCCAATCACTGGGTGACCGGAGACAGGTCACTTAGCCTTTCTGAGTTTAGCTTTCTTCATCTCTAATATTGAACCCCTACTAGGTACCAGATGCTAGACTTGAGTGGATCTGCTGAAATCATCTATGTGAAAAAGCCCTCTGTAAACTGAAGAGTGCAGTACCCATGTGATCCGTCCAAGCAACGAAGATGATGCAGCACTTCCTCCAATGCAGTGCCTGTCTCCTCTCCAGAAATGTGCCCAGGGTATCAGACCTCACACCCTAGCCGCGGGCTCATCTTTGTGCTTATCTTTCCACATAGCCAGATTGATGGAGGGTCAAGGCTCAGGAGGCATGCTCAGGGCCCAGGGAGGAAACATACACCCGAGCCGCCTCTCACAGAACTGGTCAAAGAGCTTCCAGGCCAGTGCCAGGGCTCGGTCAGGGCAGCTCTGGAGAGAACAGACGGGGCCCCTGGGAAGAAACCAAGTGACAGGTGGCTGCCTGAGGTAAGCCTGGGCCATTTCACAAAGGAGAATGAGCCTTGAGACCATCTGCATTTAACTGAGGGTCTCTGGCCAGACCCCAAGCAGAACGGCAGCCAAGGAAAAGCAGGTTGGTGATTGGAGGCCTGAGGAAGGGCCCACCATCAGCTGGGAAGACAGCCTACCCACCTCCAGGGCCGCACCCACCGCACCAGATTCTCCAACAACAAAAGGAACCAACCAGCCTCATTTGGGCTGGTGGGGGTGGGGGTGGGACATAAGGCCTGAAACAAGTGTGAGGAGGACCACGATTCTGTCCACAAACATCTCAATAGCATGATTAACTGAGCATCCCAAATCGTAACCCTTTCCTTTAATGCACTTTCCCTGAATTACCGCAGGAGCCTGTGGCCGAGGAGCCCGTACAAATTGCTGGAATGGGCAGTTAAGCGGGGAGGTCGGAGGTTAAATGAACACGGTTGTTTATGAAGACACAGCCCGAATCCATTTGCATTTTAATATTCTCTCAGTGAGACGGAAAGCCACTTTGAGGACAGCTTGTTTGGAAATCCCATTAACGGGTTATTTATGGGGCTCGTGGCTGCGTGACCCCTGCCCTTGTTTTGTTAAACATGAACCAGACATGAATCAGACGGGCAGCGGGCTAGCTGCTATTGTTTCCTGTAGCACAAAATGTCATCGGATTTAATTATTCTGAGGCTGACACTTTCTGAATTATCACCCTCATAATGCTCAATTTTCCCTTTTTTCCCCTTTGGTCAACCTGATTATTTCTGTCTTTGTAGAAAGCTGAACTCTTGAGGCAGCCATTTCACCACCACTGGCTGTCAAGGGAGCTGGAGGCGCCACCGTTTGGGGCTGGATGAGGCTCCCAAGAGGCTCCCAGCCTCGGGGGATGGATGGCGCAGGTGGCATTGGGGAGAAATCACCCCCTAGACAGCTGGCAGCCTCTGCACCCCACTTTTGGGTGTGAGGACAAGCTCTGGGGCCCTGTGTCTCTTTGAGAACTGAATTCATGGGCTCTGTCACCTGGATCTCTGAAAAAGCCTTTTGATCAACATTGAAATTGATTTCTCTGAAAAAATTAACTGGAAACTTATTATAAAGTAGGGTTGAGCACAGAAAGCCAAGGGATATTCTGGCATGAAAAGTTCAGTGGATTAAAAAGGCTTACTTTAACTCAAATGATAAAACAGGCAGGGAATACTCCATACTGAAGAAACACTCAGCCCAGAGTTTAGTCTCGTGCTCAGATGTTTGCCATGTGGAGTAGATTCACCAGTTCTCAGATGGCTTTGCCTTAAAATGGATGTCATTTTAAAAGTAAAAGGGGATCCTAATGTCCTGGACCCCAAGGCTGGGCTATGACCTGGGCACATTCTGGTTCCCAGCCTGGGCACATCCAGGGCCGGTAAGGCCCTTCCATGGGCGTGGTATCCAAGGCTTCTCTCTGGCTCAGGAGATCAGGACGTGGTCAGTCCATCTGGCCAGGGCTCTGCCTTGAAGCCCCACAGTCCAGCTCCATTCAGCAAAGTGTCACTGGCCTGCTAGGCCCAAGAGCCAGAGCTGGGTGCTGGGAGAGGTTGGCATTGTCAACTCCCCCCTGCCATCTAAGCCATTATTGCTGAGCAAGGCAAAGCTTTGAAGGGCATCCCAAAATGCCTGGGGACATTATGACACAGAGACAGGGCAGGAGGAGCTCAGGTTGACAATTTGCCAGGGAAAGAGCTGGGACCAGAACATAGGGTTTATCTTCTTGGCATGACCCCTGCGTTGACACAGAAAGCTGGCATGGCACCTGCCTGTCTGGGATAAAAGAAGAGCTAGATGGCCGGGCATGGTGGCTCATGCCTGTAATCCCAGCACTTTGAGAGGCTGAGATGGGGGCGATCACTTGAGACCAGGAGTTCGAAACCAGCCTGGCCAACATGACAAAACCCCTTCTCTACTAAAAATACAAAAATTAGCCAGCAATCCCAGCTACTCCAGAGGCTGAGCCAGAAGAATCGCTTGAACCTGGGAGACAGAGGTTGCAGTAAGCCGAGATTGTACCACAGCACTCCCAGCCTGGGCAACAGAGCAAGACCCTGTCTCAAGAAAGAAAAGATGTGCTAGAGCTCAAGGAAGCACCTTGGGATGGGGTTTGGGAATGAGAACACCAGAAACCCGGTAGCGCGCGCTAGATCCCGTCATGCTGACCACTCCAGGCTGTACCTGCCTGGCTCCCCACAGCCTTGACGAGGGCTGTCTCTGGCTGCTGGAGCCCACTTCGCCACCTTCAGGGGAGAGATCAGAAAGCCGAGAAATTAAAACCAATAAAGCTATGGAGCAGCCCTCCATGATGACTTTTAGGATTGGGCAGAATAAACAGCCCAGCTCCCAGCTTTCATGGTGGCTAGCTCTAAGGGGCATGGTCTCTTCTCTGGGTGCCCACAGGGGTGGCTGACTTGATGCAGGACCCTTCACTGCCCCCCAAGCCCTGACATCTCATTTCCCCACTCCCCTTCCTTACTCCCAAATAAGCGATGTGTACTTACATCACTGTCTGGGGGGCATCTGACCTCAGCATTTACACCACTCAAGGCTGTACCCAAAGGGGGCCAACTTGGGGTGGGCATGAGAGGACGCGGGCCTGAGCACCCTGCTTCCCATGCCCAGGTGCAGGAACTGCTGTGAGAGCACCTGCATCTCCTCAGGAACTCTCTTCCCAACACTTGCTGCAAAAGCCTTTCCACCAAGTTTAAAATAGATTTCTCCTTATGAATGGGCCGTCTGAGGAATTCTCCTCCAGTGGTTAATTCAATCTTAATAGAAGCTGATTTTTTTCCTCCCAGAAGAGAAGGGAACAATACATCTTTAGAACGGGTTTATAAGTGTCATGATTTTTCTACTAATTTACGCCGCATTCTCTGCTTTAAAATGTGAAATTACCTCATTGTGTCTCTGAATATCCTCTGTGCTTGGGCCTGAAATTAAGCTCGCCGGAGAGAGGCCTAAATGACCACAATTTGCTGTGTGAAATGCCCTGATTGCAAGAGCAATCCCCAGCAATCCCCAGCTCCAGCGCAGCCCTGCTCACTCAGGCTGATTGGCCTTCCCCGTGCCCAAGGCTTTGCCAAATACACCTGGTGCTACCTGCTGCGTGGGGGAGGGGCCGTGGCGGGGATGTCGCCCGCCTGGACCGATCCATCTCCAGTCCCCACACAAGCCACCTCTCAGGAACCAAAGATATGCTTCCTGCTCAGCCACCAGGACAACAGTGTGACCCCACAGATAAACACAGCCCACGGCCCAGTGACACAGAATCTTCTCATGAGAGGCTAAGCTCTGGGTTGGGGTGAGGGGTCAGACTCTCCAAGTTCGAGTCCAAGCACTATGTAACTGTGAGTCACGCATCACTTCCCAGCATCTTGGTTTCCTCCTCTGTAAAATGGAGACAGTAATATGCGCAAAAATAGAGTTGTCGGAAGGATGAAGAGAACGCAGTGAAAGTGTCTGGCTGTGCTGGGTGTTCAGTCAGTATTCATGGGTCTGATTCAGGCCACCTACTCAGGTGTGCATGAATTTTAACTTTACTTTTCTATAATACACACTAAGGGGATTCATTTCCCTGCAATGAAAAATATTCTTATTTGGGAGAAAAGCAAGCCAAGCTGGGAGCGTCAAGAAGCTGAGACTGGATCAACACGTGTACCTTCCCTCCTATGCCCAGAGGCAGACATCCCGCTCCCTGATCTGGGTTTCCAGGTGGGGGTTCAAGGCCCCCAGCCCTGAGTCATGAGTGGCCCTCAGCCCAGCACCAGAGCTCTGCCTGGATTCACATACTTGGGACCGGCCCCCTCCTCCATCCAACTGTCCCCAGAGGACCAGCAGTTCCTCACAGGCTCTTGGGCCTTTTTAACCATTTTGGTTTGGGGACAAAGACAGTCAGTGGCTTCAGCTCCAAGGTCCTGCCCACTTGGTTCCCACCCTCCAAGTTTTCCTGGAGCAGCAGAGAGCAGAGTCCCTCATCCCAGCTGGTCCCTAAGGCTGAATCCCAGCGTCACAGACTCAGGGAGTGTCCGAGTGGGTGGGGCTTCAGCTAGCATATTTATTTCCTGGGACTGCCTTAACAAAGCACCACAAACTGAGTGGCTTAGACAACAGAAACAGGGTCTCACGGTTCTGCAGGCTGGAAACTTGAGATCAAGGCACTGTTAGTGCTGGTTCCTCCTGAGGGCTATGAGGAAAGCTTCATTCTGCGCCCCTTTCCCGGCAATCTTTAGCAATCCCTGCCTTTGGCTTCACACAGGGTTCTCCCTGCAGTACCTGCGAACGGGTCTCCAAATTTCCCCTTTTTATAAGGACGCCAATCACACTGGATTAAGGCCCATCCTAATGACCTCATTTTAACTTGATTGCCTCTTTAAAGACCCTATTTACGAAAAGATCACATTTTGAGATCGGGAGAGAGGTTGAACTTCATGTGAATTTTAGGGGGACACCATTTAACCCATAACAGCCAGCCATTCTCTTATTTCATGGATGGGGATGCTGATGTCCAGTGGGGAAATGGTTCGCCCTGTTCCATCAGCAACCTAGTTTCAGAGGTGGGATTCCGGCTCAGGACTCTCTTAGCCATGACACATCTCTGACCTCTTGACAGTAGAGCCTGGGGGAGGTGGGAGAGGCCTGAAGGAAAAGACTTGGTGTAACCCAATCTCTGACGGATCCCATCCAGACCCAGAAGCTGGGCCCAAGCACCCGCTCCCAGCTGAGTGTTCCTAATGGTCAATCAGGCTGTACCAAAGAGCTTTTTAACAAACATCATTCATCTTATTCCGGTGCCAGCAATGGGACTGCCTCACACACAGGGAACGCAAATCCTAAATGCAGCATTAAAATGACTTTAATGTTCACCGTCAAGCGCCAAAGCTTGGGGCTCCCATCTCCACAGCAGCCCATCTTGACTTGGAAGTTGGGCTCCTGAAAGGCAATTTTGTTAATGCTGCTAGGAGGAGCATGCAGGTCTGGAAACTCATCCATCATCTTAACACGCTTCAGGATGGACTAGGAAGATAAAGCTTTCATTTTCTCTGCCAGGCGGAGCCTCTTCAATTAGGCTCTGAGAGATGCAGGGGAGGGTAGGAGCAGGGATGGGCACCCTGAGGGTGGAGGGAAGGGGATGGAAATTCCTTGTGTACAGAACAGCCTGAGGTCAAGGGAGTGGCACAGACCCTTCATCCTATAAAATAAGGAAGGAGGCTGGGTGCAGTGGCTAATGCCTGTAATCTCAACACTTTGAAAGGCTGAGGCAAGAAGATTACTTGAAGCTGGGACTTTGAGACCAGCCTGGGCAACATAGCAAGACCCCATCTCTGCAAAACATTTTTAAAAATTAGCCAGGTGGGGTGATATGCATCTGTAGTCCCAGGTACTCAGGAAGCTGAGGCGGGCAGATCGCTTGAGCCCAAAAGTTCAAGGTTACAGTGAGCTATGATTATGCCACTGAACCTCAGCCTGGGTTACAGAGCAAGACCCTGTCTCCTAAAAAAATAAATAAATAAAAATAAGCATAGTATAGAAAATGAAGGGTGGGGTCTGCCCCAGCTCTTGTGGGGGAAGCTCAAGGTCTGAGTCTCAAAACAGCCCCTGGGAAAGTGAGCAAAAGGGACAGAAAATAGCAACCTCAGGACGGGTCCCAGCTGAGCTCTCCCTCTGCAGCCAGGTGGGGAGAGGAGACAGCTCCAGGACGTGGACAAGAAGCCATGGCTGTGCCACAAGAGAAGTCACCAGACTCAGAGGCTAAAATAAGTAGACTGCTGGTGGGCCTGGAGCAAGCCAGGACAACTTCCCCAGAGGAGGGGCTAAGTAAAATGCAAAGTTTGCCTGATTTTAGACTTGGGGTAGGGTATTTGTACTGCCACTTACATCTTTATCCTGATATATTGTCACCTGCCACGGCTGGACTTTCCCAGAGTCAATTGATTATTGATCAGGTTGCCAATAAGTCAACTAGGAATTTACTGAGCAATATCCACTAGGTGCTTAATGGGCCTTGCCCTCTGCCTATCAGCCAAGAAACGTTCATTGACCCTCTCCAGTAACAACAGCAACAACAATAATAATATGGTAGCCACAGTTTATTGAGCACTTACTATGCATTCCAACTGCTTTACATGGACCATTCATTGATTTTCTTGTCTGCTTCATCTTCCATCTCTCCCTGCCTCCTGCTTTATGCCCCATAATACCTGTCTGCCCACATGGTGGCTTATATCTCATACCCACGCTACTTCCTGTCCAGAGCACCTTGCTCATCCTTCTTCAACTGACCATCCTCTTACTCATTCTACAGATATCTGCTCAGGGAGCACTTTCCCAGGAAGCCCACTTGAGCTCCAGCTGGAGCTCAGAGTCCTTCCTACATGTTCCCAACTGCTCCTGGCTGAGAAGGCAAATGCAATCATGATATTCCCATGACTTCAGTCATGGCAGACATCACTAATAGATCACCACACTGTTTCTGAGAACTTCTTGGGCTCGGCTAGAATTGCCTGCCATGAATGCACAAAATGGGTGATTAAATCAGATTGCTGACCTGCAGAACTTAGGAACACCTGACTCATGGTGGCATGTTCAGTGTTGTTGTGTCATTGTGTGCCCAACCCTGTCTGCCCCCCACCCCACCAAGGGCCCACATTTTGTCACCTTCTTGGTGGGGGAGTAGAGGGGAGAGGAGGCCTAATAGACAAAGAACAGAACAAGAGAAGGGCCCTTTCTAGGGAAGAATGTGAACTAATAAAAGTAGGGGAACAAATGGCCTGTGTCCTCTGCCCACCTAGGGGTGGGTATCAGTCTGTGCCTGGCTTAGATCAAAGGGTAGTCTCTTGGAAGGATGGGAGAGGAGGCCAGGATGGGGCATGTGGTGGAGTTTTTGCTTCCTAAACCTAAATAACTACCACTCACAGATCCCTTACCTGCCCGGCACTGCACACTGTACCCTACATGCATGCACTTAATCTCTCCGTCCCCAAAACCACTCCACAGAGTTGATATTATTATCCCCGTTGTACCAGTAGGGAAACTGAGGCCCTAATAGATTCCTTGTCAGTGTCAGTGTGTCCTGTATCAGCAGCTGTGGGAGGGTGGTGCTGGGATTCAATATGGGGCTTCTGACTCCAAAGCTCTTCTACAGCACACTCTACCTTTCTGTCCCATGACTGCTCACCTTTGAAATAAAAACTCGTGTGTGTGTGTATGTGTGTGTGTGTGTGTGTGTTTGTCGGGAGTAACAGGGCTAGGGCGGCTTGGCAGAATTTAAAAACAGACCCTAAATGTTCACAAGGGCATAGGTACATAAGGAATAAAATTGCTCTAAAAACAAATACAGAAACTAAATAACATATGCCCACCCAACACCTCATTTCTTCCTTTTGTTCAACCTGCCTTCCTCCCCCTACCACCTACTTTGGGTCCAATGGCCCCTTTAGAGTTGCCTAGAAACAGGTAGAAAGGGCAGGAGGCTCCCTCATCCCAGATTCATGCCGTTTTAAGTGACCAGTGACCAGAAGTCTCCTTTTTTCCTGCAAATGGAGCTTTTTCCTTGTGTTCTATGTAAATCAGCTGTTTGTAAATGTGCATCCTTAATGGAGGAGTTGTCAGGTTGGGCTAGGGGATGGCTGGGGTGGAAGAGGACAATAGATTCTGCACTCTGGGGTCAGGCCTGGGGAGAGGGGACTGTGGGGCTCAGGAGGCTGGGAGAGCAGGAGCCAGATGCAGGGGTCGGAGAGCAGGAGTGATGAGGCCCAGGCCAGAGCCTTGCTGAGACCTGGAGCCTCAGGCACCAAGGTGGCAAGGAGCAGGGAGCCTGTGGTGACAGCTGGGCTGGGGGAGTGCCATGTGCCAGGGTGAGAAGGAGAGGCCTCAGGCTCTGGAGCAGCTGGGCCACACCCTGGGTGCCAGGAAAAGGCCTCAGGGCAGCCTCAGAGCTTCTTCAGCAAGGGCTATGTGCTAACCGAGGTGCTGCGAGTGACCCAGGGTCCCCATGTGGCCTGCTGCAAGAAGTGGCCTGCTTAGGTTCCACAAAGCAGGATAAGGCTCGGCACAGCCCCTGTTGGATACAGTGGCACTCAGTAAATGGTAGTGTTGATATTTAAGACTTTAATTGCAAGTAAAAATAAGGCCATTCTCATTAGCTTAAGCAGAAAGGAGGAATTTATCATAAGGTCCTGGGGTGTCTCCCAAGGGGAGGATGGAGCTGGCGCTGGCCTTTCTCTGTCCCCTGCAGGGCCTCTTAAGTCTCCTCTCCCTACAGACCCACTCCTTCCACCTTGGCATGGGGTGAAATGCCACCCCATAGCTCCTGAATTCACAGGTCTGAATTTCTGCTCCTCCAGAGCCTCATAAGCTCTTAAGCCCAATTCCACATTCCCTGGAGAGACAACCTCATTGACCCAGCTTGGGCCAGGGGTCTTCTCGGGTCGAATCAGTCATTGCTAGGGGAGTGGGGATTGCATCCCCGTCATTCATTTACTCAATCATTTGTTCACTTAACAAAGATTGATGAAGCACCAGCAACGTTCCACATCTGCCATAGATGCAGGAGGCCAACAGAAAAAGCCTCTGCCCTCAGGGAGCTTACATTCTAGTTCAGAGAAGATGGGAAAGAAACAGCTGACAAAATGCACAGGATGCCAGACGATATGGCAGGGCAAAGAGAGAGCTGGGTGGGGACAGGGATGAAATTCCATAAGGCCAAAGAAGGGCTCATAGATGAAGTGACATTTGATAAGAGCCCTGAAGGAAATGAAGGAAACAGGCAGTCAGGACTGTGAGGAAAGAGCCCTCCAGGCAGAGAAAAGCAGGTGCCAAGGCCCTGGGGCAGGAGGCTTGTGACGGACCGAGGACAGGTGAGGCCTTCAGTGCTGCTGGAATAAAGCTCACCATGTGGGAGAGGAAGGAGTGGAGCTCAGAGAGTGGCAGGGCCCAGAGTGGGCAAGGTCTGTGGGCCACTGTGGGGTGAGACATCATGAGAGTTCTGAATGACATAATCTAATTTTCGTTTCACAGGGCATCTCAGAACCTCCTATGCATGGCCTCAAGTCCTCTGGGCCTCACTTACTATCACTAGTGACCTTGACCTTTTGTTTTGCCCCAGCTGCTGCCACAGGGACTGACTCCCCAAGTGAGCGGCATCCCAGCCACAGCTGCAGGGACCCTGCAATTCTACATCCTGGGGCCACTGTCAGGGCTGCAGGATCCTCCCTCCACTTCTGCACCCAGAAAAAAATTACACCCAAAGGCATATTTTCTGATTTCTTCAGGGTCACTGAAGGGGTGGGTGACACCACCCAGGAGTGCAAGAGAGCTGATGCTCTGTGGGGCAAGCCTTTATAGGAGATGGAAGGAAATCTGAGGATAAATCCTGTCTACAACTCACCCACATCACCAGATTTTCGGGTCTATTCAGATACAGCATAGATGGCATATCAGTCCATTCTCATGCTGCTAATAAAGACATACCTGAGACCGGATCATTTATAAAGAAAAGAAGTTTTATTGACTCACAGTTCAACATGGCTGGGAAGCCTCAGGAAATTTGCAATCATGGCGGAAAGGGAAGTAAACACATCCTTCTTCACATGGCAGCTGCAAGGAGAAGTGCCGAGCAAAAAGGGGGAAAGCCCTTATAAAACCATCAGATCTCGTTAGAACTCACTACCACGTGAACCAGCAGCATGGGGGTAACCACCCTCAAGATTCAATTACCTCCCTCCAGGTCCCTCCCATGACATGTGGGGATTACAGGAACTATATAATTCAAGATGAGATTTTGGTGAGGACACAGCTAAACCATATGAGATGGTCCTGAAAACAAGAAGATATACCGAGGACCATCAGCTATACTTGTTACAAAACTGTGTCAACAAAGCTCAGCACTACAGTTCCTTAGGTTTGCTCTCCCTTTCTCCCTGCCTCGTTCCCCATTGCCCTCAGTCTTGCTGCCAAGGGTCTGCACTCCTCATTAGTGTGACTATACAAGTTTCTGCCTCAGGCTCTGTTTTCTGGGAGGACTAAGGCAGTTGGTACTAGGCATGGCCTTCGTGGGGCTTAGGAATCAGATTGCCCACCCATCTGAAGATAATAGGGACCCCATTGCTGGTGGAGAATGGAGTGGTGACCTCTGGTATGCAGGGCTTCACCAGTGCTAAACTTTCACCTGTGCTTAATGAGATGCAGTACAAGGAGGAAGGCGAGAAGCTTGGGTGCTTGATCAGTTTGGAGGAAATTATAAGGGCCGTGGTGAGGCTTGGCTGTTTTTGACAGCCTCAAAAGCTTTGCAAATAAAGTGGTGGGTTCAGGGAAGCTAATTGCCAAGTGAAGGCATGCTTTGGAAGGCAGAGGACCCCATGGCATCTTTAAAGGAGACTCATCTCCTCCTGCCACAAAGCAGACTGCTGAAAACTGGGCTCAGAATTTGATTATTAAGGAAGAGACCTGCAAAGGAGATGAGTGCATAGTCTCACCAGTGACCTTAAAGTCTGTAGCAGGTAAGACGTGGAACCCTGACATCATGGATGAGAATATTTGTATAGAGAAGGCTGAAAATCTTGAAACTACGAATTCCGCCGGAGCCCTCTGTGCCAGAAGCAGCAGCCCCTCCCTTTTGCTGGTGGAGAACAGCCTGCTCTCATCTGGAGATCGTGCGATGCCGCCACCCACAGCAGAGTGAGCTGGAAAGGTCAGGTGGTATTCAGAAGGTAGGATGCTTGAGATTTTGGAGGGGATACAATTATTGTTAGTGGTAAGCACTGGTGTGTGACCTTGAAAGTGACAAGTGGAAGGAGGTGGAATGACAGGGGCCAGGGAAGTGAGAAGCAAGGCTCGGAGAAGGACCGTCTCTACGGAAATCACTAAGAACTGTGACAGGGCAGTGTTGGAGAAGGAGTGCTCAGCATTTAAAATCTTTAGGGAACAGTAGAGGGGAGCGACCAGGGCTCTATAGATGACTGAAACGGGGACTATCAAAGGGGTGTGGTCTGATGGCACAACTTCAAAGCCACAGTTTTGGGGAAGGCACAAGCACAAATGATCTGAAAGTGGCAACGAGGAGCAGGGTGGGCACCTACCCCACCTGCCAGTGGCTGCAGGAATAGGAACAGCCATCACTTGAGAGGGATTCAAGAAAGGCAGCATCCCGGAAGGAGAGCTAGATTTCCTCTAGAGTAAGAAGAAAGGGAACGTTCAGGGGCAAGGATGAGGTTACAGACTATTTTGCTGGTAACTAACCATAGGAAGCCCAGTGGAAGGATTTCAGGAACAGGAAAAAGAGAGTTAGGTCACATGTGGGGATGTACAGAGCCAAATGAAGATCAGAGGGCAGGGCATAAGGACTAGGCTGGGAGTTTGGGGATTTTGCAGTGACTAACTTCAAAAAGGGTAAAAGGCATAATGAGATTTGTCTGGATAGCCTCTGAGGCAGATGGCTGTGGTAAGGCTGTAAGTGTTGGGAAAAGAAAAAAGGGGACCTTGAGGAACATGGAGCTCTGGGGTGCCCCTTTTTTTGAGACAGGGTCTTGCTCTATCACCCAGGCTGGAGTGTAGTGGTGTGATCACGGCTCACTGCAGCCTCCACCTCATGGTCTCAAGCAGTCCTCCTGCTTCAGCCTCCCTAGCAGCTGGGACCGCAGGCGTGTACCACCACACCCAGCTAATTTTTATTTTTTATAGAGATGGGGGTCTCTCTCTGTTGCCCAGGCTGGTCTTGAACTCCTAGGCTCAAGCGATCCTCCCACCTCACCACCCAAAGTGCTGGGATTACAAGTGTGAGCCACTGCACTTAGCCTTGGGGCCCCTTCTTTACTCTTGCTGAATGCATACAGACCTGGCTGCTGGGGCCCAACCCTGAGTGAGGATCAGAGAGAAAAGGGGTCAGATTCTAGAGAAAGCATGGGTAGTCATGGGCTAGACAGACACCTCAAAAGGTGATATCTGAGTCTAAATCCTCACTTCGCCTTAGATGAATGATCTTGGGCAAGTCCCTGAGCCTCTTTGAGCCTTTCCTCGTCTATAAAATGGAGAGGTAATACTTCCATCATGGGATTACTGGGAGGAGCCTATGAGATGGGAAGTAAGGAGTGGATTATTGGGAGGAGCCTATGAGATGGGAAGTAAGGAGTATAGCACAGAGCCTGGCTCATTCCAAGCCCTTACCAAGAGGTCACTACTTGTTTAAAGAGACTGTGCTCTTAGACTATGCAATCTGGTGTGGAACCTTGACTGCAAACATCAGAAGGTCTCCCCACTCTGATCCCTCTTTCCTCAGCAAGGTCTGTTTGAGCTCATAGGACTGAATATTTATTTTTAAAATGGCTGGACTGGGAATGGATAAAATCCTCATCAGGGAATGAGTTACATAGAGTTTTCTAAAATGTTAACTTGAGTACACACATAGATATGGCACACTCCAAATACCCTAGAGAGTGGGTCTGCTGTCTCTACCTGGCCCTCCATACTGGGGTCTTGGGAAACCTCCAAGAAAGAAGTAACTGTCTCTAGCACCTGAGTATGCTCCTTTGTGTTCAACATGGATTCGTTCTAGTCCTGTCACTTCCTTCTATCAAGGCGCGTTTATTCATTTAATAATGTTTGCGTGCCTATTGTGTGCCATGACTTGTATCAGTTTCATTCAGGAAAACAGAAACTACTATAGGAATCCCTAGGAGACAGGTACCTAAAAAAAAACTTTGAAAGGGCTGGAAGGACATGCATTAATGAAATCCACTGCTATGTCTTAAAAAGTTGCGTGAAATAAGGAAAATTGCCAAAATGGTTGTTCCTAGTTCCAGGGTTAAGGTGGATAGTTTCAGGAAAGCCCCCAGAGGCCACTGCAAACATCTCACATTTACCAGAATCCCGGCATCAGCCCATTGCTTCTGGGAGAACAGTAATATAGATTCTGCTTCTCTTCCACCTTCCAAATCTTATGTGTGCCACCGGCAGGATCAAAGTAGGGATTCTGAAAAATGTGATTTCCAAGCGTCTAGCCCTTATGTTACAAGAGTGTGCAAAGAACAGGGGAAACGGTGCTGAGCTGCTACCCAACAGTCCAGCGCAGCTCTAGTCTGGGTGTGGAGGTACGATGGAAAACAAACAAAGCTCTCGCCCTCTTGGAGCTTATATTCCGTGGCAAACCAGGCAAGAAAATGAATTTAGCACATGTAATGTCACTAATGAATGTTAAGACAAATCCGGGTAAGGAAAGAAAAAGCCAGATTAGGATGTCCTTTTAATTACGGTGGTCAGAGGCTTGAATAAAGTGAAGAAGCCATGTGGACACACAGGGACATAATGTCCCCTGCAGAGGGGACAGCAGGTACGAAAGCACTGAGTCAGGAGGATGTTTGACCTAGTCAAGTAACAGCAAGACCACTGTGGACAGAGCAGAGGAAGAGAGGGGCACAACGGTGGGAACCGAGATCAGAGAGGCAAGCAGTGGGGTGGCGCAGGGCCTTGTGGGCCATGGCAAGCACTTTTCTCAAAGTGTGATATGAAAACATTTGAGCAAAAGGGTAATATGATCTGACTTAAGCTTTTTTTTTTTTTTGACATGGAGCCTTGCTCTGTCGCCAGCAGGCTGGAGTGCAGTGGTGCAATCTCGGCTCACTACAACCTCCGTCTCCCAAGATTCAAGCGATTCTCCTGGCTCAGCCTCCCAAATAGCTGAGACTACAGGTGCTCACCACCATGCCCGGCTAATTTTTGTATTTTTAGTAGAGATGGGTTTCACCATGTTGGCCATGATGGTCTTGATCTTTGGACTTCATGATCCACCAGCCTCGGGCTCCCAAAGTGCTGGGATTACAGACATGAGCCACCACGCCCAGCCCCGACTTAAGTTTTAACAGAATCACTCTACTGTGTGAGAATTGGGGAGGGGACAATAGGGGAATGAGGCATGAGGTCCAATGAGAAACTTACTACAGTGTTCCAGAAGAGAAATGGGCAGGGGCGGTAGACCAAGGTGGTGGTAGGAGAGGTGGTGAGGAAAGGTCAGATTCAGAATCTGTTTCAAAACAAAGGACTGGCAGGACTTAATGAATGGGAGGCGGGCTGTGAAAGAAACATCAGAGTCAAGGATGACTCCAAGATTTCTGGCCTGAGCAACCAAGTGGTTGGCAATACCATTGACTGAGGTGGAAAGAGGCAATGGGGGAGAAGGGGGACAAAATTTTAAATGTTTGGCTCCTGACATGTTCAGTTTAATATCACTTTTACATATCCAAGTGGAGATATGAGGTAGAAAATTATATATACAGGTACATAATTCAGGGATCATTCAGATCCAAGGACAGACATTTGGGAACCATCGGCCAGCAAATGATGTCTAAAGCCACAGGACAGAAGGAAAGCACCCAGAAGTGAATGCCAACAGGAGAGAGAAGAGGTCAGGACTGAGCTCCAAGGCTGCTATCAATGACATAATAGTCTCCATTTCTCCAGCTGCAATTGTTCCAATTCATATTTAAAGCCAGAGCCTCATCGCTGTTCCGAAGAGCAAGTCACAGCCCTCCATAACATTCCACAAGCCCTGTGATCCCTACTCTTCCAGGAGTAGATCTATGCCGGTCAACTACTGGTTTGCTCTCAGATCCGTCCCCACCCTTTTCTGATCTCAGTATCTCAGGGAAATACATTGCCCAGGCTCCTTTCCCCTCTAGCTTCTAGTGTTCAGCCAATGAAAGGCATCTGTAGAAGACTGGAGAGTTCGAGGGGAGAAGCCAGGGTACTTCTCCCCTCTCTCACTGTGACAGTGGCTGAGTTTGCAGCAATGGTTACGCTTCTCCAGAACTCCAGCTCCTACTACCTATCCCCCAGCTGGCAGCCCCCACTGAGACTCTGGCTCCCACTGGATGGCCTCCGTTTCTGGGCTCTGGTGATACCTCCTCCCAGTGTCTCTATGTCCCTGAGGGTAGTAGCAGCTTCCAGCTGTTGCTAATCTCTAGCAGCAGCTTCACAGTCCTGTTGGCTTCTCAGTGCTTCCATCACCAATCCCTGCATTCAATTCCCTCTCTTCCAAAGACCTAGAATGGTTTCTGTCTTCCTGGCTGACCCCTGACTGATTCAGAGCCCTTGGGCAAAATGTCAGCTGCAGGTGTCTGTTACATGCAGTTGGCTCCTCTTCTCTTTGCCTCTGCTCTTTTGTGTAGCAGAAGAGAGACACTCTAGGCCATCCAGGCCGTGGCCTGGATGAAAACAATTTTCAAGTTTAGAGCAACTGAAAACAATCCCCTTATTACGCACAAGTCCACGAACCTATGTTACTTCCCATGTCACACTATCTCCGCCTTGCCTGGCTTTTAACCATTTTATTCCTCCCTGGAGATGGGCTCATGCAGCGTAGAGGAAAAAATCTAAGAAACCTTGTCTCCAATATTTACTTAGCATGTCGCTTTACCATTCTGAACCCAGTTTCCTTACATCTATGAAGTTAATGTCAGGATTTCTTTGTTATAGAGCTGTAAGATGTGATGTGATCATGTGAAAGCTCCAAGTGGCTGGTATATAATAGACTCAAAACATGCATTTCTTCTCCAGGCCAGTCCCCAACCTGCTCAGTTCTGATTCCTCATTCATTAATTCATTCATCTCTCACTCATTCACTAATTCACAAGCATTTATTATACATCTATTATGTACCGAGCAATACTGTGGGTAACACACAGGTGAGTGAGATACAGTGCTGCCTTCAGGGAGTTCAGTCTCCTAGGAGGGATTAAACACATCTATCATGACTCTAACACAGGTAGAAAGAGGCACAAGAAAAATACCAGCTGAGCCTATAGGAACCGAGAGGAAGAAACTTCATGGAGAACCAGCAAAGACTCTGTGCAGGGGTTCTTAACTATCTATGTGTTCATTCACTCATTCATTCATTGGAGACAGGCTTGCTTTGTCTCCCAGGCTGGAATACAGTGGCACAATCTCAACTCACTGCAACCTCTGCCTCCCGGGTTCAAGTGATTCCCATGCCTCAGCCTCCCAAGTAGCTGGGATTACAGGTATGCACTATCATGACTGGCTAATTTTTGTATTTTTAGTAGAGACAGGGTTTCACGATTTTGGTCAGGCTTGTCTTGAACTCCTGCCCTCAAGTGATCCTCCAACCTCAGCCTCCCAAAGTGCTGGGATTACAGGCATACGCCACTGTACTCAGCCTTATCCATTTTTTATTTTCCGTGGATCCCTTAGGCAATCTGGTGAAGCCTGTGATTCTTCTTCAAACAATATTTTAAAATGCAGAAAATAAAATCCATAGGATTATAAACAGAACCAACTATTTTGAAATAAATATATCAAAATATTAAACATCAAATCCATGAAGTAGAAATGTAAAAGCTTCTTTATCCAGGTATTGAATAGCAAGATCACTACTCTTATACTTTAGGGCCTTTGTTTTTTTTGAGACTGAGTCTCATTCTGTCGCCCAGGCTAGAGTGCAGTGGTGCAATCTCAGCTCACTACTGTAACCTCTGCCTCTCAGGTTCAAGTAATTCTCATGCCTCAGCCTCCCAGTTAGCTGGAATTATAGGAACCTGCCACCACACCCAGCTAATTTTTGTACTTTTAGTAGATGGGTTTTGCCATGTTGGCCAGGCTGGTCTTGAATTCCTGACCTCAAGTGATCCACCTGCCTTGGCCTCCCAAAGTGCTAGGATTACAGGCATGAGCCACCATGCCCAGTCAGGGCCATTATTAAGTAAAATAAGTTTTCTTGAACACAAGCACTACAATACCAGGGAGTGGATCTGATGACCCAGGTGGCTACTAGGTGGCTAATGGGCAGGTGGTGTCTACAGTATGGACATGCTAGACTAAGGGATGATTCATGTCCTATGCGAGATGGAGCCAGACAGCGTGCAGGTTCATCACACTTCTCAGAAGAGTGCCCAATTTAAAACTTATGGATTGTTTATTTCTGGAATTTCCATTTGATATTTTTGAACTGTGGTTGACTTTGAGTAACTGCAACTGTGGACAAGGGCCTATCCTGTAATTGTTTTTTCTATTCCCATTCACAAACCTCAGATTTATCCCCAGACCCATGGGAGTCCATGGACCCCAGTTTAAGAAGCTCTGCCATGGGGTGGAATATTACCCAGTTGTCAAGAACCTGAACTTGGACAGCCTGGCTTCCAGTCCAGGCTCTGGCACTCACTTGTTCTGTGACCTCTGAGCAACAGTCTTCTCATCTGGAATGGGAGACAGCCCAACAGGCCCCCTCTGTTGTGAGGGTTAGAGAGGAGCTGTCTGCAGATTCCTTAGCACAGCGCTGGGAACCTGGTATGTGCTCAGTGGGTTCTTGTTCTAGTAACATGAAAATCAATCATATCCAGCTGCCTGTTTTGTGAACCAGGTTCTAGGCACAGAAGTGTTGTCCTGTCTCTGTTTCCTACAAGGCGGTGAGAATGCTTCAGCTACTTCATGACTCAGAGAGAGAGAGCTACAAAGGATGGGGCTAGATGAGGAGTAAGAAATGCAAGAACTGGCCAGCCCCAAATATTTGTTCCCAGGGGCTCACATGGGGCTTCTACATGGGTGGACACCCAGGCAGGACCTGCAGAGAAGTGGAGATGACTGATGAGATCTGATGTTGGAATTACAAGTATGTTTCCCCCTTTTTGCATGTTTCTTCAATAATCCTTACAGCTCCCCACCCCATTCCCTGCAGAATGAAGTCTATTCTTCTTAGAGAGGAATTTAAGGCCTTTTTTTTTTAAATCTAGGCCCTGCTTACCTTTCCAGCTCCATCGTGCAAATCTCCCTGGCACACACTCTCTACTTCTGCGAAAGGAAACTTCTAGCATGTCCCAGCACACCCCCAGTATTACCTGCTCTGGGCTTTTATTCACATCAGTCTCTCTGCCTGAGCATCCTCTTCCCTCCCCAGTCTACATCGTTCTCAGCCCATCCAGATGATCCCTTTCAGGAATCTCCTGGCTCTCATCTGAGCTCCCAGCTCTGCCTGCTAGGGTCCTGACTTCTCTCTGCAATACCCTAATCGACAACCAGTCACATGTCCTGGACCAAGAGAACACCCTTGAGAGCAGCGTCCATGAGTGCCTCAGATCTCCATTCACCCCCTACAGAGTGCCACACCCAGGAGATGCTCAGGAAAGGATGAATGAAGGGACCAACACACCCAAAACCTCTCCAAAGGACCCTAAAAGGCCAGGTACCTGCTGGCCCTGTAAGCCCAGGAATTCCTCCATCCAAGGGACCCCTTGACCATCGATTTGTTTACTTGCTCCTTCATAAATATTTACTGTGAGCTAACTGTGCCAGGCTCTGTTCTCGAGAACATGGCAAGTGAAAAAAACAGGTAAGGATCCTGGAACTTACCTTCTAATGAAGGGAGGAAATGTGTAAATAAAATAAAAGTAGAGAATATGTGGTATGTCAGACAGTTACAAGTTCTCAGGAGACAAGAGAAATAGAGAAGGGGGAGAGGGAGTCCCAGGGTACCCTCTAAAATAGTTGTTAAGGAAGGTAGTTAAGGAAACTTCACTGAGAAGATGACAAATATGTAAGTAAAGTCATAAAGGAGGTAAGGGAGACAGCCAGAGATCTGGGGGAGAAGCATTTCAGACAGCTGAAGCAGTCTATGAGTTTCTTTTTCAGACAGAGGAAGCAGTCTGTGAGTTTCTTGTTGGTGATGTAAAAAAATTATCACAAACTTAGTGGCTTAAAACAACAGAAATGTATTTTCTTACAGTTCTGGAGGCCAGATGTTTGAAATGAGTCTTCCAAAGCTAAAATCCAGGTATCAGCAGGGTGGTTCCCTCAGCAGACTCCAGAGGAAAAACCACTCCCTGCCTTTTCCAGCCTCCAGTGGCTGCTGGCATCCCCTAGCGTTCCTTGGCTTGTGGCTGCATCATTACGATTTCTGCTGCCATCATCACATGGACTTCTCTTCCGTAGTCAAATCTCCCTCTGCCTCCTCCTTACAAGGATGCTTGTGTTGACATTGGGCCCTCCTGGATAATCTAGGATAATCTCCTCATCTGGAGACCCTTATCTGCAAAATCCCTTCTGCCTTATAAGGGAAGATTCACAGGTTCCAGGGTGACAGAGGTTAGAGCGGGCAGGACCTTAGCCTTGGTCAGGGTTAACACTAGCTACTGCATCACTAATTCCTCCAAAATCTGAGAGACTTAACAGGGTATTTCTTCTCACTTTCCAGCCTAGAAACTCTCAGATCCTCCAGGCCTCAGAGTGTTCCATGGGGTCTTCCATATTCATTTGACAAAGAGAGGAAAGAAACAGCAGGGGTCCCTCCAGAAATTTTAGGCCCCAGGGCTGGAAGGGATGGACATCATTTCTATCTGGTTTTCAGTAGCCCAAGTTAGTCATATGCCCCCTCACAGATACAAGGACGATAAGAAATATGGTCTTTTTTGTGTGCCCATGAGAAAAATGACATGGCTTGGTAAACCCGTAGGCTTTTCTTTGCCACAGCCCTGTAGGACATTGTAAGAATTTCAACTTTTACTTAAGGAAAATGGGAACCCTTAGAAAATGTTGAGCAGAAGAGTGACATGCTTTGACTTAAAGTTTTTTGAAAAAACACTCCCATGGAGTTTTTTTTCCATATGAAAATGTCCCATATCTTGATTGTGGTGGTGAACTTGACTGTTTACATTTTTCAGAACTCGTTAAACTGTGCACTTAAAACTGGTGAATTTTATTGCATGTAAATTACACCCCAATAAAGCTGATTTTTTAAGAAAAGGACCACAGGGACTGCTATTTTGAGAATAAATGGGGTTGGGGGGGGCAAGAACAAAATCAATGGGACTAGTTGGCAGGCTCTTGCGATAATCTTGGCCCAAGGTGGTAGTCGTGGGGGTGGCAGGAAGTTGGGTTTGGGGTATGTATGGTTTGCAGGTAGAAGCAAACAGGATTTGCTGACATGCAGATATAGGGAAGAGGGTTAAGGCACAGGCTGTAGACTCAGGCTTCACAGGACTGAATTGTGGCTCCCGCACTTACGATCTTGGGCAAATGACTTAATATCGCTAAGCCTTAGTTTTCTTCTCTGTGAAATAGGGATGATACTAGAAACAACTTCATAGGGTTGTTGGGAGGTTAAAATGAGACAATGTATAAAAAAATACTGAGCACAGGCCCTGGCATAAAATGAGGACTTGGGACATTTCAGTAGAGGCAATAGCTACCCTGGACTGAGTGATTACAGTAAGCCAAGCCATGTGTCCATTATTTCCATTTCTCTTCCCATGATGTGATGCCCAAAGAGCTGGTCTCCATGTTTTTCTGGTCCTGAACTGGAGTGACCACAGCTGGAGACTTTACTGACCAAAATGTGGGGTCAGAGTTCCCAGCTCAGTCCTCACAAGGTCCCCCCTTCAGAGAGGATACCTCCAGAGAGCTGACCTGCTAAAACGAGGGGCATAATTCAGGCCAATCCCCACCCCCCACGCTGCAATGAGGGCCAGAGCACTTCCTTGCAGGAAAATCACAATTTTACTACAAACTCTTACAGGTTTTTTTTGTTTTGTTTTTTTGAGACGGAGTCTTGCTCTGTCACCCAGGCTGGAGTGCAATGGCACCATCTCGGCTCACTACAACCTCCACCTCCTGGGTTCAAGAGATGCTTCTGCCTCAGCCTCCTAAGTAGTTGGGGTTACAGGCCCGTGCCACCATGCCCAGCTGAGTTTTGTATTTTTATTGGAGATGGGGATTTCACCATGTTGGTCAGGCTGGTCTAGAATTCCTGACCTTATGATCCACCTGCCTCGGCCTCGGCCTCCCAAAGTGCTGGGATTACAGGTATGAGCCACTGCGCACAGCCAAAGTTTTTTTTAAAAAAGAAACTGCAGAAGGCAGTGGGAACTTGTCACTTCAATTGCTTGAACAAGCCCCTCTCACTCTTTGTTTCTTAGCAATCCCTAGATTATCTGGAAATCGCTAAGGAAGAGGCAGGAATTAGCATCCTCTGAGCACCAGCTAGGTTCCAGGCCCATATAAGACGGTTTCACAAATCACAGGCAACCTCACAAGAGCCCTATGTGATAAACATCACGATTCCCATTGTCTGGCAAGGAAGCCAAAGTTCAGAGAGGGTAGATGACTTGCCTGAGATCACACAGCTTGTAGGCTGTAAGGGTGGAATTTGCCATTTTACAGGGAGCCGTGATTTACTCAAAGCAATGCAGTAAATGGCAGGTCAGTACAGGGGCTGGGAGCACAGACCCTGGAACCATGCTGCCCAGCTCCACCTCTGGCTGGTTTTGGACTGGGTTTGCAGCCCAACTCCACCTCTGGCTGGTTTTAGACTGGGTTTACTGCCCAGCTCCACCTCTGGCTGGTTTTGGACTGGGTTTGCAGCCCAGCTCCACCTCTGACTGGTTTTGGACTGGGTTTGCAGCCCAGCTCCACCTCTGGCTGGTTTTGGACTGGGTTTGCAGCCCAGCTCCACCTCTGACTGGTTTTGGACTGGGTTTGCAGCCCAGCTCCACCTCTGGCTGGTTTTGGACTGGGTTTACTGCCCAGCTCCACCTCTGGCTGGTTTTGGACTGGGTTTGCAGCCCAGCTCCACCTCTGACTGGTTTTGGACTAGGTTTGCAGCCCAGCTCCACCTCTGGCTGGTTTTGAACTGGGTTTGCAGCCCAGCTCCACCTCTGACTGGTGGCAGGGACCTGTGCAAGTTACTTCACCCCAACATGCCTCATCTGTAAAATGGAAATAATAATAATATTGGTTCCTAATTGTTATGGGTTAATTTTATGTGTCAGCTTGAGTGGGTTAAGGAAGAACCAGACAGCGGGTAAAATCTTCTTTCTGGGTGTATCTCTGAGGGTGTTTCTGGAAGAGATTACATTTGAATCAATGGTCTGAGTACAGAAGATCCAGCCTCACCAATGTGGGTGGACAACCCAGTGAAGGCCCAAATAGAACACAAACGAGCAGAGGAAGGGCAAATTTGTCCTCTCACCTTTCGTTCTCCCACCTTTGGATATCAGAACTTCAGTTTCTCCTGCCTTCAGACTCCGAGACTTACACAAGCACGCACATGAACATACACATATACACACACACACACATACACTGGCGGTTCTCAGGCATTCAGCCTCAGACTGAGAGTTATACTGAAACTGCCTTTGCAAAATTATGACTGAGACAGTGAAAGAGATCTGACTTAACCAACTTCATCTTGGTTCTCACCTTTAAGCTGTCCTTGTTCCTTCCTGGATATAGGCTGAACTAACTTTGGGAGAAACTTAGTTTATAACAAAACTTAGTTTATAACTTAGTTTAAAACAAAAAATGGTAACAGCCCCTCTCCAAAACAAACCTCCTTCTTGCCTGGGGACTAGGCCTTTGTAGGACTGACAAGATAGCCACAAGATAAGAAATGATGGTTTAGGAGTCATGGTGCTGGAGGCTACAGGATTCTGACCCTCCCTAAACTGCTCCTAAGGTCAGTGCTTGAGATACTTTGCATCAACTGTATCATTGCCACAACGGGTCTTGATGGAATAACTCCAGGGATGGAGAGTGCTCTCCCTTTCCAGGCAGCCCAGCCACGTTTCAGATAACCCTAATGGTTAGAAAATTCTTTTTTACAGTGATGTAACGTACCTCCCTGTAACTTAAAATCATAGGATATTACAAGATCCATCCTTTCACAAACAGAGTAGGGAAACTTGCCCAAGGCACTCAGTAACAGACTTTAGAGCTAAGATTTCAACTCACTTCTCACCGTTAGACTACAGATTCCTTACAGCACAGAGTTAAGCCTGGAAACCACTTCTGAGTCACTAAAAAAAAGTTACACAATGTACTGCTTCCCAAGACAGAAGTATGTAATACATTTAAGAAAAATCTTTACCCTCCAAAACTATTTTAAGTTTACATTTTCAATGTTCATAGGAGTAAAACTTCTGCTATTGGTAATCTCTCAAGAATGACTCGTTTGTTTTTTTTTTTTACAAGATAAAATACAAGACTTATTTTTTAAAAGGATGGAGGGGGCAGATAAATAGAGTAATTGATAGCCAGGGCTAAGAGGTCAGACAGACCTTGTTTTCCATCCTGGCTCCACCGCATAAGAAACATGAGAAGGTAGACAATTCTCTTCTCTAAGCCTCAGTTTTGTCATCTGTAAATGGGAATCACAATGGTCCCGATCTTCACCAGACGTGATGATCCGACACCGGGAAACCGAGCGCAGTCCTGCCGCCACGCCTCTGCTCAGTAGGTATCTGCCTTTTTATAACTGAACATGTACTAGACGGCTTTCTCTTGCCTTCCTTCCTTCTCCCTTCCTTACCTTCTCCCAAGTCGGCATAAAAATTATTTTCCGTTTCCTTGCCTCCAATTAGATATTGATTAGAGTATCTGATTGAGAATGAGCACTTAATAAAAGTAAATAAGTTCTGACATTTTATTTTTACTCTTGAATAAAAATGCTCACCATCCTCCTGAAAATGAGCCGTCACATTTTATTTAACAGCAGAAAAGATTTGTACATTTGGCCCTGCAGGAGCTGAGGAATCTATTTTCATTATAACAAACATTGATTTTGCATTAAAAAGTCTCATTATTTGAGATAATGACTGCTGGGCTCCTTAGTTATTCTTTTGGTTCCTAAATCATTAAAACTCTAACATTTAAAGAGCAAGTGGGACCACAGTGACTCCCAAATTATCGCCAATGAGTCACACCCCGTGTGCCCTAGTCACGGACAAGATTCAGGAGAGTGCGGACCACCAAGGCACACGTGGTGAAGTCCAGTTCTTTCTCTTGCAGTTCCAGAATTCTAAATTCCAAACAGACTTGGTTTTTTTGTTTGTTTGTTTTTTACAACCATTTTACAAAACGAAAAGAAAGAGGGGGTGGGTAAAACCCTCTAGTCTCTGTGTTTATGTGCAATCAGTTCTTTGAACAAATTCTTCTAATCTTAAAGAAACTGGAAAGGAAGAAAGCAGAGTTCATCCCCAGGACTGGGAGTTGGTGGCATATTAGGTGATCACGGTGGTGGCAGAGGTGCCTGGTAGGCCTACCTTCCACCAGCAGCAGATAAATTATTGACTTCAGGAATATTCCTCAGCGGATGGTTTTCCACGGTTACACTCTCCCTGATCCAGGGCATTTATGCTGCATGAGACCCAGCTGGGCCCCTCATTGGCAAGCCACGTGTGACACAACTGAGTTTTGCAGAATTTCAACCACATGCACCACTTTGGATAATGTATTCTTTCAGATGCCAGGACTGAGCTTTAAACAAAACATAATCCTGCCTGCATATCAATTTCCCAGGACTGTAAGGAGGAAAAGGAAAAAAAAAAAAACCAGAACCGCGATGCTTTCAGCCACAGCATTTCCATTTGGGGTTTAGCAGTGGGGACATCCGAACAGTATGCACAGTCTCCCGGTTCATTAGGAGGAGCACAAGGAAGGAAGGGGGGAAGGTGGGGAGTGAATCATAAAATATGAAAGGAGTTCCCTGGAAATTGGCATCAATGTGATTTATTCAATTCAGACCTATGCTCGACTATTAAAAAATAATTGAATAGTTGATCCCCACTGCCACTTGTAAGTGACGGGAACATGGCTAGGAGTGGAATGAAGGAAGGTGCTGGGAGGAATTTGAGATGTTCCAGATCTCAGCCCTACCCAACCTCCTGAAAGGAAAAAGAACTCTCCCTGGACCCTGCCCTAACCACCAGTCACTTCTTATAGGATGCTCCCCACTCCATTCCTGTCCATGCAGACACAAGTTTCTGTAGAGTTGTAACCACCATATGTAAGCAATTTTGCATCCCACTGTCTATATTTGGCATTGGGTTCGAAGCATTTTCTCTTTGTAAAAATAATTGGTTTTAAAAACATTACATAAGCAATATACACTTATGGTAACAAATGCAAACTATGCAGAAATATAGGATATTAAAAGGGGAACATTGCCCCCTCCCCAAAGACACCCATTCCCTAAGATTGCCACTATTAACAGTGGAAGGCTCATCCTCCAGACATTTTTCTGTTTCTATAAACACACACACACACAGACACACACACAGACACACACGCACACACGTATGTATACTTTAAGACATTTTTACCAAAAAAAAAAAATTCTGTTTTGCAACTTTTTTCTGTAAAAATGTTGTGAAAATATTTCATGTCAGGATGTATAGAGACCCACTTCTACCTTTCGATCTACTTTATACATTCCATTGCTTATTTCACGTACCCCTCCATTGCCAGGCGATTAGAAGATTTCCAATATTTATCACACACAGTGCCACCATGCCACCATACATCCATACACATACATCTGTGCAAATGTTTCCGTAGAACTGATTCCCAGAAGTGAGAGTGCAGATCCGAGCATGTGACCCACGAGTGTTTCCCACGCTGTTCCAGGCATCCCAATTCTCACTTTTAATATCTGCGGAACAACCTTTTGAATCCAACTCAGCTGACTCGCATAGTGGAAGGGAAAACAAATCTGTTTCAAGCTCTCCTATCTGCAACTTCCTCCCTATAGAAAAGAAAAATAACTTGGTGAGCCTCTGAGGGTGTGAAATGGAAAGCGTCCACCCCAGGACATGGCCTGGAAAGAGATGGCAAGGCGAAGAGAGGGTGGAATTGCGTGTAGAATGTGGAGTTTCCCCAAAGATCTGGGAGAAATAGATGTGTGGGGAGTTTATGGAGAGAGAATGCCAGCAATATGGCAGAAAACTTAGGGTCCTGTGAAGGAATTCCAACAGCAAGAACTTCCCCAGTATGGGTTTTGGCTAAGGGACTTTTATATAGGGCCCAGATATAGGATCTTCACTTCAAAAGTGTTATTTGAACCACGCATAATCAGTAGTTCAAATGATTATGCTGGTGGGGGTTGAAGAAACAACTCTCTAGGAAAGGGCTGAAAGACCTTGATGTGCAGCATTTGCTGATTTCTGTGACATAAATACTCCTCCTGGCCAATCACAGTGACTCATGCCTGTAATCCCAGCACTTTGGCAGGCTGAGGTAGGTGGATCACCTGAGGTCAGGAGTTCAAGACCAGCCTGACCAACATGGTGAAACTCTGTCTACTAAAAATACAAAAATTAGCCAGGTGTGGTGGCATGCGCCTGTAATCCCAACTACTCAGGAGGCTGAGGCAAGAGGGTCGCTTGAACTCGGGAGGCGGAGGTTGCACTGAGCCGAGATCGTGCCACTGCCCTCCAGCCTGGGTGACAGCATGAGACGCCATCTCAAAATTTTTAATTAATTAATTAATTAGAAAATACTCCTCCCAAGGTGCAAGTCTGATGCAGGGTACTGAATATTCCATGATTGTCCTATAAACCATTGATAAAGCCCAACATCCCTGGGCCAGTGGACTCCCCGAGCAGAGGAAATCAGGCAGGGTCCAGCTTGGACTGAAGACATCAGCAAGTGAGGACAGGCACTACAGGATGCAGAAGGCACTTAGGCAGCCAGCGGCAGCGAACCTGATGAAAGGATGGTAAGCCTCCCTCGGGAATACTTAGAGGGGCTTCCACTGCATGGAAAGGGCTTGAGTTACCGCTTTTAAATGTGAAAGAATGACCCCAAAGGCCTGGAAAATGTGGGGACCCCTGGTGCCCCGTTTGGGGCAACTCTAGTGTTGCACACTTGAGCCTCCTGCACTAGCTGCTATTTCAGCGAATGCTGGGATGAACGCTTTCGCATGCGTTCAAAACTCTGCAAGCTAATCCTCAGCTCCTTCTCCACCCACCCCTTCCTCTTCCTGCCTGCAAGGTCTCTGTTCCACTACACCATAGCCCTTGCCAGTCCCTAGATACACACTGCATGCACCCAACTGCAGGCTTTGCCCAGCCTTCACTCTCCCTAAGCCACCCTCTTTCCCTCCATTTGGGTTAACCACCGCTACATCCATTCCTCAAGGCCCAGTTCAAAGGCTCCCTCCCCTACAAGCCTTCTCAGAAAGAATCTGTCTCCCTCGTCCTGAAGCCCCACAGTCTTTTGTTTAAATGGTTTCCAAACCGTTAGTTAATGGTCCAGAGAGCTCCATGGAGGAGGAGACCTGGAGCTCACTGTCTCCCTGTCCTCAGACAGCAGTTTCCACAAAGCTGATCCCGAGTCACCATCTAAGAAGCCTGTCATATACTCTGAGCCCTACCCCAGCATCTGGCAACATCTATGTGATGGACCCCTGAAAAGTAAAAGAATTGTCCTCATCACACAGGGAAAGAAGCTGGGTTCAGAGAGGCTTGGCACCTTGCTTTGTCACTCAGCAGCAGTGCTAGAGCTCAGGTCTTGCCCTTAAGCTCAACCTCATTTTCTCTGTCAGAGGAGGAGGGACCTGCAAATGATCTATCCCAAGTGCTTCCCCGCCTGGGGCCTCAGCCTCCTGGGGATTTGCAGGTTTATTTAGAGGAGACCTCGTGTTCATTGGCACTCAAAGGAAAGATGAGGCAACGCATGTCTCTTCACCTCTTTTTTGTTTTGTTTTTGGAGTTTTGGGGGTTTGGAGTTGTGTTATTGCTGTTCGTTTGTTGTTTTGTTTTGTTTTGTTTTTTACATTAAAAGAGGAACCACTGAGAAGTCCATCCACATTTTACTGATGATGACACTGAGGCCCAGAAAGGGTCAAGGACTTGGTCAAAGTTACACAGTGAATGTAGAAGCTTCATAATGTGTCAACTTAGCAAAGCTGGAACTGCGTGTCCTGGAATTTCCTTTCCTGAATGGTTCTGGGTTAGGAGTGACCACAGGAGAAACTTGTGTGAGATCCGGAAGGTGGAGCAGCAGCTTCGTTTGCCCCCAGGGTCTGGGTGGGTTCAGGTGATTCTCAGCTCATGAGTGTGCCGCCCACCTGCTGGTTCACCTTGTTGGCTTGGGATCTTGGAGGGGCAACCCCAGCTGATCTCCTCTTTCAGCTTCTCCAAACTCGGAGCCAGGTTTGTGTGCAGCTTCGTGGTGATGCAGGCTAGCTCTTCTGCAGATCACCCAAATCATCAGCTGGAGGCGTGGAGGCAGTGGGAGGCCACCCAGGGCCCAGGGAGAAGCAGATGCCGTCCCAGCAAGCCCTCGATTGGTGACGCTCCTCCTTGTGTGTTCAGACCATCCTTTTAGGTTCTGCCTTGTCCTTGCCACCTCCTCTTCCCGTCCATCTTCTCTTGCTGACTGACAGCCCTGCTGACTCCAGGTCTGGAGCAGACACGTGGATACAGACTGACACCACTGCCTAGCAGCTCCCCTGATCAGGAACGGCCATGCCCCAAGCATCAAGACCTCAGATCACGCACGTTCTGCTTCTCTAATAGAACCCTGATAAAACTGACCTCATGCAGAATCAACAGCCTGGAACTTCTTGTCCATGATGGCCTGAGCCCCAGGCCCCAGGCCTTCCCCAGTGAGATCACTGCCTCCATCACAGGGCTGAGGCTCCCAGATCTCCCCCAGCCCAGTGGCCAAGGGAGAGACGTGTCTGGCCTGTTCCCTAACTCATCAACATGATCTCTACAGGCTCCAGGGACCCCAGTCCTTCCTCCCTTCATATGGCCCCCAGCAGGCTGCAGAGCAGACAGCTCATCCTGGCTCCACATCTTCCCGTACCAGGCTGGGGTTGTTCAAGGCTGTTTATTTCTCCTGGTCCCCAAGCCCATAACTTCAGAGCTGCCTTGGCTGCCTGCTGTCCCAGGTCTCTATAAATAATCAGACAGTAAAGATGTCACACCGCCAGCTTGGGGCACCGTCCAAACAAGCCCAGGGCTGGCCCTTCCTCAGGGGCACCTCCACCAGCATGCTGAGCTGGGACTTACTACCCCTCACCCCACGCAGGGCTCCTGCATCTGCAGGAGGACAGTCTCCACACTGCAGCACTGAGCAAGGCTTTCAGGATCAACTGCTCCCTCCTGTCCTCACCAGGCCCTTCCTTCCTCTGGAAGGTCCCAGGTAGCCCAGGAGTTTCTCCCTTTTTGGAAGCTACTTCGGAGGAAAAGGTCACGGTGACACTGTGGAAACAGATGGATCTGGATTCCAGCGTCTCCACTGCCACTTACTAATTCTGGGACCTTGGAAAAGTCACATAACCTCTCTGGGCTTTAGGTTTTTATAAATGAGGATGTTAATATGAGCCTCATAGAAATGTTGTGAGGGTTAAATAGGGTGCCGTATGAAAGCATATAGCCCAGGATCTGGCATGTTATAAATGGACACAGTCTTGTTATTATTGTTCTTGGGGTTTTTTAACACTGTGGCCACCAAATTGCATGCTCCATGAGGATGGAGACTGCCTGACTTGTTTCCTGCGCTCCCTAGTACAGCGCCTAGCACATAATAGCACTCAACACCTACTTGCTAAATGAATGAAGAACGATAATAATGCTGACTGATTAGGGCCACTGTATGTTGTAAAGCAGGCAGGACTGGAGAACATTTGGAGATTCCAGGAGGTGAGGTTGCTAGAACCTTTTTTGTCAAATGTAACCATCTGTGTTCTCTTAAAGTGTTTATTTTTTCTTTCTTTTTTTTTTTATTTGAGACAGAATTTCACTCATCACCCAGGCTGGAGTACAATGGCACAATCTCGGCTCACTGCAACCGTCCCAGGTTCAAGCAATTCTCCTGCCTCAGCCTCCTGAGTAGCTGAGATTTCAGGCGCCCACCACCACGCCCAGCTATTTTTTGTATTTTCAGTACAGACAGGGTTTCTCTGTATTGGTCAGGCTGGTCTCAAACTTCTGACCTCAGGTGATCTGCCTCCCGAAGTGCTGGGATTACACTCGTGAGCCACTGCGCCCACTCTGAGGCTTTTCTTTGACCACCTGCCGACTATTGCCCCACGGGCAGTGACTGCACTGGATGGTCACATGGCTAGTTAGTGCTGAAAGTAGGATTCAAACCCACCTATCGCTTATCATACACAGATCATATGCAGATCTCTTCTACTCTGTAAGGTGGCGATTAATCTCTTCATATACAGATAAGGAAGCTGAGGCTCGAGGAGGGTCAGTAACTTGCCCAAAGCCACACCGCTATTAGAGTAATCTTACATAGTATGTGAGCATTTGATTCTAAAACTGGTATATCAGGCAAAAGTTGCATAGAGTCCAAATTGCTCTTGAATTCCCTTAAATTGGCTCTCTGGTTTTCTTTGTATAGAGCCTAGTACAGTTTTACCTAAACACCCTTGAGTTTGAGAGCGGATGAGCTGGACTGAAGGAAGGACAAGAAGGAAAGCCTGGGAGACATCAAAACACAACATCATTCAACTGTTTGGCCCTTCCGATCACGATCGGCCCCCTGGCCCAAATGAAGCAGGAGAGGAGTTGTGAAGGATTCCTACCAGGCTCATTCAATTGCAATTTAATGTTAGTGCCCACTGGTCTTAATATATATGCATGGATGTCATTGTTAAGCCGATTGAATGTGTAACATATGACAAAGCACCTGCACTGTGACTTGCCTAGAGTAGGTGCTCGATATATGTGTGCAAAATTTGAATCTACAATCATTCATTCATTCATTCATTCATTCAGTATGTATGTATCGCATTTCTCCTAGGGGCCAGGCACCATGCTAGGCCTCAGGGGAACAGCAGAGAACAAGACGGACAAGATATCTGCCCTTGTGGAAACAACATTCCAGTTGAGAAAACACAATGGGCAAGGAAACTACCAGGTATACAATAAAATGTCAGGTAGCGATGGAAAGAAAAATAAAAAGGGTGGGGGAAAGAGAGTGGTGGAGCAGCTCTTAGATAGGGCAGGGAGGGCATCTCTGTGGAGGTGGCGTCAGAGCCAAGAAGCGGTCTGGCCCGGACAAATCGCCCACGTGTGGACACCATTGTCTGAAAAGTCCAAAACCTGGTCACCTGCTTCCTGCCTTTCCAAATCCGCATTTTGTTTTGTGGCCTCTGCTGAGCAGCCATCACTGCCATACTGTTAGGTGCTGAGCTCGTGATTCCTTACAGTGGGAGGGCAGGGGTAAGAAGGGGCTGCTAATGTGACTCCTCTGTAAAAGGTGAGTCAAGCTCATGCCCATCCACCTGACTCCAGGGCCCCGGGTCTCTGTGCCACAACACAGCTTGGGTGCTAGAAGAAATCCCATGGTAGCTGTGGGGACGAGACACCACAAGACTTGATCCAGAATCCTCAGGGTTCTGAAGCCAGGAAGGGTCCTCAGACAAACCTAGCCACACCTATCACTTCACATTCACTAAGTCCTGCGGGGTAATCATCTCATTTGATTAACTCTCTGATGCTACAGGTAGCGAGACTGAAGTCCAGAGGCCATGGGACTCTCTGTGAACCACAGAGCATCAGCGGTGACAGAGATAAGGACTCAGCTCTCCCAACTCCCAGTCTGGTGCTCTTTATACCAAAAGTCCACCTTCCAGTTCATGGGTAATCCAAAACTTCTGTTTGTTCTGGGGTTGTTTCTACAGCAGATACACTAGTCTCTGTGCAGGACCCGCCTCCCAGGGAAATACGGTAGTGCTGAGAAGAGGGTGAGGACAGGCTGGGGGTGATGGCTCACACCTGTAATCCCAGCACTTTGGGAGGCCAAGGCAGGTGGATCACCTGAGGTCAGGAGTTCAAGACCAGCCTGACCAAGATGGTGAAACCCTGTCTTCTACTAAAAATATAAAACAGCTGGGCGTGGTGGTGGGCGCCTGTAGTCCCAGCTACTCAGGAGGCTGAAGCAGGAGAATCACTTGAATCTGGGAGGTGGAGGTGGCAGTGAACTGAGATCGTGCCATTGCACTCCATCCTGGGTCTCAGTCTCAAAAAAAAAAAAGAGGATGAGGATGGACCAAAGCCTGAAGATGCCCTGGAGATGAGGTGTGGATGGTGAGTGTGCCTGCCGAGCCCAGGAGACTGACTGACTGCAGCACCGGGCTGGGGTGAGGTCCAGAGGGGAGGAGCCTCCTATAGGGACAGCGACACCGAAGAGGGGACAACATAAAGCCACTTCTGTCTTTACCTCGCTTTGCCTTTGTACCACCTCCATTTGGGTGCAGTGCCAAGCACCTCACATTTTATTCCTAAGCCAGAAACTGCCTAGTGGGAGGAGAGAGAGGGGTGTTCTTTCATTCTGTAAGGGCCTCCCATGCGCCTGGTGCTGGGAACTTCTCCTTCCTCATTTTATTTCCTTCACGCAAAAACCTTGTAAGACGGCGATTCTCATCCCTGTATTACAGATGGGGCCCGAGGCTCAGTGTAGGGCAGACTGAGTAGCAGCCCCTTCCACCCTCTCACCCCAGGTCACCACTCAGAGGTGCAACTGAGATTCCAGCCCAGGCCTGCAGAGCAGAAGCCTGTGCTCTCTGAGGCATGGTCTCCCACGTGGCCAGCCGGAGGGCTCCTCCGGAAGGGTTTCCAGGGAGGCCACCGGGGCTGTCTGGATTGATAGCGCCTTCCCCAAATCCTGTAACCCCCTCCCTGCCAGACCTGTGCCCACTGCTCTGGCTGCAGGCAGGGAGCGGGGCTGGGCACTAATTTACACTTGTTTAACTACAGCTGCCGCCCTCCTGCCATGTGTCTATCCGCCATTTATTGCGCTTTCCAAAGCCCTGCCCGGCACTCAGGGGCATTTCCTGCCTTCGCTAATGGAGGAGAATAGACGCATTATATGTGAATAATGGATTATGATGATACAATTTGGGTCTCTTAGCTCTCACCCAGCCTAGGCTGGCCTTGCATTATTGATAACTTACACACACCTTCCCAAGCATGCTTATGTAAATATTTAATAGGGAAAGCAAGTTAACCCATTGGTTTCAGCCATTTCCAGAGCACTAGAAGGGCCATGA
The DNA here is from genome assembly GCF_049354715.1 of Callithrix jacchus. Taxonomy (NCBI): domain Eukaryota; kingdom Metazoa; phylum Chordata; class Mammalia; order Primates; family Cebidae; genus Callithrix; species Callithrix jacchus. Next base: position 74,794,364 of record NC_133508.1, on the reverse strand, counting down.
GGGGTGACTTGGGGGACCCCCAGCAGGAGTTAGGTCTCTTTGGAAAAGCCGGGAAGTTGACAAGATGCTCACTTGGTCACAAGGAGTGTATGGCCTTGAGGTTTGGGGTTTTCCAAGAGCCGAAACAAAAGGGTAGGGCTGCCTCGCCGTAGATCTCCTCCGATCAAGAAGACAAGTTGCCCCACACGCAGAGCATGGTGAGGATGTTGGGATGAGGGGTGCAGATTACCGGAATGCAGCTGTGGTGGGTGTCGCCACGGGATAAATCCAACCATTGCTTCTTCCACGGCTGATTTCCTGTGCTTTCCCACGGCTTCCACATTTCACACTCCATTGCACGTTGGAAGACAATGCTTTAGAGGCCACCTGGGGTTCACCCTGGGCTCCACCACACACCAGCTGGACAGCAAGTTACTTAATCTCTCTGTGCACTGGTTGTCACATCTGTAAAATGGAGAACTAATTTGTTTGTCTCAGAGGTACCCATTGTTGGTGCAAGAATTCAGTGAGAAAATATATCTGAAGGCCTTTTACTACCTATTACCATATAGCAGCAATTGGAAGACACACCTGCTTTCGCATGGCTCTTCATGCCACAGCACACATTAACAGACAGTGTTTCTTTTTTTTTTTCTTTTTGAGACAGACTCTCACCCTGTCACCCAGGCTGGAGTGCACTGGCGCGATCTTGGCTCACTGCAACCTTCACCTCTGGGGTTCAAGTGATTCTCCTGCCTCAGCCTCCTGAGTAGCTGGGATGACAGGCACATGTCACCACGCCTGGCTAATTTTTGTATTTTTAGTAGAGATGGGTTTTCACCATGTTGGTCAGGCTGGTCTCAAACTCCTGACCTTGTGATCCGCCCACCTCGGCCTCCCAAAGTGCTGGGATTACAGGCATAAGCCACCGCACCCGGCCAGTGTTTCTGAGTAGTGTAGAAAATAGTTACGCATCCCAGACACAATAAATATGGCTATTTTGCTAATAACCTGTTTCTGGCAATTAAACTACTATGTCTCCTTTGGGAAGTCACAAGGGTGGGCATGTGCCCCATCTGCCTATGCAGAGGGTGGAGAACCAGGCAGAATCGGGAGATCTGAGCTGGCCTCCCTCTGCACCCCACCCCGAGCACCTGCCTCCTCTCTGGTTTATCTCCCCCATCCCCTTCCCAGGTTGCCATTGACAACCTGCCATTCTCAGAGCACACTTCTGAGCTGGCGAGCCTTCGCACCTGCTGGCTCCTCCACCTGAATGCCCTTCTCTCCATCCTCTTCCTGGAAACCCCAACTGCTTCAGGATACAGTTTAGTCATTACCTCCTTCATTCGGCCTTCTCTGACTCTTTGTCTTAAAATTGAAAAGGCCAGCATGTTCTTCTACCTGCCCGCCAGACATGCAGGCCCAAGGTCGCGGGAGGCAGGCGCCAACAGATGTATCTCTGTATGCCCAGCACCTCCACCACACAGGGGCCGTGCTGGTTGCTGTGGGAATACTGCAGAGCACAAAATGAATGATGCTGAAGGGAGAAGACACAAGGCTCAAGAAGCAAACACAAGGCTCAAGAAACTCCGTTTGTGTGGAAGAAGAGGATATGTACAATGGAAGAGGGAGGCCACAATGCAGCGTGCCGGGGTGCGCTTTTAAATGGGACAGTCAAGGTAAGCCTCACTGCAAAGGTGACTTCTGAGCAGAAGTCTGAGGGAGGTGAGGAATGAAAAGAGTGAGCAGCCAGTATGAAGATCCAGGGTGGGAGTGTGCCCCAGTGTGTTCAAGGAAAGCACCAGGGTGGGCGTGGCTGGGACCGAGTAAGAGAAGCCGGTCTTGGCAAGCGGGAGTTTCAGGTAGCACAGAGTTTTGTGGCCTTGGCAAAGACCTTGCCTCTTGCTGTTGGAGGATTATAAGCAAGGGGTGACTGGGTCTAGTGTTTGTGTCTTAAAAGGATCATCCTGGCAGCTATGTGGAGCATTACTATAGGGGTCAAGTAATGCAGCAGGGACAGCAATCAGGAGGTTACTGCAAGAGTCCAGGTAAGATGTGATGATGCCTCATGCTAGGGTGGGAGCAGGGGAGGCGGTGGGAGATGGCCAGGTGCTCAGCTTCCAACAGAGGTGCAAGGTGGTGCTGTCCAGGTTTCCTGATGGTTTAGGTGTTTGAAGTGAAAGAAAGAGCAGAGTCCAAGGATGACTCCAAGCCGTCACCAGAAGGATGGAGCTGCCATGAACCAAGTGGGGAAGACTGTAGGAGCAGTGGGGAGCAGATTTGCAGAGGGGAAAATGAGGAATTCCATTTGGATGCATTATTAGACATATTCGATCTGATCTATCTCTTAAACATCCAAGGGGAGCGTTTCAGTGGTCAACTCTTGTAGGAACCTGGAGCTCCGGGAAGAGGGTCGAGGCTAGCATTAGAAATGTGAGAGCCATCAGCATACAGATGGACGAGCTCACAAGGGAGAGAGTGTAAGGAAGGAAGAGACACCGAGGCCTGAGCCCAGGGCGCTGCAAGGAGTAAGGTGGGGAGGGAGAAGAACCAGCAAAGGATGCAGGAAGAGCGCCCAAAGCGAAGACAGAAAACCCACTTGTTGACGCTTCAGTGAGTTGGCACTGTAATCAACAGTTCAAATTAAATAGCCACCATTAATTGAATACTTACTCTTTGTTAGACAATTCACATATAGTTTTCCCTTTGATCCTAAGATTTGGGAATTCTTATTCCCATTTTACGGATAAGGAAACTGAGGCTCAGAAAGGTGAAGCTGCCTGAACAAGGTTTCACAGCTAGTTATGGCAGCACAGCAAAAAACTCAAGCTTCAAGTCAGCCCAACTAACATTTTTTTACCATCTGCTGAGAACTGGGTGCTCTTGGTAGATGTTATCCTATTTAACACTCTCAGTACTCTTGCAAAAATAGATGTCATTTCTACCCATTTTACAGATGAGGAGACTGAGGCTTGGAGTCTCACTGAGTGACCTACCCAAAAGTTATCCAAGGAGAAATTGGCTGGGAGAGATTTGAATCCTGGTCACCCGCCTTCCTTTAGACACTTGGGATGCTCCCAAGTCTGCATTTGGAGAGGGGAATAGTGTTAAGGTATCAGCTGTAGTTTCTCAGCTTGAAATCCTAGGCCTCTTCCAGAGGCCAGATGTTGGGCTGGTGCCACAGAGCCCTCCTCTGAGTCCTAGGCTGGGAGCAGGGAGGGAAGGGACTCTATTACCAAATCCCAGCCTGAGCACTCCCAGGGAGTTCCTTCCTCCCCACCTGCCTGGCGTCTGGCCTCCGCCAGCTCCTGCCTGGCTGCCAGATGTTCCAGCTGTGGCTCCTCTCCACAGAGAGTCTCATTTATTAATTAACGTGGACGCCAAGGGGGCAACATCTCAGGCCCAGCCTCAGAGCAGATCTTGGCACATTTTTCAGACTTTGTTTAATAATTTATCATCTTTTAATCATAAAAATAATTAGCACAAGAGCGATAATCTGTGCTCTACCAAGAGCAGACCAGCAGAGGAGTTTTCCGACAGTGCCAGACCCAGAGAGCAGAGCTTTGGCAGCGAGGAGAGGAAGGTCGGCTCCAGGCCAGGCGCCCTCTCCAGGACTGGCTTCTGGGAGTCAGGTGTCAACGATGCCGTCTGGCTTTTGGGGGAACTCGAGGACCACGCTGCTTTCCCAGGAATTTCAGGCTCCTGCTCCTAACTCTGATTTGGCTCACTGGAGAACTCTCTGGGAAGTTCCTTCTCTCTCTCCCATTTTGCCACCTGTAAAATTAGATAATGCATCAGGACACTTTTGTTCAAGGTGCCATGATCCAAGGCGGTAGCAAATGTAGAAGCAGTGGCTGGGGCGGTAAAGACAGTGATCTGGAGTGCCTGTGACAGCCATGAAGCCTTCCACAGTCCCTGCTGCAGCCCACGCCCACCTTCTGCATCCTCAGATGCTCAAAGAGCCCTGGGACAGATTCAATTCTGCCAGGTATAAGCTGTGTGGCCTGGGGCAAGTCCATCACCTCTCTGAGCCTCAGTTTACCCATCTGAAAAGAAAGAGTGATCGTTCATGGCCCGTAGCTCTCCCAGAGAAGATCCAAGGGAGCCAGGCACCATGGCTCAAGCCTGTAATCCCACCACTTTGGGAGGCCGAGGTGAGCGGATCACCTGAGGTCAAAAGTTTGAAACAAGCCTGGCCGACATGGTGAAATCCCTTCTCTACGAAAAATACAAAAATTACATGGGTGTGGTGGCATTTGCCTGTAATTTCAGCTATTTGGGAGGCCGAGGCAGGAGAATCACTTGAACTCAGGAGGTGGAGGTTGCAGTGAGCCGAGATCATACCACTGCACTCCAGCCCTCCAGCCTGGGCAACAGAGTGAGACTTCTTTTCAAAAAGAAAAGAAAAAAAAGAAGATCCAAGGGAGGGGATGACAGGGTTGTCCTTTGGAGACATTGATCTCGTTCTGCCCCATATTTAACTGCCACTCCCTGTCCAGACTGGGAGTTCTAGAGGGCAGGGCAGGACTGCCTCATCCTCTGTGCCTGACAGCCCTGGTAGTGACCGAATGAGCTAACTGTTCGGCCAATTCCAGAAACCTGTCCTGAGATTGTTCAACTGTGCAGGCAGACACATCCTCTCCCCAGGGTGGCAGCAAGCTCCAGTGACTCTGGAGAAAACCACAGCAGTTGAAGAAGGCAACTCCTCTTCTTGTGGGGTCTTGTACAAGCTGCTTTGCCTCCAGCTGCCTCAGTCTCTTCATGTGAAACTTGAGATATCTGTCTTAGGTTGGGGGTCCTGAGAAGCAGACCTTGAGACAAGAATTCATGATCAGGTCATTTATTTAAGAAGAGATCCTGGAAGCTCCAGTAGGGAGTGGAGAGATGAGACTGGGAAGGGGAGGAGAGCAATGAAAGGTGGGTGAATGAGCTAGTGACCACACTGAGCCACTGGGACCCAGGCCCACTGGGGCCATCCCAACAGTTGGCAAACTACAGTCCACAGGCCAAATCAGCCCTGCCTGCTGAAGTTGTAAATAAAGTTTTATTGGAACACAGCCGTGCCCACTCATGTCTGTATTATCTATGGCTGCTTTTCTGCCACAATGACAGAGTTAAATGGTTGCAACAGACACCATATGGTCCTCCAAGCGTTGAATATTTACTCTCTGGCCCTTTACTGACAAACTTCGTCAGCCCCTGGTCTAGGGCATAGGCAGTACGACCTCAGAGTTGTCTCCTTTGAAGGAGAGGAAGCTGGGCATTGCACGCACCACTCCAGTCCATTGCTGGCTGCTCCAGGGGCCCTGACACCCAGCCCCGTGCACATACACTCCCAGCGCCAGGAAAGCATACTCTGGCGGCCAGAGGAAGCCCAAGGAAGAGTCACAGGAGGTGCTGAGTGCCCAGGGGAAACTGGAGACCAGGGCATCCAGGGCTGCTGCTGCAAGATCTCACTAAACCGTTACGAGTACTAGATCAGATCTTACTTGGAAGCAGCAAGAACAGGAGTGCCCCCTACTAGTCCACACCTTCATCATCACCACCAGCCCCCAACCAAAGGCATTCCTGGCTGGCTTAGTTTCAGATGATCTGCGTTCACCTCCTTGCTGGGCCTCTGCCTGCCTGTCTTTCTTAGGCACTGCTGATTTCTGAGCTCCAAGTGACTCTGGTTTTGACAGAAGGGTTCCTCTCCAAGTCCCTGCTCTGGTCACAGCTGCACCCGCACTGTCGTCTCCCTGGCTCCGGCGGGCAGCCCTGCCTTTCCTGCTTCATTCTCAAGTGCCTCCTGCCTTCCCAGACCCCATAAGCCCACTCCCCTGGGCTCTGTCCTCCTCAGGCTTGGCTTTGGGACCTGCTCGAGGTAGGCAGGGGACACTGCCCTCTGGTCTCCATCCCAACAGGTGAGTCTTCTCTCCCTGGTTGGTTATGCCACCCTTGACCCCACCACCACTCTTAATCAATGCTGCTCTTGCTCTCCTGTGCCATCCAGAAGCTACCAGCACCAGCTGGGCCCAGCCCTCACCTTTTACCCACCCCTTCTGGCGAATATTATGGGCAGTCAGCTCTGGGCTGCTTTCAGAGAAGGGCATAGGCAAATGGATTTGACCAGAAGGCAGTTAGCATGATCAGGGCTCAATCTGAGGTCATGGTCAGGGCTCAGTCTGCTCCGTCTAAGACCAAGGTCGGGCCCGGTTGAGCAGGGGCCAGAGTCAGGGGTCAGTGTGGGTTCCAGTTCAGGATTCAGTCTAAGGCTGGAGTCAAGGCAAAGCCTGAGGTCAAGATCGGGGCTATACTTGGGCCAAGGCCCAGGGATCAGTCTAACCAAGGAGTGCAGCACACCAACTGGTTCATCTAACAGCTCAACCCAGGCCGTAACCCCCACCCCTTGGCGCGCCCGCCTGGCCCAGCCTGGGAACCTACAGCCCATCCCTCTCCACCGGGGCGCCTGCATTTCCATTCATGTGTGAGCCCTCCTGGCCAGGCGGTGAGGATTCCCAGGTCCATCTGTCTGCTGAGCTGTCGTGGGAACCAAGCTCAGCGAATGGGCCCGAGCCTGTCTCCCTCCGGAGCCTGCCTCCAGACTGTTGGCGTTCACGGCTCTGCCTCGCAGCCTCCGAGCTGGGCTCGTGCTGCTGAGTCCAAACGCCGTCCACTGCTCAGTTCCAGCCAGCCACCAAGCACTCCCCAGATGGGCAGGGACCGCGCCATGCCTGCCTGCCTCCTGCCTCAGGCACTGCTCGCTCCCTGCCAGAGGCCCAGGGAGGTGCCCAGTCCCCCGATTCACAGCCCTGGGGGCCACGCAGGGCCCGGGAAGGGCAGGGAACCCACCTCCACCAGCTCTAAGGCCTTGAGCACCATCCAACCAGTGATTCCTTCCACCCTGGCCCTGGCCCTGGTGAGGCCTGGCCTCCCTCCCTCCAGGTGCCTCTCGGCCTCTGTCCTCAAACCACATAACTACCCAGAGGTCTTGGGGAAGCCGAGGTGAGCCATGCAATGTGACCCCCAGGGCCTCCATCTGAGAAGCTCCAGGCAGCATGGAGCCTAGAATCAGGCAGCGCTGGGCTTGCATGCCGCTGGTGCCGCTTCAAGTTGTGGGACCCCTGGCAAGTTACTCTGTGCCTCAGTTTTCTCATTTATAAATGGGAGCTTCTGGGATGTAGTGAGGGCTGTTAAAATGTGCAAACCCCCTGCATGGGCAGGAGCTTACAAGGTCCATCTGTCTCTGTCTGCCTGGCACCACTGCCCCTTCTTCTGGTTATGACACCCCCGCCCTGTGCCAAGCTGGCCCTTCTCCACAACCTGTGGGTCTGGTGGGGCAGCCAGTCCTGGGAACTGGCCCCCACAGCCACGGAGCAGGCACAAGCTGGCTCACAGGCAGAAGCAGAGCAGAGAGGGAGAGAGGCTGCATGAATGGCTGGCCTGCTGACATCACCTGGACCCCCAGAACCCCAAGGTCAGCCCCCCCAAACTTCCCAAACAAAGAGCCAATACCTCCCTTTAAGCTGAAGCTGTTGGACATGGGCTTCTGTCTCTGGTGACAGGGCTCGGAAACAGGGAGGATGCACATATGATAGTTAAGAGCTTCAACCCTTGGGGTTCAAGTCCCAGCTCTGCCATTTCTTAGCAGTGTCACCTTAGATGAGTTACCCAAGCTCATGGGGTGTCAGTTTCCTCATCTGTAAAATAGGAATAACACTAGTACTCACCCCCCCGGGTGGTTGTGAGGCTTCATGTAATTAATATAGAAGACACTTGGAACAGTACTTGGCTTATAGTAAATATGTATTAATATCTGCTATTATTTTTATTTTTTAAAAATCATCCCTGCTCAGTTCTCCAATCTAGAAGACAGAATGCGATACTTGACAAATATTTACGGGATCCCTACTGTGTGCTTCACACTGTGACACACTGGCCATAGGCTGCTGTGGGCTCCATCCTCCAGGAACTCACCGCCGGTGAGACTGGGTGGCTGAGGAACTGCTGCTCCAGGACCGCCAAGATGAAGCTGCACCCATGGCACCCACTTGGCACCCACTGTGCAGCGAGCTGCTTTCCAGGAAGCCTGAGGAGTGGCCAGCCAGGGTTTGGGCCAGGGCTCCCAGTACTCATTTGGTCCTTGGAATCTCTATCTGATGCTGGGAATTTATTTGCCTTCAAGACCCTGCTGACCAAGATCCCTGAGAAACCCTCTCATTCTCCCTAAACCTGACATCCTCAGCTCTCACTCAGGACCCTGGAGAACAGGGGATTGTGGACACATTGAGAAAGGCATGCAGAGATCTGGGAAAGAGGGTACGGGCTACAGCGACAAGTAGCTAGAAGAGTCTCACAGGGACGGCAAAGGACAGAGAATGACTTTGTTGTCCAAATAGGAACACTAAGAGAGGAGGGGCCAGGCGCCGTGGCTCATGCCTGTAACCCCAGCACTTTGGGAGGCGGAGGCAGGAGGATCACAAGGTCAGGAGTTCGAGACCAACCTGGCCAATATAATGAAACCCTGTCTCTACTAAAAATACAAAAATTAGCTGGGTGTGGTGGCAAGTGCCTGTAGTTACAGCTACTAGGGAGGCTGAGGCAGGAGAATTGCTTGAACCCAGGAGGTGGAGGTTGAAGTGAGCCGAGATCGCGCCACTGTACTCTAGCCTAGGTGACAGATTGAGACTCTGTCTTAAAAAAAAAAGAGAGAGAGAGAGAGATCAAGAGGAGGAAAAAGTCAAACTAGGGCAGACTCTTAGGCAGTTCCTGTAATTAAGCACCCCTACCCTAGGCCATATCAAGACAGGTGTTGTGCCTCTCAATGGAGATTCCGTTGGATGGACAGAAAACCTGGGTCAGACAGCCAGTGGCTTCTTGGAGAGCCAGACATCCCAACCTGAGCCATCTGGGAGGCAGAGGGGCTCAGACCAGTGGTCAGAGAAAGGCAGGCTGAGAGTGTCAGGAAGTGTCAGGGTCTGCACACTACTGCCAGCCTAGTTTGGGCACCAGTTCCAAGTTCTGGTTAATAAAACTTTGCAATATAGTTTTTGCAAAATTATAATTGTGTGATCATAGTTAATAATAGTGACATTTGTAGCACGGTGAGAGGCCATATGTCATGATGGTGAAGAGCGGGCTTCAATGTGCCTGGGTTTGACCAGTTTCACTACTTAATGGTTGTTTCACCTTGAAAAAAAGCACTGTGCCTCTCTATGCAACAGTTTCCTCATCTGTCAATGGGAGTAAGGAAATAACATAATAGTATTCGCCTCATATAGTTGTTAAGAGAATTACATCAGTCATGACATGGGAAGTCTTAAAAGAGAACCTGCCACATAGTAAGGGCTCAGTAAATGTGTACTACCTGTTTTTGAGCCCTCACTACATACCAGGTACTGTGCTAAACACTTTATTTGCATCACTTAATCTAATCCTCACAACAATCTCTGAGGTAGGCACTCTTACAGCTTCCATTTCACTGATGAGAAAACCAAGGTACGGAGTAAGAGATTTTGCCTGGGCTCCCGTGGCTCTTAAACGGCTGGACTAAAATTCGGGTCAGGTTCAAGATTGTCTGAATCCAGAGTTTAAACTCTCAGTCAGGTGTCAAACACAAAAATGGGGATGATGAAAATGGGACCCAGCAGAGTATGAAATATCAGTCTAGTTGTGTACAATAAAGACGTGGGGGCGGTGGTGAACTGGAGCCCTCATGCCCTATCTAAATGTAGGAGCCCACTCGGTGCCAGCTGACCAATGTCCTGAAGGGCTCCACGGGCTGGCATTGTGGCTGGGCTCCAAGCTGAGTGAACCACGTCCCCGACCATAGAGCCGGGAGGCAGCCGTCTTCAAGAAACCATCAAAACCAACCTCCCATGCCCATGATCCCGCATCAATGCTCAGAGTGTGAGTCCGTGGGTCATTAGTCTTCCTCCACACGCACCAGCCTCATATGCTGTTGTGTTATGTCCTTGTCCTGCTTCCCCACTCCCTCCACCCCTAAACTCTACTTGGAGCTGGAATCCAGACAACCTTCCCTAAAGATCCCTCCATCTCCTGCCTTCACTGGAACCAGGCTGTTTTTGGAAGACACCACCTCCCCTGCAGCCTGCCAGAGACATTGCTGTCTGTTCATGTGCCCTGTAAGAATCAGAGGTCGGGTCAGTAGTCATCTTACTCTCCATTGCTCCTCTTCGTTCTAGAAAACAGTGCACCTCTGAGGACTAAGCCACCCTGCTCCATCACCATTTCCCCTTGCCTCATTGCTGGTAGACCTTGCTGTTGATATCATGATCAGCGCCCCCAGAAGCCTTTGGCACTTGGCTCAGGTCTTTTTTTCACTTTATGCTTTTATTTTATGCTTTTAGCTTTTTTACCCTGTGCCTTTATCTTGGGTGAATTTGACATCCACAGGAACTATCCATAAAGCATGTAGCTTCTCGGGTCCTCAATCTCATCTCCAATAACCCTCTCTCCCACTTCCCCCAGCCACTCGCTTTCTGTCTCATCACAAGCCTTGCCGTGACCCCAGACTGCAGCCCCCAGCGTCACTCAAGCATCCTGCCCTCTGACCAGCCTACTCTACTTCTTTGCAAGCTTGCATCATGGTCCTTCTTTAGCGTCCTCAAGACTTTCATCAGCCTCTTCATCTTTCTCCCAACCTATCAGCCATCTTCCTCTGCTTCTCCTTTTATCCTGGCATAGATTCTGTGGCCCATCGTTTTACTAACACTCCTACCAGTACCCCAAATTCTCCTCCCCGCTTTCTTTTCTCTACCTGTCTATCAAAACCACGATCTTGAATGAACCCAACCCTGTGCTGTCTCGTGCTGCACAAAAACCTACACAATTCATGATCACTGGCTTCCTGTGATTCTCCAGCATTTTTTCATCAGCTTCCTCTTTTGCCTTCCAAGATTATTTCAAACATTTCCAGACTCTTCAACCTCCTCCCCTCTCATTCTCATCAGGTGGCCTCACCCCTTCCCAGGGAAAATGGAATCGATCAGAAAGGAACTCTCCTACAAACCGACTTACATCAGTACCATTCTCTCTCCCACCACTGCATGAGAGGAGGGGTCCTTCCTCCTAGCTCCTCCTGTGTTTTGAAGCCCATCGTCTCCCACCTCACTTATTCATTGTTTCTTCTCTCTCTTCTGTATCCATCTCCTTCATCTTAAAAGGATCTTTCTTGTTGACATTTAAACGTTTAAGTCTCTCCCGTCTTAGGATAAATCTTCCTTGGCTACAGGTCTCTGGTTACAGGTCTCTCTCCTCTCCCCTCCCACTCTTCTCTCCTCCCCTTCACTGCCAAACTGCCCGAAAGAGTTGTCACTATGTAGTCCCTCAGTATAAGTTATTGGCTAGGAATACAGGCCCTGGAGCCAGACTGCCTGCTTTTGAATTCCAGTTCCATTTCTCACCAGCTGTGTGACATGAGGCAAATCACCTAACCTCTCTGAGCCTCTGTTTCCTCTTACCTATAAAATGGAAACACATGTACCTACCTCAAGGAGTCACTGTGAGGGTAAAAGGAGTTAATACACACAAAGCCCTTACAACGGGGCCTGTCCACTAGGTGTTCACTTCCTATTTGCCATTGTTTGCGATTATTATTATTGTTCTGACTGCTTCCTCTCCTCCCTGCTCCTTCCTCCACCCAATAATCTGACTTCTGCCCTTTATTCTACCAAACAGCTGTGGCTAAAGCTACTAGTGTTCTTCTTATTTCTTAATCCAAAGGACAGTTTCCAATCCTCTTCTTACTCGACATCTCAGCTAGTTGACCATTCCTTCCTACTTTAGACATTCTCTTCCTTCTACCTCTCTGAGGGTTCCTTTCCAGTTCCTTCGAAGTTTCATGCTCCTGCCCCAGAAATGAATTTGGGTGGCACTGCCACAGGTAACTCATTACCCTCCTTAAGACAGGGTGTCCCCAATGGATATTGCCAACCCAAGGCAATATCCTACTCTCACCTCAAGTCAAAATCCTACTCAACACTTAAAGTTCCCAACCACCCTTGAAATCAAATACAACCAAAATGAACTCATGGCCTCCCTCACACTCCATTTTCCCAAAACAAACCTGGTCCCCTTTCAGATGTCACCACCATCTCTCTGGTTTTGCAAGTCAGAAACCTGAAAGCCATCATTTTTCTCTCCTGCTTCTTCATCCCTTCCAATCATTCCCCAAGTGATTATTACCTCCTAAAGAGCCCTCACCATTTCTGCTTCCTCCTTTCTAATTCAAGCCATTCTCATCTCTTCCCAGTCCTTGCTGACTAATTGATCTCAGCGCTAGACCCCTCTAACAATCCTAATTTCCACACAGCACCCAAACTAATCTTTTCAAAAGACAGACCCAGTGTATCGTCAACTCACAGTCCTGATTTCTTCCAAGTTGACTCCTTCTTGGACTCTAGGTGTTGGCAAAACGGCTGCCACAGCTTGAGCCTCACATCCTTTGCCTTTGAGTGCAACTGTCTCTTATCCAGAATTCCCTTCAAAGTCCCATAGCATCTCCATGGCTGTGATCAAACCATGTACCTATCCACCAATAGGTGGCCCAGGGGATGCAATGTCATGAGCCGCTTAGCACGAGTTATGTGCTCACTGCTGAAGTCGAGGAATAAATTCCCAACTACATCACATGTACTAAAAAAATTGGGGAGGGCTGTTTCTGCAAGGAGAGCCAATGGCTGCCAAAAACAGATGGTGTCCACTACAGTTGCCAGTACAAACATGAGTCGTGGTATATCAGTATTTCTCTGACTGTGTTCAGCTGAATACTAAACTCTCAAAATCCTCTTGAGTGGGGACCAGAGGAGAAAAAATATTTTTGGGTAAATAAATTTGAGAAAATTTGAATTTTATTCCCCTGCCCTTATAGATACATAGTGTATATTAGCATATTAGGAGCACCAAAATCTCCTGCAGCTAAGAACCCTGTCTGGCTTTCTTTAACTCAGCATTTCCTAAACATATTTGAGCGTATATCCCTGCTATAGTTATAATGTGTCCCCCAAAGTTCATGTGTTGGAAGTTTAATCTCAAATGCAACAGTGCCAGGAGGTGTGGCCTAATAAGAGCTGATTAGATCATTATTATGAGAGTGGCTTTCTTATAAAAATGAGTCTGCCCCCTCTTGCTCTCTTGCTTTCACACCCTCTTGCCCTTCCACCTTCTGCCATGGGGTGACACAGCACACAGGCCCTAGCCAGATCCCAGTGCCATGCTCTTGGATTTCCCAGCCTCCAGAACTGTGAGCCAAATAAACCTTTGTTGTTCATAAATAACAAGTCTCAGTGCACTACTCTGTTACACAAAGCAACCCTTTTCCCTTATATTCCCCTATAGGGATGTTTTGCAGACATACTTTGAAAACTCCTGGCTGGGCATGGTGGCTCATGCCTGTAATGCCAGCACTTTGGGAGGCCGAGGCAGGTGGATTGTCTGAGCTCAGGAGTTTGCAGTCAGCCTGGGCAACATGGTGAAACCCCATCTCTACTAAAATGAAAAAAATTAGCTGGGCATGGGGGTGTGTGCCTGTAGTTCCAGCTACCCAGGAGGCTGAGGCAGGAGAATTGCTTGAACCCAGGAGGCAGAGGTTGCAGTGAGCCAAGATCATGCCACTGCACTCCAGCCTGGGCAACAGAGCGAGATTCCATCTCAAAAAAGAAAAGAAAAGTAAAGAAAAAGAAAAACCTCCCTAGACAAGAAGACTTCAAAAGGTTTATAGAAATGAGAAATTAAAAGATAAAAATTAAAAATATAAACTTTATTTCTCAACATAACCTTCACTGAGGTCAAGGTACTTTTGTAAGCAATGATACCAGCCCCCATTTAGTCCATCTCTAAAGAACTACAGGTTCTGGGAATTTGACCATGTTGCTATAATATTTTTTACATTATTAACTGAAGAAAAATGGGTACCCTTAGCAGATTTGTAACATGAGGAAACAAAAAGCAGTCAGAAGAAGCCAAATCATTTCCCACTGAAACTCTTGCAAAATTGCCCGTTTGACAAATGAATGATCAGGACTATAACTGTAGTGGCAAAAGACTCCCTGATGAAGCTTTGCCAGGCATGTTTCTGCTAAAGCTTTGGCTATCTTTCTCAAAACACTTTCATAATAAGCAGATAGTATCATTATTTGGCCCTTCAGAAACTCAACAAGCAAAATACTTTGAGCATCAAAAAAACTGTTGCCATGACCCTGCTTTTGACTGGACCCCTTCCACTTCTTGGTAGCCATTGCTCTGATTGTGCATTGTCTTCAGGATTGTACTGGTAAAGCCATGTTTCATCTCCTGTTACAATTCTCCAAAGAAATACTTCAGGATCTTCATCCCATTTGTTTAAAATTCCCATTGAAAGCTCTGCTCTTGTCTGCAGCTGATCTGAATACAATGGCTTTGGCACTCACCAAGTGGAATATTTGCTCAACTTAAATTTTTTAGTCAGAATTGTGTAGGCTGAACTAATTAAGATGTCTATGGTGTTGACTACTGTTTCTGCTGTTAATCACTGGTCATCTTCAATTAGGGCATGAACAAGATTCATGTTTTCCTCATAAATTGATGTGGATGATCTGCAGCTGAGGGCTTCATCTTCAACATCATCCCACCTCTTCTTCAAATAAGTTGCCCATTTGTAAACTGTTGATTTCTTTGGGGCATTGTCTCTGTAAACTTTTTGTAAGGCATTAATGATTTCACCGTTCTTCCACCCCATCTTCACCATAAATTTGATGTTTGTTCTTGCTTCAATTTTAGCAAAATTCATGTTGCTTTGATAGGGGCTCTTTTCAAACCGATGTCTTATCCTTCTTAGTGTCTCAAAATAGATCTTGTTCAGACATGTTTTAACAAGTTAGTGTGGGTTTATTTTGGTGCAAAAAGATTTTGAAATCCATCTATAGTTTTTTTCACTTTTTTTCATTTTTCATTTTTTTTTTTAAGACAGGGTGTCACTCTATCACCTAGACTGGAGTGCAGTGGCACAATCATGGCTCACTGTAGCCTAAACCTTCTGAACTCAGGTAATCCCCCTACCTCAGCCTCCCAAGTAACTGAAACTATAGTCTCCTGCCTCCACACTGAGCTAATTTTTTCTATTTTTTGTAGAGATGGGGTTTTGCCATGTTGCCGAGGCTGGTCTTAAACTCCCGGACTCAAGCGATCCACCTACCCTAGCCTCCCAAAGTCCTAGAATTAAAGGTGGGAGCTGCCACACCAGGCCTAGTTTTCCTTCATACACATTTTCACGAAGTTTTTGAAGGCCCCTCATATCGAGTTATTTTGTCTGCTTTTAGAGTTCTCTCTTCCCTCTCTTTCAGCTGCTGCTCTGGGCATTTTTACTTCTAGAAGCCATTCTCCACCTCTTTTTTCTACTTTTTTTTTTTGAGACGGAGTTTTGCTCTTGTTACCCAGGCTGGAGTGCAATGGCGCGATCTCGGCTCACCGCAACCTCCGCCTCCTGGGTTCAGGCAATTCTCCTGCCTCAGCCTCCTGAGTAGCTGAGATTACAGGCACGTGCCCCCATGCCCAGCTAATTTTTTGTATTTTTAGTAGAGATGGGGTTTCACCATGTTGACCAGGATGGTCTCGATCTCTTGACTTCGTGATCCACCCACCTTGGCCTCCCAAAGTGCTGGGATCCTCTGTAGGCTTACTATGATAATGAAGACTGTCAAAACTACTCATGAAGTAAGAGAAAGGGACTCTGAGCAAGGTTCTGGTACCTCTTCCTGTGAGTAAAGTGTGGAGATACTACAGCATTTTATCTTTGCGGTTCTAATTATTTTAGGGCTCCATCCTTGGCTGGAGAGGAGTTGTCAGAGAGCCGAGTTTTGAGACATACTATTCTGTACTGACCCCTCTTTGTAAGAAAGTCTTGAGGACCCAGCAATTGGAGAGTGTTACAGGACAGAAGAAGGCAGAGGTAACCTGTATACCTCCAGGCAGGTCCTATCATGGAACACCACACACACAGCGTCAACTAGAAGAGCAGGACAGCTCTAAATTCTGAAAATGCGTGTCAACAAGAGAGCCTTTAGTCACACTCAGGAGAGATTTTATACGGAAAGAGGACACAGCAGCCAACATGAGGAACAATTGTAAAGCAGAGACCAATAAGGATTCTGGATTGTGTGTGAGCTTGCGAGTATGCATCCAAATATACACGTAGATGAAAGTGTGGCTTTGTGGAACACAGGGACACGAAGAGGCAGGGCTACGTGCACAACAGAAAGTGAGAAAGAGACTTTGACTGGATCTGACCCAAGGAAGAATATTTAGATAAACCCAAGGTATAGCGCTGTGGTGATAACGTTCCCTGAAGCCTAAATCAGGAGCCATGAACATCACTGCGGTCTGATATGTGGGTTTCTTCCCAGTCTGTCTCGTGAACCTCTGATCCGTAATCTGCCCCATGGGCTGGCCTGTGGTCTGACTTGCGGTCTGCCAGCATGTTCCGTCATAGCTCCACAGGAAGACTGAATGTCCAAAACTGGGCCAGGTATAAGGCACGCTATCTAGGTTGGAAAGCTCAGCCCTCCTGCAGTCTGCCCAGGCCCCATTTCAGGGCAGAGGCATTGGAGGTCCCTGTGAGTTATGACTTTTATTATGCAGAAAACAGGCACATTAACTTCAGGTCTTTGAAAAATGTGATCCTGTAATCAGAGTCTGTGTCTGTCCTGATGCACGGTGGCACCAGGCCAGGGAAGTGCAGGGATGAAATAAACATTTAGAAAGACAACTGCATTTGCAGATCTAAGAATTGAGTTATATTCATTTCTGACAGCTTCCTGAATCACAGCCCGCGTCTCCGCCTGGCAAAACTGGGACCTGGCCCTTTAACTAGGCTCCATTTCACATAATTAAAGACTCACAAAATTAAATGGCCTGAATGGAAAGTGGCTTTCAGTGGACTAAATGCCGGGAGCAATCTCCTCGCCAGAGTGGAGAAGTGACACTAGCTTGCAGATCAATATCATCTCTGTTATTAATATCAAAAGCACATTACTTTGTTTTTGCCTGGCTCTCCTCCAAGCCTCCGGCCCTGCCACGGAGCAGCCATTTGCTCGGGCCATAATTTACTTTGGTGAGTTTTTAAGGTATTGTTTTGTCAGGACCAATCACCGTGACGTTATAAATGGCTGGGAGGACTTGCACTCTCCCTTAGTGACATATGCAGAGAAATTAATTTTTAAAAGTTTCACGTCAATTACTCCTGTCCTTGAGTTATGCAAGGGGACAAAGGAGCAGAGACGTAAGGACGTGAGTGATCTCAAACAGATGAGGTAACGACACACAGAAGCTGAGGCTGAAGACCAGAGCAGACATTACACTATCTTTAATTGATGCATTGAATTAAACAATGCTAAAGCCAAATAAATATTGACCACTTAGCAAGAGAACCATTGATTCTTATGATGGACAACAATGCCGTTCTCCACTTTGCTGGTGGAGGGTTTCAAGCTGGGGTCTTATCAGATCCAAAACAGCCCCTTCACTGGATTACGCAGAAAGATGCCACAGCTCCTTGGTGGGACTGTGCAAAGTGAGTGTAACTGTTTTCACTGTTTCTTGCTCAACCTAGCCCATGCTCTTTTTTTTTTTTTTTTTGAAACAGGGTCTCACTCTGTCACCCAGTCTGGAGTGCAATGGCTCGATCTCAGCTCACTGCAACCTCTGCCTCCCTGGTTCAGGCGATTTTCCTGATTCAGCATCCTGAGTACCTGGGATTACAGGTGTGAGCCACGGTGCTGGCTAATTTTTGTATTCTTTTTTGGTTTTGTTTTTGTTTTTTAGTGAAGACAGGGTTTTACTATGTTGGTCAGGCTGGTCTCAAACTCCCAACCTTAGGTGATCTTCCCACCTTGGCCTCCCAAAGTGCTGGGATTACAGATGTGAGCGACTGCACCCGGCCTCATTTGCCTTTAAGGAGACCTCAGGTTGGGCCTTCCCTCCCTCTGCTTCACTATTGGCATGGAGGGCACAGGCACTGAACATCCTGTTTCCCAAGATCTCCAAGTAGGTCTCATCTTCCTCCTATGTCACCTCCCCCAGCAGGCTGAAACCAAAGAAGTGGCTTGCCTTCAGCCCTAAGCATGAAAGGCACCTCTCTCTGCTCTGCCTGAAAATCAGGGCAAAGAGGAAGACACAGGAAAGGGGACACAAAAAGCTGTGTATTGGAGAGAGAAAGAGATATACAACTTACAAGCACCCAGGATGTGCCCAGCGCCATAACAGACACTGTACAGCATTATCTTCATTAACTCTCCCAGAAACTTGAAACGTGTGTGTTAGGGAGGCAGATTTGAAGATGGATGTTGACTTCCAGGAGTGAGCATCTAAAGCCTGCAGACCAGGAAGTAAACTCTGGGGTCTGTCAACCTCACAGACCCCAGCTGCCTGTGTGTCTCTAACCAAAACCATCCACCCTCTTCCCGCTGGAATGCAGGTCCCATGAGGGCAGAGCCTTATTTTCTTCTGCTATATTCCTGGTGCTACCTGGCACTTGCACGTGCTATTCTCTTAGTAACTAGCCATGGAATGAATGGATGTTACAAGGGGAGCCCTGAGATGTGAAGATTAACACCATCAATTGAGAGGAGCAGGTTGCCATTTGGCACCCAATCACACAGAGCCACCTGCCAGGATGCCTTCAACCTGGAGGGGTGAAGGAGGGAGCATGCCAAGCAGCCACTGTGCCCAGGCCAGGTACACACCCTGACTTTCTGTGCTGGGCATTAAGAAAGCAGAGTCTGGCATAGCCTTGAAACCTCCCATCACATTGGGCTCTGAGATGTCTGAGCAAAGCAATAATGGATTTAATCAGAGTTGGGACAAGGGAGAGTGGGGAGTCAGTGATGCTTGTCTGCACTTTGGTAGTCAAATGGAGTCACTCATCTTTGGAGAGCTATCTTACAAAAATGTATTATGATACCCATTTATTTTTTTTTTTAAACAGAGTCTTGCTCCCATCGTGCAGGCTGGAATGCAGTGGTGCGATCTCGACTCACTGAACCTCCACCTCCTGGGTTCAAGCGATTCTCCTTCCTCAGCCTCCCAAGTAGCTGGGATTACAGGCATGTGCCACCAGATCCAGCTAATTTTTGTATTTTTAGTAGAGACAGGGTTTCACCATGTTGGGCAGGCTGGTCTCAAACTCCTGACCTCAGGTGATCCACCCACCTTGGCCTCCCAAAGTCCTAGGATTACCGGCATGAGCCACTGCATCCGGCCGATACCCATTTTATAGATGAGGAAACTGAGGCTCAAAGAAGCTAAACAACTTATCCAGGGTCCTAGTGTATTTGCCAAACAGTCAAGTGAAAACTGCACACTCAACGATCCAGTTGTCTCCCCTATATCTCAACAATGGGCATCCCGGTGATCAAGTGTGTAGATCTTGGGATGCAGTTTTTAGCTTTGGCTCAGAAGCTACCAGGCCCTACAGCCATAGCTCCATTTGTGCCATGCCCATAGGGCTGCCTGATGTGAGGACATTCACAGCGCAGCAGCCAGGACAGGCTGGGTGTGAACTAGATCCCTCTCAACACCATGAAATCAACTGGCAGGCCTCAGGCCCAGCCGCACACTCTCAGGGCAGGAGGAGGTGCAGTTGAGTTTGATGGAGGGAATCCTGGCCTGTACCTGCCAACGGTTGGTGCATACCTCCATCAACAAGCATCTGCTGCTGCAGGCAGACCCCATGCTAGGGAAGCCTCGGCAAGTGAGGACCCCGTTAACTTCCTTGCCCTCACCAAGCTTACAGTTGGTAGAGAACAAGACCCTGCCTTGTTTCAAAATTCTTTAATTTTTACTCGCATGGGTCATGAACAAGGAAGACAGCTTTTAAATATTCCTAGCTCACTAAGAGGATGCACAGTTCTTCTCTATTGGTAGCTGAATTGGAAAAATATTGGAGAGCATGCGCAGCACCCTGTGACAAACAGGTTTATAACTGCACGCAAACACACACCAGGATTTACAGGAATTCAGGAAGCATTTTAACAAATGTATTCTTTCCAACACAAGTATTTACAAGAAGTATTATAACAAAGTTATTCCTTTTTAGCAAACATTCCTAGTCTCAAGGTAACAAGGGAACAGTCCTTGAGAAAGAACTCTTCAAATTTTGACGGTCACAGACTATTGCTGCTTTTAGTAAACACTTGGAAACAGCCTCCAGATGCCAAGATTCCTGGGAAGTGTGGATTCAAATTAAGTGCTTGTTAAGTAGTACGTTACTGTACTTCTAATCTGATTATTTGTTTAAACAAAGGCTGCTTGCTAACCTTGTGCTTCTGGCAATCTCTTGGGCACTCAGTGAGTTCGTGCCCACCCAGAAAGCATTTGTTCCGTTGGCAGGAACCCAGGCTGGGTCCGGCTGTGCTGAGTCCTGGGCCCTGAGAGCCAAGTCAACTATAATCCTAATGTCTAAGGAGCTCCTGGTCTAGTCGAGGGAGGGACCCAGAAACAGGCTGAGTCTGCTTATGGCTGAAATTGGGTAATGACAATGAGAACATGAACCTACCCTTCCTGTGGGTGAGGGGGAGGACCCATCAGGAAAGTGCCTAGGGGCTGGGTCCTGAAGAGTGATCAGGAATGTTCTAGAAAGTAAGCAGAAAGGCATTCCTAGCAGAGGGGATTGCAGTTGCAAGGACCCAGAAGTATGACAAGGTACGGTGTATCTGGAGGAGTTTGGCGTGGGTTACGATTTGTGGCTGTCAGAATTCTCGATAACTTAATCTGTTCTCAACATGGAAAGCAGCGTGATCCTTTGCAGTGTAAACCAGATTACATTTCTCCCCATCCAAGCCCCCAAGACCTGTGTTTGCACTTAGGGTAAAATCTGAAGTCTGACCATGGTCTCCAAGCCCCTGCACAATCTGATCCCTATCCAACTCTGCTCCCAGCTCCAAGCTCCAACAACAAACTGATCCCTGTCCAACTCTGCTCCCATCTCCAAGCTCCAGCCTCATTTCTCTTCCTTGAGTTGGGAAAGTTCATTCCAACCTTGAGACCTCTGCACTTGTTGCTCCCCTGTTGTGGAATATTCTTCTAGATCTTCCTCTGAGTGGCTTGTCCTCATTTAAATCTTGGTTCGAATGCCCCCTCTATGGAGTGGATTTCCCTACATAGCAAAACAGCCCCTCTAGCATCCCCAGTCACTTCCAATCATACCCACTTGCTATGCTAGCGTCAAAACACGTCATTCTCTACAATCTTCTTGCTTATGCATTTGTTCATGATAGCCTCCACGCGGACAACCACCTGGCCTGCTGCGTTCACAATCCCTGCAACAAAACCCAGAACATATCGGATGCTCAGAAAGTATGTGTTGAATGGATGAGGGAAGAGCCTGGAGAAGTCTTTGGACTTCCCCCAAGGCTTAGAACACTTGAGGAGCAGGGAAAGCAGAGGAGGAGGCTCCTTTACGTGCCATGCCCAGGTTGTGGGGAAGAGGGAAGAAAGCCCTAACATATGCATGAAGGGACAAAGTCGAGTTTGAAAGCACTGGACCAAGTCCAAGAGGGCCAATTCATCCATCACAGGCCAGCAGCAGGCAGCGCTGGACTTCCCTGATCCTCACAGGAGGCGGCTGGGCCTGGGCCTGGAGGAAAGATGGAGGAGTGAGGGCAGAGCTGATGAAAATATGGAAAGCAGCCCAGCCCACAGCCTATGGGTCCCTCTCCCACCTTGAGTATCTCTGCACACCAGGGAAGTGGAGATTGAGACTGAGGCCAGAGGAAATCCAAGACTGCCTCTGGCCAGGTGCAACAGTCACATCCTTCAATCAGCCTTGCTCTTTTTTGCCTTCCTGCTGTTCCCTCTGCCTAGAACATGATCCCCTATCATTTTTCTGACAAATCCCTACTTATCCTTCAAATGTCAGCTTAGAAGCCCCTTTCTCTAGGAAGCCTTCCCTGACAGTTCTCCGCTCCTGGCTGCCTTTGCCAGGCTGGGTTTGGAGATCGTCCCTCATTATAGCAATCACCAACCTTTATCATAACTACCTGCCTCTGCAATCACATGCATCTGGGCTTAAGTTTCAGCTCATCAAATTGCAGCTCAAGCTCTTTGAGTCTCAGTTTCCACATCTATACAATGACGAAAATAATATACATCAAGCAAGTATGTTGTCAGCATGATTTCGGATAGTATCTGTAGCTGGTGAGTAATAGGTATTCAATAAATATCACAAATTGTCATGATGAAGAAGAAAAATTTCTGAATCTACCTCCAAATGCCTAACAGGTGGTCAGCTGGGCTGAGGTGGGAAAAAACCCATCGGACTTGGAATCCAAATCATGGCTCAGCCATTATGATTATAGCTGTGATTTTAGCAGATGTTATACTCCCTCTCAGCTTCCTGTTCCTCCTCTGTAAAATGGAATTCCCAAAACCATCCTCGTAGGATTGCTGTGAGGATTGGATTTATTTAATCATCTTTCTTTTCTTTCCTTTTTTTTTTTTTTTAAAGAAATGAAATCTCACTCTCTTACCCAGACTGGAGTGCAGTGGCACAATCACAGCTCACTGCAGCCTCGAACTCCTGTGCTCAAGTGATCCTCCCACCTCACCCTCCCGAGTAGCTGGGACTGCAGGTGTGCACCACCATACCTGGCTCCAATCATTTTTCAAATATGTATAGACCTATTATGTGTGTAGTACTAGTATAGACTTAAGGTGACTGAGGTCTGATCCTCATACCTACAGGGGGTGAGGGCCATTAGGTAGTAACAGCAGTGTCGTTCATGTATACAGGCCTGCTTGCATTCAGGAGTTCCTGTTGAGTGCCTACTATGTGCCAGTGTGGAAGAAGAACAGAAAAGGCTTCTGCCCTAATAATATTAATAGCAGCTGCTAATATTCATTGAACATTGACTGTATGGTTCAGTTCTTTAAGCTTCCCTAAACACAGACACAATTAACAGCTACCTCAGAGAGTGGCAGGCAAGATTATATGAATTAATGCATGTGACGCTTAGAGTAGAGGTCCTGGCACCTCGTAAGTGGTCAATAAATGGGAGCCCTAATTCTATTTATTAGCTCACTAGGTAGCCGCCTTGTGTTTAGAGCTTTACATGTTTTATCTCATTTAATCATTTAATCCAGGGTGATAAGCACTAAGATACGACACATGAAATCGCCTATAAACTTAAAAGCCTTTCCGCATGTGAGTGCTTGTTAATGTTTCAGAGGGGAAAGCAAAGGACCATAGAATGGGATGGAGCAGTCAGCATGCAGAGACATCAGCCAGAAAAGCTTCTGGAAGGTGAGCCTGAGGGTGAGGCAGGGATCTGGGGCCCAGGGTTTGGGGAGGGGTGGCGACTGAACAACAGAGGGCAGGAGGAACAGCCTCTCTCCTGCAAACCGGGGCGTTTCTGCTACCGCAGAAGGCCAGATTCAAACAGGGCAATTTAAAAACATGTAAAAGGCATAAAGTGAGAGCAGCTGTGCACAGCTGCCGCCAAATGCCCCATCGCTGCCTCGCTGTGGACTCTAAATGACAATAAACCTTCCACCCCTTATAAATTAAGCAGACTTTCAAAAAAACCATATCTCCTCCTGCAACTTTTTATGGCTGTTTGGCAACTTTAATCATTTTGCAAAATGCAATTCCTGGCCATAAATTCTCTCCCAAGTACAGATTTAGGGAGATCTAGAGGACTGCGGCGGGTTGATAGGTAAGTTTTAATCTGACAAGGCCAAAAAGTCTATTAGATTTATGGGGAGGCAGCAGATACCTTGTAATTACACCAGGCTCGACCTCCGGGGAATCTTGAATTCAAGGCGGGGGCGGGGAGAAAGTGGGAAGGAAATGGCTGGAGTGGCAGCAAGGGCAGGCTGGAACCCCCTCAGTAGGTCAGCCCCTGGTCCCCGCCTTTTGGTCACAGGCCACGGTGATTTCCTGCAAAGGCTCAAAGACCTTGGGTTCCAAGTCACTGACTGAAGCCTGTGACTGATACATGTGCACACACACGCACACATCCACAGCGCCTGTCAAGAGAAGCTGAGTTCTTTTGAAGGAGGTCACACATCCCTGAGCAGGGTAAAGAGTGAATGAGAAGGCAGTGGATTTTATTCAATTACACATCCAACAAGTATCGAGAGTCCACATGCATGCTATGTGTCACACACCGGATGGGACACTAGGGACAGAGCCATGGACAGTGCACGGGTTGTGCCCTGCACAGGGTACCCAACTAAGAGGGCATCTGGCATATGGCCCAGGACAAGCAGCTTTAGCCTGGAAGCAGGAGAGCCTTTCCTGACCAGGTTGCCCAGGAATACACCTCTGACTATCTCGCCCTAAGGTGCCAGCCTCTCTGCAGCCCCAGCTTCAGCTCACAGGGTGGCCAAAGCCTAACAGGACCCCAAGGAGCAAAGTAGCAGTCTGCAACCTGAATCTAGCCAACACTGTGCTTTAAAATTTTTGAATGTGGAAGGGCTTTTCCTTTGTCACCATGCTACTACTCCTTATTACCCTACACTCATAGGATTGATTTGCATTTGCTCCTGGCCCCTAATGTGAGTTTGAAACCCCTGGAAAAGGTCTAAGGTGGTAATAGGATAAGTAAAGGGATATTGCAGAGCCCCAGACCCCCTGTGGAAGTGTGCTGGGCCAAGAATGGCCCCTGAAGAAGTCCACATCCTAAACCCCAAAACTAAGAATATATTATGTTATGCTGCAAATGAGGAATTAAGGTTGCAGACAGAATTAAGGTTACTAATTAGCTGACTTTAAAATAGGGGGATTATCCTGGATGATCTGAGAGGTCCCAATGTAATCACATGGGTCCTTAAAAGTAGAATCAGAGAGCAGAAGAAGGGCCAGTGTCAAAGTGATGTGATGTGAGAAAGACTCGACTAGCCATTACTGACTGCGTAGATGCGGGAAGGCACCATAAGCCGAGGAATGCAGGTAGCTTCCAGAAAGTGGAAAGGCAAAAAGCCACATTCTCCCCTAGATCCTTTTTTTTTTTTTCAGATGGAGTCTCACTCTGCCACCCAGGCTGGAGAATAGTGGTGCAATCTCACCTCATTGCAACCTCCACCTCCCAGGTTCAATCAATTCTCCTGCCTCAGCCTCCCAAGTGGCAGGGATTACAGGTGTGCACCACCACATGCCATCTAATTTTTGTATTTTTAGTAGAGATGGGGTTTCAGCATGTTGGCCACGCTGGTCTCAAACTCCTGACGTCAGGTAATCCTCCTGATTTGACCTCTCAAATTGTTGGGATTACTGGCATGAGCCATTTTGCCCACCTGTCCCCTTGATCTTCTAGAAAGAAACACAGCCCTGCTGACACCTTGATTTTAGCCCAGTGAGACCCACCTCAGACTTCTGCCCCCTGGGACTATAAGATAATAAATTCGTATTGTCTAAGCCACTAAATTTGTGGTGATTTGTTGCAGTAGCAAGAAGGAACAAGTGACATGTAGGTGAAGGCCAGGGAGGTGAGCAGATTTGGGCTGGAAGTGATTCAGGTGAGGGGAAGAACACACATGACCTCATTCCTCCGTGCTCCCTTTTTGCTCTCCAATGCCCTGGGCTTGGCTCTGGTGATACTGGGGACGTGAAGGGTTTGCAGATGTGGTCACCACAGGGGCACAGGGAGTGCATGGAGGCTACCAAAGGAGGCCAAGTCACAGATGGGTTATTTTGGAGCGATATTTATTAGATCTTGTACCAAGACCTGTATTCAGCGTCTTATGTGGTTTATCTTCACAAGCAGTCCTGGGAGGCTGAATTGCATGGTGGCTAAGAGTCTTGGCCCTGGTGCCAAAGTACCTGATTCGAGTCCAAACTCTACCTGCTACTAAGCGTATGGCTGTTACTTAAGTTCTTGGGCTGCCATTTCTTCATCAGTACAGTGGCAATAATTATGGCACATCATGGGGTTGTTCTGAAGATTAAACGAGGTAGGATACAGCACCTAGAACGTTGCCCAGTGCTGAGTAGTTACAGGAAGTCATCTTGAGATATGGCAGACAGGCCTGAAGGTAAACCCCATGTCTCCAGCCTCCTGGTGTTTATGCTTCTAACTAATAGGATATGGCAAAGGTAACGGACTGTCTCTCCCATTATTACATCCCATTATATAAGACCATCTTACCAGACTGAAGATAGAGGCTGTCCCTGCTGGCTGGATGACTTAAGCAGCAATGTAGGAGGAGCGGGCATGGCAAGGAACTGTGGAACTAGGATTTGCAGGCTACCTCCTGCAACCAACAAGAGCCAGAGGCTTCAGTTCTACAACTGCAGGGAAGTGAATCCTGCCAACAGTCTGAGTGAGCTTGGAAGCAGATCCTTCCCCAGTCAGTCCTCCAGATGAGAATGCATCTCAGCTGACCCCTTGCTCTGTGAGATCCTCAGAGGAGGATCTAATCAAGCCTTGCCAAAACCCCTAACTTACAGAAACTCTGAGACGTGTTTCTGTCACGCAATCCAGCCCCCCAGGGCGACTTGTGAAGATAAACCACATAAGATGTTGAATACAGGTCTTGGTACAAGATCTAATAAATATCGCTCCAAAATAACCCATCTGTGACTTGGCCTCCTTTGGTAGCCTCTGTGCATTCCCTGTACCCCTGTGGTGGCCACATCTGCAAACCCTTCATGTCCCCAGTATCACCAAAGCCAAGCCCAGAGCATTGGAGAGCAAAAAGGGAGCATGGAGGAATGAGGTTGTTTAAAGCCACTAAGTTGGTGGTAATTTGCTCAAATTTATACAGAAGTGTGCAATTAATACATCAGTTAAGTATTATAATTTTTCCCATTTGACAAATGGGAAACTAGCGTTCGGGAAAGATGGGTTCCTTGCCCAAGGTCACAGAGCTAGTTAGAGGCACAGCTAAAGCTCAAGTCCAGGACTGTCCAGTTCCAGAATCCTTACTCTTAATCACCACACCAATCTGCCCTGCTCCCTCCAAGGTAGCCGTCTCATCCGCACAAGCCCCTTCAGGCTCCTTCATCTCTTTCTTGCCTTTCTCTTCTTCCCTCTTCTTTCCAACCTCCTCCAGTCCCTTGTCCTTCTCCCTTAACTTTTTTCTCCCCTCCCCCCTCCTCTTCCTCCCACCCTCACTTCACCACCATGGAGTAGTTGCTTTGTAACCGTCCCTACCTTCCCAAACTTCTCCCTGCTGGGTCACTAGGGCCT
Source organism: Callithrix jacchus (assembly GCF_049354715.1). NCBI lineage: Eukaryota > Metazoa > Chordata > Mammalia > Primates > Cebidae > Callithrix > Callithrix jacchus. The sequence goes on along the minus strand of NC_133508.1, from coordinate 74,767,224 downwards.
CCCTTCCAGGCTCACCCCTGCAGAAACAATCAAGGAATTGACAGCAGCTTCAGCCCAACTGGCCAGGAATTAGATGCCATGCTGCTCTCCCCTGACCCCAACAAGAGCCTGAGTTCTTCTCCCAAAAGGAACCAGAGTCAGAACTCCCTAAGGCAGGACTCCTAGGCTCAGGGACAGCCCCCCAGACAGGCCCCAAGCGGCACCTGCAGTTCAGAAGACAGACGGTAAGAACCTCCAGGCCCTTTTCCTCCAGCCCCTCTGCAGGTCTCCAGCCCCACCTCCCTTAGCACGAAAGAAAGAGAGGGTTCTTTAAAAATGGAACAGAATAAAATATAGATAAGCATTAGTCAAATGAAATTAATGCTTCCAATATTGTTTTAGGCTTGCACATATGCATCAAGCATTTATGAAATTGCAGTTTATCACGTGAGAATATTGCAGTTATATATTAGCTTACTGTCTGGTGGCCACTCCAAGGCTCTCTCTGGACCCCAGATCGCCCTTCACATGCAAAGTCAGCCTTGCCGACATCCATCGCCTTCCTCTGCCGACACGTCCTCAGATGCTGATAAAAGGCCTTGCCCCCAACAACATATGAATATTTAAATGACAGTTAATTATTCAGCATATAATGATGTTATTAGCATCCACTTCATTGCTGGCTGTGGGCCCAGCCAAGTCTTGTCCCACACTGAGGGGTGCCGAGGAAAAGCTTCAAACCAGGCGACCCCTCTGCCTGCTGCATCTGTGGGGACACACTGTTATTTGGGGAAGATGTCAATTCACAAAAATGATCACTGAGCATCTCCAGCCTGGACCTGTTCTATGTCAAGCCATGTGGACACAGATAACATGAGGAGTGTTCTAAATCTTTCCCTCTTGGGAGGAGATTTAGCCAACATAGCTCAGCTCACAAAGTGCTTACAGTCTCCTGGGAGCTCACATTCACCCTGCCAAGCACTTCACAGGAGCACCATTAGTTTCACAAAACAACCTTACATAATAAGGGCTTTTATTGTCCTTCTTTTCTTAGAATTAAGAAAACTCAGGCCAGGCGTGGTGGCTCAAACCTGTAATACAAGCACTTTGGGAGGCCAAGATGGAGAGATCGCTTTAGCTCAGGAGTTCAAGACCAGCCTGGGCAACATGGCAAAACCCTATGGCTACAAAACATACAAAAATTAGACTGGCATGGTGGTATGCACCTATAGTCCCAGCTACTCGGGAGGCTGAGGAGGGAAGATTGCTTGCGCCCAGGAAGCAGAGGTTGCAGTGAGCCGAGATGGCCCCACTGCACTCTAGCAAGGGTGATAGAGTGAGACCCTGTCTCAAAAAAAGAAAAAGAAAAAGAAATGAGAAAACAGAAGCTTGGAAGTAAAGTGAAGTACCCAAAGTCAAACTGTCCACGAAGGAACTGGGATTCGAACACAGAGCCGTACTCAGAGCTCTTGCCCTACTAGCCATGAGCAAAGCTTGTGCTCCCAGATAATGAGAAAGAAGTGCAGCAGCACAGACGCAAGCAAAAGGCTCTGAGATCCAGAAGTGAGGATGCATTCAGATGGAGATGAAATGGAAAAGGCTTCTAGAAAAAGGTAGCATTGGAGCTGGATCTGGAAGAAAAAAAATAAGAAGGCACAGGATGTGGGGTTGGGGAGGGCACCCCAATCAAAGAGAAGAGCAGCACATGCAAAGGCATGGGAGAAGCAAGGTGCTTTGAAAATGGTGAGCTTCTGGGGAAACTGCAGCACAAGCTCTGTGTGGGGTGCACAATGGGAAGATATTTGGGAACAGGCGACAGAGGGTATAGAGGGTATGGCTGTATCCTGAGAGCGCTGTGGAGTCTGGGAAGATTGTGGTAGACTGCAAAATAGTTACAAATTTCCCCTCACCACAAAGAGGTGGAATCTGTCCATCCCAGTCTCCCCACTACACCTGTTGGCCATGTGACTTGCTTTGCAGAACGGGACATTAGCAAATGCAGCACAAAGGTTTGAAAAGTGTTCTCGCTCTTGAAGTCTGAGACCACCATGGAAACAAGCCTAAGAGGTCACATGGAGAAGAAATGAGGTGTCCCAGCGGAGACCCAGCCCAAATTACTGACAACCTGCCAACAACCCAACGTGTCAGTCAGGCCATCCTGGGTTATCCAGACACCAGTGGTCCCCAGCTTGCCTGCCGGCAGACACACGATGGAGCCCAGCAGAGATCAGTGGAGTTGGCCTAGCTGACCAATAGGATCACAAGCTGAACATAATCATGGTTGTTTTAAGGCATTCACTTTTGGAGTCATTTGCTAAGTAGCAACAGTTAAGTGATACAAAGGTTTAGGGAGGAGTGGCCTGACCAGAGTTGTTTTAGAAAGAGTGCTCTGCCCACGGGGTGGAAGATAGATTAGAAAGGGTGAAACCAGCAGCTGGAGACCCTCGAGGAGGCTGATATCAAGAGTCCCAAGTGACAAGATGAAGGTGATATCAAGGCGATGGGAATGGATGAAGTGAGAGTCCTCCCAGTGTCTCCCAGGGAGGCACTACGACGTCACTGAAGCGAGTCTTTGGGCCGAGCCTGGTGGATCACTTGAGCCTAGGAGCTCGAGACCAGCCTCCTGTTCATTTCCTTCCCTGCCCCTGCCACCTCTGTGCCTTACCTTTTCATCTATAAACTAAGGAGGCCAGTCTCCTCTTCTCCAAATTGTTTTTTAAGTCCAGATAAGAAGCTCTGCAAAGTACTTGGCGTATGATAGGTGATCATCTAACCTTATTTTATGCTTTCAAGTTGAACGCCAAGAAAAGTTCAAAGGAACTAGGGTACATTCGTGATGTGTTACAATATGATGTGCACAGCATGAGGGACATATTCTTGTCAACAGATTAATTTGGATCTAATTAAGCATCTAGGATGAACACCTAGTCTACGGGGAAAAAAACGAAGATGGAGAAACAAGCTAAATGACATCACATAGAAACAATCAGACAAATCCAGAGTGTAGAAACTTCTACTGTACAAGGAAACTGGCCTAGACTCTTCAAAAAGCTAATGTGATAAGAGAAAAAAAAGTTTAAAGGGCTACTCTAAATTGTATTTACTTTTCTTCCTGCTAGCTACAGGAGCTTTCTCGGTTGCCCAGTCTGGAGTGCAGTGGCACAATCAGAGCTCACTGCGCACTCTAATTCCTAGTCTCAAGCAATCCTCCTGCCTCATTCTCCTGAGTAGCTGCCACCACACCTGACTTTAGAGATGGGTGGGTTTCACTATGTTGCCCAGTCTTGTCTCGAACTCCTGGCCTCAAGCAATCCTCCCACCTCAGCCTCCCATAGTGCTGGGATTCTAGATATTGAAAGACAAAAATGCAAAGCATAAAATCATATGCTGTAGTTCAATTTAAAAAAAAAACAGCTATAAAAAGCATTTTAGGACAATTGGGAGATATAGATATAACTGGAAATTAACTGATATTATGGAATCACTGTTAATCTTCTCATATGCAATAATGGCATTGTGGGTATGAAGAAAAATGTCTTTATTCTTAGGAGAAGGATAAGAATTATTTAGGGATAAGAATCATGATGCCTACAACCCATTTTCAAATACTATACCACAAAAGAGAGGAGCAAAGGCAGCAAAATGTTAACAAATGCTGAATCTAGATGTAGATTTCAGGGGTAATAACTAGACTATTCTTTCAACTTGTCTATAAATTTGAAAACTTCCAAAATAAAAAGTTAGGGGTCAGTGGAAAAAAACCCAGGATTGAGAACTGCGGAAGCAAACTCGGCCAGCTGCAGAGACCCCGCCTGGCCCCATGCAGCCAGGCTGTCCAAGGACAAAGGCTGAGTCACCATTGGAAGTGGTCCTTCCGGCCCTGGCTCCAAGCTGGGGACAGCAGAGGGTCGGGGGCCCAGCTGCGGCCCCATCTCCCCCACCATCCCTCTATTGGAAATGTCAGCTCCCCAGGCTTCAAGGAGGGCCCTGTCCCTGGTGCAGGCTGGAGTAAGGAGTGTTCTGTGAAGCTCGCTGCTTCTTGGCCAGGAGGTGACCATGGTCACCAGCCCCTGGAGACAAAGGCACTTTTGTTTTTACCAGTTTGAGCTTTTGGTCCCTGGTCCAAGAGTTGATGTTGGTTCCCATTTCCAAATATTCCTGTAGTAACTTCTCTCCATTTCCCTACTTCTGCTGGATGAGTGGGGAAGAGGTATCTGGGGTGGGGGACTGTTTGGGGCTCAGATCACCAGGATTTCCAGGCTGCATAAGCTGGGCCAGGCAGAGCAGAGCTAACTACTCGGGATACAACAGACAGGGTGCCTCCAGAAGATAGAACTGGAGGGTGGCTCAGACACCCACCCACCCCCAATTCCCAAGAGTCCAGGCAGGGGACAAGGGTTGTCATGGGCTGATACCTGTGCAAGAGTCTCTGGGTCTCCCATGCAGCCTAGATCCCTGAGACATTGTCCAGATCTCAGAATCCGTGGGAGGGAGCCATGAAATTCACCCAGTCTGGAGGCAAGTTTTAGCCTTTTATTTAACCTGAGTGAGGACACATCAAGGGTCTGGAGCAGTGCTGGTGGAGTCCACAGCAGCCACCATTTGTCTAATCCTTCCCAAATGCCAAGCACCATGCTAAGAGAGTCTGTGGATTACCCCATTCAGTCCCACTAAAAATCCTGTTTCAGCTCCTTAACTATAATCAGAGGATGTAGACTCAGCTACCTACTGTGGCCGGGAGAGGACAAATAAATCCTAAGGAAGCACTAAGGAAATAAATAATACCCAGCTTAGGGAGCACGGTAAACCAGGACTTGCACCCAAATGGACAGTCACTCCAATCCATAGAGAAGACAATATTCTTCCTCTGAAAATAGCTCTAGCTCGAACCCAGTGTGTAGCCAAATGGGCCATTGAGAATCCAAGTCTTTGGGAGGCCAAGGCAGGTGAATCATCTAAGGTCAGAAGTTCAACATGGTGAAACCCCATCTCTAATAAAAATATAAAAATTAGCCAAAAGTGGTGGTGGGTTCCTGTAATCCCAACCACTCAGGAGGCTGAGGCAGGAGAATCACTTGAACCCAGGAGGCGGAGGTTGCAGTGAGCCAAGATCACATCACTACATTCCAGCCTGGACAACAGAGCGAGACTCCGTCTCAAAAAAAAAAAAAACTCCAAGTGTAGGGCATAATGATTTTCCAAAGTGGGTCTTGGCCCACATTTCCTATGAGGCAGTCTATAAAAAGGGGGTTCTAGGGTGTGGTGACTCACGCCTGTAATCCCAGCACTTTGGGAGGCCAAGGCAGGTAGATCACTTGAGGTCAGGAGTTCGAGACCAGCCTGGTCAACATGATGAAACCTGTCTGTACCAAAAATACAAAAATTAGCTGGGCATGGTAGTGTGTGTGCCTATAATCCCAGCTACTTGGGAGGCTGAGGCAAGAGAATTGCTTGAACCTGGGAGGTGGAGATTGCAGTTAGCCAAGATCACACCACTGCACTCCAGCCTGGGCAAAAAGAGTGAGACTCCTTCTCAAAAAAAAGGAGTGGTGGGGTTCTGAGGTTGAATGAGCTTAGGAAACTCTGAGCTTGGGGAACTCGGAAGAGTCCTGAAGTGAAGGAACCTCTCAGTCCGTTTAACCCAGTGCTTCTCAAACAATGTGCCCTTCAGACCCTTCTTCTTATATAGTACTTACTAGCAGATCCAGCCATAATGTATTGGAAGATCATAATTTTAGCTTGCAGAACAAATCTAACTTTTGTAGCACCGTGATCATCTAAATTCTTATCCACTGCATGGGTGAAACTAAAATGCAATAATGTGCAGACAGGAAGTCTCCCCAAATTCCCAGAAAGGACAGACATGGTCAAAGGAGCCCTTCCAAGACTGGATTCTGAGATGAAAGTGGGGCCAGAGCAGAGTAGGGTGATCTAGGGTGATCTAGGGTGATCTGCTGGCAGTTCTGAGGAATGATTCAGTCATCAGACCAGTTGTTCTATAGACAGAGCTCAACAGATCATCCCCTGTTTAAATTAGACCCCAACTCCACTAGAACAACAAAAATTCTTATATGAATCAGAGTTTAACCATGAAAACAGAAATCACCTTAAGAATTTATAACAGAAGGAATTTAATGCAGGGAATTGGTAACATACGTTATAGAGAAACTGAACCCCCACCAGGTGACAGTGAGGTAACCAGAGACAAGCAGGAAGTCACGATCACCTCTAGATTGGAGAGACAAAGGAAGGAGGTAATGTCATGGGCCAGGGCCAGGACCACTCAGTAGAACTGGAGCCACAGAACCCAGAGGAGTTGGAGCCATAGAGAGGATGCAGCTGCAGCTGGAGAAGCCACCAAGACAGAAAGGAAAAGGGACAAATATCCTGGGTTCTCCCTCTTCCTCCACCATCCAGACACCCACCAATGTTTGCTATTGGCCAAATCTAGGCAGCAGGCAGCTAACAGAGTGTATTAGCCCATTTTCATACTGCTATCAAGAAATATCCAATACTGGGCAATTTATACAATAAAAGAGATTTAATGGATTCACAGTTCCACTTGACTGGGGAGGCCTCACAATCATGGTGGAAAGTGAAGGAGGAGCAAAGGCACGTCTTACATGGTGGCAGAGAAAAGAGTATGTGCAGGGGAACTGTCCTTTATAAAACCATCAGATCTCATGAGACTTACTATCCTGAAAACAGCATAGAAAAAACCTGCCCTCGTGATTCAATTACCTCTCACCAGGTCCCTCCCATGACACGTGGAGAGTATAAGAGCTACAATTCAAGATGAGATTTGGGTGGGGATGCAGCCAAACCCTATCACAGAGGATCCTGGAAGTGAAGTCAGCAGGGTTAGCGCCTCAAAAGGGTTAGGAGTGCAAACAGACTCAGGATATGCACAGTTCTCAGATCCACATTTTACATGAACTCTTGAGCTTCATGTGCTCCTCCCGAAGGCCCCCAAGGGAAGAGAAAAGGAGGAAGTATTGAGGATCCTCCAGCTCCATTCTGACTGTCCCAGGCAGGTCACTCCTTTGAGCACAGGAAGGATGCAGAAGTCAGACTTGGATGGACATAAACATGCCACTTGGCAAGCCCTGTCTGCTGTCCAAAGCTTTAAGCTCAGTGGAAGTTTAAAATCCCACAAGGTTCAGGCAGAGAGCACCTGAGATCTTACCACATTTGACCCTGGATCCTGGCTACCCAAGACCAGCCATGGTCATGCCAGACTTCCTCCGTATAAAACATATGGTTTCACATGTATACCAAAAGCATCTAAGCATTGGAATGCTGCAAAGGTCCCAGGTGGCTGGTGCAAGGCAGATTCCCCAGGAAACACTCTGAGATGGAGATTTATATAAATGAAATTTATAAGAAACTCAACACACGTCAAGGGTGAAGGAGGCAGGATTGGGCAAAGAGAGAAACTAAACTGTAATGCAGTCTGAACAAAGGCCTCAGCCACTCCCATGGGGAGCTCTGGGGCTTGGCTGGGCCTTCAGAGAAGGTTCGATTTGTGCCCTTGCACAACAGGTCTTTGGATATGGACTGCCCCCAGGGAGGAAGAAGGACCTGGAGCTGGCCAGGTATCTTCAGCCAAGAGCAGTTCCCAGAAAGGGACTCCACGGGGAGCAGCCATCATTCAAGAAGGTGGGGAATGAGTGCCTTCGTCCTGAAGAAAGGATCCAGCAGTCACGCACAGCACCCACTACTGCTGCACGGGACCAAAAGAGTTTTCCAAGGGGAAAGGCCCAACACTGTGGGAGGCATCTGGGGAGCTAACTGTGCTCTATGTTTTTATTGTTGTTGCTTTATTTATACATCCCAAGTAAACAGAAAGATGAGAGTGGGGGACACTGCATGACGGCCAGTCATGAGGACTGCAGACCAGCTTCTGTGCCATGGATTTTCCCGCCTCCCATGACATCACTGAGGCCTGGAAGTTCATCCTGCTGGGTGAATAAATGAGGTGCTGTGACACTAGGGTTTATACACCAGCTATGCGTCAGAAGCATTCTGCCCCAAAAGAACGATGTGGGGTTTAGAGCTGTTAGCCAGAAACCCTTTTTTCTTTTCTTTTCTTTTTGAGGCAGGGTCTCACTCTGTCACCCAGGCTGGAGTGCAGTGGGGCAATCTCAGCCCACTTCAGCCTCCACTTCCCAGGCTCAAAAGACCCTCCCACCTCAGCCTCCTGAGCAGCTGGGACTACGGGAGCATGCCACCACGCCTGGCTGATTTTTCTATTTTTTTATAGTGATGGATGACATGGGGTTTTATCACGTCACCCAGGCTGGTCTTGAACTCCCAATCTCTCAAGCAATCTGCCCACCTCTGGTTTCCCAAAGTCCTGGGATTTACCATTGTGAACCACTGCACCCAGCCCAGAAACACTTCTTTTAAACAGTCTTCAGCAAAACCAACTGTCTATTAAAGAAACTTATGGTTTGATCCAATTAAACCATGTGGCATCCAGAAAACTGCATTAAATCTGCGGCATCCAGAAAATTACAGTTCCTTCTTTGCTTTGGAAGTGAGGGGACAGGCATCTAGCCACCCAGAAGCCGGAGCAAGTGTTCTGATAGAAATTAGCATAATGAGTGGGTCAGGATTTGTCACTGCCCTAGCCCTGATCAGTCAAGAGACTACCAACTTCCCCTTCTGACTTGAGATAAAACTGGTCAGGCATGACCCAGTGCAATCGCATTTGAAGACTTCAGAGCATGGCTTTTAGAACATGCTGCTCCTGCCAAAAGGATATTTTCCAGGCCAGATTATATCTAGAAATGACATCGCCCTGTGAAAATCTAAACTGATTATCACCCCCTAAACCTTTGCCCACCCCACCCCCTGCAGCCCAGGCAGGTCAGGAGTTCGAGACCAGCCTGGCCAACATAGTGAAACCAAAATACAAAAATACACTAAAAATACAAAAATTAGCTGGGTGTGGTGGCAAGCACCTATAATCCCAACTACTCAAGAGGTTGAGGCAGGAGAATCATTTGAACACGGGAGGCAGAGATTGCAGTGAGCCAAGATCACCCCATTGCACTCCAGCCTGGGCAACAAGAGCAAAACTCTGTCTCAGGGGAAAAAAAAAAAAAAAAAAAACAGGCTGCTAGCAGCACAAAAGAGGAAAAATCACCTCCTTAGAAATATAGTTGGTGTTGGTGTTGTATTTGAAATTTGCACTTTTTGGACCAAGCCCGGGAGTTCAAAGCTGTTAGCATTAAAAGAAGTGACCCTCCTGGTGCCAACGTGTGCAACTGGATTGTCATGGGACAAAAGAAAACGCAACAGAAGAAAGGGCCATGCCTTCATTCAGCTGTCTATGAACTGAGGACCTGCTGTGTGCTGGGCACTTGAAGTATAAAGGTAAGCAAAGCAAGATGGCCCTACCCTCCTGGAGCTTCCAGACAGTGCGGCACGGTGTGGAAGAGCCAGTGTCACCGATAGAGGTAGAATAACAGCTGTAACTAGTGCTGTGAAGAAAAGGAATTCCAGTGACTTTGCAGCCTTAAAACAGCAGACCTGACCCCATCTGGGGAACCAGGATCTGCGAACCCCCGCAACCCACTCCCCGCAACGTGTGGTGAAGGGCTTCATCACTGTGCAGGAAGAAGATCTAGAAGTTACGGTCAGGTCCAATTGCGCAGCGTGTGTATATTTTTGTACATTTTTTCTAACCATACATTTTTCTATTTCTATGTATACGTATATATCTGTATATGTATTTATATAACTATGCATATAGACACTATGCCTAGATACTTGAGTTAACCATCTAGTAAACTGTATGTCATTCTCGTTGCAGAGCAGATTGTGCTGGTCTCAATTAATTCTGTTGTTGACTTTCTGCATAGGAAGCCCCTTCCCATAATGTTTACAGTCCTTAGTGGCCAGAGTGAGCAGAGCAGGGAAGAGCCCCCATCCAGAACCAGCCCTTAGCCAGGGAGCATCGTGTCCCCATGGACCACGTGTCTGAATGGACAGGGAGTATGTATGAATGTGGATAGGGGCATGCCTGCAGGGCTGTGAGGGAGGCCATGAGGACACAGGAGAGTCTCTGTGTGCCTGCGTGTGTGCACACGTATCAGCACATGGGCTGAGGGTACAGGTGTGTAAGTGCGAATGCTCTGCATTCTGCCAAGAGCAGGGTGGAAGGGAGAACCTCATTTTCCTGGGTTGGCAGTTTTGAGGCTCGATGCCTATGGGAGTCGGGCACTTGCTGCACGTCCTGGTGTTCCTTACAGCCGTTTTGCCTGCAGCAGTCACACAGTTGAAAAATCTGGGTCCATGTGACTTCTCAGAGACGCTGCAAAGGCAAACAAGTAGGACTCGTGGCCATTTTGCAATTCCTGCTCATTAGACATGTCTGGGGCCTTGTGAGTGAGCTCTGAGGATAAATAAGTATAAATATTATATTTGCCTCCAGGTTATCTTTAAAAATGTATTTCCCTCTCCCTCTACCCCCCCCAACCTCCACCAACAACTGTCAGAGCCTCCTGAACGCTCCTGGGTATCAGAAGTGCCATGCTGAGAGTCTAGGGTCCTGAGCAAGTGGCCCAGTTCCCCTAGGCTGGCCCCCATCACCCAGGGCATGGGTGACCAGAGGCAGAAGGGCACCCCAAAAGCCTCTTGGTGACTCTAAGTAGGGAGGGAGGACATGCATGGCCCCCGTGGCACAGAGGGTCAGCCTCCAACAACACCACACAAGAGAGATGACAGGGAGCTTCATCCTCGCCAGCTAGGTCTGGCTGGCATGGCCAGGGCCAGAAAGGAACTGGGGTCAGAGCCAGAGGCTAGGTGTGTCAGCTCAGGAGGGACTGAGGTCCCCATGTTGTGGCTCTGGGGGTCCAGGCACCTCCAATTTGTGGGTCACTGGGTTTTAAGAAAGCAAAACCTACTCAAATAACTCAAGGAAAAAGGGGAGTGGGGAAGGACAGAGCAACTGTGCCCCCCGCGCACACACATCACTACCACTGTGATATACTAAACCAGTAGGGTTTTCCTGGGTGGAATGTGAGAACTGGTGTGTTTAGAAAGTGTCCCATGAGAACCACCAGTGTGAAGTGAGAAGGGGCTGGAGGGGCACAGAGGCCTGCACCAGCACAGGACACCTTCCGAGCTTCTCTCCCTTCTTGCTGGGGCCACAGCCAGCATCTGCTCTCTGCCTGTGACAGCCTTTCAGTGTGTGATGAAGAAAACAGAGGCCCCGCATGCATCTCCAAGCTAAGCTGCCTCAGCTCTGCCTCATGGGAAAATATTTGCAGTTCTGTCGCTGACCCCAGCTCCCAGCCACTGTCCTCCAAATGAGCGCATCTGCCAGAGTTGCATAAAATATGGGTCACAGCGGAATCTTCTCAGGGTGGGACCAGAATCGCAGGTCATGGGCCGCCCCAACCATCCTGGGAGAGACTGCCTATCCTCCCTCCCTCTTGCCTGCCCCTGACTCAGGCAAAGAGGCCTTCTTGGACTGTATATCAGGAAAGGGGTGGCACCACCCCAATGACATGAAAAATGTCACCAAGTGGCATAACCACAGCTACCAAGTGTTTAACACTTCCTGTATACCAGGCACTTGACTGATGGCTTTGCACGTATAATCTTACTTTAGCTTTACTACAACAAAGGTAGTGTGATTTTCACTTTGCAGATGAGGAAACTGAGGCCTAGAGTGATTGGATAACCATCCTAAAGGCATACACATGGGAAGAAACAGAGACAGGCCTTGAACCTGGGTTTTTCTCAGCCCAAGGCTATGATCTTAACCACAGCTCTACCCTGCTCATAGGATTTTCATAAAGCGAGAGACTCCAGCTGTCTATGTATTCCCCTCTCAATGACACTAAGGGAATGGGAACTCCAGAGTCACCACATGGAGACCAGAGCTCCTTCGGAATCCTGTGAAGAGACGAAGCATCCCTAATCACGGGAACATAGCCAGTCTGCATCTACTACCTACACCAGGATCGTGCCATTTTACCTTCTGGGATCCGTGTGGTGTGATCAGAAACCACAGGCTATGTCAAGTCTGGAAAATGGAATTTGGGAAGTAGGATGAGAAGAAATTCAGTGATGGAAAACCCCTAGAAGTCACCCAGTCTAACCCCTTCATTACACAGACAAATTCATACCTAGAGAAGGGAAGAGGCTTTTCGGCATCACCAAGCTACTTAGAGCTGCAGATGGAAAATAGATTTCATCTCATTTACCAACTCTGACCAGTTGGCTAGCTTTGAGCATTGTATTGAGAATTCTAGGGCCATATCTGGGTTCAGCAGGAAGGAATGCTCTAGTTGAACCCCAATTATCACCATGGTTTCTAGAAGACATGGTAGCAATCAAGCCAACCCAAGATTAGGTCTCAGGTCTCCTGAGTGCAAGTCCAGTGCCACACGGGCGCAAGCACTCTAGTCAATTATGAAACACTCTAGAAAAGCCTATTCAAGAAAATTATGAAACAAAAGCATCACAAAGTGTCTCAGTGGTTTTCTTAGGCACCACATATTTGGTTGCAAGGAACAGAAACCCACTCAAGTTAGCTTAAGTAAATGATAATTAATTCTCAGGCTATGACAGGCAATTTCACAGACACTCAAGGACAGGAAACAGCACATCTAGCCCACGGTAGCCCAGAAGTGGAATTTAAACCTCATGAACAGACACCATTCTCTTTACCCTTAAAGCTGCATGTGGCAGAAAAGGTCGACTACCTACACAATAGCTATACCCCATCCTTCTTCCTTGCTAACAGAATGCAGAGTTTGCTCAGATATCAGGCTATCGAGTCCAGCCCAAGGGATGCATCGTGACTCATCTAAACAAGCCTTGATAATCCTATTCTCTTTGTCAATGATTGGTGTATCTCGGTTCTGGGCAATGACGCAGAAGGAAAAGTCTGAATGGAGCTTAAAGGAAGAAAGAGACACATGGAGAAGCTTATCCTTCCCTTCCAGCCTTAGATATGGCCGCATGAGGCTGTTTCCACGTGATCGGTCCAGATTGGTGAGGTGTTTCCCCCTGCTCCAGTCATCTGTGAGTAGCTCTGAGCTTGCCTGCTACAGTTAGCTGACCAAGATGAGAGGAGGCATCACTCACATTCTGAGGGTAGTAAAGGGAAATGCTGACAAGAAACTTGATGAGACTTGAACCACCAGCTACAGCTTTCCTGGATTTGCCACATCTTATGTCGCTCTTAAGTGAGAAAATCAATGAGCATATCATTTAAACCTTTCTTAGTACTCAGTGGTACTGCAAAATCTCTTCCCTTCTCTAGGTGTGGGTTTCCTTGTGTAATGAAGGGGTTGGGTTGGGCAACTTCTAGGGGTTTTCCATCACTGAGTTTCTTCTCATCTTACTAAACTTTTTTTAGTTTAGTCAGTTCTCTTTCTTTTTCTTTTGTTTTTTTTTTTTCTGAGACAGTCTTGTTCTGTCACCCAGACTGGAGTGCAGTGGCATGAGCTTGGCCCACTGCAACCTCTGCCTCCCAACCTCCACCTCCCAGATTAAAGCAATTCTCATGCTTCAGCCTCCCAAGTAGCTGAGACTACAGGTGCATGCCACCACACCCAGTTAATTTTTTATATTTTTAGTAGATACGGGGTTTCACCATGTTGACCGGGCTAGTCTCGAACTCCCCATCTCAAGTGATCTGCTCGCCTTGGCCTCCCAAAGTGCTGGGATCACAAGCGTGAGCCACCGTGCACAGCCTAGTTCTGCTTCTTGACACTACAGTATGCTTCATATTTTATTTCATCTTCTTTATATTTCAAAGTCCTCAACCGTACAATGTGTAGTAATAGTATTGTTCTAAGAATTGAAGGAAATGGTGTATATAAAGCACTTAGAACAGTGCCTTGCACCACTGTTAACAAGCTTCACCAGTTACTGTTAGAAATCATTATTATTTGTGCCAGCATAGGTCCAAGATGATCACCATCAATTCTTTCCCTGCCTGTAACACTGCCCTCAAGAGGTGGAGCCTATTTCTCCCACCCCTTAGGTCTAGGGTAGACTATATGACTGCTTGTCATAGTCTACCAGACCAACAGAATAGGTAGAATTAATATTATGCCAGTTCCAGGCCTAGCCCTTAAGAAGGCTAGCCATTTTTGGTCCCCTTCTCTTCAGACACTTGCTCTTAGGACACTTCCACTTAAAATCCAACTCCCATGCAGTTAGAAACCCAAGCCACATGGAGAGGCCATTTGCAGCTACTCTGGAAACAGCCCTAGCAGAGTTCCCTGCCTATAGACAGTGTCAATTGCTATGATTGGCATCCATCCCAGCTGAGCTCGCAGATGACACCAGCCCCAGCCACAGTCTGATTGGAACAGTAAGAGTGACCCCAAATGAGAAGGACCTAACCAATTCTAGTCAACCCACAGAACCACGAAAGATAATAATAAATTATCGTTATAAGCCACTAAGTTTTGGGCTGGTCTCTTACACAGCAAGAGACAACCAACACATTATTAATATATTTATTATGTCTGCTTCTCTGCATTCCCCTGTAACTCTAACTTGCATGTGAAAGGGAGTGTGTCCCAGGAGCAGGTGAATAAGCTGGAGCATCTTACTTTGGCCCCAACTCTACATAAGTATTCCATTCTAGTGTCCAATACCGTCTTACTGATTTAATCCCTGTGTCTCAGTTCCAAATGCTAAAAGAATAAATCTGATCAATCAAGTTGAGCTAGGTGCTCACCCCTGGTAAGATTATTTCTGATCAAGAATGAAGGTCATCTGCTCCCTAGTACTGTATGGAGTGGGGATGGGAGGATTGTGGATACAGAAAAAATAGTAGGTGTCTCTTACAAGATACCTCTCAATTCATCTATTCTATGTGGTTGTTGTTGTTGTTTTCTCAAGCGTAACCGAATTATCAAGGTGGCTTCAGGAGCTTCAGCCACTGCATGTTCTCTGGTTCAAGTATATGAAAGAGAACCACACTGTTTTCTGGTAGCTTCTCCCAAAGTCCTGGGATTCACCATTAATGAATTTGCAACCAAGGAGAAGCGATGCTATGATTGGGGAGGCCTGGACCATAGACTCCACTCATGGAAGCTGGAGCTGTTTCCAGGTAAGGGTGAATGGATGTTGGTGTGTGCAAGCTGCGGGAAGGGTACAGGGAGCTAAATAACAAATCCCCACCATGCTCCCCAAATACACATGGGAATTCCCAGAAACTTCAAGAAGGAAAGGGGGGTCTTCTGAGCAATGGACACTATTCTGATCACTGGAAGGCACAGCTCATTGGTAAACAAGAGATGACCATCTCCTTAACCTCTTAGTCTTAGGCAAGCATCACCAGTCTCTGAGTCTTCTCTTCCCCAGGCTAAAGAGTTCTGGCTTCTTCTACCCTTCCTCATAGATCTTAATCACACAGGGTCATGCTGGCCAGCCCTATGAGGGGCCTTGCTGCCTGGACACCTCTTCAACACTAATTATAGCAAAATAGTATCTCTAGAAATCCACACCATCACAGTCAGGGCCACTTGGGGTAGGGTGGAGGCAAGTCGCTATTTTCTCAAGCCATATCCTTAAGGCTTTGTACTTCCAGCTATTTCTCTCTCCCTCAGGATCCTATTTCTATTAGCGTTTCTACTGGTTATAACTGCCCTCCAATAAGGCCAGGTGGAAGGCTTGTCTCCTTAACAATGACAACGGCGTTGCATGAGATGAAAAGGCATTCTCAGTCGCAGGATGGCCCTGTGGTTTTCTGCCTGGCCCGAAGCAGCCCTCTTGGAGCGGGTGGGGAGAAGTGGGCATCAGAAACCCCAAACTCTGTCTGGGCCTCCAAGCCATTCATCAGGGGCTGACGGTTTCTTCATTGCTGGCCCAGGGCCAGGGCAGTGAGGGGCTTATTTCTGTTGCATTACAGTTTGAGCCCATATGCAAACCAGAGGACTATGTCTATAAATAAGGTATTATAGTTAAATCAATATTGATTATTAGGAGTTAGTGTTAGATTTAAAGCCATAAAAATGAATAAATATTATGGTGAAAGTGTCCTAAATCTCATGGGCAAAATCACTAAGCAAAACAAAGCCACAGACCTTGGATGGATGGAGCAGTGACCCCACTTCCCACCCCCCTAAAAGAACTGTCGAGCAGATGGCTGCTCCTCATAGGGCAGGAGAGGAAAAGGCAATTTGGGGACAGTGTAAATGTCTTTCCACCCATTTCTCAGCCACATCCTTGGTTTTGTTCAGGGTCTGTTACACATCACTGGGTATATGCTCAGCTGATTTTCATGACTGGTATTAAAAGACTGGTGTGTTCAGACTGTCATGATGGTTGTATTCATCACTGAAATGACAAATTTATTTTTCTAAGATATCCTGTTTCTGATTGGACAGTAACTCATGTTTATTATAGAAACTATAGAAAGGTAAAATAAGCAAAGAGAAGAAAATAAAATTCACCCAGAATCCTACTATCCACAGATAATCACCATTAACATTTTGGTGTACATGCTTTCAGTCATTTTTCTGCACAGGTATATGTGCCGCGTGGGTGTGTGTGTGTGTGCGCGCGCACGTGTGTGTGGTCTGTGTGACTAATTGTTTAATAGGGTTGAAATAGCAGGCTGTTTTGCAATCTGAACAGATTAATTCTATTATATGTACTGAAATTCAGTTAATCAATCTCTTATTCCTACATATTTAGATTGTTTCCAAAACTAATTAAATTACTGTTTCATCTTGTTCGTTCTTTCAGCAAGTGGAACTAAAAGGTGCTCCTCTTTCGTAAATAAGCTGTTTTTTCTTTGCAGTTTATGAGGAGGACTAAAACCTGAGACAGGATCAGTGTCCCATGTCCAGTAGAACAATGGAAGTCACTGCGTTCCTGACTGTAGCGTGCACAATAGTGCGGGTCAGAGGCAGAAGTGTGCAGTGATGGGCTCCGATGGAAACCGGAGGTCAGTAAGGCCTCCCCACTCAGCCTCTGCCACACATCTCCTCGCCTCACAGAGCCTGGAGTCCTCTTGAGGCCCTGTGCTGCACCATCACAGCACTAACTGCTGCACCTGGAAGAAGAGGGGTGCCCTCCTCAGGAGTGAGTACTGGGTGGGAATAACCACCATTGCATAGAGCCTTGGCAGAAGGGTAATTCCAGTGTCTACTGCCCACTACTCAACAGCAGCTATGCACATAAAGAGGACCCTAGCCTTCGCCTGTCTGGGGGCGATGGGGGAAGACAGGACCTAAAGTCAGCCAGGTAGTCACTGTCTCCCAGGAATCTGAATGAGCAAAGGCACAAGGATCATGGCCATTTGGAGGCTAACTTGGACAGGGGCAAGAACAAGTTTCTCAGCTTCCTGCTTCCTGAATCCAGGCTGCCAAAGTCTCCTCAATCCCTGCCTTTCCCAGGTCTGAGTCCCTAGCCTCCTGTTGATTACCATATTAATCAGGGTTCTATAGAGGATGAAAAGTTCCACATCTGCCGTCTGCAAACTGGAGACCCGGGAAAGCCAGTGGTGTAAATTCCAGACAGGGCCCACAATCCTGAGAACCAAGAGTGCCAGCACAAGTCTCAGTTTAGGAGCATGAGAAGACCGATGTCTCCGCTCAAGCAGATGGGCAGAGAGAGCAAACTCAGCCTTCCTCTGCCTTTTCATTCTATTCAGGCCCTCAGCAGATGAGATGAGACCCACCCACACAGGGAAGGGTGCTGCTCCACTCTGTCTACCAATGCAAATACTAAACTCCTGTGGAAACACCTCACAGACACACCCAGAAATGATGTTAACCAGATATCTGGGCATCCTGTAGCCAGTAGACATGACTCATCAAAATAACCATCACAATTGGTGATGCTGAGTTGGTTCTGTTGCTTGCAGACAAGAATCCTAACAGACATCTGCTTCCTCCCCACTCCCCTCACTCATCCTTCAAAACTCAAATTCAATGTCATCTCCTCTCTGAAGCTTTCCCCAAGTCCCCTAAAGGTGATCATTATTATCTTCCTGCCTCATTCCATAGCCCTTTGCTTGTGACTCTTAGAGCACTTACTTTATCTTGTTTATTATTTCAAGTAATTTTTAACCTGACACAGAGCTGAAGCTGTGTCTTACACTGTAATTATAGAAGCTTGTTGAAAGGAGCTTGTGTGAATAAATAAATGAATATGCGTATACATATATATGAGAATAGGTCTAACACACTTCGTGTTCAGCCATCAAGTGATTAACTAATGTTAACAGGGACACTGGATTTTGTTCGGCATTTAGTGAAAGTGAAGTCACAAGCCTTTCCATCCTCTACAGATGTGAACAAAGTATTCCCAGTCAGAATATATGAACAGGAAGTTGTCAGCACTTCCTGGTGCTTTATATTTGCGCTCAGTGTGAGCTGGTGCACCTGGCTGTTGTTAGACCCTAACTATTCCTCGGGGACTCTATATCAGGCAACACAAACTGGCCACCCACGGTCCAAATGCATCCGGGAGCTGTTTGTCCCACATTGGTATTTTTGTTTAATTGACTTAGTTGCCATCAACAATCGGCTGGAGCTAAGCAGTGGCTACTCTCCCTCCTCTGTCTCCCTTCGGAATGGAGCATGAACTCTCATGCTGACTGCAGCTCCCACAAAGCCCATTTCACTCATGCCCTCCCTGGCCCCTGAAGATGTTACCACCCTTGATCTCCACTTGTAAAGGTTGATCATTAAGGGTGAAAAGATGGCTTCAGTCTTTCCAGAGTATCATAGTCAGGAAAAGGCATATCTAGAGAATCCTGGGAAACTGCCCTGCTCACTCCATTCACACCTTCCCTCATGGAGGAGTCAGCTGCTTCAGCAAAACTAGAACCAAGTTCTTTTCCCCTAGAGCCTCCAGAGACACGAGTTCATCCTTCCTAACAGGCCAGAGAGGGGATTCTAGCACCCAAGTCTCCAAAGCCCAAAATAGAGTCAGAAGTCAAGGCCAAGCCTTTCCATCCTGCCTTAACCCAGTGGGATAGAATTAATTTGCCCCAATATACAGTGAAGAAAGTGAAGCCCAGAGAGGTGAAATGATTTACCCAAGGTCACAGAGCTGAAAAGTAGCCCATCTGAGACTCATGCCCACTGCTATTAGCCACTGCCTGGAGGCATCTGGGGCTCAGCCAGACTGGGGAGGGGTGCGGCCTAAAGGTCATCGAGGCAGTGTAGGGGCTCCACGTTGGAGCATCTCCTGGCTAATCCAGGACAACCAGGATGAAGGCTTTGGTGCTAAGGACAAAGAGCAGTTGGGGTTGGGAGGATGACCCAACTCCCTCCCCGGTGGCTCAGTTCATGATGCAGCCCACCCAAGTGATTCAACCCCAGGCCAGAATGCCTCTGGGAAAGATAAGTTTGGCCCCAGACCCTTTCTGTGCCAGGGTGTCAGAGCAGGAGAGGGCAAAAGAGATGGAATGCTTGCTCTTTTTTCTTTTCATAGGGCTTGCTCTTTTTTCTTTTCATAGGGAGAGAGAAGGGCGAGGTCTTGAGAAGACATCCTTGCCTCCTCCTTCTCTCACTGCACCCCCCCCCCACCATTCAATCCATCCACAGACTGATGGCATTGCCTCCAAAACAAATCCAGACCCACCACATCGCTTCCTGTCAATGTGTGCCACCTTCATCCTAGCCACACAACCACGGTGGCTCCTGTCCCCCTGCCTACTCACTTGACCTCACGGAACCCGCTCTCAACACAGCACATAGTGCATAGTGCAAGCTTTTTTAAAAAAAATTGAGACAGAGTCTCGTTCTGTCACCCAGGCTGGAGTGCAGTGGCAGGATCTTGGCTTACTGCAGCCTCTGCCTCCTGGGTTCAAGTGATTCTCCTGCCTCAGTCTCTGAGTAGCTGGTGCATGCCACCACACCTGGCTAAATTTTTGTGTTTTTAGTAGGTATGGGATTTCACCATGTTACCCAGGCTGGTCTCAAATTCCTGGCCTCAAGTGATCCACCCACCTTGGCCTTCCAAAGAGCTGGGATTACAGGCGTAAACTACTCCAGTCAGCCCAAGCTTTCTAAAATGTAAATCAGAACTCATCGGCTTAAAATCCTCCCAAAGGCTTCTCATTACCCTGAGAACACAATCTGAACTCTCTACCATGGCGTACAAGGTCCAGTACATTGTGGCCTTTACCTGCCTCTTGAAATGCACCTCCTGCTGGTCTTCGCACACACTACACCCCAGCTCCAACAGCCTTTTTCTGTTCCTTGAACCCAGCCACGCTCATTCCCACCTCCAGGCCTCCTCACCAGTTCCCTCTGCTTGGAATGCTCTTTCGCTCATCTTTGCACAGTTGTTCCTTCTGGATCTCAGCTCATATGTCACCTTCCCAGACAGCCCTTCCTGACCCTCAGTCTCAAGGAGTTTGCCTCCAGTCACTTTCACTCACATTATCCAATTTTATTTTCTTCACAGGACTAACATTATCTAAAAGTGTCTTAAGTATTTGTTTTAACTATTGAAGCTCTTTCCATACTAAGAATCTAAGCCCACGAGAGCTGAGCCAATGTCTGTCGTGTTCAATACGGTTTCCCCCAGAGAGTGGCACATAGTAATATGCAATAAATAGTTGCTAAATTAATTAACTAATTAATTATCCAGGTGAGAGATGACAGGGACATAAAGTAAGGCAGTTGCATCAAGAGTGAAATGGAAAGAGTAAATGTGAGAGGGATTTAAGAACCAGAATCAATAGGGCCAGTTCTAAAAATGAGATGAGACAGCAGGAGCCTCAGGCTTGAACAGCTTGGTAGGTGGTGAAATAAGTCATCAATATTGGTAATGTATGGGGAGGGGACAATAATGAATTCAGTTTTGAAAAGTTGATTTTGAAGTACCTGAGGGACTTCCAGATGATGTCCAGTTGTATTTTGAAGTTCAGGAAACAGATTTAGGATGCTGGTTGAGATGTGAGAAAATCCTGGGGGAATAAGTGGTAAGTGGCTGAAGCTGTGGCTTGATCCTATATGCAGTAAGAGGAGGTTCTAAGTCTAAACTGAAGACAACCCAAAATTTAACAAGACAAGTGGATTAGAACCAGAAAAGACTCTGAGAAGATGTGCCTGGAGAGATGGAAGAGCAGGAGGAGTGTTGCTGGGGGCAAACCTTTCAAGGAGAAGGGAGTGCTTGACAGTTTCAAAAGGCAGGAGAAAGTCTAACGGTACATCTGTAAAGTCTGACCTTCCAATGTGGCGGCCTCCTTGGCACAGTCTCCATGGTGGCCTCTGGATGGACACCAGATTGGAGTACATTGAGGAGCGACTAGGAGGGAATGACATGGATACAGCAATGAAGTAGAAACTTATCTTGTCAATCTGGCTGTGAGTGGAAGGTCAAAGACACAGTGATAGGTAGGGAGGACAAGGGATGGAAGAGTGATGTTTTTTCACTGGGCAAGACTGTCACCTATGTAGCCCAAACTTTTGATTGTGTGTCAGTCTATAATGCGGTTTAAGTTATTTCCCAAAGGGCTGCTAATGACCATGTGAATCACCAAACAGTGTGCTCTAGGTCCTCAGCAGCATTCATGGTGTGAATGAATGTTGAAACCGCTCAGAAAAAGAAATCCTTGATCCAAGTACCAAATTCCTCCACAAACCTGGGAGAGTACATGAAGCAATGACTGTGAGAAAGAGATGCAGTAAGTGATGTAGTAGATAACGTGACCCTAAAGCCTTGGTGGGTTGGGAGACATGGATGATACAGGGCGTGGCTTTAACGGTCTTTGAATCCTTCTGTGTGGCTATGTTGAAGAGAAGCTGAGCAAAACTATGTAATAATCACAACAGCAAGACATGGCCCTGGAACTCTTATCTGGATTCTACTTGCAGATGTACCACCAGCCGTGTGACTGCCCTTTGGGCCTCAGTTTCTCCATCTGCCCTTTGGGGACCTTGATCTAGAACTTCCTTGAGAACCTGCCACCTCTGACACCATCCCTGAAACCAGTCAGCCTGGATTTATATCCCAGCTCTGCTATTTTCTACTTGTGTGAACTTAGATGAGATACTTAACTTTTCTATGCCTCAGTTTCTACATTTTTTTAAATAGTGCTAATAATTGCCCTACCTCAAAGAGTTGTGAGGATAAAATGACAATTAATAAATGTAATACCCTTTGGATAGTGCTGGGTACCTAGAAGGGCACTATGTAAGCTGTGGCTAATGTTATTGTCCAAGGAACCCCAAAGTTAGTAGGTGAAAGATGCTGGCTTTATTTAAAAGGGCAAGAAAGCAGACACTCTAGAACAGAGGTGAGCAAATTTTCCTACACAGGACCAGGTAGTAAATATTTTGGCTTTGTGGGCCCTGTGGTTTCTGTTGTAACTACTCACTTCTGCCACCATAGTAGACAGTAGTCCACCAGGCGCGATGGCTGACACCTGTAATCCCAGCACTTTGGGAGACCAAGGCAGGTGGATCACCTGAGGTCAGGAGTTCAAGACCAGCCTGGTCAATATGGTGAAACCCTGTCTCTCTAAAAACTCAAATATCAGCCAGGTATAATGAAGGGTGCCTGTAATCCCAGCTACTCGGGAGGCTGAGGCAGGAAAATCACTTGAACCCAGGAGGCAGAGGTTGCAGTGAGCCAAGATCATGCCATTGCACTCCAGCCTGGGTGACAGAATGATATTCCATCTCAAAAAAAAAAAAAGAAAAGAAAAAGAAAGGAGTTACAGATGATATGCAAACAAATCGGCGTGGCTGTTTTCCAATAAAACTTTATTTACGAAAACAGGCAGTGGGCTGGATTTGGTCCAGAGGCCGTAGTTCGCAAATCCTGTTCAAGAACAAATGTCCCTGGAAAGACGGATACTGAGCTCTCCTCTCTGATGGGTAGAACTAAGAAATCCCATGCGTTCCCCATCTAGGCCAGAGCTCTGACCACTCTGACTGCAAAGTCACTAAAAAGGAAAGCTCCCAACTCACAGAACAAGCAAATAATAAACGAGTTTTAAAAATAATTAAAATTGAAAATTGATTGTCTGGGCCAGAGCAGATTTATGCAAAGGGTCCCTGCTCCACTGGGAGTGGAAGGAGGGTTTCTAAGCTCTGTGTTGAACAAGCTAAGCATTTTTTCAGATTATTCCCAGCATAATATGCCAAAGGGAATAGGCTCCATTTATTATTTTCTTAAAAAAATCAATGAGCTGAAACATTCCCTCTAGACCTATAATATTTATTTCAATGTTCTGTCAATAAATATAACAAGGTTAGCTTTCTATCAGTTTAGTTGGAAGAATCATTTGAGGGAAGTTCTATTTGTTAAGCTCGATTACAGAAAGCAATCAATAGAGGAAAATTCCCTGGTCACTATAGGCAAGAAATATAGAGCTCAGAGGAGCCATCCCAGGAAAGAGATTGATGGCACTGTCCCATAATCCCTTCCTCCTTCCCCCAAAGGTAAGAGATGTGGGTGCAACCTTGAGTTATGGAGTGTCAGGCTGGAGCAGTCCCCATCTGATACTGACAGGGAAACTGAGGCCCACAGAGAGAAAGGGAGTTATTCACATCATAAAGTGGCAGAATCAGAACTAAAATCTAGATATTCTAATCTCAGATTTCTCCCAGATCTTGAGCTATTCGGTTGACTCAGGTGGGACACAGGATAGAGATATCCTTGGAGAAAAAAAAATGCTTTTCTCTTTCATTTGAATTCAGCCTTGTTGGACAAGGCTTTTCAAAAGATGCATCTGGATAAGATGGTCTCAGAAAGGTGTTCAAAAATACGCTCATTTGTGAGTTGGGAATTTCTGAGGGCTTGGAGAGTTGGGGGAGATATTTCACCAATTTACCCTTACCCTCCAACACAGCCACACATACCCACACATGGACACACACTTTCCTGGTTAAGTTGGCAGGTGTATCTGCTCTCATAGAACTTGAATTTCACCTTTGGGCATTGCTGTTGGACTTGACCAGATAAACCTACTCAATTATACCTCAGCCTCCCACAAGATAAGTCATGGGAAATACAGGGTTTGGGGTCAGAAGATGTGACCAGTTGGCTCAGCTCTGCCATATTCTTAGCTAGATGAAGTCATTTCCCTTCTCCAAGCTTGTTTTTTCCATCTGTAAAATGGGAATAATAATATTGATACTTTTTCATAGGTTAGAGGTATAAAGAATGCATGATATTGCTGGAGAAATAAAAATAATGATTACTATGATTATTTAATGGTAGTCACATTAAATTACTATTGAATTATCAGTAGCATTTATTGAATGCTTTCTGTATGCCAGCATTGAACTAAGCATCTTATGTTTAATTCTCACAGCAATATTATGAGGTACAAAATATAAATCTCTTTATTTTGCAAATATGGAAAATAAGACCTGAAGCTCAAATAACTTGCCCAAGGTCACAAAGCTAGAAAATGGTGGATTGAAGACTGAACCCATGTTATCCAACTCCAAAGTTTGTACTTATAACCTCTAGAGTCAGAGAGATTACAGTAGAATCCTGACCTGGAAGGAGGGAGTTACTTTCCTGTTCCACGCCCATCTCCCAATCCACCTCACTCAGAAAAGCTAAGTCCCGGATGCCTGTGGGTCTTCATCTTTCACTTCCTTGAATATCCAAAGGAGGCTTCAATGAGTCAAGTGCTCTCCAGATATTATCCCAAGACAAGCTCATCAGCAAGAGGTCTGCAACCGTAGCCAACTTAACCCCTCACCTAGAGACTCAATTAAATAAAAAGTTCTGACAACTCTCCTGATCTGTCACTGAGTTTGGATGTTGCTGGGGGAACTGGAGAGAAAAATTTAACAAATAGAGTTGAATGATTATTCATTGAGTTCCTACCATGCCAGGCATTATTCTAGACACTAGAAATATAAATATATTCCACAGCCTGCTAAGTATTACTCCCTGGATGTTCCTTAGTGTGTCCAAAACTGAATTCAATGACCCACCCCCCAGTCACCTCAGCCAGAATTCTGGGAATTATTACCTCTCACACCACCCTGCACACATCTACTGAGTCCCTACTAAGTCCCAGGTAGCTAATCACCAGGCCCTGGTCATTCTGAGACACCACTTTCACCATCTCTAGATACTACATTCTACAAGCCATGGGGAATTCAGGCTTTAGGAAAACTGTCTTGGTAACCAAAATCATTCCAGGAGATCCACGAAATAATAAACATTGCAATCCAAATGCATCGGGCTTGACTGGCCCCTGAATACCAAGGCAGTCTCATTACTCTGAGAACTTGGAGCCCCCAGCTGACTGATAACAGGAAATCTAGTCTTTCAGAGAAAGACCCTACTTCCTTGCACCTCTCCTACAAGCATATCTCTGAGAATCTCAAGGGCTGCCACTGTGTTGCCACAAACCAGTCCTTGACGCCCTTCATCCCAGTGAAAAATCAAGTAAACACCACAGCCTTGGGACTCAAGAGCCACTCTGGGTGGCTCAAACGGAACTGGAACTCAGCTTTGCTGTCCTAAAGAGAGAACTATCTCTCTGTTAGGCTAAGCTAGAGAGGTCCCACCTGGAGTTTCAATAGTCAGTGATAAAGCTCTTTAATTCTTACATATAGCCCTTTCCTCCCAGGAAGTAGCTGCCAGTAAGAGATCTAAGCAGGGCTTGTCCTAGATTCACTGGCCTTAGGACAAGGAGTGCTCAAACATCTGTGCATGCACTAAGGCAAAGTTCTGACCAAACTGATCTGAAACAGACAAAGGGAACTCTTGTCCTATTGATTCTGTTCACTATAAAATATCCTGAGTCCATCAACTTCTCACTCCATCTCTACAACAAACATCATACAAATCCAAATCACCACCATCTTGTGTCTTGACTACCGTAACTGCCCCCTAACTTCCTAAATCCATTCCAACCCTCCCAATCCACTCTCCACACAGCCACCAGGGTGATCTTTTTAAAATGTAAATCTGACCATGTGCCACCCTTGCTTAAACCCTTCAATGAATTCCATTGCACTTACAACAAAATTTAAAATTTTACTGTCTTACTGTGTTCTCTCAAAAGCATAGTTCTGGCCATATATTGACATCAACTTGGGTGCAGGAGATAGTTTCCAAGAGTCACAAGTAACGTGGGGAATGGGGAAAGTTCTCAGGGAGGGTAGAAAAGTTCTAGACGTATTCCTCATTGTCCCCCTCATAACAGCAAATATGGCTCCTCTCTCTGTATTCTGGTCTACTGGTACAAAGAACCCAAGAGAACTTGGTGGGAATCTTTATTGTAGGTTCAATGGAATTCTTACTATTTCCCCTAGTGAAAATGCCTCATCCTTTGGGACCAATACTTCTAATCTTACAGAGCCTTAAGATTCTAAAATAAGAAGCACAAGTTCCCCCAAGTTGATCCCTGGAAATGATGGTGAAAGGGCACAATTCCACTTTCACCCCTTGATCCCCACATCCATATATTCTGGCCATTGTAACACAACACTATTCAATGGCTGTTAGCGTAACATATACCCCACATCCTGGAGAACAGAATTCTAGCCTTACGAGTACCATTCCTCAACCTGCCACATTAACTGAGTTTTTAAGGGATGATTACAACCTTCTATCAAGCCAGCTGTTTCCAAGTGATTTGGTATATAATAGGACCAGTGCATCCCAAAGTCATTTGTCCATTGTCATACCTCCTTTGCTGTAAAGCATGGAGTCTTGATCTAAGAAGCTGCTATGTAGAATCCCATGTCACTAATCACTGTATAAGCCCCTGGGTAGTGGTGCTGGCTTAGGCACCATGGGCAGGGAAGACAAACCCATGTCCAGAGTTTTGTCAGTCTTAGTAAGGACAAATTGCTGCTTCTTCCAGAGGATGTTGCCACCAAATGGGTGGTCATTCTCTGTAGAGTCAGTACCATGCTGAGGGTTTGATGTTGGGCCCAGCTGTTGACAAGTCACACATTTAACAGCTGCATTGGCTAGATCCACCTTGGTGAGAAGAAGCCCCTGTTATTGAGCCTATGAAGAGCCTCTATCCCTGCCACCACACATGGGACTGCTGAGGACAGAGGGTGGCTGCTACTCAATGGGCAATTCGTGTCTTCTAGCAGTTTAATGCCTTTTCTATGCTGGATGCTTTCTGGTGAGCATTAGTATCAGACACAAAAATACTAAAATCTTGGGTCTACTCCTTTAGGGCCATCCATGTCCCTTAGCCCCAGACTCCTTAGCTCTAATCATTTCATCTTGCTTCTTCCAGGTCCCTGACCAATTAGCCAAGCAATTCACCATTGCCCAAAACTTTATGTTTATACCCACCTCAGACTACTCCTTTCTCCATAAAAAGTTAGTGACCTAACTGTGCTTCCTAAAGTTCTCCTCTCAACACTGTCCTTCAGGGTCACCAATATATTGAACTGATCCATGTTTAAATCAACCCAGGATTTTTCCTCCTCCATTAGCTGGTCATGGTCATCTCCTGACAAGGGGATATATATGAGCTGAGAGGAAGGTGCTGGTTCAACAAAGATAGACAACATGGGAGTCTAACCCACCTGTTCAAGCACTTACTTGAGCCTCTGAACCTGTTCAGATCTGACTCAAATATACGATTTCCTTTATACAATGGATTGCTAATGTGTCTAGTCAACCTCGTGACTCAGATATGATAATACCTAGCTCATGATGGGCAGCTCTGGCCATATATTCACTTAATGGTCCATGGTCAGCCTCTGCTGGGGCCCAGTAACATTCCAGGAGCTGATTTTCCAAGCACTGAGTAGTTCTCTACTGAAGAAGGCATAGCCTTGCTCTGTAACTAAGGGTTTCGCTGTGAGTCTCCTAATAAAGCTTGCCAGACTACAGATACCTCTAACACTATTGGTTTACCAGATCATATGGCACAAAAAATAAGGAAGTTTACACTATAGCCCAGGTTTGCTGCTGAGTCCTCTTTTGATCTAAGACTCATTCAAAACTGGAAGCCTCCTGGGCCACTTAATAAATGGGTTAGAACACGATTCCCAAGTATAAGTATCCAGTACCTCAAAATTCCAAATAGGCCTACCAAGGACTATGCCTCTTTCTTTTTGGTAGGAGAGTCAAGGAGCAGCAGTACCTGTATATGCTTAATCAATGCTTGAAGGCCTGAATCTTTGTAGATTTTATGTCCTCTCGACATGCATGTCTCTTATTAGGGCATCCCAGTACTTGCCACTTCCGGTTCGTTGGATTTGTTGAGAATGATGCCATCAGTATAGTGGACCAGCATGATGTTTTTGGAACGTCGAGACAATCGAAGTCCTTTTAGATGATATTGTGACAAAGAGCAAGAAAATCAACATAGCCTTGAGGCAAGACAGTGAATATATATTACTGTCCTTCCCATGTGAATACAAACTGCTTCTAATCCTTTTTTCTGATGTGAATTGAAAAGATCAAATACCGTGTATCAAATGCTGGAGGCTATGTTGATCTGTTCTAGTAAAGATACCATCTCCAGCACAGCAATCAGAGCTACCCCTTGTTTTGGTGGTTCACTGGTCATTATCCCTAACCAATCTGGATTTTTAGGGTTCCTACCAATAAATTGAATGGGAATGTGGTGGGGAAAACCAACCCCCAAATTATTTAATCCTTTGGTGGCAATACTAATTTCTACAATGCCACCTAAGATATGGAATTGCTTTGGATTTAATGTCTTGACCAAAGAGTTAAAGAACATTTTTAAAGACCTCAACTTGTTCTTCAGAACCAATATGAAGGTTTTGTCAACTGCTAAGTATATCCATTCTAATTACATACTCAGAAACCAGGAAAATGAACAAAGCGTCAGCATGGGCATCCACTAGACCCACTGTAAGACAGAGTTAAACCAGGGATCCCTTGTCACCTGCCCTCAATATGCCCAATTCTAATATGGGGGCAATTGTGCCATTTGCATTCCCACCTGACTCAATATCCAACAGCTCTCAAAAAATCTTATTGTTCCCTCTTTCCCTAATGTGCAGGTACCCTGATAAATAGCTATAAGTCTCTTTGGAGAAGGACTGGGGTAATGTGTATTGTAAATACCTGAAGTGGCTTTGCGGAGTCCTTCCTCAAGGGGACTTGGCCTCCTCCTCAATCAATGGACTCTGGGTCTTTTAGGGGCTCATATCTGGAAAGTGGCTAAAGATTCATTATTTTTAATTAGGGAAGCTGCCACAGGCCTTGATCTTTTTTGCTTGATCTTTTTTTGGTTATATAAGGCAAGCGATACCTTGTTGGCTGCTCCTATGTCCCCTTCCTAGGAACATGATCTGTTAGCTATCAGCACAGATCCTTTGGGTGAAGACCTCTAGCTGCCACTTGACTACTGCTTGATGTGGCAAACAAGTCAACCTTTCCTCTGCTACCCGCTGGCACCTGGCCTCTGCTATTCCAAAATTCCGTTATTCCCATTGTCATCGAGGAGCCCAGTTCCAGTCCAGCACCTCTTACCATCAACCCTGCCTGCAGAAGATAGCCACTTCTGAGCTCAATAATATTGTATATCCCTAACTAGTGCATTTCTTATTGCTTTAGTGAGGGACATATCCTCTGGACTTTCCCAGAAAACATAGTCAGTGGATATCATAGTCTCATATCACATCTCTAAGTCTCCTGATTCCTTCTCAATATTCTACCAGCAATTCCACCAACCCCCCTCCATCTAATTAACTGCAGATTCAAGCTTCACGGAGACATCTCAGCAGCACCTTAGCACTGACTCCAAGTGTCCTTGCCAGACATTAAATCCTTAATCCTAGGAAAGGATTCCTAGATCAATTAACACTCCCTGATCTGCACTTGTATTCGACCCCCCAACCCCACCCCAGTCTAAAACCTCCAGGAGCCACCTCTACATGGATCCCCCTGGTTCTTCCTGGTACGCGTTGGCAGCTCATTCAGCAATTCTGGTGAATGAGCTATTTCCTCCTGGAGCAGGCTATGTATTTCCCTGCTCAAGCTATGCTGAGAACTGACCCCAGTTAGTTTTTCTGCTTCTAGGTGACTTTGAGACTCTCTCCATTAAGAATGGGAGAGCCACAAAATGGAAGGTGGCTGGGTCCCTGATTGTCACTTGGAAGAAAGCCACCACTTATCAGAACATCTATTTTGGAGACAAGAAACAAACTTTTATTCTGTTGAGATACCAAGATGTTAAGGTTTATCTGTTACAGCAGCTGGCCTTTCCTTAACTAATATAATGCTCTAAATACCTCCAGGCCGCAGAATCCAGAACAAACGAAACCAAGGCTCCAGAAAGAGAAAGAAAATGTCCCCTCCAGCTAAAGTGTACCTCATACCTCCTCATTTTCTGCTCTAGGATTCACTTCCCCGCAGGATGACTGAAAATGGAAATGTTAGTCCCTTCTAAGAGAAGTCCTTCCCCTACCCACAGAGGCGCCATCACACCCTAAAGCCTTCACAAACAGTAATCGACATTAGCACATTCCCTTAAGTCTGAGGTTTTCTGCCTTAATCGTACATATGGGTCCTCACCAGCCCCACAGGTTGGGTTATCTAGGTTAACTGTGCTCAGCCCAGTTTCTTCGCGCTGACCACAGCCCAAACGTTTCAAAAAGTCTCACCCCTGCTGACCTTATTTACAAAAATGATTTTTGAATCAAAGAGAGGAAAAAGAAGGGAAAGACGGAAAGGAGAAAAAAGAGGAAGAGAGGTAGGAGGACTGTTTGTAAAAGATGCTACTTTGCTACCTCTACCCTGCAAATCATCCACACTGGATACCTTAGGAGGCATTCGCTTTGTCAAATTTCCAGGCCAGGAAGTAGTAGGGTCTCTGAGAAGAAACTCTACACCTCACATTTGGAGAGCAGATTCTGGACCTGACTGCCACTTGCTGGCCCTGAGTCTTGTCTACTGGAGATAATTCCTATTTCCCAGGCCACAGAAGCTAGAGGTGAGAATAAGATTAAATAATAGCCCAAAACAGAAGGAAATGGATATTCCGCCACTGCTTTCGGTGCCACAGCCACTATCACTGCCACTGAACCACTGTGGTACCATCCAATCATTCATGCAGCAAACATGCATGGCATGTGCTAGGAATACAAGAATAACAAGGGAGTCGTGGCCCCTGCTCTCCTAGAGCTTACATTCTAGTGGGAGAAACAAGTGTTCATCAGATAATCAAACAAATTAGTATGCAATTACAAACTGACATAAATATTCTGAAGGAAAGCAACACATTCTGTGAGAGCGAATAAAGAGTAAGCTGGCTTAAATGCTTCTCCAAGGACGTAACATTTGAACCGACATCTGAAGCATGCGTAGGAGTTAACCAAGCAAAAAGGAGAGGGTGAGGGAAGAACATTCTGAGCAGATGGTAGAACAGGTGCCAAGGCTCTGCGATGGGGTAGAGGGACAGGAATGTGTCGGTGAAAGTAAAAGGCCAAAGGGGAGACTGCTGTGAAATGAGCCTGGAGCTCATTTCACATGAAGCAAGGCTGAATCCTGTGGTCTTAAGAACACATTAA
This sequence comes from Callithrix jacchus, assembly GCF_049354715.1. NCBI lineage: Eukaryota > Metazoa > Chordata > Mammalia > Primates > Cebidae > Callithrix > Callithrix jacchus. The sequence continues at coordinate 74,735,800 of NC_133508.1, read as the reverse complement.
AAGTGTCGATCTTCTTGGTAAGCGCAATGGGAGGTCCAGTGAAGAGAATTACACGGAGGGGAAGGAATGTGACCAGATTGGTGTTTGGAAAGGATCACCGTGGCTGTGATATGGACAATGAATTGGAGAAAACAGGAATAGAAGCAAAAAGACAGTTAGGAGCCCTTCACGGTAATCCAGGAAAGAGATGATGGAGGCTTAGACCGTGGGTGTAAAATCAACAGGACTTGGGGGATGGGTGGATAATCGGCTGAGAACAGCTGCCGCTGACATCTTGTGCCCTCCGTGCCTCATAAAATTTGCAAGGTTCTTTTGGTTTTGAACAATGGAATCTCATCTTACACAGAGGTGAGATTTTGAAGTCTGTGCCTAAGACAGAATTGCATATAGTCTAAAGTACCCTTGAAAAACTCAAACCACACTCATAAAGTACAGTATACATGGGTTTGTTTATACAGCCATGAACAGAAATTTTTAGGCGCACTAAAGTTAGAGAGCAACTGAACTAGAATAAAGAAAGCAACAGAAGGAAAGCCCATATGCAAATGTCTGGGCATTCAAATCACTATGCCTTTAAGACAACTATTCAAATCCCTCACAGTGAATGAGGGGATTTGGGGGAGGGGGAGGGGGAGGGAAGAGACGTACACGTAGGAGGCAGGGGTAGGAATCTTTTTAATGGTCCCACTTTCCTGAATATTCATTCCATTCAATGTTACTATGAAGACTTTACAACTCTAACACGTTAGTATATTAGTTGTTTATATTAGTTGGGCTGCTAATATAGTGTTGGATTCCTACCCCAGGATCTACTACAGCTTCTATCCTGAAGGTGAGTTCTTTCCCCAGAGCCCTGCCTCTATCCCACACCAGATATATCCACATGCTAAGATGAGCTCGAGATGAGCCAGGCCCTTGGATCATACAGGATAGGCTATGGCACGCTACCGTAACAAACAACCCTTCAATCTTAGCAGCTTCAAACAGCAAATACTATTTCTCACTCATGCCACTTGTGCATCATGGGTTGGTTGGTGTCTGCTCCATGTATCCTCACTCAAGATGGAGCAGACACCATCTCGAACATTGCCAGTCTCCAAGGCAGAGAGAAAAAGCTCTGAAGGGCTTCACGCAGCAATTAAATCCCCATACATGGCACAAGTCACTTCCATTCACAACTCATTGGCCAGAATTAATCACTAGGCTTCACCCAACCACAAGAGGGCCAAGAAGTGCAATCCTTCCATGTGTGCAGCAGGTGCATCGCCAGCAATATTTGACAAACAACACTAATGACTTCCACATGCTCTAAATGTACAATGACAAGAGAGAGAAGAGACAAGCTTTAATTATTAAATCTGTGTTTGGTTCTGGGGCCCTGGATAACCATGTGGCTGAATAAAATGTGCCCTACTCCTGCCCCAGGGGCAGAATCTGTGCCCAGAAATAGACTCCAGACAGCATTTGGATTGATATCTCGGAAATTAAAGCAATGTCCCCATAGAGGCAGCTGACACAGCCTGTGGCTTGGCTTCACTACCTCTTTACCCCCTGCCCAGGATCTATGGGGACCAAACACAGAATGAGGAGTATTCAGGCTGGAGCTCACTCTGTCACCAGAAATCTCTGACAGCTCCGGGAAGTGCCTGGGCTAAGGACAAAACGATATAGATGAATCCCTGCCCTCAAGGAGCTCCCAGTGACGTGCTGTTACATGCTGTGGTAGTTTCCAGCAGTCTTTAACTACTCCCTCTCATCCCTAGACACAAATGACGCTCCTCCCATCAGCAAGTGGAGCTTATTTCCCCTCCCCTTGAATTTGGCAGGCCTATTACTTGCCTTGACCAAGAGAGTGTGGCCTATTACTTGCCTTGACCAAGAGAGTGTGACAGAAGTGAGGTTCTAAATTCTGAGTTCTAACTTAGAACCTCACGTCTGTCACACTCTCTTGGTCAAGGCAAGTAACAGGCCTGCCAAATTCAAGGAGAGGAGAAATAAGCTCCACCAGCTGATGGGAGGAGTATTCATTGCAGCACTGTTTACAATAGCAAAGACCTGGAATCAACCCAAATGCCCATCGATGATAGACTGGACCAGGGAAAATGTGGCACATATACACCATGGAATATTATGCAGCAATCAAAAACGATGAGTTCGTGTCCCTTGTAGGGATGTGGATGAACCTGGAGACCATCATTCTCAGCAAACTGACACAAGAACAGAAAATGAAATACCGCATGTTCTCACTCATAGGTGGGTGATGAACAATGAGAACACATGGACACAGGGAGGGGAGCACTACACACTGGGGTCTGTTGGGGGGAATAGGGGAGGGACAGTGGGGCATGGGGAGTTAGGGAGAGATAGCATGGGGAGAAATGCCAGATATACGTGAAGGAGAGGAAGGCAGCAAATCACACTGCCACATGTGTACCTATGCAACTATCTTGCATGTTCTTCACATGTACCCCAAAACCTAAAATGCAATAAAAAAAAAAGAAGTGAGGTTCTAAAGCTTATAAGCCCAGATCCTTAGAGAAGTGGCCACTTCCACTCTCTCCCTCATGGAGCCCAGCTACCATAGCGTAAGGAAGCCCAAGCTAGACTGGGGAATGAGTGAAGGCCATGTGGACAGACGTCCTGGAGGATGAGCAGCCATCCTGGACATTCCAGCTACAGTAGAGCTCCCAGATAAGTGCAGACACATGAGTGACCTAAGCTACAGTGGGTGGTGCAGAACTGCCTGCCTGAAGCCAGTCAACCCATAAAATCATGGGAAAAAAAGTCTCATTATTTTAAATCACTACATTTAGGGACGGTTTGTTACACAGCAACAGAAAACTGAAAAATACAAAATATCAGATATACCCACGGTTCTGAGAGAGCCCAGAGAAAAAAAATATAAGAATGCTTTAAAGGGTGTTTCCTACACCACATGTTCTCACTCATAAGTGGGAGTTGAACAATGAGAACACATGGACACAGGGAGGGGAACATCACACACTGGGGCCTGTCAGGATGTGGGGGACTAGGGAGGGATAGCATTAGGAGAAATACCTAATGTAGATGATGGGTTGATGGGTGTGGCAAACTACCATGCCACGTGTATACCTATGTAATAAACCTGCACATTCTGCACATGTACCCCAGAACTTAAAGTATAATAAAAAAATAAATAACTGAAATAAAAATAAAAGGTGTTTTCTCTGGAAATAGACTTTGAAATACAGTTGCATGAGGTTCATTGCAGCAGGAGGGGTGCTCTGGAGAGATCAGCCTGTAAAGAAGGAGGAAGCTAGGATTGGCCCAGTAATATGGTTGCAACTTAGACCTCAGCTATAAGAAGCTCTGAATGTAGGAAGGAAATTCAAGGTTGTCCCAAACTGAGGGAAAGGAGGCAGATATTTGAATCCTTCTCAGCCAGCATTAGTTGTGGGCTGGTCCCCAATGGGGGCATAACCCTAATGAAGGCAGCTGTCTGACTGCAGGCAGTCCCCAGGGAGGGAAATGGCTGAGAGTCCTCTGCAGCCTATTATGCCCTCAGCCGCCCAGGAGAGACGCTCCATCCCTGAAGAGGAGAGATGGAGGAGAACACAGGTCTCGGCAGGAGGAGCACCAATGGCCCTGGAACTGAGATATGAAGGTGCCCAGTGAAACAAGGAAGGGGAGAGAGTTTCCAGGCGTGGAAGCTGCAAAAGCAAAGCACCAACACAGGAACAGCCATGGCAAGTACATAGAAAATGGGGTAAGAGATGACGCAGCACCAAGCAAAGAAATGGGGGCTTTGTCCCAAGGCCATAAGGAGCCACCGAAGAGTTCTAAGCAAGGCCGAGATATGGTGAGATATCTGTTTGAAAAGATCCCTATAACAGCAACATGGAGATCAGAGGTGGCAAGCCTGTCAATGATGCAAGAGAGAAATGCAGTTAACTCCCGGCTCCTGCTGGTATTCACTGGCTGCGTCCCACAGCCACTTCTTCCCTCAGCAGCCAGGTTACGTTGCAGCTTAACCCAAGTTATTGGTCTGGATACTGGAAGGAGAAGTGGGAGACCACGCTGGGGCAGGAATTGAGGGAGGGTGCATGATGCAGGGCATCTTGTAAGGTAGAGGCCCTAGCATCATCCTCAAGCCTGGGTGTATTAGGGTTCTCTAGAGGGACAGAACTAATAAGAGACGGACAGACAGACAGACAGACGGATAGATGATAGGAGACTTTTCTAAGTATTAACTTACATGATCACAAGGTCCCACAATAGGCTGTCCACAAGCTGAGCAGCAAGAAGAACCAGTCCAAGTCCCAAAACTGAACTTGGAGTCCAATGTTCTGGGGCAGGAAGCATCCAGCACGGGAGAAAGATGTAGGCTGGGAGGCTGGGCCAGTCTTTCCTTTTCATGCTTTCTGCCTGCTTTCTATTCACTGGCAGCTGATTAGACAGTGCCCACCCAATGAAGGGAGGTTCTGTGCTTCCCCGCCAGCTGACTCAGATGTGCATCTCCTTTGGCAACACTCCCAGATACACCCAGGATCATTACTTTCTATCCTTCAATCAAGTTGACGCTCGGTATTGACCATCGCAAGTCCAGCCCTTGTCAACCAGAGCCCATACACAGCCCCTGAGATCATACACAATCCTCAAATAATGGTAACTATAAAGTCATAATTATGCCTAGCATTATACAACTATCCTTCATACAACCAGAAACACGCCAGTCCCCAAATACTATTACATAAAGTTAACAATACTTAAATGCTGCTATGAGGTCAATAAATCTTATGTCCTATGAAAGGAAAAAGGAAATAAAATGAAGATATTTTCTTAGTACAAGTGTATACATGCACAAACGTGTTTTTAACAAAAGAAGGAGGAAATATTCATAACAATTAGAGTCATCATTTCTGCAACTGGTCACGTGGTTGTAGCTGGTATTGATGACTCCCTTCTTCTACTACCCATTCTGTATTCCCTTTGCCTTCAGCAAGCACCTCAGCAGGTCATGGGGGTTTTTTTCCTGGTGGAGTGACCTAAACCTTCATTCCTGAAGGGTCTGGGCCATTTGTAGTCCTGCCTGGATTGGGCTGCTGTAGTTTCCCATTGACCTTAATCACAGAACATGGTAATACTAAGAGATGCCCTAATGGATCCCCTGTATTCCACGAATGCTCCTCCTTACCTCCGTTGTGGAGTAGTAAACTGATTTCATCTTGATAGTCTGGGTCAGTCACCCCAGCCAATGCTGTAATTCCCCTCTTAGCCTGTTGACCTCAAGGTAGGAGGAGCCCAAAGTGTCCAGGGGGCAATCTTAACTTCCAGTTTAATGGGATCGTTGTTGTGCCTCCTGGTGGCAGTGTTTCTCCCTCTGGAACTAAGACCTCTAGGCCAGCAGAACGTAATGTCACAGAACAGGAAGCAAAAATCTTGCTAGTGGATCACTAGGGGTGATGCTGAGTGATGCCACTTCCACTTCACCCCTTGATTCCTGGACCCATGAATCCTGGCTATAGGAGAAACAGTACCATATATTGGACACTGATTCAGAGCATACATGGCCTTCTGGAGAACTTTGCCACAGCCTGCAAAGTATTGTCACCTAGTTGGCATTGTAATTGTGACTCCAAAAGGCCATTCCACCGTTCTGTCGATCCAGGTGCTTCAGGATGATGGGGAAGATGCTAAGAACAGTGAATGCCATAAGCGTGAGCCCACTGCCACACTTCTATAGCTGTGATGTGAGTGCCTTGGTCAGAGGCAATGCTGTGTGGAAATCTGTCATGGTGGATAAGGCATTCCATGAGTCCACAGATGGTAGTCTTGACAAAAGCATTGTGTGCAGGATAAGCAAACCTATATCCGGAGTAAGTTTCTATGCCAGTGAGGACCTTTGCATGATGGAAGAGGTCCCATATAATCAACCTGCCACCAGGTAGCTGGCTGATCGCCCCAAGGAATGGTGCCATATCAAGGGCACAGTGTTGGTCTCTGCTGCTGGCAAATTGGGCACTCAGCAGTGGCTGTAGCCAGGTCAGTCTTGGTGAGTGGAGGTCCCTGTTGATAAGCCCACAAGTAACCTCCATCCCTGCCACCATGGCCACTTTGTTCATGGGCCCATTGGGTGATAATAGGGGTGACTGGGCAAAGAGACTGAGTGGTGTCCACAGAATGGGTCATCCTATCCACTTGATTATCAAACTCCCCCTCCTCTGAGGTCACCCATTAGTGAGCACTCACGTAGGATACACATATTTTCATCGTTTTTCATCACTCAGAGAGGTCCATCCACATAACTTTTCCCCAAATTTCTTTGTCACCAATTTTCCAAGCATGCTTCTTCCAAGTCTCTGACCATCCAGCCAAACCATTGGCTACAGTCTCCATGAATCAGCATGTAATTGCCCATCCGGCCTTTTCTCCTTCCATGCAAACTGCACAACAGGTACATGCTTGAAGTTCTGCCTACTGGGAAGATTTCCCTTCACCACTGTCCTTCAGGGATGTCCTAGAAAGGAGCTATAGTGCTGCAGCTGTCCAGTTTCAGGTGGTGCCTGCATATTGTGGAGAGCCATGTGGTGAACCAGTCTCTAGTCTTCTCTTTCTCTGTCCACTTTCAGGTGGTGCCTGCATATTGAGCAAAACTATCTGTGAACCAGCCCTAGTCTTCCCTTCCTCTGTCAAGTGATCGTAGGGAACTCCCCATAAGGCCATCAGTGCAGGCTGGGGAAGAGAAGGCAGGGTGGCAGGAGTGGAGACCATGGGCCTTTGAGCCACTTCCTCATGTAACTTATTTGTTTTCAGGACCTGCTTGAGCCTGATCACGTATATACCACTTCCACTTGATGATGGAATGCTGCTGTGCACCACCCACTTTATGGCTACATGGGTCAGAAAGCACCCAGTTCATAATAGGCAGTTCAGGTCCCATGGTGACTTGATAACCCAAAGTCAAATATTCAGTCTTCACCAAAGCCCAGTAACAGGCCAAGAGCTGTTTCTCAAAAGGAGAATAGTTACCTCCAGAAGATGGCAGAGCCTTGCTCCAACATCCTAGAGGCCTCCCCTGTGATTAACCTATGGGGTCCTGCCAAAGGCTCCACACAGCATCCCTATCTGCCACTGATACCTCAAGCACCATTGGATGTGCTGGGTCATATGGCCCAAATGGCAGAGCTGCTTGCACAGCAGCTGGACCTGTTGCAGAGCCTTCTCCTGTTCTGGACCCCACTCAAAACTGGCAGCCTTTCAGGTCACTCAATAAATAGGCCGGAGTAACACACCCAAATGAAGAATGTGCTGCCTCCAAAATCCAAACAACCCCACTAGGCGTGCCTCTTTCTTGGTTGTAGGAGGGGCCAAATGCAGCAATTTATCCTTCACCTTAGAAGGAATATCTCTACAGACCCCACACCACTGGGCCCCTAGAAATTTTACTGAGGTAGAAGATCCCTGAATTTTAGTCAGATTTATTTCCCATCCTGTGCATACAAATGTCTCACCAATAAGTCCAGCGTGTTTGTTACGTATTGCTCACTGGATCCAATCAGCATAATGTCATCAGTGTAATGGACCAGTGTGTTTGTTATCTTGCAGAAGCAAAAAACAATCAAGGCCTCTCTGAATAAGATTATGACACAAAGCCGGAGAGTTGGTATACCCTGAGGTGAGACAGTGAAGGTGTATTGCTGACCTTGCCAGCTGAAGGCAACTTGCTTCTGGTGGGCCTTATGGACAGGAATGGAGAAAAAGGCATTTGCCAAGTCAGTGGCTGCGTACCAGGCACCAGGAGATGTGTTAACTTGCTCAAGCAATGAAAGCACATCTGGTGCAGCAGCTGCAGTTGGAGTCACCACTTGGGTAAGCTTATGATAATCCACTGTCATTCTCCAAGATCCATCTGTCTTCTGCACAGGTCAAATGGAAGAATTGAATGGGCATGTGTAGGGAATCCCCGCCCCTGTGTCTTTCAAGTCTTTGATGGTGGCACTAATCTCTGCAATCCCTCCAAGGATGCAATATTGTTTTTTTTTAACTTACTATTTTTCTAAGTAGAGGCAGCTCTAATGGCTTCCATTTGACCTTTCCCATCATAATAGTCCTCACCCTACCAGTCAGGAAGTCTACCAGCTGCTAAGAATATCTATGCCAATTATGCATTCTGGCACTGGGGAAATGACCACAGGATGAGTCTGGGGATCCACTGGACCCACTGTAAGTTGGACCTGAGCTAAAACTCCATTAATTACCTGACCTCCATAAGCCCCTACTTTAACTGGAGGACCACAGTGACGTTTTGGGTCCCCTGGAACTAACATCAGCTCAGAGTCAGTGTCCTGTAGTCCCTGAAATGTCTGATCATTTCCCTTTCCCCAATGCACAGTTACCCTGATAATAGGCTGGAGGTCTCCTTGGGGAAGGATGGGAGAAAGATTCACTGCATACATTGTCAGTAATGTAGTGGGGTCCTTCCTCAAGAGGACCCTGCCTCCCCTTTATTTAAGAGCTTCTGGGTCTCCCTCCCCTTTATTTCTGGGTTTCAAGTCAGTAAATTGATTGAGGGGCCATGATTCTTTAGACCACTCTGACTGTTGCTTTGCCTCTGCTGCCCAGTGTGGTAGCTACAGCCACCTTGCCTTTGACGGTTGAGCACTGCCACTTGGCCCCTGCCACCAGAGGATCCAATTATTCCCATTGAATTTAAATTTTTTAGTTGAATGACTGTGGTTCCTACCATTAGATCTCACATGTAAATAAGAGTAATTACAGGGCTCTTCAAAGATGCAGGTGATGCCCTCACGAATCTATTTCACAAGGCATTGGTCAAGAGTGTGTCTTCTGGACTCTCCCAGCTGGGATGAATAGGTTTAAAATGACTAATCCACTCCACCATCCTAATCTCTCTAAGCCTTTGGATCCCTTCCTCTACATTAAACCAAGGAAGATCAGGCATTTCCAGCTCCTTTACAGTGGGACATCTTTTTTAATCCATATTTCAGTTAACCAAGCAAATATGGTTAAGCTGCAACATTAAATGCAGAGTCCCTGCCTAGTGGGCCCGGATCAATAAATTCAGCCTGATCCAACTCTGTTTCTTCCACCATTATCACATACCCTTAACATCCATTCCCATGCCTGTTCTCCAGATTGCTGTTTATATAAATTAGAGAACTCAAACAGTTCTTTTCTAGTGTAGTGCCCCTCCTTATGGGTCACACTCTCAACCTCACCTCCAGGGGCCCGCTGGGACTTTAGTTATAGGTCTAGAAGCAAACAGGGGTGTTGGGGGTGGCCCCTGAGGAGAATCAACATTATTTTGCCTCAGGGGCAAAATAACTCCCTCAGGGGAGGCCATCCCTGTTGCCTCAGGCAGCACAGGGTTTATCTCCTCAGGCAAAGGTGGAAAGGCTGATGGCAGTGGGTCCGGGCGGGGATGTGGCCACTACTGGAGGTGGTGAAGCTGTTCCTTCTGGCTGAAAGGGTTCATCGGAGTTTACAAACTCAGTGTCTCCGGCTTCATCAGGTTCTCCCACACATCCCCATTCCAAGTTGCAGGGTCCCATTCTCTTACAATCAATGCCCTCACTTCAACAGTAGACATCTGGAGAGGCTGTGCATGCATCTTTCATTGCAGGTGAGCCACTCACATGATAAGAGCTTGTGTCTGTTTTTCCAAAATTTCAGCTCTTTCCCTACAGGAGATAAGACTCTCACTCAGGGCAACCTTAGCAGATTTGAGGCTCAGTATCTGCTTTTGAAGCCAGGAGACAGAATTCCTGAGTTCACTATTTTCTTTCATAACTTTGTCTACTGAACTTAGGAGCAACCAACCAGCTTCATTATGTTCTTTGGTTCTGCACATATGGTGAAAGGTATTGTGTGTAGAGTCACTGAGCTCCTTGCCTCTCACAGGTGGCAAATGAGGAGTGTCAAATGCATTTATTTTACATAGCCCTCTAAACAGTTCACACCAAGGACTATCAGTGTTCTCCATATGATTAGAAGTAGAGTCGTCAGCATTTGGGGTTGAATCTTATTAACCAGCCAACTCCAGAAACCCCAAAACCAATGAAAGAACTCCATCCTTAATATTTTGTTCCTCTAGAACTCCTTCTGGTACCAAAATCTGCATTAGTCAGGGTTCTCTAGAGGGACAGAACCAATAGGAGATAGATATATAGAAGTTAATTAAGTGTTAACTTACAGCGTCACAAGGTCCCATAATAATCTGGCTGCAAGCTGAGGAGCAAGGAGAACCAGTCTGAATCCCAAAACTGAAGAACTTGGAGTCCAGTGTTCTAGGGCAGGAAGCATCCAGCACGGAAGAAAGACAGAGGCTAGGAGGCTAGGCCAGTCTCTCCTTGTCACATTTTTCTGCCTGCTTTATATTTGCTGGCAGCTGGTTAGATGGTGCCCACCCAGTTACGGGTGGGTCTGCCTTTCCCACTGACTCAAATGTTAATCTTCTTTGGCAACACCCTCACAAGCACACCCAGGATCAATACTTTGTATCCTTCAATCCAATCAAGTTGACACTCAGTATTAACCATCACACCAGGGAAGCTCAAGCCTTTCACAGGACATTCCATGGCCTCAGAGGGCTCAGGGTGACCTAGAGCTTCAAGGCATTCAAGGGAATCCACCCAGATGTCCCTGTCCTAAGTGTCAGAGCCCCCAGTCAAGCCCTGATCAATCAAACAGAGCTGACTTGCTATGTCAAGAATTCAATTTTCTTTGGAAATCTGCTGTCCTTACAATTCATTCCTGGGCCAAACCTCAGTTTTTTCTGCCTTCCAGCTTTGGGAGACAGTCACTTTATCTGACAGCAAGGAGGCCCTTCAGCTTTCACACTTCACCTTAAATTGGTGATTAATCACTCTCAGCATTTCATTGTCTTTCCAATGCCTTGCTTGCCCCCAGCAACAATCATTTAATTCCGTAGACTTTATAATTATCACTCCTCTGAGCCTCTCTACTGTCTGAGAGATTACACCCATTAGTACTTTCCCTTTCGCCAGTATCCCATCCCACTTCCGCATCAGGGAAAGTTTAACAATTGCACCCTAGAGCATGCCAGGGGCTATCGGTACCTCCACCCACCACCAGTGATGAGGTTCTTATTACCAACTGGCCGGTGGATGATCCAGCTCCAAAATCCCATTTTAGAGTCTGTTTCCTAGGAACCACTTCTAGCACCAACTGTAGTAGTAGGTCAGGTTCCCTAGAAATAGATCAAAGATGGAGATTTGCATGCAGAGGACTTATTGGAGAGATTTCGGGCATGAAACTAGTGAAGAGGAAGGGAAGCCAGGCGAGCCAGAGAGAGAGGTTGAACTCTGGTGTATTGCCAACAGAGGTAAATGTGGGCTGACCAAGGGCTGGTGGGAAGTGCTAGAGCAACTATGCCCCTTTAAAGATTTCCCAAAATGAAACAAGAGTTACCAGTTAGTTATTGAATTTGAACTACCTCCAGGGAGATGTTGTGACCTTTGGGAAACGGTATAACTCTTGAGAGGTGGCATAACACTTGGGAGAGGCAGTTCCATTTGGCCAAAGGCAGTTCTTGGGAAGAGACTCACACTGTTGTTGGCCACAGATGTTTTCATTGACTAGAAGAACACAGTGCCTTGATGAGTCCCTTTGCAGGAAAGCTGGGGAGACATACCATGGTAGTCATTGTGCCCAAATTCGGGACGTAAAGATGGAGAGTGGTGATCAGTATTGTTGCTGAGGTCAAGTAAGCAACCACTGGATTTGACCATAAAGAAGTCACTGGATATTGGGAAGTGAGTTCATTCAGAGGAGCGATGGGGAAGAAGCCCGTGCAGGAGGTTAAGAGCGAGCAGAAGATAGGAAGGAAAGATGACTCTTTTGACCATGCTAATGGCTGACTTCCTATATGGGCCTACTACCTAGGACCAATTATCTTTTAGGAATGCACAGCTTTGAATGTAGCTCACATTAGCTCTATTCAATCATATGTGCAGACCCATGTACACTCACAGGTACACGTTGAGCTGTCCCAAGGCAAGGATTCTAGCCAGAGGCTTGAAAGCAGATCTCTATCCTCATTAACCAATAATGACCTCTGCAGATCAGACTTCTGTACACCACCTATCCCTGTACACTTACAAGGTCAACATTTCCCAGCTGAAGTCTTGGCTTTGTCTTCAAGGCTGATAAGGAGAGCCCAAGGTTAGCAACATTAACAAGTTAACATTCAGTGACTACCAGCTTTGTCCCAAGCACCTGCAAGGTGCTTTACAAGCATGAGCTCACCTCATCCTCCTAAAACCCTGTGAGATGGGTACTTCTCTTATTCCATTTTACTGATGAAGAAGCAGAGGCTCCAAAAAGTTAGAAAACTTGCCCATAGTTTGCACAGCTGATTGGTGGCAAAACTGGGATTGAGATTCCAGTAACGTTGATGGCAGACACAAGCAGTACATTGAGAAATGAGCAGGTTCATTCATTCATTCAGCAAATATATATGGAGAGCCTACTATGGGCCAAAACTGTTCCAGGCACTTGGAAAACATCAGGGAGCTATACTCGCAGATATTCCTGTCCCTCGTGGAGCTTCTTTTCTAGAGGGAGAGACAGACAAACAATAAATTTTATTTATTTATTTTTGAGGCAGTCTCACTGTTGCCCAGGCTGGAGTGCAGTGGCATGATCTCAGCTCACTGCAACCTCCACCTCCCAGGTTCAAGCAACTCTCCCGCCTCAGCCTCCCAAGTACCTGAGATTACAGGCGCACGCACCCATGACTAGCTAATTTTTTGTATTTTTAGTAGAGATGGAATTTCACCATGTTGGTCAGGCTGATCTCGAACTCCTGACCTCAAATGATCCACCCGCCTCGGCCTCCCAAAGTGCTAAGATTACAGGCGAGAGCCACTGCACCCGGCCAACAAACGATAAATTTTATATATTAACATTTACTCTTTTATGTATGGTAAAAGGCAGAGTGGTTGCTGTGGTATGGCATCAGTTCTCCAGTTCTGAACAGATGCACTCACCCCCAGCTGCTGGGAGTACTGGTGGCCAAAGTCATTCACCTGAGTCCCTCCCCAGAATTTGCCCTCAGAGCAGACAGCTGCTTCCCCCAAGATCACTCCCCTTCCCTGGGGGCAGCCCACACCCAATATTAGGTAGATGAGGGGCTATAAGGACCCCAGACCCCTCACCTTAATGCAGAAGACTTTGAAAGTCACCCCAGCTCACAGCTCCCCATGGGGTCAGCTGAGGCCTTTGTTGTGACATCACAATTCAACTTTTCCCTCTGCCTGGTTCTGCTTCCTCCACTCCCTAAAGGTCCCTAAAGTGCTTCCTCCACTCCCTTAAGAGTCTTCCCCAGTAAACTTCCTGCAAACCGAAGTCTTATCGGACTCTATTTCCCGGTGCAACCAACTTGTGATAGAAGGTATATGTTCTGCTGAAAAAGAGGAAAAAAACAACAGAGTAAGTGGGATTGGGAGGGCAGGGGCTGAAGGGGCAGCAGGTTGCAGGATTCAATAGGATATTTAAGGTGATCTCACTAAGAAGTGACATTGGAGCAGGCTTGAAGGAGGAGGAAGAGGGTTATTCAAATAGACATCTGGTAGAAAAAAGCATTCTAGGCAGGGAAACAGCAAAGACTCTAAGGCAGGGGTGCAGCCAGGAGGCCACTGTGGCTGGAGGGGAGTGCAGGAGGGAAAATGGGGGAGAAGAAGACAGGAGCGGGTGGGGTTAAAGGAGCAGATCACATAGGGACTCACAAGCCCCTGTAAGGTCCTCACTATTTCTTCAAGAGGAGCAGAGAAGGACATGGTCTGGCTGCCACATAGGGGGGAAGAGCAGAAACAGGAAAACCTGTCTGGGGGTTGCTACAGTAAACCAGGTCTGAGTCGGGTTGGTCGAGGTGGTGGCAGTGGGGGTGGTGAGAAGTGATCAGATTAGGAATATGTATTTAAAATACAGCCAGCATGATCTGCTGATGGACTAGCAGTAGGAAGTGAGAAAAAGAGAGGAGTCAAGAATGACTCCAGGGTTTTTTTGTCCTGAGCAATGGAAGCAAGGACTTGCCAAGAGCTGAGACGGGGGAGGACTGCAGGAGAAGCAGGTTTGGGGGAGACCAGGAGCTCTGCTTTGGAGTGTTAAGTTTGAGATTTACATAGTGGCATCCAAAGGACTGCACCAGCCTGAGCTCTTACAATCCCACTGGGGCTCAGGGACCCAGTGGAAGTGGGTGACACTGGGGGCTAAATGGCACAGGGGCCTGAGTCTGTGATCTCATCACCTGACATTCCAAGATCCACTCCAAGCTCCTCTGGCAGCCTAATTCTGTGAGCAAAAGACAAAGACAGACAGACAGAAAAGTCTCCGTTTGACTGTGGAGAAGGGTCCAGCTCTGTGCATGCTTGGGACTGAGGGGAGAGTACACTTGCAGGTGAGAGTAGAGAATCTGTGCAAGTCGAGTGTGATCCTGCACATGGAGATGTTGATTGTGAGTGTGTGTGTGTGTGTGTGTGGCAGTGCAAGTCCGGGGACTGGGCTCACCCTGGAGGGTACAAGTGTGTATGAGACTGACGCAGTGGCCCTGACTGCCAGGCATGCTCCAGTGTGAGTAAGGAAACGATGCCAGCCCAAGGTATGAACACATGATAGACTCCCAAGGCAGTGGAAGGCCTAGAATAAACAAAGAGCTGCTATTGGCATTTGGAACAGAGCACTCAGGTCACCTATCGGGTGGGGCAGCATCTCCCCCGCTTAGCCACCCTGAGCCACACGGGTCCCCTCGGAGCCCTGCACAAATGGTCCCAGGACGTGGAGGGCCCTGCAGCTCCCCATTCCCTGCCCTCCCTTTCCCCTGGGCTGCTTTCGGCTGGGCTGGGAAAAGTGCCGACACAGCTCTGGGGATGGAGGAGAGTTAACTCTCCATTTGCCATTAAACATAATCAGGCAGCAATCTGTGTGGAGCCCGCTGCTCTGGCCGATAAGTGATTCCCCAGAACAACAGATAAAAGCCTGGCACTAAAGTGCAGCCAGAAACGATGTGTAATTGGGATGAAAGAATCCTTAAATCTGCACACTGCTTTTAACTTGGGAGGCTTAAATTACAATTAATAGTTCCCTTGAAGAAGGCAGTAGGGAAATAGAGGAATTCCAAGGCCTTGAGCTCAGAGTCCTGGGCTCTATTCTGAGCTCTCTCGTGCTGGGGGAGGGCAGGGGGTGCTGAGTAGTAAGGAGGAAGAAAAAGCTGGGGGTGGGAGGGAATCCTTTTCAAGGTCTTGGGCACCCTGATGGGTTGCATTCCTTAGGAGTTCCAAAGGCACCAGTTCCCAAATAAGCTCATCCGTATGCCTGGACTTTTGCCCCTTTCCCCTCACAGCATCCCTGGGATGTTGCTGACAGTGAAAAATCATTAGCCCCATTCTGCAGGTGGGGAAATGAAGGAGACACCTGCCCTGGAACCTTGAAGTGTGGCGAGTCCACCAGTGGTTCCCTAACTAGGAGGCGCCTGAGACCTCATCCCTCCTTATGATTCACAAGGGTACAGAGGCCCTGAGTGGGTGTCTGCCATCATCACAAAGGGCAGCAGTGTACAGTTAGTCAGTGCTAGAACCCACACCTCTTGACACCAGTGCCCGTTCCTTCCTCTGCACCCCATGCCAATGAGCCTGGAATTCTCTAAAGAGAGCACAGTTCTCTGGCACCAGCCATGCAGCTCCTCATTTCCCCTACCTGCTCTCTTGGCAGCTTGGGACAGAGACCCCATGACATTTACCTGGGGGAACACTCCCTCTTCCCCGGGCCTGGGCCTGGGCCTGCCCCCTCCATCTTTGCTTGGTCCCGTCTGGGCCAACACCCTTCTGCCCCAGCATTCAGACTTGCCAGCTCTCTCTCTGCCTCCACATGGGCCTCAGTGCCTGTGGAGCTTCCTGCTTTCTGTTCCAGGGTCACACTTAGACTCCTCCTCTGGGGTCCCACCCTGAAGGCAAAGCTGTGGGTAGCAGGGCTGTGGACAATCAGGTGTGGTGGCAAGTTCCAACCAGAATGGCAAAGCTGGCTGGCTCTCCTCCAAAGAATGAGGGGTTCAGCCCTCAGATGACACCAAGAGACAGTCAGAGGAAGCCCTGAGAATGGCCCAGGGTTCCCAGTGCTGGCTGGGCAGCTGCCCCTGCTGCTCAGGCCAGAGCCAGCTCCTGTGCTGGCGGGAATTCCAAAGCTCCCCACACATGAGCTCATGGATGGCCGCCTGCCCAGCCTCGCAGTTCATGGCTTTGGAATGCGTTCTCTGAGCTGGCCTGCTTCAGTTCCCCCCATCTCGCCGCAGCAAGTACTGCTGCCTGCTCTTGGCCCTTCAAAGCCAGGCAAATCCCATCAAGAGCTTTTTTCTAAAACTGCCGGATGGTGCAAGCACATACATGCACATGCATGTGTACGTGCAAGCAGCATGCAGACAAAGCATCCTGTGTGCATGGATGAGTTCGTGTGCACCTGTCTGTAGCATGGCTGGGCATATGTGTGCATATGTGTATGTCGTGTGTGTGTATTCTGTGCATGAGTAGTTTTAAAAGAACATAGTGGGATCCGCTTGGGGCCTTGTGTAGCTGAACCTTATTTATAGCTCTCCTCTGTCTGGTTCGTTTCCTCTAACTTCCCTGCAGAATGATATGAATGAAAATGACACTATTGACTATCTTGGTAACCATAAAAGACCTTATAGAAATAAGATTTTTATAGTTTGTGGACTGGGAGAATCAAAAGACTAAGAGTTATGGACTCGGAGGATAGGAGAGAACCAAGCTGAGCCGGTCGGAGAGGTCCCGTGGTGGATCGTCTGCAGGTTTTTTAAACAAACTCATATAAATAAAGTGATTGTCTTGAAAGAGTTAGGAGAGCCCTGAAGCTGGTGGGCAATATCTCCCTGGCCTCTGCAAAGGCAGGAGGGCGGGCGAGCTGTCTGCCTGAGAGGAAACCCTCGCTTTGTCTGAGTTCCGGCTCCCGGCCTCCCAAGGGAGGCTACGGAGGCAGCAGCAGAACCTACCTGCCCTTTGTTCTGCAGAGGCATAGAATTTGGCAGTGCTGGGAGAAGAGCCCCAGGGCTAACCCCGCAGCAGGCTAATGGGAATGTGAAGACCCAGCGTGGAGAGCCAGCCCCTGAGGCTGAGCCTGCAGATTCTGGGGCCACCGCTTCTCCATGTTTGAATGCAAAGGACCTTCCCACCCCATGAAGAGTGAGCATTTGATCCCTGCACAGGGACTTGCCCAGACCCTTCACGGGAACCCACAACAGCAACCCTGCTTAGAGAGCTCCTGCCTGAGCAGGTCCCTTTTAGCAAATTCTGGACCCGGGTCCACAGAGCTCTACCAGCTCCCACTTTGTATTTGTGCTTTCAGAGATGAGGCAGAGCTCACCCTGCCCTCAAGGAGCTCCCTACCTGGTTTGGAGGGTGGAGAAGGGAGGGGTGGGCAGAAAGACATTCCTGCAACAGACTGATATGTGGAAACCAGGGCACACTCTCCCACTCAGGCACACAGGTTTGCAGGTACACAGGTGGGCAGGTAGAGACACAGAGCGGTGTTGAAACAGTGATGAAATTTCTGATGCTGTTCATCCCAACAAGCTCCATGCTGGGCTCTGGGTGCATAAAGCTGAGTCAGACTCAGTCCCAACCCTAGAGGGGTTGCCCTCACCCAGAGGGCAGGGGGACAGATCCTCACTATGTTGTAAGTTAAGGGCTGAATTGCAGTTCTCCAGGGAGCATGGATTACCTCGGCCTTGTGGGATAAAGCTCCTCAAAAGAGGAGATGTTTCCACAGAGCCTGGAAAGACAGGTCAGAGCTCACGAGACAGAGCAGGAAGAGAGGGCCTGCCTGGCAGGGAAAATGGCAAACACAAAGGCCTGGAGGTGGAAATGTACAAGGCGCATTTGGGAAACCGCTCGGGTGTCCAAAAGGTTTGCTGGCTGGCAAGAGGAGGGTACCTTTTGAAAGGAATATTAGAAGCAGCTCTTGAGTCAGGGAGGAGGGACCATCTGGTCCAGGGGTCCAGGCAGTGGCAGTGGCAGTGACACTGTCAGAGTCAGAAAGTCAAGGAAAGATGGGAAAGTCTTCTCTCTAGCTTTCTCTCTGAAGACTTCTTACCATTGCTATTCCTGCCTTTACAGACAAAGAATGGGACAGCACCCTTAGCAGCTGACCAGCCATCAGCCAGGCTCTCCCGGTGCCTCTCCTTCACTCTCCCCTCTTATTCCCATATCCCCACCCTCCAGCCCCACCCTAGACCACTGGGGCAACACCAGGTCCATGGCCTCTTCTACCTTGAAAGGAACAATTCTAGAAACCAGAGAAAGCCATCTGGTTGGGCTGCCCATCAGAAATAACTGCCAGGTCTGAGAGGTCATTCTGTCTGTGTCTCCTCTCCCCAGGGACCTGTGGACATGGGGTGAGGGCCAAGGAGTGCCCGTGGCACCTGTCAATGCACCGATTCCCTGTTTGCAGGCATTGATTTCTCTCCTTCCTGACCTTTCAGAAGAGGCGCTCTGAATTCCATGCCAGGTCATTACAAAGCTGGTGGCGGAGAGTTTGGGAGACCCAGCCCCACTGGCTGCCGCCCCTTCAGATGCATATGGGAGAGCAGTCTGGCCGTCACCCACCGGCCTGGCCCATGCTGTCAGTCCGCCAGAGCCAGAGCATGTCTGAATCAAGGAAAGCTGACTGGGGCTCGATTCACACTGACTGGAGCCGCAAGGCGAGTTTATGGTTCTTGATTACACCCAGCAGGGAGGCCTTCTTAGTGATGAGAGAGAAAATATTCAACAACCTGTCTTTGCAATGTGCTGATCTCTTGGAGAGAGAGAGAGAGAGAGAGAGAGAGAGAGAGAGAGAGAGAGAGAGAGCAGAAAAAGTGGGGGAGGGGGTTGAAAGAGAGTGATTTTTCTGATATGAGTGGAAATAAGAGATTTTTTAAATCCAGGGCTCCCCCAAACTACCTCAACATTGCCTCTTTCTCATCCTTGGGTTTTGCTTTGCTATAACTTTGAGGCACAGTGATTGCACCCTGTGGGCTTCTGCAAGCTGGTGCAAAGCTTAAAAGGATGCAGGCCCCAAAGGTGTTGTGGTCTGTCCAGCCTTCACTCAGCATGGCCTCATAGCTGGGAGAGGACCTGGACAGCACGGCCTGCAGAGGCTCGGGGCAGCCCAATCCCCATGCCCCTTCTCTCCTTCGCAGCCCTTTGCACATTCTGCTTCATAGTCAGACTGCATCTGCTTGTGCTCGGCGCCCAAACACAGTGTCTGGCTCATGCTTGGTGTTAATAAATGAACAAATTCGTGAACGGGTATGCATCTACTCTCCTTTCCCAGGCTGTGCCTCCCAAAGCCCCCATCCAGTAACCTACACAAAGTCAGCCCTGATGATGTGTCGGAATGAATCGGTGAGTAAATAACATGGTCCACACCCTGTAGAGCCTGGGTGCTCTCCCTGCACTGTTTCACCCTGTATGTTGTTTCTGCTGAAGCTCACTCTGGTTTTAAATGGCACATCCTAGGCCCCCAGAAAATGGGATGCTAAGAGAAGAAAGGGACTTTTCTGAAGACAACACTTTCAGTTGCTTCTTAATAATTCATAGGAACCAGAGTTTTAAACCACTGGATCTGAAAACACCTCCCAGCAGACGGTCACTGAGCATGTGGTTGGGGGAGAGAAAGAGCCCCAATCTCCTCCTTCCCAAGGCAACAGAAAGGAGTCTAGGGGCTGGCCATATTCCCTTTTCTCCTCTCCCTCACCTCCTCTCTCTGTCCCCTCAGCTTCCCTGGGGCTCTCCTATGGCCCAACTAAGTCTCCTGCCACTTCCCTTTCTGCCTCCCCACTTGAGGGATGGGGAAGGCATCTCAGAAGAAAGAAGGCACCCTTATCTTCATAGAAACAACAGGATTCCAGCCTCCAGGATGTATCCCGGGTTCCTGTCCCCGAGGCAGGAGGGAGCCAGTGAGTGGGGGGAGGTGGTACCAGGCTTGCCACCTGCCATCACCAGCAGAAGTGAGAGGAGTCCAGCCCAGATCAGACCCCCACGGGAACCTTGCAAAAGCATCAAAGCCTGCAAGCTCAGTGTCTCTGTCCCGGAGAGAGGCCTTGGCACTTTCTCCCCACTGAGGCAGGCTGAGTTAGCCAGCTGGGGTGCTCTCCGAGCTGCCAGGGGGGCAGCCCCGCCCCCCGAACCCCAGAACTGCTGAGAACCCAGCCAGCTCGCCTTGACTCTAGCTCTGTAAAGTTTGGTACCCACCGAAAGGCGGGGAGCGGGGGGGCAGTGTCACGGGGACGGTGCCCGAGCTCCAAAACTTTACACTGAAAGTTAATCCACTGAAGCGGAGCCCAAAATAAGCGCACTGCCTAATGTGCCGGGAACTGGCGGTCGCAAGGCCAGGCTGCTAGCGGATGCCGGCGCATCTCCGCCCGCCCGGAGCCTGCATTTAGCGCCAGCGAGGGAGTCTGGGCTGGAGCGCTGCTTTCACACCGACTCGAGCCGCGAGTTTATGGATCTTGATTGCACCCAGCAGGGAATCCTTTTTAGTGATGAGAGAAAAAATATTCAACAACCTGTCTTTGCATTGGGTGTGTTGGACACACTTCCCTGCTTCGGAATCAGACATATGTGAGTTGTGGGAGTAGAACTGCTGTCAGCAGGCCAGAATGCGCCTCTCCTCTCCTCTCCTCTCCTCTTCTCTCCTCTCTTCTCCTCTTCTCTTCTCTCCTCTCCTCTCTCCTCTCCTCCCCGCGTCCCTGTGCAGGGGGGTAGGGGAGC
This sequence comes from Callithrix jacchus, assembly GCF_049354715.1. Classification (NCBI taxonomy): domain Eukaryota; kingdom Metazoa; phylum Chordata; class Mammalia; order Primates; family Cebidae; genus Callithrix; species Callithrix jacchus. The sequence continues at coordinate 74,715,020 of NC_133508.1, read as the reverse complement.
CGTGAGGGGTTTGTGTGTGGCTGGCCCCAGCTGCTCAGGGAGAAGACAGACAGCCCCCACAACTCCGTGAGGCCCCCGCCTGGGCCCTGAGCCCTCCGCCTGCTCCGCCGCCCCGGCCACCGCCTCTCTCCTCGGCCTGCGCTGCGCGGCTAGGCCGTCCTCCGGGAGCCGGCTCCCGCGTGGGGCCCGCTGACAGCGCGCCCAGTAGAATATTGTATTAGTTGGTTGTGAGCTGTGTTCTCGTCAGGGTATCTGAGTTTCACAGAACAGACGGGGTGAGAGTTTTTGTGCTATATCCAGATTGGCTTAAAATAATGTCGTTTTGTAGCTTATTAAACCACAGAAACTACACCAAAGTCATCCAGGCTGCTGCCAGCAAACTCTCTGAGTTGGGGTTGGGGTAAGAGCTGAGTTCAGCCTGGGGGTCAGGCCCCTCGCTTCCGGAACTGAAGCCAGGAGGAGAGGGTAATTGACTACCCTCTGCTGGGCTCTGACTGTGGGCTCTGACCTTGGAAGGAGGTAGAAGGGTCTGCGGCAAGGCTGGGTCCTGCCCTGAGCTCAGAACTCCCTCTGGGTCATCCCAGCGCTCAGGGACCACTTGCCCTGGCTTCGAGTTTCGGCCTGCAGGCACTGGGCAGCTGGGGTTGAGGCACTGCCCTGGGGGGAGTAGAGTGGGGGAGAGGCTGGGCACTGTCAGCAGCCAGGGCGAAAGGCTGAGACGTGGAGGGTCCAGACCCCATCTGGGGAGGCCTACGTCCAGGCAGGGGAGATGGTAGGGGGAGGGGACTGCCATTGTTTTTCCCCCAGGATTGCAAAGAAGAGGCAGAGCCTGGAATTGCCAGATAGTAAAGACTTATGGGCATCCCTCCCTTTCTTCCCCATCCCCAGTCCCAAAAGAATAGCTGTGTCCCCTGCCTGTGGAGGGGGGAGGTCTCCTAGAAGACATGCTATGGCAGCCCTGTTCCCAGTCACCCTGCACAGATCTGAGCATCATAACGAGCTGCAGTGGAGGGCCTTCACTACCTTAAACTTGGCAACGAGCCCATGAAGTATGTGTTACAATGATCCCTAACTGCCAGATGAGGAAACTAAGGCTCAGAGAGGTAGAGTGATTTGTCCAAGAACACACAGCTACAAAGTGATCACTTTGGAATGTGAAGTGCAGCTAACCGCAGAATGAGAGCTCTAACCACTGTACCACAGGGCTTCTCTGGAATTTCAGTCTTAAGAATAAATGATGAGGCCAGGTGTGGTGGCTCATGTCTGTAATCCCAGAACTTTGGGAGGCCAAGGTGGGTGGATCACTTGAGGTCAGGAGTTGAAAACCATCTCTAGGAAAATACAAAAATTAGCAAGGTGTGGCGGCACGTGCCTGTATTCCCAGCTATTCTTGAGGTTGAGGCAGGGGGATCACCTGAGCCCAGGAAGCATAAGTTGTACCGAGATGAGATTGTGCCACTGCACTCTAGCCTGGGTGATAGAGTGAGACTTCATCAAAAAAATAAAAAAGAATGAATGATATATGGCTTTTCTGCTCCTGCTGTCTCCTGTTTGAGTCTTTTAGAAACAGAGGAGTCTAAGGAAAATAAAAATGACTCCAAAGGAAACCAATCCCTGCCCCACATTTCCTGATTTGTCCACTGCCATGCCTCTGACCTCCTGCCTCCCTAGCCTCTGGTGTCCAGCAGGAAAGAATCCAGGGCTGATCCAGTCTCTCCAGGGCCATGTGATACTCTGGCCTAGGGAAAGCCACCCTGCTCACTTTTCCTGGGTTCCTCGGGGTAGCTGAGCCTCAGCCACCAGGTCACAGACTTCCCTGTTGCCTTGAGGGACCTATGGGACTAACAGGAGCTGCTCTTCTTCCTTTGACTCCTACCCACCCAGGTATCCAAAAATCTAGGGGTCCTTCTCAGCGACTCCCTTCCCCCACCCCACCGGGTCCAGTCTATCCCCAAACACTGACTGAGGCTTCTCTTATTTATTTATTTATTTTTTTTGAGACAGAGTCTCACCCAGGCTGGATTGCAGTGGCGTCATCTTGGCTCACTGCAACCTCTACCTCTGGGGTTCAAGCAATTCTCCTGCCTCAGCCTCCCAAGTAGCTGTGACTACAGGCACGTGCCACCACACCAGCTAATTTTTGTATTTTCAGTAGAGACCAGGCTGGTCTTGAACTCCCGACCTTAGGTGAGATCCACTCGCCTCAGCCTCCCAAAGTTCTGAGATTACAGGCGTGAGCCACCACACCCAGTACTTCTACCTCTTAATAGCATCTCCCCAGTTCTACCTCCTGACCCAGCCCAGGCTTTATCACCTTTTGCCTGGAGATTTTGGCATTACTCAGCTCATCAGCTGCTCAGCCTCCAATCTCTCCTGCCCCAGTCCACACTGCACCAGAGGGAGCCTTCCAGGACGATCATGCCACTCTCCTGTGTGAAACCCTTATCCAGGGCTCCTGCCCCTATGCTATAGGATGGAGGTGTCATGACTTAGTCTGGCTGACAAAATCCCTTTACACATCACCCCTGCTCACTTGTCTGCCTCATCCCCCTGCACCTCATAAACCCACCATACAGGATGAATGACCCCCAAACCCAAGCTTCTTTGACACCTCCCTGCTTTGGCTCAGTTACAACTTCCTGCCTGATACTTGAACTTTGTGGGATCAACTTCACACCTCCCCAAAACAGACCCGCTGGGGACAAAGAGCATAACACCCAGAGAGAGCATCAAAGTAGTAGTCCAGTAGCCACGTGCAGGAGGCAGGGTCCAGGACCATGCCCTCCAAGGCTGGGGCACACAGTGCCCCTCAGTGGTCAAGACTTGGGCCTGGGCCCAAATCCTAGCTCCTATATTGGGGCTCATCATGAAACCACTCTGTGTCTCAGTGTCCTCACCTTTAAAATGGGGTAATAATAGTATCTACCTCCTAAATTGGTTGCAAGGATTAAAATAGTTAACATATGTAAAGGGCCTGGAAGAGGCTTGTCATACAGTGTTAGATAAACGTTACTTGCTTCTATTATTACCGCCTTGCATAGTCCATCCAAGCCCTGCTTCCTTGGACCTTGACCCTTTGATCTCCAATGACCGAAGAATTCTCTCTCTTGTGCACACATCCTCACACATATGTGCTGATGTATACTACACGCACACCCATGCATACAAGCACACACATGTGCCTCGCCAGCCTCCCCACCCTCAGAAACCTTGCACATTGTGGTCCTTCTCAGTCAGTTTCAGAGCCCTGGTTTCTATCTCTCTACCCATCTGCCACATCAGAGTTCAAAGTCAAAAGCTTCCCAAGAACCCCACCCAGGTTCCTCCTGCCACCCAGAGGATTAGATACACAAATCCCCAGCCAGTCCTGGCCCCTGCAACACTGCTCAGTAGGTGGAGTGCTGGTGTCTGGTGGGGAAGGGCTAAGGCTGATGCAGTGTAACCGGCAGGCCTGTGGACACACAGAGTTGGTCCCTGGGAAGAGGGGGAGTTCCTTCCAAAATGCTTCCAGCTCAGGAATGATGCCTCCTTTTTCAGCTCTTGCTCCAGCGGATCCCAGATTCACACCCCCTGACCACCTATAGCAGACCCAGGAATAGGAGGTTCCACTCAAATTAGAGATTTTTGTTTCCTGGGGAGTTTGCTGTAGTCTGGTCTGCAAAGTGCCAAGGACATACTAGACCTTCAGTCATGGGCAGGAGGCAGGACTTCCCTCATGGTCTCACAGAAGCTTCTAGACAGGGCCCTTACACATCAGGAGCCTTTGTAACACCCAGCTCAGACTAGCACTTTCCCCCCAAGCATCTAATTGGGGGAAAGGGGTGGAAGTTGGAGTAAAGCAGAATGGAATTCAAATCCATCACCTCCCCACTGTGTGATTTCAGGGACATCACTTGACCTCTCTGAGCCTACTTCCTCTTGGAGACAAAAATGTATACTTAGGGCTATTGCAGAGAATGACAAGGAAAATGGATGAGAATGTGCTGGTGCATCTGAAGTATCAGACAAATGAAAGGTTGTTTACATCACCTTGGAAGCTGCACTTGCTCTGTCCCCAGATTCACTTTCAACCCTGTTCTGAGCCTCCAGGGGCCATCCCTAGGAAGTGTGTCACCCAGGCTTTCCCACCCTTTGGCTTCCAGTCCAGGCCAGCTAATATGTGGCACCAGCAAGGAATCAAGAGCAGGAAAAGAAACAGGTTGGGAACGTGTCCCCCATCTCCTCTCTGACTCACTGCATTCAGGCACTGTCTGAGCCATTCTAGGGCCCCAGCTCTGTCCAGTGGCCCCTCCTCTGTCTTTCCTTCCCTTGCCCCTTCAGGCCTAAGAGCGGCCACAGCTTCCTTCCCCCTGTCGCTGTCCAGATGCTTCAGCATCTTGTTCTTTCTCTTAGCCCTGCCTCTCCCTCTCAAATCGGAGCCTCTTTGGTGAAGGCTTTTCGGGTGTGCCAACTGCCCCAAGCTGACCCAGTGCAGATCCTAACCAGCTCTACCAGCGTCTTCCATGCTCACCCAGCTGGCCTATGTCTTGAAGACGCCCTGGGCTCCCAGCTCTGCCACCCCAGCTTTCTGAGTCTCCATGGATCAGGATCACTGGGGACCCAGCAGGGTGGAGCTAGAGAAGACAGGCAGGCAGGACAGAACCGGAATGAGTCTAAGATGACCGCCCCACTGGCCCCTGCAGCAGAGAGAGCCTCATCCTGTGCCCTCTCTCTGACAGCGCCCCTCCTGGCAGAATGGGCAGCCTATCTGGGTAAAGACCTGCCCCGACCCCACAGCCAAGGGCAGCCCCTCAGAGATTCATGCCAGTAGTGGCCTTTGTTCCCCACACCTGGAGCTCAGAGCTTGCTTTGCCTGCAGTGGAAGCTCTGGTTTAATTAAGGATCTTAGGAGAGAATTCTCTCTTGTTATTTTCTGAATAAATTAAGGAAGTAACTTTGATGCAATATCATTTTCATCTAATCAGGAACATTCTGAAATTACCATATTGTTTTCCATTAGAAACCCCATCAGCCCCCAAATCAGATAACCAGGCTGGAGGCTGCCAGGGCCCCTGTGTCCTGGGGCGGGTGCGTGCTGTGCTGTGAGGACACAAAGGGACTCTCTCCTTCTGCCATGATCCCTTGTTATGTTTAGGAGATTGCTTGTGACCTTAGCAGGGCCCTTGGGCCTTGGCCAGGGCTGGGGAGGGGTCCCCCAGGCAAAGGGCAAAGGAGGGGCCCGGGAGGCCTGCAGAGCAGATTGGGATGGATCAGAACCTTGCCGTCTGGGAGCTTCTTGACAGTTCAGCTGGGAAGAAGAGGTCAAGCTGCTTATCTTGAGCCCCCAGTCCCACCCCTGCCTAGGCAGCCTCACAGGAAACAGGAAGGAGCTCATCAGGTCCAAGACCACAGCCAGGGACAAAGGAAGGTGACCCGAGATCCAGGATCTGAGGAAAGGCTGAAGGCTGCTCATGTGAGGTGCAGCCAGAGGCTGCTGAGAATGTGCAAAATCTTCTACAAAGTTCATTTCCTCAATCTCTGAAGCTCCCTGAAGCCTTGAGCTGAGGGGTGTCAAGACTGCAACAAGGTGGGGGCCATGGAGGGGAAAATGAGAGCATCCCAGAGCCAGAGTGCCCTCAGAGAAACGTGCCCTCAGAGTGCCCTCAGAGACCACTCTCCAAGGTCTCCTCCTGGAGGGCACCTTCCAGCCCTCATAGCAGGGGTGGGCACTGTGGCCAGCTGGAGCAGGAGTCCGGGACAGGACCCGAGCCGAGGCCATCTGAGGCTGTGCATCACACACATGCATCTCTCTACACACTGAGACAGACCCAAGTGCATGCCTAAGAAAAGTAAGTGATTTTTTATTTTTTTTTATTTTTATTTTTTTTGACAGGTTCTCACTCCGTCACCCAGGCTGGAGCACAGAGGCGCAGTCTCGCCTCACTGCAACCTCCACTTCCCAGGCTCAAGAGATCATCTAGCCTCAGCCTCTTGAGTAGCTGGTACCACAGGCCCACACCACAGGCCTGGTTAATTTTTTGTAGAGACAGAGTCTCACTATGTTGCTCAGCCTGGTCCCGAACTTTTGAACTCAAGCAGTCTGCCCACCTCAGCCTCCCATAGTGCTGGGATTACAGGTGTGAGCCACTGCCTGGCCGACAGTGACCTTTTAGAAGTGCCTGGTGATAGAGTCAGAATCTCGGTATATTGGTCCATTTGTCCCAATTCTACTTCTCGGTCACTGCAGCTTTCTTTCACTCTTGTTTCTGTCTCCCATTCTCTCTTTCTTCCTCCCCCTCTTTCTCCTCCCTCCCCTCCCTGCCCCTTTTTAATCCATCCACTTCCTGCCATGCTTCAGCCTCTCAAGAAGCCAAGACCTTAACCAGAACCCAGCAGGCACAACCTCCACCAACTCATATGGGTTCCACCTGGCTCTGCTCCTCCCGGTGCCAAAGCAGGAGCGTAAGCTGCCAGAGAGGGGTCCGAGACTCTCCGCAACACTCCCGCCACTGTCCCAGAACCAAGAGGACACAACTAGGCCACCAGGTGTTGTCATCCAGCCAGAGCAGAGTGAAGAAGGAAAAGGAGGGGGTAGAGGAGAACGGCAAGGAGGAGGGTGGCTGCCACATGGTGGAGAAAAGTGTGTGAGTGTGAGGGCAGACATGGGAGTGAGGGTGGGGAAGGGTCCAGGAGTCATATCTTCCCAGATCGGAGAAGTGGCCAGTCTGAGGGTCTTGCCAAGCCCCAGAGAGACTAAGGGATGGGCTAACTGTTCTCCTGGCCTCTGGGCCCCAGAGCTCAGCATAAGGCCAGGCACACAGAAAGCCCAGGAAACATTTGCTAACCAAAAAATGACTCAGAGAACAATAGGCAAGATACAGCCAGGGGTCCCTTATAAGCGCATGAGGGAAAGGGAGCTCTGAACAGCAGCTCAGATCCACAAGGCAGGGAAAGCCACCACCAGGTAATGTTCTGGAGAGCAGGGGTTATGGCCTTTAGCCTGGGGCAAATGCTATCTGCCCCTCTTCCCTGCTGGGTTTGGGACTCTGAGCCCACAGACAAGGAGCATGGCCAGAAAAGGCCACAGCTCACAGGTGGATCTGCTCACTCATTATGCAAACCTGTCTTGAGGGTGTGCTCTGTGCAAAGCTCTGGGGTAAGGCCCCCTTGGCTTCCCATGCTTGCAGGTGTGGGATGGGCGTGGATGGAGGCGGTGGACACCAGTGTGTGCAGGGGTGGCATGGGTGCACTTGTAGACAAGCGGGATGGGGATAGGTGAGCATGTGTGGGGAGGGCCTGAGTGGGCTTTCAGACATAAATGGGCAGCGGGGAGGGGCCCCTAGCCAGGAGGCTGGAGCGCACTCAACAGATAGTCAAGGGTGGGAATATTTTCTCCGAGAGCCCTCCCACAGGACACCTTTCCCTAGAAGCTGTGGGCGTCCTGTTTCCAGGACTCCACCAAGCTCATGTCAACCCCTTGACTTTAACAGCCCACCTTACCACGTGTGAATCTCTGGGTTCATCCAGAATCAGAAGTTACCAAGAAGTGTTTTAAGGTATTTGGCTTGGTAAACACTCCCCACAGTCTCCTCTGGCTTTTCTGCCTGTGATTTCTGAGTTAATGTTTGCGAGTACAACACTGGGCACACAGTGGCATTCTTCTGCCCATACTGCTGGACCTACTTCTTCCTGATTTTCACCTCCTGTCCCAAGATGACACAGGTCTCCAGGTTCCCTTGGTTATTTGAGAGTACTGACTTCCCTTGTTTCTGGACCACAGGTCCATGGCAAAATTCCAGTCCTAAATTGCTCTCCCTGGCCCCAGCTCTACTTCCCTGCTGCTCTCCCAAATGCACCAGCCCCCAGGGACCAAGCGGTGAAGGGGTGAGAAGATCCCCTTTGGGGCCCCAGGGGTCACTATAGGCTGCTTAGAGAAGAAGTACTGAGTAGCACTAGGCTACCCAGTTCCCTGCCTCAGCCTGGCTGGGACCCAGCCAGCGCGTTGGGACGCCCCTGCCGCGGCTGGCTGAAGCTTGTTGTCTAACCCGGCCTGGGGGCACCTGGGAGCGGGTGGAGGGTGGCCTGGCAGGGCTCAGAGAGCAGGCACACCCTGGGTGAGGTCATGCCTGCCTCACACCTCTGGTATTCCCGCTGATCCCTATCTCCTCCCACAGCCCTCAGGTTCCTGGGGCGGAGATGCAGGCAAAAGACTACTGATACTACAGTCTGGCCCCAGCCAAGACAGAGGCTGCAGCTGAGCCTCTACCTGCCCATCCTCTGCTCCCATCACCACCCCCACCCCCACCCCACCTCCTGCCTCTGCACCGGTGGACAGACAAGCCTGGCTGCCCCATAGGAGAGACCCCTGCCCCAGTACTGACTCCTCCTGGGAAGGACCCTCCCACCCATTCCTCCCTGAGGAAGCTGGGCAAGGATGAGGGGCGCTGGAAGGCAGGTTTCCAGAGGGCTTCCCCTTGGAAGACACCCAGTCCCCTCCCACACTCTACCCTCTCGGCCTCCTTACCTCTACCTCAACTGAACCTTCATCATTTTGGTAACCATTATTAGTAGGGATCCATATGGCTTTTCATGCAAACGTTTGAGAATGGAAGGATGATTATCAGAAACCAACTGTCACAGGCAAACTGGATACCTGGGTGCCCTAATAATTACTGAGCCCCCTCTGAGCGCTGGGCCCCCAGGAAGGCATGTGGGCATTTTGATGAGCTCAGGCTCTGGGAGGGCCTGCCTCTCAGGAACCAGAGAAGTATCCAGCCCTGGATCCTCTTACTGAACAGAATGAGGGGTGGGGAGAGGCTCTGCAGGGACCAGAAAGGACAGCATAAATGTCAGCAGGAGAGTTGTGCATGTTTCTTTTTTCTTTTTTTTTCTTTTTGAGACGGAGTTTCGCTCTTGTTACCCAGGCTGGAGTGCAATGGCGCGATCTCGGCTCACCGCAACCTCCGCCTCCTGGGTTTAGGCAATTCTCCTGCCTCAGCCTCCTGAGTAGCTGGGATTACAGGCACGGGCCACCATGCCCAGCTAATTTTTTGTATTTTTGTAGAGATGGGGTTTCACCATGTTGACCAGGATGGTCTCCATCCTTGACCTCATGATCCACCCTCCTCAGCCTCCCAAAGTGCTGGGATTACATGCTTGAGCCACCGCGCCCGGCTAGTTGTGTATGTTTCTTGTTCTCTTTACTAGCCCCATCCCTGGCCTGGCCCAAGAGCTAGGAAAATCAAGAATTTAAGACCACGACAGGGCAGGCTCTTGAGGCACATGATCTTCCCAGGTGACTGAGCGGTCCTCTCCCCTTCCATCCCACCTTCACTCCCCCACACCCCCGCCTCCACTCCCTTTTCCTCTCGTCGGCCTCCTTCCTATGCTACAGTCATACCAGTGGTTCTCAAAGTGGAGGCCCCAGGTTGGCCGCATCAGCATCACCTGGGAACTCGTTAGAAAAGCACGTTCTTAGACACCACCCCAGACCTACTGAATCAGAAATTCTGCAACAGAATCACCCCAGAGGGTTTGTTAAAACACGTTCTGTTGCCTGCTCATGTGGAGAAGCACCACTCTTCTCTTCTCCAGCTTTAACGGATGTACAGATCACCTGGGGATCCTATTCAAATACAGACTGCCGGATGAAAATGCAGATTATGACTCAGGAGGTCTGGCACAGGGCCTGGCATTCTGCATTTCTCTGAAGCTCCCAGGTGGGCCGATGCTGCGAGTCCTCAGGCCACGCTTAGAATACCCAGGCTTGAGTACACCCCTGGTCCTCAACGCCAATGGCACTTTACAATCACCTTGGGAGCCTTTAAAAAACACCAGTACCTGGGCCCTGGCTCCAGAGTTCCCAGTGTAATTGATCTGAGGGGACACTGGAGCACTGGCTGATTTTACAACCTCCCCAGGTGATTCCAACACACAGCCAGTGTTCTCAGCCTAGCATGCTAAGTGGACATGCTTGGCACCCCTACACCCCACGCACCCACTCACCCTCTGGAACCCCCTTTCTCCCTTCCATCCTCCTTATCCCCTTCCACATTCCCTTTCCCACATCTGCAGAAACTTTGACATGCGTAAGCACAAGCACATGGACATACAGAGAGGTATATAGGCAGCCGTAGACACAGACACACACAAATGCAAACAGGTGGACAGTAGGCAGGTAGGCATGAGTGTGTGCACCCATTTGTAAATGTGCTGCGAACACTCCTAGACTTATGCAGCTAGATGGACACACGCAGGTGTACACACAAAACATGCAGGAGTACGTCCCAGCCACAAAGGAGCCAAAGAGCTCCTCCATCTGTCTCTAGTGGGGTGGCTCTTGGTCTCCTCCCGCCGTGGCCTCAGCAGTCCTGTCTTTCCCTCAAGAGACATGTCAGCCCTCAGCAAACCAGAAGTCTGGGTTTGGGTCTCTTTTCTCATTTAGCACCATGGACGTACCCGAGGCTGGGTGCAGTCCTCCCCTGGAGGCATTAGTTTCCTGTGGCAGCCAACTCAGCCTCAAGATATCCGAGGGGCCTCAGAGCCAGGCCTGTCCCCTAGTGTCCAGGTCAGCCGTGGAGGGGCGCTGCCGCCCCGAGGCTGCCCCTTTCCGGGGACTGTGGGTGTCTTCAGTCCCTCAGTTCCTCACCATGCTGCTGTGTTGGGGCCTCCTTTGAGTTTAAAATCCGGCACCCCCACCCCGCCTGCAGGCTGGGGCCCTCCGTGATCGGGCCTGATTGATGACTCAGGGGGACAGCGGCTGCTGCAGGCCTATTTTATGATGTCATTAGGCAGCTTCGGCAGCAGGAAGGAATCCCTCCTGACATCATAAAGGACTTGATATTTCGCTAATGTTATCTTGGCGGCATGTCGCCCTGACATTTTCTCTTTGCAGCACTCCCCCCAGGACCAGGAGTTGTCTAACTACAGCCTGGAAAAAATGCAAAACAGACAAATGCACCCTCGGGGGACAGCGGGAGAAAGCTAATAGACCAGTCCCCAGCTCCCCACCCACAGAGGTGGTTTAGGTGGGAAGCATGATGTGTTTGTCAAAGGAGACCCAGGGCTGCCTTCCCGCTGCCAGCTCTCCCTACTCCGCAGCAGGATGAGTCAGTGCTGAGGTTCCAGAACCTGTCCTGCTACCTCGAGGTTATGTGACTTCGGCAAAGCCCTTGCCCTCTCTGGGCCTCAGTGACCCCATCCATGCTCCCACACTGGCGATTTGGACCGGACAATTTCAAAGACTGTCAGTTGATGTTGAAGGTCTTGAAGCTGCCAGGGAGGGTGACAGTGCCACTGAGGAGAGGAGGGACCCCATCCTAGGCTCTGAACTGAAACCCTGCACAGCTGTCAGGGGAGGCTGGGTGATACAGTTTACAATCCATCCCCTTCCCCAGGAATGGTTTTGGAAAACAGACAGAGGAGGGAGGTATTTCCCTAGCCTGAAGCCATTGTCTTCCAAAGAACAAGATCAATGACTGGTTCTGAGGCAAAATGGAGATGGCACTGGGATAAATTTGTTGCCATGGCCTGGCAAGCAGAAGCCAGCACAAAGTAACCATTCTCTTGTTGCCAGGGCTGCCAGGGTGGCTCAGGGCTTGGCAAGGGAGAAAGATCCTACAGCCCCAGGTATCTCCTAGATTCACCACCAAAAGCAGCTCAGGAAAAATCAAAATCCTCTTCCACCTAGGCAGAAATCACCCACCCCAGCCTGACCCCAGAATCCCTGACAGATGGGCCTCCAGCTCACCACCTCCAGAGATGGGGGTGCTGACCCCTTCCCCCAGGCAGCCCAGCCATCTGCCTCCAAGTGGCATCTCCCTAAGGTTCCCAACTCTGCCTCCCCCTCGTTTCCATCCACCCCAGGACAGCCCTCCAAAAATAAGCACAAACACCTCCCCCACCCCACCCCACCCTCCAGCGTGCAGGAGGAGAAGCCAAGGTTTGTGCTCTGTTTTCAGAGAGTGGAATATTTGTCCTCCAAAAGAGCGTAACTAGCCATTTTAACCTGAGATCTATGATTAGAGCCATAACCATTCTTTTGTAATCCCATGTATCTCATTTTATGCATTTAAAAACACTATTTGGGTCTGGGCTGGGTGACTCACACCTGTAATCCCAGCATTTTGGGAGGCCAAGGCGGGAGGATCACTTGAGGCCAAGAGTTCAAGACCGGTGTGGCAACATGGCAAGACCCCATCTCTACCAAAAAAAAAAAAATTGTTTAAATTAGCTGAAAGTGATGGCACACACCTGTAGCCTTAGGTACATACTTGGAAGGCTGAGGTGGAAGGATCACTTGAGCCCAAGAGTTGGAGGCTACAGGGAGTTATAATCATGTCCACTGCATTCTAGTCTGGGCAACAGAGTGAGACCCTATCTCTAAAAAAAATAAAGAAAGAATAAAAACGCCACTTTAGAAGACGGTTAAAGAAGTTCATGGCATTAAAAAAAAAAAAAAAGCAAAGAACCTTGTTCTAAAATTTAGACAAAGCCATATTTAGCCATGAATGTGTATTGGGGGATCATTCTGGACTGGGTTCATCTCTCACTCTGGAGAAACCCTTGTGCCCATCTTGGAAGAAACTACTTTTAAAATAAAGGTAGATTACAAAACATTGTTTCAAAAAAAGGAAAGGAAAGAAAAATAAAAGTATTAGGTTAGTGCAAAAGTAATTGCTATTTTGCCAAAGTTAACGGCAAGACTGCAGTTATTTTTGCAACAACCAAACAGATTAGACCATCCTCCCAGCCAAACCCCTTGGCCCCTGGCTTCTCTATGGCCAGTTCTGAGGCCTGATCTGCACCACCTGATCTGCCTAGACCACCCAATTTTTAGACTCCTGGCCTGAGCTGAATAGGCCACATAGCAGACATCAACGACACCTGTGAGGGCTGGGCACCATTGTAAGCACTAGAGGGGTAGATAAAGATGCAGCAGACCCAATCCTGGCTTCTCAGAGGTGAGTAGACATGTTCCAGCCACACCTCACTACCTGCCCCTCCCCAGCCAGTGCACAAGAGCCTCCTACTCTTGTGCTCAGCTCTGCCCATGATACCCCCTGGGCCCACAGTGCCTGGCCCGTGCCCTTCTGGTAGCTAATCCTTCCCCAACTTTTCAGCCCCGGCTAAACTACCTACCTTACTCTGAGTTTATTCTGGGTTCTGGTGTCCTTACCTCCACGGAGAGGCCTGGCTGAGTGTGAGCCTCCTAGAAGGCCCGCCTTAGCCTTGGGTATACTTGCAGCCAGGGGGCAGGGAGCTCACAGAGAGAGGCTGCCAGGGAGCAGGAGCCCCGATGCCTGGCCGGCCCATGAGAACACACCATTGACTCTCCCGCTGAGTCAGGACCCGGCGCACGGTACTTCCTCCTGAGCTGGTTGCCCCAAGTAGAAGGACCACGGGGTTTCCTCCCAAGGGCCCCCATTGCCTCCCTAATGAAGTAATGCTGATATAATGCCCTTTCAGAATTGCAGAACGTTGACCTCTGATTGCCCAAGTTGGTAGATAGCTGCTGCTATGTTTTGGCACCATCCAAAAATGATGAGCAATTCATTCATTCAACAAACATTTATTAAACGCCCATTACTTGCCAGGCACTGCTCCAGATGGTGAAAACAAAGACAAAACATCCCTGCTCTCAAGGAGCCCACATTTTCTCAGGGACAGACAAGCAACACAGAACATCAGTAAGCAAAAAAATATACTAGATGGTGACAAGTGCCACAGATGAACATAAATCAGAAAGAGCAGGGTCTTCCTTATGGAGAAAGTGACACTTGGGTAAAGACCTGAAGCGGGTGATGGTGGGAGGCAGGAGGATATCTGGGGGAAGAGCATTCCAGCAAAGGGCAGAGTGTGTGCAAAGACCCTGAGGCAGGAGAGTGTCTGACCTGTTCAGAAACAGCCAGGAGGGCAGTGGGGCTGGAGGGAAGTGCAAGGGGATGGGAGCCCTGGGGTGAGAGATGATTGACCATGTGAGGCCTTGAGCCTGCTGTGATGACCTTGGTTTTTACTCCCAATGAGACAGGCGTCATTGCAGGCTCTGAGCAGACAAATGATGTGCTATGACTTAAATGTTAATTAACAGGATCAATGTGGCTGCCGTGTAGAGAGTAGACCACTGCTTATGGACCCCTACTATGGCAGTGGCTGTGGAAGGTGTGGTTGGATTCTAGTGGGATTCTGAAGGTGGAATGATAGACACAAGGCACTGCTTCTGGCCCTGTGCACCATTTTCTTTTTTCTTTTTTTTTTTTTCTAAGATGGAGTCCTGGAGTGCAGTGGCACGATCTCGGCTCACCACAACCTCCGCCTCCTAGGTTCAAGCAATTCTCCTGCCTCAGCCTCCTGAGTAGCTGGGATTACAGATGCCCACCACTACACCCCACTCACTTTTGTATTTTTAGTAGAGACAAGGTTTTGCCTCTAATCCCTGCACTTTGGGAGTCCGAGGCTGGCAGATCACCTGAGGTCAGGGGTTTGAGACCAGCCTGACCAACATGGAGAAACCCCACCTTTACTAAAAATACAAAAAATTAGCTGATCGTGATGGCACATACCTGTAATCCCAGCTACTCGAGAGGCTAAGGCAGGTGAATCGCTTGAATCCAGGAGGTGGAGGTTGTGATGAACCAAGATCGTGCTACTGCACTCCAGCCTAGATGACAAGAGCAAAACTCTGTCTCAAAAATAAATAAACAAATAAAAGACGGAGGTAACCCAGGCTGGAATGCAGTGGCACAATTTTGGCTGACTACAACCTCCACCTCCCGTGTTCAAGCAATTCTCACGCCTTAGCCTTCTGAGTAGCTGGAACTACAGGCGCCCACCACCATGTCTGGCTAATTTTTGAATTTTTAGTAGAGATGAGGTTTCATGTTGGCCAGGCCGGTCTCAAACTCCTGATCTCAAGTCATCTGCCTGCCTTGGCCTCCCATAGTGCGGGGATTATAGGGGTGAGCCACCATGACCGGCCCCTGCGTGCCCTTTTCTGTCAGCCTCACAATCACCCCATGAAGTCGGGTCTTTCTTCCCATTATACAGATAAGGAAACTGAGTTTCAGAAAGAGCCCATAAGTGAGAAATTCAAGCCAGGCTTATCAAGGCAGAACCCAGGTCCCCCCCACTCTACTGCACCACCTGCCTGGTCAGGATTCCACAGACCCCTGTAGATGGAAACAAAGTCAAGATACTTACCAGCTGAGAACTTCATGCTCATTTGAAATTGTCCACAAATTGTCATCTTCACATGTTTTCCCTTTATGGTAAAGCTCAAATGACACGTCGATATTATGTTTTTATTTTTATTTATATAGTTTCCATTTTTAATCAACATTTTTATTTTAAATTGCATCCAAAATCATCAGTGACGGGAGAGAATTGCAAGGAGAAGGGAGGATCGGGGAGGCATAATCATTGCAAGATGTGAGCTGGGTACCTTGATTCTTACCAGAATCATCCTTCAGCACTGCAAGGGGCCAGGCGCTGGGCTAGCGAACGGTGGGGCAGGCCAGGATGAATCTGCCCGAGTCCCTGCCCAGAAGGACCTCTCAGTAGATGAGAAGAGAAGAGACACTTCGAGGAAGCACATGAGAGGAGCCACACCCAGGGTGCAGCTGCCTGGGAATGATCTGGGTGACTAGGCAAGGAGGACCAGCCAGGGAAGGCAGGACTCAGGACGCAGACAAGTCACCCCACATCAAATCCCAGGAAAGGTCCCATGATGACAGAAGGGATCGTCGAGGAGCTGAGGCAGAAGTGCTCTGAAGCCCATGCTGGCAGGTCTTCCGGCAGGCAGTGGGATTGCCTTTCACCAGCACTGTAGGAGAGGCAGGAGGGGGCTCCTCAAAAGGGAAGGAGAAAAGGTCATGGGTTCTCACTCAGAGCTACTGCTAGGGGCTGATGATTAAAATGCAGTGGGGCATGCAATGGCTTTAATTTACACAGCCCCCAGAGCCTGGGTGGCTCTGGAGCTGGGTCTGCATGGGGGCGGGAATGGGGACCCCTCTCCAGAGCTTGAAGTGTGGCTTCTGGGATGTCATTTGTCACTCCCACAGCAGCCCAAGACAATCTCTACAAGGGAGTTACAAACCAGGAAGGAAGAGGAGAAGGAAAGAAAGAGGGAGAGAAAAAAAGGAACAAGGGGCTAGGAACAGTGGTTCACACCCATAATCCCAGCACTTTGGGAGGCGGAGGCGGGCAGATCACAAGGTCAGGAGTTCGAGACCAGCCTGGCCAACATAGTAAAACCCCGTCTCTACTAAAAATGCAAAAAATTAGCCTGGCGTGGTGGCATGTGCCTGTAATCCCAGCTGCTAGGGAAGCTGAGGCAGGAGAATCACTTGAACCCAAGAGGTGGAAGTTGCAGTGAGCCGAGGTCATACCACTGCACTCAAGCCCCAGTGACAGTGCAAAACTCCATCGAGAAAAAAAAAGGACAAGGATGAGGAATGGAAGGAAGAAAAGAAAAAGGAAAGGAGATGAGATCAGGAAAGAGTGAGGGAAGGGATAAACAAGTCCAAAGTGCAAAGTGTGTCCTACTTCAGGGACACCAGGGCCTGGCCCTGTCAGAGGCAGCACCCTGGGAAACCCTGAGCAAAGCTTCCCTTCACTCAGAGCAAAGAAACGTGAGAGTCCAGGAGGCCTCAGCCACAGTGCAAAGACAGAGGTGATGACCTGGAGCCACTGCAGACACAGGGAAGACTCCATCCTGCTCACCCGGAGACAGCCATGCCTGCATCCTGAAGTAGATACTAATATCCTCACCGGTAGATGTACGCACTGCAAAATACAGGCACAGCTGCAGAGACACTCATGGGCATTTACACACAGGTACAAGACAGAGAGAGGCACTACGTGCTGATAGACATAGATGACACTTGCACAGATGCTAACAGAAAGCATGGACTCATGCCCACAGATACTGACCGAGGTCATCAGACACACACCAGTATGGACCTACCTACGTGGACAGTATATAGATGTGCAGATACAGGTGGAAATGCACAGACACACACGGATACTGACAGATGCATGCATGCAAGAAGTTCGCTTATACACAGATGTGTAGGCTCACACTGACACAGATGTGCACAACTGCATGGATGCACCTGCTTTTGCACTGATAGGCACACTTTTTTAATATATATTTTATTGCACTTTAGGTTCTGGGGTACATGTGCAAATCATGCAGGATTGTTGCATAGGTACATACATGGCAATGTGGTTTGCTGCCTCCATCCCCCTGTCACCTATATCTGGCATGTCTCCCCCGTTATCCTTTCCCCACCTCCCTACACCCCGCTGTCCCTCCCCAACAGACCCCAGTGTGTGATGCTCCCTTCCCTATGTCCACATGTTCTCACTGTTCAACACCCACCACCTATGAGTGAGAACATGCTGTGTTTGTTTTTCTGTTCTTGTGTCAGTTTTCTGAGAATGATGGTTTCCAGGTTCATCCATGTCCCTACAAAGGACACGAACTCATGGTTTGTTATGGCTGCATAGTATTCCCTGGTGTATATGTGCCACATTTCCCCTGTCCAGTCTAACATCGATGGGCATTTGGGTTGGTTCCAGGTCTTTGCTATTGTAAACAGTGCCACAATGAACATACATGGACATGCACACATTTATAAGAACACATGCACCCAGACATCCCCTTAGACACACACTCACACACAAAGACATGCTTGGAGTCACCAGCCGACATGCTCAGGCAAGCCAGCAACCAGGCAGACACATGCTGGGCTCTGTTTTGAGCTTAGGCCCTGAGTGGCTGTCCTCAAGCCAGGCCCTCTCCTGCCCCACTCCTGCCAATGCCTAGCTTTGGCGAGTTCCCTGGCCAGGCCAGCCAGGCCCACCCACTAACCCTTGGTCTGATCCGCCCACCAACCCCTGGTCTGCCCATTGGCCCTATCCCAGGCCCCAGGCTCCAGGATAGCAATTGCTCCATTCTACCAGGTGCCGACTCAGCCAAATTTCACACCCAGGAGTGGAGCCAGGCCAGCAGGGCTTGTTGCAGCCCGCGTGGGGCATCAGCACGGGGGTGGCGTGAGGGAGCCAGGATCCTGCAGTGGCAGAGAAGAGCAGCCCCAGCTACCCTGTAGCCCTGCCTGGTGAGGCTGCCAGCTTCTTCTCCAGGTCATGCACCCTCTCCAGGCCTCAGGCTCCTCACCTGTGAAATGGGACAATATGCCTGCCCTACTGACATGTCAATTAAATGGACATCACCTCCCAGATGACAAAGAGATTTTGCCTAAGTTTCCCCTGCCTAATCTTTAGAATAACCCTAAAACATAGGTTTTCTTTTCCCTGCTTTATACTAGGAAGCTGAGCTAAGGAAGGATAAGTAACTTAATGATGGGAGCAGACAGGCCTGGAACCCAGCTTCCTGCTCCAAATTCCCTATCTCTCATAGACACGGTCCAAACACTTGCCCGCGGCAAATGTCACTAGGAGCTCACAGTCTCTTTTTCGGTGAATCCAGACTTAGCCTCTGAATTCTTTTCAACACAGCACTCCAAGGAGCCTTTCATAACTGGCCAGAGTTGGCATGTGGAGTTGGCATGTGGAACTGGCATGTGGAATGAACCCTACTGCATCCTGTCCCTACATTGTATTCATCTAATTCAGAGGGTTGGTGGCATGATTAAATGAAATCAAGGGCAGAAAGAACTCTGTAAGATTACAAGTGATGTGCCTACTGGAAAAATTGTAGTACAGTTTCCTTGTTTTCTTTTTTTTTCCCTGAGACAGGGTTTCACTCTTTCACCCAGGCTGGAGTGCAATGGCACGATATTGGCTCACTCCAACCTCTGCCTCCTGGGTTCAAGCAATTCTCCTCCCTCAGCCTCCTGAGTAGGTGGGATTACAGGCACCCACCACCACAGCTGGCTAATTTTTGTATTTTTAGTACAGATGTGGTTTTGCCATGTTAGCCAGGCTGGTCTTGAACTCCTGACCTCAGGTGATCCACCCGCCTCGGCCTCCCAAAGTGCTGGGACTACAGGCGTGAGCCACTGCACCCGACCTGTAGTACAGTTTTCAAAGGCTATTTACATCCAAGTCCTCCCAAGTTTCCCTATGCTGGGATGGATGGTAGGGACAAGATAGTCACTGTCATTGCTCCATTTGACAGAGAAAGAGACTGAGGCTCAGGCAAGTGAGTCCAGGGTCACATGGCTAAGTCAGAGGTAGGATTGAGGCCCAAGCACTGACTTCGGTTTCAATGCTCTTGACAGTCAGGGGCCCAGCCAGACAGGACGCCACAGTATGTGGGCATTTGGGAGCCAGCCTGGGGAGGGAGCAGGAAGGTCCTGTCTTCTCCCAGGAGAAAGGGATAGACCCTACAACTAATTGCTTCAGAGTGCTTCTTTTGACCCTAATTAGCTATTTGTCATGTCTCCATTTGCATACCAGAAAAGATGCAAATTTGCATATTTGTAAATGAGGCCGGGCCTGGATGTGGGTTCTGGAAGAGCTTGGCAGTTGCTGGCAGGCAGGGAGGCAGCTGGCTCTTGCCACTGAAGCATGGGCCGCCGAAGAAAGAGGAGATTTGGAAGACAGCTCCTTGGCTCAGGCCTGCAAGGTGCTCTCAGAGGGGGTCAGACAAGACGGCCCGCCTCGCTCCCTCCCCCAAGGCTGAGGGGTGGGCAGGGAGAATGGGTGAGCCTAATGCTGCTATTTTGATTAGATGAAACAAGGAGGAGGGGAATATAAAGTAATTTCAGGACGCTCTGTGCTGGGAAACCTTCTGTTCACGTCCTTGGATAGAATCTGTAACACTTGCAAAGGGGGAAACGTCCCCCTCCACCTTCCTGGAGAGGAAAAGGTTTGGGAGGAAATGGAGGTCAGAACACACCCTAACACACACACATACACAAACACACACACGCGCATGCACACACTCTCTCCTCTCTCTCTCCTCCAGACTCTCATTTTACACATACCTACAATTCACTTAATATACATACACACTCACACACACATCTGGGTCCCCCAGAAACACCCTTATTTACACACGATACCCCCAGCCCGCAGAGGTACACACGCGATGCTAACTGGAGAGGCACATTCGCACATGCGAGCATTCCCAGACTTCCCGCGACATACACATTCACGCCCTTACACATACAGACACACACTCAGACACTTGAACATAGATGTAGGCACACAGACTCACTTAAGCTGTGCGTAAATATTTACATACACACACACAAGACGTGCTCACACAAGCACATCCCTGCTAAGACCACATTTCCTGGCAAATTCTGGTAATTCTGACCCCTGCCAGAGTTCTGGGTGCCTCTTTGGGAAGAGACAAAGGAAGCTAGGGACCTGGCCTTCCTAGAAAGGGAGTAAAGTGTCCCCAAGGACTTGGACCCCAAATAGGATTGTTTCTTTCTCTGGGAAGCCAATGACCAGCAAATGCTCCGGTGCCTTCTGGGCTTCCACCTAGAGCTTGGAGCAGGGTCTGGGTGGGCCTTGACAAATGGGAGAGCAGGGGGGAGAAGCAGTGACAGATGTATCCATGGGTCCTGGGCCATGAATTGGGCAGGCAGGCATCATTGCCTGAGAATTTCCATGTTGACCTCAGAGGCCAGTGCGGAATGGGGTGGCATGAGCTGCTTGCTGTACCTTCAGCTCTGAGAGCCCCAAGACGCCAAGCTCAAAGAAGCCCCAGACTCCCGAAGCTTCCCAGGATCTAGGGCCCAGGGGCTGGACACTGGAGCTTAGAGGCACAGGGTCAGGACCAAGCTCCTCCACCACTGTTCCCATTCCCCAGCACCTCCTCCCCAATGCCTGCATCTCAAAAGGCAAGCTAAATGGCTCTGTATTTGTAAATTAAATATAGCTGCACTTCAGCTTTCCAAAGAGCTGGGAAGGAGAGAAGGAGAAAGAAAAAGAGAGAGAGGAAGAGAAGAAAAGCTGCCGCCCTCAGGAAAGTCTGGCTGGTACAGATTGCCTGAGTCATGAATATTCATCTGGCGAATGAGGAGAGCGGGAGTTTGCATAACAGCTCCACCCACCCAACTGAAAGAAATGTCACCGCCTTTGCCAATAAAGTGCCAAAGGAAGCCGGTGGAGGCTGCCAGCCAGACGGTGCCAAACTGCTGACTTCCACTCTAAGGCGTGGAGAAAGCACATTGTTTCCGGCCCAAGGAGCCACTTGGGGCTGGGGGAATGAAGCTGGCTTCTGGGAGAGAACCAGGAAGAAAAGTTTCACTTGCCACCCACAGGAAGCCTGGTGGGCAGAGCGCCTAGGCCGCAGCCCTCCCTAGGGGCCCTCCGAAGTCAGGCTCAAAGCTGACTCTCCCAGGACACCCACCTGGCCAGCCATCAAGGGCCCAGGTTCCAGGCTGGCTCCAGCTGCGAGCCCCATGCTCAGGACTGCCTTAAAGAAACCTGGAGAGGATCTTCATGAGTCCCAGGTGATTACTAGAGACCAGCAAGCAAGGGGACAAACCGGATGTCATTTTGGGGCCTGGAAGTTTACCTTAGCCCCATTTTGCAAAAGGGATCACCAATTGCAAGCTCATACACACTTTCAAGGCCCAATCCTACTATCTCTTATTCCAAGAGGTCTTCCCGGATCCCCTGTCACCAAGACAGAGACGGTGTCTGTGTCCTCTGTACACCCCAGTCCTGATAGCTTCCTTTGATCCTTGCCTTTTCTGGCCCATGACTGCTTCCTCCCCTGGCCTTTGAGCTTAGAGAGTTGGCTCTTCCTGATTGATTGACCTCAGTGCCCCAGCTCAGCATGAGATTCAGAGAAAGCATCTTGGGCAATTTGTTGAGCAGAGTCAATTCTTCCATGCATACCCATCCCCATGCCCGTACCTGGCTCTGGAGCTGTCCTTTCTTAGAATGGTGCTTGTCAAGTCCCTGGTAGGAGAGGCATTCCATCCCGGCAGCTCAGTCTGGGCCCATTGAGATCAGGACTGGAGCTGAGCAGCTGGCCTCCCATCCTCAGCACCCTACTCCCCATGAAGAGTGCAGACAGGCTCCAGCTCCCATGGAACCCCATCCTCGTGGCGGCACCCATTAGGTGGTGTTATAACTGTGCCTGCCTGCCCGCCAGCCTCCCGCAGCTGGCTCCTTCCAGTAATTACCTAAATGAATGGGAGAAGCAGAGCTGAAGAGAGGACGTTCTCTTAGTACAGAAAAGCAATTAGGGCTGTGGGCGTCTCCAGCTGCTGCTCCTGTTATGTAAAGTTTGGGATGTGTATTTGGGACTTAACGAGAATATTCGTATGTTCACATCTTACCTTCGCAGACTGCTCATTTCAAGCATCCCAAGTCCGCCTGGGTGCCGTACACGGCAATACAAGCTGGGCCCCAGGCTCTGAGGGAGGAGTACCACTGCTGGGCAGCCAGGGAGCCCCTCTCCCAGGACTCATGGTACCCAGAAAGCTATGATGACCCCTAGAACCTGGCTTCCTTCTGCAGGATTCCTGCTAAGTCTACATTCTTCTTGAGGCCTCTGGGAACTCCAACACCTTACCCACCTCCTTCACGTGTTAAACACCTGTAACTGCTTTCAAAGTTCTTCCTTGAACTAAGCCAAAACTTGCCTTTTGTAAGATCCCTACAGTTGCCCAAACAATTCTGTATGTCTGGGACCACACGGGATGCGTTGCTCCCTCTGCCCCAGCTCAGCCACTAGTACTGCAGGAGGTAAACTGACATGGAACTGAAAAACTTCTGTTGTTGAATAAGCTTGAGAAAATTCTACATTAAACAAGTTTCTTCACTGCAGGACTTCTCGGAGCCTTTACTGTGCTCACGTGTGCTGAGCTGTGGGTGCAGCATTTCATGAACACATCTGCTCATGGAACCCTTTTCTGGGAAACAAACTCAAGAAACTAAGAATCCAAGGAGCATGCTTTTGAAAGCACTGCTTCGGCAGGTTAAAACAAATGTCTAATTCTTTGGCCTGAGCTCCTTCAAGCATTTCTACTAGACAGGCGTGATGCCCAGGCCTCCCCCAACCCTGCTCATTTTCTGTGGGTGAGCTCTGCCATGTGTCTGCCTCCCTCCACTGCTCCAAAGAAGCTCTGGCCACTGAAAGTCCAAAAGAGCCTTTATCTGGCCGGGGGTGGTGGCTCACACCTGTAATCCCAGAACTTTGGGAGGCCAAGGCAGGCAAATCACGAGGTCAGGAGTTGGAAACCAGCCTGACCAAAATGGTGAAAACCCGTCTCTAATAAAAATACAAAAAATTAGCCAAGCATGGTGGCAGGTGCCTGTAATCCCAGCTACTCAGGAGGGAGAATCACTTGAACCTGGGAGGTAGAGGTTGCAGTGAGTGAAGACCACATCACTACACTCCAGCCTGGGCAACAGAGCAAGACTCCTCAAAAAAAAAAAAAAAAGAGCCTTTATCTCCCCCATCCAGAACCCCATGCTCCCACTGATGCAATCAAAATACCATTGGAGGCCCAGCAGCCGAATCACACTGAGTGTATTCCTTAAAAGTCTTCCCAAAAACCCACTCCTGGGCCACAACTCCTTGTTCTGCTCTCGGGCCCTGCAGTTGGAACCCACAGGCAGACTCCTCCATCCTCAGTGTTCCAGACAATGGAGTGCCTGTGACGCCTGCCTCTGGACAGTCAGATGGTGGGCTGTCCTGAGTTCTCAAATATCTGCACACCAACTGGTAGTTCACACACAGTTGGGCTTTTTCACAGCATCACCAAAAGCACAAGCTTGTTCCAGTGCTTGATCAACTTACTAGAACTCACTGGCAGACTCACTGGCAGACTGCTCCATACATCCAGGCTCCAGCCTGGAAGGCTCCCCAGACTGAGGCTACAGTCCATGCCTGCACGGATGGGAGGCCCTGGCTCCACCAGGCCTCTGCTCTCCTGCTTCTTCCATTGCCCCTTCCATGTGTGCCTTCTCAACATCCTCCAACTATGGGTTCAAGCCCAGGCATAGAAAATAATTTCATCTCAGCAGCCAACTCCAAGAACCTGGTAGTGGCTCCCTGAGCTGGCTATTGGGAGGCGGATTTTATGGCTTCATCTGGGCTCAGCAGAATGACTAGTGATGCCTGCCAGGCGTGGGGAGTGAGCAGGGAGGCACATGAGCCAGTTATTGACATCTCTAATCAAGGCTCAGTCCCTTTCCCTTAAATCCACTCCTCTTAGCTAAAATCCGCCTCTCACAACAAACTCCCTCACTCCCCACACATGACAATGCATAGCCTCATTCCTCCACCGAAATTGCTCTGTCCAAGGTCATCAACAAGCTCCTATTTGTCAAGTCCTATGCCATTTCCCCAGCCTCCATGCCTTTGCATCATTAGATATGGTTGACCTTTCTGTGGAAATTCGCCCCCGCACCCATGGAATCCTGAGACACTCCATGGGCCTGTAGCTCCCCAACTTCCTGACCACGCATCCTGTTTCTTTGCCTGGCTCGTCACCGTGGCTGTGTTCCAGGCTTGGTTTCCAGCCCTCTCGTGCTCCTGCCAATGCATTCTCTCCCTCTGAGATCTCATCCCCAGCTCTGTCCTTGGGGAAAAGCCCACCCCAGCCCTCCCCTTCTAAGAGGCAGCCATACTCCTCGCCAGCCACCACAGACCAAAGCTCTGAAAACCCAGGGCCTCTTTCTTCCTCCAGCACAACTCTTGCTCTGAGTTTGCCATGATGCATGAGCCTTCTGAGCACCAAGGAGCAAATTCTGGGCTTCTGTCTTGACTCCTCATCCACATCCATTGAATCACCATGTGCTGATTCCTCCTATTTAGAATCTACCTTATTTCCAAAATGCTACAATAAATAGAATTATTATTTGTTCTGACTAAAAAACATGATATATCTTTATTATATATAATGTGTATATATATATATATATATTTTTTTTTTTTTTTAAACTAACCAATAGTTAAAAGTACAAAAAGGAAAGTAAAAATCCTACCTCCCAGATATAACCACTCGAAGCATTTTGGTGAACAGCCTTCTAGACATATCTCTATGCATATATACACATAGAGATCTATGTATATAATTTTATAGACGAGGAATTGTATTATACATACTGTTCTCGCTGACACCTGCTTTTCTCTCTCAACAATATGTCCTAGACATCTTTCTATGTCAATAAATAGAGCTCTACAAAATTATTTTAATTACTTCATAGTATTCCATTATATGTATGTATAGTACTGTATTTAACTGGGTCTCTACTGATGATCATTTAGGATGTTGTGAGAATTTTGTTCTCGTAAACAGTGTTGTGATAAATATCCTTGTGCATATTCTCTTTGCTCATTTTTGCAACCATTGCCTTAGAATAAAATCCAATAAATGAGATGGCTGAAATTAAGGGTATGCTGTTTCTAATTTTGCCACTCTGTCCTTCAGAAAGCTTACGACAACATAATTCTCACCAGTAGTGCTCACACATCAATCCAGAGCCTCGCCGACCCTAGGTTTCGCCAACCTTAATGTTTGGCCAGATCGACAGAAGGCAAATGATGCTTGTTTCTATTGGCATTGCTGAGATTATACGGAGAGAAAAAAGAAATGTCTTTTTGTTTTTTCAGACGTTTGTAGTTATTTTCTTTGTGAATTGCCTGTTCACATCCTTTGCCCATTTTTCTAATGAGATATTTATCTTTTCCTTAATGATTTGTAAGAACTCTTTGTACATTAGAAATAAGATTAAACTTGGCCAGGCACGGTGGCTCATGCCTGTAATCCCAGCACTTTGGGAGGCCGAGGCAGGCAGATTGCAAGGCCAGGAGATTGAGACCCTCCTGGCTAACACGGTGAAATCCCATCTCTACTAAAAATACAAAAAATTAGCCTGGTGTGGTGGCATACACCTGTAGTCCCAATAACTTGGGAGGCTGAAGCAGGAAAATTGCTTGAACCCAGGAGGTGGAGGTTGCAATGAGCTGAGATCATGCCACTGCACTCCAGCTTGGGCAATAGAGCAAGACTCCATCTCAAAAAAAAAAAAAAAAGATTAAGCTTTTGTTTATCATATATATATATATCCCCTTTTTTTAATTTTTCTTACAATGTTCTTTAAGGTATTTAAATGTTTAATTTTCATGTGGTCAAATTTATCAGTCTTTTATGATTTCTGAATATCATACTTAGAAGAACCTTCCCCTTCTTAAAATGATCAAAATATTCACTCATATTTATGCCACATGGTCTTCATGGCTTGAGCTTATTAGATCAAGTCAGGGAGTTCTCACCCCAATAAGGAGTGTTGCGATGGCTGGCCCATTATCCCAACACCATTCATAAAATAGCCCGTATTTTCCCAACTCAATTAAAATGCTGTTTTATCATATAAAAATACCTTAAGGCTGGGTGCAATGGCTCATGCCTATAATCCCAGCACATTGGGAGGCCAAGGTGGCAGATCACTTGAGCCCAGGAGTTTGAGACCAATCTGGGCAATGTGGTAAAACCCCATCTGACAAAAAAAATACAAAAAAGTAGCTGGGCATGGTAGTGTGCACCTGTAGTCCCAGCTAATCAGGAGGCTGAGGTGGGAGGATCACTTGAGCCTGGGAAGTCAAGGCTGCAGTGAGCCAAGATCGCGCCACTGAACTCCAGCCTGGACAACAAAGCAAGACTCTGTTCCTAAAACAAACCAAAAAAACCCTTAAATATTTGGGTCCATTTCTAGACTCTATTCTGTCTCAATGATCTGTCTATTCTTACACAAGAATTTTAATTATATTGTGCCTTTATAAAACATCTTAATGCCTGATAGAGTAAATATTCACCATTTTTCTTTTTCAGTATTTTCCTTATTCTCATTTGGTATTCTTCCAGATTAGCTTCATAATTATTTTGTCAAAAAAAATTTTGATCCTGTTGATATCTTTATTAGATTATCTTAATTTCACACCTTTGTTTAAGTATTAAATCTTCCTACCCAAGAACTAGGTATGTACCATATTTATTCACTCAGAGGAATTTTCTTCATGCAATTCTACACATTTTTTGTAAAGTTTATCTCTGGGTACTTTGTGTTTTTGTTTGTGTTTCACAGTATGGATGGGGGCTTTTATTTTACCTGCTAGATAGCCATTTACAAATAGAAAAGCTGGTAGTTGTGTAGATTGCTTTGTTACTGGCCATTTTACTGAACTCTTTTTTCTGATTGTTTTGCAGAATATTGTCTTGAGTTTTCCAGATAAATAATCATCTTATCTGCAAACTATGATTATTTGCTCCTCTCTCTCAACATTTATACTTTCTGTTTCATCTTCTTATCTAATTGCAATGCCAAGCACTTTCAGAAAAGTGTTTTCTAAACACTGATAACAACAGTTATCCTGATTTGGTTTCTGACTTTAATGACAAAACGTCTAGAATTTCACCAACCCTAATGTCTCTTGTTCCATTCTCTCTACCTGTGTAGCTACTATCTTATCTAGCCCATCCTAATTTGTCATCTGTGTTACCATAAATGTGGTGAATAAGGATACACGGTTTGAAGTCAGACGACCTGTGTTCAAGTCCTGACTCTACCATTTGCTAATTATATGGTCTAGTTAAGCTACTCAAGATTTTGAAAATTCAGCTTAAAACAAAAAAAAAAGGGGGGGCAGGGGAAGCTCTTTTAAGGATTAAGTGAGACAATACATGAATTATGTGTAGCATCCATAAACGATAATTTTTAAAGTCTCAGCCCCCAATTTCTCTTTTCAATCCAATATATATATATATCTCACTCTTACGTTGATCTTCCCAAAATATCACTGTGTTCACATCACTTATCCCTTCCCTTCCTCTGCTCACAGATCTGAAGCTACTCTCCATTACCTACAAAAATCAAGCCCAAATTCTTAACCTTGCATCTGAGTCCTTCCATTATTCAACTCCAAGCCTCCTTCCAGTCTCATTTCCTGTAAGCCCCAGCCACCCTCACCCCACAACGCACCCCCACCCACCCTTTCCTTCTGCCTACAGGGTCTCCTCATTCATGGCTGCCTAATACTAACTCGGGTCTCGGCTCCCTACTCAGACCCCTCCACTAGCCCCTGTATCAGCTTTTACGTTGCAAGTAACACAGAAAAGAAATCCAAACTGGCTTCATAAAGTGGATTTATTAGTTCATGTAATACTCCAGATGCAACAGACATCAGGCACAATTTGACTGAGAATGGGACTCCATTTTTCTGTGATTTTCCAGGTTCTTCCCACCTCCATATGTTGGCGACATTCGCGGGTTAGTGCTCCTAGTCACCAGATGCCTGCCAGAAACAGGGCCACCTGTTTCCTCATTCATATCCAGATAGAGAGATTAGATGTGTTTCCCCAGCCATCTCACAGAAACCCTGAGTGTTTGTCTGATGGGGCCAATCTGAATCAATCCCGGTGACTAAGGAGAATATACGTATGACTGGTTTGGAACCACCCAATGTGCCGAGGTCAGAGAAGGGAGCAATATCTGAACTGGCTAAGCCAATCAGGACCCATCCTCAGAGCCACACACACTGAGGGAGACAGACGTGGTGCTGACAACCTCACTTGCACTGCAACCTCTTCCACTTCACTTCCCTGGGACATAGGCTTCCTTTAAGGTCCAGGTCAAGCCCCAGATCTCTGGCAACGTGCCTCTCCATTGGGCTCCTAGAGCTCTTGCTCTGTTTGACACACAGTAACCACTGCCAGAAATAATTTATTTAAATAGTCATTTGTCTCATCTTTCCAATTAGTAATCACAGACATGATTGAAGCCTACAAAACACTTTACACAAGCCAGCCCTTTTGGCCTTCATCACAGTCCTGTGAGACTCAGAGGGGTTAAGGGACTTGCCCTGTGTCACACAGCCAGAAATGACATTGTCCCAGAGGCCTCTGCAGCAATTTAACACACACACATACTACATACATACACACACACACACACACACACACCCCACCACCACCACCACCACATAATCCCTCCTCTAACCCGAAACTTTGGTCTGACCTGAAGAGGCAGAAACCCCCCTGGAACCACCTCCCTTTTTCACTTCACCTCAATTTCTAGAGCTCTTAGCCTTCCTCCAAAAAGTACAGGGAAAGTTTTCTTGCCAGACAGCAGTTTCTAAGATTTGTGTGACAAGGCCAGGTAAAATTCAAATGACTCTGGGTGATTTAATCTGCTTGGGGCTGGGGTGGTAAATCAGGGCAGCCCAGGCTGCCACAGCTGCCCCAGAAACCCACGAGCCGAGCTGCCGACAGGAGTTTCTCTGCAGATCTGCAGGTGAGGGCCTGGAAGCATGAACTGTGACCAGGGGAGTTCCCCTCCACTGCACTCGGCATACATTTGGAAGGTCCTATGGCCCACAGCCTCTGTCGACCTACATGTTCCACCAGGAACCATCCTTCCCAAGGCTGCAGCCCCAGTTCCTTCCTCTCCCACCCCACACCCCACCGTCAAAGCTGTTTCCCAAGTCCACACTGGACTTTTTAGGGGAAGGAGACCAGCATGGGCCAAGTGTGCACTGAAACTGCTGCCTCAATGCCAGGCCCTCGTGTACCCATTACCTCATTTCGTCTTCACAACAACTTAATGAGGGAGGCATGCCCATCCCCAGTTTACAGGTGACTTAATTGAGGCTCAGAATGATTATATTTCTTGCCCAGGGTCATTACGTAGCTAGTAGGAGGCAAAGCCAAGATTCAAATATAGTCTCATGAGACTCCAAAAGCCCCATCCTTTTGACTCTATCCCACTGCAAAGGCCAAGAGGAGTAAGGAGGTGGCAGCTTCACTAGGGACCATGTTGTTTGAGAAAAGAGCAGAGCAGACCCTGGAGGAAGGGAGCTTGTTATCGTGAGCAAATAAAACAACAGTTTTCCCACAGAGAGGAAACGTCAAAGGAAAAGGTAGTCACACTTATTAGGTGCCCACTGTGCGCTAAGCGATGTGTGTATATCTGGGTGCCATGTGCCAGGTGCTCTACGTCCATCATCCAAGCCATAATTCTATATGCAATAAACATTTACCAACCAGCTTTTTGAAAGAAAAAGGGAGTCCTGATTTGTAGCATTTGCCAATTTCTGTCGTGTAAATACTCCCACAATGGTCAATTTCAAGCTACCAGTGGGATGCCAATGCATGCAGAATTGGGAAGAGATGCCCTTGTTTGGTTCTGTTAGCCAGTAGGAACCCACTCCAGCTCTCTACTGTCTATAAAAGAGGTGTTGTTAGGCTAGGCGCAGTGGTTCACGCCTGTAATCTCAGCACTTTGAGAGGCTGAGGTGGGCAGATCACTTGAGGTCAGGAGTTGGAGACCAGCCTGGCCAACATGATGAAACCCGTCTCTACTAAAAATACAAAAAAATAGCCGGGGGTGGTGGCACACACCTGTAATCCTGGCTACCTGGAGGCTGAGGCAGGAGAATCACTTGAACCCAGAGGCAGAGGTTGCAGTGAGCCAAGATGGCGCCACTGCACTCCAGCCTGGGCAACAGAGCAAAACTCCATCTGAAAAAAAACAAACAAAGAAAAAGGTTTTGTTAAACTCACAACAAATGAGATCATACAAAAAGGTGCTCAGGCTGAGATCCATGCCTTTATAATTTTCTAAAGTCCACATTTGCTTCACAGCTGGGTGGTCCCAGAAACAAAGATGATGCAGGGAACCACAATCTCTGATCTCTCTAGGAAGGCAGACTCCAGTGAAGTCCTGAAGGGCAGAAGAAGGCCAATGGGTAAAAGTTCAGCAGCTCAGTATTCAGTGTAGGAAAGAACTTTTTGAACGCCCCTCTAGACCGACAGCTACAGAAAGGCAGTATCCAGGCATGGTTGGCACATAGTAAACGCTCAGTAAAGAAGGAATAAATGAAGGAACCATTACCTGCTGTTCCTTGATACCTCGAACTCACCAAATCTGAAACTCAGCTCATCCTCGTTCCCAAAAAGTCCCTCTCTCCTCCTGTGTGTCCCGTCTCAGTGAGTATCACCAAGCCAGAACCTGAGAGTCCTTGTCTCTTTGCTCGTCCTTACTCCCCATAGCCAATCAATCAACAAGTCCTATGTATTCCCCTTCCCAAATGCCTCATGAACAGGTGCTGTCCTCAGCGTCCTCACTCTGCCACCGTGGCTGGGACCATCACCATCTCCTGCTGAGCTTCCCAACTGGTCTTGTCAGCATGCATCCTTGGCCTGTATCTTCTCCCAGCCCCTGTCAAATCCATGATCAGCAAAGCAGCCAAACTGATCTTTCAAAATTCTACCTCTGAGCATGTCACTCCCAAGGCTTCAACGAGTACCCATTACCCAAAGGATGGAATCAAAGCCCCTTAGTCCTCCCGAGGTCTGGCCCCATCTCCCTCTCCTAACTGATCATGCACCTCCCCCCACACCCTACATTGGTCTTTTTTTTTTTGAGACAACGTCTCACTCTGTCACCCAGGCTGGTGTGAGGTGGTGGCATCTCAGCTCACTGCAACCTCTGACTCCCAGGTTCAAGTGATTCTCCTGCCTCAGCCTCCCAAGTAGCTGGGATTACAGGTACATCACCACAACCAGCTAAATTTGTATTTTTACAAAATACATTTTGGCCAGCCTGGTCTTGAACTCGTGATCTCAGGTGATCCACCCACCTCAGCCTCCCAAAATGCTGGGATTGCAGATGTGAGCCACTGCACCCGGCCACATTGGTCTTTATTCTTCAACATCAACCTGCTTAATGTTCACTGCACCGTGCCTCATCCGTGCCTTTGTTCACACTATGCCTCCTTCCTGGAATGCCCTCTTCTCCCTCTTCCATCTTTTGCTTTCCTTTGCCTGATAACTCCTACTCATCCTTTAGAATGTAAAGGAAGATACTTTAAGTAGATGATTCCTGGAGACCCTTTTAGTCCTAAAATTTCATAATTCTAATGCCAAGTCTTGATATTCAAGCCCCTCTGGATACCAAAGTCACCTTTTTTCTCCTTAGGACCCACAAAAGTCCTTAGGGATCCTGTTGTCCAATTCCACCATTTTACAGACAGAAAATTGGACACCAGAGAGGAAAGAGGACTAGCCCAAGATCACACAGCAAATCAATGTCAGAGCCAGGACAAGAACCAGGCACCTGCTTCCCAGCTCAGGGCTTTCTTTGCACTGCATCTTCCAACCTGATCCTCCTCTGCCCGTGGATATTCTCACCACAACCCTCACCACCCCACTCAGACTCACCTCCTCCCACCCGAGCCATACTCACTCCTTTCCTGCCTTTGTCCAGGACACTGTAAGCCTGTTCCCTCAATGCCACCAACTTCCAGGGCCCTCTAATTCCAAGAAGCCTACCTTCATTAACAAGCCAAATCCCTCCATGCCCACTCTTACACACCCTTCCCCAAACCACCCATATTTGCCAGAGCCCAGCAACCAGGGTTTGGTTCACTCACATGCAGTCGGTGTATTGTTCAGTTTCACCAGGCAGGATGTCCACTCCTCAAGGCTGGCTAGTGTCTCTTCATCTTCTTTCTTCTCCTCCCTTCACATCCCTCAACTCAATACACAACTGCCCAGGGTAGCAAAGTATAGCCAAAAAAAGCATGCATCAGAGGTCAGCCAGACTGAGCCTCAAATCCCAGCTCCATGTGCCCTGAGCGGTTGACCTTAAGTCATCTGCGCCTCAACCTTCCTTATCTATAAAATAGGTCCTACCACCCTGGGTTGCTATGAGGACTGAATGAGCTCACCCATATTACAGGCCTAGCCCTTGGTGGGCCCTAATAAATGAGAGCTCCCTTCCCCATTTCCTTTCTCACTGAAGCCCAAGACACTCGGAGAAATTGACTCCTCTGGGCTGGGAGAAGGGCAGCCTCATGAATACTTTCTCTCACTCTCGTCCTCATCAGGCTATGAGCAGCCCGCATGCAGAAACGTGGGGTGTTTCCAACCCCCTTTCCCACCCCCAACAATCTGCTTTAACCTTCCCATCACAAACACCTTGTTTATTTCAATATCACTCGTTTTATTTTTCCATTCACGCAAAAAAAAATTACAAAAACAGATTTAAGAGGAAAAAAAGTATTTAATGAGTAAAACTGCGTGTAGCTCTGTTTCTTTCTCAGGAAAAAGTGGCTGTGATTCTGGCATAAGAGAGGGAAGCTCAACAGCTTCACTTCACTGCAGCTGCCAGGAGAAGCGCTTTTCAGAGTGGAACAGAATCTCCAAATTAAACAGCACGTCTTCCAGCCAGGAGCTTCCTGTGCGGAATTCAGCTTGGCAGGTGACATCCCAGCTCAAGAGGAGATCCAGCCCCAATGTGACCAGCTGCAAGGTTCCATCCTCCTGCCCCACCTCCAGCATAAGAAAACCAGTCTGGCCAGGCCCTGGCAAGCCACTGACCACCAGGAAAGGGCTCTAACAAGGGAAGGAGACAACTGGAGAAGGAGTGGGTACACCTGGCCAGTGGGAACTAGGGAACCAGGAGCCCTCCTTGTTCCAGAACATTCGGAGACCAGCACTTTCTTCTCCCTTGACTGAGGGTAACTGGGCATAAAGGATAAATCCAAGACAGACCTCAAATAAAAACCCAGAGAATCTGCAGTGTCTTTCCCACCTTCAAAGGTGTCATTTTGGAAGCTGTTCTGGATGGAATCCAAGGGTCAAACTCCGAAAGGACTCTGCCTCCCCTAAGGACTTGGAAAGACAGGGAAAGAACTGGAAAAACGGAAAATAGCACATGATCTTCATATATGTACAGTAGAAACTGCCCCAGGGCAGAGAGTAAACTGAGGCTAGAGAGAGGTCCCCCTCCCTTGTCCCAAACCCCACACCTCTATTAATGTAGCCGACTGACTCACACTGAACTTACCGGCACTTGGGCTTCTAAATCTTTCTCATGAGCTGCCATTCCTTCTGTAGTTTTTCCTGTAGTCAAGATGGGCCTCAGCATTTTTCCCTGTGATATTTCCTCACGCTAAACTCACCTTGCCATGCCAGCCTGTTGCCAGCCTGTTGAGATCTTTCTAAATCCTGATTCTGCTGAGATTTTCTCTGTCCCTTGGAGCTTTCTACCACCTCCAGCTTTGAGAAGTCTGCACCCTGCATGTCTTCTTCTAGGTCCTTGGCATAGACTGGTCAGAAGCAGGGTGGCCAGTGCCATGGAAGTGTCTACAGGCCTTCTGTGGTTGGACCCGGTTCTGCTTATGTGAACATTTCACAGCTGTAGTTAGGCCCAGTGGGAACCCTCTTTGTGCCCTCTCAGACATCCCTCATGTCCTCAAGAATCCCTGATACCAGGATCCTCCCCCACCCAAGTGGCACCCCAAGGCCCCTCTTCCCAAACTGTCCAGCCAGCTGCTGCCCATGTGGGTGTCCTCCAGCACTGACCACCAGCCTTTGCCCTTCTCCTGACGCCTCCCGGCCCCAGGCTCAGACTGTGCTGCAGGGTGAGGGAATTTCCTAAGCATGAGGCCCATATGTGCCCAAGGGAAAAGGAAAGGGTGGACCCAGGAGGCTGCCAGGGATAGGGCTCAGGCCTATGGCTACCAGGTGTGTAGCCCATCAAGGGAAAGATTCCTAGAGATTCCCAGGGAAGCCCTTCATGGTTCTGTTTGCAAACCTTTGACAATACCCAAGCAGGATGTCCCAAACCTGAAGCCTCTATCAGAGAATTGCCCCTAGGGCCTCAAAAGACACAGTTACCCACATCATCAAAGACTCTACTCCACATCTTAGGAGGCAGTGTGATGTGGCAGAAAGGGTCAGACAGACCCAGGTTTGAAGCCCAGCTCCACCCACCTCAGGCAGGTCACTTCGCGGAGACCCAGTGTCTCCTCAGTAAAATGGAGATAGTCACACCCAGGGCACAAGCTTGTGAGGATGAAATAAAACCATGTGTGTGAAGTACCCAGCACACAGTTGGTGCTCAATAAATCACAGATTCCTCTCCACCCATGCTGGCTTGTTTTCTTTACCCACGAGTCATTAAGCTGTCAAGAACCGAAGAGCTGTGCCTGGTCTTGGTGAAACCATGTTGGCTCCAGAGATCACTGCCTGCTTTTGTATGTTACAGATTTCACCATCCACATTAGACCCTCATCCTACTTTGAGATCAGCCAAAACCCTGAATCTTTTTTGTCTGAAGTCCTGTCAAGACAGTCCTTCCTTCCTGGACCTGTGCAGTTTTTAAAATAACAGTAAGAACAGTAGTAATGACTGCTTAATCCTTCCAATCTCACTCTGAGATTTTTTTTTTAAGTATCTACATTGTGCCTATGAGGAAACTGAGGTTCACAGAGGTTACATAACCCTCCCCAGGTCACACAGCTGGAGAGTGTGAAACCTGAGTGAGGCTGTCTGACCCTGACCACCACTCACACACTAGAGAATATTTCCTAAAAGCTTGCCTAAAGGAGCATTTTGTCTCTGGCCTTGCTGCATGTGTCCTTCAGCCTCAGCCCCAGGTTTCACTTAGTTAAGAGCCTTCTGAGTCCTGACACTGTCATCCGCAGGATGGCCTCCCCTAGCCCCACCTCCCAGCCACTCTGTGCCCACCACCTTGACGTTAAATGGGACTGAACGGAGGCACAGACCTCACCATTCCCTGAAGACTGAAACAGTAGGCTCTTCATGTTGGCCCCCACAACCACGCCACACCCTAAACTCTTTGATTCCTGGGCCCCTGACCCCCACAGTCTAAGCATAGGGCCACCTTGGACCCCCTTCCCTAACCCCTCATCAGGGCTTAGCCACCTGCAACCAAATCCTGATGCCTCTGAACTGACTACTGCCTCCTGAATCCCTGATACCAGGATCCTCCCCCACCCAAGTGGCACCCCAAGGCCCCTCTTCCCAAACTGTCCAGCCAGCTGCTGCCCATGTGGGTGTCCTCCAGCACTGACCACCAGCCTTTGCCCTTCTCCTGACGCCTCCCGGCCCCAGGCTCAGACTGTGCTGCAGGGTGAGGGAATTTCCTAAGCATGAGGCCCATATGTGCCCAAGGGAAAAGGAAAGGGTGGACCCAGGAGGCTGCCAGGGATAGGGCTCAGGCCTATGGCTACCAGGTGTGTAGCCCATCAAGGGAAAGATTCCTAGAGATTCCCAGGGAAGCCCTTCATGGTTCTGTTTGCAAACCTTTGACAATACCCAAGCAGGATGTCCCAAACCTGAAGCCTCTATCAGAGAATTGCCCCTAGGGCCTCAAAAGACACAGTTACCCACATCATCAAACACAGTCACCCACATCATTAAAAATGCAGTCCTGGCTGGCATGGTGGCCCACTCCTGTAATCCCAACACTTTGGGAAGCCAAGGTGGGTGGATCACTTGAGCTCATCAGGAGCTCAATACCAGATTGGGCAAAGTGGTGAAACCCCATCTCTACCAAAAATACAACAAATTAGCCAGGTGTGATGACTCGTATCTGTAATCCCAGCTACTTGGGAGGCTGAGGTGGCAGAATGGCTTGAGCCCAAGGAGGTGGAAGTTGCAGTGAGCCAAGATTGTACCACTGCACTCCAGCCTGGGTGACGGAGTGAGACTCCGTCTCAAAAAAAAAAAAAATGCAGTCTTTGACTATGACATAACCACAAACACTCACTTTATAAGCACATTCACACAGAACACTTCAAAAGCCCACTCATGCCCTGATGACAGAGGGAAGCCCATCCATCCACTCAGTAAATATCGATTAAGCACCTCCTAGCTGCCAAGCACCTGGAAGACATCAGTGGACAAACAGAACAGAGGTTCCACTCTTTGTGAGGACTTGCATTCCAACAGAGATACCAACAATTTTAAAACCTTAGGCTAGTACATAAAAAATAAATGAGGCTGGGCATGGTAGTTCATGCCTGTAATCCCAGAAGTTTGGGAGGCCAAGGCAGGTGGATCACCTGAGGTCAGAAGTTCGAGACCAGCCTGGCCAACATGGTGAAACCTGTCTCTACTAAAATACAAAACTTAGCCAGGCATTGGGGTGCACGCTTGTAGTCCCAGCTACTCGGAAGGCTGAGGCAGGAGAATTGCTTGAACCTGGGAGGCAGAGGTTGCAGTGAGCCAACATCGCACCACTGCACTCCAGTCTGGGCAAGAGAGTGAGACTCCCTCGCAAAAAATAAAAATAAATGACAGTTAGTAAATATCTTAATATACTGGAAGGTAATATAAAAAAAGAAAAACGAGAACAACATAAGAACTGTAGTGCTACAGGGAGGGGCAGGCAGCAATTTTAAGTACAGTGGTCAGCACTGATCAAGAGAGTGACACTTCAGGGAACTCTTGAAAGGGGTGATTATGTTATTCATTTATTCATTCAGTGAATGTTCTCGGACATCCGCTGCACCACCGCGTGCCAGGGACCGATCTAATAGTGGGGATACAGCCATGAACAAAACAGGTAAAACTCCTACCCTCATTGGGTTTACATTCTAGCTTTTGGGAGAGAAATCATAAACAAAGAAGTAACTACTCATGGGGCGTGGTGGCTCACGCCTGTAACCTCAGCACTTTGGGAGGCCCAGGTGGGTGAATCACAAGGTCAGGAGTTCCAGACCAGCCTGGCCAACATGGTGAAACACCATCTCTACTAAAAATATAAAAATTAGCCAGGTATGGTGGCAGGTGCCTGTAATTCCAGCTACCTGGGAGGCTGAGGCAGGAGAATCGCTTGAACCCAGGAGGCAGAGGTCATGGTGAGCCAAGGTCATGGTGAGCCGAGTTCATGCCACTGCACTCCAGCCTGGGCAACAGAGCAAGACTCCATCTCAAAGGAAAAAAAAAAGAAGTAACTATTAATACACAGTGTGTCCAGCTGAGAAGTAAGAAAGGGGAGCCTCCCATATCCACCCTCACAAACCCTCCCACTAGGCAAACACACACCAGCAAATCACCTCCCAAGCTCACTCTCATACACACTCACACCAGACTCTACACAGACTCACAATACAGAGGCATACAGCACCCTCGCTGCTGTAAGTACACTCACCTGAACACACAAATACACCCACATGCAGCCAAAAGCACATGCACAACCATACCTACAACACACCTACACATGAACATGCACACACAGGTACCCAGCATAAACACACAAATGCTCATCAAACACACACGCATACCCCACACCTGGCTCATTCAAGCCTTGGAGAAACACACCCTCAAGGTCACACAGAGAAACTAGACAGTCAGAACTGGCAGAACCCTGGGGAACCAGGCTGGAGCCCAGAGAAGAGCGACAGCTTGCTCATAGCATGGCAGTGGTGCTGTGGACACCAGACCAGTTCCAAGTCCGGTCCCAAGGCCAGCACAGTGCAGCACACACTCCCCCGTCCGTACACTGTCAACCTCAGCATTCATCAAAGGCACTCACACTTGCAAAACACTCACAGATACACACACACACGCCTGCACAAAGGGACACACACACAGGCACACACATGCATGCAAGAGCACACACCTCATTCCCCTCTCCCATGTAACAAGGTGGGGTGAGGTCTAGAGAGTTTCTTGCAATTTTAGCATCCCTTGTCCACTTCACCATCTTCCACCCACCTCACACATCACAGCCATTCCAGCCACTGACAAATTCTCCTCCTGTCTTTACCTGTGCCAAGAGCCATTTGTGCATGCAGATGCATCGTGTGTGACAGATGCATGTGTGGTGCAGAAATGGGTAGACGTGTTTGTGTGTAAGTGTTCAAGTTTGCTGTGTGGGAACACCTTTACGTATGTATGCAACTTTGTGTGCACCTGTATGTATGTGCCTGTTCTCAGGAAGAAAGAGACTTATAATCTAAATTCTGTTTCTCCAGGGGATGAAAGAAAGCAAAGCAAAGTTGAGGTTTAAATCACATCACCATGGGCAGGAGAGGTTCCCTGCCCTACTTGATTATCTGCCGGTGTGCAGCGGGACCGGCTGGCAGGCAGGAGGCGGCGGGCAGCCCATCAGCAGGGAGCCATTTGTTGTCTCCAGGCCCCTGGGACCTGCTGTGGCTGCTCCAGGAGTGGGAGACCAGAGCACGGCGATAGCAACAAGCACGTGCCCGTCTCAGGTGCTGGGAGAAGGAAGAGGAAGGGTGCTAGCATTCGGCTCTGGCCTCCTTGTGCTTAAGGAAAG
Source organism: Callithrix jacchus (assembly GCF_049354715.1). NCBI lineage: Eukaryota > Metazoa > Chordata > Mammalia > Primates > Cebidae > Callithrix > Callithrix jacchus. The sequence goes on along the minus strand of NC_133508.1, from coordinate 74,676,005 downwards.
CAAGTGAGAAGAGGTAGGAAGCTCCAGGCCGGAGAAAAGCCCAGGCACTTCCTGGGTCCAGGCAAAAGGTGGCACGGGTCCCACGCTGCCAACCTCTTCACTGGCCAGGAGGGCATCCGCAGGACAACAGGCAGTCTGAACCTTGAGCAGCCTGACCTTGCCTCTGACTCCCTGGAGAGCAGCCTCTTCCCCAGAGCACCCCTGCCTCTCTCCCTCTTTGTTTCTGTGGGTTTGTTCTTTGTCTCTCCCTCTCTCTGTCTCTATGATTCTTTCACCTTTCTGTGTCTGATTGTCTGGCCTTATCTCTCTCTCTCTGTCCATTTCACTCTCTTCTTTTCAAGTTCCTCTATCAGCCACACCTCAGCGCTTCCCTCTCCCAACCCTGTCACCTGTGGCCTTGCTTCTGCAACACCACACACCTCCCAAGTAATTTATCCCATGGAGCCTCTCACCATCCCTTTGAGACAAACTAGCAGGGTTGAGATTAGAAATCCCATTTTACGGATGAGGAAACTGAGTGCCCAAAGTTTACCCAGGGCCACACAGCCGACACAGGATTAAAAATAATCCAGGTGGTGGCTCACACCTGTAACTCCAACACGAGATGGGCAGATCGTTTAAAGCCAGGAGTTTGAGACTAGCCTGGCCAAAACGGTGAAACTCCATCTCTACTAAAAATACAAAAATTAGCCAGGCATGGTGGTGGGTGCCTATCATCCCAGCTACTCAGGAGGCTGAGGCAGGAGAATCACTTGAACCTGAGAGGCAGAGGTTGCAGTGAGCCGAGATTGTGCCACTACATTCCAGCCTGGGTGTCAGAGCAACACTCCATCGCACAAATAAATACATAAACAGAAATAAAAATCCAGGTCTTTCCACTGCACTACCCTGTAACTCCACATCACCTGGAAGCACGAGCAGTTCTCCCCAGTATTCCACACCTGGGGAGATTTAAGAACCCAGTGGCACAAATAAGTGCATCCCACGCCAGCCCAACCACTAAAACCCATCCGTCAACTAAAGGTCCCGGCAAACAATAAGGGCTGAGATGTGAGGCATGGGGACCCTCTTTCTCTGCATGTCCTGCCAAAAATGCTCCGCGCCAGCCCCCTCACCCCCCAGGTCTGAAGTGTGTGTACCTCCCACAGTCCCCAGGCCCACCTGGGATGAATGGACTTCCTGCCTCTTGAGGCCTCCATCTTCCCATCTGTACAATGGGGATAATAAATCTTGCTCACACTGTTGAGTAGGGTTCCTGCTCCAACACTCGAGGCAGCTTCCCTCCCTCTGCAGGGATCCCCCTGATCCCTAACAGGCCTTAGATTTCAGCCACCAAGAGCCCTCGGACACCTCTGGAGGACTGCTGTGGTTCCCTGGGCCCGAACTTGCTTTGGCCACATGGGCAGCTGGGCGGCAACTGGGAAGCCACAGGCCCAGAGGCAGAGACCCATCTGCAGCAACATCCAGCCACCTCCAGAAACCTCCACCACTGCCTCCAGCCCCCACCCCAGAGGCGTCGGCACCAACGACCCGCCAGGGCCTGCCCATTTTCCTTTCTTTTCATTGCTGGCTCTGCGCACAGTTATAGAACCAGGTCTCCACAGAGTAATTTACTGGCAGAATCTCTCCCAGAATCCAGCTTGAAACCAAGCTGTAAAAACAGCTTCGAGTGTAAATAATTCATGCAGACAATATGACTTTTTTATGTAAATTCGGTGCATTAACCCTCTATTATAATGATGGACGACAGATAGGGGCGACGTTGCCTTGGTAAGAGCTAATGGATGGCCGCCATAAATTCACTGCACATTTTATTGTGTTGCTGGAAATTGTGCCTTCAGGCAATGCTGTTTACTTTTATGTAAAACTCTAGGTTCCCTAAATATTACAAATATTTTACATCCAGCTCCTCAGCATTTGGGCTCTGCCCACAAATCAAGCTTTCTCCATGTGAGTTGTAATTAAAGGTTTGTTGTTTTTTTTTTCCTGGGACAATTATCTCCAACTATAAAGAGAAATATTTTTCCCCTTTAGATGTTCCGTCATTGACTTATTAACAAATCCTTTGAAGAAGGAGGTTGGAAGTGACTTGCGGTGATACTTGGCGGGAGGTGGGGCCACAGGAGAAGGGGCTCTGTGGGTGCAAGGGCTTGGTGGCTGGCTTTCATGTCTGGCTGCCACTCCGCTTTATTTACACATATGATATGCTGGGTCTTCCTCCCCCTCTTCCTTTCTATAATTCATGACCACTTTAGCAGGGTAATTCCTCTCACCACCTTTGCAAGAGATTGGTCCCTTGCAAGCCCCCTACCTGGCCCAGCCTCCTCCAGGGATGCAGACATTGGGGCCTCAGGCCCCATGAGGGAAAGTAGTAGTGTCCTCACACCTGGCTCCCATACACAAGCCGATTCATTCCTCCCTTGCCCCATGCCCGCTCACATGGCCCAGACCTCCTTGGAAGAAAACTCGGGGTTTCCTGCATTGATTCTCCTTCCATCCAAAATATTGGAAATGCTCTTTCGCCTCAGACCCTAGCCAGACAGAGGTCACGAAGAAGCCACTGAGTCTTGCCAGAGGTCGGGGGAAAGGACGGCTGAGAACCTCAGCAGCTTATTAACGAAGGGAGGCAACAGCTGGAGCAGCAGCCCTCTTTAAAAATAATCCTCACACTTGTTTATTGTTGTCATTAATATTAATAGCCATGCTATTAATATTCATATAGCTGCATTAATATCACCCAGGAGCACCTGGGATCTCCAAGCACTCCTAATGGCATGGGACTCTGCCTCCAGGGCCCCCAGCTCTCTGCCTGCCCCTCCGCATGGGGACAACACCGTCCTGCACAGGTTCCAAACCGCTCTCCCGTCTCCTCTCTATCTTCTGTGGTTGGCGCTCGCCTTTGGAAGCCCAGAGCCACGTGGACTTGGAGTTATTTCTAAGTCCCAGGGGCTCTGCTGTGAGGATGGGACTGCGGGCCAGGGATCCTGGACACTTCCTGCCTCCCCAAGGGGCACAGGAAGATTTCTGACAAAGGTGGCTTAAGAAAGAAAGATGGTTCATTTCCCCCTCAAGGGCTCAATTTCCTGTGGAGTCGAAAAAAAGACACATTGGTTAAAAACAAAGATGAGATATCATTTTTCACTGATTAGATTGGCAAAGATAATTATAATAATAATGGCAACAGCAGTGGCCGGCTCACTGCCTATGTGAGAGCGCTATGCTTAACCCTGCATGCTCGCTCTCCTACTGAACCTCACAACAACCTCACGGCTAACACTTTACGGGATGGAACATGTGTAAAACCTTGGTGGGAAGCAATTTACTATATGTGACAAAATGCAAAGTCTGCTTACCCTCTGACCCAGCACTTTCATTTTTAGGAATCTCCCGTGTGTTTCTAATTGAAAATACTGTTCCCTCTGAGTGAAACCTTCTTGCTGTTCCCCTCCCATGCTCACCAGTGCTTTTTCCTCTTCGTCCCAACTCTGCCTTTTGCCCACTCACCTTTCAAGCTGAATGTCACCTCCTCAGAGAAGCCCTCCCTGACTCCCAAGCCCAGGTTACCTTCTCTTGTTTTATTCTCTCATAGCCTGTACTTTTCCTTCGTACTACAGATCAACTGCTAATTGGATAATTATCTGTGTAACTGCTTAATACATATGCTCATTGCAAAAAAATTGCTATCTTCCCCGATGACAGGCCAGACACCCTATCTCCCCGCTACATCATTAACTCCACCAGAGCCGGGACTGACCAAGTCTGTTTTACTCATGATTCCTATGCCTAGCACCTGGCATTGGGCTGGTACATAGAATACACTCGAAAAACATCTGTAGCATGAATGAATCAATGAAACGCACAAAGATATATGCACCTAGATGTTCATTGCAGGGATGTTTATAAGAGCAAGACAATTGGAAAAACATATATCTCCATCAGCTGGGCACTGGGTAAGTAAAGTGAGGTATATCCAGATACTGGTATATCCATACACATAATACAGGCATTAAAACCATGAGGTGGATCTATATGAATTGACATGAAGGATGTCCATGACATATTGCTGAGTGGGGAGGGAAAAAAACAGGTGACAGAACAGCATGTGTCGTCTGATTTCACTCGGGGTGGAATTGCATACGTGAAATCTATTTGTGTATATTTATGCAAGGAGAGAAGTCTGGAGGGACGTTCACCAAAATGTTATGTGGTTATCTCTGGCTGGTGAAATCTGAGGTGGTTTTTACATTTTTCTTTGAACTTTTCCATATTGTCTGAATTTTTTGCAATGAGCATATGTATCCTTTTTTACAAAATGATAAAGCTGCTTCCAAAAGGAAAAAAAGCATAGGTGCATTGGAAAAGGTCGGGGTGCTTTGTGAGGGGCTCAAATCTGGGAAACCAGGTAAGTTGGAAAGAAGCTGGGGCCAAGGGGTCTCCCCTCCTAGCTGTGCTTGGCACCCTCTCAGGCTACAGAGGAGGGGCATCTAGGGCCATACCCCTCCCCTACCCAGCCCTTCCTCCGGGCGCACCATGCCTGTCCAGAGTGGGGTTTCTAAATAGGGATTTCCGCATTTGATTTTTCTGACATGCTTTACCGCCTCAGAGCTGTTTTGCAAAATTCATAGCGGTTTTTGCAAGCTCCAAGCTTCCTGGGACCAATTCCATTTTGAACAATAGCAGAGTGCCTGCTGCGGGAGGGGTCGGCCCACCCCAGAGCAGCCTCCCAGCCTCTGTGAGCTGGGACTAAGGGGCTGAGTGTCAAGGCCATGGCATGAAAATACATGAGCTTGTCCTCACCCTCCTCCTCCTCCTCCTCCTGTCAAGGAGAAGGAAGAAGGAAGGCAGCTGCCCCCCACCCCAGCATCCCTCCTGTGCCCTGAGGGGATCTTATATCCCATGAAGCGACACAAAGCTTTTCCCAATGTCCTTTCTTTTTCTGTGTCTCCTTACCCAAGGACCACCGAAAGCCCTGAGAAGCTAAGTGACTTGGCCAATCCAAGGTCACAGAGCCAGAAAACAGCAGGGCAAGGTGTAGAAACCAGGGTTCCCACTGCCTGGTCTATGGATGCTTCAATCCATGTTTTAAAACAGTTTTAAAAAGTGGCTCATGTTTGTAATCCCAACACTTTGGGAGGCTGAGGCAGGAGAATCACTTGTGGCCAGGAGTTCAAGATCAGCCCGGGCAACATAGCATGAATGAATCAATGAAACGCAAAAGATATATGCACCTAGATGTTCATTGCAGGGATGTTTATAAGAGCAAGACCCAGTCTGTACCAAAGCAAAAAAACACAGACACACACACAAAAATTCACTGAGTGGGGGAGGGATGCACACCTGTAGTCCCAGCTACATTTGAGGCTGAGGTCAGAGGATTCCCTGAGCCCAGGAGTTCAAGACTGCTGTGAGCTATGATTGCACCACTGCATTCCTTGGGGAACAGGGCAGAACCCTGTCTCAAAGAAATTAAAACATAAAATAAAAAAAGAAAGAAAAAGTTTGGTGCCCTATCCCTTAAGGTACAGCAGCATGATCATTACCCCAACTAAGCCACAAAAGACTCCATCACCGACCTCCCTGCCAGGAGGCCAGAGTGCTCTCTAGAAAACACAAAACTAACCACTCCTCTGCTTAAAAGCCTTCAGTGGCTCCATGTTCTTTATGGGGGTGGGCGGGGGGGAACTTAAGCTCCTTGGCCTGGCACTCAAGATCTTTTGTGAGATGGCCTCGGTTGTATCCCACCGCACTCCTCCACTCCTCACTGCTCAGCTGCTCCAGCCTCACTAAGTGATGTCCCGTCCCACCTCCACCACCTCCAGCCTTTGTGCTGCTCCCTCCCCTCTTTCCCTGGCTAATTCCTACTCATTCTTTAGCACCCAGCTTGGGCAGCACCTCACCCAGGAAGTCTTTTTTAACCCCTCTTCCCCCTGGTGAGTCAGAGGCCTCCCTCAGCTCCTACAGATCCCTGTGCTGTTATCCATTCAATCAATCACTTATTTAACAAATATTTATTGAGCAGATACTATGTGCTGGCCACATCACATCATCTGCCACATTGTAGTGTCTGTTTCTGAGCATGCTTCTACACTGGACAGTAAGCTCCTTGAGGGCAGGGACACATTACCAGGACCCAGCATTAATCTACTTCACAGCTGTGCAATTGTGTGGCAACAGCCCAGATCATCAGTTCCATTTTACAGATCAGAAAGCCAGGGCTCCCTTGACAATGGGCACGGGCAAGAAGAGGAAAGGTTTCCTAATGCACACACCTGACATGGCAGCCCCCACACTTGCACAAGCCTTCCACACCTTCCCACTGCCTTCCCTGAAAGGTTAACCTATTTACCTCACCCACAGGCCTCTGCATGACAGGTCTCTGCTGTCTCCCTTCTCCTACAGAGGCCCCACCCTCCTCCAGCCCCTGTGTCATTCTTTCCACACTCCACTGTCTCTCTGTCTCGTTCATCTTGGTTTCTCAAATGCCTGATACATGGTGTATATATATATATATATATATATATATATATATATGAGTGAATAAATGCATGAAAGAATGAACTCAAGATGTCTAGAACTCATCACCCACCCTACAAAGAAAACTCTTCCCTTCCCCCTTCTGTGTTCATTGCCTCCATGAAAATCCTCATCAACCATCCAATCTCTGGAGCCACAAACTGGATGTCCCCCGACAACTCCTCCTCCTCCCTCCTCCCTCTTCCTCTCCCTCCCCTCACTTCATTGTATAATCAGTCTCTGGATACTATTCATTTTGCCTCAGGAATACCCTCTGATTCCATCCCTTTCCTTTCCCCCTGCTGCCGTGGCTCCAATCACTGTCTCCTGGCACATCCCTCTGGGTCCTTCCTCACCTTGAAAGCAGAGCAATGGTTTCTACTCTGACCATGACCCTGTCCTTCTTGACGGCCTCCAGTGAGTCCCACTTCCCTCAGGATACATGCCCTGGCAGTCTAGTCTAGCTACCCCCACTCCTACCAACGAGCTCCTGGTCTCCAGCCTCTCCGAATGGGCCAGATGCTGTCACAGTGCCACATCAGCGCTCCTCAGACTCCACTTCTCATCTGGCTAACTCCTAGTCACCCTCCAGGATCCCACTCAACAGCCCAACCCCACCTCACCCTGACCCCTACTCAGCCAACTGAGGTTCCAAGGAGCACCCTGCACTGGCCTCTGCCATCACCCAGTTAGCCGGGTGCTCACTGCCCACTGATGGGCTCATCTCTCCCCTGCCCTGTGAGCCCCTCAGTGGCACGGTGCCCAGGGTCCAGAGAGTACACATGTCATGGTCTCCAGCAAGTTGTTCTTTCCACTGTACTACAACTTCATTTCACAATCACTCCAGCAAGCACTTCACACGCACATGCGCACACACACAGGCAAATTGAGACATGCATAAGAATGCACATGGATGTATCCAAACATACAAAAACACTACTTGGGAGGCTGAGACACGAGAATTGCTTGAACCCAGGAGGCGGAGGTTACAGTGAGCCGAGATCGCACCACTGCACTCCAGCCTGGGGATTAGAGAGAGACTCTGTCTCAAAAAAAAAAAAAAAATACATACATACACATTCTGAGATGTACACATATAAAACCATAGACTCATATGCACTCATGCCCAGACCAACACAGGCACACAGAGACACAAGGATACCCTCAGAGACGACGCTCGTGTCTATACAAGCAGCACATGTGCGTGTACAAGGACATCCTTGAATCTGCTTTCAGAAAGGCAAGCAGCACGTGTGCATCCACACACAGGGACACATACGCATGCCACAGACACTCTCATGAAGCAGCATTTACGCTGGCCGGCGTACACAGATGTGCGCGTGTAGACAGGCTCCCCGAGACAGGTTAGTGAATGGTGCAGGTCAAACGGAGCTGTCTGCTAGGGGCGGGGACCTGTCGGAGGTACCTCGGGGCGCTCACATTTTTGCAGCTCAGGAAGGCAGCTGACATACCAGCCTGGCTGTGATAGTATTTTGCATAAATGCTAATGTATTAATTACCATGTACAGTACACAGAGCTGCCATTTAAAAGAAAAAGTTAAGACTTTTTAATTCAAAAACCCCACGAGGGGTGGGGGCAGGCGTGGGGAACTGCCCTGTGTCGGGGGTGGAAGCAGGCAAGGCAGCCACACCCATACCCACTGTCCCTGCACTCAGGTTGCCACCTGCAGGCTTCCAACCCAGCAGTCCCCCAGGCCAGCCAGTCGGTCCTCAGCCTCCAGATTCTTGGTGCTTTCTGGGGACTCTGGCACAACCTGGAGCTGCTGACCCAGAATAGGGCTAGGGTGAATATGGAAGGCAAGTAAGGCCTAAGCAGACAGAGCAGGACATCCTCGAAGCAGGGCCAGGGCAGGTGTCACAGCCAGAGGTCACCAAGCATCACAATCCCTCCCATCACTCAATCCGTTCTCTGCATGGCAACCGGAGTCATCCAGGCAAAGGATCAGACAATGTCACTCCCTGCTTCAAACCTTTCAAAGGCTTCCCATTGCTCTCAGAACAAAGTTCACACCCCTTAGAAGGCTCTGCAAAGCCCAGCATGACCACATCCTCTCCTGCCTCACCTGACCCGGCTTCTTTCCCACCTCTCCATGCCGCTCCTGTCACACTCCTCCTTCCTTACTAGTCACCAGAGCTTGCTTGCTCTTCCCCTAGGCTTCTCATCAGCCAGGCCTCAGCTCACCTGTCACCACCTGGGAGACCTCCCCTGACTGCCCCAACCACCCTATCTAAAGGGGCTCTTCTCCCTGTTGCCCTCTCTCACATCACCCAGGTTTGAGTTTTGGCTTTTCTGTCTTCATAGAACATTTTATTGTTTCAATCCTCCTTGTTGATTTTTTTACTGTCTGTTCCCCCCACTGTACAATGAGCTTTAGGAAGCCAGAACTGGAATGACCTCGTTTCATCACCATATTGTAGCCAGTAGAACAGGGCCTGACACTCTGTAGATGTTCAGTGAAACGTTTGTTAAAGGAGTGAATGAACTTGGAATGAATGAGAGATGCTGTTTCTGGCCAGCTCTGTCTTGGTGCCAAACTCTTGCAGTAGCACTTTCTCCACCTGCCTGGCAGGACCACCCTGGTTGTTCTGCCTCCCATGGCGGGCTCACACCCCAGATCAGGAGACTGAGGCCCATGATGGGATGATGTCCACTGTCCCGTGACCTCTTAGAGGCTGGTTCCAGGCCTCCTGAGCCTCCCACCAGCCCACCTCCCCTACCACGCAGAAAGGAGCCTCAAATTACATAATTAAACAGCAGCAACAAACAGCTCCTCCACCCTTCACCTTCGCAGTTCACTTCCATGTTCATTACCTTATGCAGGCCCTGTAAGGCAGGGATCATTTCCCATGTTTCAGAAGAAATTAAGGTCCAGAGACATGTGACTCCCCTAGTGCCTCACTGCTCATTATAGGAGTCAGGATTTAAATCTGTGTCTGAGGCCAGGTTCAGGGCTTCCTCTGATTACCACTGACCTACTCTCCTCAAACCCTGGGGGATGCTCTAGGAAGCTGGGGCTCAGCAGTCATGGAAAGCCTCCCACATGCCCCCCAGTCCACCTCTCCCCCAGGGAGGCAGGAGAGTCAAGGTGGCTTGCCGGGCAGGTGGAGTGAGCACCTAAGACACAGTTGGTTGGCTCACTTCCCAAACACAGGGTGGAGTCCTCAACCCCACCTTAAGGCTCCCTCCCACACCTGCTCAGCCACCAGGTGCTGCCATTCTAGGCCCTACATCGCTCCCAAACTTGCCCTCTTCTCCCTGTGCCCACTGCCCCTGCCCTAATCCAGGTGGTATCACCTTCATTTCTCACCGGGTCTCTTCTGACAGCCTGCAGTCTGGACCCCCATCTGCCCTCCACCCAGCAGCCAGAGTGATCTTCTCAAAGCTTGAATCCCATTGCACTCCCCAGTGGCTTCCCCACTCCCTATCCAAGCTCCTCCTGAGACTGTCCTCACAGGGGTTTGCAAATGTGCATCACTGTGAAGAATGCATGTTTCCGTGGCCAGGCGCAGTGGCTCACACATGTAATCCCAGCACTTTGGGAGGCCAAAGCAGGTGAATCATTTAAGGTCAGGAGTTTGAGACCAGTCTGGCCAACATGGTAAAACTTCGACTCTACTAAAAATACAAAAAAATTAGCCAGGCATGGTGGCACATGCCTGTAGTCCCAGCTACCCAAGAGGCTGAGGCAGGAGAATCTCTTGAACCTGGGAGGCAGAGGTTGCAGTGAGCCAAGATCGAACCACTGCACTCCAGCTTGGGCAACAAAGCAAGACTCCATCCCTCTCAAAAAAAAAAAAAAAAGCATATTTCCTAATTTCAGATCCTAGCTCTGCCACTTACTAGCATAACCTTGAGCAAGTCACCTAACTTCTCTGTGCCTCAACTGCCTACTCAGTAAAATGGGAATAATAATAGTTGTTGTGAGGATGAAATGAATTAAAATATGTAAAGCACCAAGTCAGTGCCTAAAACCTGAAGGACACTATGTAAGAGTCTGTTGTTATTTACAATTGTGTGTGTGTGTGTGTGTGTGTGTGTGTGTGTGTGATTATCTGACTTGTGTCTTTCTCCTCCATGAAATTAAAAGCTCCCTGAGGATGGGGATTAGACTGGGATGGCTGCTCAGATGCTTCTTTGCCTGCAGCTTGAGTTCCTTTCTGCCTGCAGCCTTTGTTCTATTTTCCCCAGTTCTGGCTGGGTGCAGGCCCTCGAGGGAGGGAAAGGCCATGCCCTCAGCAGGAAATGCTGTCAGAGGCAGAGTTCCAGTTATGACGAAAATGACAGGCGGCAGCCAGAGAGGACTGCTCCCCAATGGAGGGCTGGGTAGAGGCTGTACCCTCCAGAGCACCAAGTTCCCAGGAGCCCCCACGGGGCCAAAGCTCCCTTTGTCCAGAAGGTCAGGAGCCGCTGGCCAGCTGTGGGGGAGTTCCGCTACCCTGCTCCAGCCAGCAGCCCAGATGTGTGTGTTTGCACAGCCGAGTCCAGCCTCTGAAGGAGCCTTGTTGAGCATCATGAAAGGGGGCTTGTGATGGGACAGACAGCCTCCACACCCTGGCCTTCCTGCCTCCAAGACAGCACCCAGGAATGCAGCCTGCAGGAAGACTTCCTACCAGGCCTGCCAAGTGCCCTTCTCCCTGAGGAGTCAGGGCCACTGGCATGAACAGGTTTAGTGTGCCAACTCCAGACCAGATGCCTGGGCTTTCCTCAGCTTCCTCTTCTGTAAGATGCTGGGAGGCCCCTGCCTCTGACTCCACTCAGGGAGGCCATGTGCAGTGTGGGAATAGGCAGATCCCACTATGGGTAAGAGCTCTGGAGTCAGAAAGACCAGGAAAGGACTTTCAAGTTTGTCAACCTTTTTTTCCATCTGCAAATGAAGATAACTGCTGCCTCATGGGGTAGTCCTGGGGACAAAATGACATGTGGGGAAGAGAGGACCAGGCCTGTGCTGACACACAACAGGTGCTCAATAGCTCTGTGTGTGCTTTCTTTTTCTTGCAATGGAGTCTTGCTCTGTCACCCACGCTGGAGTGCAGTGGCGCAATCTCAGCTCACTGCAACCTCCACCTCCCGGGTTCAAGTGATTCTCGTGCCTCAGCCTCCTGAGTTGCTGGGATTATAGGCATGTGCCTGTATTTTTGTATTTTTTGTAGAGATGGGGTTTCACCATAATGGCCAAGCTGGTTTCGAACTCCTGGATGCAAGCGATCCACCGGCCTCAGCCTCCCAAAGTGCTGGGATTACAGGCATGAGCCATCTCACCCAGCCCTCTGTGGGCTCTTTCTCCTTCCCTATTTTCCAGGTGCCAAATGGGTAGAGAGACTGACAGTACCTGCACAGAGGGCAAGGGGCCCTCCTCCCTCTGTCCCAGAATAAGAGTGGCTGCCAGAGGCACTCACACCAGGCATGTGGCACGCAGCTGGGCAGCCTATATGCCAGGCACACGACTCTATGTCCACATGGAAGTCTCTGTCCCCAACCTCCCCCTATCCAGAGTCCCTGGGCACAGCTTGTTTCCTGACACAGCTGGTCCCTGGGCACAGCAGGCCACAGGTCACTGAGTAGACTCTATGCATGGACCCAGTCCAGCCCTCACAGGGCCAGTGCCTGGGTTCAGCTGTGGGCCAGGTACAGCTGTCCTTGATCATAGCTGACTGCTGGAAAATGCTAGTCTCAGGACACAGTTGGTCCCTGGAAACAGTGTTTAGGCAAAGTCAGTCCTGTGTACAGTCAGTCTCCGGGCACACAGACACTCTCTGGGAATAATCTATCCATGGGCACAGGTAGAGTCTAGGTCCAGGTGGCTCTCAGGTATGACAGTGGGCGAAGTCAGTCCTAGGTACAGATGAGCCCCAGACAGTGAGCCCTCAAAGGGTCTCTGAGAACAGTTGTTCCTGGGCATGGTCATTCCATAGACACAGTCAGTCACTGGACATAACTGATTCCTGGCATCATCAGTCCCCCAGGGCAGTCAGCCGTCCCTGGGCACAGTTGTTTCTGGGCCCAGTTGGTCCCCGAGGTGGTCAGTCCCTGGGGAAGAGTCTGTCCTTGACTTCAGGGCACAGTCCACCAAGACTACCTCCGGTTGATGAACATGCATAGGTCCATCGCCCACTCCCGTGTGGCCCCAGTCCCTCCTCAGGACCTGGAGAGCTGGGACTCACAGAGGGATGGGAAGCAACCTCTGAAGTCCCAGGAGCCTTGGCATGGCTGCTTCATGGCAGGTAGAGGGGGCAGGCACTATGATCCAGAACTGGAAGAGAGAGAAGTAGGCCTGACCCCCACCAGGTGTCCACGGGAGCAAAGTCTGACTTCCACAGGGGAGGGGGCTGAAACCACACTGGAAAGGAAGCTCTCTCTCTCCACACTACCCTCTTTCTATGCAGCACGTATCCACAGGCGTTTCAAAGCAGCCTGCGCTGGCCAGCTACTGATCTCCCTGTGGCTGTGGGTAAGTGCATTAGACAGGTTTCTTCCAACTGGGTGGCCATCCCCAGTCCTCTCACCAAAATCCTCATAACCTTAGGCATGGCACAAACAAGAAAGGAGAAGGTGGCCAGTCCCAGGGGATTTTCAGCCTTCAGGAGACAGCTGGTGCTGAATTTCTAAGGCTTCCTGGGTCTGATCAGTCCCACAGCTCCCTGCAACCCAGTCTATCTGGGAATGGAGCAGCCAGCCCCAGGATGGGAGTACAGCCTGCACAGCAGACCAGGGGGCGTTCCTCAGGCCTGTTTGGCACTCATTACCTCCAGCCCTTGTTATCCTCTGCAGGGGGCATGGTTCCTGCAGAATGATAATGTGATGTGGCATCCCATTAGCCAGCACCTGCTCTTTCTGCCCACCTTCCTCTCCCAGCCCCCATGCACATCAGTGCTTAGTCACATTGTCAGTGTAGTAGTACAAGTCACGTCTTTGTCGGGGTCTAGCAATGAAGTGAGCAACAACAACCAGTCACCCAACGCCGGGGGCACCACCCACACATCAGCCCTGACATCCCAGACAGGCCACACTGCTCAGGGATAGCTCTAGGTCTGCTCACTTGGACCCCCGCTGTTTGCACCCTCAAACAGAAAATGAAGGAAAAATCTACTTCTGGAACTGGAAAGGGTGGGGGGAAGCCAACAGCGAGGGGATTCCACCGAGACCGTTGGAAGCGGAATTTGAGCAGGAGGGACTTTGAAGAGTTAGCCAAGCCAGGGCTCACCAGCTGGGGTCTTCCAGCCATTACACCCCCAAGGGTCCGAGGGCTGAATCCTGTCAGGTTAATGATTTACTTGCACTCTCCCCCTCACTAGTGTTCCAAGCAAAGCCATCCAGCCAGGAGTCCAAGAGAAAAGTTTCCACAGGGAGTCCCAAAACTCTAAGGCTGAAAAGCAAGTCAACCTGAAGACACAAACTGACTTAAACCAGGTCAATCCAGTTCAGGCTGGTCCCAACTGGCGGCAACTAGATCTAACTGATTCAAGCTGGCTCCAATCAAACCAGACCTGTTAGGGCCAGCTCACAACGTGTGGGGCTGGCCAAGACTGGATCAAGATGAATCAAACTGGCTGTGACCTGCTCACATCACCTGGAGCCATTGGAAGGCCACCAATTTCAACCTCTATTTCTTTTTTCTTTTTTGAGATGGAGTCTCGCTCCGTCACCCAGGCTGGAGTACAGTGGCGTGATCTCGGCTCACTGCAACCTCCACCTCCCGGGTTCCCGCCATTCTCCTGCCTCAGCCTCCGAGTAGCTTGGACTACAGGTGCCTGTCACCACGCCTACTAATTTTTTGTATTTTTAGTAGAGACAGGATTTCCCTGTTTTAGCCAGGATGGTCTCAATCTCCTGACCTCGTGAACCGCCCACATCAGTCTCCCAAAGTGCTAGGATTATTAGGCGTGAGTCACCGCGCCCAGCCTCAACCTCTATTTCTTTAGTGTTAGCCTTTGCCTAGTATATCTTTATGTGTCCCTTTCTCCTATAACATGGTGAATCCTTTTGTTTTCAGTATGTATCGCATAAACAATTTTTTAATCCAAGCTCTACATCACATTCAAATGATATATAAGACATGTGCCTTCCCTGCTGTGAAGGTGATATAGTATAGCGGCCACATGCATGTCAGCAACCTGGGCTCCCATCCCCACACTGCAGCTCCCTAGCTTGAGGTCTTGAGTAAGTTACATAATATTCTTACTCTCAGCCTCATATGTAAAAACTTTAGCTAATTATAGAATCTGCCTCAGAAAGGACACTTTTGAAAACTGAGGCATAGATATAAATACGGGTATAGATAAGAGCTGTGCCCTCACACATAATAACTACTCAGTATATGGAAGTGATTATTCTAGAGTATTATTATTAGTCCTTAACACTATTATTATTAGTCCTTGGCTATAATTAGCCCTGTGGCTCTAGCAGCAGCACAGCCTTTGGAGCCAGATAATCAGAATTTAGATCCTGCACTGCCTCTTCCTTACTGTGACTGTGTGAACTTGGGTAATTCACTTAACTTATATCAATCTCTTTTTATTTTATTTTTATTTTATTTTATTTTGTAGAGACAGAATCTGACTATGTTTCCCAGGCTGGTCCTAAACTCCTGGGCTCCAATGATCCTCCCACCTCAGCCTCCCAAAATGCTGGAATTACAGGCATGAGCCACCTCTCCTAGCCTACTTAACTTCTCTTATGCCTCAGTCTCCCCAGCTGAAAATGAGGATACTAACACCTGCTGCAAGGATTGTTCTGAGTATTTAGATACCCTGAATAAAGCACTTAGCACCATGGAATATGATAAACAGTACTCAATTATTGGCCATTATTATATTAATAACAAACAATGCTAATTCTGTGCCAGGCAGTATACTCAGTATTTTGTGGATATTAATCAATCCTCACAGCAGTCCCAAGAGATAGGTACTGTTTTCAGGAGAGAAAACCAAGGCTCAGAACATGCCACAGTGTTGGTGATTATAAAATATTTTAGGGAGGACAGGACAGTATACATTTGTCAAGTTGGAGGGCAGTGGAAGATCGGGCTGGAGGAAAAGTCTTGAGAGCAGATGCTGTGTTAAAAAGAAGACAGGAAGAGGCAGCGGGGTCAGATGGCAGTGGCCATTCCACAGCGGACACAGGCCGTGGAGCTGCTGCACAGTGAGCTGCTGCCCAAGAAGGACATTACCAGTTTCTGCAGGACCATGGCTCAGATTCATTTCTTGCAGAAACAAATTATTAGGAAACATTAAAAATATGGCCAAGATGGCTAAGTAGGATCATTTGGTTAGAGCCTATAACCACCGTTTTGAAGTAAGCCTTTCAAAGGTACCAAAAGTATAG
This sequence comes from Callithrix jacchus, assembly GCF_049354715.1. Taxonomy (NCBI): domain Eukaryota; kingdom Metazoa; phylum Chordata; class Mammalia; order Primates; family Cebidae; genus Callithrix; species Callithrix jacchus. The sequence continues at coordinate 74,660,149 of NC_133508.1, read as the reverse complement.
GTATTGGAGCAAATAAGAAGTGTGAGGCTTAGTGAAGAGAAACCCAAAGAAACCAAGTCTGAAGAGACTCTGGATGAGAAGGACCAGAATATATAAAACCCAGCCAAGTGCGGTGGCTCACACCTGTTGTCCCTCCCACTTTGGGAGGCCCGGGTGGGAGGATCACCTGAGGTCAGGAGTTCAAGACCAGCCTGGCCAACATGGTAAAACCCCGTCTCTACTAAAAATATAAAAAAATTAGCCAGGCATGGTGGTGCATGCCTGTAGTTCCAGTTACTCAGAGGGCTGAGGCAGGAGAATCACTTGAGCCCAGGAGGCAGAGATTGCAGTGAGCCGAGATTGCACCATTGCACTCCAGCCTGAGCAATAGAGCCAGGCTCCATCTAAAAAAAAAAAATTGTATATAAATATGTATATGAATATATATGTTCTTTTTAAGAACAGGTTCCATATATATACATATATATATATATATATGTGTATGTGTGTGTATATATATGTGTGTGTGTGTATATATATGGAACCTATTCTTTGGGAGGCCCAGATGGGGCCTCACTGCAACTTCTGCCCTCCCCCCAGGTTCAAGCGATTCTCCTGCCTCAGCCTCCTGAATATCTGGGACTACAGGCACCCACCACCACACCTGGCTAATTTTTGTATTTTTAGTACAGATGGGGTTTCACCATATTGGCCAGCCTGCTCTTGAACTCCTGACCTCAGGTGATCTGCCTGCCTAGGTCTCCCATCATATATATATATGATAAACCTGTTCTTAAAAAGAGGGATAAAGCCAACTTTCCTGCGAAGGGAGATGCTGTTCACTGCTGGTACACAGGAACACTACAGGACGGAACTGTTTTTGATACTAACATTCAAACATGTTCAAAGAAGAGGAAAAATGCCAAGCCTTTAAGGCTGGAGTAGGCAGTTATTGGAGGATGGGATGAAGCATTATTGACTATGAGTAGAGGGAGAAAGGTTGGACTGGAAAGGGAAGCAGAAAGGCCTTACAGAAAGAAGGGGCAGCCTGGCGCCAAAATCCCACCAGATTCAAAACTCATTTTTGAAATGGAATTGGTAGATATTGATTGAAATAGCAGTGCTTCAGCTATAAGGACATCAGCAACTATGATCAAGCCTGGCCTTGAAGAAACTTACCTAATTAATTCAAGCTTGTTACTATTGTAAGAGAAGGGTCAACTGGAAAGCTCAAGGAATTAAAACTTGTTTCCTTGATCCCAACTTTTGAGAAATGTAATCCCTTATAAATCCCTGAAGCTCAAAATATTTTACTACAGCTGTGTAAAATATTGGTCAAAGAGAAATTTTTCCTTTTACCTTGTATTATATACTACATGGCTCCATAAAATTTTTCCACTTCTGGCTGGGTGCAGTGGCTCACACCTATAATCCCAGCACTTTGGGAGACCTAGGCAGGTGGATCACCTGAGGTCAGGAGTTCAAGACCAGCCTGGCCAATATGGTGAAACCCCATCTGTACTAAAAATACAAAACTTAGCCGGGCACGGTGGCAGGCGCCTGTAGTCCCAGCTATACAGGAGGCTGAGACAGGAGAATTGCTTGAACATTGTGGGGCGGAGGTTGCAGTAAGCCAAGATCACACCATTGCATTCCAGCCTGGGTGACAAAACTAGACTCCGTCTCAAAAAAAAAATTAACCACTGTCCTGAAAAAGAAATAATAAACAAATAAATTAAAAGGGGGTAGGCTTGGTACAGTGGCGCATACCTTTAATCTCAGCACTTTGGGAGGGTGAGGCCGATGGATCATGAGGTCAAGAGATCGAGACCATCCTGGCCAACAGAGTGAAACCCCATCTCTACCAAGAATACAAAAACTAGCTGGGCATGGTGGTGCATGCCTCTAGTTCCAGCTACTCGAGAGGCTGAGGAAGGAGAATTGCATGAACACCAGAGGCAGAGGTTGCAGCCCACACCACTGCACTCCAGCCTGGGTGACAAAGCAAGACTTCGTCTCAAAAAAAGGTGAGGGGCAGGCTTTGAAGTCAGGCAAAACCTGGATTCAAGTCCCCACATCAAACACTGTCTAGGCCTCAGTTTTCTCACCTCTCAGATGGGAATAATAAACTCTACCTCATGGAATTGTGAGGATTAATTGTGGTTATAGCTTGCTCATCATAGGTGCTCAAAAACTGTAGGCTCCCTCTCTTTTCTTCCACAAGGACCCTGGGCATCCAACATGGTGTGCACTTGCACAGTGACATGTGTCTGCGGTGAATACTGTGCATGGTACACAGACAAAAAATTTTTAAGATCTTTAGATGACATCTGCCCACGTGTGCTGTCCACCTCGAAGAGACCACCCTCCCTCCTCTACACTCTGAAGGCCTGTTAGCAGAGAATCTTGACTCCCAAATATCCCACTGCCTTGTCCAGGTTCCTGCCAGAAGCAACAGAGTTGTCCTGGAGGAACCAGCCAGACAGATGTGACAAGCTGCACCTCAAGCCAAACACATGTGTTGAGTGAAAGTCCAGTGAGGAAGGGGAAGGCAGCCTGGTAGGTGTACATCCTCTGAGGGACAGTGCTACAGGGCTGGGCCCAGGATGTCTGTCCCTGAACCAGAGAGGATCTACTTGACCTTGCATCTGCTGAGTTCTCCACTTGTGACCGTCTTGGGGCTGAGACCCTTCCCGGATGACTCTCTTCTCTGCTTCCCTCCTAGATATGTGAGGTAACAATATCCCCTGATCCCGCTGATGATGACAGTGATGACAACTATGGTGATGGTGATGACAACATCTGACATTTTTTTACAACACAATGTGCCAGCCAGGCTTTCTGAAACATATGATTACCTCCTCAGCTTCTGAGAAACTGGGACTGTTACTTCTATTTGACATGAATGCAGAGAGAATAAGTAACTGGCTAAGGGACATGCAGCTGGTCAGTGATGGAACTAGAGATATGAGTCCATATTGCCTCATTCTAGTGAAATATCCTAGCGAATGCTTTCTGCCTCTATCCTGATGGACCCAGAAGTTCCTTTTCTTACTCCCTTCCTCTGCAAATGTTAACATTCTCTGTGCAGCAGACTAGGCCCTGGGAGAGATAAAAAGAGTAAGACATGGTCACTAACCTTATGGAGCTCAAAGCCAATAAAAAGAATCACTGCAAAGTCTAGTTGGGGATGGACAGGGCTTCACATGGGGCATTACACAGGTGATGAAACAGAATCAATGCCCAGTGTGAGTGAGGAGTCTGCTGGGCCTGTCAGTCAGGTTTGGCAAGGCTGTACTTCAGTAACAGCAACCACTACGACAAAAAGTTCAGTGACTTAATACATAAAAGTTTATTTCTGCTCATACAAAGTTCACTATGGGCCGGCCGCAGTGGCTCACACCTGTAATCCCAGCACTTTGGGAGGCCGAGGCAGGTGCATCACCTGAGGTCAGACCTGCCTCGCCAACATGGTAAAACCTCATCTTTACTAAATGCAAAAACTTAGCAGGGTGTGGGGATGGGTTCCTGTAATCCCAGCTACTTGGGAGGCTGAGGCAGGAGAATCACTTGAACCTGGGAGGTGGAAGTTGCAGTGAGATGAGACTATACCATTGCACTCCAGCCTGGGCAACAAGAGAGAAATGCCATCTCAAAAAAAAAAAAAAGAAAAGAAAGTTCACTGTGGGTCCAGAAACTCTGCAGGGTGGCTCCCTTTCCAGTGGTGATTCAGAAATCCAGGCTGCTTGTGTCTTGCATCAATGCCATCTGGAATACTTGGCTTCCAGGTCGCCAGGGCGAGGAAAAGGAGCTGGAACATCACTTACTGGCTCATAACGTTTCACACCAGATCGTTACATATCACTTCACCTCACAGCTCACTGGCTAGACTGGTCCCATGGCTCCACCTGGCCACAAGGAAGCTAGGAAACATGAGGAGCACATGACTGCAATAAATAGTATGTGTCTCTGCCATAGAACAAAGCTATTCATCCCAGTCAGCCTGCATCATTAAAAGCCTAATACCCAATCTGAAGAAGGTGATGGGTCTGTTCGGCTCGATCACTCTCAGGCCATATCTGGAGTGCTAGATCCAGTTCTAGGTATTGTATTTCCAGAGGCTTCCAGATGCATTGGATTCCTAATACAAGAGGGGACCAAGTTAGGGAGGGGACTTGAAATTTAGTCTTGTGAAGAGTTGAAATGATGTTTGGCCTGGAAAAGGAGAGGCCTTGGATATCTAATTTCAGATTCTTATAAGGCTGTCATGGAACTGAAAAAAAAAAAAGAAATTACTCTGTGAGGCTCCATGGGACAGAGCCCAAAGCATGGGAAGTTACATGGATGATGCCAAGGGGACAGCAGGTGCTGAGCACTTTATTGCCCCAGAACAGCAAGTATACTTGTCCCAGGAATATGCAAGCAGAGTCCAGAAAGCCATTTGGTTTGGATGTTGTGGAAGAATCCCTGTATCTGAAGGAGTTGCAGTAGGCATGGAGTAAGAGTTCTTACAGATAGAGTTGGAGTGGGGGCAAGGAGCACAGCCACATTCAGACACTATAAGCTTGGCATCATGGGGTCTCAGAAAGGACTTGGCTGCCAGACTCCCTATTAGTCAGATTAGGCTAAGCTATGCTACAATAACAGCAGCAAAAATGCAAAACAAAAGCTCCGTAGCTTAACAAATAACAGATTTATTTCACTGGGTCAGGATCGACTGTCCAGACCTGTCCCCCCCAGACTTAGCCTTCTCTCCTCTGCTCCTCTGGTAAGAAGCTCTGCATCTGGGTGCTGCCCACTCTCAGGGACACTTATGAAGGACACCCAACGTGAAAACAAATAAAAGGAAATCACCCCATCAGAGCTATAAGTAATAATCAATAATTCAAAGCCTTGATAAAGTCTTGCTGGAGAGCGCTTCAGAGAGAAGGCACGGCTGAGTTTCATGGTTAATTCAATGTCAATTAGCTGATTGCTAACTTCCCTCCAGCGAAATCGCATGCAGTGCAGGGGAGAGAAATCAAACGTGCTCTCGCTTTAACAAGCCTGGTGCTTCAATCATTCATCTCTGGCCGCAGGCTCAGAATCAATGTCAACAGACATTCCCTCACAGTTTTATCAACCATTTCTGCATGTCACTGTTTTCTCAGCTGCCCTTAATTGTCCCAGGACCATCTCTAGGAACCAGGGCTACTTGAAATCCTAAGTAAGTCAGAACAGCCTTCTGCTTCCTGGAAGGTGCAGGACCCACAGTTCCTGAAAAGCTGTTTCCCAAGATAATCTCTTCCTCCAAGAGACACTGTGATCAGTCAGTGTGATGCATGTAAAGTGAACAGCACAGGGCTTGGTACATAGTAAATTCTCAATTAGGGTAGTTTTCCTCTGCCCTCACAAGTCCTGAGGTGGGTACCCTGCTCACCTGTGCTCTTCCAAGCCCCTGCAAGAGGCCATGGCCACTTTCAGCACCATGGCCAGAGCCTCTGCCCAGTAGTTGGAGGTGGGCGGTGAGGGACAGACTGAAGAGATGCTTCAGGTCTCAGAGCTGGAGAGTCCATGGGAAAATTCACATGAAGGAATCCCAGAGATCACTGAAGTCAGTCAGCTCCCTTTGCAGAGGAGGGAAGGAGACCAGAGAGGGCAAGGGATTTGCCCAAAATCACAAAGAAGAGGCCATGTCTCTGGCTCCCAGGAACAGCATCTCCACACCTCATGATCTGCAGATGGAAAGGTCAGGATCCAGAGTCCCCTCCTCCTTCCTGGAAACCTTTAGGGATGGGACACAAGAGGAGAGTGATGGATGTACAAGGAGAGTCAGGAAGGGGCTAGTTGGAGGAATAGATGGCAGTAAGAAACCTGCACTCTCCTGGGGGCATAGCCCTAGTCAGATTTTCCTGGAAGGTGTGCTTTGCCTATCTATCTCTCTTCCCCATAGTTCTGAGCTGGGGCTTTGGTTGATCTCTCACAGGCCTAGCACTGTACACAGCAAAGATAGGGAAAAGCTCCTTGCATGCATTCACCAGCTTCTCTTGGCAGGCAGACATACATCTCTCATAAGTGTGGAGCACAAGCCCATGTCTTGTGGGCCATGCCCATGGGCAGAATGAGTACAGATGCTGTGTCCTGTGCAAGACCGAGGATATTCCTTCCATGGCCCATAGGTCCTCTGGATCTCCTCTCCTTCCCCTGGACCATGGTGAGGAAGGCCATACTCTCTGGTCTCCTCTATCACAGCCTGGGTAGTCCTTGCCCAGTTGTGGCCCAGACCAGGGCTGGAAAACCTGAGGGTTGCACCTATCAAGCCTACCTGTGGCCCCTCCTGGTTAGGAATATGTAAGATGTTTGCTTTTAAGAGAAGAAGAAAACCGACCATTTCTGGTCCCTGTTGGGCAGTGAAGCATAACAGTGAAATCCTACAGAGGCATTGAGACCTGGCATTGAGTCCCAGCTCCACGATGTACTGGCTGTGGGATACTGGAAAAGTTACTCCCAGAGCCCCAGTTTCTTCATTTGTAAAATGAGGATAATGATAGGTTCAAACTTATAAATTGTTGAGATAATTCATGCAAAATGCTTAGCATGGTGCCCAGCACAGAATAAGTATTTCATAAATAAAGATGATTTTTCTTGAGTAAAAGTTTCTTTTGGAAAAATGCCAAGCCTCAGGAGTATCCCAGGTGTCTATCCACAGCAGAATTACTATGAAAGTATTCAGGGGGTATCCCAGGCCGATCCAACCTCCTGGTCCAGATGCTGTTGGGGCAAAATCTGAGCCATGTTCAGGGACCATGTTCAGTGGCTGGGACTGGGGCTCAGTGTAAGGTCAGGTTTTAGTCTCAGTCTGGGCCCAAGTTCAAAGCTCTGCAACTAACTCACAATGTAGCCTTGGGAAGGTCCCTTCCAGCCTCAGTTTCCTCATCTATAAAATGGGACCAACATCCTCATACAGCTTGCCTCCCGGAGGCACTGGGCAACTGCTATTGAATCATGCATGTGCAGACTCATGTGAACCCCGGAAATCAGACTCCCTTTTCAGTGTTACTTATGTTCCTCTGGCCCTCAGATTTACTGGATAGGAGATTCTTCTCCCTGTTTCCGTGAGCCCACAGTGGAGGCCATTCCCTGGGGTTAGAGTGGCCAGGCAGGGGACCCGATGGAGATGAGACAGGACACCCCAAGGCACTGCTGCTCCTCCCAGGAGCTGGGAACAGAAGGCTTGGAATTCACTACGCACATATTTGCTGACTTCTCTGCTCTCTGCCTGCTTCAGGCATTCACTTCCCAGAAGTTTATTTGAGGAGACGCAGATGAGCCGGATTTGAGTTCCACAGACCTGCCCAGACAAATGGCTGAGCCCTTTCTCACTCCCTCTCTCACACACACTCTCGACCTCCCTCGCTGTCTCTGTCTGTCTGTCTCTCCTGGAAGACCTGCTCTTTGCTCTCGCTTTCTTCCAGTGCTGTTTATTCTCCATTTGATCCCCTGGCCCAGATTCATGCCCTGCCCTTCTCAGCCCTGTGCTGTGCCCCACGAGACTGACCCCAGAGGACTCTAGCCTGGGTGCCCCGATCGGGTTCAGCTGGTGGGAGGCACTGGCAGAGGTTGGAGGAAAGGGGAAGAGGGAGGTGAGGGATTCCCTCCTCACTCCCTCCCTCCTGGACAACATTTTTAGTAGCGGCTGTGTTTCTCCATGACTACGGCTTGCACCAGGCATTCCCTCCTCCACAACACCAGCCAGCACTGGCTCCAATAACAACTTTCCCTCCCCTCGTCCCATCAGCCCTCGAGGTGGTAAGGACTTTTGACTGTTGCTAGTCCCTGGAGCCCCACCTCTCTTGCTGCTTCCTAAAATCTCCACCCAGGGCTCTGTAGGTAGCCCATTCATCACAGTCTCCGCATAGTGGCCATTAAGAGTGGATTTTGTTTCCTGCCAGGGCCCTAACCAAACACTCCTCAACCCCACCACACACTTCCCCCGGTCCCCATGTCACTCGCCTGTCTCCCACACAAGCTCTCCTGACCTCAGGGTGGGAAGCAATGTTTCTGTTACATTCCTTAGTGGAGACCATCCAAGGGTGCTGAGGGCTGGGGGTAGGGGGTCCCAGCTGTTACACCCACACACACACAGGACCAAGAGCCTCTCTCATCTTCTACCCAGGTCAGGAAGACTATGGACAGCATGAAACTGAGAAAAGCTGTCTTAGAGCACCCCCTTTACCACAAACCAGTTAAAGCTTTTAATGACTTCCGTTTCTGCCGGTGTAACATCAAGAAATGCAGGTCTCTCCCTGGGCGGTTAGGGGATCTATCTGATGGGCTGATGGGAGTGAGTGTGGTTTGCGAACTGTAACCATGAAACAGGCGTGAAAAATTATTACTGAATTCTCACAAGAGGCTGGCAGGACTCCTCCCCTCTCCAAGCTGTAAGGCAGGTGGGAGAAAGGAGGACAGGCCTATGGGACAGTCAACATCTGAGGACCTGCTCCCTGCCCACAGGTGAGGAGAGCCACCGCTTTTGACTAGTGGTGCTGGGGTTGAGGTCCGAAGTGGGGGCTAAGTTGGGAGTTGGATCTGTGTTTAAGTTGGGGCTGAGATGAAAATTGATATTGAGATGGAACTAGGGGTGGGGCTACAGCTGACGGGAAGGCTGTGATTGGGTTGGAGCTGAGGTGGGGTCAGGTGCTGAGTTTGGACTTGAGACTGAGATCAGAGTTGGAAATGGATTAGGGGTTGAGGCTGAGTTTGGAGTTTGAGTTGGGTCAAAGGCTAAAAGTTGATGTTGAGGTGAAAGCTAAGATTAGCACTGAGTTGGGGCCTGGGCATGAGGTTCCAGAATTCTCCCTACCCACTCAGACCTCCACTGGGCTTTTGGAATGTATAACTGACCTGCACAGAGGAGGTCTGGCCATACCAACATCTCCCCCTTCCCCTCTCTGGTGTGACTGCATTCATTCATTCATTATTCCATCCAGTCACTCAGTAAAAAATGTGTTAATCGCCTTTATGTGCTGTGTATTATAGTAGATCCTGGAAATGCACTGGCAGGTCAAGCTGGTGTGGCTACTATCCTCATGGAGCTTATGCTTCAGAAAAGAAGAAAAACAATAACTCAATAGTCTTGGACCTAGATGCATAATTACGAGTGTGCAAAGGCCCAAGGGGCCATGTGTCCGAAAGCACAGCAGGTAGAGAGCCATGGAAAGCCACTGGGTATGAGGAAAGCCTCCTAAGTGGTTCAGAGTCTGTATAGAACAGACCACTCTGGGGTTGATTCCAGCTAGTAACTGGGGAATGCTGGTGGAAGGCGTGGCACTGTGCTAGGTTCTCTACAGTCTCTTCTAACTATGACACTAGGAGGCAGTAGATGCAATAGATGTGGAACCAGATAAACCTAAACTCAAAGCCAGACTATGTCAGGTACAAACCAGCTGAGCTGTGTAACTTCAGGTAAACAACCTCCCCTGTCCGAGCCTCAGTTCCATTCTTTAAGATGGTGATAGTAATTCCTACTTTATGCGGCTGGTGGGAGGATTCAAGATGATGTATATAAAGTTCCTGGCACTCGCTAGGTGCTCAGTTAATGGTAGTTCCTTCCCCATCCAGGGCAAGGAGAAGAGGAGGCACTCAGTGCAAGCAGCTGACTCCCCACAGGGTCCAGCTGTTCAGGCTTGAGCTGTCACCCCTGCAGGCCCAGGCGTGATTTCTCCCTGCAGTTCACGCTCCCCAGGGTGCAGGAATGATTTACACAGCCATCAGGACAACTCTGAATTGGACTAAAACCTAATGGCTGGAAACAAGACAAGTAATGAAATTCTATGCAGAAAATTTACAGGGGAGATTTATTAGGTGAGTTTTATTTATGATGCTGAGCACTTAGGGCTCTGGGGTTGGGTGTGGCATTGGACAAATAAATCCAGTCCACATGCTCCCAGCCCAGACATCACCTGCCCTGGCACCACCTCCACACCACAGTCCTAGACTCCTGCTGGGTAGGAGACCTCTGCCCAGCCCCGCTGTGCCCACAGAACTCACAACCTTTCCAGTCTTTTTCCTTTTTTGCCACCTCTTTCCCTACACTGCCAGCCTCTCCAGGCCCTGGATCTCTCCTGCATTGTTCTTGGGGCAGGTTGTGCCTGGAGGCTGGACTTCAGGAACATGGAGGGGAGTGGCTGGAAAGTAGGAGCTCCAAGAGTGGCCAGTCCATGGCGAGCACCTAACGAACTTTACCATGGAGTCAGTATTCCTCGAGGTGTCAGAGAGCAGGCAGAGAGAGCAGCAGAAACCCAGGGACAAGGAAGATGCCATTCCAGACCAGCAGTGCCCTTAGGGCAGGACTTTCTTGTGGCCAGGACAGGGGAGCAGCTGGTAGGAGTCTAGAGGGGAAATGGAGGGAATTCTGCATTGCACCTGGGTCTACAAGGGGCCAAAGACCCAGTCAAGAGTTGCAAGCCTGTTTTCAGCTAAATAAAGCAGAGCCCTCTCTTGCTCCCTCCTCTAGAAGCTGTCCCTCTCCCGCTTCTCACAGGGCAGAAGGAAAAGCTGCTGCCTCTCACAACCCTCGCCATGCCCGCCCCACACCACCATTGCCGCTAGCCCCCTCTTTCCCTCACTTGCCTCTCTTGACTCCAATAACTCCTTGACTGATTTTCTCTGTGTTCTGCCCTCTCCAAGCACACTGGCCCCGTTGAAGTTGCTCCGACATGTCCAGCAAGTTCCTGCCCCAGAATCACCTGGCCTAGAATGTTCTCACCCCAGTAAACAGCACAGCTCACTCCCTCACTTCCTTCACTGTCACCTTCTCAGTGAAGTCCAGCAGGCTCCTGACCAACCCATTAAATCTCAACAGCCCCTGGGCACTTGCCAGCCTCTTCCCTGCTTTATTTTTTCTTCAGAGCACACATCCCTATATGCTTTATATTTTCGGGGCTTTTTGTTGTTTTGTTTTGTTTTGTTTTGTTTTGTTTTTTGAGATGGAGTTTCGCTCTTGTTGCCCAGGCTGGAGTGCAATGGTGCGATCTCAGTTCACCTCAACCTCCACCTCCCAGGTTCAAGCAATTCTCTTGCCTCAGCCTCCCAGATAGCTGGGACTTCAGGCATGTGCCACCACAACGCCTGGCTAATTTTTTGTATTTTTTGTAGAGATGGGGTTTCTCCATGTGGGTCAGGCTGGTCTTGAACTCAGGTGATCCACCCACCTCGGCCTCCCAAAGTGCTGGGATTACAGGTGTGAGCCACCACACCTGGCCCTATATTTTCATTCTTCATCTTGTTTATTAGATATCTCCCCCACCAGAACATAAGCTTTGTCCAAAAGGACAAAGGTTTTGTCAGTTTTATTTACCACAATAAACCCCAGCTCTTGAAACAGGGACTGGCATATGAAAGGCACTAATAAAAATGTGCTGGAAGGTGGAACCCAGGCTCTAATAAGCACAGCTGCCCCTTACTGGGCATTCACAAGCATGTGTGCCAGGTGCCAGATGCTGTGCCACACGGTTACCCCCACTAGCGGCTCATTCAGCAAGCACCCCTGCACTCTTTACTGGGCCAGGTACTGAGGGCTCCAGAAGAATCACACCCAGATACTGCACTCAAGCAGCTCCCAGTCTGGGGGGCAGGAGAGACCTGGGCCCAGTAAGGACAAACTCCAAGTGCATAGCACCAGGGAGACAGCAAAAGAAGTCACAGAGGCCCAAGTGCCAGGATAGTCACAGAGACTTGTAGGAGGCACCCACACATAGTCCTTGTAGGGAGGCAGGGATGGCATAGTATCTATCTGTCAGCACCAGCCATGGAGCCAGACAGGGGTCCAGCTGGGTCCTAGCTCTGCCATTTATCAGCTGTGTGACCTCAAGTGTTCCTTAACTTCTCTGTGCCTCAGTTACCTCATCTGTAAACTGGAAATAGTACTCACTGGATGACAGTGAAGATTAAATGAATCTTGTAAAGCTCTTCAGACCCAGAAAATAACTAACAAGCACATAATACATATTAGCCAACATCATTACTCCTTTTACTAATGTTATTGAAAATTAACGGGCAAGAGGGAAGAGGAAAGACTTCAAGGGAGCAGTCTGGGAAGAGGCAGAAGGTAGAAAAGGTATAGGCATGGCCCAGCGCAGGTGGGCCTGTAATCCCAGTACTTTGGGAGGCCAAGGCAGGTGGATCACTTAAGCCCATGAGTTCGAGATCAGCCTGGGCAACATGGTGAAACCCCATCTCTACAAAAAATACAAAAATTAGCTGAGTATGGTGGTGCACACCTGTATTTCTAGCCGCTTGGGAGGCTGAGATGGGAGGATCACTTGAGCCCAGGAGGTGGAGGTTGCAGTGAGCCAAGATTGCGCCACTGCACTACAGCCTGGGCAATAGAGTCAGACTTCGCCTCAAAAAAAAAAAAAAAAAAAGAGTTATAGGTATGTTCAAGATCAGATGCAGCAGAGTCTTCCATACTGGTCCAGGAGCTGTGCTACTAAATGTCTAACTGGCTCTAGGGGTGCAGAACCCTGATTTGTAGCATTTACTAATTTTTGTGATGTAAATCCTCCCACCATGACCAGTTTCAAACAACCAATGTGACATCACTGAACAAGAAGTTGAGAAGAGATGCACAGCTGGCACCTGCAGGCCACTGGAGCTACCTCCAGCCTGTAAGCTGGCTTGAGGAGCAGGTCCCTACCCACCCCACCACAGTGTCTGACTGTGGCTCCATCTGTAATCTGCCTTTGGCCCCCATGTTGGGCTGTAGAAAGGAAAAAGATCAGGAGTGGGAGTGGGGGCAGGCAGAGGCCAGCTCAGATACAGCCTGAAGCCCATGTGTGGCTGGACCTCAGAGATCCCTCATCACAGTTGATCTTGGGAGCCAAGCACTCGCTCCCTCATGCTCTCTTTCTCTTTCTCTCTCTCTCAAATACACACACATACATACATTCACATGTGCATACATGCACACACACACACACACACACACACCCGAATCCTCAGCTCTGAGCCCCATGTACCCTGGACATGGGAACATCTGCCTCTGGGGAAGGCCAAGGTGATTTGAGTCGTTGGTGTTCTACATGGATTGAGTGACGGAGCCCTTCCCAGAGCCCACATTCCAACCTCCCATGTGATGTCCCTTTAGGAAGCCCTGGTCCCTTCCCATGGGCTTGGATGGGGGAGGCTCTAGAAACCAACTTCAGAGACTTGGGGCCAACCCCCGCAGAGCTGCTCTACTGAAGTGGGAGGGACCCTAGAAGCTCCCGGGTTTGCCACCTTGCTCCCTCCCTCCCACCAGCCCTCCCCTGCAGGTTATCAGCGTGAAAACAGGAAGGCTGGCAGTGCTATTAATAATACATGAAGCCGAGCTCTGCCCTGATCAGGCGGGCAGAGGCGGAGAGGCAGCTCCAGCCCCCAAGGGAGGGAGAGAGCCAGGCTGCTAGGGGCCTGCCTGGCTGGGCCTTGGGGTAGGGATAAGGGAGCCCCTCTCCTCCTCCTCCCATTAGCTTTATACGCACCCAACACTGAGGCCAGATGCTGGTGCTTCCTCTATTTTGCTGTAGTTTCCCTTCTCATCCACTGCCTGCATCCTGCAGAAGCTCCAGCCAATACAGAAAATCTTCTGGCCTGAGATACAGGACCTGGGTCCTGGAATGTGGGAACCCACTGAGGCAGAGGAACAACCCAATCTTTGGTGTCAAACAGATCTGGGTCTGAATCCCAGCCTATGCCTCCTGCTATTTGACTTCAGACAAATCACCTAACCTCTCTGAGCCTCAGCTTCTTCAACTGCAAAATCAGAGACTACTAAGAAAATAGTGAGAATAGGCCAGGTGTGGTGGCTCATGCCTGTAATCCCAGCACTTTGGGAGGCTGAGGCAAGTGGATCACCTGAGGTCAGGAGTTTGAAAGCAGCCTGACCAACATGAAGAAACCCTCTCTCTACTAAAAATACAAAATTAGCCAGGCGTGGTGGCACATGCCTGTAATCCCAGCTACTAAGGAGGCTGAGGCAGGAGAATTGTTTGAACTTGGGAGGTTGAGGTTGCAGTCAGCTGAGATAGCACCACTGCATGCCAGTCTGGACCATACAGGGAGACCTCCATCTCTTAAAAATAAAAAAAGTAGCCAGGAACAGTGGCTCATGTCCTGTAATCCCAGCACCTCTGCCGAGGCAGGTGGATCACCCGAGGTCAGGAGTTTGAGACCAGCCTGGTCAACTGGGGAGGTTGAGACATGAGAATCATTTGAACCTAGGAGGCGGAGGTTGCAGTGAGCTGAGATCGCGCCACTGCACTCCAGCCTGGGTGACAGAATAAGACTCTGTTTCAAAAAAAACAAAAATAAAATAAGGAAAGTAATAAACAATAATAAAGAGTTGTGATCAGAGCAGAGATATAATTGCCAAGATCTTAAAGGATAAGTCTGATTGCTGTGTGAGTAACAGACTTCAGGCAGCATTGTCCAACAGAAATATGTTTCAAGCCACATGCATCATTTAAAACTTCCTAGTGGGCAGATCAAACACAGTAAGGAAATAGGTAAAATTAACTCTAATAATATATTTTGTTTCCCCAAAAATATTATCATCTCAACATGTCATCTACATAAAAAAATTATTAGCAATGTTTTACATTGTGGCTTCTTTATGCCACATCTTCAAAAGCCAGTACATATTTTGTATTTATTTCACATCTCAAGCTGGCCTAGTCACATTTCATGCGCCCACTGGCTACACGTGGTGCCGGTACTAGACAGCACAGCTCGAATGGGACAGGAGTGACACAGCAGGAAGACCAGGTAAGAGGCAGGTCCCAGGTGCAGGGGCCAGGGCTTGGAGTCCAATGGCAGCAGCAGAAGGGGCAAGTCCTACTTCGTGGGAATCATCATGCGAGTAAATGAGGTAGGAAGGTGACAAGTGAGAGTTCTGGCGAACGTTAGCTGCCATGGTTTGGTATTACTTACCCAAGCCACCACAATCTCTCTGCAGCAAGCGCAGTGCCAGAGACCGATTCTCAGAACCTCAGCGGCCTCTCTCTGATCCCTTAGACATCCAAGAAACCCAAACTCTGGCCCCCAACAACAGGAGTGGGTAGGGAGACGGAGACATGAGCCTGGAGCGGCTGTCACCTCTGAGACAATCCATCCCTGAGCAAGCAGAGCCTCCCTGCCCACAGACGCCATGTCCCATCCCCTAGCCATGGACCCCAAGAATGGGGGAGAGAAGAGGCCATGGGGCTCAGAATTGAGCCTTGAGCCCAGCTTGGGAACTGGACACCAGAGCCTGGGTCTTCCACAGCCCAGAGCACTGGATGACCTTGGCCCGGCCCTCTCTGCCTTGTCTGCAGAGCTGTCAAGTGAGGAGCTTGCACTGCATGAGGTTATAGGGATACAGAGCAACACGGGGGTCTCCTTGTTCACTAAGGAAACTCCTTACGTGCGTGCGCATCCCTTAGACATGGATCTACAGTCCCACCAACCTGGAGGATCAGGCGTTATCTTACAACTAACAAAAATAATAATGGGATAGGCGTGGAGGCTCATACCTGTAATCCCAGAACTTTGGGAGGCTGAGGAGGGCAGATCATGAGGTCAGGAGTTCAAGACCAGCCTGGCCAATATGGTGAAACCCTGTCTCTACTAAAAAATACAAAATTAGCCTGGTGTGGTGCCACAAACCTGTAGTCCCAGCTACTCAGGAGGCTGAGGCAGGAGAATTGCTGAAACCTGGAGGCGAAGGTTGCAGTGAGCTGAGATCACACCACTGCACTCCAGCCTGGGTGAGAGAGCAAGACTCCATCTCAAAATTTAAAAATAATAATAATGATGATAATGATAATAGCTAACACAGGCCATTTTGTGTTCTAAGTACTTTGATATAGATTAACTCATTTCGCCCTTGTTACCCAAGGTCACCCAGCTTCTGACTGGCGAGGTTGGCATGTGAACCAGGCAGTCTGGTTCCAGCACCCTAACCACCACACCTCCTGTCTCTGTGATGGAGCAGAAAGGTGCCACAGTCACCATCACTCAAAACTGTCAAGCACCTATCATTCACCAGGCAGCACAGGGCCCTGCCCCTTCTGAGCTTACCCCTAGAGGACGAGTTCTCTATGACTTTTCTTCTGGAAAGGCACGGGGGCTTTTTGCCTAGGGTGGGGAGGGCTGGATGAACATTCCCTCCTCCTATGACTTCTCCCTGATATACAGAGATGCCTGTCTGACGTCAGTGAGAATTAGGAAGTAAACAAGGATGGCAGGGAGGGGAGCTGAGCTGAGTCCAGGCTGATGTTCAATGGTTAGGGTTAGTGTCATAGGTCAAAATCCCTGGAAATACTCTGAGACCGTGAGATTGGCATTGGCAAGGTAGAGAGGGCTGGCCCAAGGCCTCTAGGCTGAGGAAGACCCAGGGTATGGTGTCCCAATTCCCAAAGTGGGCTCGATGCTCAATCCTAAACCCCACCGGGCAAGCCCCTTCTCTCCCCCATCCTTCAGGTCCATGGCTAAGGGACAGGACAGGGCAGCTGTGGGCAGGGAGGGTCTGCTCACTCAGAGATGGGTTGTCTCAGAGGTGACAACTGCTCCTAGCTCATATCTCTCCACCAGTTCTGTTATTGGGGGCCAGAGTTTGGCCATCTTGGGTATCTAATCTCACAGCCTCGCCATTTCTGGGAGAGATTACTGGGGAGTAATCCCAGCAATAACAGAAAACAAGGGAAGCAGGGTTGGGCAAACGGAGAAATTGATCTGCCACGCAGTCTTGGGCAAACGGAGAAATTGATCTGCCACGTAGTCCTACCAAAGGCCTCAGCCCATCTCCCAAGGACCTTTAGAAGTGGGATGGCCCTTCAGAAGTGTCACAAATTCATGCAAAAGGACCTGGCTTTTGTACAGCCCCTTCCCCCACAATCAATGGGCCATTGGATGCAGGTTGCCCCCAGGGAGGAAGCATAACCTTAGGCAAGGTTCTCCCCCTTCTTCCATCAAAGGCAATTCCCTAAGACTGATTCAGCTGTGAGTCATCCACAGCCTACACACCCAGAAGCTGGGGAGCCAGCGCCTCAGACCTGAAGGGGAGTCTGAGCATGTACCAACCACAGCATCCACTACAGTGAGCAGCTGGGAGCGACGCACCTCCTCCCAGGAAAGAAAGCAGCACTGTCATGGGGGCAGGAATGGCAAGCACAAGGCAGCAATGCCAGCCCTGGCCTGGGAACACAGCTGGGGAGGTCTCAGTCACGGAAAGGACTCGGGCCCAGCTGGGGGCTGTGTCTCTAAGCCACTCACCACCCCCACCCTGTGCTACCCACTCCAGCCAGTCCTAGTCCCAGCTCCAGCTCCCCACCCCATCCTGCGGGGTGGAGGATCTCCAACCCCAACTCAGCCCAGCTATCAGGGGCTATCAGGAGGCCTGACCGAGTTTCAAGTTTCCGTGAGTGAGAAAGTGTGTTTGCTATAGGGTGCTCTCCGCACTGGGGTGAGGGAGGGGCCCTTTTATTTTTTTTTATATTTTACTTTAGTTCTGGGGTATATGTGCAGATCTTGCAGGTTTGTTACATAAGTACACACATGCCATGGTGGTTTGCTGCCTCCATCCCCCTGTCACCTACATTAGGTATTTCTCCTAATGTTATCCCTGTTATCCCTCCCCAATCTCCCCACCCCCCGCTATCCTCCCCTAACCCTCCATCCCCCAACAGACCCCAGTGTGTGATGTTCAGGAGGGGGCTTTTATTAAGCTGTCGTTACTCTGCATCCCCTGCCTTTGGAAGACCTGCTCCCTGAGCCCACCACACCCGGCTTCCCTCCGTTGCCCTGGACTCCCCTCCTCTGATCCTTCTCTTCTCAGTCCCTGAATCTTCCCTCTCTCACCTGAGTCTCTGCCTTCCTGAGTCTCTCTCTCTCTTCTCTCTCTCTCTGTCTCTCTCTCTGTCTCTCTCTCTCTGTGTGTCTCTCGGTCTCTCTGTCTCTCTCTCTGTCTCTCTCTCTGTCTCTCTCTCTCTGTCTCTCTCTCTGTCTCTCTCTGTCTCTCTCTCTGTCTCTCTCTCTCTGTCTCTCTCTCTCTGTCTCTCTCTCTGTGTGTCTCTCTCTCTGTCTCTCTCTCTCTCTCTGTCTCTCTCTCTGTCTCTCTCTCTCTCTCTCTCTCTCTCTCTCTCTCTCTCTCTCTCTCTCTCTCTCTCTCTCTCCCCCCACCCCTCAACCTCCATATCCCCCTGCCCTATCTGCATGTCTGTCTCCATCTGATTTGGGTCTTTGCCCCTGGGCCCTCTGCAGTTTCACCTCCAGCCACTGCAGCTCAGCCCCTAGCCCATGTGCCGCCCCACAGCTGCTGTCCAAGCCAGGTCTGGCCTGGGCCAGGAGGACAGGCCTCAACTCTCAGGCCCACAGTAGCTGCTGGGTTCAAAGCGTGCCACTCTCCCACCCCTCTGAGAACAGAGATGGCAACTACCCAACCCTTCCTGGTTCCCAGGTCCAGAGTCCCAGACTTTTTTTTTTTTTTTTTTTTTTTTTTTTTTTGAGACAGAGTTTCACTCTTGTTGCCCAGGCTGGAGTGCAGTGGCGTGATCTCGGCTCCGCCTCCCAGGTTCAAGCGATTCTCCTGCCTCAGCCTCCTGAGTAGCTGGGACTACAGGCGCACACCACCATGCCCAGCTAATTTTTTGTATTTTTATTACTGATGGGGTTTCACCATGTTGGTCAGGCTGGTGTCGAACTTCTGACCTCAGGTGATTCACCTGCCTCAGCCTCACAATGTTCTGAGATTACAGGCATGAGCCACCATGCCTGGCCCCAGACTGTTTGTTTATTACAGTAGTGTGGAGAGGCTCTGAAGCAACACAACTATATCACTGTAAAAGCTTGGTGCTGGCTAGAGGCCAGCAGCCCCTCAGCAGCATGGGCAGGCTGCCAGGCAATGATGCCCCACCCCTGGAGCAGTGCAAGGCCCTGGCCCCGCTCACCTGGTGACTACCCACGTTAGCATCCTCCACAGCTGGGACTGAGGGTAATAGGCCTGGTGCAGCAGGGGTGGCAGCAGCATGCAAGATTCCCTACTAACCAGGGTGCTCAAGCCAGGCAGCTGCTGCCAACCCCACAGCCAACACAGAGCCCCTCCTGGTGGCTCTACAGAGATGGAGGGACTCCACTTCACAAGGAGCTCTCTACAAACCAGGTGAGGAGAAGAAATTCACAGAGGGGTCACAAAAGCATACACATTGACTAGATCCCAGCACACTCACTCAATAAACATAACTGAGCTGGTGGCTGCATCAGGCAAGCAGTCAGTGGGTGGATGTGTGGATGGATGAATGCATGGATGGATGCATGGACAGATGAAGAGACAGTTAGATGAACAGAGAAAGAGAGTGAGGAATGGATGGATGGATGGATGGATAGATGAATGCAGGGATGGATGGATAGAGAGATGAAGGGATGGATGGATGGATGGATGGATGGAGAGATGAAGGGATAGACAGATAAATGAATGGATGGATGGATGGAGAGATGAAGGGATAAATGGATAAATGGATGGATGGAGAGATGAAGGGATGGATGGAGAGATGAAGGGATAGATGGATAAATGGATGAATGGATGGATGGATGGAGAGATGAAGGAATAGATGGATAAATGGATGGATGATGGATGGATGGATGGATGGAGAGATGAAGGGATAGATGGATAAATGGATAGATGGATGGATGGATGGATGGAGAGATGAAGGGATAGATGGATAAATGGATGGATGGAGGGATGAATGGATGGATGGATGGATGATGGATGGTTGGATAGATGGATAGATGAATGGAATGACAGGTGGAGTCATGGTTTCCAGATTAGCATAGCCCACCATACAGGACCTTCCTTTTACTTTACCCTACCCAGAAAACCCCCTTTGCCAGGTGTTTTTTTCACCAAAGACTATTGGAACTGCCAGATACATTCCACATCTCTGAATTTTGAGCAATTTTCTATTTAGTCATTTCTGTCCCCTTTCCTCCAGAAGAGGGTGAGGAGTCCAGGTCATGGGCACAAGCTGGGTACACAGGCACAGGTGGGCAGTCAGGAACTGAAAAGCCTGCCCTAGCTGAGGCCCTGTGAGCTGATCATCATAAAGAAAGGACAGAAAGAGCCAGGCATGGTGCATACCGCCCTGCTGCCTCCAGCAGAGTTAGTGAAGCCACAGGGAGTGTTCGGGGACTTTCCCATCAGAAAATGGAATTTTTTCTTTTCTCCCTGCCGGCAGTCTCAGCCCTGAACTGGAACATGGCTCTGTTTAGGCAGAGTCCAAAAACAGGGCTTAAGCTGCACAGAGGGGTTGGAGGGAGGCCAGGAGCTGAGTGGTACAGAGGGGATAGGGAAGGTATGACTGGGAGCCAGGCCCCTGGGAGGGGACATTCTGAGGGAGGCCTGGCTGGAGGGTACCCCACCCTCTCTAGCCTATCTGTTGGGTGGCTCCCAGGAGGCTCACAGACTAATCCTAGGCAGGGCCCAGCCAGGACAGGAAAGACCCTGCAGCAGTCATGTTCTCAGAACCGCCCTACCTCACCCACTGAGGAGGTCCTGGACTTCCTGGGTGGTACATACTGGGTGCCTGAGGTGGCTAGGAGATGGGAAGAGGGCAGAGGAATCAGAGGAAGACCAACTATCTCCCCAAACTTCCCCAACTCAATGTGGTACTGTGAAGACTAAATGAGATTATATACATAAAGAGCTTAGAAGCAGTAAGCACTCAATAAGTGTTAGCCATTAGCATCTAGGATGGTGCCTGGCACAAAGCAGGCAGTTTGTTGAAGGAATGAATGAATCCTGCCCCCGCTTAACTCCTCTACTTCAGATACTGGAGAATTGGAAACAATGTTGTCTCTACAGCTGCTGTGGAAGGTATGTACACATTAAATTCATTCCCACCCTAGGGCCTTTGCATTTGCTCTTCCCTCTGCCAGGAGTGATTTCCCACACATTTTCACACAGTTCAGTCTCTCACTCGATTTCGATCTCTGCAGCTGAAAATAAGAAAGGGCTCTGACCACTGCCTGATGAGAGAGAGAGCTCCCCACTTCCCAAAGTTGTCTCTCCTTCTCCAGTCCAGGACCCTCACCAAGTCCATAAACACAACACACACACACACACACACACACACACACACACACACGTATAACCAGACAATCCTGACCAGACAGCCTCAGTGTCCCTACCCTATCCAGGGCTGGTCTTGAGCCAACAGGGATTCTGGCCTGGCAGGTGGTCCCACCCATCTGCTGATGGCCATCAATGTCCCTGCAGGGCAAGGGCTCACTCAACCCACAGTAGAGGTCATGCCCTGTTCCCAACCGTCTGTTCTCCCAACTGGCCTTGGCAAAAAACACAGTATCATGCAAACAGTAGACTCAATGAACCAGGATTTAAGAATTCTTGATGTGCCACTTCAGAAAAAAACAATTTTACTACTAGCTAGGCGTGGTGGTGCATACCTGTAATCCAAGCTACTCAGGAAGCTGAGGCAGGAGAATTGCTTGAACCCAGGAGATGGAGGTTGTGGTGAGCTGAGACCACGCCACTGCACTCCATGGACAACAAGAGCAAAACTCCATCTCAAAAAAAAAACCAAAATACTTTTACTGAGCACTTACTGTGTGCCAGCCACCATGTTAAGCTGTCTACACACTTGAGCCCATTTCACTCACAAAAACAAAATGATGTTGGTTTTATCCTTATTTTACATCTAGCTGAGGCAGAATAAACTGGTCAAGTGCTTGGGCTCTGGAATGAAACAGAGCCTGGTTCAAACCTAGACTCCTCCACTCACTTGCTGTGTGACCTTGGGCAAGTTACTATAGCTCTCTGATCTCTGCTTCTCTCCTATAATGAGGAGATAAGACAGCCATTGCCTGTCAGGGCCCTTGTGAGGAGTAAAGGTGATAATGGATGTAAGTATCACATGGTGCCAGGCACAGAGCCTCCACCAAGGTCGGGGTCTGTCCTTCCCTCCTTATCTCACCAGTTCTCCTGCCAAAGTTTGCAGGCTAGGACTGATCTTCTCCACAGTTCCAGGCACAGGGCTGGGCATTGACAGCACACAGAAAATTCTTGCTGATTGGCAGATTTTCTCAATTCCTGTCCCAGGCCTTGATTACAGAGAGTGCTGCCTTTCTCAGAGCATTGAAGCAGAGGACTCCTCCCCTGGGCAGCTCCAGGGGTCAGGCACTCTGCAGAGACAGCCTCTGAACTCTGCCTCATTTGGATGCCTTTCCCACCACCATGAGTCCTAGAACCTGAGCTTGGTTCCCACCCAGAAAGTGTGGCCACCACCCAGGCTCCTCCAAGACCATGGCCCACTGTGTCCCCACAGTCACTCGCCCCAGTGCCTGGAGCTCTGACCTGCCTCCAGCCCCTTGGCTGGACCCTGCCACATGCTAACAGACATCCCCCACTCACACCAGCTGCCCAATTCACCCCATAATACCAGGCTCCAGTCTGCTCACTACACCCTCTCTGGCTGCCATCCACTACCCATGGCTGCCACTTTCAACCCACCCAAGAACCCCCAAGTGCTCACATGGAGCCTGCAGCCACATCCATGCCAGCCATGCCCCTGAAGGCTGGCAGAAAAATCACACAGGCACTTTGACATTAATCAAAGACACTCATAAATAAATATGTGTAAATTGTATGCAAATCAAGGTAGAATTTTACATCTTTCTCTGCTGAGTCAGCATCTCAAGGCACCAGGGAGGCTGCCTGTAGTTCAGGAGATTTGGGACAAGAACACTTAGTATCTAGGAGTCCATTGAACAGTCCCAGATTCATCACCTGAAGTTTTGTAACTTCCAAGTTTGAAGAATCAACTACCATCTGCTGATTGCCTGCTACACCCCACACATTCTCCTACATACTAGCTGCTACAGGTATGAAATGAGATAGCATGTAAAGTGCTTTGACGTGCTTACTGCTGGCACCTGTAAGAACCCAATATATATGAGCTATGATTAACATCCTCCAGTTTAACCCTCACAATAACAATAATCATTAGTAAAACTACCATTAATAATACCAGTCATAATTGCTCTCATCGATTGGGTGCTTCCTAAGCCACAAGCTCTCCATGAGTAGCAGATAGTGCTGGCACTCCACCCCCATTCCTCCAGGCCCTACCATTTCGGTGTACTCCAGCCTGACTTCCAACTGCTTGCAGCTGCATCTTTGCCTGGGGGCTTCTTCTGGTCTCCAGGAGCCTGCTCTGTCCTCCCGAGGCAGGCCCAGAGTGCTGGAGAATTAACCTCCACCCCAACCCCAGAATGACTGATATGTCAGTAGATAAGCAGCCTGCCTCCCTCATCTAGCAAGTGGGGTAACTCTGAGAACTGTGTTCAACACAGACAGCCAGTGGTCCTCAGTGGACCAGTCACCCACAGCATAACTGGCAACTTGCTCCATGAGACTCCCTCTGTGGGCTTCCCCATCTCACAGGCCCACTCCCTACCAGCGTTTCCTAGAATCACTTCCCTGCCTGCGTTCAAATCCTTATCTTGGGATCTGCTTCTGGGGAAACCGAAATATGCATATCTCATTGGACCCTCATTAGAACGCTAAGAGGTTGAAATTCACCCTTAGCAGGATGTCAGACTCCTGGCCGCGTTCTACAAGGACCTGCTAGGTGTGAGTCACCTCCCTCTTGGACGTAAGCTCCGGCTGCTCTCTCCTCTGCCACTCTGCTCCAGCAATGCCAGCTGCCTCCTATTCCTTGGACACACAAGGGCACCTTGGCGCCTCACAGTCTTCCCTGCCAGGACACTCTTTCCATGGCTCTCAGCATGACTGGCCCTTCTCATCCCCAGGCCTCAGCTCCCACATCACATCCTCAGGTTTTCTCAACCACTGCATCTAGGCCTCTCCAGCAGCTCTATCATAGCATCCTATGCAGTCTTACTACAATCTGTAGTCATCTTCTGCAAAAGTATTTGTTTCCTGTCTGATTCTCTTCCCTCCTCTTCTAAAATGTACATTCTCTGAGGACAGTGGCTTTGTCTATCTTTTTCATGGCTATACCCCCAATACTTGGCCCAAAAGAGGTGATGAAAAATATTAGTTGAGGCCGGGCACAGTGGCTCACACCTGTAATCCCAGCACTTTGGGAGGCCAAGGAGGGTGGATCACCTGAGGTCAGGAGTTCCAGACCAGACTGGCCAACATGGTGAAACCTCGTCTCTACTAAAAATACAAAAAAAAAAAAATTAGCTGTTTGTTGTGGCAGGTGCCTATAAGCCCAGCTACTTGGGAGGCTGAGGCAGGAGAATTGCTTGAACCCAGGAGGCAGAGGTTGCAGTAAACTAAGATCACACCACTGCACTCCAGCCTAGGCAACAGAGCAGGACTCTATCTCAAAATTTAAAAAAAAAAAATTAGTTAAAGTGGAAGGACAAACTATTTGTAGACTGGGTACAGTGGCTCGTGCCCATAATCCCAACACTTTGGGAGGCCCAGGTGGGAAGGTCGCTTGAGCCCAGGAGTTCAAGACCAGCCTGGGGAACCTAATGAGGTCCGGTCTCTACAAGACATTTTTGTAGAGATGCACCCCAGCTACTCAGAAGGCTCAGGGGGGAGGATCACTTGAGCCTGGGAGATCGAGGCTACAGTCAACTGTGATCGTGTCACTGCACTCCAGCCTAGACAACAGGTGAGACCCTGTCTCAAAACACACACACATACACACACAACTATTTGTACTGTATTCCTGTGTTAAAGTTGAGAAAAGTATGGCTACTTTTCAGCAAATTGCCCCTGGTCACACAACTGGTAAGAAGCAGCACCTTTACTCAGCATCAGCTCTGCCTATCTCTAAGCCCATGATCTGAACCACAGGGGTACTCTCTTTTCATTTTACAGATGGGGAAAACTGAAGCACTGGGAGGTTTGCCAGGAGCCGCAGCAGGGACTTGAGCAGGTCTCCAAGCTGTAAAACCAGCGCTCCTTCCCCTATACCTCAGGCCCCACCCAACACTCCCCCAAAACCACAGCCTAATACACAAATCCTCCTGCAGCATTCCTGAGAGGAGCTAATGTGCCTTTATTTCAATTCCTCCAGAGTCAGGGAGCTCAGTCTGTGACAAGGCGGTCCTTAGAATGGGTAACCCAAACCCTGGCTCCGTAAAATGTCCATGGCTTGATCTGAATTCTGCTCCTTTGGGTCACAAAGAGTTTATCTACTCCCTGGGGCCCAGGACAGCCCTGCAGACAGTCAAGACGGAGAAGCTACAATCTCAATGTCCATCAGTAGTGTTTAAATAAATTACAGTGCATCAACACAACAAATACTCTACAAGCCATTTCAAAAGGATAAGGTGGATGAGATGTATGAAAAAATAGACACACATTCAAAATACACTGCTAATTTAAAAACACAAATTACAGGCCAGACACAGTGGCTCATGCCTGTAATCCCAGCACTTTGGGAGGCCGAGGCAGGTGGATCACCTGAGGTCAGGTGTTCAAGACCAGCCTGGCCAACATGGTGAAACCCCATCTCTACTAAAAATACAAAAATTGGCTGGACATGGTAGCGGGTGCCTGTAATCCCAGCTACTTGGGAGGCTGAGGCAGGAGAATTGCTTGAATCCGGGAGGCAGAAGTTGCAGTGAGCCAAGATCGAGCCACTGCACTCCAGCGTGGGCGACAAAACAACACTCTGTATCAAAAAACAAAAACAAAAAAAAAGTTAAAAAAACACCATATGCACTGTGGTTCCATCTTCTGTACATAATATATTCATAGATATCTATACAGATTACTGCCTAGATAACCTTGGCAAGTTTGAGTTCAACTCTCTGAGCCTCAGTTTCTTCATTTGTAAAATGAGAATAATAGTTGCAGTTAACCCACATTGTTTTTGTAAGGATGCAAGGCGTAAACTCAGGTCGAAGAACTTAGCACAGTACCTGCACTTCATAAGCCCTCGATAAACCTAAGCCACTATTATTAACTACTGCGTGTCCACACAAACAAGTTCTGGAAAGAGAGAGCCAAGGAGTAGTTATGAGGAGTGAGGCCGAGAGCCGGATGGAGGACTTCCATTTTCTATTTCGTATACTACTTTTCTAGTGTCTACAAATGAGCTTGTATTGTTTTTATCATCGGCAAAAACCATAGAGATATTCCTATCTGGTGGAATAAAAGCCACAAAAGCAGAGACCATGTCCTCGGAACATTCAGTTCTCAGCTACCTCATCACGGTTCCACATGGCCCCCTACTCTGGTCTCTGTTCCCATACACATTCCTAGGGATCCATGTCCCTCTGAAGCTGGTCAGGTGCCAGGGTGTCCCGACCAGTGAGAGCAGCTTGCTCTGGATACCGCATTGATACTGATAACACTTTGTGTGACTTTCCCTCTCTGACAAGACAAGCATACCTAGGACCCCTGTAACCTCTCCATTCGAGCTGAGCCAGGCCTCTGTTCTACCACCTGCCCTCAAGGAGCTGGGTTTGGACCCAGGTCAAGGTCCTGACATTTGCCCAACACAGTCCTCCTTGTTAGACTTAGTCCCATCCCTGCAGCCCACGGAGAAGCTATTATGTCTGGATTCATTGCTGCCCCCTGACCTTCACTGCACTTTCCCACTCCTGTCAGCAGCAAATGCATCAAGTCCTACCAGCCTATATGTCTTCATCTTGGTCACAGATAAAGAATCTTGGGCAGGACATGGCTTCATCAGGCTCTTGTCCAAGGCATTCTGGGTCCGTTACCCAGCCCCTTTGACTACAGTCAACCCACCAGGTATTAAAAAAACATGCCCTCTTCTCTGAAGCCCATTTCTTCTGAGGCTGAAAACCAGTGTCTATAGATTCCCTTTTATCCCCCCATTTTAAAAAAGAAGGAAATGAGATCACAGCGGCACAACCTGTGGTCCTTCAGCAGGCATTCTTTATTGGTGCCTACTATGGACCAGGAATTGAGCTGGGTGCTGGGGGTCAGAAATTAAGCAGATCCAGACCCAGAGCCCCAGAGCTCACAGTCCCATGGGAGAGACAGACACATGATGAATTAATGACAGTACAGGCCTATAAAGGCTAATGCGCAAATGGACTGCAGAAGCAGGACAGAGGCTGTGGCTTAGTCTAGAGGGAAAACTTCCCAGAGCTGGTGAAGCTTGTACTGGGATTTGAAGGATGTAAAGCAGAGACAGTGGACGTCCCAAGGACAGAGAACCATCTGTGCAGAGATAAGGGGTCTTAGAAGGGCCCGGTGTGTTTGTAGGAACAGAGATCGGTGCAGCTGGATTCAGAGGGTTGGCAGAGGTAGGATTACCAGGGACTTTGGGCCTGATGACGTATATAACAGGGAACAATAGAAGGGTTCTCGGGAGCCAAGTGCCAAATGACATGTCCAAGTTGTGTCTTAGTGGGAATACTGTGACCTGACTCAAGTATCTGGATGAGGGATTGGAGGGAGGGAGAATCATCCTAGACCAGTCACCAGATTTTATAACCTAACAATCCTCTCATGTATTCTTTTGACTTTGGTTTCCCAGAGCCACTGGGGTGTAGGCTTTGGCCAGTGCTCAAGGTACCCAGAGCAACCAGGCCAATGGGCCTACAATGGAAGGTAAACTGAGGCATTCCACCTATGATCCCTTTTCCTGGTAGAAAGGAGAACAGGGACATGAGCCCTGCACACACTCTGTTCAGCCGCAAACCAAAGTTGAGACTCAGGAGTGATTTTATCTGTGATGACAAGTGCATCCCTGGGCTTGTATTGATCCAGGCCCAGCAGTCGTCCCCAGGTTAAACACACATCCAGGGCTCAAACAGACATTGCCCCCAGGCCAGGAGAATGATGTACCAAGCCCAGACAGATGTTGTACCAGGTTCAAACACATGTCCTGAGCCCAGACAGAAGCAGTCCTGGGGCCAGATAATGTGCTGGGCTCAGCCAGGTGTCCCAGCCTCAAACAGATGTTGTCTCCAGCCTAGGCAGATGCTACCTTAAGCTCAGACAGATGTCTGCCACCAGAGATATATAAAGATGCTGAGAGGTCCCTGGGAAAGTATAATTCCTAAATCCTCCTTTACCCCTTCCACCCTCCACCTGCTACCCCCAGGAAAGCTGAGAAAGGTCAGCAATGAGCCCAGCCAACTCTCCCCAGACCTTCCCACCTTGCAAAAGCCAAGTAAGTAGTTGTATCATTCTGTTCTTCCCCCAACTCCAGGCTAGACTACTACATGGAGGGGAGGGAGAGACATACAGTGGGATGACGAATGAGGCACATGTACAGGCGTACAGGGTACCTGGGCCATCTGGGGAGTAGTGGACAGTGATGCCCAGGCTAGCCAAGCTGACTGTATTGGGAGAGGGAGATGCAGTAGGTTAGAAGAAAATGTGGGTTAATGTAAGGACCGGGCCCATTAAATCCCACCTCAAACCTCCCACTCTGTGACTAGAGGGGAAAGGAAAGTCCTGTGACCTTATCCCCATACACACATGCCCTGCTCAGCACCCAGGGAATATGATTACTGGGTCATGTGAAGGCAATTACTACTCCAAAGCTGGGCTGCATTAAGCTAGGGAGAAAGAGAGGACTAAGGAGGCTGATCCAGCGTGAACACAGAATGGAGAGATGGTCCAATTTATCAGCTTGACCCTGGTTGGAAGAATAACTTCCTTCCCCAAGATCCCTCACAGGAGCATCCAGGACCTGACAGCTTCCTGATAGGAGCAGCCAAATCGCTCTTATCCCTATTGGAAGTTAGAGTTATGTGTCCTGTGGCTATGCAGAGGTCGGGTTTCAGGAACTTCGAGTGTTGGAGGTTCCTGAGCCATGGGGTAGAGGAGGCAGCCACTATACCTAGGACTGGGGAGTAAGAGGTGTTAACAGTGAGAGCCTGACCTCCTCCATCTGCCCTGAGAGGTCTCCCACTTGGGCTCAGACTGAGTCTCTTCAAGAGGAGAGTTCCCCAAGATAACAGGAAGCTAGCTCATGAATATGTAAATCAACCTTGAGCCACACACACCCCCAGCAGGTGCTGGTTGGGACTTCCCTCCTGTTCTACCTTCTTCCTCTAGGGAGCTACCCTGACGCTGAGGGTGCGGTGTGGTCTCCCACCAGAGGGGATGTACTCACACAATAAAATGGTATCCCAAAAACATACTCTCGAATAGAATTATTGACACAATTACAAACCAAGTGCCTGACACTAATACAAACCAAGCAAAAGCACTCTAACACAAGCGCA
Source organism: Callithrix jacchus (assembly GCF_049354715.1). NCBI lineage: Eukaryota > Metazoa > Chordata > Mammalia > Primates > Cebidae > Callithrix > Callithrix jacchus. The sequence goes on along the minus strand of NC_133508.1, from coordinate 74,630,962 downwards.
TGAATACTTACAGGCATCTATAAAATGGAAACACACGAATTCATGCAAGCAAAAGCACCCTATCACAAGCGCATGAATACTTACAGGCATCTATAAAATGGAAACACGAATTCATGCAAGCATGGTAACATAAAGTCCCCACATATACAAGCGCACCAAGCCACCTACACACTATTATAAACATCATAACACCCATAATCTCAAGGAAACTGCCCTCCCTTCCTCCCACCCCACCCAAACTGCCTTAGTACCACCCTTCAATTGGACTACAAAGTCAACCCAGACCCAGAAAGGCATCTCACTTTTCTAATGATGGTGACGAAGACTTAAATTATCATCCTCTGCTCCCACCCTACCCTGTGGTGGTGAATTTTGCAGCCATCCAGATAAAAAGTATATTTAAAAAAAAAAAAAAAAGAAAGAAAGAGACTAAAACATAGCCCCAGCCTTTCAGAGTGATTAATCCCTGCTAATGATTTACCGATTTGCAGAGAGCATGTTCTGCATAACCGGATTGTGGGCATTAACACCAGCTCAAAGGCTGACATTCTGCTAAAAATGAAAGTAAATTTCAAGAGCAATTGACCACCCCTAATTTGAATATTCTACTGACACACTGGGAGGACCCCTACCCACACCCATAAGCTTAGAGGCTGAGGCAGGAAAAAGAAAATACAAGGAAAGATTCATCCCAAAGAGATATTTCACCTTCCATCCCTCCTTCCCTTCACCAAGACCTGAGAATTAAGTAAGTTAGATGGCTCCTTTCTCTTCTGCCAAAGGCAGCAACAGCTCTGATACTAATCCTTTCCTCTGCCTTGGGCTCTGAGATCACAGAAAGGACAGAAGAATTGGACACCTGGAGGGGCTGAGATTAGAGGGAAAGAAGAAGGGGCTTTGAGGGCTCAGAAGGTTGAGCTCATCCTATATGGGGAGAGCTTTAGAATGATGGCAAGCACTATGAATCTGTCTAGCTAGCACCTACTCTCGCCAAGGTAGTGACCCTGGCACCCTTCTAAGACTAGGAATTTATGACAGCCAGGACCCTGCCAGACTCTTCCAGTCAAAACCACATTCCAGCTCAGAATGAGCGGGCAGCAAGCCCCAGTGGGTGTGGTCCCTCCTCATACTCTTTAGCAAGAACTGGTTAGGGGAGCAAGCATGTTCCACCCCTGCTCACACAGCCTCTTACTCACCCCAGATGGCCGGCCAGAGAGGGAAATCAAACCACACTTTCTCTTTCCAAGTTTCCTTCAAGCAGTGATCTCACCCCCATCTTCTCAAGCAGCCAATAGAGACCATATTGCCCAGCTTTCAAATGAGGATACAGAGGGTCACAAAGGTTAGGAGGCTGACACTGGCCCAATAGGAGCCCTGAGTCAGGGCCAAGATGGAACCCAGGACCCTTGACTACCAAGCCAGACCACTCTGAAAAGGCAAGATCCAGGTCATAAGGAGACTGGCAGGAGAGAAAGGAAGTGGCCCACGAGTGCTATGCTGGTCCAGCCAGCCTCAACATCTCAAAGCCCATACATTCAGGAGGCATCCTGAGACACACAGCCCGTCCGGCAGCACTTCCCATGGGCCCCATCCATCTCTCTTCTTTTCTTCTCTGCATTCCTGACTTGTAAGGAATCCACACAGAGCATATTGGAGCCTGTCTTCCCCAGCACTGAAAAGGCCTGAGGTCTGAAACTGCATCTGCTCTCAGCCCATCCTGGACTCCTCAGCAATTGATCTATTTGCAGAAGAGAGCTCAGAGGCTCAGAAACCAAAGGAAGAAAGCAGCCAGACCCAGCTGCCTCCAGGAGATGCAGAACAAGGCTGTTCCTCTTTCTCCTTCCCAAAGCTGTGCTCCGTGTGCCATTGTTAGCCCCCCTGTCATCTGGGATGTGTCTGGAATATTGCCCTGCGTATGTGGCCGCCAGAGTGCTGATGTTGACCACCTCGTGAGTATAGTTGATTCTAGGGCCCATGTCTGTAACCCAGAGCTTTGCGGAAAGAATATAAGAAGCTGGAGATTGTGTAGCCTGCCCTTCATCCCTGCAGAGCCTCCCTCCCACTCCCAGCCCCCCACAGCCCCTGGTTCAGAGACCCCCCACAGTGAGGGCCCCATCTGCTGGAGGCTCGGTGACCTGTGTCAAATGAGCAGGCGCTCGGTCACACTCCAGAGCCTGGAGGAGGCCTCTGTGCTCTGGGAAAGCCCAAGCAGATCCTGCCTGGGGGCGGGCTGGGCAGAGGCCCCGCTGGGGAGGGAGGCCCAGGAGCCTCTGAAACTGGCGGCCGCCTGGCTGGGAGCTGCCCTCCACAGACAAGGAGAGTGGGAAAAAATATGAAAAGAAAAGCCTTCCCTGTTTTCCTGGGACTAGCGCTGCATGCAACCAAACCATGCAAACCAAACTCTGGATTGGACACAGCCCCTTCCTCTGCTTTCCGATCCCCTGTGTGAAGCTGTATTTCTTACAGGGTGTGGGTGGATATGTCTGTGTGTCTCTGTGATGTGTGTGGTGAGCCTCTTTGTATCTGTGCATCTGGGTGAGAGGATGTGCATGGCTGGCTACGTGTGCTCATGTGTGTGAATATGATGGTGGGCCTATGTGTGTGACTCGGCAGGCCAGCTGAGAGTCTTCTTGTCTGTGGCCCCAAGAGCCTGTAGGTTTCATGTATCTCTGTGTCAGCAAAGCAGTGCCTACTTGAGCCTATTTCAGCCTATGTGTGGGTTCTGTGTATCTCCCCGTTTAGACACATGCCTGTATTTACCACTGGGTGTTGCTTTGTGTGACTATGAATATTCCGCCTAATGGTGTGAGTCTGTGTGTTCCTATTGTGAATCTGTATGTTCGGTCTTGTGCTAAATTGTATGGTTATATCTGTGTGTGTGTGTGTGTGTGTGTGTGTGTGTGTGTGTGTGTGCGCGCGCCTGTTTTCATGCCCACACCACTCTGTGTCTACATGGGTAAGGTGGGTGTCTGACCTCTGTGTGTACACCTGCCTATGTGTTGTGGGTCTGAGGGTGAGGGCCTGAGAAGGTGGTGCTCCAGGAGAAAGGGGCTGCTCAGCTGCAGGTGTTTCTGCCAGTGGCCATATCTCGGCCCTAGTGTCCCAAACAGAATCTTGAGAAGGATGTCAAGACTTCCCGGGGGAAACTTAACTCTAACACGAGAAAATTCTGACTCAAGACCAAACCCATATCCTTTTAGAAGGTCTAAAATTTCCAAAGCAGAGAAAGGAATTTTATCTTCCCTACTTCAACCTGCTTCCCACCCCAGGGCAGCATCTAACATTCAAAGGGCACCTAAATTGGATGCCTTATTTCATTCTTGGAGCCTCAGAGCAGCCCTGAGAAGCAGGCATCATTGTTCTCACTGTAAGATGCACAAACTTAAGCTCCAAGAAGCAATGCAGCTCACACAAAGTCACAGGGCTGCTAAAGGGTGTGGTGGAACTGGGACTTTGATTTGCTGGGTGATAATCTAGAAGCCTGGCTACTGCTTTGCTGCGAATGCCCCTCAATTCAGCACAGACCTGGGAAGATGGCTTCAGGAGTGCTGGCAGGCCCTGGCCTGCCCTTGAGACCTGCTAGAAACAGGGCTGTGGGCTCTCTTTGCTGTGCCAGCCAAAGCTGCTGCCTCCACAGGCCCCCATCCCATGGTAATGAGGAGAATGATGAGTGGAAACTCACAGGTCCTGTGCCATTGGACAAATCTTGGGTTCCTTATCTAGGCAATGAAGATAATCTCAGTGCTCTCTTACAGGGCTGAGAGGTACAGTAAAATGATAGATGTTAAAGTACTTGTTAAAACACCATGCCTGTATGTATACCTATATAACAAACCTGCACATTCTGCACATGTATCCCAGAACTTAAAGTATAATCTAAAAAAACAAAAAACAAAAAAACACCGTGTCTGTTGATCATTGTTCTTCCAGCCTTAGTGGCAATTCCAAAGGCTGGACATTGAAACCTCTGTCCACTGTCCAGACATTTCCCCTCCTCCAACAGGAACTTCGACAGATTACAGAATCACCAACCATGAGAGTGAGAAATGCCAGAGAGGTCAACTGGTCCAAACCTCCGCAATCCCGTGCTACAGGTGAAGAAACTGAGATTTAGTTGGAAAGGGGGAATGCATTGCCCCCTCACTGAATAGCAACAACAGAAACAACCAGAGTAAGCACCCATCTGAGAGCTTTACACCCCCATTGCCTCACACCACTATCTGACCTACCTTGGTGAGAAAGGCTGCCTATATTACTGTTATTCCCAACTTACAGGAAGGAAAACCCAGAGCTAGTAAGAATGGATCAGAGTTACTCCTGCCCAGGAAGATGATGGCAGCTCCAGGTTGAAAGACTAAGCTTCAATATCACACAGGCCTGGTTAGGGCTGGCATGAGAGGAGACTTCACTGCAGGATTCCCAGCCTACCTCCTACCTCCTGGACCTGGGAAAGGGGGCAGGAAGGTGAAGGGCCTGGATTGCCTCAAGGTGACCATTTCCTGGGCCAGAGTCCAGTAAAGCCCAGTATCTCTAGCTGGGTTCAGACACAGAACTCCATCACAGCTCTTACAGGTAGGGTGGGACCATGGAGCCTGCTCAGGACAGTGACCAATGGCCAGACAAGGGCCCTGCTCTATCCCACTCCTTCTCTGGCTGGTCCTAGGCCATTCAGGGCCCACATGATCAAAGTCAGTGCCCAGGGTGATTCCTGTCACTGTCAACTCTGTCCCAGCCACCCTGGATTGTTCCAATGCCATCTGCCACCTGAGCCCCCAGGACCTTTTTTCAAACATTGAGACTTTATTACACAGACCTGACTTGCTCAGTGGGCCCCTGGCCGGGCCCCCAGCAGCTCAGTTCTGTGATCTGGGACCCCAGGGCCCTGTAAGCTATAAATCCACTTGAGGCAAGATCCAGGAGAGGAAAGTGAGAGGACTGGCAGCTGAAGACTACACCCTCGGTGTAGAGTAGAGGAGAGAACACAGCTCAGTCCCCTCAGCCTGGGGCCCAAGGTCGGGTAAGGAGGCACAGAGGAACTGCAGTGAGGTCCGACTCCACTCAAGATCCTTCAGTGGGTCCTCAAGGGCTGGGGCGTGAGGCGGTAGCTGAATTCCACTGCCCACCTTTCCAACAAGGTCTCCTTCATCTCAATTCCCTTTTCAGCAGCTCCAGGCAAGTCCGGGGAAACTCCAGCCCGGGGCTCCTGGTGAAGCTGGACAGCTCCCGGCCTGCACGTCGGATTTCTGGAGTGCCCGCGGCCCTTCCCTGAGTCCATCCTTCTCCTCTCCTCTCTCGGGAGGTGACCCCACCATGACCACAGCCGATGAGCCGTTCAAGCTGGGAGAAGGAGCGAGAAGGCTGCAACGGAGCAGGTCGGATACCCCTGGGCCCAATGTCCACCCCTCACTAGCGCCCTTGCCAGCAGCGTTTTCCCCGGAGCCACAGTCTCCACCTCGAGGTCTTCTCCTTCCGGAACCCCGGAGCGCGGCCAGGTACCGGGGGCTCGCGTAGGACTGTAGAACCGCTGCCGCCCGCCGCCCCAGCCTCAGCCGCCCGCGCGGTACTCACCTGGGCCACAGCGCCCGGGAGAAGGGGTGCCCGCGCGAGGCGTGAAGCCCGAGTCCGTCCGACTCTGCCCGCGCCGGACGCGCTATCAGGACAGCAGAGGTTGGCGGAGTTGCGACGCTGGAACTATAGGGAGGAGAAGGAAAGCCGAGACGGGCCAGGCAGACGCGCCGAGGAGCGCCCGGTGCGCGCTGGCAGCCGCGGGAGGAGAGGCGGGCGGGCGCGGTGAGCAGTCGCGCCGGAACCGAGCCGGGAAACCGCGCCGCCTCCCGCTCGCAGCCGCCAGGACCCGCGGGAATCCTGGTCCGCCGGCAGCGGTACTGCGGTGGGAGGGGCGCGGGGCTGAGCCGCTTCTCGGAGCCCGAGCGCCTCCCGGAGCCCGCGATCCCGGCTGCCCGGGCGGGATGCGGGCGGAAATTCAACTTGCGTGGAATGTGGGACCGGCCGGGCTCGAAGTCTCCAGCGCTGGGGGAAAGCTGGGCCCACACAGCCAGGACGAGAGGGGGTGCGGTCCCAGGGCCACCCCCGCGCCACTCCCCACGTGGCGGCCGCGCCCCCGGGGCGTGAGTGTGTACGCGGACGATAGAGGGGCCGTGAATGAAGCCCCAGCGGCCAATCAGCACGGCCGGCGCGCGGGACCCCGGGAACGACGCCCAATGGAGAGCTCTGGGCGGCCTAGCGGGGCGGCGGGCGGGAGCGGGGGGCGGGGGCCGAGGCCGGGGGGCGGGAGGCGGCTCCGCGGGCAGCCAATGGGCGGCGGGAGGGGTGGGGCTCCGGAGCGCCGAGCGGGTCGGGTCTTTAAGCCGGCGGAGCGAGGCGGCGGGGCCCGCAGACGGAGCGGAGCGGCGGCGGCGGCGGCGCGGCGCAGGGTGCGGGGCGGCATGGCCACCACCGCGCAGTACCTGCCGCGGGGCCCTGGTGGCGGAGCCGGGGGCACCGGGCCGCTCATGCACCCGGACGCTGCGGCGGCAGCGGCGGCGGCGGCGGCCGCCGAGCGACTGCACGCAGGGGCCGCGTACCGCGAAGTGCAGAAGCTGATGCACCACGAGTGGCTGGGCGCGGGCGCGGGCCACCCCGTGGGCCTAGCGCACCCCCAGTGGTTACCCACCGGAGGAGGCGGCGGTGGCGACTGGGCCGGCGGCCCGCACCTAGAACACGGCAAGGCAGGCGGCGGCGGCACCGGCCGAGCCGACGACAGCGGCGGCGGCGGAGGTTTCCACGCGCGCCTGGTGCACCAGGGGGCGGCCCACGCGGGCGCGGCATGGGCGCAGAGCAGCACGGCGCACCACTTGGGCCCGGCCATGTCGCCGTCGCCCGGGGCCGGTGGGGGCCACCAGCCCCAGCCGCTCGGGCTGTACGCGCAGGCGGCCTACCCGGGGGGCGGCGGCAGCGGCCTGGCCGGGATGCTGGCGGCGGGCGGTGGCGGCGCGGGGCCGGGCCTGCACCACGCGCTGCACGAGGACGGCCACGAGGCGCAGCTGGAGCCGTCGCCGCCGCCGCATCTGGGCGCCCACGGACACGCACACGGACATGCACACGCGGGCGGCCTGCACGCGGCGGCGGCGGCGCACCTGCACCCGGGCGCGGGCGGCGGCGGCTCGTCGGTGGGCGAGCACTCGGACGAGGATGCGCCCAGCTCGGACGACCTGGAGCAGTTTGCCAAGCAGTTCAAGCAGCGGCGCATCAAGCTGGGCTTCACGCAGGCCGACGTGGGGCTGGCGCTGGGCACACTCTACGGTAACGTGTTCTCTCAGACCACCATCTGCCGCTTCGAGGCCCTGCAGCTGAGCTTCAAGAACATGTGCAAGCTCAAGCCGCTGCTCAACAAGTGGCTGGAGGAGACCGACTCGTCCAGCGGCAGCCCCACCAACCTGGACAAGATCGCGGCGCAGGGCCGCAAGCGCAAGAAGCGCACGTCCATCGAGGTGGGGGTCAAAGGCGCTCTCGAGAGCCACTTTCTCAAGTGCCCCAAGCCCTCGGCGCACGAGATCACCGGCTTGGCCGACAGCCTGCAGCTGGAAAAGGAGGTGGTGCGCGTCTGGTTCTGCAACCGGCGGCAGAAGGAGAAGCGCATGACCCCTGCGGCCGGCGCGGGCCACCCGCCCATGGACGATGTTTACGCGCCTGGGGAGCTAGGGCCCAGCGGGGGCGGCGCATCGCCACCCTCGGCGCCCCCGCCGCCCCCGCCGGCGGCGCTGCATCACCACCACCACCACACACTGCCCGGCTCTGTGCAGTGACCCTGCGGGCCGGGCCCCCGCCGGCGCGTTGCAGGGCGCGGGCGCGCAGCCCGCCCGCGCGGCCTGGACTCTTTTTGTTCAGTTGCTTTGGATTTTACAAAAGAAAAAAAAAAAAAAAGCCCAGAAACTTTCGAACAAAACCAAACACCCGGACGACCCTCTCCCGTGAGCGGCGAAGACGGCCGGTAGGCTGCGTCGCCCGAGCCCCGGGAGAGAGGAGCGAAGATCCGGAACTCGCCAACTCACCCCGGGCATCCTGCCCGTCGCCTGCTCTCTACCCCCATCCCCTCGACGACCCCCGCCCCTGCCCCCCGGGCTGTTCGGGGCCGGATCCCGGCAGCGGCCTCCCCAAAGCGACAGGTAACGCGGTGCGGGGTTAGGGATTCCCCGGGAGAGAGGACGAAGCGAGGAGAGTTCTCCATCCCCTCTCCCGGCGTGGGCTCCTGAGCCTGCGGGTCTAGGGTGGGGGGGGCTGTCACTTTATTCGCTACACGCCTCTTCTCTCCTATAAGGATGCACCCCACCCCCTTTTCCCCTTTCTCCGGGCTTGGTTTTTTACGGTTTTTATTTATTCGTGGAGCCTCTCACCTCCTGGGGTCCTTCTAACTCCGCCCGCGCCCTTAATTTAAATCGCTGTATACTGTATTTATCGGGGCCCCAGAGGGGAGGTCGCGAGAGCCGCGTCTGTGTATAAAAGCAGGAAATAGCCAAAGCTTTAATCTAGACTAATTTATTTTTCCCTTTCTTTCCCTACCCTCCCCTCAAAAAAAAGCAAAAAAAAAAAAAAAAACTAACAAAAAAAATTTCGAGTGTTCATTTTTCGTTTCGTTTCATCCGAGCCCCGGCTTGGTTCCCGGCCACGCGGGAGGGGTCTGCGCTCCCACACACCCAGATGGGAAGGGACTTCTGCCCTGCGGCAGACCGACCGCACAGCGGGGCCCCTGCTCCCCGCGGGGCCCTGCCTTCCTGGCCACACCAAACGAAACTTGGAAAAGTTGGAGAGATTTTTTTTTAACCAGCTGTAGAAATAAGCCGTTCCCTGAGAACCCTCCGCCTGATTCCCTGCAGCTTCCCTCTGCTCCCTTTCCAGCCCGCCGGGATGCGGGATGCCAGGGGAGGCCGGGAGAAAAATTCCCCAACTTTGGGGTGAGGTGGGAACCATGTAAATATGTGAGATATGTACACACTGGCGGGGAGAAGAAACATTTTGTGCTTGGTTTTTATTTTTGGTTTTCCGGGTTACCCTTCCTTCCTACCCTAAAGGATTTTGTACACTGACTAATCCGAAAAAGATATTTTAATATGATTTCCAAATTTCTGACCCATCTCTATTTATTTTCTGGATGTGTTTGGAGCTTCCCCCTTCTCCATTTCTTTTTCTGTTTGTTAAGGTTTGAATTTAAATTTTGTTATTTTATTTTTATTATTTTTGAAACAATGTTTTGGTGCATTCTCTTTGTATCTTTATTGCAAAAAAAAATAATGTAGACTGGGAAGTTCCCTTTATATTTATGTTATAGTAAATATTTTATTACTCACATAAACATGTACCCCAGGGCTGTGTCCTGTTCTCTTTACTGCTAGGGCTTGGTGGGTTTTGGGGTGAAGTGATGGCATACCCTGCTTCACCTCCCTAAAGTTCTGATCTCACTAAGAGAGATCTTGGAGGAAGATGACCGTGCAGACCTAGACGGATATCAGGCCATGGGCAACAATTGGGCCCCTGCCTCAGGTGCATCAGTTTAGGGAAGATGAAGCCTCTTCATGTCCCCCCTGCTGTAGACAGACTCTCCTAGACCAAACCAGGGCCTGGGACAGTGAGCCAAAGACACCACATGGAATTCGGGTCAGCCATCGCTCATGCACAACTCAACTGCTCTTCTCGGCCAAGAAAGAAGCCTACCTCGGCCTGGGTCACCAGCCTAAAATCTATAATCCCCCACCTGACACCTCAACCCCCAACTTTTATTTCACCTTGCACTCTATATGAGGGGTATGGGCCAACTTCACCATTCCAGGTTCTAGGGCACCTGGCAGCCTGGTCAGGCCCCACCATCCTACTCCAGCAGGGTCTCCACCCAAAAACAAATGGTGCCCAAGCCTCCCTGGATCCACTGGGAGTTCTAACAGCTTGGTTTTGTGGTCCTGTGTGAGCTGGGTCAGCCTGGGGAGGGAGCTCTGCCAATTTGCTTGGGCAAAGCCGGTCCTACTTCTCTGCAAACAAACCACTGTCCCAGGTTCTCCTGGGGAGAAGTGGAGGCATGGGCAACTGTGCCACCAGAAAGATCTGATATCTCCTCTCCAAGGGTGGGTACCTAAGACCGTCACCACCACCACCGCTGTAGGGAGTGCAGGGGAGAGCACAAACATTCTCAGATACTGTCTTCTGGAGCGAGTCAGGATGTCTGGGGGCAGATCTGGTTTCAGGAGCAGAACCTCAGACTACCTGTGTTCCAGTCATGATCTTATTTTCTCCTTTAAAACAACTGTTCTTTAAAATACTAATAAAAGAGCTCTTCCTGCTTTCTCCGTAGACGCGGTTCTTTTCCCCTCTCAGGAAAAGCCACATGCAATTTCTCTCTTTGTGAAGCCAAAGCTTGAAGGCACAATCTCTTAGCTGGGGAGAAAGTTGTCCTTAGTGAAGGGATATGTGGGGCCCCTCCTGAAATTAAGCTGCCTGTGTCCAGGCCTGTGAGAGGCCTGGCCTCTAGCCAACAGCATCAGGGATGTCCAGAGAGGTGTCCCCAGGGCCCCAAGCTGGTGCTCCCTCGAGGGCTGGGGCCTCAGGATGACTGTGCCATACTGAGAGTTCCTGGTGACTTTCTGCGCTCGGCCCTCACTCTTGGAGGGGATTGTCTCTGCCTCGGTTTCTAGAGCCCCAGCCTCTCACTCCTTTGCTCCTTTTTTCTTTTCCTCCTCAGTCCAGCCAGGTGAGCCAATAGCCCTGTAATTGGCACCGGTGTCCCAGCTGTTCCCCACACTGGTGAGCCAGGTAGCCTGCCCTCCTGTGTTTCCTAAAGAGGAAGTGGGAACGAACAGGCCAGCCAGGCAATGGCACAGCCGGGAGCCACTGACCACCCTGCCTCAGCCTCTCATTTCCTGCTCCACTAAGTACAAAACTTTGAAGACGCCACACACTCTTCCCTCCTCTTCTTATTTCTCCATTCCTGGATTTGTCCCAGCCTCAAGGCTCTGAAATGGAAGCAAATGAAGCTGAGAGCTCCCGCTGCCTGCAAGGCCCAGAGCCTCAGCAGGTTTTGAGGTTGGAAAGGGCCACCAGGAAGATGGGGCCTTTCACTGGCCTCTGCCTGCAGCTGACACCAATTGATTGATTGATTTCCTAATTGTCTGCTTAATCCTCTACAAGAGGGTGGGTTTATTATTTAAGCAAGTCAACTCAAAAACAGCAAAACAAAGCAAGCTCCCGAGAACCAGCAGCAGCTGAGGAGTAGAACAAAAAAAATGAAAAAAAAAGTGGGAAAAGGGATGGAAGAAAATCTTTTACTTTGCAAGGATTTGGCTTAATGAGACACCAGCGTGGGATAGCTACCTGGTGACCAACCCCTTGGTCGCAGAAGGCCCCTAGACAGCAGGAACCTTAGCACTTTATAGGAAGAGAAATCTTTTTCCCTGGATAGAACAGTTAGGACAAGCACAGCCAACTGTGGCCTTGATGCAGGCTCTCTGTCCCAAGGGTATGTGTATCTACCTGCTTGTGCCTGAGAGCCTCAGACTTCCTTTTGTTCAGGAGAGGTATGTGACCCTAGCATCGACCTCCAAGGAAATCCAAGATTTCCCTAGCACATTGGGAATTTTCTGACCCCATCTCCTTCCCCATCTCACTTGAACAAAATTATTGTTTATGTTGATGTGGCCACAGATTACGGTACTTAGAACTTCTCTGTCCCCATGTGAACCTCTGCAAGTTGGTGTAAGAATTCGTGTGTATGCCATTGTGTGTGCAAAGCCACAGCTGATCCCAGAAGTAGGAGAGGAAAAAGAAAACCAGGGCTACATTGCTAATGCTTTGAGCTGAGCTGGAAGAACATTTACAGGATAGAGGCTGGCCAATACCAAAAGGAAGGAAGGTGGTCATTCTTGTCACCTGTGGTTATCAAGCAAAGCCAGCAGGAGAACATTTATATTCTCCCCCTCCTACTGCCCAGAAGGTTGCACTAGTTTATATGTTGCATGCCTTAGGTCCCATGCAATCATCCCTTGACCCTAGGACTTGACTGGACATCCATAGGACTAACTGACCCCCAATCGCAGATGCCCACGTAGAGCTGTTCAGAACTCAGCCTGCCCTGGAGAGGCTCTGGGCCTCCAATGACACACCCAGGGCCAGACTGTCTCCCTGCCTGGAACTTTCCCCAGCAGGGCTTCAGCTCCAAAAAGCAGGGGGTGGAGTGAGAGGAGTTTGGTCACCTGTCCTAGTTGCTCTCCTAAGCTCAGCCAAGATGATCTACTCAGGGCCTCTGGCTTGGAGAGTGAGACCAGAAGCAGCTGGAGGGGCCATGAGTTTTGTCCTTGCCTGTCCTATTTAAAGGCCCTGGAGTTCAAATGGTGTTTGGCCATTCAGGGCTCCCCTTGCTGCCTCTGAGGCCTCCAAGTGGGAGGACTGCCCTCTATTGGTCCCTGAACTGGGACCTGGCAGCAGTCACCAGAGCCACCTTGAAGCTAAGGATGCCCCCAGAAAGTAAGCTTCAAGTGGGCTCCTCCAGGAGGGACTGGCAGTTAGAGCAGAGGCAACTTTAGTCTCCAGAGGAAGCAAGCCTGCCTCTCTCGCTCTCTCTCTCTCGCTCTCTCTCTCTCTCTCTCTCTCTCTCTCATACACACACTGGCCTTTCTCTCTCTCTCTCACACACACACACACACTTATCCGTGACCCTTCCCTCTCATCTTCCACCCCACCCATTCACACAGCCACTCTCAGAAACCCAAGATCATATACCACCTCCTCTGTCTCTCTCCCACTTATCCCCATCCCCATCACTCCTCCCCTCAGCCAGTTAAATCCCTGATCCAGGCTCTCGCCACCTTGCTCACTCACACACCCGTGGTCACACCCGCACCATAGTTTGAGCGGTCCGAGACCAGCTTTCTGGTCTTTGGTGTTAAGCTCTTCAGAGTCGCTGAGTACCTGGCACATGTAATATGTGATTAAACACACACAGCCATCCTTTGCAACATTTGACCCGGTCCCCTTCTCTCAGGATTACCAAGCACTTGCCCCTAAACTGCTTTCCGAACACATCCCTGTCCATCATTGTCCCAGCTCCTCCCAGATCTCTTCCTGCTCCTTTCAGATAATTAAAGTTAGGCTGTGTGTTTGTATGTATGTGTGATCTTATTTTTTAAACACACACCCCCACACATACATATGCGTGTATATATACAAACACACACAGCAATTAGATCTATCCATTCCCGTAGTCCTTCTTATGCAGTAAAACCTCAGCTATGCGTATGCCCCCACACTGCTATGCAATGAACCCAGCATCACCTAGTCACAGGCTCCTGATGTCACACACATACACACACACACACACACACACATGCATAGTGGCACATGCACATGGTTACACCCACCCCCAGATCCCTCGTCTTTCTCCAAGGGCATGACCCACCTCCCACTACCCACCCTGCTCCAGGGCATCTGAGTGGGCTCTCCTCAGAAGACCTAAGTACCACTAAGTACCAGGAGAGCTTTGCCCCAATCCCTCCCCCCAGCACACACACACCAGTGGACGTGTCTTCTGCTGAGCCTGACCAGGGTGGGTCTGGGTATTATTAGGCTGCAGAGACAGCACGGAGGCATATGGTCTCGTACACAAGAAATAATGTTCATGTTAAATCAGACCTCATGCATAATGCATGGTGCCTGATCTCACATTATTTTGGGTGTTCGTCAAAATCAGTGTTCTTTCTTGTGAGGGCTCCTGAAAAGAAGTGAAAAGGCATTTGCTAATTACACCCACGGCCTGGACCCAGAGAGCTGGGAGTGCCCCCGGGAGCCTCCCTCTGGCCCCACTTCACCCACCAGTGGGTCCCATTCCTCTGCCCCACTCTGTCTTCCCACTTGGAAGGAGGGGCTGCCTGGGGTTTGTGGCAGGCGTAAGGCCCCGTGTTATTTTTATTTCTTTTCTCTCAGCTCTCTGTCCCCGGAGGGTTCTGGGGAATAGCAGTGGCTCTGTCGCTCTCACACCCGATTCATTTGCCGTTTTATGAACTCCCCGTTGATTCATCGCCTCCCTAAGTCAATGATTCACTCCTGATGGCTTTTCAGAAATCCTTCTTCAAAGGCTCCAGATTATTCAGCTCTGAGCAAGAGCAAAAGCCAGAGCAGACCTGGACCTTGCATTGCCACTGCTCCTGTGGCTTGGAATGGGATATTGTCCCCATCTTTGGGCCTTCCCTGGAGCTGGCCTAGCCTGGGGAGGAGGGAGCGCTCCCTCCACACAGAAGCTGGTAGAGCTGGCCCAAGCAGCTCACAGACAGATCTAGCCCACAGCCAGGCCCCCTCCAGCCTCTGTGAGTTATCTGCCTTCTCCCCTTGTCATCACAGTCCCTCCAGAAGCTGTCCAAGGAGGTAGAGAGCAGAATAGTGAAGGACAGGGGCTGTGGGACCAGACCCCTGGGCACAAATCCTGACTCCATCTCTTACTCGTTTCATTTAGGCCAACTACTTACATTTCTGTGCCTCCTTTTTCTGGTATGGTAACAAAACCAGTTCACTGATCATAGAGTTGTTTTGAGAATTTAGTGGGATAATATGCATATAGAGTTTACATAAGTGATGAATGAATGAAACCTGCTGTTTTGGGGTTTTTTGAGACAAAGTATCTCTTTGTTGCCTAGGCTGGAGTGCAGTTGTGTGCTCACTGCAACCTCCACCTCCTAGGTTCATAGGATTCTCCTGCCTCAGCCTCCTGAGTAGCTGGGATTACAGGCGCCTGCTGCCACACCCAGCTAATTTTTTAATTTTTTTCGTAGAGACAGGTTTTACCCTGTTGGCCGGACAGTCTCGAACTCCTGACCTCAAGTGATCCACCCGCCTCGGCCTCCCAAAGTGCTGAGATTGCAAGTGTGAGCCACCATGCTGGGCCTGAAAGCTGTTTTATTGTGAGGCTTGAGGAGGGGATTGTACAGAAACAAGTGAACAGGGAAGAAAACCATAATGTAATGAACTTTGGCCATAGACCGCACTCCGTCCAAGGCATTCTAAGATCTTCTCCCATCACTACTTTGTGCTTCATTTTCACTACATCACATTAGTTATTTGTATTTTATAGATAAGGAAAGCAGCGCCCAGAGTGACTTGTCCAAGGCAGCAAGATTAGTTAATGACAGAAGCTGGGATAAAGCCCATTTTCGCTGACTCCCAGAGCCCACTCAGATGCCCTGGACGTGGCCCTGGGACATGGATTCCCAGGCCCATGACACCCGCTGCTGGACCAAAAAGTGGTGTTCAGTGCTTGGGTATTTGCCCCAAGCAGGGGAGGTTCCAGGACTCAGGACTGGGCCAGGGAGAGAAGCTGGGGACCAAGGGTGATGGAATTTATTGGCTAGTAGCTGCCTCTTTCTCCACCACCCCACTATCGGGGTATGTTTTGAAAACAGAGGGACTGGCTGGGCACAGTGACTCACACCTGTAATCCCAGCACTTTTGGAGGCCGAGATTAATGGATCACAAGGTCAGGAGTTCAAGACCAGCCTAGCCAACATGGTGAAACCCCGTTTCTACTAAAAATACAAAAATTAGCTGGGCATGGTGGCAGGTGCCTGTAATCCCAGCTACTTGAGAGGTTTGAGGCAGGTGAATTGTTTGAACTCAGGAGGTGGAGGTTGCAGATCACGCCACTGCACACCAGCCTGGGCAACAGGGCGCGGCTCCCTCTCAAAAAAAGAAAAGAAAATAGAGAGTCTTGTCTTATCTATGGCTGTACTCAACATAGGGCTCTTATCTAGCTCTGTGCTCAACCTGAATTTCATGAGGCTCAAGAAAGTTGTATAACTTGCCTGGGGTCATCAAGACCGTCAGGACTTCTGATTGATCCACTCCAAGCTGTCATTTACTGAGCAGCTACCTGTGGCACCTAAAAATGTGGGCCCTGGCAACTGCCCAGACATCCATCCTGGCTGCACCCCCTACTACACATGATACTTTTGGCAAGCTACTTAAGCCCTCCAAACTTCAGTTTCCTCATCTGTAAATGAAGATAATGATAGTGCCTTCTTTGTAGAATTGCTGTGAAGACTAGTTGAGGGATGATATATGTAAACACTCAGAAGACTGCCTGGCACATTGCAAGTGCACATTAAATGTTAGCTATAAAAAATTTTATATGTACAATATATATTATTATATTATTGCTGAGCTTAAGCAGTGCAGAAAAATAATGCCTAGTGCTTCCCCAACCTAGAATTATTTCTCTTCATTTTCAAAACCACTCTGGAAAGAAAAGCTCAAGATCCCCATCCCCAGTCTACAGGTGAGGAAACTGAGGCCCAAGGATATTGAGGGCCTTAAAGAGATAACCCAGAAAATTAGTGACAGGTGCGGTCTCTCAACCTATCCCCCACTTCTGCCACTTTGTAGCATCCCCGTGTCCTCGGTTATGTGTACTGGTCCCTTTCTATGGACTAAGGCTCTGTGCTGGGTTCTGGGGAGAGCACCCAGAGGGTCAGGGAAGGCCTCATAGAGGGTGGTACCATTAAGCTGGGTCATGAAGAATGAGAAAGTGTTTGCCTAGGGGTAGGGTACAGGGGAGTCCCAGCTCTGGGCCTAATCCCAAGGAGCCAAAGTCACTGAGCCTAAACCCTTAGCCTACACTCATTAGCCTTCTTGCCTTTCTCAGGACCCTTCCACCAGTGGCCCCCTGCCCCCTCCCTTAACCCCAGCACAGAAAATTCACCCACCATGAGACTAAGTCTGCCTATAGATTTCTTTAGGTCTCAATTCCTGCTTGTACTGCATCCCTGCGCAGAGGTTGACCACCAAACCGTGCCACAGGACAACCAAGCCTCCAAGGTGCTGCCCAGGTACCTGCATCCAGGCCTCATTCCACTCTTCATCCCAAGTTGGGTTATCTGTCATGCCCTGAACTCGGTATATGAAATGGGCATTCTCCCTTTTATTCATCCATCCATCCATTCTACACCCATCCACTCACCCATTCATCAACCCACCCATCCATCCATTCATCCATCTACCCACCCATCCACTCATGCATTCATCTATCCACTCTTCAACTACCTGTTCAACCACCTAGCCATCCGTCTACCATCCACTCATCCAATCATCCAATTTAACAACCAGGCCCTTTATTGAGCACAGAGCTAGATAAGACCAGTCCCTCTGTTTTCAAATCATTCCTAAATTAGTCTTCCCTTCCCTAACACTCAAGTCATATAGGGTAGGTATATGAGGTCCTACATGAAAAAATTGGGCAGAAACAATGAAGTCCATTGTTTCGTCTATACATCCTGTGTGTCAGAGACTGGGAACCTCCATGGCCCACCCATTTCCTGAGTGCCCCACAGAAGGTGTAGTGGCCTCTGCATGGCCCTAGGACTCCCCTTAGTTCTATTTTTCTTTCTCTGTTGCCAAGGCTGGAGTGCAGTGGTATGTCATAGCCCACTGTGACTTCGAACTCTTAGGTTCAAGCAATCCTCCTGCCTCAGCCTCCCAAACAGCTAGTGCTACAGGGTAGAGGCATGTGCCACCACACTCGGCTAATTTATATTTTTCTTTCTGTAGAGACAGGGTCTCACTAGGTTGCCCAGGCTAGTCTCAGTTTCCTGGCCTCAAGCAATCCTCCCACCTTGGCCTCCCAAAGTGTTGGGATTACAAGTATAAGCCACAGGGCCCAGCCTCCAATTTCTTACTCCAGGGATGCAAGTGCTGACCTAAACTAGAGGGATTTCAGAGGAAGTGGGGGAGAGGAAGGAGCTCATGAACATCACTTCTGCCAAAACAGAATTCATCACTTGGGCTCAGTCTCTGTCAGAAATGGCAGCAGCATCTCCAGGGAGATATGGGGCAATATCACCAACAACTGGGGTCTGTCACCACCCTGCTGTGTGACTTTGAGCGAGTCCCTGCCATTCTCTGGACCTCAGTTTCCCCAGCAGTGCAGACTGGGGGGGTATAGGTTTTCCCAGTTTGAGGGGGTCCTCTTCAGTTCTCACTTCCCTTCCAGCCTGGGTGGACCTGCTCCTCTGACAATGGGGCCTCTCTGGCCAGCCCACACATGAGGCAGCGTAGGAGATGACATGGTTGGCGTCCAGGGCCTGGAGTCCCCTGGCTATTCAATCCCCCTCCCCTGACACAAACAACCCTCAGTTGCCTCCCCCTCCCAGCCCCAGAATCTGGGCACAGCTGGGGCCTGCTCTGCCCTGGCCACCCTATGAATCACCCCTCTATGGTCCCTGGGGGAGTGGTCCAGGGAGCATCCTACGCCCCACGCGGGGCGAGGGCCAGAATCTTGGCCCTCAAGCAGGCAGTGTCCAGAGGAACAATGGGGGCCTGTGGCTAACAGCCGGAATGCAGCCATTGTCCAGCTCTGGCCCCCAACCCCAAGGCCTCAGGTCCCCAGGCTGGGCAGGCTGGCGTGGGTCAGTGCGTCAGGCACTCGTGTGCCAGGGCCGGGGACATATGGCCTCCTACTTCCCATCACTGGGGAGGCAGGCGGGTAGGCTACTGGGCCAGACCCACCTCCACACCCAGCCTCACAAAGAGTCCCATGCACAGGGTGAGGAGAGGCAAGATGGGGTACATGGGGCAGATTCTCAGAAAAGGGGCCTAGCAGCTCTGAGACCCCAGCTATACATCACCGTGGGGAGGGGGACCACATTAGAATAATGCAGGATTAGAGTGGGGTTGCTATAGCGACGCATGAGGGCAATACATCTAGGGAGCCCAGCCCCTTGGTGATGTATGACTCTGCCCGGCTGTGGGGAGCAGGGGGAGGGGATCTGTCCCACCCAGCCTCCAAGGGGAGAGCAGACACCAAACATTCTCTTTACCTGGGGGAGAACATCTGCCTTAGACTCCAAATACAGGCGTCTCAGAATCCTTTCAAGACTGAAGGAGATGCCCTTCCAACCCAGCCTCCTACATCTCACTTAAGCCCACGTTCAACTCGGCTCCGACTTCAAATCCCAGCTCTAGCCTCAGCCTCAGCCCTGGCTTCTGTCCATCCTCAACCTCAGTCCTATGGGGTCATACAAAGCCTCCATCCCAGCCCCTGTGGGCCTGGTCCTTTCCACTCCAAGCTAACCACTCCCATACTGTCTCCCCAGTACCTGATGAGATTCAGAGGATTCTATGTGGTGGGGGAGAGGTCAAAGGACACAAAAAGGGAGGAGGTAGAATCACCTAGAAACACTACTCGGCCACACCACCTGATGTTGCTAATTGGAGAGAAGCCTGGAGAGTTTGAGGGCACATGTGCTGTCCCCTCTCACCCAGATGCCTCCTCATGCCCATGCCTGGGTGCCCCTCCCTCATCTCATCCCAGGCAGGAGCTTAGCTTCCTGCCCCAGACTCTCAGGACCACCAGAAGGGTTTAGGGGTGGACCAGCCCTAGTGAGAAAATTAGATGGGGCTCCCAGCAAAGGACTCATTGGAAAAGCTTCACACAATATATGAATGTTACATGACAAAGTCGAGACTTGGGCTTCCTTTCAAATGCTGTGTCATTCATACCGGTTTGCCCCTTCTCTGAGGCCCTGGACCTCAACCCCCTGGAGACTTTAGGGGAAGGGTCTCTTCAGATAACCCCCTTTGCTACATCCACCTTAGCATCTTGGTGAGGGAAGAGGTGGGGCAGATAAACTCCTTCAATAATCCTAGGTGTGGCCCAGGCACAATGACTCATGCCTGTAATCCCAGCATTTGGGGAGGCTGAGGTGGAAAGGTCACTTGAGCCCAGGAGTTTGAGACCAGCCTGGACAACATAGCAAGACCCCAACTCTACAAAATATTTTTAAAATTAGCCAGCTGTGATGGCATTCGTCTGTAGTCTCAGCTATTTTGGAGGCTGAGGTGGGAGGCTCACTTGAGCCCTGGAGGTCAGGGCTGCAGTAAGCCACAATCGCACCAATGCACCCCACCCTCTTGCCCAGGGTGAGATCCTATCTCAAAAGATTTTTTTTAAAAAGTGACACTCTGGCTCTATCACCTTGAAAGTCTCAGCTCTGGTTCCAGCCTGAGCTGGAAGATGCTGACCATAGAAGTCACCCCTCCTACTAGAGGTCAAAGGACAAGGCAGAGCAGGGGGCACTACCCTCCACATAAGCACACACACCTACTCCCTTGCACACACATGCAGAGGCACATGCACACACACCTTGGCCCCATCCCTGTTGTCCCCACAATGAAAGAAACTCAGTCTTTTTTTTTCTGTCACCCAGGCTGAAGTGCAGTGGCCCAATTTCTGTTCACTACAACCTCCACCTCCCAGGTTCAAGCAATTCTCCTGCCTCAGCCTCCCAAGTAGCTGGGACTGCTGCTGGGATCACTACACCTGGATAATTGCTTTTTTGAGACAGAGTCTTGCTCTGTCACCCAGGCTAGAGTGCAATGGCACAATCTCAGCTCACTGAAACCTCCACCTCCTGGGTTCAAGCAATTCTCCTGCCTCAGCCTCCTGAGTGGCTACGACTACAGGCGTGAGCCGCCACACCCCGCTAATTTTTTGTATTTTTAGTAGAGATGGCATTTCGCCATGTTGACCAGTCTGGTCTCAAACTCCTGACCCCAAGTGATCAACCCAACTCGGCCTCCCAAAGTGCTGGGATTACTGGCATGAGCCACCGAACCTGGCCTTTTTTTTTTTTGACACAGACTTTTGCTTTGTCGCCCAATCTCCATTCACTGCACCCTCTGCCTCCCAGGTTCAAGTGATTCCCCTGCCTCAGCCTCCCAAAGTGCTAGGATTACAGGCATAAGCCACTGTGCCTGGCTGAAACTCGGTCTTTATTCTTGTTGGGGAAGAACCCAGAAAGAGGGTCTCTTCTCTCCCTTTCATCCTGTGCTGCCCTTCTTACATTCACACAGACATACACTGTTATAAACAAATACACACACATTGTACACATGCTCCCACATGTGGCAGAGCAAAGAGAAAGACTAAAGAAGAAGGTAGGTGGAAGACAGAGTGTGTGTGCCCAGAGGGTAGTTCCTAGGGTGGGGGTGTCAGGGGGCCCAGGGCATGGAGTGGGCAGGAGTCTTCATGGCTTCCTCTCTTCCCTAGCCAGTGACCAAAGGTCAGTCCAGGCAGCTCAGCCACGTGCGGTCCACCCACCCGCCCTGGTCAGGTCATGTGAGACCAGGACCGAAGCCTCATCAACACTCCATTGTCTTTCAGAGCCCAGCCTTGAGCTGAAACTAACAAGCCCCCTCCAGCCCAAGACTGGCTGGTGGTCCTCCAGAACCTTTGGTTCCCTCCTGAGGGACCTTCTGCAGGGGTCTCCAGCCCCTGTCCTGAGGAAAAGCTGGATGATGCTCAGCCAGATCCCAACCCTCTCTGGGACTTTATGTTCCCTTCTGAGAAATGGGGAGGAGCTGGCCTATCATTTGCACAGAGAAAGCCTAGGGTGAGGAGTGGGGAGCAGGGGAAGAAGGGCCCTCTTTCTCATGTTCCCTCTGGGGGCACATACCCCATCCCATGCCACCTCCTTGCCCATTCTCCAGATGCTCAGCGGGGAAGGAGAGCACAGCAGAGGGCCAAAGCGCAGCCCTGAAGGTCATCTTGCACGTCAGCACTGTGACGGCCCCAGAGCCCCTTTCGCCCTGGCTCCCCGCCTGGACCACAACACAGGCTCCATTGACTCCTGTGCGCCTTCCTTCCCAAGATGCACACAAAGCCGTGGGCTCGTGGTTGCTGCCCACGGGCCCTGGAGCCCCACAGGACCCACCCAGGGAAGGAGCCCAGAGCTGGCTAGCTGGCTACAGCTCCCAAGGGGCTGGCAGGAGGGAAGGATTGTGCACCTACACAAGAATCTCCTGGTTCTGGGCAGAAAGCCCTCATAGCCGACCTCTAGGCCCTATTCTACCCAGGCTGGAATAGAGTCAAAGACCTTGGGGACCCAGCTAGGAAAGATTCTCTGCCAGTGCCACCTCTACCCACCCTTCATCCTGTTTACATCTTGCAAAAACAAGGACACCCACCCTGCCACTGAGACTAAACCTGGAGCAAAGCCACCCTGGCCCACCCTCTGCCTCCCACAAGGGAAGTCAGGTGGGGAAAGATGCTTGTGTCTGGGGGAGGGGGACTGAAGGGAAGCTGGGGCTGAAAAGCTCCAGCCCCTCTGGGGGCTTCAGTTAGGGGAGGGCTGCCCCAGCAGGATGACAGAGAGATGATTAAACCCACAGAGAAGATTGATAAGGGAGCTAAACAGCTGCAACTCTGCAAGGTAGGCTGGGACAAATCTCATCTTGTCCTGGCGGCACTCAAAGCACTAAGGGGGCTGGGCCAGCCTGGCTCAGCTCATGACCTACACGAGCTCCAGAGCAGGAATGGGGGCAGGGGTGGCAGGCTGCTCCCACCTTCTTCCTCAGATCCCAGCCCCCATTCCTGCCACCTCAGAGCTCCCTCCCTGCATGACACCCATTGGCAACTAGGCGGCGTGCCCCTCCTTCCTGGTGCCCCTTCACCCGCAGCACCTCTGTCTCAGCTCTCACTCTCGGTATTATTAGATGTGATTTACAGCGGAAACGCTGAGTCAGACAAACCAAGACTTCCCAGACAGAGGCAGTAGGAGAGGAGAGGAAGAGTCCAGGGCAGCCGGCCTCCCTGGGCAGGGTCCTCAAAGGAGCGAGGAGATGGGGACAGGGGTCCCCAGCTTCCAGGATGGCTGGGATGTTTGCCCCTCCTGTTTCTCTTTTCTGCCCTGGGCCCAGGATCATCATCCGGGACTCCTGGACTTTCAGACCACTTTTCTGACTCCCAAGCAGTCTCTCAGCCTCAGTCCTGCCAGCCCCTCTCTCCTCCCTGGCAAGTTTGAGAAAACAGCCCTGCGATCCTGGAGCCCGGAAACAATGTGGTTCTGCGGGGCCATTTCCTCACACCAAGACCCCAGTTCAGAAGGCAGCCCCTGCCTCCCAGAGATAAGAGAGGCAGGAAAAGTGCATTCTGGGGTCCCAGCCCCCTACTCTGCAAACAGAAACACAGGCATTGTGTGCTCCTGGAGGTCCCAGGGCCCTAGAACCGGCAGAGAGCACACATTTCTGCTTCCACCTTGTGCAGAAGAGCACAGTGGGTAAGTCCGTCTCTGCTCCCCGGGTCTCTGACACCCTGGCAGGGAGGAACTGGGCATTGTTGCCAAAAATAAACGTTCCCTCTCCCGCTCCCTGGCTCCTGGCTCCCGCTCATTAGGATGCGTGGCGTTTGGCTGCGGTCCCACACCTTGCAGCTCATTATAAATATGCAGTCGCTGCTGGCGCTACCCCAATCATCTCTGCAATCAGAGCTTTTAATTAGGTTAATTAAATTGTATCAAATCTCGCAGGGACGCAGTTCACTGATGCTGATGAGGCAGCCAAAACAGACCCCAGCTCCTCTGCTAATGAAGGCCGCTGCCTGCCTGAGCCATGAGGGAGCAGGAGCGCATAATAAATGGGCGCGTCCTCTGGGAGGAGCTGCTGCCCAGGCCGAGATCTGGGGACCTGGCAGGGGGTCTGCATCAAGCGGTCCAGGCTCCAACTGCAGCAGAGGCTTCCACCCCAGGAGCCGGCCCTTCACACGAGAACTAACCAGGGTAGCTTCAGGAGCCCAGAAGCCACCACCCTTACGTGGCAAACTTGGGGGTGTCCCCGAGATCCACTGACTCTGTCTGGGGCTCTTGTTTACTTCTCCCCCAGAATGGCCCAACAAGGCCAGGGCTCCCTCTTCTACACACCTATGCACGTGCGCGCACACGCGCGCACACACACACACACACACAGCAGTTAGCCCTGTCACTGCTCCCAGATTGTCTTATTAGCCAGAACGGCCAGGCTGAGACTAGAAAGCCCATCCTGCCACTGCTGGCCTAGTCTCCATCTGCTATGGAGACCATCTGCCCCTGGTGGGGGGCAGGGGCAGTCTATAATGCTACTAGCCAGCAACAGGAGGGGGTGCTGCCCCCTAGGTTCCGTGTGCCAGATGGACTTTCTATATTCCACCTACCACTCCACCTCAAGAGCCCTCTGCCTGGGAGGGACACCTGTCCCAGACCTCCTGGGATCAAATTAGCTAGGGAGGGGAGATGGTCCCCTCCTTCCATGGTCCCTCGCCATCCTGAGCTCGCTGTCCCATGCCCTGGGAATCCATCTCCAGGCACTGAAGACCACAGGCTCCAGAGCTGGAGGGCCCTGAAAAGGTTCTCCCCTGCCTATAAGCAGGAAGGCAGGTGCTGCCACCTCCAAAGGGGCTGTCCCCAGCACTCCACTCAGCCTGGCTCCAACCCCTCCCCTTAACCCCTCTGTCACTGGTCTCAGTGTCTCTAAGCAGATGAGGAGAGAGGATGGGGAAATTTTTAGTGCTCTCGGGACAAGTTGTTTCTGCTACAGAAGCTGGTTTTTTTGGTTTGGAAAGGTGTTTTTTTTTTTTTTTCCACCCAGTAATGTAAAAACATGAAACCTGAAACCAACCCCCCACATTTGTCACCTCTGAGAGAAGCCTTTGGGGTAACTGGGAGAAAGCTGTAAATGAGTCAGGCTGATTCAGGGCAGGGGGGGGCTGCCCAGCTGCCTGGGGCACCAGGGTTTATTAACACGATCTGAGCATGGCCGTCAGGTGACAGATGCGGGGAGGGGAAAGGGCTTCGTTTCCGTCCTCTGCTTACCCCCAAACAGCAGTCCCCTTGATATGTTCCTTTTGCCTAGAAAAAGCTGGGTCCTTAGCTCCATTCTGGACAAGCCTCTTCTACCACCACGCAGCACAGGACTGGACTATGTCACCACCCCAGCCCTAAGCAGTTTGTCTCCTTTACATCAAGCAAAGCAGACAAGACGAAAAGGGAGAGCTAGAGGTATGTTTCACCTAGGAGAAGTAGATTGGACAAGACTTCCTAAATGTGATGATGATGGATCTAAGAATAGGGAGCCAAGAGATTCCTTACAGGGAGTCCTAGAAGCAGTGGAGACTCTTCCCTCTGGCCAGAGCAGTTTAGCAAAGAACAGGCCGAAGCATGAACTGGGCAGCCCCTCTAGACTCTGACCTCTCAGCAATTGGGCTTGGGAAGGGAAGCTATACCTCCCTTTGTTTCACAGCTTCTCTCTGATCCTTCCCAGCACTTTCTGTTGAGACAGACCTGTAGAGACCTGGTTGGGACAGAGAGTGCACCCTCTGACCCCGGGAGGCAGCCACATATGCCCAAGAGGCCTGCCAGCTTCGCCTCAACACAGAACTTCAGGTCCACCCCCAATTCTTCCACTCACCTGGGGCTCTGAGCCAAGACTCCCACCCATAGTTCGGCCCACCCTTCCCCAACACCCTGCACATAAGGCTCCAGGAACTGGCATGCTGGGAGAACTGGAGGGAGGAGCCCAGCACCACACTCCCACTTGCCTCACTGTTTCAAGTCCCAACAGGCCCTGGCCTCACCGGCCTCCACAGGTAGGCAGCGCGAGTCTGCATCTGTTGGCTGCCTTCCCTGCTGGAAGACGTGCAGCTCTAATTGCTCAGTGCCCCATAGTCAGCAGCATGGAGAGAGGACAGTGAACAATAAACAAACGCTCAGAGCTGCACAGAGGGAGACCCGTCCCAGGTCTGGGCAGAACTGCCCCATGGGAAACCTGGGGCTCTATGACAGAGCCCTCCCTACGTGGTCCTCACTAGATATAAGAAGGAAAAAGCACCTTCCTGCCAGCCTTCCACCTGGGGCCACACTCATCTCAAACTCAGGGGGTAGAAAATCCAATTTCTTCATCGGAGCTCTCCCCCATGGCATTAAATTCAGTAAGCAAACACATACAAGCACCTCCTAAGTACAAGGCCACTTCTTAAAGAAGCCAAGTGTGCTGGGTGGGTGGATACCAAGTCCCTGAGAACGATCCCAGCAAAGGGGCAGCAGCTCCACCTGCTGGGCCCTTTTCCACCCTGGCACCCGGAATCAGAAATCAGAAAAAGATTGGCCGGGAGCAGTGGCTCATGCCTGTAATCTCAGCACTTTAGGAGGCCGAGGAAGGTGGATCACCTGAGGTCAGGAGTTCAAGACCAGCCTGGCCAACATGGTGAAACCCCACCTCTGCACTGTAGTACCAGCTACTAGAGAGGCCGAGGCAAGAGAATCGCTTGAATCCAGGAGGCAGAGGTTGCAGTGAACCAAGACTGCGCTACTGCTCTCTAGCCTGGGCGACAGAGCGAGACTCCATCTCAAAGAAAAAGATGAATTTAAGAATAAAGCTAAAAGTTGACTCTCTCCTGCTTTGGTGGGAAGAGCCCTAAGATGTGGCAATAGACTAAGACTGAGCCGGGCTCACTGAATTCTCTGTTGCACAGACCTGAATTATCCACGTCACCATGGAGCTGCTGTTTGGAGATTTGCTCACAAGACCTGAGCCAAACAAGTCCTCAGAAATGCCCTCCAGCTCCACAGGCTGCCCACAGCCCCCTTGGCACAACTAGAGCAGTATGCCATCAACAGCCCAAATCACCCTAGGCCAAGAAGGGTGGATCCTAAGCAAACAATACTCTTCCCTCCCCAACAAACCAGGAGTCTGGGGTCCCATGAGCACCAAAGCAGCAAAGCCCTGGCCATTCTCAGAACCCATGGCACTGGAGCTGCCCTTGCTTAGTCACAAGGGGCAGCCAATCTCTTTGCTTAAAAACCCTGGGTCTTGGAGACGGCAGAATGTAACAGCAATTCAGAACACCCAGCTCCCCTTATAGTTCTCTGATTACCTTCAGCCTGGAACTCACAGCACACCAAGAGGATGGACTTTCCTGTTCCATTTGGCCAGGGCATGTCTCTCTTCAAGTGTCACTGTTTGTGCCCACATACCAGAGGGTGTGTAGGTATGCCTGTACCTGTTTATGAGGCCTGAGTTATATGTGCCTTGTGTATCTGTGAACATAAGATCCTATGGGGCAAGCCTACCTTCATGTGGGTGTATGGCTCATGAGAAGGCATTTAGGTCTATCCTCCAATTTCTCACCCAGCAGGGGCAAGCAACAGAGCAGCAGCATCCAGCTGTTTGACCCCAGGATCAGACTGCTGTTTAGTCTGCTCATTCCTCTGTCCGTTATCACTGTGATGAGTCCCTTCCCTGGTTTGATCCTCAGGTCTCCTAAAACTGTCAGCACTGACTGAGCGCAGCACCTCCCCAGAAGGGAGTGCA
This sequence comes from Callithrix jacchus, assembly GCF_049354715.1. Classification (NCBI taxonomy): domain Eukaryota; kingdom Metazoa; phylum Chordata; class Mammalia; order Primates; family Cebidae; genus Callithrix; species Callithrix jacchus. Next base: position 74,603,824 of record NC_133508.1, on the reverse strand, counting down.
CACACACACGGTAGGAAGCATTTCTTTCCTCAAGGCAAAAGCTACTGGTTTGTTTCCTGGCCCTTCTTCCTGTTTTCCAGGGCCCCTGATTTAAATCCCACTGGGTACACCCTGAGGAAACAGGCTTCCAGTCTAGGCTTGTACAGGAACTTTGCAGTCATGGGCACTTATTAAGTATTACCAATTTTTTTTTAAGCCTTAAAATCCATACATGGCTATTCTCCCTCCATGGATAAGGGCTGAGCAAGCCCCACCGAAAACCCCGCTCCTTGTTCTCCCACATTTGCTCTAAGCATGTTCAGTCCTGTCCTTACTGGCCTTGGCCTATAGTCCTGATATGGGCAAATGAAGGAGAGAACCAGGGGGAAAAAGGAAGCCGGCCAACACACTCAGGGGTCCATATTCCCAGAGTGAAGGTCTGTATCAAGCCATTTTGGCCTTGGGAATGTGACTTGGCATGCAGTGCAGAGGGCAGAGACAGAGCCAGGTCTATTCTGATTTGAGCTTCATCAATAAAGAAGAGGTGCTCCTGTGGGTTCCTTGTTCCAAGAGTTTCTATCTGCAGCTGTTAAGAGAAAAAAATTCCTCCTGGGATAATTTATGAAGCCACCTGAATAGCCAATAAAATAATGAGCGAGGGTAAAATCAGTCTGTCCACTGGATAAAACACTATGCAATCATTAAAAATAATATTTACTTTAATGTTTACTCTAACGTATATTACTGTAAAAAAATTTTGTGATGTAACAAAGTGGAAAAGAGCTAATGATTTAATTAAAAAGTAGGACATCAAACTGTTAACTGTAAAACACAAAAGCATGGAGAAAAAGTAATGCATAGCTTTACAAAATGGAGGAAATCTACTAGACTGTACTCACAGTAATTGCTCACCTCCATAGCTCCTAGCACAATTAAGTATGCAATAAACATTTGTTATTATTGAAAAGCACTGGGATTAGGAATGAATAAATCTATTTTCCAAATCTGCTGTAATGAGATCCTATAAGTTTCATAATAAAAAAAAGTACAGGCCAGGCATAGTGGCTCATGCCTGTAATCCCAGACCTTTGGGAGACCAAGGTGGGAGGATCACTTGAGCCCAGGAGTTCAAAACCAGCCTGGCCAACATGGCAAAACCTGGTCTCTACAGAAAATTTAAACATTACTCAGGCATGGTGGCACATGTCTATAGTACCAGCTACTTGAGAGGCTGAGGCAGGAAGATCACTTGAGCCCAGGAGTTCAAAGTTGCAGTGAGTCATGATCTGCACATCACTGCACTTCCAGCCCGACGACAAAGACCCTATCTTGAATCGTAAAAAAAAAAAGTTATGTATATAAAAATAAGACTAATTTCACAATCCAAAAATAATTACAGAAGGGACGGAGATTTAATGTTGTCCATAGAAAGACATTAATGTCAGACTGACAATTTAGTTATGGTTAAAAATCGGAAAACCATGCCATTTGGACTAATGGAATTTGAAGTTACTAGAAAAAGACAATAGATTTTTGATGCAGAATGACAAGGCTTATCTACAACATGTCAACGTTTTCGACGACTCTGAAATTTATAAATAGCTGGGGAGTTCACTGTTTCTTTCTTCACCTTCACTTTCTGAGTTTTATCCTACAAAAGAGTAAAAAGGTGATCAGTAAAGAGAAGGAAATGGTCATTTTGTAAAATAGAAAGGTTAATAAACTACCTATTAGAACGCCCCGTTTCAGCCCTTCACAAAGTTGAGAAGAGACATAGCTCTACTGCCCAAGGCATCTACTGCATATAATGAATTGACTTCTCCGCTAGGCCTCTAAAAAGTACTGGCTGTGTATACTCCGTGAGAAAATTGAGAATAAAGGTGTTCAAGTAGTTGTTTCATTTAAAATTATAATTTTAATTCTCTCACGGAACCCCAGTTGAGAAAGGCTGACCTAAATGATCCGCAAAGCTAAAGAATTTGACATTTAGAGAAATGATAAGGATATGAAGGAGGCATCTTACATTCCTCAGCTCTGCTATTTAACTACACAATGTTGTCTATTTTTAAACACCAATGAGTGACATGCACTGTTTTGTTAACCTGTTTAAATGTTACGGGAGCTGCTCATAAGCTATAAAGTTCATATGCTACCCGATCCTACCCTTTGCTGTTCCAAAGCACTGACTAATAACCCCCTTATTACCTTCTTAATCAAGGAACATTTCAACACTGTCAAGAGTAAGAGACACTGGCTCAAACCACTGCCCCTGAGGAGCAGACATTTTCACTGGGGTTGATTTACACAGAGCTGAAATCCAGTCTGAGTTAAGACCTTTACAAGAAAGAAAAGGAAAAAAAAAAGGCCTAAGGCTCTCTTTCCTCACCAGAAGATCTTTGCGTGTTTGAATTTTCTGAGCAATAACAAACAATTTCTTCTCTCGTTCAATTCGCTGTGTCAGGCAGTTATATTGCTTTTGCCTTTCTTTAGCTATTCGCTGCAGAAGAAACAGACATATTCTCAGTGACACAATGAACAGGACAAAAATGAGCAAGAAACTGTTTCTTAATCCATTTAAGCCAACTGCATAGTTTCATCAAATCCCTCCTTTCACCAGAATCAACATAACGTGATAACAATGAAGTTGCCCATTAGAAACATCACATTCTGAAGCTAAAAGGAACCCTGGGCCAGATGGTGGCTCACAACTGTTATCCCAGGAGTTTGGGAGGCTGAGGCAGGAGGATCGCTTGAGCCCTAAGAGTTTGAGACTACTGTGGGCAACATAACGAGACTCTGTCTCCAAAAAAAGTTTTTTTATTATTAAAAAGGAACCCTAGGCCAGGCACAGTGGCTCACACCTGTAATCCGAGCACTTTGGGAGGCCAAGGTGGGCAGATGACCTGAGGTCGGGAGTTTGAGACCAGCGTGATCATGGTGAAACCCTGTTTCTACTAAAAATACAAAATTAGCCAGGTGTGGTGATGCATGCCTGTAATCCCAGTCACTTGGGAGGTTGAGGCAGGAGAATTGCTTGAACCTGGGAGGTGGAGGTTGCGGCAAGCCAAGACTGTGACATTGCACTCAGCCTGGGTAACAAGAGTGAAACTCCAACTCAAAAAAAAAAAAAGAAAGAAAGAAACCCTAAAAACTATCTTATCGAAACCTATCATTTACAAATGCAGAAAAATGAGGCCCAGAGAAGTAAGTGGCCTAAAGACATATGGCTCCCCTGGAGCAGAGTCAGGACTGTCCCCATCTCACAAACCCCAGGAATCTTTCCACTACTACACTAAGCTGCTTCAACCTTTGTGTAAGTGCTGCAGTCACCTGAGATGATGGCAAGAATGAGTCAGTGTTGGAAACCCTACACGAAGTGAATGGAGAACAGAAGGGTCCCCAGGCAGTGTGCTGGTACCTGAGAATCTTATCACACAGAGAGCAGAATTTTTTCAGCAGAAGCTGACCTGAGAATTCTCACTGCTAATGACACCTCAAAGACCAGTGCGGTCCTTAAGTTTTGGGAAATCATCAACCTCAGAGAAACTGATGAAAGCTTTGGGACCTTTCTTTCTTTCTTTTTTTTTTTTTTTGAGACAGAGTCTTACTCTGTTGCTCAGGCTGAAGTGCAGTGGCAGGATATTGGCTCACTGCAACCTCCGCCTCCTGGGTTCAGGCAATTCTCCTGCCTCAGCCTCCCAGGTAGCTGGGATTGCAGGTGCCCGCCACCATGCCTGGCTAATTTCTGTATTTTTAGTAGAGACATGGTCTTTTCCACCAGGTTGGCCAGGCTAGTCTCGAACTCCTGATCTCAAGTGATCCACCCGCCTTGGCCTCCCAAAGTGCTAGGACTATAGGCATGAGCTACCACGCCCAGCCTGGGATCTTTCTTGAGATAAATGTACATACATGTTTGTAAAAGGTTGTGCTGCACAAAATACCAGCAAGAAATGGGGGGGCTTTCACAGACCCCCTAAAGCTCATTCCTGGGTTGTCTACCCATTCCAAGTTGCAGACAAAATATCCTTGCAATCCACCCACCAGCAGTCTCTTAATAAAAATAATTTTGCAGTAAACAAAATAGAAAGAAACAGCACTACTAGACAAAATGGCAAAATCTGAAGCTTCCTAACTTTTCAAAAGCTATGCTGGTGAACTATTCTACATGGGAGTTTGGAATACTAATCTCTTTAGGGACCATCACAATCCTTGAGAAGTGTCAGTGACATGTCTAACTGAAAGTACACCTAATTGACAAACAACAGGGTTATCACAAGAGCACTCAAGAGCAGGCTCTTCAGCTGGAAGTGTTATCTACATAGAGGGAATATTACTGGGCCTCAGACTTCAACAATCCATGGATTCTAGCACAGTCTCACAGCAGTGGTTTCAGACAGCTTTTGTTTTCGCTTTATTGCACAGACTGTCAGATTTATGGGATTACCCAATATAGTCAAACTAATTACGGGTATTTATATTACTAAAGCAAGTTTAGCTGCCTCTGAGCTAGCGTAAACTGCTGTGAAATTAAACATTGGAAGCAAAACTGATGCGGTGTAAATGATTCAAATCAAAACAGAACAGCTGTCTGCTTGAAACACATTGACAGCATTTTTTTTTTTTAATGAATCAGTCAGAAGAGTTCAACTCCAGAAGGCTTTGAGGAAAAGCATGTCTTCCACACAACCCAGTTACAGTGACGGAAAGCACCATAAGGAAAAGTCAATACAAAATGTTTGTTACAAGACATAATATGAAAGACCTTTTGGGCAGGCATGGTGGTTCACACCTGTAATCCCAGCAAAACAGAAGGCCAAGGCGTGAGGAAACACTTGAGCTCAAGAGTTTGAGACAAGCCTGGGCAACATAGCAAGACCTCGTTTCTACAAAAAAAAAAAAAATTAAAATTTAGCTAGGCATTGTGGCACACACCTGTGGTCCCAGCTACCCAGGAGGTTGAAGCAGGAGAATCACTTAAGCCCAAGAGTTGGAGGCTGCAGTAAGCCATAATCACACCATTGCACTCCAGCCCAGGTGACAAAATGAGACCCTGTCTCAAAAAAATTTTTTTAAATAGAAAGGCCTTTTGATGTGTGTATTCACTACTAAAGGTTCAATATTAAAGTATTCCAAATCCTTTAATCTTCAGCAATCCCTCTCTTTCTCTGCATTTTAAAAACACTGGCATCTGTTACAAGCATTAAAAGTACAAAGCGCAGGGTCAGAATTGGGATTCAAACCCAGGTCTAAAAGCCAGAACCTAAGCTCCTGACCACTATACTAACACATCCTCCGATCACAGAAACAGGGAGCCCTTCCCCACTTCCATCCCATCATCAAATCCTCCTACAAATCCACTTTTCTAAAAGAACTTCATGGGTTTTCCATAAATAATTATTTTAGGCTGGGCATGGTAGCTCATGCCTATAATATCAACACTTTGGGAGGCCAAGGCAGGTGGATCAACTGAAGTAAGGCATTCAAGACCAGCCTGGCCGACAAGGCGAAACTCCATCTCTATGAAAAACACAAAAATTAGCTGGGTGTGGAGGTGCACTCTTGTAGTCCTACTTAATGGGGAGACTGAGGCATAAGAATTGCTTGAAGTCAGGAGGCAGAGGTTGCAGTGAGCCAAGATCACACCACTGCACTCCACAACAAAGTGAGATTCTGTCTAATAAAAAATAATAAAACTTTAAAAATTATTTTAAATGCAGTGGCAAAAAAAAAAAAAAAGGAAAGAATGAAAGAACCTAGATTCCCCTAAACTCACATGTGAAGAACAGAGAAAATTACCTTAAGTCCAGTCTGATGGGTAACTCCTTTCACTTTTTCCTTCTGCAAGGTCTCTATCCTGGGCCTATTAAAGACTCTGTCGACTAGTTCCGGGGCTGTTTGCAGGTGAGTTGCAACATCAAACTGTTCAACTAAAATTCAAGACAATCCTTAAGGCACTGTCTGTTTCTATCACCAAACGACACAGACTGGCACGGTAGACTGTCCCAGAAACCTTTAATCATTTCATACCTTGCTTTTTGGTGTCAAAAAAGAACACATGCTTGTTCTGTTGCTTCCCCTGGAAATCCAGCAGATGGAGCTCTGATTTTAGTCTTTCAATTTTCTAGAACACAGAATATGTTCTCACTTTACATTAGATTCTTCTGGCATATCAAAAAAAAAAAACTGCAAAAGTTTAAACCATTTCACATCATTATTGCCAGCCAGCAAAGAACTTGCTTAATCTTATTTTTCTTTATTTATTTATTTTTTTCTTTTTTCCTTCCACCACTCGTCGGCTGGAAGCTTCATCCTTTTAAAGGAAAGGATTCCAAGTATACATCAAGTACCAAGTACCGGGCTAGGCACTTTCCAAAACACACTTAACCCCTGCAACAATCCTCTGAGACAGAAATGAGGGAAGAGCCTCAGGGAGTTGAATTTGCCCACTGTCATGGGGCTAAGTCATTGGCAGTGCCAGAACTCAAAACCTAGGTCTGTCTCGTTCCCAAACCTGAACTCTTTCCACTCTACCATGCTAACTATACTTCTAAATCATTATCACAATCAGGTAAGACTGTAAATGCCAGAATAAATTAACGAATAACTTGAGACTGACGATTTTAAGTTTCTTTCTCAACCAATAAACCAAACAGAACAGAAAGTCAATTGTTACCTTAGCTTCTGCAACCCTTTTCATTTCTATATATTTGACATCCTGAGTTCTCATCAGCTTTAGTTGTTCTGGGGTTACTTCTTCCTTAGTCTGCTTAATAACATGTACTCCATCCTAAAATCCAAATTTAAAAGATATATTCCCTATTAGATTAAAATCATTAATAAGTTGTGGCATGGTACATGGTTAGAACAAAGACAACCATAGGCCGGGTACAATGGCTCACACCTGTAATCCTAGCACTTTGGGAGGCCAAGACGGGCAGACCACTTGAGGTCAGGGGTTCAAGACCAGCCTGACCAACATGGTGAAACCCATCTCTACTAAAAATACAAAACATTAGCCTGGCATGGTGGTATGTGCCTGTAGTTCCAGCTACTCGGGAGGCTGAGGCACAAGAACCATTTGAACCCGTGAGTCAGAGGTTGCAGGGAGCCAAGATCATGCCACTGTACTCCAGCCTGGACAACAGAAAGAGAATCCATCAAAAAAAAAAAAAGAAAAGAAAAGAAAAACCCCAAAAGCAAAAAGACAACCAAATGCTGCATGCTAACAGCACTCCTAGACACAGACCCCTAAGGCACAGGTTCAATGTAGCACCTCCAGCCAGCCATCCTAGAACAGCTCCAGTGTCAAGACAACTCAGATTCAAAGGCAGAAACGCATGCTCCTCTGGAAGTGGCAGGTTTGCCTTGGACACTGACCAAGAGCACCTGCAGTAACCAGAGAAGGATTAAATTAAGGCCAAGGATCCTTCCTCTCCATCTCCTCCCCATCCTTATTTTCCAATGTGTGGAGCTCAAAACACCAACTGAAACACCAACCAAGCCATTGGGCACCCACCTGGAGTTTAACCCGAGTCATTTTGTAGTAGAATTCATCTGGATTTTTTTCAAGAGCCTTCTTCCGGAGAGCTCTGAGGTATTCTTGTTTTTTACGGTAGTCACTGAAAGACAGGTTAAATGCATAGCAAAAAACAAAAGAGATAACTTTTTTTTTTTGAGACGGAGTTTCGCTCTTGTCACCCAGGCTGGAGTGCAATGGTGCGATCTTGGCTCGCCGCAACCTCCACCTCCTGGGTTCAGGCAATTCTCCTGCCTCAGCCTCCTGAGTACCTGGGATTACAGGCACGCGCCACCATGCCCAGCTAATTTTTTGTGTTTTTAGTAGAGATGAGGTTTCACCACGTTGACCAGGATGGTCTCGATCTGTTAACCTCGTGATCCACTAGCCTCAGCCTCCCAAAGTGCTGGGATTACAGGCTTGAGCCACCATGCCCGGCCAAGAGATAACTTTAAAAAATCAAAAACCCACAATAAGCAAACTTTACAAGCATCTAAAAGGTCACACAAAGTAAAACTCAAAAAAGCCAAAGCAGTGACTGGATCTGACGGACACTCCACTGTCACTGAGCTGAGCTCATGTCTAATCAACAGTTAGACATGATTAGCTGAGCACAATCTAATCAACAGTTCCCATTCTAGTGGAACCTGAAATTAACTGTCCCCAGCCCACATATGTTTCCGTGCCATTTACATCATTACAGGGAGACACCAAACAAAGTACAAATTAAAATTCCTTAGAGAGGATATGGTGTAAGCTTGGGCACCAAATGACCACATATAATTGAAAAACTCCACAGTACAGTATAGCAAAATGACTAGAATCATGGACTCTGGAGCCAGACAGCATGGGTTCAAATCTGGACTTGACACTTCTGGCTAAGCAATTTTGGATAAGTTATTTAACCACTCTGCATCCCAATTTCATTTGTAAAATGAATACGGTAATAGTAACCTATCCCAGAAGGTTTGTTGGGAAGGATAAATCAGGTGTAAAAATGGTAAATATCCTAGAACACTGCCTGGCCCAATAAACAACACTTAATTATCATTAGCCTTAAAATCTCTGGGACCTACAGAAACCCACTTAATCCATCACCACCAACTATACCCGGGGCATAAGAAGGACCTCAGCTGACATGTATGGCTAACAAATAATTATGAAGTATTCTGCAAATCAAGTGCTAATAAGAGAAGAATGGGAATAATTGTTTTATAAAATGTTTTCAGAGTTCATTATCACCCACGCTTGGTCTCATGAATCCATCTTTCATATCTCTTCATTCCACACCACACCACACACATGGTGATGTAAGAGACTCAACAAATGGAATTTTAGATTATATCTTGCACTTCAAGAAAACAAAGAGAAAAAAAATTCAGCTTTGGGCTCAAACGCCAAGGCAGAGCCAAATCAAAGCCACTATGAGAAAAATGATCTGGAACAACACAATAAAAATAACTCACAATGCCACTACAGTTAAACAAATAATGATGTGCTTAAAAAAGAGAGAAATGTTGGGTCACAGAAATAATTATCTGACAGGCTGCCAGAGCTTTGGCCATTTTATCAATGGCAGGAAATTATCCACTGTCGGACACTCAGGCAATTCAGCTGCAGTGCAAGGAGGTTGTAAGCTTTCTTGGCAGTGACTCTACCAGAAAGACTGAACTCACTCTGCACGAAGTTTGTAATCTTTCTTTTTCTCCAGTAGGCCCAGATGTTTTCGAAAGCCAGGCTAGAAGACAAAAGAAAAAACAGCAGTGCTTAGTTTCCTAAGTGAACACATATCCAAATCAACATGACACCTCACAGGCACTGGAGTCTCTGGAGCGCTCAGTAAATCCAGTCCTTGGAGCTAACCCACGACCCTGTTCCCTCCCCTCCCAAAAACTTGGCTCTGCCCAAGGATGAGAGGGACCATGCCAGCACCAGAGAGGTCACAAGCACTGCTGTAGTAGGTTTCTTGGCCTATTAAGGACAGAGAGAGGCAACAATGACTCGGCACTAAGCAAGCAGTTGCCAGTTGTACTAAAATTACTACCAACTTAATCCATGGGTTTAGAAAATACTACAAAGGGAAAACATAGTAACAGGGAGGCAACTGTGGTAAGGGAGCTAAATTTAGAGTTTGGAGATGTGGGTTCAAATCTAAGCTTCACCTCTGAACAATCTGTGACCTTGGGCATGTCCCTCAACTTCTCTGAACCGCAATTTCCTGACTGTAACGTGAGAACAGTACCTGCTTCTCCAGGTTATCCTGAGGATTCAAGGAGCTTGTGTAAATGGTAATGACTGCACATGGCTTCACACATAGCAGCTGTCCAGCATGAGTTTACCATTTTTTTCTTTGAGACGGAGTTTCGCTCTTGTTGCCTAGGCTGGAGTGCAATGGCACAATCTTGGCTCACCGCAATCTCCACTCACCACAACCTCCACCTCCTGGGTTCAAGTGATTCTCCTGCCTCAGCTTCCCAAGTAGCTGGGATGACAGGCATGCACAACCAGCTAATTTTGTATTTTTAGTAGAGACAGGGTGTCTCCATGGTGGTCAGGCTGGTCTCAAACTCCCGACCTCAGGTGATCCGCTCACCTCGGCCTCCCAAAGTGCTGAGATTACAGGCATGAGCCACCACGCCCAGCCCCTACTATTATTATTATACTTCTGGTACTAGGTATGAGAAAAAAGTATGACAAAAAGTACTTTCTCTGACACAGACTTGGAGAGCATGGAAGGTATAAGGATTAAATCTTGGTATGCTCTTTCTACATATCACCATTTGTTGAGCACTTAGCATATGTCAGCGTCTGTGCTGGCTTCTCTTGCCTACATCATTATAATAGTTCATATTTATGAAGCACTTACTCTGTCAAAAAGCAATGTGCTATGCTCACTACACAATTTCATTTAATACCCACAACAATCATGAAAAGAAGGTGAAACAGGCACTACTGTAATCACAGTTTTCCATAAAGGAAATGAGGTTTAGAGAATGATAAGCCCAAGAACACTGAACTAGTAAGTAGCAGAGCTAAAACTAGACCCCATTCTACCTAGGACCATCACAGTAGACTGAGTTATCTTCTGTTGCGAATAATCTTAACATTTTGGGAAATGCATACACTTCTCTAGTGTTTAAACTTGTATAATACGTGGGATGCAGTGGCTCATGCCTGTAATCCCAGCACTTTGGGAGGCCAAGGTGAGTGGATCACAATGTCAGCAGTTCAAGACAAGCCTAGCCAACATGGTGAAACCCCATCTCCACAAAAATTAGCCAGGCATGAAATTAGCGGGTGCCTGTAATTCCAGCTACTTGGGAGGCTGAAGTGGGAGAATCGCTTGAATCTGGGAGGCGGAGGTTGCTGTGAGCCGAGATCACATCATTACATTCTCTTGCCCAAGCAACAGAATGAGACTCCATCTCAACAACAAAAAAACCCTTGTATAATTATTTCGGTAGGATTTTTAACAGTCATCTGTCTCATCTTTTATGCTTCAAATGATGCAATAAATAACTATTTAAGGCTGGGCTCACACCTGCAATTCCAGCACTTTGGGTGGCAGAGGTGAGCAAATTACTTGAGCCCAAGAGTTCGAGACCAGTCTGGGCAATACAGTGAGACCTCACTCTACAAATTAAAAAAATAAAATTAGCTGGGTGTCATGGTGCATGCCTGTGGTCCCAGCTACTCAGGAGGCTGAGGCAAAAGAATGGCTTGAGGGGGCTGAGTCTGAAGGGAGCCGTGATTGCCCCACTGCACTCCAGCCTGGGCAACACAGCAAGACCCTGTCTCAAAAAAATAAATAAAATAACACCAAACCTCCCTTAATAATTTTAACTTTAATTACAGCAGATAAAAGGAGGTTGACAGAGTAGAGAAAGAAAGCTAAAGGGTCCAAAGAGCAACAACATAAGAAGAGGGAGAACTCTTGAGATCTCTCATGTCCACTTGAATGTACATCTGCATTACAGAAGAAAACCTGGTATTATATCTGAAATAGTTTATGCAATTAACATATACACCCTCCATACAAAATATCTTCAGTAGCCCCCTGCTGCCCTACGGAAGGATCTACAGGAGAAAGCCCAAAGTACTCAAATATGGAACATCTGTGTTGATGGTTTACCCACCTTTCCAGCATGGCCTTCTCCTCACCTCTTCCACATAGGTTTTCTGTTATTCAGTCACGGCCATGCCATGTCCACGGCCAGCTTTGAAAGCCCTCTGTCTTCTCTGCTAATACAAATCCACTACTGACAACTATGACTTTGGATATACTATTCAATCTCTTTAAGCACCAGATTCCTTATTTGTAAAATGAGGAATTACCATCCACCTCATAGGGATGTTGTAGGATACATGAGACAATTGTAAAACATGCAGAGCTCTGCATAGCATATAGTAAGTGCTCACAAGGTAATAGTTTTGGCCAGGTGTGGTGGCTCACACCTGTAATCCCAGCACTTTGGGAGGCCAAGGTGGGTGGATCACCTGAGGTCAAGAGTTAGAGACCAGCCTGGCCAACATCACAAAACCCCATCTCTACTAAAAATACAAAAATTAGTTGGGCATGGTGGTGCACACCTGTAGTCCCAGCCACCCAGGAGGCTGAGGCAGGGGAATCACTTGAACCCAGGAGGTAGAGGTTGCAGTGAGGCAACATCACACCATTGTACTCCAGCCTGGGCAACCGAGCGAGACTCAGCCTCAAAAAAAAAAAAAAAAACTCTGATATATAATATTAAGCAGGAAGACTGAACTATAGTTAAGAGGCCTTAGTTCTATCCCATCAGTTAGCTGCACAACTCCGGACACATCCTTTCCCCTCTCTTCCTTATCTGTAAAATGACGTTGGAGCACATATATACATATGCCTAAGAGTCTTTCTTAATCAGATATTAAGCATGGGATTCCAGACAGTCAATAAAAACTTATTATTTCTACTCAACCTCCCCACACGGACACACCCACCATAAAAATCCTAGAACTGTTTACTCTGCCTGAATCTGGTGTCTGTAACTGGACAAGTCACCACTCTGGACCTCAGTTTCCTCATTTGTATAATGGGAATGGAAAACACCAACATTAAGGGGCAAGGCATAAACGAAAGGCACATGTGGCAGAACTCCATGAACCACAAGACCAGTATGATAACGATACCACATTAGTAACGACGGTATCCTCGGTCAGTGCCACCATACGCAGCAGGAGGAGCTGAGTATTAACACGTGGGATCCAATTTCAGCCTGACAGTTGTTGTCTATAAGAGCTCTGACCTCAGCTGCCTCAGAAGAGGCCAGGCACTTAACGTATATTATCTTATTCAATCACCACACTGAAATCTTCCAGAGTAGGTCTGATGGCCCCAAGGAATGGGGAGCAGCCCTTGCTCTGACTAGAACTGGAACGACAAATCCCCTCCACTCGTTCCCGCGCAGCCCCGCCCCAGGCCTGCATTAGCATACATTTGCGTATATTTACATACAGCTTGGACTAGGATCCCAGGGTGGCGAGAGGGTTGGGACGAGAGTATCACATGGCGACAAGGGCTAGCGCTCGTGGGGCCTGTGTGGTCCTACCTGGCTTCGCTCTCGGTGTTCCCGCTGCCGGGACTTAGCGGCCTTCCGAAAAGCCGCCGCCATGTCTGTACAGCCTTGGAAAAGCTCAGTGTACAACGCCGGCTCCGAACTCCCTCTGTCGCCTAGTTCACTGATCCTACCGGAAACAGGCCTAGCCGCTGGTGGTTTAGAACCGCCTACTTCCTCTAAGCAACCTATCCGGAGCCGATACTCCGGAAGTACGTCATCCAGTAAAGGCAGACCACTCCTTCTGGGAAGTGTAGTTTCCTAGATCTAGTCTTGTGACTCGACAAAAGCCCATTCTTATTCGCTAGCGCCTGTCCACGCTGCCCAGATCTCGCCTTCGTGCTCGGCCCGAGTTGGCACCTGGGAACACGTGGCTGGCACTGCCCTGCGTCCGAGTTGGGCTTGGCGTGTGCGCATGTGCAGTCACTTACAGCTCGGCACGGGTTGCAGTATTTAGGCGGTATGTTTAAAGCTAGAGGAGTACGCACTTAACAGTGTTGGCGCTGGCTGGGCGCCGTGTCTCAGGCCTGTATTCCCAGCACTTTGGGAGGCTGAGACGAGCGGATCACGAGGTCTAGAGTTCGAGACCATCCTGGCCAATATGGTGAAACCCCTTCTTTACTAAAAAAATACAGAAAAATTAGCCGGACGTGGTGATGTACATCTGTAATCCCAAACTACTCGGGAGGTTGAAACAGGAGAATCACTGGAACCTGGGAGGCAGAGGTTGCAGTGAGCCAACATCGTGCCATTGCACCCCAGCGGGCAATAGAGTGAGATTCTGTCTCAAAAAAGACACACCACCTCAAATATGACTGTAGGAGACCAGAACATGCCACTCCAAAATATATATTTATCTTGCTTTTTTCTTTCAGCTGGTTATGCTGAGAAACTGCAGACAGAGGAGTTGCTCTGAAAAGCTTTCCTTCCATTTGTGAAATAAATTTACATCTACAACGGAAATCTACATTTTTAGTGAGGTATCTGTGTCAAGAAGAGAGCTGACAACTGTTACTTCCTGAGAGATTTTATCTCCATAATAGGACATTTCTTCCCCTCGCCTCCCCATAATTTGTGTTGCCACCAGCCCGCAGAAGCCCCATGCCACTATTCTTTTTTGTAACTCAAAACACTATATAAACTTGGCTCATCTGACCCACCCATTTTTTGCTCCTCTACAACAGTGTACAGAAAAGAACATTCTATGGAGAGACAAGAGACCTTAAAACCATACCTGGCTCTGCCACTCACTTACAGGCTGTGTGACTTTGGGCTGGTTTCTTGACTTTAATGAGCATCATTTTTCTCAACTATAAAATGAGGATAATAATAACATGCACTTCTTGCTTCACATTGCTGTCAAGAGCTCACAGTTGAACGGATGAATCATCTGTAAAGAGCACAGAAGGGAATCATTCGATGACAGTAACTATAAAGTTCTGAGTCTCTCACATCCCCAAGGGAATGGCTGGTTGATGATATGAGGATCAGAGGCAGTACAAGGTAATGATTAGAACCGTGACCCATGAGGTGTGTTCTGAGGCTACCCCAGTCAAAGTAAAGTTAGATTCACTGAGCCTCCATCTGAGTGTAAATTGAGGTACTAATAATACTATACCCATTGGATTGTTTTGAGGATACAATGAAATCATGTGTAAAGTGCTTAATGCTGTTTTTACTCCTTAGCAAGTTCAAAATAAAATGGAGTTAGTAGGCCAGGCACAGTGGCTCACTCCTGTAATCCCAGCACTTTGTGAGGACGAGGCAGGCAGATCACCTGAGGTCATGAGTTTGAGACCAGTCTGACCAACATGGAAAAACGCCATCTCTACTAAAAATACAAAATTAGCCAGGCATGGTGGCACATGCCTGTAATCTCAGCTACTCGGGAGGCCAAGGCAGGAGAATCACTTGAATCCAGGAGGCAGAGGTTGTGGTGAGCCGAGATTGTGCCATTGCATTCCAACCTGGACAGCAACAGCAAAACTCTGTCTCAAAAAATAAAATAAAGTAAAATAAAATGGAGTTACTATTGTTACTTTTATTACTACTAAACCTGCTCTAAGTTTACGGAGAGGACTGGGCATAGTAAAGCATTCTAGAGGCATTTGGTTTCTTTTCCACCAAATGAAACAGGGTGTATAATTGCACCCATTTCTCATGACAGGGTTACTCCTCCAGCTCAGGAGCTCTGAGGAAATCCTCTCCTTAGTCCCCAAAAATACCAGTCCAGTTGACCAGTGGGCATGAAAGAGCTGAAAGTATGAGTTTGAGCCTTGCCCATTTAGGGCCTCTTGCATTAACAAAATTTCATCTCATTTGTCACTTATCATTGGAAGACAAGGCCCTTTATAACCTGACCCATCCCATGCCCACCTTTCCAGCCTTGTTTCCATCAAGAAGACCAGCTATGAGGCATGGTGACTAGGTGGCAGCCCCAGCCACTCCTGCCTCTTCCCCAAAGAAGGCACTAGGTGATCAGCTTACCCAAAAGAAGCCAACTCTGTCCATGGGACCCCTGGTGTCAGCTCTAGTTTTATATCTGTCACATACTGGCTTGTGATTTGAGGCCATGATGTCATATACTCTGAGCTTGTCTCACTCTGTCAAATGGTGATGATGATAATTATTATAATAAACATCTCACCTGGTTTTTGTGAGGACTGAAGGTAATAGCTAGCGCGTGGCATGGTGCCCTTCACACAGTCAACCTTTAACCACATTAGTTCTCACTCTGCCCTCCCCACCTCCCGTGCTCTGTAAAAGTCTCTAACTTATTTCACCCTCTCCACCCACAAATTCAATGTCCAGTTTGGGGTTACAAGGAAAGTTTCTGGACAGCCAGGCACAGTGGCTCATGCCTGTAATCACAGCATATTGAGAGGCCGAGGCAGGCAGATCACTTGAGATCAGGAGTTCGCAACCAACCTGGCCAACATGATGAAACCCCATCTCCACTAAAAATACAAAAATTGGTGGGGCATGGTGGCGCATGTCTGTACTCCCAACTACTCAGAGGCTGAGGCAGAAGAATAGCTTTGAACCTGGGAGGTGGCCATTGCAGTGAGCTGAGATTGCTCCACTGTACTCCAGCCTGGGTGACAGAGTGAGGCTCTGTCAAAAAAAAAAAAAAAAAAAAAAACTGGACACGATGGCTCACACCTATAATCCCAGCACTTTGGGAGGCCAAGGCAGGTGGATCACAAGGTTAGGAGTTCGAGACACACCTGGCCAACATGGTGAAACCCATCTCTACTAAAAATACAAAAATTAGCTGGGTGTGGTGGTGCACACCTGTAATCCCAGCTACTCTGGAGGCTGAGGCAGGAGAATCGCTTAAACCCAGGAGACAGAGGTTGCAGTGAGCCGAGATTGCACCCCTGCACTCCAGCCTGGATGACAAAGCAAGATTCACTCTCAGGGAAATAAAAATAAAAATAAAAGAAGGCATCTGGGCAATTTGGAAGAGGTTATCTGCTAAGTCTTGAGGCCTGCAAGGGCTGTAGGCAGCCAGTATAAGAGTCAGCAATACACCCAGAGAAGAAAGCCTGTGTTCGCACTAGGGGGAAGGAGGCCTGTGGTTACAGGCATCACAGAGTGATTCACCACCCAGAGGAAACCATGAGAGGCCTGTCAGTAGCCACCCAGAGCCTTCTTTTAAAAATCCTTGCAGGGTAAAAAAAAATAGCAGGGGTATCCTAAGAACAAGATAAAGAAGAGTACATGGGGACCTCCAGGGTGACAGAGGAACAACAGGCTTCTACTCACCCAAGGCCAGTTGTCCAGCTCCCGGGCTCTGCTTCCAGCTCCAGTTCAGACACACCTGTTTCCCAAGGCGGGGGTGGGGCGCATAGATAGGGAACAGGAACAGGGAGTCCATGTGGCTGATCCCAGGACTTTCCTGGGGCACATCCTCCTGGGCCAGCGAAAATAGAGTGAGCAGGGAAATGTGAGCCCACTGGGGAGTGGAAATTGAGACGGGGAGACACAGCTTCCCTGTGGGCAGCTTGCCCCTAGGCTGGTTTCCCTAGCCCAGGTGGGCCCAAGCCAGAGAGCTAACTCTCTGACCCCCAGACTCCAAGGCTAAGCAGCCGAACCTTAACATTTGACCATGAAAGGGGGACTGTCCCCACATATTAACAGCCTATTATGTGCTCTCATCCAATCCTTACAACAATGCTGTGAGGCAGTCATTCACTTTTCACAGCAAGAAGACTGAGGTTTACAGAGATAAAATGACTACAGATACTAGAGCCTAATGGTGAAGCTCATTTTTGGCATAAGCGCTATGACATCTGACTATCTAGATATGATTATTTTTTCCCTCCCCACCAAGATGGAGTCGTGCTCTGTCGCCCAGGCTGCAGTGCAATGGTGCGATCTTGGCTTGCTGCAACCTCTGCTTCCCAGGTTCAAGTGATTCTCTTGCCTCAGCCTCCCGAGTAACTGGGATTACAGGCAAGTGCCACCACACCCAGTCAATTTTTGTATTCTTAGTAGAGATGGGGTTTCACCATGTTGGCCAGGCTGGTCTCAAACTCTTGACCTCGTGATCTGCCCACCCCGGCCTCCCAAAGTGCTGAGATTACAGGTATGATCCCAGCCTGTATTACAGCCACTGTGCCCTGCTGATTTGATTTTTCGTTAAATAAAGATGGGGCGGGGGTCTCACTTTGTTGCCAGAGCTGGTCCTAAACTATTGGGCTCAAGCAGTCCTCCTGCCTCAGCCTCCCAAAGTGCCGGGATTACAGGCAAGAGCTACCATGCCCAGCCAACAATCTGGATTTGAATCCTAACTTTGCCCTTATTACCTGTGTCGCCCTTGCCAGGTTACTTAATCTCTCTATGCCTCCATTTTCTCATCTTTAAAATGGGGATAAAAAATATATATTTAGACCAGGCGTGGTGCCGCATGCCTGTAATCCCAGCACTTTGTGGGGCTAAGGCAAGTGAATCACTTGAGCCCAGGAGTTCAAGACCAGCCTGGGCAACATAATAAGACTCCTGCTTCTACAAAAAATAAAAATTAAAATAAATTAGCTGGGTGTGGTGGCCCATGCCTGTCTATAATCCCAGCTACTTGGGAGACTGAGGTCGGAGGATCAGTTAAGCCCAGGAGGTTAAGATTACAGTGAGCTGTAATTGCACCACTGCACTTCAACCTGGGTGACAGAGCAACACACTGTATCAAAACAAACAAACAAAAAATATATATACATATATTTAATAAAGTTCTTGAATAATAAGGTATGTTAATATATGTAAAATGTTTAGGACTGGTGCAAAAAAAGAATTCAGGAAGTACTGGCTCTTGTTATGACTAGTTAGGAGGGATTAGAGCCATGCATCAAGAACAGAGATTCCAATATTCTGCCTTTCATCGGGCCCTTCTGCACCCACTCATAAACTCCCGCTTTCTGAAGGGGCCCCACCTTTGCCCTCCCATCAGCCCAGAGCTGACCTCCTCTTGGTACCCACTCTACCAAGACTGAGTACTCTTCACTGCTTTGCCCTGGGCTGGGAGTTTCTTACACCTGCCAGATAAATCCCAGAGAGGCCAGGTGCAGTGGCTCACACCTGTGGCCCCAGCACTTTGGGAGGTTGAGGCAGGCAGATAATGAGGTCAGGAGTTCAAGACCAGCCTAGCCAATATGGTAAAACCCCGTCTCTGCTAAGAATATAAAAAAATTAGCCCGGCGTGGTGGCATGCACCTTTAGTCCCAGCTACTTGGGAGGCTGAGGCAGAAAAATTGCTTGAACCTGGAAGGTGGAGGTTGTAGTGAGCCAAGATCACGCCACTGCCCTCCAGCCTGGGCAGCAGAGCGAGACTCTGTCTCAAAAAAAAAAAAAAAAAAAAAAAAAAAATCCCAGAGAAAGGCCCCATCCATGGGCTGGATGCTCACTGCCTGGACTCTAGAAAGCAGATGCCTGTGATCCCAACTGAGGATGTTAGAGGGACACCCATACTGAAGCAGTGTCTGTCATCCATTCAGTCATCAGATGTTTATGATGTACCGGACCCTGGGTTAAGCACTGAGAAGGCAGTGGTGAACAAAAAAAGAGTCCTGCCTTCATGGCTCTTACCATTTAGGCAACAACAGCAATCATAAACAAGCAATGATTTAATTTTGAAAGGAAACCAGGCCTGGAAGGTGACTTGGGACCCAGGAACCCAGGCATGACACAGAAATGGGAGGGAAGGGTTCTCAGGAGCCCCAGCCTGGGAGGGTGTTAGTTCCTCCTTGAGAGCTCAGCTGCACCCAGTCTGGGGTGTGGGGAGGTCTCTGTGCACCTGAATCTTCACTCTAGATGCTAAGGTTATTCCGGGGTTGGTTTGCTGTCTCTTGTTTCCCCAAACAACACAGTAGAGCCTCCTGCCTCCCTCCCTCCCCACCCTTCCAGACCAAGGCTATTTATTCCTAGTGACAAGCCTGAGGATGGGGGGTGGGTAGCCTCAAGGACCTAGAGGGGCCTCGTGTCCCTAGCAGGCGCCAGTCCTTCCTCACAGACACAGGGAGGAAGGAAGCCAGCGGTTCAGACACTACAGAGGTCCCCTCCGCTCTCCTCCACCACCCCTGTGGCGCCCCATCTTCTCACACTCCTCACACCTCTCCCTAGAAGCCAAAGATCATGGGGCCAAGGATTAGGGTCTCCCCGGAGCTTCAAAGGTCAAAACTATTCCTGGGCACTGCGGAAACCCAGGCAAAGCAGGACTTCTCAGTGTCAGGAGGCTGCTGGAGATGGGGAGGTGGTTACCCTGTTTTTGTCACTCAAAGTTGTGGAATAAAACCCTTTGAAGGTCAAGGCCCTATGGTGGGGAAGGGTCCTCTCTTTGCCCCATGTTTTCAGAGAACACCTTGGTACCCGCTGACAGCCTCAAGACAGCAGAGTCAAAACCTCCTCCTCCAGCCTGGATTAAGGCCGGGCTGAGTGTCACCCCTAGGGCTAAGGTTGGGGTTGCGGGGAGATCCGAGGGGGCCAGAAGTCTTTTCCCCAATGGACTGTGGTCTGCGGGGTCTGGTGCCGCCGGCCTGAGATGGAATACAGCAGTCTCCCTCTGGCAGCTGGGGATGGGGGTGGGAGGGGAGGACAGCAGCGGCTGCGGGGAGAGGACAGGGGCTGGTTCCCGGCTGCCCGAAGGTTGGGAGAGCCAGGTTAGGCCGGGAGGGAGGAGGGGGCCGGGCCGGCAAGCGGCCGAAAGGGAGGTGGGGGCGGGGTCTGGCCCCCGCGGCGGGCTGGGGGGCCGGGGGCGGGGTCCGGGCGGGGCAGGCCGGCGCGGACTTCCTCGGGGAGGGGTTGGGGCCGCTCTCCCACTCGCCCACACGGTCCGCCTGCAGTCGGCAGCCTCGCCGGCAGCTCGCTCGGCCCCCGCTCGGCCCGGCCCGCAGGTAGGAGCCGCCGAGGAACGCGGCGCCCGGTTCCCGGCCCCGCCCGCGCCCCGCGCGCCCCGCTCCCGCCGCCCGCCGCCCGCCGCCCGCTTCGAGGTGAGCGCCACGCCGACCCCGGCTCCCAGCCCCGGCCGTCCTCCCCCTCGCCCGGGCCGGGGAGCGAGCGGACCCACGGAGGGCTGAGGCCAGCCGCGGCCCCGGCCCCCTGTCCCCGCTGGGCTCTGGCGGCGGGCGCCCGGGACACGCCGAGCCCGGGAGACCGCCTGCCCGGACTGGACCCCTCCGGGCTGCCCGGCGGGACAGGGGCGGGGGCGGCAGCGAGAGTTGGGCGGGGGAGGGGGGCTAAGTTTGAAATAGAAAAGCCAGAGAGAGACAGACCGAGCAGGAGCGCTGGAGAAACTGAGGTTCTCGGAAAGCCTGGTGGAGCGAGAGACCGAGACAGGCAGGGACTCGAGGCACAGGAGGCTATCGAGATCATTGAAACAAGGACACACTGGGCGTACGGAGTTACCGGTGGACAGACCAGAGGCATGGGGGCCGACCCAGGCTTTGTGGAGCATTTTCAGAAAAAGCTTACGTAGAACCCCAGCGAACACATTGCTAGGGCCCTTCTCTGGGCCTTGGAGGTGCCCTGCGGCGTGGGTGTCAGTGGCATCATGCTGAGTCTGCTCTCTGAGGCCTGCAGAGACACCAAGAGACTAAAGACAGAGACATTCAGGTATGCAGAGATGGCGAAAGAGACCTGGATGCAGAGACAGAGAAAGGGAGGTAGTAGGCATTGAGATATTCAGCCGTGTAGACAAGAAGAGACCAAGACTTGAGATCCACAGAGGCATGGGCCCATGGGGGGACAGCCAGTCAAGATACAGGGCCGTCCAAAACCTAAAGACAGCAGCTGAAGTGTGCCCAGACTGACATGCTCAGTGGAGCAGAGACAGAGACTTAATGGAGGCAGAGAGACCTAGGTGGGCTGACAGCTTCCAAGACAGCCCCTGACATACCCAGGCCTGAACCATTGGGGACACAGAAACTCTGAGCCCACTGATCCCTCAGGAGGCAGAGGCCCGGAGACAGTAAGTTCTAGATCAAGAAGAGCCCCGTGCGTACACACACAGCCACCAGGACAGCCCTAACTTATTTTTAAACTCAAATCTTGGACGGGCTGCCTCAGCCCTGGGGGACTGGGGTGAATGAACTGTTCCTCTCCTGTCCTCAGAGCAGCTTCGGGATCCTGCTCCCCAACCCCCTTCCCTAAACTTCTCTGACTTTCAGGCCCCATGGGGGAGAGCAGAGCTTGGGGCTGGTGCCTGCTTGCAGAGGGTGAGGGTTGGGGGAGTTGAATTTCTCCCTTCAAGTCTCCTGTCAGCTTCTAGAAGGTGGGGGAGGGGTCTGTTCTGATCCTGACTCACAGCTGTGGGACCTGGCCAGGGTCCTCCTGGACAGTGGGTGTGTTGGGGGTGGGGGACAGAAGGGTTGAATGGTTGGCATGGGTCATTGGAAAGGCTTCTGGGTGCCTTCCAATCACAGGGCTAGCAGCTAGGGAGAAGAGCCAGGCTCTGCTGCATCTCCTGTCACCCTGCCCTTAAAAGCTGACCATCTCCTTCATCACCAGGGCAGCATTTTTAGGGAGACAGCAGAGCTCTGGGCTGGGAGGCAGGGGATCTGGGTCCTGATACCTGAGTGATCTTGGGCATGACCCTGCTCTGTTCCTCAATTGTAAAATGGGGATACATTTTACACAAAAAGCAGGAAGGAATAACACAAAAGGCAGGAAGGAATGATACTCCGTCCTTCCTGCCTTTTGTGAGATCTGATGAGATGGGATAGGCATGAACTTTTCGAGTGGCAAAGCAGCATGCAGGTGTCTAACACCCGTGGACCTGTGTGAGAGATCTCAGATTCATGCTTACTAGAGTCAGGCTGATGACCAGGCTGGAGTGACCAGGACACTGGCCCCACTGGTGTCTTCTGCAAGTCCCATGGGCCTGGGGCCTCCTGTTCTCTTCCTGAGCCTACACTGAGAATGTCCAGGTCAAATTTCAGAACAGGCTGGGCACAATGGCTCATGCCTGTAACCCTAGCACTTTGCGAGGCTGAAGCTGGAGGATCATTTGAGGCCAGGAGTTAAAAGACCAGCCTGGGCAACACAGTGAGACACCCATCTCTACAAAAAATAGAAAAACCTAGCTGAGCATGATGGCACATGGCTGTAGTCCCAACTTCTCAGGAGGCTGAGGCAGGTGGTTTGCTTGAACCCAGAAGTTACTTTTTTGTTTTTTGAGACAGAATTTTGCTCTTTTCGACCAGGCTGGAGTGCAATGACACAATCTTGCCTCACTGCAACTTAGGCCTCCAGGGTTCAAGCATTTCTCCTGCCTCAGCCTCCGGAATAGCTGTGATTACAGGTGCCCACCACCATGCCCTGTTAATTTTTGTCTTTTTAGTAGAGATGGGATTTTACCATGTTGACCAGCTGGTCTTGAACTCCTGACTTCAGGTGATCCAACCACTTTGGCCTCCCAAAGTGCTGGGATTACAGGCATGAGCCACCTCACCTGGCCGAGCTCAGAAGTTTGAGGCTTCCATGAGCCATGATTGTGCCACTGCACTCCAGCCCTGGCAACAGAGTGAGACTCCAACTCAAAAAAAAAAAAAGGCTGAGCCAGGCTGGCCAGTATCACAAAACTCTGTCTCTACTAAAAATACAAAAATTAGCTTAGCATGGTGGTGTGCTCCTGTAATCCTAGCTATTCCGGAGGCTGAGGCAGGAGAATCTCTTGAACCCTGGAGACGGAGATTGCAGTGAGCCAAGATCGCATTACTGCACTCCAGCCTGGGTGACAGAGTGAGACCCTGTCTCAAAAAAAAAAAAAAAATCTGGGCTGGTCATGGTGACTCACGCCTGTAATCCTAGCACTTTCGCCAGAGGAAGCCAGGGCAAGAGGATAGCTTGAGCCCAGAAGTTTGAGACCAGCCTGGGCAACATATTGAGACCCCATCTCTATTTAAAAATTCCAGTCCTAGCCAGGTGCGGTGGCTCACACCTGTAATCCCAGCACTTTGGAAGGCCAAGGTGAGCAGACCACAAGGTCAAGAGATTGAGACTACCCTGGCTAATGCGGCTAAAAATCCCGTCTCTACTAAAAATGCAAAAATTAGCTGCATCTGGTGGTGCACGCCTGTAGTCCCAGCTACTTGGGAAGCTGAGGCAGGAGAATCTCTTGAACCCGGGAGGCGGAGGTGCAGTGAGCCGAGATCGCACCACTGCACTCCAGCCTGGGCAACAGAGCAAGGCTCTGTCTCAAAACAAAAAAAAAATTCCAGTTCGGCTCCTTGATCCAGACCTACTTGTAAACCTGCTATCTGGCCGCAGTATGAGAGAGGACGCTAACAGTAAAAATACTGATAGCTACCATTTTCTGAGTATTTATTATCTGCCAGGTGCTTTACAATTATCATCACATTTAAGCCTGACAACAACCTTAGGAGGTAGGAAGTAGTAGCATCTCATGTAATTAGATGGGAAAACAAGCTTAGGGAGCTTAAGTGACTTGCCCAAGGTCACCCAGTTAGTAGGTGTAGGAGCTGGGATTCAAATCTTGCAGCTCGAGCCCCTCCACACACTACAGCCAGTTACACAGTCATTCTGAACTCCAGAAGGTTCCCTGGGAGGTGCCTTGTTGGGGGAGATTGTTGGGGGTGCAGGGGTTGAGAGCCATTTGTAGAGGAGCAGTCTCCCCCAAGCCCTGCCTCACTGCCAGCCAGGAAGGAACACAAGGCTGGCTCCCTTCAGTCCCCTCAGTCCCCAGCCTTGCCAGAGAAAAGGGTGGGGAGAGGGGTATGGGCAGAGACAGGTGGGCCTTGATGGTGCCCTTCACTCTGTCCTCATCAGAGCCCAGCTGGATAGACTAGGGCATTGGGGGATTCTGGGAAAGAAACAGAAGCCATGCCCATACCCTATTTGGGTTGCCCTGGTCTCGGAGTCTCGGGGGGTGGACCCAGGGCTAGCCTGGGCCTGAGACGGTGGCAGCCGGCAGCCGAAGTGGGCCAAGCCAAGAAGGAAGGAAGAGGCCCAGGCACCCCCTGTAGATGCATTCCACCTGCGTGGCCCCCTGCTGCCCTGTGGCTGACAGCCCGGGCAATCCTCAGATGTTGGGCCAGAGGAAACCTGGGTCCGAGTGGCAGGAAGGGAACTGAGAAAGAGGTACTCCTATGCCATAGCCCCACCCCAGGAGTCCCAGCTCTAAAGACCCTGGCTCCTGGTGGCCTCATGCCCTGGCCTGGGGTGGGAGCTTACTGTTGTCCCATTGCACAGAGGCTTGATGTATGGAGAGTCAGGCCTCCAAGCTAGGGGCATCTGCTGGTGCCTGGAGTCTGAACTTCAAGCCAGAGCAGCGCTTGTCAAGAATGTTGAGCTGGGGGTGGATGAGAAAAGGAGGACTTTTCCTTCAGCTTGAGCCAGGGCAGGCTCTGGTGACTGCCAGTCACTGGGGCCTTGTGGGAGAGTGGGTTGGTGAATTCCTTTGTATGTCCCTGTAACTTCCCCGGGCTCATCCACAGCTGTGAGAACATCCCCTTCTTCATACCCCAGGATCCCAGCCCTTAGAGAGCAGGCTTCATGATGGAGGAGAGCAGGAGTGGAAGCTCTGACTTGTGGGCTAGAGACTGGAATCGGGGTGGTAGAAAGGTCTGGGAACCCCACTTCCCTACCGCTCCACTCCCCGGGCTCCTGTTCCAGAGGCAGCTGTGTGGATGACCTCATCCCGCAAACATGCTTTGTTCCTGAGAAAATGGAAAGTGTCTGAGGTTTGGTGGGGGGCTGGGTGTCTCCAGCAGCAGCTCTCAAGGCTCCCCCTTGTCCTACCCCCGCCCCCCACCCAAGATGGGGCCTGACTGGGGAGAAAATGTCTTCACTGGCTCTTGCTCTCTCTCCTTTCAGCTCTCTAGTCCCAATTCCTGAGAAATCAGAAAAGGTGGGAGAGACTGTCTCTCCTTGAGGCAGTGGGAGGGAAATCATGACCCCAGGGGATGGAAAGATCCTGGGGTTTTGCCAGCTGCTAGCAAGAGGCAGCAGGGGCACACTGCACTCTCAGTCTGTCTCCAGTTCCCCTCTGCCTCCCTCCACACTTCATTTTCCCTTTTTCTCCCAATTGCTGGCAGAACCTGACATCTGGCCATCTGTGCCGCCACAGCTGCTGCAGATGTTTGAGGCCAAGGCTGTCCAAGCTGGTGTGACCAGAGCCACAGCAGGGGTGGGAGGATGAGGGCATAGGGTCTAGCTGGGGAAGCCTGGCTGTGTCCAGCTTGCAGGATTTCCTTCCTGCTTGAGCCTAAGCTGAGCCTCTGAAGTTCCCCTTGCTTGGCTGATTCTCCAGGAGGGAAGGCCCAACCTCTCACACTGGCCTCCACCATTCATCTCTCTAGCATTCCACTGTTTTCTGGATCAGGAGGGGCCAAGAACAGCCCATTCCCATCTCTCAATTCTGTACTCCAGAGCTCTGGATAAGGGTTCCTTTATCCATATTCCTAAGGTCCCTTCCTGGGAGTCAGGAGAGGGTGGGAGTACTGCTCATACGGAGTAGAGTCGGGTGGCTCCCTGCCCCTGCTTCTCCCACACTGGGGACAGTCCGGACAGTGGAAGCTAAACGCTGACTGGGGCAGGAAATGAGTCACTGACCCAGGAAAAGCCCCCTCCCCCAGATCTGCTAGGGCCTAGATAAGAAAACAACTTCTGCTTCCTGGTTTTTTCCTGACCTCTTCCTACCCCCAGTTAAATACAGCAAGAAATATGCAGAACTCCTGGTTTCCCGGAAGCACCCTTTCCCCATCCCCACCTACTCTGAACCAGCATTTCCTATGCCAGGTTTCTTGCTGTGTATTGAATGCAGAGGGCTCTTTGCCAGGAGCCAAGTCACAGCCCCTCTGCGTGACCCCAGTTCTACCTTGTGCTCCCCACAGGGTTCTCTCCCCTTGCCACCATGAGCGAGTCATTTGACTGTGCAAAATGCAGTGAGTCCCTGTATGGACGCAAGTACATCCAGACAGACAGCGGCCCCTACTGTGTGCCCTGCTATGACAATACCTTTGCCAACACCTGTGCTGAGTGCCAACAGCTTATCGGGCATGACTCGAGGGTAAGGAGAGGACCGAGCTGGGCAGGAGGTGGGTGGTGACTGGAGGAAGGGGGCAAAGGATGGATCTACCAGGCCTGGGTGCCAGCGTCCCTGCTGTGTTCCCCACAGGAACTGTTCTATGAAGACCGCCACTTCCATGAGGGCTGCTTCCGCTGCTGCCGCTGCCAGCGCTCACTAGCTGATGAACCCTTCACCTGCCAGGACAGTGAGCTGCTCTGCAATGACTGCTACTGCAGTGCATTTTCCTCGCAGTGCTCTGCCTGTGGGGAAACTGTCATGCCTGGTATGTCCCCAAGGGGCTTATCTTGTATGAGAACTGGCATGCCTGGCATCTGCGTAGGGTCTTGGCATGTGTCTGTCTCATACATGGATACTTGGTCTGTGTAAAAACCTGCACAAACACCGTGTTTCTGGAAATTTAGTGTATGCAGGATCTGTTTGCCTGGTCTCCTGGGGGCTCACTATGTGCTGGCAGATTGACGCATTTGATACATACTTGGAGGCTTAGCATGTGTGAATATCTGCATGTTTGGTACATGTAGATGCTAGAGGCATGCTGAGACTGTCATGCTTGGTGCATTGGGTCTTAGCGTGTGCAGAGGCAGGTAAACAGAGGGCTTAACATGTGGGGAACTGCATGCCTAACAGAAATGTTGGGACTCAGCACATACGGGCAATGGTGTGCTGAGGAGATGTGAGGGCTTAGCATGTACTGAACCCGTCAGGCCCAGGGCATTAGGACTTTGTGTGGGCAGATACTTATTTGCCTGACACATGTGGGGTCCCGTGTGAGTGCTGAAACCATCACATCTGTTATATGAGGACTTAGCGCATAGTGAGACTTCATGACTATTACATGGAGGCTTGCTGTGTACTGAAATAGTCATATCTGGGACATACAGGGGCTTAACATATGCCAAAATCCTCATGTCTAGCTCGTGCTGAGTCATCATGTCTGGTGTCTGGGGAGAGGTTAGCATGCGTAATGTACCTGGCGGGGGGTCTTGCTGCATGTGCATGGACGTCACCCTGCTCAGGCTGTGAGAGCAGTGGAGACTCTGGAGAAGTAACAGAGCGTGGCCCTCAAGAGCGTGGGACACAGCCTCTGAGTGTAACCCCTGTTCCCCACAGGTTCCCGGAAGCTGGAGTACGGAGGCCAGACGTGGCATGAGCACTGCTTCCTGTGCAGTGGCTGCGAGCAGCCGCTGGGCTCCCGTTCTTTTGTGCCCGACAAGGGTGCTCACTACTGTGTGCCGTGCTATGAGAACAAGTTTGCTCCTCGCTGCGCCCGCTGCAGCAAGGTGGGGGCTGGGCCAGCTAGGTGGGGGTAAGGCCCGTTGTGGGGTGGGAATCGCCACTCATACCTACTAATGGATGCTGCCCCCACAGACGCTGACACAGGGTGGAGTGACATACCGCGATCAGCCCTGGCATCGGGAATGTCTGGTCTGTACTGGGTGCCAGACGCCCCTGGCAGGGCAGCAGTTCACCTCCCGGGATGAAGATCCGTACTGTGTAGCCTGTTTTGGAGAACTCTTTGCACCTAAGTGCAGCAGCTGCAAGCGCCCCATCGTAGGTGGGACAAGGGTCAAAGAATGGAGCGGGTAGGGTTGCAGGCAAGGGAGTGGGATGTGGTATTGGGCGAGGTTGAGGGCCAGACCATCCCCGGATCTGCAGAGCTAACTTCCGGCCTCCCTCCAGGACTCGGTGGAGGCAAGTATGTGTCCTTTGAAGACCGACACTGGCACCACAACTGCTTCTCCTGTGCCCGCTGCTCCACCTCCCTCGTGGGCCAAGGCTTCGTGCCAGATGGAGACCAAGTGCTCTGCCAGGGCTGCAGCCAGGCAGGGCCCTGAGCCAGGGCTCCTGAGCCCAGGCTTTCCAGTACCACTGCCCCAGGACTGTGGCTCCTCTTCTAAACCACCTCTGGGACCCAGCCCCTCCCCAGTGTGGGTCTCTCTCTGGGCTCCGGGATTGTTTCCCTACTCCAGCATCCCCAAACTGGTGCTCCCTGAGCCAGGCCCCCAAACCTGGGCTCTTATGGAGCCTCCATGAGACAAGCCCCTTCCCCACACCTGGACTCCAGAACTCAGCCCTCTGCCCTGCAGTCTGGGTTCCCAGACTGAGTCCTCTCCCCAAATCTGGGCTCTAGACTCCAGTCCTCCAAACCCGAACTCTGGGACCTAGGCCCCCTTAAACATAGACTTCTCTTTATAGATTTTAGGTCTCCTATGGGTGCCTGAGAAGTCCTCAAAAGTTACTGTTCCCAGGCTCGACCCACCCCACCCCATCCCCAGGGCTGAGGCTGGCTTTGGGGGCAGCAGATAAGGGGCCCACTGGTTAGGGGGCCTTAGGGGACAGGGTGCTGCCCAGCCTGTGTCCACCAAGTATCTCCTCATTTTATTTCAGCTCCATTTTGCCCAGAGATGGGCAGAGGGGTGAGATTGGCTCACCCCCCCTTCTAGATTCTGCAATAAAGTGGTGTGAGGAAGCAGGGCCTCTGTATGTGTGTTCAGGATATAGAGGGGAAGGGTATTTACAGACTGGGAGGCTCAGAATCTCTTCTAGACCTCGTCTTTGCAGGGCGGAGGAAGCGGGGCCGGGCCACGGGTGGGAAGTCTCTCCCCAGGAAGGGGATCCCCGCCACAGCTACTGTCCCTCTGGAGCTGGGCCTGCCTCCCTGCTGGCAGAGGGCTTTTTCCTTCATTTAGGGAAGGGAGGGGTTTAGGGGAGGTTCCAGACGAAAGCTAGGGTGGCGGTGGGGTTCCTTAACTGGCTGGTGCAAATCGTCCCCTCCACCAGGAGCCCTGCCCAAAGCCCGCAGAGCCAGGACCCGGTTCCGATCCCGAGTCTGGGCCCAGACCCTCTCAGCCCCCTTCCCCCTCTTCCCAAGGATTAGCGGGGGCGGCCCGGGATCCGCTCGCACCGCACGTTTTTTGCCAAAAAAGGAAAGGATGCAGCTGCACATGCCGCGGGAACATCTGGATCCGATTCCCGGCATGAATGGGTCACGCCCCGTCCCCCGTCTCACCCCCTCCCCCCGCCCTCCGCCAACAGTAATTCAAGTCCAGGGTGGAGGCGGGAATGAGCGAGGGGGGCTATCCCCCAAAGTGGGGAGATGGGCGGGGCGACGCCCTGGTCCCTGACCCTGGCAGCCGCAGCCCGGGCTCCGAGTCAACTGTCGACTGTTGGGGCAGGTACGCACACACACAGTGGTGCCCGCAGCCGCCTGCGGTGGGGCCCGGCCTTGGGCGGGGAGGGGCCCCTACGCGCCCTGGATGGGAGGGGCCCCTCTGGCCTGGCGGAAACGGTGAGATTGTATGTATCTCATATTAAATCCTCCCCGAAGTCCTGTGGGCGGGTATTACTTCCATTACACAAAAGTGGAGATGTCCACAGTCTGTTGCCCCAAGTCACATAGGTAGTCACTGGTGGATCCAGGGTTCTAATCCGCTTTCCGAAGCCGTGGTTGATATTTTCTCTTTTCTTTCTTTCTTTTTTTTTTGGAAACAGAGTCTTGCTCTGTCGCCCAGGCTGGAGTGCAGTGGCGCGATCTCGGTTCACTGCAACCTCTGCCTCCGGAGTTCAAGCGATTCTCCTGCCTCAGCCTCCTGAGTAGCTGGGATTACAGGCGCGTACAACCACACCCGTCTAATTTTTGTATTTTTAGAACAGAAGGGCTTTTACTATGGTGGTCAGGCTGGTCTCGAATTCCTCACCTCATGATTCTCCCCTGACCCCCGCCTCGACCTCCCGAAGTGCTGGGATAACTACCGTGAGCCACTGTGCAGGCCTTTTTTTAAAAAAATAATTTTTACTTTAAGTTCCAGGATACATGTGCAGAACGCTCAGGTTTGTTACATACGTTTACGTGGGCTGTGTTGATTTGCTGCACCTATTGACCGGTTCTCTTAAGTTCCCTTCCTGACATTTTCAACAAACTTACAAATGCCTATACGTGTGTTTATACTTGGTAATTACCGTATATGCTTACGGTTTTGTTTGTTTCTCTCTCCCACCAGCCTAAGTAAGGACTGAGATGAGATCCTGCCTGCCTTGCTCCCTGCTCCTTCTCAGTTCCGGGCACTTACTATATGTTCAATAAACACTTGGTGAGGAAGAGCAGTCCAATCACAGAAAACACCTGGTGCTAAGGCCTGGCAGCCTGAGAATGGAAGGTGCTTTGGGGAAGTAGCAAGTAATTCCACTTGGAGGAAGTGCCAGGAGAGTAAAACGGCAGGCAAGAGCCCAGGTCCTAAAAAGCCGAATGCCAAGTTACACAGACCTCACCCCGCAGGAAATGCAGCCTATGTAAATGTTTAAGCAGGGGCCTGGGATGAGCAGAGTTTTAGAAAGATGATGCTGGCTGCGGCATCAATAATGGAGTGGAAGGGTAAGATGAGCAGGCTGTTCAGAGGCTAGCGTAGTGGTCCCGGTCAGAGATCTGGCGGCAGGCAGCAGCTTGAGTGGAAAAGGCAAGATTTGCTGCCCGGTTGGATGGAGTGGGGATGGAGAAGCATTTAGGGGCAGGAAGGCATTCGATTTGCGGCAGAGTGACTGGGGGATGGCGGTGGTAAGGTGGTCCACCCATCTAACAGGAAGAGAGAAACGTGCAGCTACAGAACTGTTTGATTTATTTCAATACATACATTTTTCAGACTTAACATCTTAGAAACCCAGGCATATTAAAAAAAAAAAAAGAAAACAACAAAAAAAGAAACCCAGGCATATAATCAAGGCCGGGTGCAGTGGCTCACCCCTGTAATCCCAGCACTTTGGGAGGCTGAGGACGTGGATCACCTGAGGTCAGGAGTTTGAGACCAGCCTGGACAACATGGTGAAGCCCCACCTCTACTAAAAATACAAAAATTAGATGGGCATGGTGGTGGGTGCCTGTAATCCCAACTACTAGGGAGACTGAGGCCGAAGAATTACTGGAACCGGAGAGGTGGAGGTTGTAGTGAGCTGGGATCACACCACTGCACTTCAGTCTGGGCGGTAAGAGCAAAACTCCATCTCAAAAAGAGAAAAAAAAGAAACCCCAGACATATAATCAAAGGTGTGTCATTATTTAATTGACAATTTTTTCTGTCTTCCTTAGTAAAGAATAAAATAATGCTGTTTTACATTTGATGGCATCTCATATTCAATAAATACAGTAGCTCTCCAGCTTTATACCCCCCACAAAACAAAACAGAACAAAAAACATTTGCTGAGTCTCCCCACTCTCTGAATGGAGATTTCTACTTCTTTCCGAGTGGCCCAGGAAAATCCCCAGATGAGTTGTGACTGGGTCCTTTCCCTACGCTTGGCAGCCCTGCTTAAATTTCTGTATACAAATAAGATCCTCACAGTACCCCCATGAGTGGGCAAAACACAAGTCATTATTTCCAATTTTTTTTTCCTTCTTCTTTTTTTTCTTGAGACGATCTTGGCTCACTGCAACCTCCGCCTCCTGGTTTCAAGCAACTCTCCTGCCTCAGCCTTGGGAGTATCTGGGAAGCTGGGATTACAAACAAGCAACACCATGACACCACACCTGGCCAATTTTTGTATTACTATTATTATTATTATTTTTGAGACAGAATCTCATGCAGTCTCGAAATCTCAGCTGGGACTACAGACCCACACAACCACACCCAGCTGATTTTTTTTTTCTTTCTTTTTTTTTTGAGACGGAGTTTCGCTCTTGTTACCCAGGCTGGAGTGCAATGGCACGATCTTGGCTCACCGCAACCTCTGCCTCCTGGGTTCAGGCAATTCTCCTGCCTCAGCCTCCTGAGTAGCTGGGATTACAGTCACGCACCACCATGCCCAGCTAATTTTTTTGTATCTTTAGTAGAGATGGGGTTTCACCATGTTGACCTGGATGGTCTCGATCTCTTGACCTCGTGATCCACCCGCCTCGGCCTCCTGAAGTGCTGGGATTACAGGCTTGAGCCACCCCGCCCAGCCCCATACCCAGCTAATTTTTTGTGTTTTTAGTAGAGACAGGTTTTCACCATTTGGCCAGGATGGTTTCAATCTCTTGACCTGGTGATCCACCCACCACGGCCTCCCGAAGTGCTGGGATTACAGATGTGAGCTACTGCACCTGGCCTCCATTTTATTTTCACAATTTTTTTTTTTTCTTTTTTGAGACAGGGTCTCACCCAGGCTTGGAGTACAGTGGCATGTTCATAGCTCATTGTAACCTCGAACTCCTGGGATCAAGTGATCCTCCCGCCTCAGCCTCCCAGGTAGCTGGGAGTACAGGCGAGTGCCAGCATGCTCGGCTAATTTACTTGTTTTTTGTAGAGATGAGGTCTTGCTATGTTGCCCAGACCATTCTAGAACTCCTGGCTTTAAGGGATCCTACCAGCTTGGCCTCCCAAAGTGCTGAGATTACAGGAAGAAAAATTGGGCTGGGGGCAGTGGCTCACTCCTATAATCTAGCACGTTGGGAGGCCAAGGCAGGATTGCTTGAGCTCAGGAATTGCAGACTAGCCTGGCCACCATAGTGAGATATCATCTCTAGTAAAAATCAAAAAAATTATGTGGAAGGCCAAGGTGGGCAGATCATGAGATCAGGAATTCGAGACTAGCCTGACCAATATAGTGAAACCCTGTCTCTTCTAAAAATGCAAAAATTAGACAGGTGTGGTGATGCATACTTGTAGTCCCAGCTATTCAGGAGGCTGAGGCAGGAGAATCGCTTGAACCTGGGAGGCGGAGGTTGCACTGAGCTGAGATCACACCACTGCACTCCAGCCTAGGCAACAGAGTGAGACTCTGCCACAAAAAAAAAAAAGTTATGCCAGGTCTGGTGGCCCTTGCCTGTAATTCCAGAATTTTGGGAGGACGAGGCAGGAAGATCGCTTGAGTCTAGGAGTTTGAGACCAGGCTGGGAAACATGGCAAAACCCTGTCTCTACAAAAAATCCACAAATTAGCAGGTGTAGGGGCATGCGCCTATAGTCCCAGCTACACATGAGGCTGAGGTGGGAGGATAGTTTTAGCCTGGGAGATCAAGGCTGCAGTGAGCCAAGATCATGCCACTGCACTCCAGCTTTGATGACACAGGAAGACACTGTCTCAAAAAAAAAGCTTTGTCCAGGTGCAGTGGCTCACAACTGTAATCCCACCATTTTGGGAGGCCAAGGCGGGCAGATCACCCCGAGGTTAGGAATTCAAGACCAGCCTGGCCAACATGGTGAAAGACCAGCTTTACTAAACATACAAAAATTGGCCAGGCATGGTGGCACACACCTGTAATCCCAGCTACTTGGGAGGCTGAGGCAGAGGAATCACTTGAACACAGGAGGTAGAGGTTGCTGTGAGCTGAGATCATACCACTGCACTCCAGCCTGTGCCACACAGCGAGATTCCGTCTCAAAAAAAAAAGAAAAGAAAAGAAAAAAAAAAAACACAAAACTTCGAATGTGGCTTTTGTTCTGAGAGGAAAAAAAAAATTAACCATGGTGGTTGCACCTACCTGTGGGGCCATGGGGGTGGAGGCTGCAGTGAGCCATGATTACAGCCACTCCACTCCAGCCTGGGGCAACAGAGAAAGACCCTATCTTAAAAAAGAAAGAAAGAAAAAGAAAAAAGTGAACAATAGGTAAATTACTAAAAATTTGATGTATTATGTCCTCCTCATTCTTTTTTGTTTAACATAAATGTACACATACATATTTTCAGTTTTAAATTTATTTTTAAATTGAAAAATAATACAAATAAATGTTTAAAAATAACTTTTCTCTGGGCCAGTGGCACGTACCTGTAGTCCCAGCTACTCCGGAGGCTGAGGTGGGAGGATCACTTGAGGCCAGGAGTTCTGGGCTGCAGTGCGCGATGCCCATCTGGTGTCCGCACTAAGTTCAGCATCAATATGGTGACCTTCCGGGAGTGGGGGACCACCAGATTGTCTAAGGAGGGGTGAACCGGCCCAGGTTGGAAATGGAGCAGGTCAAAACTCCCATGCCTATCATTAGTGGGATCGCGCTTGTGAATAGCCACTGCACTCTAGCCTGGGCAACATAGCATGACCCTATCTCTTAAAGAAATAGTAAGTTTTCAGCTGGGTTCAGTGGTTCACACCTGTAATATCCACACTTTGGGAGGCTGAGGCGGGTAGATTTGAGGTCAGGAGTTTGAGGCCAGCCTGGCCAATATGGTGAAAGCCCATCTGTACTAAAAATACAAAAATTAGCCGGGTATGGTGGCACACACCTGTAGTCCCAGCTACTCAGGAGGCTGAGGCAGAAGAATCACTTGAACCCAGGAGGCGGAGGTTGCAGTGAGCCGAGGTCGCACCACTGCACTCCAGCCTGGGCAACTAAGCAAGATTCTATCTCAAAAAAAAAAAAAAGCCTGGGTGTGATGCCTCACACCTATAACCCTGTAGTCCCAACACTGGGAGCCTGAGGTGGGAGGATCACTTGAGCCCAGGAATTTGAGACCAGCCTGGGCAACACAGCAAGACCTTTTCTCTAAATAAATAAATAATAACTTTTCATGTTGTGCTTGGGGTGTATACAAAGCAAAGTCTCCCTCCCATATCAGATCTCCAACGCTATGTGCTCAGGAGCAACCACTGTTTACTGTTACTTGGATATCCTTACAGAAATAATGTCTCTGCACATCATTTTTTATACACGCTTGTGCCTCTAGCTCCTCTCAGTTCTTGTGGCCGTCTCTCCATATGAGTTCATACACAGTGTTTAACAGTTTCATTGAGGCGTAATTTATATACCACAAAATTCACCCATTTTAAGAGTACAATGCAATTAATTTTAGCAAAGTGAGTAGAGTTATGCAACTATCACCACAATCCAATCTTGGAACATTTCTGCCAGTCCAAAAAGGATTCCTTGCGTGCGTTTGCAGTCACTTCCAATCTCACCTCCAGTCACAGGCAACCACCCATAGACTTTCTGCCTCCATAGATTTGCCTTTGCTAAATTAGGTTTAGCCTAAAGCTGCCTCCTTACATGTTTTAAATTTAGCCTAAAGGTTTCTCTGTACATCGTGAACTATAACCTAAATGGAGTTGTCGACAGACTGTAGCCTACTCTTTGCCAATTGTTGAGGTTTGGCCAATCAAACATGGTAAACTATGCAACCATGTTCAAAGAAGGCAAAGGCCAAGCCGTAACCAGTGTTTTTCTTTTGCTTTTCTTTTCTTTTCTTTTTTTTTTTTTTTTTGCCCAGGGGCATGCTAATCTTCTTTGTATGGTTCCAGTTTTAGTATATGTGCTGCCATAGTGAGCACCAGTGTTTTTCTTTTAACACCTTTCTGGACATTTTATCTGGACACACATTGTTGTTTTTCTGCCTGGCTTCTTTCACTTAGCATGATGCCTTCATGGTTCATCATTGTAGTGTTACTTTATTGCTGAATAATGTTCCATTGTACTGTATAGATATACCACATTGGATCCATTCACATTGGATCCATTCAACAGTTAATGGACTCTTGGGTTGCATCCGGTTTTTGTCTGTTATGAATAATGCTGCTGTTAACATATAAATACATGGACTTTTTGCATTTCTCTACAAGTGGAGATAAATAGACACAGTCTTTTTTTTTTTTTAAAGGCCATATAGCATTTCACATAAGGTCTTCCACTGCTTGGATGCACAGACTTTATTTTATTTATTTCATATTTTGACAGAGTCTCGCTCTGTCATCCAGCTGGGAGTACAATGGCGCGATCTCGGCTCACTGCAACCTCCACCTCCCAGGTTCAAGTGATTCTCCTGCTTCAGCCTCTCGAGTAGCTGGGACTACAGTCACGCACCACGCCCGGCTAATTTTTTTGTATTTTTAGTAGAGACGTGGTTTCACTGTGTTAGTCAGGCTGGTCTTGATCTCCTGACCTCATTGGATGCACAGTATTTTATTTAACATATCCTCTACCGATAGGTTCCTTCTACACATCAATTTCTTTTTCTTTTCTTTCTTTCTTTTTTTTTTTGAGACTGAGTCTTGCTGTGTCACACAGGCTGGAGTGCAGTGGTACAATCTCAGCTCACTGCAACCTCTGCTTCCTGGGTTCAAGCGATTCTCCCGCTTCAGTCTACCAAGTAGGTGGGACTACAGGCACCTGCCACCATGCCCGGTTAATTTTTTTTTTTTTTTTTAGTAGAGACGGGGTTCCACCATGTTGACCAGACCGCAAGTGAGCCGCTGGCCTTGGCCTCCCAAAGTGCTGAGATTACAGGCGTGAACCACCGCGCCCGGCCTCACTTGAGAATTTCTTTTAAAACACCACCATTGGTGGCTCCGGCCTGTAATCCCAGCACTTTGGGAGGCCAAGGCGGTTGGATCACAAGGTCAGGAGATCGAGACCATCCTGGCCAACATAGCGAAACCCTGTCTCTACTAAAATACAAAAAAAATTAGCTGGGTGTGGTGGCGCACGCCTATCGTCCCAGCTACTCGGGAGACTGAGGCAGGAGAAGTGCTTGAACCCGGGAGGCAGAGGTTGCAGTGAACCAAGATCGCGCCGCTGCACTCCAACTTGGCGACAGAGCAAGACTCCGTTTCAAAAAAAAAAAAAAACCCACCAGCAAAACCCCACTATTCCCATTTCACTGAGAAAGACACTGAGGTCCAGAGAAGGAGCAAACGTTCTGATAATTCATGCTGAAAACTGCGCCCTCAAATTCCGGTTTCCCAGCTCCCATCCGGACTCCAACTGCTCGCACAGTCCACACAGGGTACCTGTCCGCCCAGCCGGCACCCGCAAGCCCCGGGAAGCCCGCCGCTGAACCTCAAGTTCTTGGATTTTCCTATGCCACCTGGAGGAATCTGCAAACCTCTTGGCGTCCGTCCACCACACCTCCGACCAGCAGGTGGCACTGTTGCCATCTCGATAACATAGACTCGTCCTCCTTGTGGTGCTCATGTTTTCCTAAGTCCCTGGACACTTCCGGCACTGGAGGAACTTTGGTGCGGCCGGATGCGCAACGTGGGGACTCAGGCGCGCAAGGCGGCACGGGTTGTTTCCGCCTTGTAGGTGGTCTGTATTGAGAGTCCGCGGCGAAGGGAAGATGGAGACGATACTGGAGCAACAGCGGCGCTATCATGAGGAGAAAGAACGGCTCATGGACGTCATGGCCAAAGAGATGCTCACTAAGAAGTCCACGGTAAGTTGGGTCTGGTCAGGGGCTGCGTGTGAGGCTGGGCCTCTATCCCGTGTTTGACCTCTGAGAGCTTGCTTTGGGCCTCAGTCTCCCCACGCTCCGCCCCCGTCTCCTCCGGAGCTCCGTCTCCGAGCTCCGGTCTTGGTAACCTCCTCCCGGAGTCCAGTGCCCCAAAGGCCTTTCCGCCTCAGCTGCTAAAACCTGAGCCGGTGAGCTCCGCCCTCGGGCGGCCTTTTCTACTCCGGAACGTAAACTAACGGCGTTTGTGTCACCGTTTGTTTTTTCAGCTCCGGGACCAGATCAATTCTGATCACCGCACTCGGGCCATGCAAGATGTGAGTGCGCTGCTGTCTGCCTCTTTTTGGGTCGGCGAGGGCGGGAAAAGAGAGGGGAAGTGAAGTGCTTGTCTCAGCATGAGCCCTGGCCAAAGGTAACCGGATTGGCCAGTCGAGGGCTCTCTGTCTGGGCAGTCCACCGGCTGCCGAACGTGAGGGTGCTTCCTCACTTCTCTGAATGGGGAACTCTTACGCATTCTTAATTACTCGGGAAGATGCCCATTCTTTTAGTTTCTTTTCTTTTTTTTTTTTTTTTTTTGAGACGGAGTCTCGCTGTTGTTACCCATACTGGAGTGCAATGGCACGATCTCGGCTCACCGCAACTTCTGCCTCCTGGGTTCAAGCAATTCTCCTGCCTCAGCCTCCCGAGTAGCTGGGACTACGGGTGCGCGCCACCATCCCCAGCTAATTTTTGTATTTTTAGTAGAGACGGGGTTTCACCTTGTTGACCAGGATGGTCTCGATCTCTTGACCTCGTGATCCACCCGCCTCGGCCTCCTAAAGTGCTGGTATTAAAGGCGTGAGCCACGGCGCCCGGCTCTTTTCTTTTCTTTTTTGAGACCGAGTTTTGCTCTTGTTGCCCAGACTGGAGTGCGGTGGCGTGATCTGGGCTCACTGCAACCTCCACTTTCCGGGTTCAAGCGATTCTCCTGTCTCAGCCTACCGAATAGGGGGATTACAGGCGGCTGCCGCTACACCTGGCTAATTTTTTGTGTTTTTGTAGGATGGGTTTCACCATGTTGACCAGGATGATGTCGAACTCCTGACCTCGTGATCCACCCACCCCAGCCTCCCAAAGTACTGGGATTACAGACATGAGCCACCGCGCCCTGCCTACAAGTGCACATTCTTTTTTTTTTTTTTTTTTTTTTTTTTTAATATTTTTGAGACGGAGTTTCACTGTTATTACCCAGGCTGGAGTGCAATGGCGTGATCTCGGCTCACCGCAACCTCCGCCTCCTGGGTTCAAGCAATTCTCCTACCTCAGCCTCCCGAGTAGCTGGGACTACAGGCTGCGCCACCATGCCCAGCTAAGTTTTGTATTTTTAGTAGAGACGGGGTTTCTCATGTTGACCAGGATAGTCTCGATCTCTTGACCTAGTGATTCACCCACCTCGCCCTCCCAAAGTGCTGGGATTATAGGCGTGAGCTACCGCGCCTGGCCCAAGTGCACATTCTTACAGCATCCCGTATCCCTTGGATGTGCAAACAATAGTTATGAGGAATCTATGACACAAGTGCACAGCTACAATCCTTCTCTTAAAAAAAAAACATATATTAGTGTTTTTCTGTCAGGATACTGTTTTAAAGTTTTTTGGACTACTAAACTGCATTTGCCTTGTAATTGCTCAATTTATTACTTTAAAAAAAGATGTTATATAAATTATAAAAATTGGGTGATGAGTAAATGGAAGTTATGCTACCTTCCTTACTCTTAACGTATGTTTGAAACCTGTTTAAAAAGGAATAAAAGACCTACTTGGATCTTCTGATTTACAGGAGAGAATCAGATTACAAGCCCTCAGCCCCAAAATACTCTGAAAACTAAGGATTTTTTTTCCCTTGGGTGATTATTTGATGTCAAAATCTGACTTGACCTCACTTGGTAGTAAAACCTGGCCTGAACCTGGGATAGGCTTTTTATAGTCTTTTATTTATCCCACTTAGTAGATAAGGCATAAGGTTTACTGCAGAACTGTGTGCTTCAGATTCCACTAGGGATGTTACATAATATATGATACCTTTTCTGAACTTAAAAAATTCCAAATTCTGAAACAAACCTGGTCCCCAAAGTTTTGGAGGCATGACTACATACCTGTACCATCCTGAATTAATATACTTTGACTCCAAAGGAAGCCTATGTAATGTTTATTTAGCCTGCCTGCTCCTCAGTCAAGCTTTTTGAAATGGTGAATATCATTATCTTTGAGGATTTTAGGTGGGAACTGTGTTTAGCCAATGAGGATGAATCTGTTACAGACAGAGTTAGGCATTGGTGGTATGTAAAGATAGGAGCCACCTCTTAAATGATATCATTTTGGTAATCTTCCAGTCAACCTATTTAAAAAACTAACCTGGAATCAGGGCTGTGTGTTAAAAGGTACTAGGAAGTACAGGAACTGTTAAGACCATATCCATGTCTCTTGAGGTTGCCCTTGGGCTTTGACTGGAGAGCCCTTGTTGTTTGCTTAGCTCTACAGTTGTGCAAATTGTGTCGTTCTGATGGTTTTGTATTTGCCTTTCAGAGGTATATGGAGGTCAGTGGGAACCTGAGGGATTTGTATGATGATAAGGATGGGTAAGTGACAGTCACAGCTAATCTAAGAATTGGTGTTTCTGAGGAACCCTAGTTAGAGGACTGACTTTGTGCTCTATCTTCTTTGAATTTTTCCTGAAATTGCAGATTACGAAAGGAGGAGCTCAATGCCATTTCAGGACCCAATGAGTTTGCTGAATTCTATAATAGACTCAAGCAAATAAAGGAATTCCACCGGAAGCACCCAAATGAGGTATGAGAAAAGAATAGGTCTTTTCTCCAGACCTATTCTTAAAGCATACTAAAGGAAAGGAGTAAAGGAAACTGGACATGTGCTATTCTAATGAACTTCAAGAAAGAACTTGACATTTAGCTGCAAGGACCATAGTTAGCTAACATTCTACAACTGCAGTGTTTTCAGCATCCCCCCTCATCTTTTAAGCCAAGGCCGCATTTCATGTGCGGCCCCCAACCAGTGACTGAGCACAGTTTGGGTACTGGGCCAGCAATTT
Organism: Callithrix jacchus; assembly: GCF_049354715.1. Classification (NCBI taxonomy): domain Eukaryota; kingdom Metazoa; phylum Chordata; class Mammalia; order Primates; family Cebidae; genus Callithrix; species Callithrix jacchus. The sequence goes on along the minus strand of NC_133508.1, from coordinate 74,562,983 downwards.
GGTCCACTGTGAGACTCCTCTGATTATTAGTCTTTGCTCCACAGCTCCCTGTTGGGTTGGTCAAGATTTTGTCCAATCTGCATGTGGTTTAGGCTATCCTGGCCTAATCCTGCTTTCTCTTCCTTTTTACCTTCACAGAAATTACTCTTCCCAATAAATTGTGCTTCTAACTCTGTCTTGAAGTCTTCTACCTAGAGGATCCAGTTAACAAGATAATTTTACTCATTTCCAAAGTTCATTTCACATTAAGGATTCAGCTCAGAGGCAAACTCTTTCATGAAATATTTTTCCTAGTCTGCCTTCTGCCGAAAATCAGTCTTTCTTTATGATCCTATTGGTTTTTTTGTTTTGAGATAGAGTCTTACTCTATCACCCAAGCTGGAGTGTAGTGGTGAACCACTCTGTCTTTGGGTTTAAGTGATTCTTCTGCCTCAGCCCTCAAGTAGCTGGGATTACAAGGCAGGCAGATGCCACGTCCAACTTTTTTTTTTTTTTTTTTTTTTTTTTTTGAGACAAAGTCTTGTTTTTGTCGCCCACGCTGGAGTGCAATGGCTCGATCTCAGATCACTGCAACCTCTGCCTCCCAGGTTCAAATGATTCTCTTGCTTCAGCCTTCTGAGTAGCTGGGATTACAGGCACCTGCCACCACACCTGGCTAATTTCTTTGTGTTTTTAGTAGAGGCAGGGTTTCACTACATTGGCCAGGCTGGTCTGGAACTCCTGATCTCAAATGATCTGCCTGACTTGGCCTCCCAAAATGTTGGGATTACAGATGTGCACCCCTATACCCGGCCCCTAATGTATTTTATGACAATAAATGTCTGCCCTGCCATACCGTAATGTAAAGAGCAGGATTTATGTCTCAATTATCTAGAACCCACACGGCACTTTACACAGCTGACCAAAGGGGTCAATGGGGCAAGATATGGCTGCAGGGAGGGTGGAGAAGGATGAGTCAAAAGATTATTCTGAGTTTTTGTGACTATAACTAGAAAGTTGTTTGTTCTCTTGATAGAAATAAAAGGCTAGCCATGGTGGCTCATACCTGTAATCCCAGCACTTTGGGAGGCTGAGGCAGGTGGATCACCTGAAGTCAGGAGTTCAAGACTAGCCATGGCCAACATGGTGCAACCCCATTTCTACTAAAAATACAAAACTTAGCTGGGCATGGTGGCAGTTGCCTGTAACCCCAGTTACTCAGGGGGCTGAGGCAGTGAGCCAAGATCACGCCATTGTACTCCAGCCTGGGCAACAAGAATGAAACTGTGTCTCAAAAAAAAAAGAAAGAAAGAAAAGAAAAGGAATAAGGAGGTAACCCATTTGCCATAAGAAATAAGTTTTTATATATGTAAATTTTTAAATAGAGGTATATCTAGGAATAGAAATGTCTCTTGAGCAGTTACCGCCACACAAGAAGTAAAGGCTTATGATTTAGAATTGGGAATCATCACATTGATTTGTTGGTTGATAAATCCTTGAGTTCTGAGGCAAGAGAATGTGAAGGGAGTCTGTCAGAGCCTCTCCATATGCCTTGGAGCTCACTTGTAATAAGGTGGGTCATAAAAAAAGGGCCTGGGAAGACCTTCATCACTGCTCCAGGTGTTGTCAAAAGAGAGATTCAGAAAGGCAGTCATGGTTACCGATTGATAACTTCCAGGATGGCTATTTAATTCAAGTAGTAGGAATAGAAATCTGGTCACAAGGTAAAGATGGGTAATGGAGAAGTAGAGGTATGGAATGTGGAATGTGCATTGGAAAGGCTGGTAGGGGCCGGAAGCAGTGCCTCATGCCTGTAATCCCAGCACTTTGGGAGGCTGAGGTGGGTGGATCACCTGAGGTCAGTTGTTCAAGACCATCCTGGCTAACATGGTGAAACCCCATCTCTACTAAAAATAGAAAAAATTAGCTGAGCGTGGTGCGACACGTCTGTAGTCCCAGCTACTTGGGAGGCTGAGGCAGGAGAATCGCTTGAACTCGGGAGGTGGAGATTGCAGTAATCATTCCACAGTACTCCAGCCTGGAGACGGAGTGAGACTTCATCTCAAAAAAAACAAAAAAGCATACATGTTTGAAGGAGCACAGGGAAAAAGGAAGATATTAAATATAGCAAAAAAAAAAAAAAAAGAGGCTATTTATTGTAGTGCAGAGGTAAATGAAGGCACCCTCATGCACATAGCCCCATTGAAGGATAGAATGTGAGGTCTTCTGCTAACCAAGAGAGAATAGATAAATACCATTCTGTTGTGTTAACCTTATTCCAGCCATGGTCAAAAGGTGATGAGGAATAAATGGTTGAATGACTGATTAGAAGGATGTCCAAGGTATACCAAGTGCCAGAAACAGGTCTTTATGTAAAAAATAAAAATCTGTGCAGGCATGAATGTGCTTGTACAAATACATATATTTAAATCCATAGAGCAGTGGTTTCCAAACTTTGTGCATATTTGAGTCACCTGGGGATTTTTAAAAAGTACTGATACTTAACCATCCTCTGATTTAATTGGTATTGGGTGCATCAGGATTTTTTTTTTTAAACTCCCCCAGGTGATGCTAATGTGCAGCAAAGTTTGGCAATCACTGGCATAGAAAAAACTGTTACAGTGGTTACCTGTTCCGAGGATAATTAATAAAGGTGGACTTTTGTTTTTTCTTTTTGTATTGTTTGAGGTTTTCTGAGCATATGTTACTTTAGTGAGTTTTACTCAAGCAGTATAAAAGTGAGGGGAGAACAAGGTAATTGAAGAACTACTGTTCTGGGTAGACTCTTAGTGAAAAATCAAGGCCATATATAGCATCAGAAGTCCAACTTTCTGTGTACTTCATTTCTGTGATCTTGTAACTTTTACATTGAAAATTCTACCTGAGGCTGGGCGTGGTGGCTCATGCCTGTAATCTCAGCACTTCGGGAGGCTGAGACAGGCAGATCACTGGAGCTTAGGAGTTTGAGACCAGCCTGGGCAACATGGCAAAAACCTGTCTCTACTAAAAATATAAGAATTAGTCAGGTGTGGTGGAGTGCCTGTAATCTCAGCTACTTGGGTGGCTGAGGCAGGAGAATCGCTTGAACCCAGGAGATGGAGGCTGCAGTAAGCCAAGATTGTGCCACTGCACTCCAGCCTGGGCAACAGAGCGAGAGTCCATCTCAAAAAACAAAAAAAATGAGGGCCGGGCGCGGTGGCTCACGCCTGTAATCCCAGCACTTTGGGAGGCTGAGGCGGGTGGATCATGAGGTTGATACCATCCTGGTCAACATGGAGAAACCCCGTCTCTACTAAAAATACAAAAAATTAGCTGGGCATGGTGGCAGGGGCCTGTAATCCCAGCTACTCAGGAGGCTGAGGCAGGAGAATTGCCTGAACCCAGGAGGTGGAGGTTGCGGTGAGCCAAGATCATGCCATTGCACTCCAGCCTGGGTAACGAGTGAAACTCTGTGTCAAAAAAAAAAAAAGAGAAAGAAAGAAAAATCCACCTGAGCTTTCACTTTTCCCTTCAGATCTGTGTGCCAATGTCAGTGGAATTTGAAGAGCTCCTGAAGGCTCGAGAGAATCCAAGTGAAGAGGCACAAAGTGAGTAGAGGTGAACATTTCATTCAACACCAGCAGCAGTTACAGGTCATGCAGCCATGGCCTCAGATATTGATAACCAGGTTTTCTTGTTGGTTTTGTCTTTGCTGCTTTCTGGGCTAGAGTGACATTCTAAATTGGTCTTGGGCAAAATGTTTCTTTTGTTCTCTCCTACCTAAAATTTACTGGCTTGGAAAGCCAAGCATTATTCACTTTAGTTCACAATACTAAAATGAGTCAGCCCATGTTACCTTGTAAGAGAACACTCACTTTTGATCTCACTTATTGGAGGTTATATTGTGAGCACAGGGAGGATATTTGGGTGACATGCTGCCTCAAGAAACTAGGAACAAGCAGTCCATTTGAAAAGGTAAGTTCAAGAGAGTGGTCTGTAGAATCTGAATCATTGATGTATTTGATTCCCTCAGACTTGGTGGAGTTCACAGATGAAGAGGGATATGGTCGTTACCTTGATCTCCATGATTGTTACCTCAAGTACATTAACCTGAAGGCATCTGAGGTAAGACCTGGGAGAGGAGAGAGAGATTCTGATTCTAGAGGTAAGTCAGGACACTAGGCTGGGACTGCTAGACGTGAAGCCATTGTAGAGTGTCTTGTGTTTTCAAACTGTTATGTAAATAATATCAAAGAGGTGATAATGAAATACTATTCAAAATGAAAATTTTCTACAGTGAAAACATTTATTAATAAATTTTATTTTTATTTTATTTTTTTTGAGATGGAGTTTCGCTCTTGTTACCCAGGCTTGAGTACAATGGCGCGATCTCGGCTCACCGCACCCTCAGCCTCCTGGGTTCAAGCAATTCTCCCGCCTCAGCCTCCTGAGTAGCTGGGATTACAGGCACGTGCTACCATGCCCAGCTAATTTTTTGATTTTTAGTAGAGACGGGGTTTCATCATGTTGACCAGGATGGTCTCGATCTCTTGACCTAGTGATCCACCTGCCTTGGCCTCCCAAAGTGCTGGGATTACAGGCTTGAGCCACCACGCCCGGCCAATAAATAGTATTTTTTTATTTTGAGATGGGGTCTTACCATGTTGTCCAGTCTGTAATGCAATGGTGTGATCTTTGCTCACTGCAACCTCCACTTCTGGGCTCAGCCTTCTGAGTAATTGAGACTGAGACTACCACCACACTTGGCTAGGTTTTTTTTTTTTTTTTTTTTTTTTGTAAAGATGGGGTTTTGCAGTGTTGCCCAGTCTGGTCTCAAACTCCTCACCTCAAGTGATTCTCCTTTTTCGGCCTCCCACAGTGTTGGAATTACAGGCATGAGCCATTGTGCCCAGCCCATTATCAATACAACAAGTTTTGTTTTTTTTTTTTTTGAGATAGGGTTTGTTTGTTTTTCTTTCTTTTTTTTTTTTTTTTTTTTTTTCTGAGACAGAGTTTCCCTCTGTCACCAGGCGCCAGGCTGGAGTGCAGTGGCGCAGTCAATCTTGGCTCACTGCAACCTTCGCCTGGGTTCAAGTGATTTTTCCGCCTCAGCCTCCCGAGTAGCTGGGACCACAGGTGCGTGCCACCACGCCCGGCTAATTTTTTGTATTTTTAGTAGAGACGGGGTTTCACCATGGCCAGGATGGTCTCGATCTCTTGACCTTGTGATTCGCCCACCTTGGCCTCCCAAAGTGCTGGGATTACAGGCGTGAGCCACTGTGCCTGGCCTAAAATTCTTATTTTTAAAAATAATTATCACGTTCCTGTTTTAGGTACGTGGAAGATAAAACAACTTGATCTTTCTGTCAGCAAAAAGCTATTTAATGTCTTTTCTTAAAGATGTTTAAACATAGCTTATCACATTAATGTCTTTTCTTAAAGATGTTTAAACATAGCTTATCACAAGAGATGAGGTTTAATATGACAATATCAGAAGAGTCACCAGGAAATACATGATTAGATTCTTCATGGAGTTGTGAGGAAATGTCCCAGAAGTACAGTGCCCAAACTTGAAGTTCCATGGGGGCAGGTCAGGTCCCTTGTCTGTTTTGTTGTCTTCTATACCCTGTACTTGGTACAAAGATGCTCAATAAGTGGTTACGTGTGTGAGTAAATGGCAACTTTCAGGACCTTACTTTAGGATATTAGAGTCTTTAACCAAGAGCCCAGCATGAGGTAATGATCAACAAATGTTTCCTTTAGTTTACTGTTTATTAATGTGATCTTTATTTTGTAAAGTTAATTATGTCTGATATTTGCCTGATATGTTTATTTTGTAAAGTTAGTTATGTCTGATATATTCCTACTTTATTTTGTAAAGTTAATTATGTCTGATATTTTACGGTCCAGTGAAATTAACACTCCAAATTGTAGTAGGATTGAATTATGGGAAAGCAAAAAAACCAAAATGGCCAGCCCTTGTTACCTTGTTAGAAAACACTCAATTTTGATCTCACTTAGGAGGTTATAACTTGTTCCAGTATAAATACCTAACTAAATTTTGTATCATTTCTTTCCTCTTTTCAGAAGCTGGATTATATCACATACCTGTCCATTTTTGACCAATTATTTGACATTCCTAAAGAAAGGAAGAATGCAGAATATAAGAGGTAGGTGTTAAGAGCTTCTATGCCTCTCCTGGATTTGATTAGAAGACAGTGTGAAGGTTTTGAGGGTGAAGTTACGAATTAGTTGCTTGGAAGGCATACATGAAGGCGTACTTCCTTCATACATGAAGGTTTATTGGAGGCTAAGGATTATAAATGATGTGGTTTTAAAACCTTCGAGATACTCTGGTTGTGGGCAAGGGTGTATCTGTGGACATATCTTCTATCTTATGCCCATACTGTTCTTAATTTTGTCTCACTGTAGAAGGAACTCTCCCACTCTGGGACTTCTGTGTTTTTGGAGTTTAATGGGAAAAAAATTAGACTTTCTCAGATTGTGACTGGAGTGAGATGCTTGGGTATGATGTATAAGTGAAAAATGTATGTTTTTGTTAGTTGCTCCCCTTATTAGTGATTTTATACCCTTTCTCTCTTTTTCTTATTTTCATTTTCCTGAAATATTTTCTGTGCGAGATTAGCATTATTTCATGAGAATAAAAGGAGGTAGGAAAGGTCAGAATCAAAATGATATGTCAAGAAAAAAGTCCGTTATAGGTTCATTTAAAAATGATTATTAAAAAATACTATTACTAGAATTATAAGTACTATTTATTCTACAGGGAATATAACAAGATACCAAAAATATAAACCCTTTTTGCTTTCTCTTTGTTACGTGTTCCTCTGTAGATACCTAGAGATGCTGCTTGAGTACCTTCAGGATTACACGGATAGAGTGAAGCCTCTCCAAGATCAGAATGAACTTTTTGGGAAGATTCAGGCTGAGTTTGAGAAGAAATGGGAGAATGGGACCTTTCCTGGATGGCCGGTGAGCTACAGTGGGGTGTGAATGGTGGACATGCCAGGGAATTGAACTGATTATTTTCCTTTATCTTGAGCTTCCACTTTAGGGCATTAGGTATCAATTCCTTGGTATCATTTGTGACCATGAGGTATTCCCTGCCGAGTATGCTAGGTTTTTCTGTGTGTACTTTGGAGCAAGATTATCAGGGCCCACTTGCCTTGGACTGTGCCCAGATTTTCGCCAATCATATCATTACTGCCATGTGGTTTCTGCTTACCAAAAGCTTATTCAATCATATGTTAGGAATCTGTATTCTTGCTTGTGGGGATAAACCTGAGTTTTTCCTGAACTCCCCAGGCAGGGAATGTGGACCAACTTTACCTTCATCCTAAACCTGTTTTGTTTTTTTGTTTTTTGGAAGCAAGTTTTCCATCTTGCTCCTAGGCTGGAGTGCAGTGGCACAATCATACCTCACTGCTGCAGCCTCAACTGCCTGGACTCAAGAGATCCTCCCACTTTAGACTCCTGAGTAGTTGGCACATGCCACCATACCCAGCTAATTCATGTATTTTTTTGTAGAGATGGGGTTTCACCATGTTGCTGTGGCTGATCTCTTAACTTCTGAGCTCCAGCAGTTCACCCACCTTGGCCTCTCAAAGTGTTGAGATTACAGTTGTGAGCCACCACGCCCGGCCTAAACCTGGACCTTAATAAATAACATGTTGTTCTTCTTTCCAGAAAGAGACAAGCAGTGCTCTGACCCATGCTGGAGCCCATCTTGACCTCTCCGCATTCTCCTCCTGGGAGGTATGTTTCCTTCAGCGGTAGTACTGTTCTCCCTGTCTATCTTTCAGAGGGACCACTTGCTCTCCTGTCTTTAATACCGTGGTTGTGTTGTGATAAGGCACTCTTTCCTGGGATCAAGCATCTACAAAGAAGGTAGCAAGGTAAAAAGAAAAAAATAACTACTTGGGAAACTGAAATAATCGCTCTAACTACATTAAGCTGTAGTAACAGTAATAGTTAATACCAGTATGTTTAAGTCTGAAGATGACTACAGGCTCAGTCCTCTGGAGAGTTTAGACTTACTGCCAGATCGGCTATGAAATGTGTGGTCCTGCCACAGCCTCAGGAACACCCACCCACTGGCCTGCATTTGTTGTTTCCCAAAAATCTCAATTGTACTTTTTCTCTTTGTACAGGAGTTGGCCTCTCTGGGTTTGGACAGATTGAAATCTGCTCTCTTAGCTTTAGGCTTGAAATGTGGCGGGTAAGGAATGGTTTTTCTATCAAAACTGTTTGATTTACTGTGTGTTTGCACAGTCTTCTAAGTAGCTCTGATTACGTATTTTTTTCTGTTGCTCCAAACTGCAAAAATAAGCAAGCCTGTGTGATAAAGTAACCCTGAAATCCTTTGCCTGTTCTGTCTCCTTAGGACCCTAGAAGAGCGAGCCCAGAGACTATTCAGCACCAAAGGAAAGTCCCTGGAATCACTTGATACCTCTTTGTTTGCCAAAAATCCCAAGTCAAAGGGCACCAAGCGGTGAGTGGCTGGGGTAGCACCTCTCTTTGTGGCTTTTGAATGTCATTCCCATGCACAATTTTTAACCACAGTGGAGATTTTAAATTAGAGTCTGCTTTATTCCCATTATTGGTTGACAGATTCAGCCTGCTCTTTTGTATTTTAAGTAGAGACGGGGTTTCACCATATTGGCCAGGCTGATCTTGAACTCCTGACCTCGCAATCTGCCGGCCTCGACCTCCCAAAGTGCTGGGATTACAGACGTGAGCCACTGCGCCCAGCCAAAAAATATTTTTCTAAGCTTATTTTTGGTAATGAAAGTTGAATCTAATTCTTGAGCTGCATACTTATACAGGGTCTTTTCTTTTTTTTTGACACACAGTTTCGCTCTGTCACCCAAACTGGAGTTCACCTCCCAGGTTCAAGGGATTCACTTGCTCAACCTCCTGAGTAGCTGGGACTACAGGTGTGCACCACCACACCTGGCTGATTTTTGTATTTTTAGTAGAGATGGGTTTCGTCATGTTGGCCATGCTGGTCTGCATCTCCTGAGCTTAAGTGATTCACCCACCTTGGCCTCCCAAAGTGCTGAGATTATAGGTGTGAGCCACTGCACCCAGCTGAGGGATTTTTTTTTTCTTTTTTGAGATGAAGTCTCACTCTTTTGCCCAGGCTGGAGTGCAGTAGCACAGTCTTGGCTTATTGCAACCTCTGCCTCCCAGGTTTAAGTGATTCTCCTGCCTTAGCCTCCCGAGTAGCTGGGATTATAGACACCTGCCACCATGCCTGGCTAATTTTTTGTATTTTTAGTAGAGACAGGGTTTCACCATGTTGGCCAGGCTGGTTTTGAACTCCTGACCTCAGGCAATCCACCTGCCTTGGCCTTCCAAAGTGCTGGGATTACAGGTGTGAACCACTGTGCCCACCTAATTTTTGTATTTTTAGTACAGACAGGGTTTCACCATGTTGGCCAGGCTGGTTTTGAACTGACCTCAGGCAATCTACCTGCCTTGGCCTTCCAAAGTGCTGGGATTACAGGCATGAGCCGTTGCACCCGCCCAATTTTTGTATTTTTAGTAGAGACGGGGTTTCACCATGTTGGCCAGGCTGGTCATGAGTGCCTGACTTCAAGCGATCCTCCTGCCTCAGCTTCCCAAAGTGCTGGGATTACAAGCATGAGCCACCGCGCCTGGCCCATTTTCTTAATGCATGTTTTTTTCTAATTCTTACAACAACCCTAAAAAGTAATTGTTATTCTGAGTTTTTACAGATAAGGACCCAGAAAAGTTATGGTATGTGTCCACTCTCTCATAGTTGTAAGTAGCAGAGTCAGGATTTGGGCCCAGGTCTATCTACTGCAGAACTTGCTCTTCTATATCACATTTTTTTGTAGATTATAATGATGGAAATTTAAGTGCTCTTGATATGTCTTTCACCTTCTAGATGAGGTCATAGAGGAAGCCTCCATGCATTCTAAGAAATATTTCTGTCAGAGTCACGAGATGACAGAGCATTTGCTTTCACAGGATGTCATTTCTCGTGTTTATAATTTTTAATGCAGTGTGCAGTAACTGTTCCCAGATATAGGGAGCAAAGCAATGGATGAGAGAATCCTTGAGTGATAATGGCTTGTTTCTTTTTCTCAGAGACACTGAGAGGAACAAAGACATTGCTTTTCTAGAAGCCCAAATCTATGAATACGTAGAGATTCTCGGGGTAAGTGACTGCTGAAAGCGGAAAATTGGTGTAAAGTATGGGAGTTAAATGGCGAGGAACTCATGGAAGATATTTTTTTCTCTAGGTTCAAAAGAGTAATGGATAGGTAATAAACTAGTATGGCACAAAATAGAGGTCAGGGTACCAGGCTCTTGAGTAAGTTCGTATTCTGTTGTTAGATGATGCTCCCAAAGTTGCCCAATTCCCATAAGACCAGGCATGGGGAAGAGAGTCCCTTCTTAATATAATGTCTAGAATGTGCAGGCTTTTTGCCTGAGCTTCAGAAAATACTCGGGTGGCCCACAAAGCAGACACTTAAAGGGCAGGTAACATGCTACTCGCAGCAGCCTTTCAGTTATGACTTAGGAAAAGGCATTGACTTACATGTTCATAAGGTTGTGAGAAACTTAGTAGGGCTAGAGTATTAATAGTACAAAGCTGGCAGTGAATGTTCTCCTTCAATATTTCCGGACGAGCTGAAGTGTGGTTTGGGGTAGAAAAGGGCTTAGCCTGACCAAGATACTTATCTCAGAGAGAAAGTAGGGAGAGGAGTAGGAGGTAAATAAATCTCTTTCCAGGAAGAAAAGGCAGCACTGATCATCCAGAGAAGATGTTCAGTGTCTTTCCTCCAGAGACGCTGTGTGGAGTTTTTTTCTTTTTCTTTTTTCTTTTCTTTTTTTTGAGACAGAGTCTCGATTTGTCGCCCAGGCAATCTCGGCTCACTGCAATCTCCATCTCCCGGGTTCAAGTAATTCTTCTGCCTCAGCCTCCTGAGCAGCTGGAACTAAAGGCACACGCCATCACGCCCAACTCATTTTTTGTGTTTTTAGTAGAGGCGGGGTTTCACTATATTGGCCGGGCTGACCTCATGATCTACCCACCTCGGCCTCCCAAAGTGCTGGGATTACAAGCATGAGCCACTGAGCCTGGCCCAATTTTTAACTCTCAGAGCCTTTCCCTTTACATACACTCACATGGTCCTTCTGAGTCAGATGGCTCTGGGTCAGATAGCTTGTTTACATATTTTTTTGTTAATTGCCGTGGACATTTTCATTCTCCCCGTGTTTGAGGACCATCTATATAATAGCTGTAGAATTAGTCAGCTGCGATTCTGTTATGACTGCTTTCAGTAAAAGGCTAGCTAGACGGCCAGGCACAGTGGCTCACACCTATAATCCCAGCACTTTGGGAGGCCGAGGCGGGTGGATCACAAGGTCAAGAGATCGAGACCATCCTGGTCAACAAGGTGAAACCCCGTCTTTACTAAAAATACAAAAATTAGCTGGGCATGGTGGTGCGTGCCTGTAGTCCCAGCTACTCGGGAGGCTGAGGCAGGAGACTTGCTTGAACCGAGAAGTCGGAAATTGCGGTGAGCCAAGATCGTGCCATTGCACTCCAGTCTGGGTAACAACAGTGAAACTCTGTCTCAAAAAAAATAAATTAAAAAGGGCTAGCTGGACATTGAATATTAGAGAGACATATTCTTCACTATGAACTTGGGCTATGCTAGGCTGAGTTGCTAGTCTTGTAAAGGTGGCTAGGAGGCCACTGACAAAATCATGCCCTTGACATGAAGTTTGTCAACTCTCTCCCTTTTTTTTTTTTTGAGACAGAGTTTCACTCTGTCACCCAGGCTGGAGTGCCGTGGCGCAATCTCAGCTCACTACAACCTCCACCTCCTGGGTTCAAGCTGTTCTTCTGCCTCAGCCTCCCGAGTAGCTGGGACTACAGGCATGCCACCACACCTGGCTAATTTTTGTCTTTTTTAGTAGAGATGGGGTTTCACCATGTTGGACAGGCTGGCCTTGAGCTCCTGGCCTCAAGTGATCTGCCCACCTTGACCTCTGAAAGTGCTGGGATTACAGATGTGAGCCACCACACCTGGCCCTTTTTCTGAAACAGTGTCTCACTGTGTCACCCAGGCTGGGGTGCAGTGGCGTGATCTCAGCTCACTGCAACCTCCACCTCCCAGGTTCAAGTGATTCTTGTGCCTCAGCCTCCCCAGTCACTGGGACTACAGGTAGGTGCCACCACACCCGGTCAATTTTTGTATTTTTGGTAGAGACAGGGTTTTGCCGTGTTGGCCAGGCTGGTCTTGAATTCCTGGACTCAAGTGATCCTCTCGTCTTGGCCTCCCAAAGTGCTGGGGTTGCAGGTGGGATCTATCAGGGTTGGCTTCTCCCTCCTTTAAGGGCATTTTGCTTTCCCTGCCAGGAGACAGCACTATTGTCTTCAGAATTCCAGCCCGTCCTAGCCAAATACTTTACAGAAAGTTGCTTTCACTATGAACCGATAAAACTTTTTATTACACCATTTGTTGATGTCGGATTTTGGACATTATGTGAATTTTTTTGGTACAGTAAAATGACTGTACCAAGAGGCTGAATATGACATAGCCTCTTGCCCTTGAGAAACTAATTTTGTGGTTAAGGGAGACAAATAATTACAATATAATATGATACATACCTTAATACAGTGAGGTTGAGTTTTCTAAGTAGAAAGAGGGAGAAGAAAAAGTTCCTGGCGAGGAAACCGCAACCACAAAGATAAAACAGTATTAGTTAAAATTATGTGTTCATGAAATGAGAAATGTAGTGTGCCTGGAATATGGCTCGTGAGGGAGGGAATGGTGAGAGAAAACTTGAGAGACTTATGTTGGAAATTTGGACTTTGCCTTATAAGCAGTAGGAAGCCAATAGAAGTTTGCTGGGCGCGGTGGCTCACCCCTGTAATCCCAGCACTTTGGGAAACCGAGGTGGGTGGATCACGAGGTCAAGAGATCAAGACCATCCTGGTCAACATGGTGAAACCCTGTCTCTACTAAAAATACAAAAAATTAGTTGGGCGTGGTGGCGCGTGCCTGTAATCCCAGCTACTCAGGAGTCTGAGGCAGGAGAATTGCCTGAACCCAGGAGGCGGAGGTTGCGGTGAGCCGAGATCGCGCCATTGCACTCCAGCCTGGGTAACTAGAGCGAAACTCCGTCTCAAAAAAAAAAAAAAAAAAAGAAGAAGTTCTTTAAGTAGAATAGTGTGCCACAGATTTGGAATTTTTTTTAGACAGAGTCTCATGTCGCCCAGGCTGGGATGCAGTGGTGCAATATTGGCTCACTGCAACCTCCGCCTCCTGGGTTTAAGCAATTTTCCTGCCTCAGTCTCCCAAGTAGCTGAGATCACCCATGCCCGCCACTACTCCCGGCTAATTTTTTTTGTTTTGTTTTTCAAACTTTCACATTAGTTGCGTGAGAAGATAATTTTTGTATTTTTTAGTAGAGACGGGGTTTCACCATGTTGGCCAGGATGTTCTCAATCTCTTGACCTCGTAATCTGCCCACCTCAGCCTCCCAAAGTGCTGGGATTACAAGAGTGACCCAACACGCCCAGCCAATTTTTGTATTTTTAGTAGAGACGGGTTTTCACCATATTGGTCAGGCTGGTCTTGAACTCCTGACCTCAGGTGATCCACCTGCCTCAGCTTCCCAAAGTGTTGGGATTACAGGTGTGAGCCACTATGCCCGGCCACAGATTTGGATTTTTAAACAGATAAACCTGGTAGCAAAATGGAAATTGGACTGGAATGAGGAGAGACTCAAGGCAAGTTAGAATGTGGTCATGTTGGTGAGGAAAGGAGAAGTCCTGTGTAAGGAAATATTTTATATTTTTAAAATTTTATTATTAGTATTTTTTAGAGAAAGGTTCTTGCGGGCCAGGTGTGGTGGCTCACACCTGTAATCCAAGCACTTTGGAGGCCAAGGTGGGCGGATCACCTGATGTTGGGAGTTCAAGACCAGCCTGACCACCAACATGGTGAAACCCCGTCTTAAAAAAATAAATAAATAAATAAAAATTAAAAAAGAAAAAAGAGAAAGGTTCTTGCTCTGTCACCCAGGCTGGAATGCAATGGCGGGATCATAGCTCACTGCTTCCTCAAACTCCTGGGCTCAAACAGTCCTCCTGCCTCAGCCTCCTAAGTAGCTGGGACCACAGATACACACCACCATGCTTAGCTAATTTTTAATTATTTCGTAGAGACAGGGTCCCACTGTGTTGCCCAGGCTGATGTCAAACTCTTGGCTTCAAATGATTCTCCCACCTTAGCCTCTCAAATTGATGGGATTGCAGGTGTAAGCCAGGAAATATTTTAGAGTCAGAATAGATGAGACTGTTTTCTGTTGTTCTGTAATAGCCTCAGATGAGTAATTAAGCAAGTTATCTAAAACCTTAGACTTTTTTTTTTGGGATCAGGTAGGGCCTGCTGATAAGGAGTTCTGATATAAAGGCAAGATTTTCCTTTATTCTAGAAGAAAGAACCTTATCCTTGGAAGTAAGGGGTCAGCAACAGGAAATTTCCCCTTCTTATTCTGCACTTTTTTTTTGAGACAAGAGTTTCACTCTTGTTGCCAAGGCTGGAGTGCAGTGGTGTGATCTCAGCTCACAACAACCTGTACCTCCAAGGTTCAAGCAGTTCTGCTTTAGCGTCCTAAGTAGCCAGAATTATAGACATGCACCACCATGCCCGGCTAATTTTTTATTTTTAGTAAAGACAGGTTTTCTCTATGTTGGTCAGGCTGATTTCGAACTCATGACCTTAGGTGATCTGCCCGCCTCGGTCTCCCAAAGTGCTTGGGATTACAGATGTGAGCCACCACGCCTGGCCTCTTCTGCACTACTTTTTTCTGACTTTTCATTTATGGACCTGCCTTAGGAACAGCGACATCTCACGCATGAAAATGTACAACGCAAGCAAGCAAGGACAGGAGAAGAGCGAGAAGAGGAGGAAGAAGAGCAGATTAGTGAGAGTGAGAGTGAAGATGAAGAGAATGAGATCATTTACAACCCCAAAAACCTGCCGCTTGGCTGGGATGGCAAAGTAAGTCTCAGCACTACCACTTTCTCCCCATTCCCCATTTTGGAAGCAGATACAGAGTTGAGTAGGCTAACACTTCATGATGGTTTTGTTTTTTGTTTTTGTTTTTCTTTTTTAGCCCATTCCCTACTGGCTATATAAGCTTCATGGCCTAAATATCAACTACAACTGTGAGATTTGTGGAAACTACACCTACCGAGGGCCCAAAGCCTTCCAGCGACACTTTGCTGTAAGAAATTCAGAGCCATTTTTCCTGGGAATTGAAGTGAAAACATTAGACTTTTAGAGAAGAGAGTAGGAGCAGCCCATGTGGACCACTGGTGTCCAGAGCTGAAGGGAATCAGAAAAGGATAGTTTTAAAATCCAGCCCATGGCATTTGACTTTTGGCCCCAGTATTAGTGTTAATACCTGAGACAGTTTCTGGAGGAATTCTACCACTCTGCTCTTTGAACCTCATTTGGTTTTCTCTTGCCTGCTCTTAGACTTCTCTCTTTGTTTTTTGCTAACATTTTAGATCAATTTTGATTTGGTTATTTCTCTACCCCATTGCTAAAACTCAGGACTGAAAATGGAACTGACTGATCTCTTTTGGATCTTAAATGGGCCTTTGCCTCTTTGAGAAAACAAAGGGGCTGTTATTTATCAAGCTATTCTTGAGACGGTATTGTTCGGGTGGTGCTACTCTAAGTGGGCTCTCCTCTAACTGGACTCTACTTTCAGTTCTTAGACTTTGGAAAGAAATATTACAGAATGGAAAAGATTTATGCTAGACCAAGGATGATGAAATTTTTTTTTTTTTTTTTTTTTGAGACGGAGGTTCGCTCTTGTTACCCAGGCTGGAGTGCAATGGCACGATCTCGGCTCACCGCAACCTCCGCCTTCTGGGTTCAAGCAATTCTCCTGCCTCAGCCTCCCAAGTAGCTGGGACTACAGGCGCGCACCACCATGCCCAGCTAATTTTTGTATTTTTAGTAGAGACAGGGTTTCACCTTGTTGACCAGGATGGTCTCGGTCTCTTGACCTTGTGATCCACCCGCCTTGGCCTCCCAAAGTGCTGGGATTACAGGCTTGAGCCACCTCGCCCAGCCCAGGATGATGAATTTATATGAACTCCTCTCCCCATCTCTGAGTCATGCATATTACTAATTGATCCTGGGTCTTTTTTGCTGAGCCCATGAGTGAGTTCTGAATATTTCTCAGCACCACTTCCAATGATTGGAGTTGACATCCAGGTTAAAACCCACATGCCATTTACCATCCCTCAGCCAAAACTGCCATCATGTTTTACCACATCATTATGCCTAACAAAGATGATGCTGACCTGCCATTAGTAACCTGTATTCATGCAGGTGTTCAGAGTTGCTGGGGCTTTGGTAGGTTCTCCCGCAGTGTGGGACATATAGTTAGAGTTGTGATGTTTTCCTGTGATCCTCACCCAGAAATTTTACATGTAAGACTACTGTCTCTAGAATCTAGGTTTACAACACAGCCCAGTGAGGCAAACAGTGCAATGCTGTTTTGAAATACCAGCCTTTTGTCAGTCACAGCCAGCTGTTTACAAACATGAAACACAAGGAATGCTGCCTTTAGGTGGAGTCCTGGAAAGGGCCATGTTAGCATTTATGAGTAGAATGGAGTTAGTGCTCTGTGTTCAGCTATTCCCATTTCACATGGTCCTTTTGCATCTCTCTTCTCCCAGGAATGGCGTCATGCTCATGGCATGAGGTGTTTGGGCATCCCAAATACTGCCCACTTTGCTAATGTGACACAGATTGAAGATGCTGTCTCCTGTAAGTAAGGTTTATTTACTGTCTCCTAGGCCAGTACAAATGGCCTCTCCTTCAAGTCAGCATCCTAATAACCTGTGTATCTGGGATTAAAGGCAGTAGGTTGTAGATATGTAAAATCTAGGACAGTTGTATAATTATTGCATTTTTTATTTTTTTGAGACAGAGTCTCGCTATCTATCATCCAGGCTAGAGTGCAGTGGCATGATCTCAACTCACTGCAACCTCCGCCTCCCAGGCTCAAGTGATTCTCCTGCCTCAGTCTCTTGAGTAGCTGGTATGACAGGTACCCGTCACCACACCCAGCTAATTTTTTTATTTCTTAGTAGAGACAGGGATTCACCATGTTGACCTGGCTGGTCTCAAACTCCTGACCTCAGGTGACCTGCCTGCCTTGGTTTCCTAAAGTGCTGGAATTACAGGCATTAGCCACTACACCTGGCCTGGCTTTTTTTTCTTTTCAGTGGATCTATACATATTTCACTGTTGTCTGGTTAGACAGAATTAAGGTATTTTACCGCGTTGATTTATAGGAACTTTACTCTCAGTTGTTCTTAGCAGGCTGTTCAGCTGCCTGGGCATCTGGAACCTTGGGCTTCCAATTCTGTTGCCCAGGGTGGAGTGCCGTGGTGCAATCACAGCTTACTGCAATCTCTGCCTCTCAGGCTCAAGTGATCCTCCCACCTCAGATTCCCAAGTCGATGGGACTACAGGCATGTGCCACCATTCCTGGCTAGTTTTTGTATTTTTTTGTAGAGATGGTGTTTCACCGTGTTGCCCAGGCTTGTCTCAAAGTCCTGTACTCAAGCAGTCTGCCTGCCTTGGCGTCCTAAAGTGCTGGGATTGAGACGTCAGCCTCACCCAGCCTGCAACATGCTACAATTTCTCTGTCATTTGAAACTGTTTATAGTGACAGAGATTACTTTTTCAGCGGGATTGTGCTAAGATTCTTTTTTTTTTTTTTTTTTTTTTTTGAGTCAGAATCTCGCTCTGTCACCTACAGTGGGGTGGAGTAGTGTGATCTCGACTCACTGCAACCTCTGCCTCTGGGTTCAAGTGATTCTCCTGCCTCAGCCTCCTGAGTAGCTGGCATTACAGGTGCCTGCCACAGTGCCCAGCTACTTTTTTAATTTTTACTAGAGACGGGGTTTCACCATGTTGGTCAGGCTGGTCTCGAACTCCTAACTTTGTGATCCGCCTGCCTTGGCCTCCCAAAGTGCTGGGATTACAGGCATGAGCCACTGGGCCCAACTGCTGAGATTCTTTAGTTAATAACTTGTATAATTTCTTGACTTCTTATAACAAGGTAGGAAACCAAGTGCTTTAATTCTGAGTTTATTTTCCTTCTCTTTTTTTTTTTTTGTGACTGGATCTCCCCAGGTTGGAGTGCAGTGGTGTGATCACAACTCACTGCAGCCTTGACCTTTTGCATTCAAGCAATCCCCCCACCTCAACTTCCCAAGTAGCTTGGACTACAAGTGTGTGCCACTGTGCCCAGCTACTTTTTTTTTGTTTGTTTAGATGGGGTTTCCTTATGTTGCCCAGGCTGGTCTCAAACTCCTGGGCTGAAGTGATCCTCCCACACAAAATGCTGGGATTATAGGCATGAACCACTGCACCCAACCTTTTTGTTTTATTTTTATTTTATTTTATATTTGAGACGGAGTCTTGCTTGTCTTACCACCCAGGATGGAGTGCAGTGGCACGATCTCAGCTCACTGCAACCTCCACCTTCAGGGTTCAAGTGATTCTCCTTCCTCAGCCTCCCGAGTAGCTGGGATTAGAGGTGCCTGCCACCCTGCCCAGCTCATTTCTTTTTTAATTTTATTTATTTTAAAAATTGTTATATTTTTCTGTTCCAATTTTTTTTTTTTTTTTTTTTTTTAAATTTTGAGACAGAGTCTTGCTCTATCGCCAGGCTGGAGTGTAGTGGTGCAATCTCGGCTCACTGCAACCTTCGCCTCCTGGGTTCAAGCGATTCTTCCGCCTCAGTCTCCATAGTAGCTGGGACCACAGGCACGTGCCACCATGCCCGGCTATTTTTTATATTTTTAGTAGAGACGGGGTTTCACCATGTTGGCCACGATGGTCTCGATCTCTTGACCTTGTGATCTACCTGCCTCAGCCTCCCAAAGTGCTGGGATTACAGGCCTGGCCATGAATTTTTTTAAATGGATTCTCACTCTATTGCCCAGGCTGAAGTGCAGTGGCGCAGTCTCGGCTCACTGCAACCTCTGCTGCCCAGGTTAAAGCAGTTCTCCTGCCTCAGTAGCTGGGATTACAGGCACCTGCCACTGTGCCCAGCTAATTTTTGTATTTTTAGCAGAGACGGGTTTAACTATCTTGGCCGGGCTGGTCTTGAACTTCTGACCTCATGATCCACCCGCCTCGGCCTCCCAAAGTGCTGGGATTATAAGCGTGAGTCTTATAAAGCGCGCCCGGCCTAATTTTTATATTTTTAGTAGAGTTGGTATTTCGTCATGTTGCTCAGGCTGGTCTCAAACTCCTGACCTTGTGATCCACCTGCCTTGGCCTCCCACACTGCTGGGATAACATGCATGAGCCACCATGCTCAGTCTGTTTCATATTTTTATCTATTTTTAATTCTGATAGGGACATGTTATAATTAAATTTTATCTCTTGCATTTCCATCAGTTTTATATGTGTTTTTTGCATTAAGCTATAAAGCTCTATTGTAACCTTATTAATCAATCCCATTTTCTTTTTGAATTTTCTTTATCTGTGCATTGTTTGTTACCTTGTGATAGATCATTTCCTTAATCCTCAAAAGTTTTGGCAGCAAATGTTAGATTTTTGCTTTTTTTCCAAATATAAGGCTGAATAAGGTTGAGTATTTTTCTAACCCAGTCATCAGTATTCATTGTTAAATAGGTGAATTAAGCCATTTATACTCAGTGTATTAATTGATCTATTTGTATTTATCTCCTTTGCTGGTTTTGTTAGATTTGTTTATACTTCTCCTCTGTAGAGATTATATAGTAGACTTGAAACTTGATTTAGACAGGTTTTATTATGTATGTATGTATTTATGTCTAGTCCTTGATTCAGTATAGACAGCTATGTTTCTAACATTTTAGCATAACATTTTAATGTTTTAGCAAGTAGTTTATTTCTACTGATTCTTATTATCTATTATTGTCTATTATCAGCATATATTATTTGTTTGAATTATGTACAAAAAGTGATTATATCGTTATGGTGTAAAGTACTGTACATATATACTTTCTTATTATCATGATTTACTCGAGTTTAACCTCTCTATCACTATTCTTACCATCTTGTTTATAAAAACAAGATGCTTTTAAATTCCCATCATCTTTTGTCATGAGCTTTACACTTAGGACAGGACTTGGTTAATAGATTCTGTCAGGTTCTTTATGGTTTGATATGTTCTGCTTCTAGGGTAAAGTTGGGTCAAAACCTTATTTCTAATACAGTTTCATGTGATTAAGAATGCAGACTCTGGAGAATCAACCTGTTGGGGTTCAAGTCAGTGACTCTGCCACTTACTAAGTGGGACCCTGCACAGGTTACTTCCCCTAGTGCCTCCGTTTCCATATCTAAGATGTAGATGGTAATAATACACCTAACTCACAGAATTGTCTTGAAGTTTAAATGAGATGATATAGGCAGAGCATTTATAACTTAGGCTGACATAACATAGTATGCAGTCAGTGACTAAGTGTTAGCTGTCATCAGCATCATTTTCGCTTCTGAGCTCTTCTGCAGAGTCTGAGGAATAAGATCCAAAGTCACCTTTATCTTTTCATTTTAATATTACTAGTCTAATTTATCAAGTGCCAGCTGTATTTCTCAGGTAAATGAGAAGTTAGGTAACTTTTTCCAAGGTCATATAACTTGAAAGAGGGAAAAGCCAGGGATCAAACTCATGTGTGTCTTAAAACAGTCTTTCCTTGGCCGGGTGCGGTGGCTCAAGCCTGTAATCCCAGCACTTTGGGAGGCCGAGGCGGGTGGATCACAAGGTCAAGAGATCGAGACCATCCTGGTCAACATGGTGAAACCCTGTCTCTACTAAAAAAATATACAAAAAATTAGCTGGGCATGGTGGCGCGTGCCTGTAATCCCAGCTACTCAGGAGGCTGAGGCAGGAGAATTGCCTGGACCCAGGAGGCGGAGGTTGCCGTGAGCCGAGATCGTGCCATTGCACTCCAGCCTGGGTAACAAGCGCGAAACTCCGTCTCAAAAAAAAAACAAAAACAAAAAAAACAGTCTTTTCTTTTTGTACAACGCCATACTGACTTCTTTGAAATCACTATCATCTAGTAGATTTGTAAAGGGTTGGTCATTAAGAGACTTTCTAAAAGAAATTGTTTTCTCTTAGCCATATAGAGTTGTATTATTTATTTATTTATTTTTAGATTATTATTAGCAGGTTCATGATTCTTCAGTTGTATTACTTTCAGAATTTATCTCCTTATTCAGCTGTCTAGGTTAATCAGTTTCTCCCTATGTATGTTGTTATTGCTACTGCTTTAATTGCATTATTTCTTTCTTTTTTTTTTCTTTTTTTTTTGAGACGGAGTTTCGCTCTTGTTACCCGGGCTGGAGTGCAGTGGCACGATCTCAGCTCACCGCA
Source organism: Callithrix jacchus (assembly GCF_049354715.1). Taxonomy (NCBI): domain Eukaryota; kingdom Metazoa; phylum Chordata; class Mammalia; order Primates; family Cebidae; genus Callithrix; species Callithrix jacchus. The sequence goes on along the minus strand of NC_133508.1, from coordinate 74,541,548 downwards.
ACCTCCACCCCCTGGGTTCAGGCAATTCTCCTGCCTCAGCCTCCTGAGTAGCTGGGATTACAGGCACGCGCCACCATGCCCAGCTAACTTTTTGTATTTTTAGTAGAGACGGGGTTTCACCATGTTGACCTGGATGGTCTCGATCACTTGACCTTGTGATCCACCCGCCTCGGCCTCCCAAAGTGCTGAGATTACAGGTTTGAGCCACCGTGCCCGGCCAATTGTATTATTTCTACCCATCATGGCTTCCCTTGATCTTTTTAGGTTCACCACATAGCATTTGTAGTTTTATTTCTACCTCAATTTCTACTGCACCCACACGTAGCCCCTGTCTTCTCTCTCTCTTTTTTTTTTTCCTGAGACTGGGACTCACTCTGTCGCCTAGGCTGGAATGCAATAGCGTGATCTCTGCACACTCCAATATCCACCTCCTGGGTTCAAGCAATTCTCCTGTCTCAGTCTCCCTAGTGACTGTGACTTTGCCTGGCTAATTTTTTTGTATTTTAGTAGAGATGGGTTTTACTGTGTTGCCCAGGCTGGTCTCGAACTTCTGAGCTCAGGCATTCCACCTGCCTTGACTTTCCCAAAGTGCTAGGATTACAGGGGTGAGCCACCATGCCCGGCCGAAGTGATTTTTTTTTTTTACACTTACATGGAGGATTTTACTTATAAATTTATTATGTTAATTATTCCATTGGTTTAGATTTATGATTTTTTTTTTTGAGACGAAGTCTGGCTCTGTTGTCAGGCTAGAGTGCAGTGGCATTATCTCTGCTCACTGCAATCTCTGCCTCCCAGGTTCAAACGATTCTCCTGTCTCAGCCTCCCAAGTAGGTGGGACTACAGGCATGTGCTACCACACTCAGCTAATTTTTGTATTTTTTAGTAGAGATGGGGTTTTACTGTGTTGGCCAGGATGGTCTCCATCTCTTGACCTTGTGATCCTCCCACCTCGGCCTCCGAAAGTGCTGGGATTACTGGTGTGAGCCACCTCGCCTGGCCTGATTTTTTTTTTTTTTTTTTTTAATTCTCCAAAAGCTAAGAAAGAGCCCTCTGAAATTGCTACCAGAAATCCCCATTTAGGTGATAGGTTGCACTTAGGAATTTTTTTTCCTTTTTTTGAGACAGAGTCTTACTCTGTCACCAGGCTGAATTCTTGGTTAGATTCTTGAAGGGCTTTGATAAAGAAGATGACAGAGTCCTGCCCTGTCACATAGTAAGCACATGATAATGTCTCCATTCTTTCCTGATGTGCATATGATCTGGGCTTGAAGACTTCATTAATTTAAAGCAATTAGCAAGGAAGGAAAAGATGATTAGTTGAGCACACCTATGTGTCAGGTGCAGAGCTAAGCATTTTATCATATATTGTTTCATTCACTATTCACCCATCTTAGGCATCAACTATCTCTCTTCTAGTTTTGTCAAGTTTAAATTATTCTACTTGATGGAAAAGGTGAAAGCACAGGAATCAAGTTCTGTTTTCTCATCATCTATTGATATTTTATTATCTTCCCTCTCTGGCAGTGGACCTGTCTTATGTATTCCATGTAGCCATTTGTTCTAAGAGTTCACCTTCTTAGAATCATAATTTAAGATTCAAGTTGTTCTTTACCTGGTTTTATATTTTTTTTTTCTTAAGTATACATGTCTGATCATTCCCTCTGAATCTATGATGGTTTTTTCAGATGTCTTTACCTTTTCTCCTTCATAGAGATTGCTATTAAACCGTTAGAATTTTTATATTATGAAATATATGAATATAAATATTAAATATTAAGAAAGTAAGGTCACTTTCTCCCATTCTCATAGGTTGTTCCACATTAATCCCCTTCAAGAGTATCAGTTCTGTTCTTGGAGGTCTTTGGTTGTATTTGATCCAACTTTTACAGCAAAGCAAGATCACGACAAATTTTGCAGTGGAAGGGGCTTTGTCTGTAGGTGGTCCAGAACCCAAGTTCTGGTTTGGGGTAGGCAAGAATCTCAAAGGCAGTGTCTTGCAGGGAGCATCCTAATGGCAGGGAAGGAGGATTATAACAGTGGATACCTGACAGATGTTCAGTCCATCCTGATTGCTGTTCATTTCTCATCCTGCAGTGTGGGCCAAACTGAAATTGCAGAAGGCTTCAGAACGATGGCAGCCTGACACTGAGGTGGGTACTAATATGGATGGTGTTGGGGATAGTGTCAAGTGATAGAGATCTCCCTCACCATGTAGAAGGGAGGTGCAAAATGATCCAGGCAAATTCTCTGCAAATACTAGAATAGAATAGAATGGTGTACTGCAGCAGTGAGTATATAATGTGACAATAACTGTAAATTGACTTTTCCTTTTTTTTTTTGACATGGAGTCTCTCAGTCACCTAGGCTGGAGTGTAGTGGCGCAGTGTTGGCTCACTACAACTTCCACCTCCCAGGTTCCAGCAATTCTCCTGCCTCTGCCTCCCGAGTAGCTGGGCGCCTGCCACCACACTCAGCTAATCTTTGTATTTTTAGTAGAGACAGTGTTTCGACATGTTGGCCAGACTGGTCTTGAACTCCTCACATCAGGTGATCCATTCACCTCGGCCTTCCAGAGTGCTGGAATTACAGGCGTGAGCCACCACACCCAGCCTTAAATTGACTCTTGACATGTAAGCCTAATTTATTTGTTATATTTGTCAGACTTAATTATTATTTTAAAATATGGAATGCTTCATAGATTTCCATGTCATCCTTGCACAAGGGCCATGCTACTCATCTCTGTATCATTCTAATTTTAGTATATGTGCTACCAAAGGAAGCACTGTCAGACTTTATTTACTTTTTTTTTTTTTTTTTTTGAGATGGAGTTTCGCTCTTGTTACCCAGGCTGGAGTGCAATGGCGCGATCTCGGCTCACCGCAACCTCCGCCTCCTGGGTTCAAGCAATTCTCCTGCCTCAGCCTCCTGAGTAGCTGGGACTACTGGCATGTGCCACTGTGCCCAGCTAATTTTTTGTATTTTTAGTAGAGACGGGGTTTCACCATGTTGACCAGGATGGTCTTGATCTCTTGACCTCGTGATCCACCTGCCTCGGCCTCCCAAAGTGCTGGGATTACAGGCTTGAGCCACCGTGCCCGGCCTATTTACTTTTTTTGAGACAGGATCTGGCTCTGTCACCTAGGCTGGAGTGCAGTAGCATGATCTCGGCTCACTATAACCTCTGCCTCCTGGGCTCAAGCCATCCTCCCACCACAGCCTCCCAAGTAGCTGGGACTACAGGTGTATGCCACCGCACTCAGCTAGTTTTTATGTTTTTTGCAGAGACCTGGGTTTCGCCATGTTGCTTAGGCTGGTCTCAAACTCCTGAGCTCAAGTGATCCGCCCACCTCAGCCTCCCACTTATTATAGGCATGAGCTATCACACCAGGCCAGTACTGTCAGACTTTAAATCCATGTCTGAAGACAGGTTGTAGGCTGGCATGTTGTTCACAGTAGTAATCCTAGCACTTGAGGAGGCCAGAGCAGGAGGATCACTTGAGGCCAGGAGTTTAAAACTAGCCTGAGCAACATAGTGAAATTTTGTATCTACAAAAAAAAAGTTAAAAGATTAGGCCAAGTGCGGTGGCTTACAGTTGTAATCCCAGCACTTTGGGAGGCTGAGGCGGGCAAATCATTTGAGGCCAGGAGTTCAAGACCAGCTTGGCCAACATGGAGAAACTCTGTCTCTACTAAAAATACAAAAATAAGCAGATGTGGCACGTGCCTGTAGTTCCAGCTACTTGGGAGGCCTAAGCATGAGTATTGCTTAAACCCGGGAGGTGAAGGTTGCATGAGCCAAGATTGTGCTGCTGCACTCCAGCCTGGGTGACAGAGCAAAAAGACTCTGTCTCAAAAAAAAGAAACAATTAGCCACATGTGGCAATGCATGCTTATAGTCCCAGCTAATTGGGAGACTGAGGCAGGAGGAGTTATTCTTCCATTCAAATTTTGAAATGGGCCAGGTGCAGCAGCTCATGCCTGTAATCATATCACTTTGGGAGCACTATACAGGCAGATCGCTTGAGCCCAAGAGTTGGAGAACAGCCTGAGCAACATGGTGAAACCATGTCTCTACAACCTGGGAGGTGGAGGTTGCAGTGAGCCGAGATCATGCCACTGCACTCCAGTCTGGGTGACAAAGCAGACCAAGACTTTGTCTCAAAAATTAATAAATGTCGAGATTGTCCCACTGTACTCCAGCCTGGCTGACAGAGCAGAGCAAGACTTTGTCTCAAAAATAAGTAGAATAGAATAGGATAGGATAGAATAGAATCAAGCAGAATTGCTCTGGACATGGAGAAGCTCAGACTTTTTGGTCTCTCTTTTACCCCCTGCAGTGGTCTTTGGGCAGAAACCTGGGATTCTTGGGAACCATTTGCCAAACTGCTGTTGTAGGTCAGCCTTTCTTAACCAGGGTTCCTTATCTTAAACACAAAAAGAAAGCTAAATGAACTATTTTCTCAGATACCCTAAAGATGGGTCACGACTGATACCATTCTAGATGTCTAGGAGAGAAGTTAATTCATTGCACACAGTGGCTGCTTTTGGGCAGTGGGGCTTAATTCTCTTGTGGAACCCCAGTTTAGAAAGGCTGTCTTAGATGAATTCCAATCTTAGTGTACCAGAGTATGCCATGGAAGCAGGTCAGGATGAGCTCAGGTACCTAGAGATTGGTTCCAAACATTTCTTTTAGGAGATGTATCTAACAAAATGTACCCCTTCCTTTTCAGGAAGAATATGAAGACTCGAGTGGGAATGTTGTGAATAAGAAGACATATGAGGATCTGAAAAGACAAGGACTGCTCTAGTGTTCAGGGATGTAGCTCAGCTTTTTGGCCAGTCCAGGCTTCCCTAAGATCTGCTTTTTCTATTTCTCCCAACCAAATCCTCTTAAAGACCCTTTGCTATGTAGTCTCATGGTGTAGCATGCATCTTGTAGAAACAAGGCATGCTGGCAGATTGCAGGGTTGGGATGTGTTTTATCTGTTTTATATTAAAAAAGATTCTGCCAGAAAATAAAACCAGGCCTTGTTCTGAAGCCCAGGGTTATGGACCAACTCAGTGCTTCAGGTCTTAATGCCTCCATACCTCTTTCTTACCAACTTTAGTAGTAGCTGAGATTTAATGGGCACCTGTTAGGCTACACATCATGTTAGGTAAATCTTACCTGACCTCTTTTCCCATCCTCCTTTGTTGCTACTTTCTGAATGTGTATTATCCCAGGATGAGGTCTGCTATCAGCTTAGTTAGCCACTGATGGAAATACTAGGGAAAGACTAGGAGGGCGAGCCAGGGCTTCTACTTATAAGCTAAGTGTGGCACCAAGGTTTGCCTTTTGTATTTGCATAAAGAAAGGAATTGGAGCTGGGTGTGGTGGCTTGTGCCTGTAGTCCTAATTACTTGGGAGGCTGAGGCAGGAGGGTTGCTTGAGATCAGCCTAGGTAACATAGTGAGACCCTGTCTCATTTAAAAAAAAAAAAGGTAGGCATGGTGGCACACACTGTAGTCCCAGCTACTCAGGAGGCTGAGGTTAGAGTATCCTTTGAGCCTAGGAGTTTGAGACGAGCCTGGGTGATATTGTGAGGCCCCATCTCAAAAAAAAAAAAAAAAAATTAGCTGGCTGTTTGGAATGGGCCTGCAGCCCAATATGCAATGCAACTAGGACCAGCAGTGACTTCACCACCTGCTTGCTAGGTCAGAATGAGAGACTTTGGTGGGTCTGTCTACCTGTTTCTTCTACAGGATCCCCAGACTATAAAAGTAGTGAATATTCACATGCTCTCCAAGCCCAGGTAGCCATGGTAGAGTTGAGTAGAGTTGAGCAGCTCTCCCAGGATCCAAATCTGTTGTTTGAAATGGAAAGTACTAGGGCAGCCGGGAAGGCCCTGATCTACCTTAAAAGCACAGTCCTCTGAAAGTAGGCCTGCTGCAGGACAGGATCCCCCAGAGGCCCCATTTGCCTCTCAACACTCAGGCTTTCAATTGTTTTTTAATAAATCTATTTTTTTAAAAAATGATACTTATATTATAGATTTATATCTTATTTTTCTAAAAACCCGCCAGGGACCAATGCTGAACTTGCCCCATGCAGAGGCAGGCTGGCTGATAACGTATCTACTTTTAAAAATCCCAACTCATGGCCGGGCACGATGGCTCACACCTGTAATCCCAGCACTTTGGGAGGCCAAGGCGGGTGGATCACCTGAGGTCAGGAGTTTGAGACCAGCCTGGCCAACAGTGTGAGACCCCATCTCCACTAAAAATACAAAAATTAGCTGGGTGTGCTGGCGGATGCCTGCAATCCCAGCTACTTGGGACGCTGAGGCTGGAGAATCACTTGAATCCAGGAGGCACAGGTTGCAGTGACTGAAGATGATGTCATTGCACTCCAACCTAAGTGACATGAGCAAAACTCTCTCAGATGAAAAATAAAGTAAATCCTAACTCAGGCCAGGCGCCACTTTGGGTGGCCAAGGCTGGCAGATTACTTGAGGTCAGGAATTCAAGACCAGCCTGGCCAACATGGCAAAACCCTGTCTCTACTAAAAATTTTAAAAATTAGCCGGGGATGGTGGCATGCACACGTAGTCCCACCTACTCAGGAGGCTAAGGCGGGAGGATCACTTGAACCTGGGAGGCGGAGGTTGCAGTGAGCTAATATCATGCTACTACACTCCAACCTAGTTGACAGAGCAAACCCTATCTCAAAATCCCAACTTGAACTAGCCTGCTGCCTCACACTAATCTTTTGCCCTAGTCATTTCCATGGCAGTAAAGTTTCACCACTCCCACCTCAGTGGCACTTTAGGTTGGTATTTTCCTTCCTGTTTCGACCCATCCCTGTGCAACTCATATCCCCTGTGCCTTCACTCCTTCAAGACTCCAGTTGGACAACCTCTCCAGGGCCTGAGCTAGAAGCAGAGTGAGTGGATAATTAAACCTAATTGAGCCAACTAGAAACACTGATTAGTGGACCCTGGCCCAAGGTGCAAGGAGACATTGCCATTTGAGAAGAGAGTTAAAACCTTGGAATGGGAAATGTGCAGAGAAGATGGCCCTTCAGACTGCTCGCCGGAACAGTGGCTGCGTTGGGCTACGAAGCAACGCACCTGTTGCTTTCCAGCTTTTGGGAGTCCTCAAAGCCCTGTCTTGAGTGGGTACCTGGGACTCCAGGGTTAATGGGCTCTCCCTCTACAGTGTGGAGAGGAGGTAGGACCAGGTTCTGAGGAGTCCTGCCATCCCCTTGCCCAGTAACTGAAGTCATCATGTGAACTCTGCCAGAAGAGCCTAGGAGGGAACCTGGGGCTTAATTGTCACTGCAGAAGTTTATTTGTTACCTTCATTGATTCAGGGTTTTTTCCATATGCCAGGCACAGCTAGATCCAACCTTGAAAAAGTGGAGGCAGAAGCCTCTGGGACTGCAGGAAAAGCCATATGGCCAGCTCCATCCAGCTGCAAGGGACACAGGCAAACCACGTCAGAATTGGTTCTCCGAGGCGATTCCTTCAGGTTTGGACTCCATAGGGTTGGCCAAAGGAAGAAGAGAATTTCAATCGAACACCTGCCTTGGCCTCCCAAAGGGCCAAGATTTCTGGCATGAGCCACTGCCCAGCCAAGAATCTATCTTAGACACGGAGTTGGAAACATCCATCCCTCCTACCCGGAGATGGAGTCTTGCTCTCCTGCCCAGGCTGGAGTGCAGTGGCCTGATCTCAGCTCACTGCAACCTCTGCCTCCCAGGTTCAGTGATTCTCCTGCCTCAGCTTCCCAAGTAGCTGGGATTACAGATGTGTGCCACTAAGGCCAGCTAAGTTTTTTGTATTGGTAGAGACGAGGGTTTCACCATGTTGGCCAGGCTGGTCTTGAACTCCTGACCTCATCATCCATCTGCCTCAGCCTCCCAAAGTGCTGGGATTATAGGTGTGAGCCACTACACCCAACTGGAATCGGAACTTCTGCCAGTGAGCTTATTGCTGAGAACAGTTAATTCCATTAGCTCTTCAAGGAGGAAAGCTGCAGGAAGTGTTGAGGGAGTTATTCCTACGATTGATCCCCAGATCGGTGCTGCTAAACCCAAAGGCTGTACCTGGGATGAACCAGCACAGGAGGAGTCTGTGCCTGCTTCTCAGAGAAAGTGTACATCTGTCTCTGACCTCAGCCAGGTATCCCTTTCTTCTCCATTTTCTTTCCATTCCCCTCCCTGGGGTCAACTTGTACTGGAAGGCTCTGTGAAGGGAGCACCCTAAAGGTAACCAATGTGTATGGGAAGTCAAGTTCTGAGATACTTCTTTCTCTATGCATTAAAAAAAAAAAATCCTTGAGATGATAGCAACCTTTCCCCTCATCCTTCAGGTCCTATTGTTAGCCTCAGCTTGGGTTCTCAGGGTGGGAATGAGCCTGTGACCCTCTCCACCTTCATCCAGAAGAGTCCTCCCATTGCAGGTCTGCTGTGGGAGGACACTGGTCTCCTCTCCCTCTGATCTCTTCTGAGAGCACTCTCCACTTGCCAGGTTTTTCATCCAGACAAATAAGGCATCTCCCAGTGGGATGTTGGGATGGAGGTCTTTTGATCTGCCCAAGCTGTCAACTGGCTTTATTTTGTCCCTCCAACTACAGTGTGGGCAGCAGCTGTGCTTTCTTCTTTTGCCTGTGGTCCCTGTGTGTCCCCGGTGGCAGCAATGTGAGAGGCAACTCCCAGAGCTGATATGATTGGAGGGGAGGAGAAAGGACAGCTTCCAGTTTCCAGGGTCTGCAACTGTGACCTCCCTGTCTTGTGCATGTATTCTCACAGCTCTCTGCACCTTCAGGTGCGCAGGTAGGTCTACAGCTGGGATAGGGTGGGCACTGAGAATATTGAGAATATGCTTTAGCCATGGAGGGGCACACAGACTAAAGCAGATGGACAAGAAGCCTGGATTGATATAGCCTAGGAGGTACCCATCTAGCTTTGCCCAGCCTTCTGACTCAGCTCAATGTCTGTCTACCTGCCTGATCTGTCATATTCCTGAGCTGTCCCTTCAGCCTCATCTATGCAAAGTAAGGAGAAGGAAAGGGGCTTTTGTGGGAGGCCTGGGCTCTTCTTTTCACAAAGCTTCAGGGACCTGGGTAGAACCTTTGAGCCCTTTGAAACTTTGGTGTTTGGAAACTGAGATCCCCTTGGAGATGTACTGAGTGGCTAAAAACTTGTTTGTTTGTTTTTGAGACTGAGTCTCACTCTGACACCTAGGCTGGAGTGCAGTGGTGTGACCTCGGCTCACTACAACCTCTGCCTCCTAGTTCAAGCAATTCTCCTGCCTCAGCCTCCTGAGTAGCTGGGGTTACAGGCATGTGCTACCACAGCTGGCTAATTTTTTTGTATTTTTAGTAGAGATGGAGTTTCACCATCTTAGGCTGTTTTCAAACTCCTACCTTGTGATCTGCCCACCTTGGCCTCCCAAAGTGCTGGGATTATAGGCGTGAGCCATCATGCTGGGCCCCAAAACTTTTTTTTTTTAAGACAAGGTCTCACTGTTCCCTAGGCTAGAGTGCAGTGATATGATCATAGCTTACTGCAGCCTCCCAACTCTCGGGCTCAAGTGACCTCCCCACCTCAGCTTCCCAAGTAGCTAGTACTACAGGTGCACACCTCCATGCCCAGCTGATTGTTAGGAAAGATGGGGGTCTCACTATCTTGCCCAGGCTTGTCTTGAACTTCTGGCCTGAAGCAGTTCTCCTGCCTCAGCCTCCTTAGTCACTGTAATTATAGGTGTGAGCCACCATGCCCAGCAAGAAAATTGTTTCTTGAGCGTAGTGTTTGTTGGTGGCGGGGACGATGGGCAACAGAGAGGCTGACATGTCAGAAGGGCCCAGGAGAATGTTCTTGCTGCACATTCTCCTGTGTATCACATCACCCGGGCTGCTGTCACTTGAGAGAGATGTCTGAGTGCTGATGGAGGATTATATTAATGAGGGCAGGGAAGCAGATGCTCCATTAGCGTTGGGAAGGGTAGGGTTGTGCTCAAGCTTCCAGGGCTGAGCAAGATGGGAATAAGCCCCACTCTCACCTCCAGCAGTTTTCTATCTTTCATGGAAAACCCTAAACTCAGGCTTAGCAGACCATTCCAGGTCTGATCCCTTAGTGCTGCAGGAGGCAGAGCCTGGGATTCAGGAACCCAGTGTCTGAGAGCTACCTCCTGTCTTTGGCTCAGTACTCATTTAGGGACAGGATGGGGTCTGAATCCCGAAGAACACTTGGACAAAGTGAGCCTGGACTTCTGACTCTCTGTGGCCCAGGGTTTCCCTGCCCTGGATTCTGAGGAAGCCCATCACCCCCACCTTCCCACCCCGGGCACCTTTTGATGTTGGCAGCAAATGAGGCCAGATCAGAGGCACCGGATATCTATTTTCTGTCACAGTACCTGCTCCAGTTCTGCCCCCCTCAGGCTGGGATCCTGCTGTTGCCATGCCAATGACCACATGTACTCTCAGAGAGGCTGTTGCTAGCATGCAGGCCCCTCTGTGACTGCCTCAATGTCACTCTGACAGTATGACTTGCAGGAAGTGAAAGCTGAGCCCCAAAACCTCATATTCCCTAAAGGTTGACCCACCCCCACCCCAGTTCCTCAGCTTCAGTTTTTTCATTTGCATAGCACAATAATGGAAATTTTGTTTGTAGATTTCCTGGGCTGCCCAGAACTGGTCCTTTCCTCTCTGTGGCTCCTGTAGCACCTCAGTTGAAGATGTATGTGGCCAATTGGTAGCCACAGAGCTGCTTTGCTCAGAGGTAGCTGTTCTCAGCCCAGGGACTCTGGCCTTTCCTAGACCATGACTATTGCTGGACCATGGGACTGCCTCTACTTTTCCCTAAGTTCATGATCTCTTCCACTTAACTGCTGCATGGCCTTTCTTTGACCTATGACCTTTGAGCTGGTTACCCCCTGCAGTGGCTCCCTCTTTCCTTTTCCTCCTGTCAGTCCTCCTGCTGGTCTTACTGGTAGCCCAAAACCTGACAAGCAGTCAGCTGACCCCTCCTTCTGTCCAGGTAAGCAGCATGTGAAGGACGGGACAGCCTTCCTTTTTTTTTTTTTTTTTTTTTTTTTTTTGGAGACAGAGCCTTGCTCAGGCATCAGGCTGGAGTGCAGTGGCATGATCTTGGCTCACTGCAACCCCTGCCTCCCAGGTTCAAGCAATTCTCCTGCCTCAGCCTCCCAAGTAGCTGGGACTACAGGTGCGTGCCAGCTAATTTTTGTATTTTTAGTAGAGACAGCGTTTCACTACGTTGACCAGGATGGTCTCGATCTCTTGATCTCGTGATCCTCCCACCTCGGCCTCCCAAAGTGCTGGGATTGCCACTGCGCCTGGCTGGGGAAAGCCTTCCTAATGCCTTCAGCCCTGGGCGTGGGACCACTGTGCTCAAACCTATCTGCAGATATACCACAACTTCCACTGTCTCGGAGAGATGTGCTACCAGGAGGCAAAGTTCTCCAACCAGACAACAGAGTGCGAGCCTGGGCAGCACCACTGCGACGTGTGGGGCTGGGGCTGATATGGACCCCAGACAGGGCACTTCTTAGAGGTGAAAGGGAGTGGAGGGAGTGGAAGGGGGACTGACATTCAGGTACAGTAGTGTGGGAACGGATCCTGAAGCGGGAGGGAGGGGAGTCAGTATCTGGGATGCTGGGAACATGGAGATACTGACCAGGCCTGGCTGTCTCCCCATCCTCCTGGACATGCTTGCATTCTCTCTACCCAGCTGATTCAACTCAACACTTCCCACTATGTGGCCCAGTGCAGCTTCAGCTGTGAAGGGGGAAATGAATCTGGTCCTAGTCCTTGCCGGCTGTCCAACAGCTCAGCCCCCAGCCCAGGCCCCTGCAGGCTGCAGTGCTGCAGTGGAGGGCCACTCTGCCTTATGCTCAATGAGTTGGCCTCGAGTGAGACAGCCCCACCCTTATTGCTCAGCCCTGCCCCACCAATCTGCAGCTCTGAGCCCCATTACCCCCACCTCTAACTCCCATTCCTACTCATCCACAAGCTCAGAGCCCTTCTGCCCACTAATCCCTAACTCTGAACCCAGCCCTTTGAGAGGCCCTCAAATCTCAGCTCAATTTTCACCAGCCCCCCAACCTCTATGAATATGCTAACCTCCAGGCCTTGCCTGACTGAACCCTACCTATAATGCCTGCCCTCCTCATCAGCTCCCCAAGTCTGAGCTTTCTACCTCTGGTGCCCCACCCCCTCCCAGATTCCCCACTCCTAACATCCCCACCTCTCCCCAGTCCAGCCCATCCAGCACTCCCCTATCCAACAAGCTCCAAAGAGGCCTGGGGCAAGCACCTGCACTCATCCAAGGTGGCAGCATGGGGAGGCTGTCAGGTTGTGGGCTGCCCACACACATGATGCTCTCCCTGGGGGCAAGGCAGTTGGCCAGGGCTTTGCAGAGGTGTCACAGCACTTCCCCAGGCAGTCCTGCTCTGATCCTAGGCCTAACCTACCTGACAATCCCAGAGGTCAAGCTGCATTCCACTCCACCGCTGGTGACCACCACCTTGCCAGCCCTCCAGGGAAATGTGAGTGTCTCATTCTCACCTGCCTGCTCTGGGAGGCAGGAACAGACAGCATGTGGTGGATGGGGCCAGTGACACCGGCACAATAGGGCTCCGGCCTTGCCTCTGTCCCACGTTTACCACCTGTTTAGTCTGCACAAAGCTCCCAAACCTCCTCCTGCTTTCTATTCCAGGAGAAAATCTGTGCCACTTTCTCCTGCCATGGTGGTGACTGTTTCAAAGGGCAGAAAGCTGTGGCCATGGAGCCCTGAGGTGAGCTCCAAGGATTAGGGAGCTGTCCTCCCTCAGAGCTGCATGGCTTTCTCCGTCTACCTGGAATGGTTAGCTCAGCAGTAGGATCTGGCTGGAGCTAGACCAGCTGGGAGCCAGGCTGCCTGGGTCAAGCAAGCTTGATACCCTCAGCTCTACATGATGCCAACATCAAGGGTAGCCACTGGAACTTTCCATACCTCCATGATGTGCCCCTTTGTTTCTGGCCACCCCGTATGTTCACTAGGGACTCACTGATCTTGTGGGCAGGGAGTTAAGGGTCCAAGGAGGTTGAGCTCAGCCTATGACCCACTTAACACTTTCTGCCTTTGGGTGGGGAAAAGGGGGACAAAGGGAAGATGAATGGTCCCACCTCTTGCAGCTGAAACGCTCCAGCTCAGTTTACACTGCAGGCTGCAGCCAGGCCTTTGAAGCAGGGACCTCCCAATGTCATGAGGCTGTGGCTCTGCCCTGCTATCAGGAGTGCTGTCGAGCTTCAAACTCGGGCAGCTGCCTCCAGCTGGGTGGGAACCTTCACTTCAACCAGGCATCCCCTGGGGCCACCAGAAGCCCCCTGCACTGGGCCCTGGCTGTGGCTACACTGCTGCTCCTCCACTCTGCCCTGCTTCTGTTCCTGCTCCCCTAGCTGGGCCCAGCAGAGTTCAGGAGTAGCCACCAAGAAGACCCTGTAGGTCCTACAAGCCTTCAGGCTCACCTCCAGCTCTGATTCCTGTAGTTGCATCTTTAGAAAAGGGCTTTATCAAGTCCATAGCTCTGGGCTTAAAGCTCCTCACTTCTCCCCTTCTAGGGCCTAGACCTGACCACAGAACCCTCTACGGGGGCAGGGCCTTAGCCCTAATCTCAAGGAGAGATAGGGTTTGTCTGGAAAAATAGAAAACCTCCTGCCTGACCCCCACCCAGTGGGAGGACCCCAAAATCCTACAGGGACAGTTTCTTCATCATAAAAAACACCCAGCCCCATCTACTTTCCCCAGACCCCCACCCCCAGGCTTTGACACTAAAAGCAGGGCTGGAATTGGGGTTCCTCTGCTTCTCTGCAATGGCCTGCCCCTTGATCCTAAGGGTCTGAGTCAATCCCCTTTCCCCTCATCCTCCACATGACTTTGAAACTGAATTCAAATAAACTTGAGCTCCATTTGTACTGTGGATGTTTCCAGGAAAAGGAATGGATTGAGAAGAAGGCAATGCCTGTTTCTGGAAGGGGCTTACATATGCAAAGTTGAACTGGTCATTAGGACTACCACTTCACTTGAGGAAAGAGGAGGGGACCCTGGTCACAAATCACAACAGTCACCCCTCTCCCAGCACTGAAGGCCCATTCCTTCAGTTTGGGTCAAAGCTTGAGAGAAGGTGTATTTATTAAAATAGTTTATTAAGTAATTCACTAACTCAGTGGATAACTGTGTGCCAGAAACTGCTGGTATGTTGAGGAAAAGGCGTCGTCCTGTCCAAAGGGAGCTTACAGCTTGATTAAATGGGTAACAGGCCAAGAGAGAATGATAGTATTCCTTATCTGAGCTGGGTGAACAATTACAGGTCACTGCAGTCTTGAACTCCTGGGCTCAAGTAATCCTCCCACCTCAGCCTCCCAAGTAGCTGGGACTACAGGCATGCACCACTACATCCAGCTAAATTTTTTAAAAAAATTTTGTAGAGATGGGGTCTCAAACTCCTGGCCTCAAGTGATCCTCCCTCCTTAGCCTCCCAAAGTGCCAGGATTACAGGCATGAGCCACCATGCCCAGTCCCTGCACTGGCCCTGTTTGTCCATCTGAGGTAACCTCCTTATCTTAGATGGGAAAACTGAGGCCCAAGGGGAGAAAGGTCTTGGCCAAGGTCATACAGCCAGGTGGATCAAGGGAAGGACATTGCCAGACAGGAACAATATCATACCCTTTACAAAGTGTGTTCACACCCAGTAGCCTTAAACAGCCCTGTGTGAAAGGAGGGCTGAATGGGGTGGTATAAGTGGCCCAGGAGTTGCAGTCAGACTTTCAGTGGAGTCCCAGTGTTGCCACCTGCTAGCTGCAAGACTTAATGTCAAACTGCTTTAAGTTTTTTACCCTCTCCAAGGCTCAGTTTCTCCACCTGGAAAATGGATGTAATGGTTCTTCATGGTCGGGTTTTCTCTCCATTTAGCTAGGAGAGGGTAGTTATTTTAGGGGAAGAGTTTCAGTAGAGGTCTGAGCTCTCTACCCTGGAGTGAGAAGAGCTGAAATGGAGCTAAGTAGAAAATAAAAATGCATTATTTTCTTCCCCTAAGATAAAGTGTGGCCATTTTCCTTCTGGGCAGGAAGCTCTGGCCCCATGACTTAGAGGGCTGGGGATGAGTGTGAGGACAATCATTAGAAAACTTTTCTGGAATAGGAGCCCAGTGTACCCCAGGACCTAAGGGGTTAACGGGAATGGAGAGGTTCCCCACCCCACGATTGACTCGGGCATGCTGGGACTTGCAGGCTGACTGACCCCCCGTGTGGCGCAGGGGCTGGAGGGAAATGTAGTCATTATCCCAGACCCTGGGGCAGTGGTGTCCCGTGCGCCGTGCGGTGACAGTTCAGGAGGTAGGTGGCAATGGCAGGGAGCTGTGGGTGGGGGCAGAACAGGAAATCCAGGGCAGGGCTGGGCAGGAGGGAGTGGGCAAGCTGAGGGCTGGGACACCCCCACACACCCCCGCCCTCGGCCTGCAGCTGATGCAATGGGCCTGCTGGGCGGGGGTGAAGGGCAAGCAGCTACGGGATGCTTCCGGTCTTCAAGGAAAGAGGAATGGGACCCTCCTTTAATGAGAGTAAGGGAAAGTTCCCCCAAACCCACACGGACACACCACTGACACCTCCCAGAGAGGCAAGAGCAGAACAAAAAGTGCCCCCAAGAGGCAGAGCCCTTTCCTAAGAGCAAAGGGGCCAGGTCCCCTTCTCTAATACCACATATGCCACTTCCAACAAGTAGGATGGACCACACTCAAGAACAATTGGATGCCCTCCCAGACAAAGGTACAGCAAACTCTAGATCCCAGTGGGGGCCTATTTCTAGAAACTGTAAAAGGCCAATTCTAGGAAGGAGAAAGAGGAGGAGGAGGAGGATCAGGCCCCCCCAATACCTGCTCACACCACAAAAGCCCCTCCCTCCTGTCCCCCACCGCTCTGAGGCAGCTCCATCAAATCAAGCCTAACTTGCTGACCAAAGGGGGCTCCCATCTCCCCTCCTGCAGGGTCTGTGCACTCAGCAGGGGCCAGCATGGACCAGTCTGTGGCCATCCAGGAGACACTGGCTGAAGGGGAATACTGCGTCATCATATCCTTCCTGTACTAATTGCAGCCTTGAGCCTTCCCTGGTCTTGGAAAGTGGAATGGAAGGTGTTGAGGTGTCTGCCCCTCTCCTCCCTCTCTGAGCCATCAGGGGAGAAGGAAATCAGTATCTACTAAGTACTTACTGATTCCTGGACTCTCTGCCAGATGCTTTAAATATGCAGTGATCCTCCCAATCCCCTATGAAGTTAGGGGTTACTATCCTTGTTTCATAGAGGAGGAAGGCTTAGAGAGTGACTTGCCCAAGGCCACATAGTAAATCTGGGAGCAGGGGAAGGAAGGGAAGGTGGGACAGGCTGGGTGGGGGAAAGGCCTGGCCTCCGGATTGTCTTCCCTTGACTCTGAGCCGCAGGCGGTGCAAGGTGTGTTGTGTGAGGGGGACAGCCGGCAGAGCCGCCTCCTGGGACTCGTGCGCTACTGCCTGGAGCATGGTGGCCAGGAACATGCGTGAGTGAGGGGCTTAGTCCCTGCCTGTCTGGGCCATGGGGTTGTTCAAGACTGCACCCTCCAGCTGAACTTCAACCGTCCCTCCAGGGCCGGGTCTGAGTCTCCTAGAATAAGTATCGTAATGACAATTAATACTTTTTGAACACTATATTCTAAACCCTTCACACATGTACTAACTCATAATCCTCAAGATCTGAGGAAGAAGTTTTGAAAAGAGCTAGTTTAACCTACTGGCCCAGATCTTGAGCCTCCTGGTCCAGTTGCCCGGGTTGAAACCCAGACTTTGTTACTAACAAGCCACATAATCTTTTTTTTGGTTTGTTTTGAGACGGAGTCTTGCTCTTTGCCCAGGCTAGAGTGCGGTGGTGTGATCTTGGCTCACTGCAATCTCTGCCTCCCAGGTTCAAGCAATTCTCGTGCCTCAGCCTCTCAAGTAGCTGGGATTACAGAGATGCCTATTACCATGCCTGGCTCATTTCTGTATTTTTAGTAGAGCCAGGTTTTACCACATTGACCAGGCTGGTCTTGAACTCCTGACCTCAAGTGATCCACCTGCCTCAGCTTCCCAAAGTGTTAGGATTACAGGTGTGAGCCAGCGCACCTGGCCTCACATGACCTTTTTTTGGGGGGCAGGATCTCTTTCTATCACCCAGGCTGGAGTGCACGCAGTAGTGCACTCGTAGCTGCACCCTGGAACTCCTGGCCTCAAGCCCTTCCACCTCAGCCTCCCAAAGTGTTGGAATTTTAGGCATGAGCCCTGACACCCGGTGGAGCCGCATGATTTTTTTTTTTTTTTTTTTTTTTTTAAGACGGGGTTTCACCATGTTGGTCAGGCTGGTCTTGAACTCCCAACCTCAGGTGATCTGCCAGCCTTGGCCTCCAAAGTGCTTGGATTACAGGCATGAGCCACCACGCCCAGCCAGAGCCACATGATCTTGAGCAAGTTGTTGTACCCCTCAATTTGTCCAGATTAAAGAGTAAAGTGAGTTAGGACAGGTGCAGTGGCTCATGCTTGTAATCCCAACACTTTGGAATGCTGAGGCAGGAAGACTGCTTGAGCCTAGGAGTTCGAAACCAGCTTGGGCAACATAGCAAGACCCCATCCCCCCATGTCTATGAAAAATAAGAAAATCAGCTGGGTGTGATGGTGCACGCTTGTGGTCTCAGCTACTCAGGAGGCTGAGGTGGAAGGATCACATGAGCTGAGGAGTTTGAGATTACAGTGAACTATGATTGCAGTATAGCCTGGGTGACACAGTGAGACCCTGTCTCTATAAAAAAAGGAAAAAAACCAAACACCATCGGGCACATAGAAAGTGTTCAGTAAGGCTGGGTGCAGTGGCTCACGCCTGGAATCCCAGTACTTTGGGAGCCTGAGCTGAGAGGATTGCTTGAGCTTAGGAGTTTAAGACCAGCCTGGGCAATATAGTAAGACCTCATCTGTATTTCAAATAATTAAAAAATAATAAAAAGGAAAAAAAGAAAGTGCTCGATAAATGCCTTGTAATGCCCTCATACCACATAGAAGCAGAGAGAGACTAAATAGTTGTGAAAGGTCTCAGAGCTGGTAAGTGACCCTCAGGGTCTTGGAGCTGGGAGGAAGGGGGCCTTAGACATTTTCTGATCCATCACCCCAATTTTCAGAGAGAAGTGGGTAGCTAAAGTCACACTGTTCCTGTCACACACAGTGCTACAATGTGCCGTGATCAGATCAAACATGTGTTTGTGTTTTACTAACAAAGCAGGGGCTCCTGCAGATGAGAAAAGTTCTGCTTTGATGACCTCATCCACAAAACTGCAGTCTCTGATGGGCACCATGGACAGAGATGGCATGAGGCATGTGTCTAGCCAGTGCACCACCAGCACAGTGTTAGGGACCAAGGGGGGAGTGTGAGCACCCCAAGGTCTCCAAGACAGGGCTGAGGGACAGCCAGTGGGCCCCCATCCTCACCTCTGCTTCCTGCCCTTAGTCTCTTCCTCTATACGCACCGGAGGATGGCCATTACCGGGGACGATGTCTCTCTGGACCAGATAGTGCCAGTCTCGCGGGATTTTACGCTGGAAGAAGGTGCCACAGGGGGCTGGGTGGTATGAATCCTCTCCTTTGGGCCCCCCAGGTCATCTTTGTCCTTGATGGGGGAGCAAGGGGGAGTAAAAATGATGCTGGGGTGCTCAATTGCTAAAGGCATTCTCATTTCTCTCCCCACAGTGCCCCCAGATGGTGAAATCTACATCCTTGGTGAGTGGGCCTCTCGGTCCGGGTACCACTTGGGCCAGGGGTACATGATCTTCAGAGTGAAGAATGGTGTAAAGTAAGAGCACTCCCCAGTAAACTTACTGCAGCAAGTAAGACCCTGTAGGATCTAGCACTGCCCATCTCCGTGGGCTCATCTCCTATCACTCTCCTCCTTGCTGCTGTCCCCCCCACGCCCCAAGATATCACATGTTCTCACCCCGGAACCCCTGCACATGCTGTCCCCTCCTCCTGCAAGCCTCACATCTCTTTTCACCTAATCAACTCCTACTCAGCCTTCAGGGCTTCCATTCATGCATTTCTCTTCCCAGGCAGCCTTTGTGAAACCCCTGAAATTGTTTTGTATCTCATGGATACATGTGCATCTGCCTGCTTCCCTCCCTCCCTTCCTTCTCACTTTGTCACCCAGGCTAGACTGCAGTGGTATGATCTCGCCTCACTGCAACCTCTGCCTCCCGGGTTCCAGTGATTATCCTGCATCAGATTCCCAAGTAGCTGGGACCACAGGCGCGTGCCACCACGCCTGGCTAATTTTTGTATTTTTAGTAGAGACGGGGTTTCACCATGACCAGGGTGGTCTCAATCTCTTGAACTCATGATCCGCCCACCTCGGCCTCCCAAAGTGCTGGGATTACAGGCGTGAGCCATTGCACCCGGCAAGCCCACACTCTTTTATTTTATTTTTTGAGACAGGATCTTGCTCTGTCACTCCTGCTGGAGTACAGTGGCAAAACATGACTCACTTCAGCCTTGACCTCCAGGGCTCAAGTGATCCTCCCACCCCAGCCTCCCAAGTAGCTGGGACTCTGGCTAATTATTTCTAGAGATGGGGGTTTCACTGTTTTCCAAGCTGGTCTCAAACTCCTGGCTTTAAGTAATTCTCCTGCCCTGGCCTCCCAAAGTTCTGGGATTACAGGCATGAGTATGCGCTGCCTAGCCCATACTCTTTTTTTTTTTTTTTTTTTGAGATGGAGTTTCGCTCTTGTTACCCAGGCTGGAGTGCAATGGTGTGATCTCAGCTCGCCGCAACCTCTGTCTCCTGGGTTCAAGCAATTCTCCTGCCTCAGCCTCCTGAGTAGCTGGGACTACTGGCACGTGCCACCATGCCCAGCTAATTTTTGTATTTTTAGTAGAGACAGGGTTTCACCATGTTGACCAGGATGGTCTCGGTCTCTTGACCTCATGATCCACCTGCCTCAGCCTCCCAAAGTGCTGGGATTACAGGCTTGAGCCACCACACCTGGCCTTTTTTTTTTTTTTTTTTTTAAGACGAAGTCTCTCTGTCATTCAGGCTGGAGTACAGTGATGCAATCTCAGCTCACTGCAACCTCCGCCTCCCGGGTTCAAGTGATTCTCCTGCCTCAGCCTCCCAAGTAGCTGGAATTACCGGCATGCACCACCATACCCGGCTAATTTTCATATTTTTAGTAGAGATGGGGTTTCACCATGTTGGCCAGGCTGGTCTCAAACTCCTGACCTCAGGTGATCTGCCTGCCTCCACCTCCCCGTCTCTGCTGGGATTACAGGTGTGAGCCACCATGCCCACTAGCCCATACTCCTTTTTTTTTTTTTTTTTTTTGAGATGAAATCTCACTCTGTTACCGAGGCTGGAGTGCAGTGGCACAATCTTGGCTCACTGCAACCTCTGCTTCCCAGGTTCAGGCAGTTCTCCTGCCTCAGCCTCCTGAGGATCTGGGATTACAGGCATGTGCCACCATGCCCAGCTAATTTTTGTATTTTTTAGTAGAGATGGGGTTTCACATGTTGGTCAGGCTGGTCTCGAACTCCTGAGCTCGTGATCTACCCACCTCGGCCTTCCAAAGTGCTGGGATTACAGGTGTGAGCCCCCACACCTGGCTAGCCCATACTCTTAATTGCTCTGCTATGTTGCTTCTGTTTGTCTGTTGGTTCAGCACACATTTCTGAGTATTCACAATGAGCCTGGTTTGGGTATATGCTATGAACAGGGGAGCCTTCTACAGTCTAGCTCCCTGAGATAGGCCAACATGTATTCTCCTCACCATATTCCCTGTGCCTATCACAGTATCTGGCACAGGCAGGTAGAACGACCCATGAACAACCCCTCTTGTCTGCCTCTATGTGCTTTTCATTTCATCAGGAGGGGAACAGACTACACATCCGGAGAAGCTGTTCTCTCCCAGCTCCATCTAGTACTGCGGTGGAGGCTTATCAACTTTTCAGAGCCTTCGTCTACCTTCTCTGTAATGAGGGGATGATGTTAATATGGAACTCAGGGTACAGAGGGTTTCCTTGTCCCAGCGGTGGTCCCAAGTGAACTGCTTAAGGGCTTCAGCCCGCGTGACAGAGCAAGATCCTGATTTTCCATTCTGAGGACTCCAGTCTCAGCATCAAGCACTTAGCTCCTGGCTGCCGAGGGTTCATTTCTGGCTTCCTTTGTGCAGGCTCAGATGTGACTGTCCAGCTCGACACAGCGGAGCTTAGCCTCATCTTCCAGCTACCCTTTGGTTCACAAACCAGGATGTTCCTCCACGAAGTTGCCAGGGCCTGTCCAGGTAGGTAAGACCCCAGGCTCCCTGGGGTGGGGGGTGGGGGGCTGGGTATTCTTGTACTCATACCTCATGGTTTCTGTGTCCTTTTGAAGCTGCTGGTGTAAAGCCACAGTGCCCCTAGGCTGCCAGCCAACCACAGTGTTTGTTTTTGTATTTACAGTGTCTAGAGTTGATTGTTAACTAAGGCAGGGCCCTTTTGCCCTCCTGGCTCTGGGCAGGGTTGCACAGGATAGGTTGTGACTGTAATGCAGAATCTCTTAAAAGCTGGCAGGCTAAGCAGCTTCTAGCAGCCCATCTTCCCTCTCTCTGCTACCCACAGCCAGAACTCACAGCTAGAACCATCTGTCATATTGGCTCTCCTGCCCTCGAACCGTGCTGTCACTTAACTGCAGCTGAAAAAATGGTCTAGCTTTGGGCTTGCAGTGAAAGGTTAGTGGCCTCTAGAACAAAATTTGTTTAGAAGGGGAAGTTAGCCTGGCAGGTAAAGGAGAGTTTGTGTACAGAGCTGAGGATAGAACATGCAAATTCAGGCCAACAGGTGCTGGGGCTTAAGTGTTTACCCAGCACTTTTAGCTGTCTTCTTTCAAGCTAATCTCTTGTCTTTGTGGGAACAGGAGAGGGCTGGTGTTCTCTGTGGTCTCACTGTGGAGTCTGAGCATCCAGGGGCTTTACTTTATTTTGGTTGGTGTGACAGGAAGGGGACTGTCCTTGGATACAAACTAGGGGATAAGGGAAAAGGAAACAAAAGAAACAGGCCTAGTAGCTTGTGTGTAATCCCAACTACTTGGGAGGCTAAGGCAGGAGGATCACTTGAGCCCAGGAGATTAAGGCTACAGTGAGCTATGATCACGCCACTGCACCACAGCATGGGCGACAGAGTGAGACTCCTGTCTCTAAAAAATAAAATAAAAAGGCTGGGCACGGTGGCTCACGCCTGTAATCCCAGCACTTTGGGAGGCCAAGGCAGGTGGATCACAAGGTCAAGAGATCCAGAACATTATGGCCAACATGGTGAAACTCTGTCTCTACTAAAAATACAAAAATTAGCCCAGCATTGTGGCACATGCCTGTGGTCCCAGCTACTTGGGAGGCTGAGGTGGAAGAATCGTTTGAACCCACAGGCTGAGGTTGCAGTGAGCCGAGATTGAGCCACTGCACTCCAGCCTGGCGACAGAGCAAGACTCCCTGTCAAAAATAAAATAAAATAAAAAGCCGAGTGCAGTGGCTCACGCCTGTAATCCCAGCAGTTTGGGAGGCTGAGGCAGGTGGATCACCTGAGGTCAGGATTTTGAAACCAGCCTGACCAACATGTAGAAACCCCATCTCTACTAAAAATACAAAAATTAGCTGGGCATGATTGTGCATGTCTGTAATTCCAGCTACTCAGGAGGCTGAGGAAGGAGAATTGCTTGAACCCAGGAGGTGGAGGTTTCAGTGAGCCGAGATTGTGCCATTGCACTCCAGCCTGGGCAACAAAAGCGAAACTTGGTCTCAAAAAAAAATAAATAAAATAAGAAAGTAGAAATATGATTATAAAGCCTTGATTGCCTGGTTAAGAGCTTTATTTACCTATTTTATTTCTTTGAGACAGAGTCTCAAAACGGTGCTATCTCAGCTCACCACAACCTCCGCCTCCCAGGTTCATGTGATTCTCCTGCCTCAGCCTGCAGGGTAGCTGGGATTACAGGTCCCCACCAACACGCCCAGCTAATTTTTTATATTTTTCGTAGAGATGGAGTTTCACCATATTGGTCAGGCTGGTCTCGAACTCCTGACCTCAGGTGATCCACCCACCTTAGCCCCCCCAAAGTCCTGAGATTACAGGCATGAGCCACTGTTCCCAGCCAAGAGGTTTAAGATTTATTAAGTAGGGGGAAATTTATCTCTACATCTTAAAATAATAAGGATAGGCCAGGCGCGGTGGCTCACGCCTATAATCCCAGCACTTTGGGAGGCCGAGGCGGGTGGATCATGAGGTCAAGAGATCAAGACCATCCTGGTCAACATGGTGAAACCCCATCTCTACTAAAAATACAAAAATTAGCTGGGCATGGTGGTGCGCACCTGTAGTCCCAGCTACTCGGGAGGCTGAGGCAGGAGAATTGCTTGAACCCAGGAGACGGAGGTTGCAGTGAGCCGAGATCGTGGCATTGCACTCCAACCTGGGTAAGAAGAGTGAAATTCTGTCTCAAAAAAAAAAAGGATAACATATTTTATGATTATTACTAGTAGTTGTAGGAGGTAAAATAGTAGAAATAACACCAAAGAGCCTGGCCTTTGAAGTTACACAGCCCCTTGAGTTTGAAACTCATCTCTGCCAGTTCCTAGCTGTGCAACGTTGGGCAAGCTACTTCACCTCTCTGAACGTTAGTTTTTGTAAGCTTCTGTAATGTAATGAATACTTTATTCATGGGGTCGTGAGAATTAAATGAGATAACACATGTATAAGTGCCTACTACACAGCAGAAACTCAGAAAATGTTTTTCCTCTCTACAGGAAGGCTCATAGCACACATTCATTGTTGATTTAGCATGTGTTAGGGACCATTCCAAGAACTTTTCACACATTATCTCATTTACTCTTTTTTTTGCAGGGGACCGAGTTTTGCTCTTGTTGCCCTCCAGGGCTGGAGTGCAATGGCACTGTCTCAGCTCACTGCAACCTCCACCTCCTGTGTTCAAGTGATTCTCCTGCCTCAGCTTCCCAAGTAGCTGGGACTACAGGCACATGCCACCATGCCCAGCTCATTTTTGTATTTTTTGGTAGAGACAGTGTTTCACCATGTTGGCCAGGCTGGTCTGGAACTTTTGACCTCAAGTGATCTGTCCACCTTGGCCTCCCAAAGTGCTGGGATTACAGGCATGAGTCACTGCACCTGACTGATTTTTGTTTTGTTTTTTGTTTGTGACAGAGTTTCACTCTGTTACCCAGGCTGGAGTGCAGTGGCGCGATCTCGGCTCACTGTAACCTCCACCTGCCAGGTTCAAGCGATTATCCTGCCTCAGCCTCCCGAATAGCTGGGACTGCAGGTGCATGCCACCATGCCTGGCTAATTTTTGTATTTTTAGTAGAGACAGTGTTTCACTATGTTGGCCAGGCTGCTCTTAAACTCCTGACCTTGTGATCCGTCCAACTTGGCCTCTGAAAGTACTGGGATTACAGGCATGAGCCATCATGCCCTGCCAGATATTTTTTTTTTGAGTCCGAGTCTTGCACTGTTGCCCAGGCTGGAGTGCAGTGGCACAATCTCAGCTCACAGCAACCTCCACCTCGCGGGTTCAAGTGATTCTCTTGCCTCAGCCTCCAGAGTAGCTGGGATTACAGGCACCCACCATCATGCCCAGCTAATTTTTTGTATTTTTAGTAGAGATGGGGTTTCATTATGTTGTCCAGGCTGGTCTTGAACTCCTGACCTCGTGATTCGCCCGCCTTGGCCTCCCAAAGTGCTGGAATTACAGGTGTGAACCACTATTCCCAGCCTGATTTTTGTATTTTTAGTAGAGAACAGGTTTCACCACATTGGCCAGGCTGGTCTTGAACTCATGACCTCAGGTGACCTGCCCACCTCATCTTCCCAAAGTGCTGGGATTATAGGCATGAGTCACCATGCTGGCCTCATTTACTCTTTACCATGATCTTATCAGACAAGTATTACTGATGTGTCCATTTCACAAATGAGGAAACTGAGGCTTAGAGAGGGTGAGAGCCTTGCCTGAGTACCTAGCTGGTAAATGATAGAGCCAAGATTAGGTAGGATTAGATAGTTCTACTCCAGGCTGGGCATAGTGGTTCACACCTGTAATCCCAGCAGTTTGGGAGGCCTGAGACAGGTGGATCACTTGAGGTCAGAAGTTCGAGACTGGACTGGCTAAAATATAGTGAAATCCTGTCTCTACTAAAAATACAAAATTAGCTGGGCGTGGTGGTGCATGCCTGTAGTCCCCGCTACTTAGGAAGCTGAGGCAGGAGAATTGCTTGAACCTGGGAGGCGGAGGTTGCGGTGAGCCAAGATCATGCCACTGTTCGCCAGCTTGGGTGATAGAGCAAGACTCTATCTCTCTCTCTCTTTTTTTTTTTTTGAGACAGAGTTTCTCTCTCTCTCTCTCTCTCTCTCTCTCTCGATGTGGTCTTGCTATGTTGCCCAGGCTGGAGTGCAGTGGCTATTCACAATCGTGATCCCACTACTGATGAGCACGGGAGTTTTGACCTGCTCTGTTTCCGACCTGGGCCGGTTCACCTCTCCTTAGGTAACCTGGTGGTACCCCACTCCCGGGAGATCACCATATTGATGCCGAACTTAGTGCGGACACCCGATCGGCATAATGCACTATAGCCCAGAACTCCTGGACTCAAGCGATCCTCCAGTCTCAGCCTTTCAAGTAGCTGGGACTACAGGCACGCGCCATTGTGCCTGGCGAGACTCTCTCTCTTAAAAAACAAATAAGTTCTACTCCAGAGCCTGAGCTCTTGAGTGTTTTGCTATAGTGCTTCCTTAACTCATGGCACCCTCTCCCCTATAAACAGCTCAGAAAGGTTTCATGTAGGAGGTGATATTTAAGCTTAGGCTAGAAAGATGAAGAGTTTTTCCCCAGGCAGGCAACAAGGAGGAAAAGGACATGGCAGTTGGAGGGAAGAGCAGGACCTTTGGTGGGGTAGGAGGAGGGTGTGGAGACAGTTTAGCCAGGAGAGGTCAGCAGAGGGCATCTCATGAAGAGTCTTAGCTACCCAGCAAAGAGCTTGGACTTTGCCCTATAGATTAGAGAGAGCCATTAAGCAATTTTAAGCTGGAGAGTGATAAGGCAAGATTTGCAAGTTGGAAAAGTTCCTCAGGCAACTGGCATAGAAAAAGAAAGCCTAGAGCAGGGAGACAGGAATGTTTTGCAATAGCTGAGGAATGGAAAGTGAGTCTGGGGCCTGGGAGAGCCCTGGTGATAAGAATAGGAAGGAGGGACGGACTTTCAAGATACAGAAGTCGAAGAGATGAGGATGAAGGCACCATGGGGGCAGTGAGTTTGGGTCACATTCACAGCTTCATCTGCAGAGATCAGAACAGTGCCTGGCATACAGCAGGCACTTAATAAGTATTTGTTGAATGCATGAACAGAGATTGGTAGCTGGCTATGAGAATGAAGGAGAGGAGTCAAAGATGACTTTTTTTGTGTGTGTGTGTGAGACAGAATCTGTCTCTTTGTTGCCCACGTTGGAGTGCAGTGGCGCGATCTCAGCTCACTGCAACCTCCGCCTCCCGGGTTCAAGTGATTTTCCTGCCTCAGCCTCCCCAGCAGCTGGGACTACAGGCGTGTGCTACCACACACAGCTAATTTTTGTTTTTTTTTTTTTTTTTTTTTTTTAGTAGAGACAGGGTTTCATCATGTTGGTCAGGCCGCTCTCAACTGTTGACCTCGTGATCTGCCCGCCTTGGCCTCCCAAAGTGCTGGGATTACAGGCGTGAGCCACTGTGCCTGGCCAAGGATGACTTCTTTCTTTTAGCATTGAGTGTGTGTCTTGCAGTCCCGTTACCTGCTCATCTTTCTGGGGTCCACACCACATCTGGGGTAACCAGCAGAGAAACTCTGTACCAACCAACTTCCCTGAGTGCTTGTCATGATGGAGATTTCCTCAGGGAGGCACCTGGGTGAGATGGAGTCTAGCTCTGTCATGCAAGTTGGAGTGTGGTGACATAATCTTGGCTCATTATAACCTCCACCTCCCAGGTTCAAATGATTCTCCTGCCTCAGCCTCCCAAGTAGCTGGGATTACAGGCACCCGCCCCCATGCCCAGCTAATTTTTGTATTTTTATTTTTTGGGGGACAGAGTCTCACCATGTCACCCACGCTGGAATGCAATGGCATGATCTCAACCCACTGCAACCTCCGCCTCCTGGGTTCAAGCGATTCTCCAGCCTCAGCCTTTTCAGTAGCTGGGATTATAGGCGCACACCACCACACTCGGCTAATGTTTTGTATTTTTAGTAGAGATGGGATTTCACCATGTTGTCCAGGCTGGTCTCGAACTGTTGACCTCTTGATCCACCCACCTCAGCCTCACAAAGTGTTGGGATTACAGGCTTGAGCCACCATGCCTGGCCTTTTTGTATTTTTAGTAGACACAGTGTTTCACTATGTTGGCCAGGCTGGTCTCAAACTTCTGACCTTAGCCTCAACCTCCCAGAATGCTGGGATTATAGGTGTGAGCCACTGTGCCCAGCCACTACCATATTTTATTTTTTCAGACCTTGGCTTTCTTACTTATACAATGGAAATATAAACTTGCCTTCTCTAATAATCCAAGAGTTTTGTGAGAATCAGGTGAGGCCAAATATGGGTTAGTAGTATGTAAATGCTGAAGATAACTTAAAAGCTGTGTCTGACAGTGCCATAGTTAGGACTGGAACTCATGTCTTCTCATGTATCATGTCCTTGCACATCCAATTCAGTTTGGTCAGGTTCATGCAGTTCCACAAACAGAGCAGTCAGGATAGCAGAAGGGTTAAGAAAAATTGTTCCAGAGTCAGATAGTTTGAGTCAGAGGGGTTGAGTCAGAGACAGAGGTGACTCAAGCATTTCTAGGAAGGAGAGTGGCAGTCTGGTGAAGGGAGAAATAGAGGACTTGATATATTTCATAGTAAACACACTGCTTTGCTTAGAGCGTGCGTTTCTCTGGAGTGGGCTGCCAACTGCTGGTGGAGTTTATGGGTAGTGAAATCCTCCAACCTTCTGGCATCTGTTTGAATCCTACACTCTGCCAGTCACTCTGTGACCTTAGACTTAACCTCTCTGAAGTCGGCTGCCTTGTATATAAAATTGGGATAATAGGCTGGGTGTGGTGGCTCATGCCTGTAATCCCAATGCTTTGGGAGGCTGAGGCTGGCAGATCACTTGAGGTCAGGAGTTGGAGACCAGCCTGACCAATATGGTGAAACCCCCTGAGTCTACTAAAAATACAAAAGTTAGCCAGGCGTGGTGGCAAGTGCCTGTAATCCCAGTTACTCGGGAGGCTGAGGCAGGAGAATCGCTTGAATCTGGGAGGTGGAGGTTGCAGTAAGCTGAGATCGCACCACTGCATTGCAGCCTAGGGGATACAGTCAGACCCCATCTCAAAAAAAAAAAAAAAATAATAATAATAGTTTTCTCCCTCATGAAGTGTGTTACGAGGAGTAGGAAGATAATATTTATACGAAGCACAGACCTTGGCACATAGTTACCGTGAGGTTCAGGAATGGCGGGGTCTCTGCCTTGGAATAGTACTTTTGTGTTCACAATTATTCTTGCATTTTAACCTCAGACCCTTCTGTGCGCAAAAGAAACAGGCTAGGAGGGTCTCGGGATAATACAATCATGCAGAGCCTGCTCTTCAAGCCCATGGCTCAGTCTGCCCTCCTTGTTCCTGCACAGGCTTCGATTCTGCGACCCGGGATCCTGAATTCCTGTGGCTGACTCGGTACAGGCGCCCAGAGCCGGAGCCTGAGCTGCCAACGCCGCTAGATTGTAACTCGGCCGCAGGTACCTGGCTAGGGTGCGCGACAATTGGCGGAGGCAGGTATCCGTCTCGGAAGAAGCGGTGGGGATTGGAGGAGGCCTGGCTTCAGGGGGCGGGCTCTATTCTGTTTTGGGGCGGAGCGATGGAGAAGACAGGCTTTCGATTGGTGGAGGGGGCACAAGGGGGCGGGTTCGTCTGGGAGTGGAGGGCGCGGGACGGGCGGCGGGATGAAGAGCTTGAGGAGGCAGATAGGGAAATGTCTGCTGCCGGCGGCTCTCGGGAGCGCAACTCTGCAGGTCCGGCGGGCGGCGGGAAACTGGGCTGGGGATTTGGGCCGGGGGCGGCGGTGGGCCCGGCCCATGGGTGGGTAGGGTCAGCGGTTTGGCCGGTAGACGCACGGGGCGATGACCAAAGTCTTGGTGACCGTCCGGAGGCTGGGACTCTGGGGCAGAAGTTCTGTTACGTTTTTCTCAGCTGGGCGTGACGAGAGCAGGAGGGTGAGAATGGGATACTCGGGAATCCGGAGGCTGGGGTTTTAGTAAAGCTCCGTTTCGAACACGCTGTGTGACCTCGGGCCACTCTCTGGGCCTGTTTCGCCATCTGAGCTTGCTCTTCAATCCTGACCTTCCGAAGTTTGTCTCGTACGGGTTGCACTCCCTATGACAGAGCCTTCCTTTGGGTGAGGTATGGTATATGTTGGGGTCCTGTCAGTCCTTAGCCCCTGTGATGATAGTGCAGTGCACAGGGCTTGAGTCTTGGGGAGCCCCGTCTACTCTGGGACTAGAGGCTAGGATGATGTTACAGGTTTTAAAGGGACTAGGTTTTTTCCCACCTAGCTGTTGATGAATAATGGGCAGCACAGAAGGCCAGCTGTTGAACAGGAGCTTGTCATTTGGAGATAGGAGGCTCAGGGATGAAATTTGGGTGAGTCTGCTTTTTTCGTCCAGCTCCAGGGTTTTCTGCAAGGGCTCCAGGTGCTTTTTTCCCCTGGGTGTGTCCATGAGGCTCCATTTATGTGCAAGCTTTGGCATGACCCTTAGTTCCTATTTGTACCTCTTTCCTCAGTCATTTGCCAGCAATGAAGAGGCTGTCAAGTACCTGTGTAAAGTGTGGGTCAGCACTCCACTTGCTCTTACAAGGCTTAGAAACTGAGGGGCAGGGAGGAGTGGCATGTTGCACAAGAGTTTGTAAAATGAGAGGAAACGAGGTGGGCAGAGGACTTCCTCAGTGCTTACGTTTCTCCTTCATTGCAGCCACCACAAGGTGCGATTGAAGCGCCTGATGGTGCTGATAGTTTGCATCTTCCTTGGGCTTATCTCAGAGTTCACTATCGCTTGAGTTTCCATGACATTCTGGGCTTTGGTGCTGGGACAGGTGAGCGTTTAAGAGCACATCATCTCCTTGTCCCTTCACAAGAGACTGCCAGAATGCAGACAATTGGTGGAGGACAAGCCCAATGGCAGCAGAAAGAGGTGGGTGCTGTGTTCTCAGCCAGTACACCAGAGCTAGGTCATGCAGGCATTTCACTCCCTTAGTCTTCAACTCTGAAGCCAGTTAGCTGCCCCTGGGTGAGAAATGTGCAGGGATCTCAAGCTTTCGTTTCTTTTCCGAGCCACATGCTGGAGAGGATTTATTGTTGTTAAGATTTCGGTTTTATTTTTCTTTTAAAATAATTTGAAAGCCGAGTGTGGTGGTGCGTATCTATAGTCCCAGCTCCTTGAGAGGCTGAGGTGGAAAGCTTGAGCCCAGGAGTGTGAGGGTGATGTGCACTATGATTGATCCTGTGAATTAGCTATTGCACTCCAGCCTAGGCAACATAGTGAGATTGTCTGTAAAATAAATAAATAGTTTAAAAATTTTTGTTGGCTGAGTGTGGTGGCTCATTCCTGTACTCCCAGCACTGTGGGAAGCAGAGGCGGGTAGGTCACCTGCGGTCAAGAGTTTGAGACTAGCCTGGCCAACATGGCGAAATCCCATCTCTACTAAAAATACAAAAATTAGATGGGTGTGATGTTGCATGCCTGTAATCCCAGGTACTCAGGAGGCTGAGGTAGGAGAATCGCTTGAACCTGGGAGGCAGAGGTTGCAGTGAGCTGAGATTACACCACTAGACTCTATCCTGGGAGACAGAGCGCAACTCCATCTCAAAAAAAATTTTTGTCTTATCATAATACCTACAGTAAGTGGGGTTACACTATTAATTGCTAAGTTGCTCCTGCTAAAATTGCTAAGAAATGGCATCAAGGCCCCCAGTTCTATTTGGGTTATCTCTGTTTTCAGAGTTGTTCTGACCTCAGAGGAGAGTTACATCTTCTATAACAGGTAGGAAGAACCTTTTGGGCTGCCTCTGGATGTCGATACAGGTCCCAAGGAAAACAGAGTAGTAGATTTGTTTCTTCTTATATGCATATGATCCAAATACCCACTTCCAGAAAGCCTAGAAAACCCAAGGCAAACGTTGCTTAAAAATGCTGTTTTTGGCCAGGCATGGTGGCTCACGCCTGTAATCCCAGCAGTTTGGGAGGCCGAGGCAGGCAGATCATGAAGTCAGGAGTTTGAGACCAGCCTGGCCAACGTGGTGAAACTGTGTCTCTACTAAAAATACAAAAATTAGCCCGGGCGTGGTGGTTTATGCCTGTAATCCCAGTGCTTTGGGAGGCCAAGGCAGGTGAATCATGAGGTCAAGAGATCAAGACCAGCTGGGCGTGGTGGCTCACGCCTGTAATCCAAGCACTTTGGAGGCCAAGGCGGGCGGATCACCTGAGGTTGGGAGTTCAAGACCAGCCTGACGAACATGGTTAAACCCTGTCTTAAAAAAAGTAAAAAAATTTAAAAAATTAAAAAAAAAAAAAGAGATCGAGACCATCCTGGCTAACACGGTAAAACCCCATCTCTACTAAAAATACAAAAAAAAAAAATTAGCTGGGCACGGTGGTGGGAGCCTGTAGTCCCAGCTACATGGGAGGCTGTGACAGGAGAATTGCTTGAACCCAGGAAGCAGAGATTTCGGTGAGCCGAGATCATGCCATTGCACTCCAGCCTGGGTGACAAGAGCAAGACTACGTCTCAAATATATATATATATATATATATATATATATATATATATATACACACACACACATATACATATATATATACACACACATATATATATACACATACACATATGTATATATACATACACAATATATATATTTATATGCCGTTTTTGATGCACGACAGGAAAAACAAGGCTCCCCCCAGGAGCTGGCAGTCTGATGGAGAGGGGTCTGATAATACATAGATAGAGGTAACAGAGTATAGGGTTGGCCCAGCAGGACAGTGTTCCTTGTAGGGAGAGCTTGGTAGGGATTATATTAGAAGAATGAAATGAAGCTAGTTTCAGACTGGGATCCATGTCTTCAGGTTCAGATTGGTATCTAGGAGCTAAGTTGTGGTGTTGAGGTAATGCTTCTAGTTGAGTGGCAGCCTGTTCATATGATTCTCTTGGCCTCTTCCATTACTTCAAGTGCCAGTTACCAAGGCCAACTTGCAGTGACATTAGATTGGTAGTTGGGTTAGTAGGCGTCTTTCTGCTCCTTCAGTTATTTAAATGCTCTTAATATCTTTTTCTTTTTTTCTTTCTAACCACTAGATGACCAGGGATGCTGTCAACTTCCTTGTGCAGCTTTTTCTTTCCTTAAAAAGAGTGAAGTCTGATTTGGGAGAAATGCCTCATTATTTCCATCTAGCAACTGAAATTGCTCTTATCCAGAAAACCCCATTGAGGATCCTGCCTGCACAGGGCCCAGTACTTACCCAAGTCAGTCTGTCAAATGTTCACCTGCATTGCATCCTTGGTACATGCAAAGGCCTGGAGCTGTGTTCTGGAGGATTTTGAAATATGTGCTAGAAAGGAAATGGCTACTCAGAAGTCCCACAGGGGCCATTCTGAGCTATTTTAACAAAGCGGTAATAGCAAATAAATTTTGGCCTTTTGAAGTGGTTTTTTTTAATTTAGTGGTTGATTAGAAATGAGTCAGCTTGGGCCAGGAGAGGTGGCTCATGCCTGTAATCCCAGCACTTTGGGAGGCCGAGGTGGGTGAATCATGAGGTCAGGAGTTCAAGACCAGCCTGGCTAAGATGGTGAAACCCATCTCTACTAAAAATACAAAAATTAGTTGGGCGTGGTGGCACATGCCTATAATCCCAGCTACTCGGAAGGCTGAGGCAGAGAACTGCTTGAACCTGGGAGGTGGAGGTTGCAGTAAGCCGAGATTATGCCACTGCACTCCAGCCTGGGCAGCAGAGTGAGACTCCGTCAAGAAGAAAAAAAAAAAGAAAGAAAAAGAAGGCCCAGTGCAGTGGCTCATGCCTGTAATCCTAGCACTTTGGGAGGCCGAGGTGGGTGGATCACCTGAGGTCAGGAGTTCACGACCAGCCTGGCCATCATGGTGAAACCCCATCTTAAAAAAAAAAAAAGAAATGAGTCAGCTTTGTAGTAACTCAAATTTAAAGGAGAAGATGTGTTATTTTTTCTTCTAGACCCAGGAAACAAAGTATTAAAGTCTGTCTGGCCAGTGAAAGGAAATGAATGCTATTTATATCTCAGGGTAACATAAAGGGTAACCTAGATTACCAGAGTAGAAGCCAGAGAGCATGTTAGCAAAATAGCCTCTGGGTTGGTTTTCCCTCTCACTCTCTCTTTCATCTTGCTTTGTCAGAATAGGTAAAACTTGTGTGACCAACATATCCTTTTAACATGGAGAAAATAAATTTGCTTTTGTTTATCTTAGAATACAAATATCACCCATCATTTGCACCTTTGTGGGAAGCTCTGCAGGCTTCTCAGTAAATTATTTTAGGTCACTTTGTTTCCTTAAACAAAAGAGAACTGTATTCATTTTTCTTCTTCCTTTTGTTGTTCCCCTCTCCATTTTCCTTCTTGGTGCCATTGAACCCTGTTTTTGTTTCTAGCATGGGAGAACCCACTGAAGAGTCTGTTTTTCTTCTGAAAACAGTTTGTTTTGGAATTCTACAGTGATTGTGGAGAGCAAGTGAGGTGACCCACAAACACTCAGTTAGAAGTGGAGCTTTGAACAGAAAAATCCTCAGGGAGGGATGGATCAGGAAGAGGAAGGCATCAATATTTATTAGAGGAAAGATTCTGTACTGTTGGAGGATAGATGCTAGCTGACCTGCATGTTTTTCTTTGTTACTTAAAATGTACTGTTTGCCCGGCACAGTGGTGTGCACCTGTAGTTCAGCTACTCAGGAGGCTGAGGCGGGAGGCTCAGGCAGGAGTCTTGCTTGAGGAGTTCAGACCAGCCTGGGCAACATAGTGATATCTCTATGTTTTAATTCATTAATTAAATTATGCTTTAACAGTTTTGTTATTGGTGATCTATACATGTACTGAAGCTAGAAAATGTGAATGAGAAGAGGCTTTCTTTCTCGGAATGCCAATGATGAGAATTTAAACAAAGTGGGTGTCAAGTAGCCTGGACATTTTTCTTTTCATCATTGTTCCTTGGTGCACTATTACTTTCCTTTTTTGTTTTTATTTATTTTTTTCGAGACAGAATCTTGCTCTGTTGCCGAGGCTGGAGTGCAGTGGTGTGATCTCTGCTCACTGCAGCCTCTGCCTTCCGGATTCCAGCAATTCTCCTGTCTCAGCCTCCCAAGTAGCTGGGATTACAGACATGTGCCACCATGTCTGGTTAAATTTTGTATTTTTATTAAAGACCGGGTTTCACCATGTTAGCCATGTTGGTCTTGAACTCCTGACCTCAGGTGATCTGCCCACCTTGGCCTCCCAAAGTGCTGGGATTACAGGCATGAGCTATCATGCCTGGACTAATTTTTGTATCTTTAGTAGAGACAGGGTTTCACCATATTGGCCAGGCTGGTCTCGAATTCCTGACCTCAAGTGATTTGCCTGCCTTGGCCTCCCAAAGTGCTGGCATTACAGGCTTGAGCCACCATGCCCAGTGTCTTTTTGTTTTTAGAGATGAGATCTCCCTGTGTTGCCCAGGCTGGTCTCAAGTGATCCTTCTGCCTCAGCCTCCCAAAGTGCTGGGATTACAGGCATGAGCCACTGCACCTGACCCCTTGGTACAATATTAGATGTGTGTCTCAACTTTCTTTTTATGTATGTAAAATGGGAGTGAATGTTTGCCTCCTGGAAGGTCACACAGGATTTAAGGAGTGCCAAATTATTTAAATGTGCTTTTATTTGGGAAATACAATTAGAAATGGGAAATGGTAGCCAGGAGCGAGGTGGCTCATGCCTGTAATCCCAGCACTTTGGGAGGCCTAGGTGGGCAGATCACCTGAGGCCAGGAGTTCAAGATCAGCCTGGCCAACATGGTGAAACCCTGTTTCTACTAAAAATACAAAAATTAGCGTGGCAGGATGGCATGCCCATGTAGTCCCAGCTACTTAAGAGGCTGAGGCTTGAGAATCACTTGAACCCTGGAGGCAGAGGTTGCAGTGAGCTGAGATCACACCACTGCACTCCACCCTGGGGGACACAGGGAGACTCTGTCTCAAAAAAAAAAAAAAAAAAAAGAGAAATGGGAAATGTTCACCTCTGAGAACTGAGAACCTGGCTGCTCTATTCAGGGTCTATCCTAGGGGGATTTTTTTCCTGTTAAGAACTGCACTGGCTGGGTGTGGTGATTTATGCCTGTAATCCCAGGACTTTGGGAGGCCAAGGCAGGTGGATCACCTGAGGTCAGGAGTTCGAGACCAGCCTGGCCAACATCATGAAACCCTGTCTTCACTAAAAATACAAAAAGTAGCCAGGTGTGGTGGCATGCGCCTGTAATCCTAGCTACTGGGGAGGCTGAGGCGGGAGAATCACTTGAACCCTGGAGATGGAGGTTGCAGTGAGCAGGGATCATGCCACTGCACTACTCCAGCCTGGGTGACACAGCGAGACTCAGTCTCAAAAAAAAAAAAAATCGAGTTAAAGTACAAACCACAGTGCTTCAAAAAAAAAAAAAAAAAAAATGCTGGGGGAGGTGGCTCACACCTGTATTCCGAGCACTTTGGGAGGCTGAGGCAGGCAGATAACGAGGTCAGGAGTTGGAGACCAGCCTGGCCAACATAGTGAAACCTCATTTCTACTAAAAATACAAACAATTAGCCGGGTATGGTGGCAGGCACCTGTAATCCCAGCTACTTGAGAGGCTGAGGCAGGAGAATCACTTGAACCTAGGAGGCGGAGGTTGCAGTTAGACAATATCATGCCATTGCACTCCAGCCGGGGCGACAGTGTATGACTTCATCTCAAAAAAAAAAAAAAAAAAACCACACACACAAAGAAATTCATTTACTATCTTCTTTACTTCCACCCTCCATTTTCATATTTCTGAAAGCCATCACTAACAACCTCAGGGCATCCTTGACTTTCGCTCTGCTGTTATGTCTAATAAGCAAATTCTGTTCATTCTTTTTCTGCAGTGCCTCTCCTATCTACCCACATTTCAAAATCCCCATCATTCACATTGGTATTGTCTTACCTGAACTGTTGCACTCGTCTCCTTGTAAGTCTTCCCAACCTCAAGTTTCCCTCTCCCTTAGGGATCTCCTTAGAACATAACTTTGATTGTGTTCTACTATTATGTATGTGAACTTGAATATTGTACCTGTTGCCTATAGAATAAAGTTTAAATTCCTTAGTGTAGTGGTCAAGTTCCCTGCACTGCCTGGCCTCAGCCCACTTCTCTGGTGTTATCTGCTGCAAATTCCTTCAAACTCGACTGCTTATTATTTCTGGATAAAGCCCTGTACTTTTTCACCTCTCTGTTGACTTCCCATTCAGCTACATTTTTGTAAACTTGAACTTGCTGCTTTTAGCATTTTGCATTGTCTCTCCTTCCCAAATGACAACGGAATGCTTTGTACATCAGTAGGTGCTCAAAAAATCTCTGTCTCTGGTTGAGCTGTAGAGATCCATACCGTTTCTAGCCTAAGGTGCTTTGTGGCCTGAACAACTCCTTCCCTCTTCCTCTTTGAGCATGTTCTATGTTGCCCTCCCCCATCCCTGGTTTGCTCTTGCCCACTTCTCTTTTAGCTTTATCACCAGACCACAGACAGTTCACAAAAGGCCCAATGAGGGTGAGCCTGAGAAGGAAAAATTCAAGTCATCTCTCAAAGGGCCTATCACCACTAACTAACCTGTTGCTGTAAAGTAATTGCATTATAGTCTTCTTCCTTGAAAGCTAAACTGGCCATATTTAGTCCTTGCCAGCCTAAATTGGATTTGCACAGGATGCAAATTGGATTTTCATTCTAGAGCTTACAGTTTGCATGGCACAAGATGTGTTTTTAGAGATGTCTGTGTTCATTTTATTTTATTTTTTGAGACAGAGTCTTGCTCTGTTGCCCAGGCTGGAGTGCAGTGGCACGATCTCAACTCACTGCAACGTCCACCTCCTAGGTTCAAGTGGTTCTCCTGCCTCAGCCTCCCAAGTAGCTGGGACTGCAGATGTGTGCCACCACACCTGGCTAATTTTTATTATTATTATTATTATTTTGAGCCAGAGTCTCGCTCTGTCACCTAGGCTGGAATCCAGTGTGGCATGATCTTGACTCACTGCAACCTCCACCTCCCATCTTCGATTGGTTCTTCTGCCTCAGCTTCCCAAGTAGCTGAGACTACAGGTACCTGCCACCATGCCCAGCTAATTTTTATTATTTTTATTTTTTTGAGACAGTCTTGCTCTGCCGTTCAGGCTGGAGTGCAGTGACTTGATCTCAGCTCATTGCAACCTCCACCTCCTGTGTTCAAGCAGTTCTCCTGCCTCAGCCTCCTGAGTAGCTGGGATTACAGGTGCCCACCAGCATGCCCATTATAGACACCTGCCACCATGCCTGGCTAATTTTTGTATTCTTAGTAGAGACAGAGTTTTACCATGTTGGCCAGGCTGGTCTTGAACTCCTGAACTTAGGTGATCCACCTGCCTTGGCTTCCCAAAGTGTTAGGATTACAGGCATGAGCCACCATGCCTGGACTTTATTTTATTTATTAATTTCTTTTTAAAATTTTTCGTATTTTTAGTAGAGGCGGGGTTTTAACACATTGGCCAGACTGGTCTCAAACTTCTGACCTCAGGTAATCCACCCGCCTCAGCCTCCCAAAGTGCTGGGATTATATGCGTGAGCCACCGCGCCCTGCCCTGTGTTCATTTTAAATGCTAGAATCTGTGTTACGTCTTTTTAAAGCCCTGAGATACTTGACAAATGTAAAAGAAATGAAAAAAGAAAACTAAACATGGTTATTTAACTTTGAAGAAAATAACAAAACTATTTGGGATGGTGTCGAAGCCGAAATGGAAAAAATGGATCTTTCCAGTCTTTTTGATGCCAGGTGCCCTGTGTTATGAATGTCACTCAAGAGTTACCTGCCCTTTGTAGTATGTGCTAGGTAAACACTTAGCTCCTCTCTGTCATAAGAATAAAATCCAAACTCCACATGGCGTTTGAAGTCTTATAGTTTAGCCTAAATTTATTACTGTTATTATCATTATTAGTAGCACTTACCATTTAGTAAGCACTTGCTTTGGGTCCATGGGCCTTAACACTGTGTCACAGAAGTTCCATAAGAGGATCTCTGTCTTTCAGCTGGGAGATTGAGGCTTAGAGAGGGTAAGTAACATGCTTATGATCACTCACCTGGTCAGTGGCAGAGTCGAAAGTAGAACTCAGGTCGCACGTGAGCCCTAACTCTTACACTTTTTTTTTCTTTTTGAGACAGAGTCTCGCTCTACTACCCAGGCTGGAGTGCAGTGGTGTGATCTCAGCTCACTGTAACCTCTTCCTCCTGGGTCCAAGTCATTCCCCTGCCTCGGCCTCCCAAATAACTGGGATTGTGGGCGCCTGCTATCACGCCCAGCTAGTATAATCTTCAGTAGAGATGGGGTTTCTCCATGTTGGCTAGGCTGGTCTTGAGCTCCTGACCTCAAGTGATCTGCCCGCCTTGGCCTCCCAAAGCGCTAAGATTACAGGCGTGAGCCACTGCACCCAGTCACACTCTTCTTTTGTATCCCTAGTGGTTCTCAAATAAAACTTTTACCTACTTATTTATCCTACTTATTATTACTTGTTTCTGAGCACACCATAATGCTATATCTTTATTCTTTTGCTGAAGTTATTTTCTCTGCCAGAAATGCTTTCTGAGCCCCTTGTTTTCTTTCTCCTTGGTGATATAGTTTATTGATTGAGAGCACAGATTCTTGGCTCAGATTCCCTACGTCTGAACCCTGGCTGTGTATGCCATTTATGACTTGCTCTTGGGCAAGTTATTTAACATCTTTGTGTGTGTCTCCTGGTCTGTAACATGGACATAATAACAGTACCTACATCATAGAGTAGTTGTGAGGATAAAATATATGTAAAGTTATTTAAACAGTGCTCAATATATAGTAGCCTTAAGTATTTGCTCTTTTTATTTTTGACATGGAGTTTTGCTCTGTGTCCCAGGCTGGAGTGCAGTGGCATGATATTGGCTCACTGTAACCTCTGCCTCCTGGGTTCAAGTGATTCTTGTGCCTCAGCCTCCCGAGTAGTTGGGATCACAGGTGCCCACCACCAAACCTGGCTAATTGTTTTGTATTTTTAGTAGACACTGGGTTTCACCATTTTGGCCAGGCTAGTCTCGAACTCCTGATGTCAGGTGATCCGCCCACCTCAGATTCCCAAAGTGCTGGGATTATAGGCATGAACCACTGCACCTGGCCAAGTATTTGCTCTTAATATTATTAATATTGCTAATGTCACAATTGTCATCATCAACAGAGGCCTGAGTTGTATTCTAGGTAGTTGGATCTAGACTGGTTGAATTATTTGCTAGTATATGAGGCCCTGTCTCAGACTTAGAGGGCCTGTGGAATGTCCCCCTGGTGGTGTGTGCACAGCATGATGTCACTGTCAAGCATTGAACCCACTCACTTAATCTGGTCAGTTTGAACTGTCAGGTGTTTTGATGCACATGGTTTGCAGGTATTGTGCTCCCATGGTTTTGCAGGTTCTTCCAGTGTACTGGAAATGGAATGCAAAGGCTGGTGACTGAGAAGATAGGAGGGGACACCTCCTCCTAGACCTGTCTAGTAGATGTTCAGGAAGGGTAGAACGTGATTTCCACCCAGCAGTGACAGCCACACTCCCACACATTCTGTAGAAACTGTGCTGATATTTTTGCTTTGTTATCTAAACAGATTTAAACCTTCTATTTACATTGTACTTATCCCTGGGAGTTTATAGTTTCAGTGGTGATGATGTCCTCATGCTTGCAAATGGGAAGGCTGTGGGACTTTCGAGTTAAGCAGATCTGGGTTTTGAAGCCAACTGCACCATTTACTGGCCCTATGTCATCAGGCATGTCTGCTGTCTGCTCTAGGCCTCAATGTCCTTATTTGTAAAATGAGGCTAATAATCAGACACCATGGATGAAGCATTTAACATAGTACCTAACTATGAGAGGTGCTTGATAAATGGTAGTCGTTATTATTAAAGCAGTGGGGGATTAGGGGTGATGGAGAAGAAGGAAAGGAACAGTTCCTGAATGCCTGCTGTGTACCTGGCATTGTGCTAGGTTCATGACCCATGTAGATTGTATTTGTTTATCCTTTTGAGGTCTATGTAAGGATGGTAGCATTATTTCCATTTTACAAATGAGGAAGCAAATTAAGTAATTTGTTTGAGATTTCATATGAAGTGATGGATGGAGTCAGTAACATTACCAGCTCTATTCCAAAGCCCAAGGCATTTTCCAAAACACTCTAATGTTTCTTAAAGTGCCAGACGTGTTATATTTACAGGAAGACACTCAAATTTCAGAGAAGTGACTACTGAGGACTTATGTGACTGGGGAGGGCTTCATGAAGGAGGAAGTAGGAATTGAGGCTGGGCTTCAAAGGAGAGGTGGCCGGAAAGTAGGAGGAGCTTCATATGAAGGCATGAGTGAGGATTGTATGTGTGAAGACTCTATGCTTTTAGAGCGTACTGTCTTTGGGCGATGGATTGATGAGGGAGAATACAGCCAAAATGCAAAGGGCCTCAGATGCCAGTTGAGCCAGTTTGGGTCTTAACCTGTAGGCAGTGGTGTAATACAGGAAGATTTAGATCAGGGAGAGATAAAATCACAGATTAATCAGTTCAAGTGTGGAGGCTAAATAGGTAGGGAGAAGTGGGAAGATCTCATAATTGGGAGACTCCTGAGGTGGCAAGTGAGGAGATGATAGCCTGGAGAAAGGCAGTTGTGAGACCGAAGAAACAGATGACTGACTCTTTCTGGGGCACAAGGAGAGAGGTGAGCCGAAGGCAAGACTGTACACTTGGCTGATAGGAAGAATGATGGTGCTGGTAGCAGACAGGAGAGCTCAGGGAAAGAGACCAGAATCAGACTGCAGTTTTACCTGCCTCCCTCCCGACCCCCCACATATAGAACATCTTATAGAAATGCCCAGGGGACAGTGGAGATGTGAGCTCAGACAGGACTAGACAGCCACTTTGATAATCAGCTGGGATGGCTGGTGGGTTCCTTGTAGAAGAGGCAGAACAAGGTCTAGATCTGGACTGTCCAATATGGTGGCCACTAGCCATATGTAGCTAAGCTTTTTTTTTTTTTAAGAGATGGGGTCTCACTGTTATTGATTGACTAGGCTGGTCTCGAACTCCTGGCCTCAAGCCAGCCTCCCATCTTGCACTCTGAAAGTGCTGGGATTACAGGCTAAACTTAATTTAGGTAAAATCAAATAAAAAATTCAGTTTTCTTGTTGGGCATGGTGGCTCATGCCTATAATCCCAGCAGTTTAGGAGGCCTAGGCAGGTGGATTGCTTGAAGTCAGGAGTTTGATAGCAGCCTGGCCAACATGGTGAAACCCCATCTCTACTGAAAATACAAAAACTATCTGGGTGTGGTGGTGTGTGCCTGTAATCCCAGCTACTAGGGAGGCTGAGGCGGAAGAATTGCTTCCGAGGCAGAGGTTGCAGTGAGCCAAGATTGTGCCACTGCACTTCAGCCTGGGTGACAGAACAGGACCCTTTCTCAAAAGAAAGAAAGAAAGAAAAAAAAAATTGTTTTTTCATTTCCTCAAGTTATATACCGCCCTCCACCCCCACGGAATCTTGCTGTGTTACCCAGGCTGGAGTGCAGTGGTGCAATCTTGGCTCACTACATCCTCCGCCTCCTGGGTTCAAGCAGTCTCCTGCCTCAGCCTCCTGAGTAGCTGGGATTACAGGCACTCACCACTGCGCCTGGCTAATTTTTGTATTTTTAGTAGAGACAGGGTTTCACCATGTTGGTCAGGCTGGTTTCAAACTCCTGACCTTGTGATCCATCTGCCTTGCTCTCCCAAAGTGCTAGGATTACAGGCATGAGCCACTGCGCCTGGCCTAAAGCCATATTTTAAGTGTTCAATATGTATTGGACAGCACAGTTACAGAATATTTCCGTCATCAAAAAAGTTCTATTGGACAGTACTGCTGTAGGGATTGGGGAGTACCTACAAATAACTGGGGGGCCTAGAGGAGGAAAAAGAGCAAAACAAGACAGAAGGAGCAATTGAATGAAGAAATAATGTTGCTGCCTCTCAGATGATTCTCAAAATAAATGGGGTATTTCAATTTTGGTTTGAATTTATTTATTTTTCCTTGTATGGTGGCATGTTTTAGAAAAACCCAGACTGCAGTGGCTCACACCTATAATCCTAGCACTTTAGGAGGTTAAGGTGGGTGGACCACTTGAGGTCAGGAGTTCAAGGCAAGACTGGGCAAGATGGCAAAAGCCCGTCTCTACTAAAAATACAAAAATTAGGCTGGGCGCAGTGGCTCAAGCCTGTAATCCCAGCACTT
The DNA here is from genome assembly GCF_049354715.1 of Callithrix jacchus. Lineage (NCBI taxonomy): Eukaryota > Metazoa > Chordata > Mammalia > Primates > Cebidae > Callithrix > Callithrix jacchus. The sequence continues at coordinate 74,498,873 of NC_133508.1, read as the reverse complement.
TGGGAGGCCGAGGCGGGTGGATCACGAGGTCAACAGATCGAGACCATCCTGGTCAACATGGTAAAACCCCGTCTCTACTAAAAATTACAAAAAATTAGCTGGGCACGGTGGCGCGTGCCTGTAATCCCAGCTACTCAGGAGGCTGAGGCAGGAGAATTGCCTGAACCCAGGGGGCGGAGGTTGCGGTGAGCCGAGATCGAGCCATTGCACTCCAGCCTGGGTAACGAGTGAAAACTCCGTCTAAAAAAAAAAAAAAAGAAAAAAAAAAAAACAAAAATTAGCTGGGAGCAGTGGCAGGTGCCTGTAATCCCAGCTCTTTGAGCGGCTGAGGCATGGGAATCTCTTGAACCCGGGAGGCAGAGGTTGAAGTGAGCCAGATCACACCACTAAACTCCAGCCTGGGTGACAGAGCGAGACTCCATCTCAAAAAAAGAAAAAGAAAAGCCCAGCCTCCAGTTCAGTGGTAGTCCTGGCTACAGGATGTTGAAATTGACCTTGCCGTCTGTCTTTGTTTCATAAGTCTGGACCTTCAAACAGATCTTGTTTGGCTTCTAGAACACTTCTTGGTCATGCAGTGAGGTTAACCCTCACATTAACCACGGGAAAAGAAGACAGCAACTGCATGAGGCAGACAGTGTTATCTTGTTGAAATGAGGAAGCAGATGGTTAGAGAAGTTTGATAACTTTCTCAGTACAATGTGCCTTTGACTCCAAAGCCTGTGTGTATGTAAAACACAAAAAATATATGTTATTATAGCTAACTATAGGAAGTACATATAAGCAAAAATAAATCTAACCACTGAGAAATGACTACTGTTAACATTTTGATATATACCATTCCAGACTTTCCCTGTGTCTGTGTATGGGTCCATACAAATCCAGCATATGTGACTATTGATAAACACGGTATCTATGCACATAGACATATACTCCAGCCTTTTCTAATGCATCTAGGTGTGTCAGGCCATGCTCATTAACTACCATCCTCAATCCCTTATCAGCAGTTCTGAAGTCTTGAAAGCGGTGAAGGCTGGAACAAATTTTTCTTCTAAGTTTGACCCAAGCCCAATTTGGCAGTAAGACTTGGTTGAACTGACATGAGACTATTTATAGGCTTTGTTTATCCCACTAAGTGCTACTATTCATAAGTTATACTGTGGAAATATAAAAAGTGTTTGATTAACTGGGTATTGCCTCAGACCCTGGTGGGGTTGTTATATAGGATATGATATAGGTAATGTGTTGTCTTCCTAAAATCCCTCAAATTCTGAATTTCAAAAAACACTTGGCCCAAAGGGTTTCAGATAAGGGCTTATGGGTCTGTATTAGGCTATGTTGCTGCTTGGGCTAAGGAAGGCACCTCAAGGGTCAACATAATCTATTTAGTGAGGCATGTGAGAGTTTCGGTTCTACACAATATGTAGTACAAAGCACAGAATTTGTAAGAAATATAGAACGCTTGCACTTTTACACGTCGTAATCAAGCTGCAGTTGTTACTATAGCTTGTTGACCTACTAGGTAGGCTGTTACTGGGGAAATGATTTCAATTGTCCGCATGAAAGGCAGTCAGTGAGAGTACACAGAAAAATCACACTGAGCTTACTCTGTGCCTGGGGGGCTGCTTGTTTAGGGTGTGTTTACTAACTGCCTGGTATGTGCCATATATTGTGGTGAGCTGGGGCCACAGAGACAGCACATCAATCCCCGCTTCCAAGAAGCTTGTGGTCTAGGTATAGAGGTAAGACAGATAAGAACAGTTAAACCCAGGTATGGTTCCTTGATCATAAATGCCTTGATGGAGATAAGCTCTGAGTTATGTGAGAATATAAGGAGAGGGCCAGAGAAAGCTTTTTGAAGATAACTCCTGAGCTGAGTCTTGAAGGATGAGTTTGTAGCTCACCACGTGAAGGTGGAATTGGGACGTGGAAAGATATACACTCAATCAGGGTTGGAATGAGTAGGCAGTGTCTGAAAAGGTAAGTTTGGTGTGACTGGATTGGGAGCTAAGAGAGAAAAGCTTCCAGTGGGGATGGGAAATGGGGCTGGAGAGGTAGTTTGAAGCTATGTATAAATGTCTTTGCATGCAGTACTCAAGAAGTTTGGATTTTATTTCAAAAATGATTTCCGGAAAGCGATCTCGATCCAGACTCCAAGAGAGGGTTCTTGAATCTCGAGCAAGAAAGAATTCAAGGTGAATCTGTAAAGTGAAGACAAGTTTATCAAGAAAGTAAAAGAATAAAGAATGGCTGCTGTATAGACGGAGCAGCCCTGAGGGCTACTGGTTGCCAGTTTTAAACATTTTTTAAAATTTCTTGATTATATGCTAAACAAAGAGTGGATTATTCATGCCTCCCCTTTTTAGACCATACAGGGTAACTTCCTGACATTGCCATGGCATTTGTAAACTGTCATGGCGCTGGTGGGAGTATAGCAACGAGGACAACCTAGGTCACTCTTATGGCTATCTTGGTTTTGGTGGGTTTTAACAGGTTTCTTTATTGCAGCCTATTTTACCAGCAAGGTCTTTATTACCTGTGTCTTAAGCTGACCCTCATATCTCATGCTGTGACTTAGAGTGCCTAACTGTCTGGGAATGCAGCCCAGCAGGTCTTAGCCTTATTTTACCTATCTTCTATTCAAGATGGAGCTGCTTTGGTTCACATGCCTCTGATAAAATGATGAAAGTTATTGAGGGATTTTACCCACAGTAGTGACCTGCTCAGATTTGTGGGTTTTTTTTCCTTTCTTTTCTTTTTTTTGAGACGGAGTTTCACACTTGTTACCCAGGCTGGAGTGCAATGGCACATTCTCGGCTCACCGCAACCTCCGCCTCCTAGGTTCAGGCAATTCTCCTGCCTCAGTCTCCCGAGTAGCTGGGATTACAGGCACGTGCCACCACGCCCAGCTAATTTTTTGTATTTTTAGTAGAGATGGGGTTTCACCATGTTAACCAGGATGGTATTGATCACTTGACCTTGTGATCCACCCGCCTCGACCTCCCAGAGTGCTGGGGTTACAGGCATGAGCCACCGCGCCCAGCCCTCTTTTCTTTTCTTTTGAGACAGGGTCTCGCTATACTGTCCAGGCTGGAATGCAGGGGTACAATCATGGCTTCCTGTAACCTCGACCTCCCTGGCTCGAGCAGTCCTTCCTCCTCATCTCCTGAGTAGTTGCTGGGACTACAGGTGTGCACTACCATGCCCAGTTAATTAAAAAAATATATTTTATAGAGGTAGGGTTTCACCATGTTGTCCAGGCTGGTCTTGGACTCCTGGACTCAAGCAATCCTCCTGCCTCAGCTTCTCAAAGTCTTGGGATTACAGGCATGAGCCACTGTACCCACCCAGATTTGTGTTTTCTTCTAGGTGTTGGCAGAATGGTATTGGAGGAGGTGCAGGTAGGAAAATCATTACGTGGGCTTTCCAGAAACATTAAGGGCCTAAACTAAGGCATGACAGTAGGGATAGAGAAGACAATCAGATATAATAATATTTAAGAGAGGCTGAGTGTGGAGGCTCACGCCTGTAATCCTAGCACTTTAGGAGGCCAAGGTGGGTGGATCACTTGCAGTCAGGAGTTTGAGACCACCTTGGCCAACTTAGCGAAACCCATCTCTACTAAAAAACACAAAACATTAGCTGGACGTGGTGGTGCATGCCTGTGATCTCATCTTTCCTGGGAGGCTGAGGCAGGAGAATCACTTCAACCCAGGACAGAGGTTGTAGTGAGCTGAGATCATACCACCACACTCAAACCTGGGCAACAGAGCAAGACTGTCTCAAAAAAAAAAAGTTTAAGAGAGAGGATTTATAGGACTTGGTGACTGAACATGGGAAAAAAGGAAAAATCTCTGTTATCACCTATTAGATTGGGTGACAGAAGGGTTGGAGGTCTGAGGTTGGAAAAAAGACAGAGTTGGGAGTAGGGAAGCAGGAGAGGAGAAAGGACAGGAAGCTGTGGCCAGAGGGGGAACTATGGGGCTGTGTAATGACAAATCTGATCAAGAGCTGCCCTGACAGCCAGCTTCTGTGCCAGGTTCTAAAGAGGAGATTCCGAGAAGACTGCCCTGTGGCTGGAAATCCCCCACATCATGCCTTAAAGTTTCCATGTAGTGTAATGAGTGTTCCAGTCCTTGCTGGACTGTCCTGAGAGATCCCATGTGAGAACATTGACAAGATGCAGGGCCGTTTTCCCACCAGTACCCTATGCACCCCTGACTGTGAGCCGAATGAATCCACAGAGACAAACTTGGTCCTTAGGAGAAGCCCTTTCAGCCTGTCTGTTAGGAAGTACCTAAAGAAACAAAATCCTGAGAGAGTTATTAGAAAACACTGACATGCAGAAACAGAGCACTTAATTATAATTCCTTAGTTTGAGAATTGCAGGTGGCTTTACATATGGTAAAGGCCCCTGAAATATTGATATTTAAAGTCCCCACTTTATAGATGAAGAAACTAAGACCCAAAGAGAAGTGACTTCTCAAGTCATACAGGAAGATAGTGGTAGAGCTGGACGTCAGCTGACATTTCCTGATACTTTGCTGTACTTAATACATTGAGTGCCTGCGGTACACTGGGCAGGGAAGGAACAGAAAGAAGACCAAGTCCCTGCCTCATAGAGTTCACGTTTTGGTGGAAATGGTATCCAATAAAAATGAATAAATACAAAATTTAATATCAAATGGTATTGGTACTAAGAAGGAAACTTTTATTTTTTATTGAGACAAAGCCTCACTCTGTCACCAGTCTGGAGTGCAGTGGCATGATCTTGGCTCACTGAAATAAGAGGGAAACTTTTTTTTTTTTTTTGAGACAGAGCCTCACTCTGTCACCAGGCTGGAGTGCAGTGGTACGATCTCGGCTCACTGCAACCCTCACCTCCCAGGTTCAAGCAATTCTGCCTCAGCTTCCCGAGTAGCTGGGATTACAGGCATGCACCACCATACCTGGCTAATTTTGTATTTTTAGTAGAAATGGGTTTCTCCATCTTGGTCAGGCTGGTCTTGAACTCCCAACCTCAGGTGATCTGCCTGCCTCAGCCTTCCAAAGTGCTGGGATTACAGGTATGAGCCACTGTGCCCAGTTCGGAAACTTTTTTTTTTTTGAGATGGAGTTTCGCTCTTGTTGCCCAGGCTGGAGTGCAATGTTGGCTCACCACAACCCTGCCTCCTGGGTTCAAGTGATTCTTCTGCCTCAGCCTCTTGAGTAGCTGAGATTATAGGCACGTGCCACCACACCCAGCTAATTTTGTTTTTAGTTTTGTTTTTAGTAGAGACGGGTTTCATGGTGTTGTTCAGGCTGGTCTCAAACTCCTGACCAACCTGGTGATCCGCCTGTTTCAGCCTCCCAAAGTGCTGGGATTACAGAGGTGAGCCACCATGCCTGTCCAAGAAACTTTTTAAAAAGCAGTGCTGTGGTTCCCAAACTGTTCAGGTACCCTGGGGCTCTGCAGGGACACTCATAGGGTCACTGTGGGAGATTTAAAAATTTCAAGATAGGCTGGGTGTTGTGGCTCACATCTGTAATCCTAGCACTTTGAGAGGCCCAGGAGGGTGGACCACTTGAGCTCAGGAATTTGAGACCAGCTTGGCCAACATGATGAAACCCCATCTCTACTAAAAATACACAAATTAGCTGGGCATGGTGGCATCTGCCTGTAGTCCCCACTACTCGGGAGGCTGAGGCACAAGAATTGCTTGAACTCAGGAGGCAGAGGTTGCAGTGAGCTGAGATTGCCCCACTGCACTCCAGCCTGGGTGAGACTTTGTCTTGAAAAAAAAAATTTTTTCAAGGTAAACAGAGAGATCTGTGGGAACACCAGACTAACTTCTAGTTGAAAGTAGTTTACAGTTTCAACCTTAAATGGGTCTGCATTCCTTTTGGTAACATATCTTCATGAAGCTGGGTTTTTGGTGGTTGCCGTGATTAAACACAAGTCCACACAAAAGTCAATGTGGAATATTGTGTGTGTTGTGTCCAACCTGCTTCCAAAGTTTGAGAAAGTGTGTAGTATCTAGCAGACACACACATCTCATTATTAGGTCATTGTGATTAAGATGAAATGGAAACCTTTTCTTATGTGTATTGTTTTTTCAAACTGCTACTAAGTTGTTAGGGCTTAAATACTTATTTGGCCTTAACTGCTTAAATAGAACTGTTAGGGATTCCTTTTGGCCTAGAGGTACCTTGAGAAAATTATTGAGCCAATAGGGCACTGAGAACTCAGAATCTTTAGGGGTGCTCTGGAGTAAGGAGATAGGGTGTTGTGGGTTAGTGGGGCCTCTGGCTGTTAGATGGGGTGTCGGAGAGAGCTTTTTTTTCGAGACAGGCTGTCACTTTGTCACCCAGCTGGAGTGTGATGGCACCATTGTGGCTTACTGCAGCCTCAAACTCCTAGATTCAAGTATTCCTCCCATGTCAGCCTCCCAAGTAGCTAGGACTACAGGCATGTGCCAACGTGCCTGTCTAATTTTAAAATTTTTTGTAGTGATGGGGTCTCACCGTGTTGCCCAGGCTAGTCCTGAACTCCTGGCCTTAAATGATCCTCCTACCTTTGCCTCCCAAATTGCTAGGATTATAGGTGTGAGCCACCAGTGCCTGACCTGAGAGAGCTTCTGACATTTGAACAGAGGCCTGAACAAGATCAAAGAGTTGGCAGGGTGGAGATGTGTAGGAAAAACACTCTAGGCAGAGTATCAACAAGAACAAAGGCCCTGAGTTGGGGATGAGCCTGATATGCCCTAGGAACAGCCAACAGGGAAGTGGTGGAGTCCTATTGATGAGGTGGAGTGTAATAGGTGAGGTCACAGAGGCATCAGAGGTTGGGTCAAGTAGGGCCTTGTCAGCTCTGTGGGGTTGGATTTTTTTTTTTTTTTAGGAGACGGGGTCTCGCTATGTTGCCCATGCTGGAGAGCAGTGGCTAGTCACAGGCGTGATCCCACTACTGATCATCACGGGAGTTTTGACCTGCTCCATTTCTGACTTGGGCCAGTTTGCCCCTCCTTAGGTAACCTGGTGGTTCCCCGCTCCTGGGAGGTCACCATATTGATGCTGAACTTAGTGCGGACACCCAGTCGGCATAGAGCACTACAGCCCAGAACTCCTGGACTCAAGAGATCCTCCAACCTCAGCCTCCCGAATAGCTGGGACTACAGGCACGTGCCACTGCGCGCGGCAGGGGTTGGATTTTATAGTTCGTTCTAGTTAATTTCTTTTTAAGAATTTTTAATATTTTTTAACTTTTAGTTTGGGGGTACGTGTGAGGGTTTGTTACATAGGCAAACTCATGTCACGGGTTTGTTGTACAGGTTATTTCATCACCCAGGTTTTAAGCCCAGGACCCAAGTTGTTTTTTCTGCTTCTCTCCCTCTGTCCTTCTACCTTCCCATTTTGATTTCTTTCTTTCTTTTCTTTCTTTTTTTTTTTTTTGAGAGAGAGTCTCACTTTGTTGCCCAGGCTGGAGTTGGAGTGCAGTGGCACGATCTCAGCTCACTGCAACCTCCATCTCTTGGGTTCAAACGATTCTCCCACCTTAGCCTCCCAAGTATTTGGGATACAAGCAGGTGCCACTATGCCTTGCTAATTTTTTTGCATTTTTAGTAGAGACACGGTTTCACCACGTTGGCCAGCCTGGTCTCAAACTCCTGACCTCAAGTGATCTGTCCACCTCTGCCTCCCAAAGTGCTGGGATTACAGGCATGAACCACCAGGCCTGGCCTCCCATTTTTATTTCTATATAGAAAACTAACCGTAGAAGTGTTAGTATTAGTACTAAGAGGAAACTAATGAGTATTAGTACTTTGAACACATAGAAGTGCAAAAAGCAAGACGTGGCCAGGTACAGTGGCTCACGCCTGTAATCCCAACACTTTGGGAGGCTGAGGTGGATGGACCACTTGAGGTCAGGAGTTTGAGACCAGGCTGGCCAACATGGTGAAACTCTCTCTCTACTAAAAATACAAAATTAGCTGGCCGAGGTGGTAGGCACCTGTAATCCCAGCTACTTCGGAGGCTGAGGTAAGAGAATTGCTTGAACCTGGGAGGTAGAGGTTGCAGTGAGCCAAGATTGTAGCTTAGGCGACAGAGTAAAACTCGTCTCTTTTTTTTTTAAAGATGGGGTTTCACTATGATGGCCAGGCTGGTCTTGAACTCCTGACCTCAGGTGATCCACCCACCACAGCCTCCCAAAGTGCTAGGATTACAGGCGTGAGCCACCGCGCCTGGCTAAAACTCGTATCAAAAAAAATAAAAAGGAAGCTGCTGTTGTAGTCTTGGTGAGAACTTCTGGGTATAATCTGTTTTTGGTGGTTTTTTTTGCTTGTTTGTTTTTGAGACAGTCTCACTCTGTCAACCATGCTTGAATGCAGTGGTACTATAATGGCTCACTGCAGCCTCAACTTCCTCAGGCTCAGGTGATCTTCCCACTTCAGCCTCCCGAGTAGCTGGGACTAGAGGCATGTACCCCATGCCTGGCTAATTTTTGTATTTTTTTATAGGAATGAGGTTGTGTTGCCCAGGCTGGTCTCCAACTCCTAGGTTCAAGTAATCTGCCTGCCTTGGCCTCCCAAAGTGCTGGGATTATGAGTGTGAGCCACTGCACCTGTCCTTGGTATAATTTTAAAGGTAGAAACTGCTTGAATTGCTGATGATTTAGATGTGGGTATGAGCAGGAATAAGAGAAGTCATGAGTGTATCCAAGATTTTTGCAGCTGATTGAATGATGGCACCATTTACTGAGATGAGGAAGACTAATTGGAGAAGGAGATTATAACAATCTGCAGCTCAGGAAGAAGATCCAGGGTGGAGATGTAATTTGAGAATGATTAGCATGTAGGTGGTTTTTAAACCTATGAGACTAAACGAGATCATGAGATGCATAAGAGATTAGGTAGAGAAGAGGTCCCCATCCCAGGACCTTGCCTGGGTCTTTCAGGCATTTTTTTTTTTTTTTTTTTTTTTGGAGTAAAAGAGGGGCCTTCAGGGATTAAGAAAGTGTTTACCAAAGGAGGGAGTGACAGTCATCTATCAGGACCTACCAAAGAGGTCAAAGTGGATATAGCTGAGAACTGAGAATTGACTGTTGGATTTGGCAATATGAAGGTTGTGGGCACCCTTAACAAGCAGTTGTAGTAGAGTAGTGGCGACAAGGCCCGATTACAGAGGATTGAGAAGCGAATGGGAGGTGAGGCAGAGACTAGATAAGCGTTTCAAGAGTTTCAGTCTCCATTATGTCTTTTTAAAATTATGACCAGTGAAATGTTCACAGATGCCTTGTTTCAAAAATGAAATTCTTTCTTCTTTTCTTTCTTTTTTCTCTTCTTTCCTTCTTCTTCATTTTCTTTCTTCCTTTCTTCCATCCCTCCTTTTCCTTTCTTTTCTCTTTTGGTAGATACAGGGTTTCACCACGTTAGCCAGACTGGTCTTGAACTCCTGACCTCAAGTGATTCGCCTGCCTTGGCCTCCCAAAATGCTGGGATTACAGTCATGAGCCACTGTGCCCGGCCCATATCTGTAAATATTTCTATATGTAACCATCTATGTTAAGATAAACATGAATTCACACTGATGCCTCCAACTCTAATCCATTACCACATGGATTGTTCTATCTTTCTTACCTGGAACCTCACACTCCAACAGTGGAAAACCTGGCTCCTTCCATCTGCCAGACATTTACTCAGTTGTTTAATTCCAATATACATGTATAGTAGTTTCAGAATTGTTAACCTGTACCCCTGTGGAAACACCATTATCAGCCAGAGTACAGTGCTTGTGTGCAGTTCCATTTGCCTTTAGTCTTACAGATTCCACTCATTTCCAAAGTTACTTAGGTAAACACTTCTCCTCTACTCCTTTCAATGAGCTTTGTTTTATATGTTTGTGATATAGGTTAGACAGTTTTGTCATTTTCCGGATTTTACTCCACAGTTTCCTGACATCCTAAGTGATTTAAAAAAAAATTGGGTACATTAAGCTTCATTCTTTGTGCTGTAAAAATCTGTGAGTTTTGAAACCCATACATAGTGCCACGTATCCAGCATTACAGTTTCTTTTTTTTTTTTTTAATGCGTGACTCGGATGCATTACAGTTTCTTTGAGAATAGTTTTGCTGTCCTAAAAAATCCCCTGTCCTTCATTGATTTGACCTGACCCTAACCCCCAAACCCTCTGGCAACCATTGGTCTGTTTACCATCCCTATAGTTTTGTCTCATCCATAATGTTGTGTGATGGAATCATATAATATACAGCCTTTTCAGACGGGCTTCTTTCACTCGGCAATATGCACTTGAGATTCATTCATGTATTTTCATGGCTTGATAACTCATTCCTTTTTATTGCTGAATACTTTATTATATGGATGTTTCACAGTTTATTCATTCATCTATTGCAATACATCTTGGTTGCTTCCAGTTTTTGGTGATTATAAATAATGCTGCTGTAAACATTTCTGTTCAGGGTTTTTTGTGTACAAAAATTATTTTTTCTTGCCATATTTTTTTAGAGATGAGGTCTCCCTCTGTCACCCAGGCTGGAGTGTAGTGACGGGATCACAGCTCACTGCAGCCTTGAACTCCTGGGCTTAAGTAATCTTCCCTCCTCAGCCTCACAAATAGTTAGGACTATAAACATGTGACATCGCATATTTTATTTATTTTATTATTTTTTAAGAGATGGGGGTCTCTTTTGTCCAGATTGGTCTCAAACTCCTGGGCTCAAGCAGTCCTCCTGTCTCAGCCTTCTGAATAACTGGGACTATAGGTGTAAGCCATGTGCCCAGCAGATTTTCAAATCAGTAAATACCTAGGAGTGTGATGGCTAGATCCTATGGTAAGACTGTTTAACTTTGTAAGAAACTGCCAAACTGTCTTCCAAAGTGGCTGTATGGTTTTCCATGCCTACTATCAGTGAATGAGAGTCACTGCTCCTCTGCATCCTTGTCAGCAATTGGAATTGCCAGATGGTTTTCTTTTTTTTTTTTTTTTTTAGTTTCAGTCATTCTAACAGGTGTCCCGATACACCATTACTAACTCAAATACCTTAGCTCTCTAAGCTTTATTATAGCTCAATGAGAGTAAAGCAAGAGAGGAAGAATACAGCTGCGGATTTCATTTCCAGAAATAATTATTAAGTTAACTATGGTGTAGTAGAACTCTAGACACAACCTATTCTAGCTCTCCTTTCTTATTTTTTGGAGATAATGGAAATATTACCTCAAACATTCCAAAATAATGCTACAGACTTGAACTTGGATGTTATGTATTTAAACATATAAGGAACACAGGGGCCAGGCGTGGTGGCTCATGCCTGTAATCCCAGCACTGGGAGGCCATGGTGGGTGGATCACCTGAGGTCAGGAGTTTGAGACCAGCCTGGCCAACACGGCAAAACCCATCTCTACCAAAAATACAAAATTACCTGGGTGTGGTGGTGCACATCTGTAATCCCACCTACTCGGGAGGCTGAGGCTGGAGAATTGTTTGAACCTGGGAGGCAGAGGTTGCAGTGAGCCAAGCTTGAGCCACTACGCTCTAGCCTGGGCAACAGAGCAAGACCCTGTCTCAAAAAAGAAAGAAAAAAACATATAGGCACATAGGGATTCATGTACATTGTGTATTTAATATTGAATTGTATGATTGCACTGCCTATTGCTGGGTGGTATACCGAATGATGGTGACAAAGTGATGCGTAAATCAGACAAAGTCTAGTCCTCAATAAGCTTACAGTCTAACTGGGAAGAAGAAACACCTACAATAGACAGCAATCAAAACTGTGATGGGGAGTACAGGGAACTATGGAAACACCAATGTCAGGGCATCTGACCAGCCTAGGAGAGGTTAGAAAAGGCTTCGTGGAGGAAGTGACCTCTAAGATATGGCCTGTAGCAAGAGTTGGTGAACTGCAGCCTATGGGCCAAATCCAACCTGCCATCTGCTTTGGTACAGCTCATGAACTAAGAATGATTTTATGCATTTTTAAATGTTTGAAGAGATTCAAGAGAATAATGTTTTGTGATATGTGAAAATTGTATTATATTCAAATTTCAGTGTCTATAAATTACATTTCCCTGTAATGTAGTCACACTCACAGCTGCTTTTGTACTATAGCAGCAAAGTCGAACAGTTGCAAGAGACTGTATAACTGTAAAGCCCAGGGTATTTACTCTGTGGCCCTTTACAGAAAAAGTTTGCTGATCCCTGGCACAGGATGGGTAGGAGTTAACCTAATAAAGCAGAGTGAGGAAGAGGGAAATTGCTTTCTGATGGGGTCTTTTTATAGCTGTAGTAACCTTAATATACTTAGAGCGTGGCATCAAGGAGGTAGGGGCTGAAGGACTGTGGTGAGTATTGGGGCTGGAGCCTGGGAAGAGCCTTGGCAACCATATGTAGGGATTTGGGCTTATCCAGTATGAAGCCTTTAAAAGATTTAAAGTGATGTGATCTGATTTCCTTTTTTTTTTTTTTTGAGATGGAGTCTCACTCTGTTGTCTTTGCTAGAGTACAATGGTGTGATCTCGGCTCACTGCAACCTACGCCTCCCAGGTTCAAACAATTCTCCTGCCTCAGCCTCCTGAGTAACGGATTACAGGTGCCCGCCTCCACACCTGACTAATTTTTGTATTTTTAGTAGAGATGTGGGGGTTTCACTATATTGGCCAGGCTGGTCTCCAACTCCTGACCTCATGATCTGCCCGCCTTGGCTTCCCAAAATGCTGGAATTACAGGTGTGAGCCACTGCACCCAGCCCTGATTTACTTAAAAAAAAAATCTTCTGGCCACAGTGTAGAGATTGAGTTGGAGAGGGTGGGGTGAGAAAAGGGAAACTAGTTGAGATTTTATGGTCATTCGGGGAGAAATTGGTAACAGACTAGCACAGTGACATTGGGGATAGGAATATATTGATTTGAAAGGCAGTTAGGAATCAAAATTGAAAGAGTTTGGTGTCTTAGTTTAGCCTTAGTCTATAGGCTGTTATAACAAAATACCATAGAGTGGTAGTTTATAAATAACAGAGATTTGGCTGGGCATGGTGGCTCACACCTGTAATCCCAACAGTTTGAGAGGCTGACGTGGGAGGATCACTTGAGCCCAAGAGGTCACGACCAGCCTGGGAAACATAGCAAAACTCCAGATCTACAAAAAAAAAAAAAAAAAAGTTAGCTGGGCATGGTGGCATGTGCCTATAATCCCAGCTACCCAAGAGGCCGAGGTGGGAGCATTGCATGAGCCCTGGAGGTCGAGGCTACGGTGAGCCATGATCAGGCTGTACTCCAGCCTGGAGACCCTGTCTCAAAAAGAAAAAGAGAAAAGGAAAAGAATTAAAAAGAATGTAGAAAAAAAAAATCCACAAAACAAAAGCAGAGATTTATTTTTCACAGTTTTAGAGGCTGAGAAGTCCAAGATCAAGGTGCTGGCCGATTCAGTGTCTGGTGAGGGCCTGCTTTCTGGCTTAGTGGCAGCTGTCTTTTCACTGTGTTCTCACATAGCAAAAAAAGGAACTCTGGTCTACTCAGCCCTTATAAGGGCACTAATCCCAATCATGAAGGCTCCACCCTTGTGACCTAAACACCTCATATCTCACAAATGCCACACCTCCTAGTACGTTATCTTGGGGGTTAGGATTTCAACATATGACTTTGGGCAGGGGTATAAATATTCAGTCTATAGGATTCAGTGATTGGAGGCATTGAAGTGTGATTATTTTCATGTTTCAAATGATTGTGCTTTCTTTTTTCAAAAGTTTGTTTTTCTGGTTCATGTGAATGCATGGTTAAGAAATCCATGTTTAGTAATAGTCTTTAGAGCAAAATTCTTGAGTGGTGTTTCATTCCTCCAGAGCTCCTTCCCGTAACTTGGGTATTAAAATCACATCTCCCTGTGACCTCTTCATGTTGTTCCCTGTTGACAAGAGATCTGACTTTTAAAGAGCAGAGAAGCTATTGGCAGATTAATTTTCCTTTCCAGGTTTATCTTGGTTTAACGACTTTCCCAAAATATTTTGGATTGGGCCCTTGGGCTCTTTGGTTTTCAAGACAATTTGTTAACAATGACAAGCGCTTCTCATTTTCTAGAGCACTTAGACTATTTCTGGTTTTAATCTCTGACCCATGCCATTCTCCTCTTTGGAATGGAAGTCACTGTATTATGTTTTATACTATGTTGTGTAGCTTTTAAAGTGCCTATTCACATGTCAACTCAGTTAATCCTACAGTAAACCTGTGAAGAAGGCAGGACTAGTCAAATTGCTGAGATTGAGAAAGGTTGGATGGCTTTTCCAAAGTCAGAAGGTCAATAAATAGTAAAGCAGGTGATAAAACTTAGGTTTTTCAGATTTCCTAGTTTTATTCTTTCTATAATGTATCTTGTCTCCAAGAAAAGGGAGTTAGACTAGCTGTAATAGTTACATTTTCAGCAGTAAAGATGAAATACTTTTTTCTCCTGTGTATGATCTGTGGGACTTTATCCAGACATCAGCATAGTCTTTTCCAAGCAATATGTGGACTACCAATAATTCCTAGACTACAGTTTGTGAAGCTGTTGTCTGTATATTGAAGCATATATATGTATATTTTATTTTAATTAATGAATTACTTAATTTTTGAGATGGAGTTTCGCTGTTGTTGCCTAGGCTGGAGTGCAATTTGCATGATCTCGGCTTACCATAACCTCCGTCTTCCAGGTTCAAGCGATTTTTCCAGCCTCAGCCTCCCAAGTAGCTGGGATTAGAGACGTGAGCTACCACACCCAGCTAATTTTGTATTTTTAGTAGAGACGGAGTTTCTCCATGTTGGTCAGGCTGGTCTCAAACTCCCGACCTCAGGTGATCCATCTGCCTCAGCTTCCTAAAGTGCTGGAATTACAGGCCTGAGTCACCATGCCTATGTATATATTTTTTAATTCCTTCTCCTTCCCTTTAGGTGGTTCTAACTTTGATGGTTTGAGGCCAGATGGGAAGGGACTGCCTATGGACCAAAACCCCAGTGATCAAGATAAACCAGAAAGCTTGCAACCAAGGTAACGCAATTCTCCCTTCATTTGTCTTTTGTAGGACTCAGGTTCTCCTCACAGTACTGAGACCATTACTGGGCATAATGTAAGTTGTTCCAGGGTGGCTGGCCTAGGAAATGTTCTTATTTATTTATTAAGATGGGGTTTCACCATGATGGCCAGGCTGGTCTTGAATTCCTGACCGCAGGTGATCCACCCACCTCAGCCTCCCAGAGTGCTAGGATTACAGGTGTGAGCCACTGCGCCCAGCCGGAAATGTTCTTAATAATACCTGACATTTATTTGCACTTACTGCCAGGCACCCTGCTCTTATTTGGACTATCTTATTTTAGCCTAAGAGGTAAGTACTTTTTTCTGTTTTACAATTAAGGAAACTCAGATGATGAGAAGTTATATAACTCACCCAAGGTCCCAGAATTAGCACGTGGCCAACCTAGGATTTGAAACTAGCAGTCCAACCCTCCCTTGAAAATGTAGATTAGAAATGTTTGATTTCACTCTTTCATTCTTTTAGGCATTTTTTCCTTTTTTATTTATTCTTTTCCTACCCACACCTGAGGTGTTATAAAATATCTGAAGTCTGTACTCCAGTGCCCGCTACTGAACGTCTTCAGAATCTCTTTGGTGAAGATAAAACGCTTGTGTCAGTATTTTAGTTATGACTGTAAATACAGTATAACGCAAATAATAATGAAATATAAATTTTTATTGGCTTCCTTTTATTTTGGATCATTCCTATGGAGTAGATGTATATAATAGAATGATCAAGTCAAAGGATCTATAGAGGGTTTTATAGTTTTTTCTCTTTTTTTTTTTTTGAGACAGAGTCTCACTTTGTTACCCCATCACTACAGCCTGCGCCTCCTGGGTACAAGTGGTTCTCCTGCCTCAGCCTCCCGAGCACCTGGGATTATAAGCATGCACCATCACACCCGGCTCATTTTTGTATTTTTGGTAGAAATGGGATTTCGCCACGTTGGCCAAGCTGGTCTCGAACTCCCAGCCTCAAGTGATCCACCTGCTTCAACCTCCCAAAGTGCTGGGATTACAGGCGTGAGCCACTGCTCCCGCCTGTCAATTTCATGTTCTGATCCCATATTTTGCTACCATACATGTGGGTGATGACACTGGCTTTCATTTTTCTCATTTAGAACTGAGGGGATTGAATTATCTTTAAGATGCCCCTCTGGTCTGAAATTCTGTGACTCTATTATCAGGAAAGTCTCCAGACCAATATAGTATATAATCAACAAAATATAAATTTACCTAATTCCACAAAGAAATAGTGTTATTTTAGTAAATAAATTTTACTTTGGCCTCCTTTAGTCTTCTGTGACTTAGATGGGATCTTTTAGCTTTGTATTCATTCATTTTGCCATGGGGACTCATCCACATATGAAAAAAATATTTTTGTTTTTCCAGACAGAATAAATCCAAGTCCCAAATTACTGACATGGTTCGGTCCTCCACTATCACAGTCTCAGACAAGGCTCATATTTTATCCATGCAGAAGTTTGGACTGCGAGATACAATTGTGAAATCACATCTACTACAGAAAGAAGAGGATTATACCTACATCCAGAACTTCAGGTAGCTAACTGGGTCCTAGGATGTTTTCAGAACAGAATGATCTTTTTATTTATTTATTTTTTTGAGATGGAGTCTTGCTCTGTTGCCCAAGCTGAAGTGCAGTGGTGCAATCTCTGCTCACTGCAACCTCTGCCTTCAGGGTTCAAGTGATTCCCCTACCTCAGCCTCCCAAGTAGTTGGGATTACAGGCGTGCACCACCATGCCTGGCTGATTTTTGTATTTTTAGCAGAGACAGTATTTTGCCATGTTGGCCAGGCTGGTCTCAACCTCCTGACCTCAGGTGATCTGCCTGCCTCAGCCTCCCAAAGTTCTGGGATTACAGGCATGAGCCACCATGCCTGGCCCCAGAATGATCATTTGGCTCTCTGGAATTTTAGCACTTCCTCCTATACCTGGATTTGGAGGCATACTCTTCTATAGAATCTCTCCCCTGGTTTTGAAATGAGTGATTCTATGCACTGTTTACTAACAGGCATTTATTCTGTGCTCTTTCTAGGTGGGCACTGTGGTAGGTGTGGTATAGTAGGAATGACATGACATGCAGTTAGTTACGACTTGCAGTTAGTTACAGAAATATTTGCAGAGACAAATTGGTACAGAAGAAGGAGCGCCATCCTGATTCTTTCTTTTTTTAAATGTTTTATCTTTTTGAGACAAGGTCTCGCTTTATTGCCCAGGGTGGAGTGCGGTGATGCAATCACAGCTCACTGCAGCCTCAGCCTCCCAGGCTCAAGTAACCCTCCCACCTCAGCTGCTGGAGTAGCTGGTAATACACATGGGTATACCATTACGCCTAGCTAATTTTTTCAGTTTGTAGAGACAGTGTCTCACTATGTTGCCCACGAAGATCTCAAGCTCCTGGGCTTGAACAGTCCTCCTGCCTTGGCCTCCCAAAATGTTGAGATTATAAGTGTGAGCCACCACACCCGGCCCTCCAAGGTTCTGTACTCCCTTTGTCATTCTGGGCCTTTGAAGAGAGTCATTTAGAGTGAAATTAGTAAAACGAAGTTAGCTGGTGTTTGGTAATCTTTTTAGGCAAGATTACTAAAAGTTAAATAAATAAAGGTTGTGGGATTCTGCTAGATCTTTCAGAGTCATTGCATTGGGACTATAGATAAAATAACATTGTTTCTAGCGATATAAACTGTGAATTATGGTGAAGAAATAGCCTTTTGAACACTGTTGTTGTTTTCTTGCCAAAAGTAATTACCAAAGCACTTTTCAGTTTTTCATTTCATTAGTATATACAGGGCAAAGAATTATGCAGATAATGACTGGATAATGGCCATTTAAAGAAAGTAGGAATATTCAGAGTAGGCCTATACTATTGAAATTGTTCTCACAAAAGCAACAGATACCATAACAGACCGCAAGTCACCCCTTGGTGCTGTAGTCCTGATCTAGAAATGATATTTTTTATGTCTTAAAATGCCACTCCGCAGAGACTAAAACCAGCATAAATCAGCATAAAATGCTTTCTCCTGTAATCTCCCTAGTGATTTTCAGTCACTACTTCTTTCTCTTTGGTGCCAGGTTTTTTGTGGGAACATACAATGTAAATGGACAGTCCCCCAAAGAATGCCTCCGGCCCTGGCTGAGCGAAGGTATTGAGGCCCCAGATGTCTATTGTGTAGGGTGAGTGCTTCTCTTCTCGTCCTGTCTTCATCTTCAAGCACACAGAACTGTGGTTGAGGATGGGTCTTCACAGCAGGTGAAGGATTTGAAAAATGATCAGGTGCTTATAACAACTGCTTCCCTGTTTGATGTTCTTCCTCATGGCAAGCAAATGTCTGCCACTGTTAAAGTGAAGTGCTTGGTATTTAAGTGCTAATATTTAATTTTTAGTGTAATCTTCTGTTAAAATACTGAATTGCATCCTGAACTCAGTGCATCCTGAATTGAACTTCATTGCTTAGACATTCAATCCTTTTTTGGTTACAAAGCAAAAATGTCTTTTGCCAGAGAAGGGAGGTTACCTGAAGAAAGTTCCATCAGTTAGTCTTTTTTTTTTTTTAACCTTCTCATTACTATACTGGGCCTTACTGGTGGGGAGGGGCAGCAAACCTTGTATAGTATATTGAAAAGAACTAGAATTGGGCCAGGCGCGGTGGCTCATGCCTGTAATCCCAGCACTTTGGGAGGCCGAGGTGGGTGGATCACGAGGTCAAGAAATCGAGACCATCCTGGTCAACATGGTGAAACCCCGTCTCTACTAAAAACATAAAAAAATGAGCTGGGCATGGTGGCGTGTGCCTGTAATCCCAGCTACTCGGGAGGCCGAGGCAGGAGAATTGCCTGAACCCAGGAGGTGAAGGTTGCGGTGAGCCGAGATTGTGCCATTGCACTCCAGCCTGGGTAACAAGAGCAAAACTCCCATCTCAAAAAAAAAAAAGAATTTGAATTTAGAATTTATATAGACCTAGGTTTGAATACCAGTTTGCTACTTGGTGCTTGTGTGAACTAGGGACTGTAGATGTAAAATAGTGACGTTTCGAACTACTTCTTAGGCTGGTCATGAAAAGGAATGGGGTTTTGTTTGCAAAAGCACCTGGAAAGTTCCTTGGCATTTAGTTCCTTGGCTCTAAGTGTTTATTTTTTCCTCCTGAGAGTCCTGAAATTTAGCTAGAAATATGCACCTAAAGCAATCCGAGAATGTGTCATTTGCACATTACTTTTCTTTACTATCTAACTGGCTGCTTCTCCAAATAGGTTCCAGGAACTTGATCTGAGTAAGGAAGCATTTTTCTTTCATGATACCCCAAAGGAGGAAGAGTGGTTTAAAGCTGTGTCAGAGGGTCTTCATCCAGATGCCAAATATGCAAAGGTAAGAGAGGAATCAGGAACCTTTTCATTTTATGTTGCCACGCAGGGAAATTCCAAGATCATTTTTCACCTTTTCCATGACCTTTATCTTTTTTTTTTTTTTTTTTTTTTTGAGATGGAGTCTTGCTCTGTTGCCAGGCTGGAGTGCAGTAGTGGGACCTCGGCTCATTGCAACCTCTGCCTCCTGGGTTCAAGTGATTCCCCAGCCTTAGCCTCCCGAGTAGCTGGGATTACATGTGCACACCACCATGCATTGCTAACTTTTTGTATTTTAGTAGAGATGGGGTTTCACCACATTGGCCAGGATGGCCTCGATCCCCTGACCTCCTAATCCACCCGCCTCAGCCTCCCAAAATGCTGGGATTACAGGTGTGAACCACCGTGCCTAGCCCATGACCTTTATCTTAAGCCAATCTTAATTATCCCAAAATTTTCATTTCCAGATCTTCCAGAAGGGGTGCCTCTGGGTGGGAAAGATGCAGGGCGTTGGCACTCGTAGGTTAGCACGTAGCATGCTTGGTGAGTTGAACAGATGATTACCTGTGTTCTAGTGTGGAGAAGGAGAGATGTTAATACTCTCAGCCAGCTTCCAGACCACTTTTTCTTTGGGGTATTTATTCCTGTTTGCAAGTTCTATTTAATGCCATGTCTCTCATTTCCAGGTGAAGCTCATCCGACTGGTTGGGATTATGCTGCTGTTATATGTCAAACGGGAGCATGCAGCATATATTTCAGAAGTGGAAGCTGAGACTGTGGGGACAGGAATCATGGGGAGGATGGTGAGTCCTTGATTGATATGTTTGGCACATTGAGGATCTTAACTCCTGAGGTATTGACTGCTTCTGATGACACAGTGACTACACGTGTCCCAGTTTGAAGGTGCCAGTATTCCAAGATGAATCACATCCTCAAGCAGGGCTCAGTTGAGCAAACTATTTAGAAACTGCATTTTAGTGAACTGCCTGCTTATTCAACCAACTAGCCCCTATCCTTGTATTCGCCAACACTAGAGCCTCCAATTGATCCTCCCATTTCACCCATGAAGCAGAAACTATGGTGGGTCATCCAGGAAAACAAAGAATGCTGATAGTAGGTTTGCAGTTTTCTCTTCTTGAGGCCATTAAAGTTCTGTTTTTAGGGTCTTCTGTAAGAGCTTAGCTTTGTGTGGCGAAGGGCACATATGGTTTGCCTGTGATTTAGTGTAAAGAACACTGGATTGAGGGAGCTAAATTTTGGGGCTGGCGCGGTGGCTC
This sequence comes from Callithrix jacchus, assembly GCF_049354715.1. Lineage (NCBI taxonomy): Eukaryota > Metazoa > Chordata > Mammalia > Primates > Cebidae > Callithrix > Callithrix jacchus. The sequence goes on along the minus strand of NC_133508.1, from coordinate 74,478,203 downwards.
ACAACTGTAATCCCAGCACTTTGGGAGGCTGAGGTGGGTGGATCACTTGGGGCCAGGAGTTCAAGAGAGCTAGGTTTTGGACTCAGCTTTGCCGCTGACTGGCTAGGCATTCTGCCTTCTTGTTTTTTTTTTTTTTTTAAATCTGTAAAATATAGATAATAAGCTCACAGGATTATTGTAAAGATTAAGACAAAACATTTTGAAAGTTTGTAGGTTTAAATGACGACACAGTTAAGTTTGAATTGGATTTCTTTGGGGATCCTTTCCACAGGGCAACAAGGGAGGTGTGGCGATCAGGTTCCAGTTCCACAACACTAGCATCTGCGTTGTAAATTCTCACTTGGCAGCCCACACTGAAGAGAATGCGAGGAGGAACCAGGACTATAAGGACATTTGTTCTCGAATGCAGTTTTATCAGCTTGACCCAAGCCTTCCACCTCTTACCATCAGCAAGCACGAGTGAGTCTGGGCTTCCACCCCCTTACCATTTACTATGAATGCATAGAGTTATGGACTCTGTCTTTTGATGGGGAGATGCCTGGTGGTAGTTTCCCATTGCTGCAATGGTGGCAAGTGCCACCTCTTGGTTATACATGGATTATATCTCTTGAAAATTTTTACTTTCCTAACTTACCATCTGGCAGATCTCTAGAGCCTTTCTCTTTTTTTATTTTTAAATTTTTATTTGCATGTCATCCTTGCTCAGGGGCCATGCTAATCGTCTCTGTATCATTTCAATTTTAGTATATGTGCTGCTGAAGCAAGCACACTCCAGAGTCTTTCTCAAGCATTATGTGTCTTTGGGAAGGTATAAAGTTTATTTATTTACTTTTTTTTTTTGAGACGGAGTCTCGCTCTGTCACTAGGCTGGAGTGCAGTGGTGCTATCTTGCCTCATTGTAACCTCTACCTCCTGGGTTCAAGTGATTCTCCTGCATTAGCCTCCCGAGTAGCTGGGACTACAGGTGCGTGCCACCATGCTGGGCTAGTTTTTGTATTTTTAGTAGAGACGAGGTTTCACCATGTTGGCCAGGCTGGTTTCGAACTCCTGACCTCAGGTGATCCATCTGCCTCGTCCTCCCAAAGTGCTAGGATTACAGGCATGAGCCACTGCATCTGACCAAGATTTATTTTATTTTTTCAATATTTAATTTATCAATATGTATGAGAGTCCTTGGATGCTGTAGTATAGCAGCTAGAAGTAGTTAAGAAGAGAGTGAGGCTGGGTGTAGTGGTTCATGCGTGTTATCCCAGGACTTTAGGAGGCTGAGGAGGGGGATTGCTAGAGCCCAGGAGTTCAAGAATAGCCCGGGCAACATAGTGTCTCTGCAAAAAATTTAAAAAATTAGCTGGTATGTTGCTGCATGTCTGTACTCAGGAAGCTGAGGCAGGAAGATAACAAAAAGGGAAGGGGAAGAGAAAGGCAAGGAGAGGAGAAAGGAAAAACGAAAGGAAGGGAAGGAGAAAGGAGAGGGAAAAGTTTATTTTGAGCAGGGAATATGACAAAACGTCAGATCACAGCTATATTGTAGTCTGAGTTCTGCTTAAGATTTATCTTTTTTATTTTTTTTAAGATTTATTTTAATTTTGGTCTGTCTACATCACACATTATGAAGAAAACCAAAGAATGAGCATATCAAACCCAGTTTTTAGAAGTATGTTTTAGGATTTTATATGTCTGCTTTTTTTTTTTTTTGAGATGGAGTTTTGCTCTTGTTGCCCAGGCTGGAGTGCAATGGCACGATCTTGGCTCACTGCATCCTCCGCCTCCCAGGTCCAAGCGATTCTCCTGCCTTAGCCTCCAGAGTAGCTGGAGCTACAGGTACACACCATCACACCTGGCTAATTTTTGTATTTTTAGTAGAGACAGGATTTCACCACATTAGCCAGGCTGGTCTTGCACTTCTGACCTCAGGAGATCCACCTGCCTTGGCTTCCCAAAGTTCTGGGATTACAGGTGTGAGCCACCATGCCTGGCTCTTTTTTTGTTTTTCTTTTTCTTTTTTTTTTTTGAGACGGAGTTTTGCTCTTGTTACCCAGGCTGGAGTGCAATGGCGCGATCTCAGCTCACCGCAATCTCCGTCTCCTGGGTTCAAGCAATTCTCCTGCCTTAGACTCCCGAGTAGCTGGTACTACAGGTACACACCACCATGCCCAGCTAATTTTTGTATTTTTAGTAGAGATGGGGTTTCACCATGTTGACCAGAATGGTCTCGATCTCTTGACCTTGTGATCCACCCGTCTTGGCCTCCCAAAGTGCTGGATTATAGGCGTGAGCCACCGTGCCCGGCCTCTTTTTTTCTTTTTAATTCAACTTTACAAAGCTATAGTTGCAGCTGCTGAGAGCATCTTGTGCTAATTTTTGTTTCTTCTCCTTATTTTATCTCATTTATTTCTAAAACTTCCTATTTGTCTAAAGTCAAAGCCTTAGAATTTTAGACTTTAGGGTAACAGTCGAAGTGTATCCCACTTCTTTTATAAAGAGGTAGAAGCCACTGGGGCCATGACGTCTGCCAAGGAGTAAACAGAGTTATGCTTCTTGTCCTGCCTGCTGAAGTGGAACTGTCTGGAGCTTTTTAGTGTTCTGGAAGCTGACAGGCTGGTTTTTCTTCTCCAGGGAACCTAGCAGGGAGTGTCTTGCAGCCAAGCTCTTCTATTCTGGTGAACCTGCAGCATCCTAGTTTGTGAGGTCGCAGCTTGTGTGTCAGTTTGTCTGCTTTTAGTTTGTGGATGCATTAATTTTGCTGTGTGTGTACTGCTGTGCAGATTCTCTAATGACATGGTTGTTGGCTTCAGATACAACAGTATTAGACTTAATGAATTTTACATTGTCATCAGGGAGCCTTCAGTTAGCTTTTTCCCAAAGCAGCAGGAGGAATAAAACACCTTCTACACTCTACCCAATGGCACAAAAAGAGCCAACCGATGATATGGTAGAGATTAAATCCAGGCTCCACTATAAAGTTTGAACTTTGTTTTCCTTTTTTTTTTAAAAGATGGGGTTTCACTATCTTGGCCAGGTCGGTCTTGAACTCCTGACCCTGTGTTCCACCTGCCTTGGCCTCCCAAAGTGCTGGGATTACAGGTGTCAGCCTCATACCCGGCCTTGAACTTTGTTTCAGAGGAACTCTGCTTTAGAAACAAAGGCTGAAAGTGTGTTTTGTGGACTGCAGTATACACAGAGGCAGAGGTGGCATTGTGGCATCATCTGGTTTAGGGTCCCTGGGTGATTGGCATGACTCTCAATTCTTGATCTTTTTTCCTTCTTCCCAAGAATGGGGTAAATTACTATTTTTTAGATCTTATCAGACTATCTTTCCAACCTACAGAAATAAAATAGTTAAGGAGAACACAAGGCTATTTATAAGGAGCTTAGACCAAGATACAATTATCACAAGCAAGCATCACATTAGAGTATTAAATGGGATGGCAAGAGAAAAAAAATTCCTGAACAGTTGAGCCATTTACCCACTCACCTCCCAAGAGGCTGAACCTCAGGGGCCTTTCATTAGAAGCACCCTGGGTAGGTTGGATTAAAGTTCCTCCTAAACCCTGTTACCTTTGTGCTCTGCCCTCACAGTGTGATCTTGTGGCTGGGGGACCTCAACTACAGGATAGAAAACATGGATGTGGAAAAAGTGAAAAAGCTCATCGAAGAGAAGGACTTTCAAACCCTGTATGAATATGATCAGGTACAGATGGCCAAATGTGCCCTCTTCCAGCAGCTGTCCTCCACTGTGAGGGCACGGAAAAGCCTGGCTTCCAAACACAGCGTCTACTTCCTTGGTTTGAGAGGTTTCTCTGAGTTCCTGATGTTGTCCAGTTATTTCTTCATTTCATCTGCATTCCCTTTTCCATAATTGTCTCCCCATTGGTTCTTTCCTGAAGCACATTTTCTCCTTTGGAAGCAAGAGTGTGTTCTCTCTCTCACTTTCTCATTCATTCATTCAAGAGGTCTGAAGTTGGGGCTAAAAGAGTACCAACTTTCTATAAAGAAAGGACTTGGTATATTTAAGATGATGTAATAATTGTTTTTAGTATGAGCCTTCTTCCCCTCTGTGCTTCTCCTTACCAGACTTCTCCATTGTGAGCGACAGCTCTTCCTACATGGCTTTCCTCACTTCCTACAGGAATCAGTAACCTGCTGTTCTCCATCACTGCTTGACAGAGCATTTCCCTTGCAGAGCACTCGCTGTTTCACAGTACAAGAGAATCTGTTCCTCTGTGACTTTGTTCTGGCTACTCCTCTCAGTAGATTTCAGACTTGTTTAGGTGGTCAGGTTGTTTAGAATGTTAAACTTTCTTCTTTTTTTGTTCTATATCCTCCCTTTTAAAACTTTTGTATTGTCGTTAATCTAAATATTTCTATTATATTTTTTTCTCCAGTGCAGGTTAACTAAAGAGAAGGAATCTCAACTTATTTATGTCTATTTTTTTTATCTCCTCTGTGTTCTGGTCTGAGGCATTCTAACTTCCCTTGTAGTTTAATACCCATCTCTACTTGCCTTCTTTTCTGGTCTTTCCTGAGCAATAGTACCCATTTTGTGTGTTATCTGCCTACTACATTGTTTTAAGGTCTGTACATTCATACCTACATTTTAACTATTTTCTGTTGCTTTTGAATAGGAATTTGGCAAGTGGTGTCTACTAAATAGCTGACCATATGCAATGTTAGAGGTGACAGTTCTTCACTACTCCATGCAGTGCCACGCTTGGTGCTTCAGGGAGAGGGAAGAGTACCTGTGTTTTGTTTTGTTTTTTGAGACAGAGTCTCCCTCTATTGCTCAGGCTGGAGTGCAGTGGTGCAATCTCGGCTTACTGCAACCCTCCGCCTTCTTGGTTCAAGCGATTTTCCTGCCTCAGCTTCCTGAATAGTGGGGACTACAGGTGTGCGCAACCATGCCAGACCAGGCTAGTTTTTTTTGTATTTTTACTAGAGATGGGGTTCTCCATATTGGCCAGGCTTGTCTCAAACTCCTGACCTCATGATCCACCCACCTCGGCCTCCCAACATGCTGGGATTACAGGCATGAGCCACCGTGCCCGGCCAGCACCTGTAGTTTTTATGTTGCTGAGAGTGTGATCTGGAAGGCACTCCTAAAATTCATAGGAAGGATGCTATCTGTTATAGTGTGTCAGGCACTCTTTAGGTTGACAGCGAATCTTTCTAACAACCCTATGAGGTAGATTCTATTATAAATCCAAAATTTGCAGCTGCAGCAACCAAGGCACAGAGCTTTCCCCAGTTCACATAACTAATTTGACAGCGCAGTTCTATCTTTCTGTATATTTGGAGCATCTGTGCTACATAGATGAAGTGTTTGATACCTGGAAGAGAAAAACTATTAGTTTGTTAAGTGTAAGTGATACCTAATCCTCTTAAAGATATCTCAGTAAGTTGATAATCAGGCCCTTTGGGTGTAGCTATGCTGTTACGAAGGAGCCTTAGCCAGGCATGATGGCTTGCACATGCAATCCCATCACTTTGGGAGGCCAAGGCAGGAGGATCACTTGAGGCCAAAAGTTTGAGACAAGCCTAGGCAGCCTAGTGAGACCCTGTCTCTAAAAAGTTTTTAAATATAGCTGTGTGGTGGTGCACACCTGCTGTCCCAGCTACTTGGAACGCTGAGGTGGGAGGATTACTTGAGCCCAGGAGATGGTGGCTGTAGTGAGCTGTGGTCACACCATGGCACTCCAGCCTGGGTGACAGAGTAAGACCCTGTCTTTAAAAAATAAAAAACATTAAAAACAACTAAAAAATAAAAACTGTATACAGAAAAGAAATGGTCAGCTTGTTCACTTTCCTAGGAGTTAGCTAACTTAAGATATTATAGAAGCTGGGCATGGTGGCTCACGCCTGTAATCCCTGCACTTTGGGAGGCCAAGGCAGGCAGATTACTTGAGATCAGGAGTTTGAGACCAGCTTGGCCAACATGATGAAACCCCGTCCCTACTAAAAATACAAAAAAGTTAGTTGGGCATGGTGGCACGTACCTGTAATCCCAGCTACTCAGGAGGCTAAGGCAGGAGAATTGCTTGAACCCGGGAGGCGGAGGTTGCAGTGAGCTGAGATTGCACCACTGTACTCCAGCCTGGGCAACGAGAGCAAAACTCTGTCTCAAAAAAAAAAAAAAAAAAAAAAAAGATCTTATAGAATAATTTTTTTGGGGGGCTTTTTCCTTTCAGTTTGAATTCTAGACTGATATTCTTTTCTCCACTAATTCAAAGTTTGACCTTTTTATTGTGAGATTTGTTTTTTCTCCCATCATTTTATATAGCTGAAAATTCAGGTGGACAAAAAGACTGTCTTTGAAGGCTTCACAGAGGGTGAGCTCACATTCCAGCCTACTTATAAATATGATACGGGCTCTGACGACTGGGATACCAGGTAGGTTAGAGGTTTCTTCAAATGATTGAGCAAATGGAAACCCAGAAATTCTGGGAAGCACTTGCCCTTTTGGACCTAAGGAAGAATATATGCTTCCTGTGACTTTTCCACATGTTTTGCACTCTGGTCAGACATTTTGTCTCAGTATTTGCTCGTGAAGCAGCCTGCTTTCCCATGTATTTACTTTGTGACTGCCTTTGCCTTTGTTCCATAATAATTTTTAATACTGGTTTACTTTTCAGCTGTGCCTAGGATGAGATGATTCCAACTAACTTAGCTGGTACTTGGTCATTACATAGTAGTTAATATTTTTGTTTGTTTGTTTTGAGACAGTCTTGCTCTACTGCCTAGGCTGGAGTGCAGTGGCTGGATCTTGGCTCACTGCAACCTCTGCCTCCCGAGTTCAAGCAATTCTCCTGCTTCATCCTCCTGAGTAGCTGGGATTACAGGTGTGTGCCACCATGCCCAGCTAATTTTTGTATTTTTGTAGAGACAGGGTTTCGCCATGTTGGCCAAGCTGGTCTTGAACGCCTGGCCTCAAGTGATCCGTCCACCTCAGCCTCCCAAAGTCAGTAGTTAATATTTTTTATTACTGCTTACCATGTGCCATGTACTTTTGATGCACGTTATTTTCTTATTTAATCCTTAAGACCCTGTTGAAGTAGGTATGATTTACCTCATTTTATGAGATTGGAAACTGAAGCATAGAAAAATTAAAGAGACCCCAGGTAGACAAGGGATACAGGGAGTATTTTAACCCAGGCAGTGGGAAATTCAGAGGCTGTCTCTTTACTAGCGTCTTTTTTTTTTTTTTAGGCGGAGTCTCACTTTGTTGCCAGGCTAGAGTACAATGGCGTAATCTTGGCTCACTGCAACCTCTGCCTCCTGGGTTCAAGTGATTCTCCTGCCTCAGCCTCCTGAATAACTGGGACTACAGGTGCATACCACCACATGCAGCTAATTTTTGTATTTTTAATAGAGATGGGGTTTCACCATGTTGGCCAGGATGGTCTCAATCTCTTGACCTCCTGATCCACCTGCCTTGGCCTCCCAAAGTGCTGGGATTACAGGCGTGAGTGGCTGCACCTGGCCTTAATCAGCGTCTTTTAAAGACCATAGAGTGGCCGGGTGTGGTGGCTCACACCTGTAATCCCAGCACTTTGGGAGGCTGAGGCAGGCAGATCATTAGGTCAGGAGATCGAGATCATCCTGGCCATGGTGAAACCCCATCTCTACTAAAACACAAAAAATTAGCCAGGCATGGTGGCATGTACCTGTAGTCCTAGCTACTCAGGAGGCTAAGGCAGGGGAATCGCTTGAACCTGGGAGATGGAGGTTGCAGTGAGCCAAGATTGTGCCACTGTACTCCAGCCTGGCTAAAGAGCAAGACTCCGTCTCAAAAAAAAAGACCATAGAGTGCTTACTGTTAGATTGCTTTTTTAATTCTCCCCTAATTCTCATAGGAGGGTAAAGAGCAGAGAATTAGTCTGAACTCTGTTTTGACTTTGAGCTTTCATAGTTGCTTTGGATGACACCCACAGGATGTATGTTATCCCTTTGGTGGGCCCAAATTGCTCTTGCTTCCTCAGATGACTTAGCCATGGACACGAAACACTACTAAATTTACTGATTGATCACTCTGCCCGAGCCAGGGCACTTGCCAGGCAGTGGGCACTGCTGTTTCTCTGAATACTTCCAGGGTGGACTTTGCATTTCAGTGAGAAGTGCCGTGCTCCTGCCTGGTGTGACCGGATCCTCTGGAAAGGGAAGAACATCACTCAGCTGAGCTACCAGAGCCACATGGCCCTGAAGACCAGTGACCATAAGCCTGTCCACTCACTGTTTGACATCGGGGTAGGTGGGCAGCTGGTGCCCGTTGTAATCATTCTGGAGGGAACTGGCTTTCACAACTAAGACCATTTCTTGTCTTTCTGGTTTCTTCCTCTCCTTCTGAGTGGGAGGAAGCCCCTTTTAGAACGATTTAAAACAATTATTAACAACTTGGTTAATAATTGTTTTAGTATGTCTCTGTATTTTTTCTCATAAACGGAAGTTCCCTTTTCTATTTTTGAACTATCTTTTTGCAGACCTTTCTCTATGCATTTATAAATGGGTGTGTCAGTATTCTGTATACAACGTCGAGGATATTTCTCCTTTTTTGTAAAAGAGATCATATTATACATATTGCTCTGAGGATATCTTTTTTTCCCGACTGAATATGTCTTAGGAGATCTTTTTGTGACAGTGAAGGTAGAGCTTCCTTCTCATTATTTGTAAAGGTTCCAAAGTATTCCATGTTGTGGATGTATGTATTGATAAAGTTATTTCCAAAGTTTTGCTATTACACACAGTGCTGTTGTGACCACCCTTCACATGTATCTTTGTGTATCAGTATATTTCTATAGAATGAAATTATTAGAGATGAAATTAGTGGTTCAAAGAAAAAATGTGTTTAAAATTTGTGAAATCTTGCTAAATTATCCTCACAACAGTTTTACCACTTTACACTTCTACCAACCATATATGAGTTTATTTTCCCATACCCTTGCCAATATTGGGTTTTATCAGTCTTTTACATTTTTGTCAACCCAATAAGCAAAGGAAAAAAAAAGATACTTTATTTTTTTTCTTTTAAGTCAAAGGATTTTGTACAAGTTCAAAAAAGATACTTTATTATGTTAGATTACGTTTCCCTGATTACCTGTGAGTCAGCATCTTTTTCTTCCTTTCCTTTCCTTTTTTTTTTTAATTTTTATTTTAAGACAGGGTCTTGTTCTGTCACCCAGGCTGGAGTGCAGTGGTGCTGTGGCACAATCACAAAGCACCGCAGCCTCCATCTGCTGGGCTTAAGCAGTCCTCCCACATTAGCCTCCTGAGTAGCTAGGCCTACAGGTATGTATCACCTTACCTGGCTTTTTTTCTTCTTTAGAGACAGTATCTTGCTATCTTGCCCAGACTGGTCTCAGGCGACTCCTGGGCTCAGGTAATCCTTCTGCCTTGGCCACCCCAAGTGCTGGGATTACAGGATGAGCCATCACACCTGGCCTTTTCATTTCTTTATTATCTATTTACAGTGGCTCTTTATTATCTTTTTTTTTTTTTTAAGACAGTGTCTCACTCTGTCGCCCAGGCTGGAGTACAGTGGCATGATCTTGGCTCACTGCAATCTCTGCCTCCCAGGTTCAAGCAATTCTCCTGCCTTAGCCTCCTGAGTAGCTGGCATTACAGGCTCATGCCACCATGCCCGGCTAATTTTTGTATTTTTAGTAGAGATGAGGTTTCACCATGTTGGTCAAGCTGGTCTGGAACTTCTGATCTCGTGATCCGCCCACCTCAGCCTCCCAAAGTGCTGGGATTACAGGCATGAGCCACCGTGCCCGGCCCAGCTTTTTATTATATATTATAGTGACTCACGCCTGTAATCCCAGCACTTTGGGAGGCTGAGGTGGTTGGATTGCTTGAGCTCAGGAGTTCAAGACCAGCCTGGGCAACATGGCAAAACCCCTTATTGCTACAAAAAAATTAAAAACTTAGCTGGGCGTGGTGGCTTGCATCTGTGGTCCCAGCTACTTTGGGGGCTGAGGTAGAAGTCACTTGAACTCAGGAGGTGGAGGTTGCAGTGAGCTGAGATCACTTCATTGCACTCCAGCTTGGGTGACAGCAAGACCTTGTCTCGAAAGAAAAAAAAAAAGCTTGAGAAACACTGCTTTAAATCAAAGCCCTAGAAGAGGTTCTCACTTCTGGCCTGTTGGTGGCAGCAAGCAATTTTCTGCCCTGGGCAGAAAATAACTGCCAACCGTGCTTTCACTTCCATGTCTTTTTTTCTGCTAATCAGGAAGCACAGTACCACAGGCTTTGCCTCTGGGAGATACTTCTAAGTCAGTTGTTAATGGAGTTAATTAGTTAATTAAATCTATTTAGATTGTTTTCTATTTGCTGTCAACCCTTATTTCCCAATGCTGTGAATGCTTTCTATACTGAGAAAGAGGAAATGAGCAGAAGCCAGGGCACTCAGTCTCTGATGTTTCCCTTCCAGGTGAGGGTAATAAATGATGAGCTTTACCGGAAGACTCTAGAGGAAATTGTTCGCTCCCTGGATAAGATGGAAAATGCCAACATTCCTTCTGTGTCCCTGTCCAAGCGAGAGGTAGGGAGGACATGTTAAGAATATTAGCATTCTAGAGAGACAGAACTAGAAAAAAAAAAAAAGAATGTTAGCACTGAGGCCGGGCATGGTGCCTCACACCTGTAATCCCAGCACTTTGGGAGGCCTAGGCAGGCGGATCATCTGAGGTCAGGGGTTCGAGACCAGCCTGACCAACATGGAGAAACCCCATCTCTACTAAAAATACAAAATTAGCTGGGGGTGGTGGTGCATGCCTGTAATCCAAGCTACTTGAGAGGCAGGAGAATCATGTGAACCTGGGAGGTAGAGGTTGCAGTAAGCCAAGATCGTGCCATTGCACTCCAGCTTGGGCAACAAGAATATTAGTATCAGACTCTTCTATTCTTAGAACTTAAATCTCCCTCTTCTGTTGGGGCTCAGAGTTCCAGGAGGTACCTATACCACTATTGGACTGTAGTCTTTCTTGATAGACTGCTTCTAGATAAAGTGAGGCTGATGGTGTTAGCTGAGAAGAGAGAGGTTATTGGCTTAGGTCATCATGTCCCGCTCTTCTAAACCAGAAGATGATTCAAAATGTGTTTTTATTTTAGAATAACTGTTGTGTATTCTTGCAGTAGATTTTTCTTCTTACTGATGCTTTGCTTTGGGGTTAAATTGAGTTTGGATACCCATGAGCTGATGGGAAGGAAGACAGTATAGAAAAGGAATGGGTAATATATGAAGTTCAATAAGGTTTGAAGGTTTTTCATGGAAGAGCCAAATGGAAGATCATTCAAACTTGACAGTTACGCAGAGTCAAATGGGGGTTTAAGGTGAAGGCATTTTTTGTTTGTTTGTTTTAGATAGAGTCTTACTCTGTCACTCAGGCTGGAATGCAATGGCGCAATCTCAGCTCATTGCAACCTCTTCCTCCTAGGTTCATGCAATTCTCATGCTTTCGCCTCCCAGTAGCTGGGATTACAGGCATGTGCCACCATGCCTGGCTAATTTTTGTATTTTTAGTAGAGATGGGGTTTCGCCATATTGGCCAGGCTGGTCTCAAACTCCTGAGCTCAAGTGATCTGCCCACTTTGGCCTCCCAAAGTGCTAGGATTATAGGCCTGAGCCACTGCACCAGCTGCTGATGGCATTTTTAATGCCCTAGGTGTCCAGCTACTTGGAAGGATGGGCTTAATCATCATGTTTAGTAGTGAAATTTGTTAAGGGTATTTTGTAAATGGTTTTTGGATATAGACGATATAAACTTTCATTTCTTCAGGAAATATAGAAACAAATGGAATTTTTAGATTTGGGGTTAAACACAGATGACTAGTCTTTAGTGGGAACTGTGGCCTCCCAAGTAAATACGTAACGCAGAAACATTTAAAAGAGATGGTCCTTCATTTTCTTTCCATGGTAAGGATTGTCCAGTTGGGGTGGCTAGGCAGGTTGCCAAGGAAAGGGCACTGCTTTTCACTGGCCCTGGGTTTCTTCCCAGTTCTGTTTTCAGAATGTCAAGTACATGCAATTGCAAGTAGAATCCTTTACAATTCATAATGGACAAGTACCCTGTCATTTTGAATTCATCAACAAGCCTGATGAAGAGTCTTACTGCAAGCAGTGGCTAAATGCCAACCCCAGCAGAGGCTTCCTCCTGCCAGGTAAGGCCTCTGTCCCAGCTTCCTGGTATCTGGTTTGGGGAATGCCTTACTCTATATTTGCTAATTTTCCTAAAATAAGCTTTTTGCTTGAGTGTTTTATTCTCTGCTTGAGGCTTTTTAAAAGCTCTATAGAGGAAACCATTCATAAATAAAATGTAAAATAGGAGCACGAGTTCAGTTTCAAAAGCATTCTGTCATTGATATGTTCCATAATTTCACAGAAAGAGAAAACCTAAGATTGCTGTAGAGCAGGTGCTGCCGTTACTTTTGTCCTCAATAAAGTTTCTCAAGTAATAAAAAAAAAAAAAGCAGGTGCTGCTGTTAAAGGAACCACTTTATGATCTTGCTATAATCAACTCCCAATTATCTGCTCTTGATAATGGGGAAGTAATCCAGAAATTATATCTGGCCCGGGGATGTATCATTCAGATTTTTCCCAGCTTTTCCTTCACACTCTGCATGATACTGTGTGACAGAACAATGAAGGGTGTTCTGTGGACAATTCGCAGGTTGATAATTGTGTTACATTTCTCCTGAATCAGGTCTCTTCATCTTACCTGGCTCAGGGAAGGCTCTTTGATCCATGCCTTCTTATTCTCTTAGTATTTCTAGCTTCAGCTGTGCTCCTTAGTGCTTCAGTTTTATAGCATTTGTCTATTCACATGTTTTTGTCTGTTTTCATATTCCCAGTTGGACTATAAACTCTTTGTTCTTGTTTCTCCTGCATGTCAAGCACATTTAGATACTTGTGGGTTGGCGGATACCTTTTCTTTCCTTTTCCTCACCCTTTATGCCTTACCCTCTTCCCTCCTATCTTCTTTTCTTCTTTCCTCTTAGCCTCCCCCTAGCCAACATTATTTTTAAAATTTCTCTGCAGATTCTGACATTGAGATTGAATTGGAGCTCTTCGTAAATAAGACCACAGCTACAAAGCTCAACTCTGGTGAAGACAAAATTGAGGACATTCTGGTTTTGCACTTGGACAGGGGAAAGGATTACTTTTTGCCTGTGTCTGGGAACTACCTGCCCAGCTGTTTCGGGTCTCCCATTCATACACTGTGTTACATGAGAGAGCCAATCTTAGACCTGCCACTTGAAACTATTAGTAAGCTGGTGAGTAATATGCTGCAAGGAAATACCTAGAACTTTGTAGCAGCCAAGCCAGTCAAACAGGATATTCCTATGCCTACCTTCCTAAGGACTTAGAAATTCTTCAGCCTTCTAGAGCTTGCTTAGTGTATCAGCTATATAAAGCTGTGCTACAAACTATCTGAAATTTTAGTAGTTTTTAACACCAAGTTATTGCTTCTCATGATTCTGTGAATTTCAAGTGTAGGTCTTCTGCTGGTCTCACCTAGCCCCATTTGTGTGGTTATAATCAGATGGCAGCTGTGATGGCCAGAGGGCTCCAGATGGCCTCTCTCTCATGTCTTGGAGTTGTCTTTTCTCTGGATTTCATTCACCACATGGGCTCATCATTCAGAAGGCTAGCTCAGGCTTCTGTAGCTAGTGGCAAGAACATGAGATAACTGTAAGGCTTTTTGTAGCATAGGCTCCAAAATGCATACAAGGCCACTTCTGCCATGTTTTATTGGTAGAGCAAGTTGTGAAGCCAAACTAGATTCTATGAGTGGAGCAATAAAGACTCTATTTCTTTTTCCTTTTTTTTTTTTTTTTGTGAGACGGAGTATCTCTCTTTTGTCCAGGCTGGAGTCTAGTGATTCGATCTCCGCTCACTGCAACCTCCACCTCCTCCTGGGTTCAAGTGATTCTCCTGCCTCTGCCTCCCCAGTAGCTGGGACTACAAGCATGCACACCACCATGCCTGGCTAATTTTTGTATTTTTCATAGAGATGGAGTTTCACCATGTTGTCTAGGCTAGTCTGAAACTCCTGACCTCAAGTGATCTGCCTGCCTCGGCCTCCCAAAGTGCTGGGATTTTTTTTTTTTTTTGGGTCGGAGTCTCATTCTTTTACCCAGGCTGGAGTGCAGTGGTATGTCTTGGCTTACTGCAACCTCTGTCTCCCAGGTTCAAGCGATTCTCCTGCTTCGGCCTCCTGAGTAGGTGGGATTACAGATGCCCGCCACCATACCTAGCTAATTTTTGTATTTTCTGTAGAGATGGGGTTTTGCAGTGTTGGCCAGGCTGGCCTGGAACTCCTGACCTCAGGTGATCCCTCTACCCTGGCCTCCCCAAGTGTTGGGATTATAGGCATGAGCCACTGCGCCTGGCCTAACTCCACTTTTTGATAGGAAAGAAAAGCTGCAAAATGCTGTGGCCATGTTTTTCAGTATTTCACTTATAGTATGTTTCTTTGTCTGGGCTGTTATAACAGAATCCCATAGACTGGGTGATTTATCAACAATAGAAATTTATTTCTCATAGTTCTGAGGACTAGGAAGTCCAAGATCAAGGCACAGCCAGATTTGCTGTCTGGTGAGGGCTTACTTCCTGGTTCATAGAGGGCCATCTTCTCACTGTGTTCTTACATGGCAGAAGAGATGAGGGAGGTCTCTGAGGTATCTTGTTTAGGGGCACTAATCCCATTCATGAGGGCAGAGCCCTTATCACCTAACCATCTCCCAAAGGCCCCACCTCCTAGTACCATCACACTGGGGATTAGGTTTCAATGTATGTATTTGAAGGGGACATAAACATTCAGTCTGTAGCAGAACATTAGAGAAACTCAGCCATGGGTTGGACACAGTGACTCACAGCTGTAATTCCAGCACTTTGAGAGGCCAAGGCAGGAGAATTGTTTTAGGCCAGGACTTTGAGACCAGCCTGCGCAACATAGTGAGGCTCCGTCTCTACAAAAAATTAAGAAATCAGCTGGGTATGGGGGTGTGCACCTGTAGTCCTAGCTACTTGGGAGGCAGAGGTAGGAGGGAGCCGGGGAGTTCAAGACTGCACTACCAGGCCAGGCGTGGTGGCTCACACCTGTAATCCAAGCACTTTGGAGGCCAACATGGGTGGATCACCTGAAGTCAGGAGTTCAAGACCAGCCTGACCAACATGGTGAAACCCCGTCTTAAATGAAAAAAAAAAAAACAAGAAAGAAAGAAAAGACTGCAGTACCTGAGCAATAGTGTAAGACCTTGTCTCTAAAAAAAAGAGAAACTCAGCCATGGATTCTACAATAATGAAAGTTCCATAGTCAATGATATTATTCTTTTGTTTTTTTTAAAATCATCATTGGTAGGTTACCATCCTAACTAAATTTGCTGCGATCTAAAAGCTTCCTATGAAGACAATTCTAATGCAAGGGAACTAATTTGGAGCAGATCTATGGTAATATGCATGCTTTTTTTTTTTTTCAATGCATTTTTAAATGTAGGGAGTCTTGAACTCCCTCTTCTTTGTCATGTAGATGAAAACAGGGGCCCAATCAAGGAGAGTGATTTGTCACAGGTCATATGGTGAGTTAACAGTGGACCTGGAGGCTGGGTACAGTGGCTCCCATCTGTAATCCCAGCACTTTGGGAGTCTGAGGTGGGTATGTCACTTGAGTCCAGGAGTTCAAGACCAGCCTTGGCAACAGAGTGAGACCCCATCTCAAAGTAAAAAAAAAAATTTAATTAAAAATCAAAATAATGGACCTGGGCCTTGAACTCAGATTTTTGGATTCCCAGGGCTGTGCTGTTTCCTTACCAGATGACACCTTCTTTCTAGTTCTAATAGTGAAATGCTATAGGAATGATTTTTTTTCCTAAAAATATGGTGCATAGTTCACCTGATTCATTGAAACTGCTTGTCATAACCCTCTCTTGATTCTCAAAAATTATCTTTTGTTCCTTGATCGTACCACCTGATTTCATTTCTGTCTGAGGACTGTGTTGGTTAGGGGCATTGAAATATTTTCCGTTTTCCATGGGTTTGCCATCCCCATGTTGTGCGTTTTCCTGGAGCCAGCCTGGCAGAAGTTCTGTCATGATCTTGATTGCTTTCCAGACTCTGATGCCAATACAGACTGAAGGTAATGGGAGCCAGTTGGAGAGACCCTTGGAAATCCCCAAAGAGCTCTGGATGATGGTTGATTACCTGTACCGAAATGCTGTCCAGCAGGTTGGTTGTGTTTAGGCATTTAGACCTGATTGGGGCCAGGCTGCCTTGAGAAAGACCATCAGCCCCAATAACTTTTTGCATAGGAACCTGTGGAGGACTGTTCTTCCCCGACAAAGGGGAAGGAGGATAGGGAGTATGCCATGTTTCACAATGCTGGGAGACTGCTTTTTTTTTTTTTTTTTTTTGAGACAGAGTCAGGCTAGAGTGCAATGGCGTGATCTCCGCTCACTGCAACCTCCACCTCCTGGGTTCAAGTGGTTCTTCCGCCTCAGTCTCCCGAGTAGCTGGGATTACAGGCACCCACCTTCATGCCCAGCTAATTTTTGTATTTTTGTAGAGAAGGAGTTTCACCGTATTGGCCAGGCTGGTCTTGGAACTCCTGACCTCAGATGATCCACCTGCCTCGGCCTCCCAAAGTGCTGGGATGACAGGTGTGAGCCATGGTCCCCAGCCAGAGACCCTGCTATTACATGCAGTACATGATCACCCCCAAGGGAAGCAGTGTTGCGTAGGAAGGCCATCCCAGCACTGCACAGCATGTTCCTTCCCATGGCCTCTGGGGTCCCTCAGCCAGAAAACTGCCTGGAGGCCTCTCAGAATGTTACCGCTCTCCTTCAGGAACTCTCACCAGCTTCTGGGAATGAGTGGGGCTAACCTGTTGATAAACCAAGGAGAGGCAGGGGACCAGATGCAACCCCTGGGCCTCAAATTTGGAAGCCTGATTTCTAGAGTGACTAGGGCAGGCTTCACTAGTCAGATTGGTCAGTTTCACTGATCTGTTTATATAGGTTTCGGGGAGACCTATACAAACTATAAGATCACTTTACCACTTCAGAGCGACATACTTTTTTTTTTTTTTTAGTATACATTTTTTTTTGAGACAGGGTCTCACTCTGTTACCCAGGCTGGAGTGCAGTGGCACGATCTTGGCTCACTGCAACCTCTGCCTCCTGGGTTCAAGCAGTTCTCCTTCCTCAGCCTCCCAAGTAGCTGGGATTATAGGCACTCACCACCACGCCTGGCTAATTTTGCGTTTTGAGACAAGGTTTTACCATGCTGATCAGGCTGGTCTCGAACTCCTGTGACCTCAAGTGATCCACCTGCCTTGGACTCCCAGAGTGCTAGGATTACACGTGTGAGCCACACGCCTGGCCTTAGTACACATTCTTATGATATTCCATTTTCACTTTTTTCCCCCTCACATTTATTGAGAATTGCAGTATACCAAGCACTATTCTAAGTGTTTTACAGCATTGCCTCTAGTTTTCACAGTAGTTCTCAGATGAGGAAAAACAGATGTCTGGAAAGGTGAATAACTTGGCTAAGGTCCCAAAGCTGATAAATGGGCAGAGGTGGGATTTGAATACAGTGAATCTGAGTAGAGAAGTCATATTCTTCAGTGCTGTACATATTCTGCAGAGTTCCTTTCAAATGTAATTTTTGAGCAATATATATAACAGTGTTACTATTAATATACTTATATGGTTAAGTCATTTTATAAAACAATGAACATAAAGTGTCCTGAGACAAATGGAAATAGCTTTGCTGCTGTAAACTTATTTGCTCAAAGCATTGAAGTACCTTGTTAGCTTTCTCTTATGCTCTTATGCATGTTATATTTTCTTCATCCCCTCCCCCCCACCCCAGGTAATCCCTCTATACCACTGCAGGAAACATAGCTGCTTTTATGTTTTCTCCAGTGTTGGATCTTCTTGTGGTATGGGTGGTATGCCCTACCCATAGTTCTATAGCAGATGCCTGAAGACCTACTGTAGAAACATGCCTGGGAAGGCCCGCAAGATGAATTAGCCACATCAGCTTAAATCAGATAATCTGTCAGGGACTTACCACACTGCTTCTTTTTGCCTTCTGCTAGTGATATTACTAGGTCAGGAAATCATTGGTGATTTTCTGAGAAAACAATTGTTTTGTGACTGTCTTCCCTTTTGCAGGAAGATCTGTTTCAGCAACCGGGCCTGAGGTCAGAATTTGAACATATCAGGGACTACTTGGATACTGGAATGATTGATAACCTCTGTATCCTTCAGACATTCAGCTGTGTGTGTGTGTGTGTGTGTGTGTGTGTGTGTGTGAGAGAGAGAGAGAGAGAATATGAATGAGAGGGGTGAGAAAAAGGAAAGTATTTTCAGGCTCAGAATCTGATATTGTATCCTCAGTTACCATGTTTTATTTAAAGTTTGCATAGAGAAGACTTTACAACTTTTTTTTCTTTTGAGACAGGGTCCATCTCTGTCACCCAGGCTGGAGTACAGTAGTGTGATCTCAAATCACTGCAGCGATCCTCCCACCTCAGCCTCCTGAGTAACTGGGACCACAGTTGCATACCACCATACCTGTCTAATTTTTGAACTTTTCATAGAGGCAGGGTTTTGCCATGTTTCCCAGGCTAAGAATTTACAACTTTAAGTAACCAGTATAGCAGGAACTCAGGAGGCTTGGCTCACCTGACAGTGTGGCCCCTTCGAGAAGTTAGGCTGGCATTCTAGCTCTGAGCAGAGCCTGACTGGGCAGGCAGCACTTCTGGCATGTGCTTGCTCTTGGGCCTTTTCCTAACCATGGGCAGCAGCACCATCGATTCCTTAATGATAGGTCAAAAGCTGCCAGCAATCATTCTGTAGCTGAAGCCCTGCTGCTTTTCTTGGAGAGCCTTCCAGAGCCTGTCATCTGTTACAGCGCCTACCATAACTGCTTGGAGTGTTCTGGCAACTACACAGCAAGCAAGCAGGTGAGGGGACGCACTGAGCATCAGCATACACATGTGGTTAGCCGCAGACCCCATGGGGCCTAAGGGAACAGAGTGGACGCAGTCCCTCAAGTGCAGTATCTCAGAAACTGAATACCTTATCTTTCCTTCTCAAACTCAAACCTGTTCTTTCTCTCATGTCTTTGTTTCTTTTAATGGCATCACCCTTAATTCCAGTGAGTCAACCCGAGACCTGAGTCATTTCTGACTCCACCCGCTCCGTGCCTCCAACGGGCCCAGTCTCGTTGATCTATGACCTGTCTTCTCTCTTATATTCTCATTGTACTTAGCTTGGCTCAGTGCGCTGCTTTCACGATCTCCTCCTGCTGATTTGTTTTACACACTGCCATCAGATTGTGTATTCTAAATTAGGCTATTATCATGTGTCTGTTGGTCAAAAAACTATACTTGGCTCTCCATTCCCAATTACTAATTTTCTTAAATATTGAAGACTTTCTATGATCTAGCTTGGTGGTTCACACATACAACAGGCCTTGGCAGAATCTAAAAAACTTGTCAATAATACAGATTCTAAAGCCTCACCCTAAATCCACCGAATCATAATCAATTTTGTTTTTTGTTTGTTTGTTTGAGATGGAGTCTCGCTGTGTCACCCAGGCTGGAGTGCATTGGTGGGATCTCAGCTCACTGCAACCTCTGCCTCCTGGATTCAAGTGATTGTCCTGTCTCAGACTCCCAAGTAGCAGGGATTACAGGTGTGCACCACCATGCCTGGCTATTTTTTGTATTTTTAGTAGAGATGGGGTTTCACCATGTTTGCCAAGCTGGTCTCAAACTCCTGACCTCAGGTGATCCACCCGCCTTGGCCTCCCGAAGTGCTGGGATTACAGGCTTGAACCACTGAGCCTAGCCTATAATCACTTTTGGAATCTATTTTGTTCAAGCTTCCAAAATGATTTTGATATGCAGATAGCTGGAGTTCTCCTTGATCAGGGCCTGATCAACCCTTCTAGTTATGCTCCTGCCAAAATTGACTTCTCATAAAGTGTTCTCTCTACTTATCTGTTTTTCTCCTCTTGCCCTTTTTTACATGTTCTTTGCTCTAAATAACCCCAGTTCTTACCTCTGTAAATCCAGTTTTGTCTTATATTCAAGACCCAACTAAAATGTCTTATTTCCTTAAGTCTTATAAGAACATGCAGTTAAAAGGTTGACTTCTAAATTCATGTCACATTTGACCTGTACCTCTCTTTCGGTACTTATGCCAAGTGGTAAGCAACCAGTTTTCTGTGCACAGTCTTACTCGCGCACTTGGATGGTGTATTCAGTTCTTGGACTGTAGTAGGCACTTGACAAATGATTCAGTGAACAAAAGACAAATTGCAATTCTCCCTCTTTCAGGTCATTTCTACTCTCCCCACATTCCACAACAATGTCTTCAAATACTTGATGGCGTTTTTGCAAGAACTGCTGAAAAATTCAGCAAAAAATCATTTGGATGAGAATATTCTAGGTAAGCAGCCAAAAATCTATGGAAAGCATTTCTGCAAACTGAGAGACTTGTAATGAGAAATGTGGTTGAGTAGGGTCCCAAGTCCCTTGCAGTAGAACTAAAATATTAAGCTCTGGGCCAAGATTTTTTTTTTTTTTTTTTTTGAGATGGCGTTTTGCTCTGGTTGCCCAGGCTAGAGTGCAATGGCGTGATATTGGCTCACCACAACCTCCACCACCCGGATTCAAGCAATTCTTCTGCCTCAGCCTCCCAAGTAACTGGGATAACAGGCATGTGCCACCACGCCCAGCTAATTTTGTATTCTTTAGTAGAGACAGAGTCTCTCCATGTTGGTCAGGCTGGTCTTGAATTCCCAACCTCAGGTGATCCACCCACCTTGGCCTCCCAGAGTGCTGGGATTAAAGCAGAAAATATTGCATTTGGACATTCCTCCCCACTCCTAACAACACAAGAATAAGTATAGTCATGGACTGGGCATGATGGCTCACATCTGTAATCTTAGCACTTTGGGAGGCCGAGGCGGGCAGATCACCTGAGGTCAGGAGTTTGAGACCAGCCTAGCTAACATGGTGAAACATACAAAAATGAGCTGGGTGTGGTGGGCACCTGTAATCCCAGCTACTAGGGAGGCTGAATCAGGAGAATCACTTGAACTCAAGTGATGCAATGGAGGCTGCAGTGAGCCGAGACTGCACCACTGCATTCCAGCCTGAGTGACATAGTGAGACTTTGTCTCACAAAAAAAGTATAATCCTGTACCGTATAACATCTTGGTCAACAACGGACCATATATACGATGGAGGGTCCATAAGATTATAATACTGTGGGGGGTGTGTGTGTTTGAGACAGTCTTGCTCTGTCACCCAGGCTGGAGTGCAGTGGTGTGAACTCAGCTCACTGCAGTCTCTGCCTCCTGGGTTCAAGTGATTCGTGTGCCTTAGCCTCCCAGGAAGCTGGGATTATAGGTGCTTGCCACCACGTCTGGCTATATTTTTCTTTTTTGGAGACAGAGTTTCGCCCTGTCGCCCAGGCTGGAGTGCAGTGGCATGATCTTGCCTCACTTCAACCTCTGCCTCTGGGGTTCAAGCGATTCTTCTGTCTCAGCTTCCCGAGTAGCTGGGATTACAGGCATGTGCCACTATGCCCAACTGATTTTTGTATTTTTAGTAGAGATGGGGTTTCACCATATTAACCAGGCTGGTCTTGAACTCCTGACCCTGTGATCCGCCCACTTTGGCCTCCCAGAGTGCTGGGATTACAGGTGTAAGCCACCATGCCCAGCCTTTTTTTCTTTTTTAAGGGCGGTGACCAATGCCCACCCTCCCCACTGCTGGGTGGGAGAGTGCTGGAAGCCAGATGGCCACTCAAGCCCATGCAGCCACCCCTGGGCCTTAGCTATCCTTAACATGCTTATGAACCACTGTCTGAGCCTGGGGACTAGCCCTCAGCGAGGATAAGAGGGAGGTGAGGCAGTGTGCGAGTGGGAGGGGAGGAGGCAGGAACCAGAGAGGCAGGACACCAAGCAGGGCTGCCTCCTCCACCACCCTGTAATCTCGGCCATCTCCGACAGAGCACCATTACCCTTGGAAAGCCCACTGGCGGGGAGAGGCTAATTTTGTATTTTTATTAGTTTCACCATGTTGGCCTATCTGGTCTCAAACTCCTGGCTTCTAGTGATCTGCTTGCTTCAGCTTCCCAAAGTGCTGAGATTACAGGTGCGAGCCACTGCACCTGGCCCATAATATTATATTTTTGATGTACCTTTCCTATGTTTAGATATATTTGGATGCACAAATACTTACCAGTGTGTTAGTTGCCTGTGGTATTCAGTATAGTAACTTGCTGTACAGGACCCTAGGAGCAATAGGCTATACCATCTAGAATTGTGTAAGTACAAGTGCAAGTAAAGTTTGTGTAAAGTGTAAGTACACTCAGGATGTTCAAAGAATGACAAAATCACCTAATGACATTTCTCAGAACATACCCCTGCTGTAAGTGATGTGTGTCTTTAGTACCTTCTTTTGCTGAATCATTTATTTTCTGTTTTTTTTCTTGCAGCTAGCATATTTGGCAGCTTATTGCTTCGAAACCCAGCTGGTCACCAAAAGCTTGATATGATGGAGAAGAAGAAGGCTCAAGAATTTATTCACCAGTTCCTTTGCAACCCACTCTGAGCCTCTCTCTTCCATTTTACTTAAGGCAGCCAATTACCAGCCCCACCTGTTTCAGCTCAAGAGCTGTCTTAAGATAATTATGTGAGGCTACTTGGTAGCAAGAATGGCAGCTGTTTCCTGAGCCTAGTGCCCCGACTAAGTCCACCATTGGTTAGCACACTCAGTGCTGTGAGTCATGAAGACGTAGGAGAAAATCCACCATAATAAAACTGACATTCAATTATCAACTTTAGTTATTTAACACAGATTGAGAGCTTTTTTTTTTTTTTTTTTTTTTGAGAAGGAGTTTCACTCGTTACCCAGGCTGGAGTTCAATGGTGCCATCTCGGCTCACTGCAACCTCCCCCACCTTAGTTCAAGCAATTCTCCTGCGTCAGCCACCTGAGTAGCTGGGATTACAGGCACCTGCCACCACGCCCGGCTAAGTTATTGTATTTTTAGTAGAGATGGGTTTTCACCATGTTGGCCAGGCTGGCTCAAACACATGGCCTCAGGTGATTCACCAGCCTCAGCCTCCCAAAGTGTTGGGATTACATGCTTGAGCCACCACTTCAGGCTTTTTTTTTTTTTTTAATTTAAGATGTTTTAAAATAACTACTTGTACTCACCCACCCTACCTCTGGGGCGTAGTTGGTGCCTTCCCTGTAGCCTGGGGTGATATCCTCACGATCAGATATTTGAAGGAACTTTGGAGTCCTGAAAGGACTATGACTTGGACGGCAAGAATGCAGGCAGAAACTGCTGGATAAAATAGACTACAGCCACCCCAGATACTTTCAGTGCTGGGTCTGAGGATATGTGTATATGCACAGGCAAACTCTACCCCCATTCCTGCTCAGATAATGGCTCGATAACTCTGAGACTGGCTGCTCAACCTCTAAGGGCAATAAAGGTGTTTAAAAAATTAAAATAACCAGGCGCAGTGGCTCAAGCCTGTAATCTCAGCACTTGGGGAGATTGAGGTGGGAGGACTGCTAGAGACCAGGAGTTTGCGACCAGCCTGGGTAACACAAGGAGACCTCATCTCTACAAAATATTTTTGAAAATTAGCTGGGTGTGGTGATGCATGCCTGTGGTCCCAGTTACTTGGGAGGCTGATGTGGGTGGATCACTTGAACACAGGAGTTTGAGGGTGCAGTGAGCTATGACCACATCACTGTACTCCAGCCTGGGTGACAAAGGGAGACTCTGTCTCTAAAAATTAAATGTAAAATCACTGAAGAAATGAGTGTTCAATGAAACAAGTGGGATTTTCTGGGTCAGCAAGTCTTCCAAATTGTATATGATGCATCCCCTCTCATGTAATATATTTTAATGATAAATGTATTTTTAACAGTGGTGGTTGTGTATGTTTTTCTCTCTTAAGAGATGGCAGTTCGCTGCAGCTGGACTTCGTGGCTCAAGCCTTGGGGCCAAAGAGACATATTGCTGGCAGTCAGCAAAAAATGGTTATAGCACTGGCCTGAACCCCTTGACCCGTGGTCTAGTCATTGGAGTTGCCCCACTCTGAATATTCCAGAAGCAGCTTATGGGAAAAACAGGCAGTGGCTGCTAGGAGGATCTAACAGCTAGATCCTCCAGGCATTTGGAAAGGACGGGGGCGTAACAAAGGCACACGCAGAATTGTTTCCTGGGTACAAATACAACTACTTCTGGGGACTGTAAAATGGGTTTAAGACACGGACCAGGACAATGTGAACGGTTAAAGAAGGGAGTGGCCGGTAGGTGGCGCTAACTGGCCCGGACAAGAGTCCCATCGAAGCCGCGTCCTCTGCAGGGGAAGAAAGTTGGGACCGCTTGCCGGAGCGAGAGTGTGAGAAGGGCGTCTTAGGGAAGCGCGTGGTACAAGGAAGAGGCGGCGGCGTCCTCTCCAGCTGGGCTTGGAATACTCTTAGTTCTGCCTTTGGACTCTTATCTTCCTTTCTGGGGCCTCCCGCCTGTGTTAACTTTGATGGGTGCTGAAGGGGAGGCCGGAGCCCCGGAGAGAGAAACCCGGGAACGTCACCGCCGTTCAGGCTCCCCAGGAGAGTTGGAGCCAGAGTTCAGACGGCCAACTGTGGTCCTTCCCACTGCAGCTGTGGCTGCCTGGCCGAGGGCAACCAGCGCAAACTCGGCTGACGATATTTCGGACTCTTGCTTTGAGGTTCGTTTCCTTCTTGCGTCCCGTGCCGTGAGTGCGACACCCTGCGGGCAGCCAGTACCTACTCCAGGCGCTTCCTCGCGCCGACGAACTCACCCACTGGGCTCCTTCCCCACGGTGCCCCGCCCCGCCCCTCCCTCTCGCCAATTGGAAGCTTCAGCTCGGCCCCTGACAACCTGAGCCAACCAGAGGCGCCAGGGAGGGGCGGAGCGCTGTCCCCTCCTTCCTCCGGAAAGCGGAAGCGGAAGTGACGTTTGGAAGGTGGGGGCAATCATGGTGCCGCTGGGGAGGGGAGAAGCTGCTGCCGCCGCCGTTGCCGGGAGCCGCGGAGGTAAAAGGCGAAACTAGACTCGGCCTGGGCTTGGGACTTAGCGGGGGCGTGGGACTTAGGCTCCCTCCTGAAGCATTTCCCAATAGAGACCTCAGTCCGGTCACCATAGGGACCCCACCCCTTCTCTGTTTCCATGGGGACGGGTATCCAGCCCCCCTTCCCTGTTTCCATGGAGACCCGGACCCTGCCCCTCCTGTCTGCGCTTGGAGACCCCCAGCTGGTCTTCGGATTTTTCTGTGTGGCCCCGTACTGGGCACTGTCCCAGACAGGTTCATTTACCCAGCCTCCTCTCAAGGGGGCTCTGTTCGCACTCCTCTTGGCCACCCTCAAACCTCCCGGTCTTGTTTGTTCCGGACAGTTGGTCTCTGCGTTGCCGCTGAGGGTGCCGGGGCAGCCCACTGGGGCCCTCGGTGCTCTTCTCTCTCTTCTCAGATGCAGCGAAATGTACATCTATGGGGTTGCATAAGCCAGAGCTAGGGGTCGGGCCGGTACCTCCCGGATCGGATCCTTTGGCCTGTCTTTGGTAACTCTCTAGCCACCCCACTAAGTAAAGGCTCACTCTCTAACCCAGAGCAAAAGAGAAAGACTTTATGTGCAAAGCCAGACTGAAAACTAAAAGGGATATGCTGATTATTTTAAAATTCTCTGTTCTGCCTGCCAAACCCACATTTGTAGAGCTTGTGTTTGTAGATGAAGGAAGAATCACTATTCCAGAACATGAAAGCTTCAAATATGGTATTTTTCTCAAGAGAATATATCTTCCCAAGATATTATCTTCACGAGAGTGTATGTTGTCATGTCTTTCATTCATTTAGCTGACATTTCCTGCGCTTCCAGTATCAGTGTGTTATGCTAGGGGCTGTGGAAACAAAAATAATAAGTAAGACTCAATTCATTCAGGGATGAGAGCCCATTATACAGCCATAACTTCTGACACCATATTGTTTTAAGGCATAAATAGATAACAGTGATCTTCACTGTTTGTGCCTGATTGGGGATTAGCCCCTCCACCCAGAAGGTTGAAACATCTGTTCTAGGTGGCAGGGAAGGAATTCACACTTCTTCGTCTACTATTTATCAAACATTGTGCTTTGCATGTGTTACCTCTTTTATTCCTTGTAAAACGGAGAGAACAGGAATTAATAGTCCCATCTTGCATATAAGAAAAGTGACGTACAGAAAAGTTAACCATGTAGTAAAGGGCAAAGCCAGGATCTGTAGGTAGTTGGCTCTGCCTCCAAAGCCTTGTTCCTTCTACCATAAATTGCATGAAACCATTTACTGCCTCGTGGTCTAATTTGGAGGATATTTGAATGGAGTTTCCTTTAAGATTTGTAGCAATTCAGCCTTTAAGCAGCCACTGTTCTGTTTGCTCTTTTGTCCCCTTTAAGTATTTTGACCAAGTTTCAAATTGTTTGACAGGCATATTCAGAAGGTCTTATGAACTTACTCAATTTTTGAAAAGCATTGCTTTTCTTTCCTTCCTTCCTTAGTCTTTCTCTCTCTCTTTCTTTCTTTTTCTTTCTTTTTATAGAGATGGCGTCTCACTATGTTGTTTTGACCATGGTGATCTCAAACTACTGGCCTCAGGTGATCCTCCCACTTCAGCCTCCCAAAGTGCTGGGATTACAGGCATG
Organism: Callithrix jacchus; assembly: GCF_049354715.1. Taxonomy (NCBI): domain Eukaryota; kingdom Metazoa; phylum Chordata; class Mammalia; order Primates; family Cebidae; genus Callithrix; species Callithrix jacchus. The sequence goes on along the minus strand of NC_133508.1, from coordinate 74,451,464 downwards.
AGCCACCATGCCCAGCCAGCATTGCTTTTCTTTAAAAATAACTTGATGGTTTCAAAGTTAAGATAATTAAAAAATTATTCCCAAGGATGGTTTTTCATTTGCTTTGGCTTGCTCTTTAAATGAGAGGGAAAATGAGCCCTTTGCTTGCTAAAAAAGTCCATAAGTCTTGTGGTATGACTCTAACTCTGGCTTTGTTCTATTGCAGACAAGTCATTATCTTTTCATTTCTCACAATTGAGCTGAGCACAACTGAACCATGGGGGAACACAGTCCAGACAACAACATCATCTACTTTAAGGCAGAGGAAGATGAGCTGACCCCCGATGATAAAATGCTCAGGTTTGTGGATAAAAATGGACTGATGCCTTCCTCATCTGGAACTGTTTATGATAGGACCACTGTTCTTATTGAGCAGGACCCTGGCACTTTGGAGGATGACGATGATGACGGACAGTGCGGAGAACACTTGCCTTTTCTAGTAGGGGGTGAAGAGGGTTTTCACCTGATAGATCATGAAGCAATGTCCCAGGGTTATGTGCAACATATTATCTCACCAGATCAGATTCATTTGACAATAAACCCTGGTTCCACACCCATGCCGAGAAATATCGAAGGTGCAACCCTCACTCTGCAGTCGGAATGTCCGGAAACGAAACGTAAAGAAGTGAGTAAAGCAGTCAGTGGGGGCCTAGTTGGTTTTGGGGCAAGTCCTTACAAAAGTTTGGGTGCAAATTTTAGCCGGGGAGTAAAGGAGTGTGTGGGGTTAGGACTTAAAATAGTTTTGCTTATCAACAACACATATGCTTTAGGTTTTGTTGTGATTGCTTCTGGGACTTTGGTTTGTATAGCCACATTGAAATTTGGGAATATGAAATTATAATTTCGCGAATATCCTTCCCTAGGTCATAAATAAATTTCACTTAATTAAGTCCATGTTTCTGACACTAAAATAACTAGATTTAGCTTATCTGACAGGGAAATAACTAGAGTTGGCTTATTTGATAAAGAAATAACTGTATTTGGGCTGGCTGGCTCATGCCTATAACCTCAGTACTTTGGGAGGCCAAGGCGGGCGGATCACGAGGTCAGGAGATCAAGACCATCCTGGCCAACATGATTAAACCCCATTTCTACTAAAGTACAAAAATTAGCTGGGCATGGTGGCATGGGCTTATAATCCTAGCTACTTGGGAGGTGTGGCAGGAGAATTGCTTGTACCCAGGAGGCAGAGGGTGCAGTGAGCCAAGATTGCGCCACTGCACTCCAGCCTTGTGACAGAGCAAGACTCCATCTCAAAAAAAAAAAAAAAAAGAAAGAAAAAGAAATAGCTAGATTTGGCTTATCTCTGGGTTGTGTTTAAATGATTTGTTTTGAAGATGAGAATCTGCTGGAATATGTTTCTTTGTTTATTTATTTATTTAATTTTTGAGATGGAGTCTTGTTCTGTCGCCCAGTCTGGGCTGGAGTGCAATGGTGCAGTCCTGGCTCACAGCAACCTCTGTCTCCTAGGTTCAAGCGATTCTCCTGCCTCAGCCTTCTGAGTAAGCTTGGGTTATAGGCGCCTGTCACCATGCCTGGCCAATTTTTTTATTTTCAGTAGAGATGGGGTTTCACCAGGTTGGCCTGGCTGGTTTCAAACTCCTGACCACATGATCCACCCGCCTCAGCCTCCCAAAGTGCTGGGATTACAGGTGTGAGCCACCATGCCCGATCTGGGAATATGTTTTATTATCTTAGTGAATGTTTAATGAATTTTTCTTTTATGGTAATCATGCCTGTAATCCCAGCACTTTGGGAGGCTGGGGCGAGTGGATCACTTGAGGTGGAATTTGTAACCAGCCTGGCCAACATGATGAAACCCAGTCTCTGCTAAAAATACAGAAATTAGCCAGGTGGTGGTGATGCAGGCCTATCTACTTAGGAGGCTGAGGTAGTCGAATCACTTGGACCCAGGAGGCGGAGGTTGCAGTGAGCCGATATCGCACCACTACGCTCTAGCCTGGGCGACAGAGCAAGACTCTGTCTTAAAAAGAAAAAGGCTGGGCATGGTGGCTCACGCCTGTAATCCCAACACTTTGGGAGGCCAAGGTGGGTGGATCACCTGAGCTCAGGAGTTCGCAACCAACCTGGGCAATACAGTGAAACCCGTCTCTACTAAAAAATAGAAAAAAATTAGCTAGGCATGGTGGCGTGTGCCTGAGTCCCAGCTCCTTGGGAAGCTGAGGCAAGAGAATTGCTTGAACCCGGAGGCAGAGGTTGCAGTGAGCCGAGATCACACCATTGCACTCCAGCCTGGGCAACCGAGCGAGACTCTGTCTCAAAAAAGAAAAAAAAAGAAATTCAGGCCGGGCACAGTGGCTCACGCCTGTAATCCCAGCACTTTGGGAGGCCAAGGCAGGTGGATCACCTGAGGTCAGGAGTTCAAGACCACCCTGTCAAACATGACAAAACTCTGTCTCTACGAAAAATACACACACACACACACACACACACACACACACACACACACGAATCTGGGCATGGTGGCCCAGCTACTCAGGAAGTTGAGGCAAGGATATTACTTGAATCCAGGAGGTGGAGGTTGCAGCGAGCCAAGATCGCACCACTGCACTCCAGCCTGGATGTCAGAGCAAGACTCAGTCTCTCTTTTTTTTACATTTTTCATTTTTTTGTTGTTTTTTCTTGCCTCTTCAGTGCAAAACAGAAAAGACTCAGTCTCAAAAAGAAAAAAAAAATTCAGGCAAGAGACAGTAAAAGAGAGCAGGTTATTTAAAATAAGTTTTCATGTTTGTGTTTAGCTAATGTGAGTAAGGTAATGCTGTCAGGATGTTTTGAAAACTGTAAAGCATTTTACAGTTTTCAAATCATTTACTAGTGGTTATTATACTACTGGTTATTACTAGCAGAATAAAAGTTCTGATTTAAAGGTAGTGATATACATTATCCAAGAACTATTACAGGTCAGTTAGAAAAAAGTAGGTCACTGGTAGTTACAGTACCAGGAACTAAATGTAAGATGTTACCAAACAGAAAATAGGGTGAATGATTTAGCAATATAGTTTTCTTTTTTGCTGTGGTTGAGGTCTTGAAATTGCATATGGCTTATGTATGTGGCTTATTGATGGCCTATCACTTTTCCTTTGCTAGCCTTAGAGAGACCATCTTGTCCTACCTCCTACACCATGCAGAAATCTCCGTATGGCATCTCTGACATCAGTTCATCTGGTTTCTGCTTGAAAACTTCCAGAACAACGAGAGCAGTGTTTCATACCTCAACCCAGTACATTTGTTAGCCAGTGCTGACTGTTAGAAAGCTTTTACTTGTATAGAACCAAAACCTGCCTTTCTGCAGGTGCTGCCCACTGATTCCAGACCTGACTTCCTGAGTAAGCTTCCTCCCATAGGATAGTCCATTAGCTATTTGAAGATCATGGATTTTTCTTCCTTTTACATAGGCTAAACACCTCCATGTACTTAAATGTCCCTCTGTGACATTTTCTCCAATTTCTCATCAACCTAGTCACCTTTGATTATATGAATTCCAGTTTTCCAAAGTCCTTTTTTTTTTTTTTTGATATGGAGTTTTGTTCTCGTTGCCTAGGCTGGAGTGCAAATGGTGTGATCTCTCACTGCAACCTCCGCCTCCCAGGTTCAAGCAGTTCTCCTGCCTTAGCCTTCCAAGTAGCTGGGATTACAGGCATGCACCACCATGTCTGGCTAATTTTGTATTTTTAGTAGAGACAGGGTTTCTTCATGTTGATCAGGCTGGTCTTGAACTCCTGATCTCACTCAGGTTGATCTGCCTGCCTCAGCCTCCCAAAGTGCTAGGATTACAGGTGTGAGCCACCTTGCCTGGCACCAGAGTCCTTTAAAAATCTATAGTTGAGCACAGTCTCATGAGTGTGAGTCAACTGGCATTGAATATAGTATGGCTCTTATCTCTTATTCAGGAACTGCACTACAGTTACTATGTAGTCTATATTTATTATCAGCAACATCTTACTGCTAGCCTGTAGTTGGAAATTTCTATAGTAGTGCTTCTTAACTGCAGGCAGTTTTGCCCCCAGGAGATGTTTGGCCATGTCTAGAAACATTTTTGGTTGTCACACTGTGGAGGTGGTACTGGAATCTAGTGGTTAGAGGTTAAAGAGACTGTTAAATGTTTTACAGTGCACAGGACAGCCCCCTACAACAGAATTATCTGGCCCAAAATAGCGATAGTGCTAGGATTGAGAAACCCTGCTCTAGATTATTCTCATGTATGCAGCCGTCAGATCTTATAAAAATGAAAACGGAGACCTGCATGTAAGCCTTATTAAAAATATCTCCCAGTGGCACGTGGTGGTTCATGCCTATAATCCCAACACTTTGGGAGGCCTAGGTGGGTGGATCACCTGAGATCAAGACCAGCCTGGCCAACATAATGAAACCCTGTCTCTACTGAAAATACAAAAAATTAGCCTGGTATGATGGCAGTCGCCTGTAATCCCAGCTACTCTGGAGGCTGAGGGAGGAGACTCTCTGAACCTGGGAGGCTAAGGTTGCAATGAGCCAAGATTGCGGGACTACACTCCAGCCTTGGCAACAAGAGCAAAACTCCATCTCAAAAAATAAAAATATCTCCCTGTGACATTTTATCTTGTTGGTTTCAGCTGATTTGAGTTTGTAGGGGATTTGTAAGTTTGTTCAGCTCGACAAACATGAAGCAAGATGTTGTTATGTTCTATGGACACTGCAGATGATTGTGGTAGTTGATTTATAACATAGAAGCAAAAATTGTTTACACTAATAATCATAGCCCACGCACAATGTGGTAAATGTGAAGGAGAGGTACGGTTATCACACTGTGAGCACAGAGAAGCTCACCCTTAATTTTGAGATCAGGGAATTCTTTGCGAAAAAGGTGGCATTTGAGCTGGTCTTTAAGAATATATACAATTGGCTGGGCGTCGTGGCTCACCCTGTAATCTCAGCACTTTGAGGGGCTGAGGCTGGCGTATCACCTGAGGTTGGGAGTTCGAGACCAGCCTGATCAACATGGAGAAACCCTGTATCTACTAAAAATACAAAAAAATTAGCTGGGCGTGGTGGTGCATGCCTGTAATTCCAGCTATTTGGGAGGCTGATACAGGAGAATCTCTTGAACCTGGGAGGCAGAGGTTGTGGTGAGATGAGATTGCGCCGTTGTACTCCATCCTGGGCAACAAGAGCGAAACTGTCTCAAAAAGAATATATTACAATTAAGGAAAAAAGGAGGAAAAGCTGTTTCTAAGAGAGAGGAACAGCATACTACAAGGAATGCAGGTGGGAATCAGGCCATTTTCAGGGAATAGCCAGTTTTCCTGTTACAACAGAGGTCAGCACACTTTTTTCTGCATAGGGCTAAGTAGTAAATATTCTGGGCTTTGCTGGCTATAAGGTCTCTGTTGGAACTACTACATTCTTCCATTGTAGCACAAAAGCAGCCATAGGCAATACATAAATGAATGAACGTGGCCAAGTTCTGATAAGACTTCACAAAAACAGGCCAGGCGCAGAGGCTCATGCTTGTAATCCCAGCACTTTGGGAGGCCAAGGTGGGCAGATCACCTGAGGTCAGCAGTTTGAGACCAACCTGGCCAACATGGTGAAACCCCATCTCTATTCATAAAAAAAAAAAAAAAAGACTTTACAAAAACGGGCAGTGGGGTGGATTTGGTTCACTGTCTGTAATGTGCTGACCCTTAGACTAGAACATAGGGAGTAGAAGGAGTTAAGGATGGAAAAGATAGTGAAGATCCAAACATGAAAGGCAATGATAACCCTCTGTGGGTTTTGGACTATCCTTTTCTGGAAATGGTAGAAAACAACTGGAGGTGTCTAAGCCAAGGCTAGAGGGGTTAAATAGATAACGTGGTTAGAGTAGCATTTTAGAAAGATTGGTCTGGCAGCACAGGTATCTTGGAGGCAGAGGAAAACTGGCAATGTCTTGCCCAGTTGGGAGACAGTTGTAGCTTATGTGTGGGGTTTCATTTAAGTCGGAAGAAAGGATAGTGGCCTTGCTTATGGGAAGAATCAAGAGCTTTTGTAGAAGCATGAGAGAACTTTGTATATGTTATTGGAGTTTGAGGAATGAGCCATGAATTGGGCAAGATTAGAAGGTTTTGAATAGGCTGGGCGCAGTGGCTCATGCCTGTAATCCCAGCACTTTGGGAGGTCGAGACAAATGGATCACTTGAGGTCAGGAGTTCTAGACCAGCCTGGCCAACATGGTGAAACCCTGTCTCTACTTAAAATACAAAAATTAGCCGATTGTGGTGCTGCACACCTATAGTCCCAGCTATGTGGGAGGCTGAGGCAGGAGAATTGCTTGAACCCAGGGAGCGGAGGCTGCAGTGAGCCAAGATTGTGCCACTGCACTCCAGCCTGGGAATCTGTCTCAAAAAAAAAAAAAAAAAACGGTTTTGAATCATGTTTATTGAAAGGATTCATTCGTTTTCCCAAATCTGTTGAGTTTCTGCTGTGTCTTAGCACAGCTTATTGATGGAGCTTCAAGTCTAGGTTTAGAGTTAAGCAGTTAGAGTCCGTTGTGGTAGATATTTTAACAGAGGAGTACTGGAAGTGCTGTGTGCATGCTGGGGAGAAAGTGGCTAACTCTGTTCCCCCCGCCCTCCAAATGGTGATCCCATTCATAGGAATTCAAGAAAGACAGGAAAAGGAAAACGTTGAAGGGGTAATTAGTGAGTTTGGTTGGAGTGTATTGAATGTACAGTCCTTGGAGAAAAGTAACATGAACAAATTGAAAGGTCATTGGAAATGTGTATCTATGTCAAAGAAACAATTTGTAGTTAGAATAGTAGTAGAAAGGGTCCTTCAAGCGGTGGATGGTTTACTCAAGGGAGAAGTAAGAGTTGGCCTGAGAATTTAAGGGGTGGGAAGAGAAAGAGGAACCCAAGATCATGATAGTCAAAGAGATGGGTCGAATGCAGTGTTGCAGAAGCTGAAGGAAGAGAGTGTCAATAAATGAGAATATTCCTGTGTAACCCTGCAGAGGGATTGAGGAGCCCAAAAGAAGCCAAGCCACTAGTCCTGCTGGTTGTGCATTTGTTCACATGAGAAGACTTACAGTAGAGCAGTGGGGCTGAAGCCAGGTTTTGAGTGATGAAGAAGTGAGTGAGTGATGAGGAAACAGGAGGCAGTGAGTGATGAGGAAACAGGAGGCAGGAAATGTCAAGTTGGTTTTTTTTTTTTTTTTTTTTTTAATACGGTTGGTAGAGGAAGAAGAGTGATGAGACAGCAGTAGCTAGCTCAAGGGGATTGAATCTTTTTTTTTTTTTTTTTAGCATAGGTAATTTGGACATGGTTTAGGATCTAAACTTGAGGCCATCCTCAGCTAATGATTACTGTGTGAAAGTGTTTCATGAGCAGGTATTTGGGAAACACTAAGTTAAACCAAGACAGAAATTTGCTGATTAGAACCTCTCAGAGCCTTTGATGCGCCAACAACTAAGAAGAAGAAAATGCAGAATTTTTCAAATGCTTTAAACTTGAGAAAACATTTTTCAGACCTCATCTCCAGGGATCAGTGTTTTGTGGAACACATTTTGGGAAATGCTGATCCAGGCAGAAGAGGAGGAGATGGTACAGAGGGAATGATTATGCAATCAGTGAAAAGCTGTCACTTTTCCACTTCCTAGTATTCAAATTGCTTTATTCTATTTTCAAGTCTGGTTTGTCATTCATGTCTTCAGGTCGTTGATAATTATATTGAATAGGACAGGGTCAAGGATATTATGAGCACTTGGTTCAGTTTGCTGGGAATTTAGCTCACTGCACTTTCCTCCCACTCACATTTTTTCCTGCTGTCCATGAGACCCATGTGGAAGAGTCTGTATTTTTGAAATCAGTAGGTTTGGGGTTGGGTGGAGATTGAGGGAGAAGTAGCAGTAGCTTTAGTCTTTGAAAATCTTGCTTAAGGACCAGACATTCAGGAGGCTTGCCTTCTTGAAGCACTGTCTTAGCTTAGCTTTGTTGTGGCAGTGATTTTATTTGGCATTAAAATCCACTTAACTGGCCTGAAGAGGCTGATGTTTATGACTACTTGATAATAGACTTAATGATTCTTTAGCCCTTCCGTACTCCTTTTCCCCTCGTTTTTTAAGCTTGGTTTTTGTTTTTTTTCCCTTTTCCCTCCATGCACAGGTGTTGCTCTTGAGAAATCACATCATTTGATAACTAGTTGGTCTTCTTGGCTTCACAGGCAGCTTATTTTCTGAGTCACATTTTAGCCTGAATTTCCTGTTTACTCCTGGTTTTTTCATTGTTTCGTATAGTATGGAGTTGGCTTACCTATTACTTCATTTTCTTTTCTTCATTCTTGTCTTGTGCAAAAAATAAACCTACCAGAACCTTGCCACAGGAAAAGTCCTACCACAAGGCCACTGGTAATTCTGACTCAGATTTCACGTATCTTATTTTCATACTTATTTCATTATTGTCTCCCTACTGATTTGGTAGCTTTGAGATCTCCTCCCCTCCTCTCTCTTCGTTCCTTTCTTTCTCTTTTTCTCCTTCCTTCCTTCCTCTCTTCTTTCCTTCTTTCCCTCCTTCCCTCCCTTCTCTCCCTCCCTCCCTCCCTCCCTCCCTCCCTCCCTTCTCTCCCTCCTTCCTTCCTTCCCTCCCTCCCTCTCCTCCCCTTCTTCCCTTTCCTTCTTTTCCTTCCTTCCCTTCCTTTCTGTCTTCTTTCCTTTTTTTCTTTCTTGAGACAGGGTCTCTGTCACATATGTTGGAGTGATTGCAGTGGTGGGATCATAGCTCACTGTGACCTCAAACTCCTGGGCTCAAGTAATCCTCCTGCCTCAACCTCCTGAAGTGCTGGGACTATAGGCATGAGCCATGGCACTTGGCCAGCTTTGTGAAATTTTTTACCAAAATATTTTCATTCTGCTCAAAAACAAAAACATTCTTTTTATTTTTTCTTTGCTCTCTTTTTTTTTTTTTTTGGTTGAGACAGGGTTCCAATTCTGCAGCCAGGCTGGAGTGCGGTGGCATGATCACAGCTCACTGCAGCCTACCTCCCAGGCTCCAGCCATCCTCCCACCTCAGCCTCCATAGTAGCTGGGACCACAGGCATGTGCCACTGTGCCAGCTAATTTTTGGTTGTTGTTTTGGCAGAGAGGGGGTCTTACTATGTTGCCCGGGCTGGTCTTGAACTCCTGGGCTCAAGCAATCCTTCTACCTTGACTTCCCAAAGTATTGTGATTACTGGCCTTTAAGGCCTTTCTACTCCAAGTCTCTAAGTAGCTGTGTTTTATTGTTGTTTGTTTGCTTATGTATTTTTTTTTTTTAAGACACTGGGTCTTGCTGTGTTTGCCCAGGCCACGATCATAGCTCACTGTAATCTGGAGCTTCTGGCCTCAAGCAATTCTCTCTCCTTAGCCTCCTGAGTTGTTGGGACTAAGGGCATGAACTACCACACCTTGCAACCGTGTTTTCTTTAGTTGGTTTTTGCAGTCCATTCTTGAATCCATGCCCTTCCAGAGAACCTGCCAGGACTGTCTAGTTACATGTTCATCTACCTCTGTCTGAACTGCATTGGTGACATGATGGATCTTCCATGGCTAACTGACCTTGCCAGTTTTCTACAGAGTAGTTAGCTAAAGAGTATGAAAAAACCCTAGGAATCATATGCCAAATTTATCTACATGATGCACCAAAGTATTCCAGTGTGTTGATTAGGAAAGGATATCCATTTCTACCAAGAAGCACAATCACAGTGATGTTTTTAAGCTGCTTGGTATATTGTTCCTAGGCATGCCATGAACTAATTGCTTGGTCAGTGGCATTCCAAGAGGAGAGTTTTTTTTTTTTTTTAGTGTGACAGATTTCAAGTATAACGGGAAAAATCTGACTCCAGTGTTTTGGAGCCTTTTTTGCAATGTATGTCCTTTACTTTGGGAGACCTAGTTCCAATCTCATGCCTTATTATAAATTCCTCAGGCAGTGGAGTGATCCATTCAGGCAAACCAAGATGTTGTTGAGTCTCCCACAGGGGAACTACCCACTTTTTAGTCTTTGTGTACTGTGATTACATTTCTTTGGAGGTTCCCTTCTGAACTCCCATGGTTTGTAAGTATCCAGATCGGGAAGCATTTTCCATTTACCACTATATGAAGCTATTTTATCAGTGTGTCTTAGTCCGTATTATGTACCTCTCCTTAGTAATCAGCATTTCCATCACTCAGGTCCACTGGCCTGGAAAAGGGGCGAGAGTGGTTTTGTGTACAATTGGGTTTCAAACGTGGTGCTATAGGAATTGTAGGTCTTGATTTACATTTTACATAGGCTGTACATATTAAGTACTGCTAACATTTTGCTATGATATGACATTGGCAAAAGAACCTGAATTTTAATTTTTTCCCCCTCTTATTTATGTCAGGCTTATTCGTTTCTTCTGTGATGTACAAAGGGATAGTTTCAACCTAGGTTCCAGTTTTATTCTGTTGTATGCTAGCTATGTGGCCTTGGACAAGCTGCTCTGTTTCCTTTTTATAAAATTGAAATAAAAATATCCCATTGCATCTTGTGAAGATTAAATGAGATTTATTCATATGTAAATATATAATAGTATATGTGTGAAACATTTAGCATAGTGTCTGTTGCATCATGGTTATTCAGTGAATGTTCATTTGCTTTATTTTCCTCATAGGCCACATAGGTTCTTGAAGGAGGTGAGGAGGTAATGTCCAGTTTAAGAAGAGGTTAAAATGTTCTTTGTGGCCGGGCATAGTGCCTCATGCCTGTAATCCCAGCACTTGGGGAGGCCCAAGTGGGCAGATCACGAGGTCAGGAGATTGAGACCATCCTGGCCAACATGGTGAAACCCCGACTTTACTAAAAATGCAAAAATAATTAGCTGGGCATGGTGGTGCATGCCTGTAGTCCCAGTTACTCCGGAGGCTGAGGCAGGAGAATTGCTTGAACCCAGGAGGCAGAGATTGCAGTGAGCCAAGATCGCACCACTGCACTACAGTCTGGGCCACAGTGCGAGACTCTGTCTCAAAATAAATAAATAAATAAATAAAAATATTCTTTGTTAGGAACTCTTTGGGAGGTGTTTTCTCCTTGAGACAAGGTTATATATAAATTGTAATTAGGTTCCAGGATATCCCATAGAAATCTTGGTAACCCCTAATTAGCTGAACTGTTGTATTAATACTGCCATGGAATGTAAAACATTTATAACTGTGTTTTATTTATTGATTTTAATTTCTTGAGACAGAGTCTCACTTGGTCACCCAGGCTGAGTGCAGTGGTGTGATCACGGCTCAGCCTTGACCTCACCAGCTCAAGCAGTTCTCCCAGTTCAGCTTCCCAAAATGTTGGGTGAGCACTTATAGGCATGAGCCACCTTACCAGCCCATACAACAGTGTTTTTTTTTTTTTTTTTTGAGATGGAGTCTCACTCTGTTGCCCAGGCTGGAGTGCAGTAGTATGATCTTGGCTCACTGCAATCTCTGCCTCCTGGGTTCAAGCAATTCTCCTGCCTCAGCCTCTGTAGTAGTAGTAGTTGGGATTAAAGGTGCACGCCACCATGCCCGGCTAATTTTTGTATTTTCAGGAGAGACAAGGTTTCACTGTATTGGTCAGGCTGGTCTTGAACTCCTGATGTCATGATCTACCCTCCTCAGCCTCCCAAACTGCTGGGATTACAGGCATGAGCCACCGTGCCTGGCCACAACAGTGTTTTAAAATGAGAACCTGCTTGCAGTCCCCTGCAGGTGTCCTATAGATACCAGCTCTTGCCACTCCTCTCTTTTATACTTGGCTTCCTTTGACTTAGTATCAGGCCACTGAAAATTATTTCCATGGTGGGCATTTGGGACACAAGGCAGAGCTGATGGCTTTCAAAGAATGAGGACTTCTTTATGCTGGCAGTGGTGGTAGAGTGAAGGAGATGGCTGGCATCTGTTGACTACTTGCTATGTACCAATCACTATGTTATGGGCTTTAATACAGTTTTGTATTTAATTTTCATAACAATCCTATAACATAGATACTGTTAGCCCCCATTGTACAGATGACAACTTGAGGCTTAGAAACACATAGTTAGCAAATGGTAGACCCAAGATTTGAACTGCGGAATTTATGGATGCCAAAGCCTATGCTTTCTGCCATCACGCATAACTTTTGCAAAGATACAAGAATCAGGCACAGACCTGTTGGCTGTGAAAAGGGCTAAGAAATGAAGAGACAGCAGCATTTGTTTTGTAAGGATAAAGGTTTGAGGTGTGGGGTCAGCTGGATGAAGTCAGCTCTAATGGTGGGGGATGGGAGGCCTGTGAAAATGAGGTCTTCAGGGTTCTTATATTTCTGAGCTTTTTGGTTATCCAATATGGAGAAGACATAATACCAGTGCCAATGTGGGGAACAGAGTCGGACACAGGAAGAGGGAAGGGAGGTCCTTGGTGATGGGGAGGAAAGGGCAGTTTCTACATCCTTAACAGGCAGGCCAGTCATTTATGTATAAGAGTGTTCATGTGCTAGGTGCTGACAAGCAGGAACTCTCTTTCCTTATGGAGTAGGGGCTGTAAATGTGTGTAAAAACTACTTCTCACTTTCACTTTATTTCCTTCAGGAAGAACTCAGCCTTTTTTCTTTCTGTTTTTTCTTTTCACAGGCATTGGCTTTCTTCTTTCCTAATTTTTTTAAAGCTTTTGCCTTCTGCGGTCACAGTGTTTAATTTTCTCACTTTTGCGTATCTCAGTTACCTGTCTTCTCTGATTCTGTTATCTTAACAAGGCAGTCATCTTTGTTAAGTATTTCTGCTTTCTAGGACTGCTCAGAACACTTTGTAAATCAGCATCAGTTCTCTGAAAGCTCCTATTTTGTACCCATTACTAGCACGAGACACTGTTCTTCATGAACCTTAACCTGTGCTCCCTCCATGTTCCCTAACAGGGCAATTGATGGCCGTCTGAGGCCATTCAGGAAAATTAAAGTCATGCTTAGAGCCTGAAGCTCTTTTGGAAGAACTTTTTTTTTTTTTTTTTTTTAAATGGACTCTTTGGTGACATTATGTTCATATTATAGATATTCTCATTCCTTTTTTTTTTTTTTTGAGATGGAGTTTCGCTCTTGTTCCCCAGGCTGTAGTGCAATGGCGTGATCTTGGCTCACCGCAACCTCTGCCTCCTGGGTTCAGGCAATTCTCCTGCCTCAGCTTCCTGAGTAGCTGGGATTACAGGCACGCACCACCATGCCCAGCTAATTTTTTGTATTTTTAGTAGAGTCGGGGTTTCACCATATTGACCAGGATGGTCTCGATCTCTTGACCTCGTGATCCACCCGCCTCAGCCTCCCAAAGTGCTGGGATTACACGCTTGAGCCACTGCGCCTGGCTCTCATTCCTTTTTTAAAATATTTATTTATTTTTTGTGTTAAAGTACATCTCAGCAGATCCTTTTTTTTTTTTTTCTTTACTCTTCTACTTACTCATCTTTTTTTGATGGGATCTCACTCCATCACCCAGCCCCTCATGTCTTTAAATTCAGGTTGGGGATCACCTCCTTCAAGAAGCCTTTCTAAGTCATTGAAGTCTAAGTTAGATGTTTCTTTGATAAATTCCCATAATATGCTGAGTATCTATTATCAGTACAACTTCTCAAACCATATTGTTCTTGTCTGATTCTCCTTTTGACTTTGAGCTCTTTGAGAGCAGGGACAATTTTTTTTTTTTTGGTATTCCTAGCACCCATGACAGTATAATTTCTGAAACATAATTTTTAGGATGTGTGAATGATAAACCTTAGTCGTACTGAAATGTTCCAAATGTTGCAATACCTCCTGTATGTAACCATGAAAACCTACATGATTTTTGCAACTTCCTGTTCTGATCCAGTTTGAGGAGGTTTAGTTTTCCCTTTTTGTGAAATTTTGTGCTATTTTGAAATGATGCTGAAAGACACAGAATAGTGACTTCTCCCTCCAAATGAGGTGAGAGATTACTCATTTATTCAGCAGTTTATTGGGGGAGCAGGCATTTACTTTGACAGTCAACTGTCTTGCCCACTTTTATTATTTATTTATTTTTTTGAGATGGAGTCCCTCTCTGTCACCCAGGCTGGAGTGCAGTGGCGCAATCTTGGCTCACTGTAACCTCCATTTCCCAAGTTCAAGTGATTCTTCTGCCTCAGCCTTTCTAGTAGTTGGGACTACAGGTATGTGCCACCATGCCTGGCTAATTTTTCTGTTTTTGATAGAGACGGGGTTTCACCATATTGGCCAGGCTGGTCTCGAACTCCTGACCTTGTGATCCACCTGCCTTGGTCTCCCACCGTGATCCCCCACTTTTTTTTTTGTTTATTACTTAAAAAAAAGTTTTGTTTTGTTTTTTTTCCTCCAGTGTCAATGCTGAATCCCCCACTTTTAAATACAAATATTTTCAGGCTGGGTGTGGTGGCTCATGCCTGTAATTCCAACACTTTGAGGGGCTGAGGCAAAAAATGTAATTGAGGCCAGGAGTTCCAGACCAGCCTGGCCTAACAAAGTGAGACCCCATCTCTACAAAAAATACAAAAATTAGCCAGACATGATGGTACATACCTGTAGTCCCAGCTACTCAAGAGGCTGAAGTGGGAAGACTGCTTGAGCCCAGGAGATTGAGGCTCTTGTGGGCAGAGATCATGCTACTACATTCAGCCTAGGTGACACAGAGAAACTCCATCTATTCAATAAAGACATAAAAATAAATAAAACAAATACTTCACCCAGTCTGTGTCCTTTCCTAACTTGCTATATCCCTCTCTCTCTTTCTCTTTCTCCTCAGTGAAGTTTCTGGAAAGTGTAGTTGATATTTATTGTCTCACATTCTGACTTCTGTTCCCACCACTCCAGTGAAACTAGTTGTGCTGAGGCAATTATGACTTTGTGAGTCAGCTAAATCCAAGAGGTGTTTTACCAACATCTCTGCTACATTTGACCTACTTGACCATTCTCCTTGAAACTATTCCTTGTCACATGTCACATGTCACTTGTCCTTGTCACTACCTTTTCAATCCCATTGGTTTTCTTCATTTGTTCATTCATTCAAAAACTATAAACCAAATGCCACTTCTCCACAAGGCTAGTCCCAGAAGTTGTGTCAGTGGACAGGATAAACGTGGTCTCATGTCCACTGATCCTCTGCAGTCCAGCTGGGAAGTAGCTATTCACTCATTTAATTGGACAAATATTTATTTAGTGCCTGTTGTTTTTCAGATACTGTTGTGCCTAGCCATGAAAGATAATTATGTAAATGGTTTAATCACATAATTATTGCATCTTAATTGTATCATGTGCTTACAGGAAGCCGTGAAAACCTATAATTAGGATACCTATTCTAGTTTAGGATGGAAGTAAGGATCAATCAGGAAGAGTTCCTAGAAGGATCGTTTAGTGGAAGCTTGAATTGTGCAAGTAAAAAAGCCTGGACAGGAGTAGAGTTTGACAGGGCAGGGAGGCAGGAGGGATAGTTAATTATTTATTGCAGTTACTTATAAAGTTATCAACAGCTATAGCATCTTAAGAATGAAATGCGGCTCTTATCATTCACCATTGTACAACAATGCAGCTTTATGATTGAGACATGCAGACTCCTTTATCGCAACATCCACAGCCCCGGTTCTCCTTCGTGGTGAGTGATTATTTTGGATTCTCTATCTGGCAGCACCAAAGAGGTTTTTAGTCTCAATGGGAAGTCAGAATATATACATGAGAGGATAATTAACAATATACGTGTCAAATGAGTGGTATAGTAAATATTATTGGCATTCAGAGAAGGGCACTGTCACATAGACATAGAGTGATTATGGAGGAGCTTGGAGTTCCTGAGGCTTGCATTAAAGGAAGAGAAGGACTCAGAAAAGCAGAGAAGAAAGGAACTAGGCATTTTCAGTAGAGAAAAAGGAGAGAACAAAGCCAGGGAAGTAGGAATTCAGTCTTGCAAATGGGTAAGAGTATACTGTTGTTTAGAAGCCTAGACAGAGCCTTCTGTTTGGCTGCTTACCGAGCAATGATAGAAGACAGAAGTAGCCCTGGAAAGATCCTTGAATGTCAGGCTAAGGAATTTGGACTTTATCATTTGAGCAGAGAGATGGCATGTGTGGAAAACGGTTTTAGATTTAATCTGGCAACAAATGACTTCAGAACTAAGCACTGAGACATGAGAAGAATGCCTGGATTAGTGGTTCAATAAGGAATTCAGTTTAACAAATATTTATGGAGCTTCTCCTGTGTGGAAAGAGCACAGTGAACTGGTGAGAGCACTTGACTAAGGAAGCTAAAGACTTGTGCAAGATCATATGGGGGTTGGGCAGATGGGAGAGGGGTGGGAGGGGAGACAGGAGGAGTAGGGGCCCTCCTTACTACCCTACCCACACAGGTTTTAGAGTTTAGCAAACTGTGGCCCACAGGTCAAATCCAGCCGGTTACTTGTTTTTCTACAGCCCTTGAGCTAAGAATGGTTTTTACATTTTTAAATGATTTTTTTTTTTAATCAGAAGAGGAGTACATCATGATATATGAAATTCAGATTTCAGTGTCCATAAATAACAGTTTTGAAACAGTCTTGCTGGTTCATTTACGTATTGTCTGTTGCTCCTTCAACATGCAGAGGTGAGAAGTGACAGACCATAAGGCCTACAAAACCTAAACTATTTTTTGTTTAGCCTTTTACAGAAAACTTTGTTTATCCTTGAGTCACACTCATCTCAAATCTTTTTTCTTTTTCTTTTTCTTTTTCTTTTTTTTTAAGATGGAGTCTCACTCTGTCACCCAGGCAGGAGTACAGTGGCGCAATCATGGCTCACTGTAGCCTTGGCTCGCTGCAACCTCTGCCTCCCAGGTTCAAGTGATTTATTGCCTCAGCCTCCCGAGTAGCCGGGACTACAGGCCCGTGCCACCATGCCTTGCTAATTATTTGTATTTTTGGCAGAGATGGGGTTTCACCATGTTAGCCAGGATGCTCTCGATCTCCTGACCTCGTGATCCACCCGCCTCAGCCTCCCAAAGTGCTGAGTACAGGCGTGAGCCACCGCGCCCAGCCCTCAGCTCTCTTTTCTGAAACTAAATGTCCCTCTCCTACCTGAGGCTTTTCCCTCCTCCTGGGGTTTCGAATCTTTCTCTTCTTTATTTTCCTCCTTAAATCCTCAGCTTCTCCTTCTTCCAGGACTTTTCTGCCTCCAAATATGTTCAAAACTAACTTACTTTAAAAAAAAAAAAAAAACCAGGCCAGGAGTGGTGACTCAAGCCTGTAGTTCCATCGCTTTGGGAGGCTGATGTGGGAGGATCGCTTGGGGCCAGGAGTTCCAGACCAACCTGGGCAACATAGCAAAAAATTTAAAAATCAGCTGGGTGTGGTGGCATGTGCCTGTAGACCCAGCTCCTATGGAGGCTGAGGAGGGAGGACCACTTGAGCCCAGGAGTTTGAAGTTGCAGTGAGCTGTGGGCATACCACTGCACTCTAGCCTAGGCAACAAAGACTCTGTCTCAAAAACAAAAACACTTTATCAACTCAGAAGTTCACTTGTCCTGCTGTAATTCATCTCTTGCCTCTGCCTCCAGTTCACCTTTCCCTCGGGTCACCTGAATCTGGACCCTGACCCCAGAAGTCTGCTGAAACTAGTCTTGCTGTCATTAGTGAAATCCTAGCTGCTGGATCCAGTCACTTCCCATTTATCTTCCTTGTTTGCTCTGACATCTAATATTTTGATCATTCCTTTTCCTTGATACGTTTTTCCTTTAGCTTCAGTGACATCATTCTTCTTGGTTTCTCTTCCTACTTCCCCAGCCCTTTCTCCCACTCACTGGCCAAGGGTCTCTCTTCTTTTACCAGTACCTTAAATGTTGGTGACTTTTAGAGGTCTATCCTTTGTCCTCTTAGGAGAGTTATTATTTTATTGAGTACCTACTATGTGCCAGCCACTATATTAAAATGCTTTACACATTTATTCCTAACCCTTGCAACAACCCTAAAAAGATCATTTTGTTTCCTGCATAGTATAAATAAGGAAATTGAAGCTTAGTGAGTTTAAGTAATTTTCCTAAAATTACACAGTAAGTGGCAGAAGGGACTTGAGCCTGAGCTTGCTTTATTATATAGCTTAAGTCGGCTATTAACTGTGTGCCAGTGGCTCCTGCCACAGACTTTGTTTTTAGCTTGCAGCGTGTTTGTCCAACTGCCTCCCAGACATTTCCACCTGGAAGTCCTAGCAGCACCTCCAGCCCAACTTATCATCTTTCCCCAGTCCCCATCCAGCCCCACATTGGTAGTGTACCATCTATCTAATCATGAAGGCCATAGTCTTGGGGTTGATCTTAGCTTTGCCTCCACTCCACCCGTTCCACTCCTCAGCATCCAGTTCTTTCTACAGCCTGTCGTTTCTCCCCACTTAATTTCTCTGGAATTTACCTCAGGATATTCACTGTCACTTCCCTTGTTCAAGCCCTTTTCGTCTCTCTCCTAGACTGTTGTTCCTCATTTCTTCATTTCTGTCTCTTCTACTCTCTTACCTTTCCAGTCCATTCACCACAAGGATACCAGAATGATCTCTCCTAAACCCAAATCTGATTGTGTTGCTATCTTGGTTAAAACTTCCCCACTGTCCTATTCCTCACTCTATTGCTTATCTAAGGAGGCCTTGCCTTATTTTTCTAGACTCTTCTTCCAATCTCTCACATACTGCAGATGTTTGTGGTTTCACGATACCAGCACACGTACTCCTCTCTCTGTGTAGTTCCACGCTGTTCCCTCTTTCTGGAAGGTCCTTTTCTTCCTGGTTGACCTGAGGAGCACCTTTCCAGCTAATCCTTAAAAAATAGACAAGCAAAAAATATCCTCAATTCAGAGAGAATACCTCAGCTTCTCGACCTTCACTGAGTTCTACTCTGTGAGGGGTTAGATGTTTCCTCTTTCCTGTTCTCCAAGTACCTTGTGTATGTATCTGCTGTAGAGCTTAGCACAGTGTATCATGATTGCTACGCATGTTCATTTCCATACAAGTGCTGTTCCTTAAAGGCAGAGACTTTTGTCATGTTTACTTTTTTATCCGTGGTATCTAGCATATTTCCTGGGACACAGTGATTAAGTAACTGTTAAATATTAAAATAGTAGTAGTGTGGTTGGATATATGGACTAAGGCTTTGAAGAAAGACTGGGATTAGTTTTATGCACATGAAGATATTGGTTAAAACTAATGAGTAGATAATACTAACACCGTGATGTTGTATGGCATCAAATAATTCACAAAGTATTTTCACAAATGCTTTATCTATTTTTGTTCCACCCAAAAGCACTGTGAGACAAGCAGGGCAGGCATGCATTTTTGCATTTTAGAAATAAGCTGATACTCAGAGAACTAAAATTGTTTGCTCAATAATTATGTTGAGGCTGGGTGTGGGTCACACCTGTAATCCCAGCACTTTGGGAGTCCAAGGTGGCAGATCACCTGAGGTCAGGAGTTTGAGACCAGCCTGGCCAACATGGTGAAACCCCGTCTCTACTAAAAATACAAAAATTAGTTGGGCATGGTGTCACACCTGTAATGCCAGCTACTTGGGTGGCTGAGGGACGAGAATCACTTGAACCTGGGAGGCAGAGGTTGCAGTGAGCCGAGATGGCACTATTGCACTCTAGCCTGGGCAACAAGAGTGAAACTCTATCTAAAAAAAAAAAAATTATGTTGAACAAAAGTGTCAGAATTGAGCCTTCTGCTGCCAAGTCTAATGCTTCTCCTACTGCATCAGTATAGATATAGGGAATGTTTGGGAGATGAGAGACAAAGTTTGGAATACACCCGCACTTAGAGTTTAAGGGAAAGAAGTGTCTCAGAGGAGTTAAAGAGTGCCCCAAGGCATTACTGTGATGTGAAGGACAAGTTTTCAGACACTGAGGGCATCATCAATGAGATATGTTTGCGAATAGTAAGGAAAATAGGGAAGGCTGAAAGAGTTTGACTACCAGGAAGTTAAAAGCATAATTTCATACAGTGAAATCACCTTGCCATCTGGTTAAGAAATACATGGGCATTGACAGAAATGGAGGCACACGTGTCAACTGCCATTTTTTTTTTAAATTTTTAAAAATTTTTTTTTTTTTTTTTCTTTTCTAAATCATCCAGCCCAAAATGTAATTTTTTTTCCTGTAACCTAGGCTGGAGTGCAGTGGTATGATCACAGCTCACTGCAGCCTCAGCCTCCCAGACTCAAGTGATCTCAGCCTCCTAAGTACTGGGACTATAGGTATGTGCCACCACACCTGGCTAACTTTTGTATTTTTTGTAGAGATATGGTTTTGCCATGTTGCCCAGGCTGGTATTTTCTTTATTAGTATTTTTATTGGTATTATTGTTTATCTACTTCTTCTTCCCCCCTTTTTTCTTTCCTGAGGCTGGGTCTGGTTCTGTCCGCTAGACTGGAGTGCAGTAGCAATCATAGCTCTTTGTAACCTTGAACTGGGCTCAAGCGATCTTACCTCAGTTTCCCAAACAGCTGGGACTAAAGCTGTGTGTCACCATGCTCGGCTGATTTTGTGGTTTTATTTGTTTGTTTTTGGTAAAGACAGGGTCTTGCTGTGTTACAAGGTGGTCTCGAACTCCTGGTCTCAAGTGATCCTCCTGCTTTGGTCTCCCAAAGTGATGGGATTACAAGCATGAGCCACCACACTCAGCCTTCTTCTTTTTTTTTTTTAAACAGGCTCAATTTACTTTATTATTCTTGTGTAAAATCCTTATGTTATAGTAACAGTCACAGCCTGGGTTCTCTGCACAGAGACTGGTGAAATGGTCAGTGAATTTTTGATAGGGAGACTTAGTGAATACAGTCTCTTTCCAGAGATCGGGGGTCAGGTAGCTATTGGTCTTAGAGGTGGCCTGAAGGGTGCCTTTGTCCAGGGTAGCAGTGCAGCCCCTGGCTGAGGTGTAGCAGTTGTCAGTACTAGCCATCAGCAGCAGTTTCCTGGGCATAGGGGTCAAGATGATGCCAGTGCCTGGGATGGGGTGGGGGAGGGATAAGATGCACTGGCACAGAGCCACAACAGCCTGTCACCTTGCAAGGGACAGCATGGGGCTTGCTGATCTTGTTCCCTCAGTGATCCACATAGGGACAGTAGAGAGCTTGGCCAGGATCATGGGCCCTTGGATGACGTTGGCAACCTCCTTGGAGCATTGAACATCCAGACTGATATGGCCCCTGTCGTCCCCAATGGCCTTGAACCTGGTGTGCTGGCCAGTGCGGGTCTCCATTTGCAGAGGTGTAATCTTCAAAACCTCATCCTTGAGAAGTGATCCCAGCAAACAGTCAGTGATCTCAGATTCCTTGATGGGCAGGGAGAAGAGCTAGATCTCCTCCAGGGACTTGATCTTTGTGTCCTGGACTAGGCAGCCCGGCATTCACTCCTTGTTCTCAGCCTTGCCTCTGAGAACTCCGTGGCCTCAGCCCTGGCTCCAGCCCACCCACAGCGATGACCCTGGCCCACATATCTCTGTCAAACAAAGCCTCTGAGGAAGCTGCTGCGCCTCCCATTCCAGGCCCTCCAGGCCATCTGCTGCATTAGAGTCGTTGGCCATTTGGTATTTGTCTGAGAAGCAGCTCTCTTTTTTTTTCCTTAACCTTTTACCATGAGGTGAAGAATTGGTTCCCCTTTCAAGAAGTTTGATGGTGAAAGGAAACAAGAGGCTGGTAGTTTGAGAATTTCACACCACCAAATATTCCAAGAAATTTGCAATACTTAGTTGTCATTTTGTAGGCTTGAAAATATGCAGTAGAAACGATCTAGGGAAATACTGTTTGATGAATAAGTATGTAAATTTCAAGATGTTTTAGACTCAATTTAATATTGGTCAGTTCCGATCAAATTGTAGTACCAGAGGTCAAGGTGTTTAGTCAAGCCTTAAAGTTAAGATTTTATTTGAATACAGGTAGCTGTAACAGTATAATGTACTTTTAGCAGATAGGTGTATATAGTCTGAAAACACTCTTGCAATAAAAAAAAATAAAAAAAAAAAAAAAGAAAGAAAACACTCTTGTATTCATTTAGAATATTCACGTACATATAGACTGATTTCTTCCCCGTAAATCATTATGTGTTGTCCAGGCATGATTTGATCAATAATAAGGTTTTGCCACTTTGCCACTAGAGGCTGTTCTTCTGTGTTTATGATGAAAACCCATTTGTATTGTCCACATATCTTGGGAGCAGAGCTCTGGGTAGGGGAGTTAAGCCCCGGGCAGCTTTTTTGTTCTGTTGATGAGGTGTCTTCTGTCTGCCAGGTAAAGCGGTACCAATGTACCTTTGAGGGCTGTCCCCGCACCTACAGCACAGCAGGCAACCTGCGAACCCACCAGAAGACTCACCGAGGAGAGTACACCTTTGTCTGTAATCAGGAGGGCTGTGGCAAGGCCTTCCTTACCTCTTACAGCCTCAGGATTCACGTGCGAGTGCACACGAAGGAGAAGCCATTTGAGTGCGACGTGCAGGGCTGTGAGAAGGCTTTCAACACACTGTACAGGTCAGCCTCGTCTCCATTGCTCTACCAGCCTCTGACCTTGGCCTTGTTATGACTACGAGCTCTTTCTCCTTTCAGAGGAGAGTTGTTCACTTTCACGGCTTTAAAAGAGCACAGCTATGTTCAACTGTGTAAAATTCATTTCTGCCAGATCTCAGAAAATGAAAGAAAAAAATTTAAAAATGCATTAGAGAAACTTGTTACTTAAAGATGGACATGTCTTGGGCTGGTTAGGAGTGACAGTACATTTATGTTTAGATTTGCATCTCATAGAGCAGCCTTCTGGCCTGGCATTTTAGTGCTTGGCATAGAGTACTATCTCCCGTTGGCTCAGGATCTTTGTAGTGAGGCTTCTGTAGTCTTCTTTCGGTAGGAAGAAGGGACTTTTCTATCCTGAGAAACGGGAAGTGGCCCATTCAGTAGCCAATTCTCTTTTCCACATTTGTATCAGGAGACTTATTAGTCTTTAATATTGAGTATAAAATGACAGAAATAACAATAGCTAACACTTAAGAAGTACTCACTATGTGCTAGGCATGATTTTAAGTGCTGATCCCCACAACAGCTGGTAAGTAAATGGGAGTACAGAGGGGTTCTATAACTAGCTCAAGTTTCCCCAGCCAAGCAGGATCTGGGACCAGGATTTGAATTCCAGGAAGTCTGTCTCCAGAGTTAACACTCATACCACTATGCTGTTCTCTGAATTTCTTTTGGGGCAAAATATGTTGGATACTAATATGTTATGGGTATAGAATTCTTACACACTTGATCCTGAAGCACATTAAGCTGGCATGGTGAGGCTGTGTAGAACTTTAGGACAAAGGGAGGCTGGGCATGGTAGCTCATGCCTGTGATCCCAGTACTTTGGGAGGCCAAGGTGGGCCGATCACCTGAGGTCAGGAGTTCAAGACCAGCCTGGCCAACATGGTAGAACCCCATCTCTACTAAAAATACAAAAATTAGCTGGGTGTGGTGGTGGGCACCTGTAACCCCAGGTACTGGGGAGGCTGAGGCAGGAGAATTGCTTGAACCCAGAACCCAGAACCCAGGAGGTGGATATTGCAGTAAGTGGAGATCTCATCATTGCACTCCAGCCCTGGCGACAAGAGCGAAACTCCATCTCCAAAAAAAAAAAAAAAAAAAAAGGAAGATCTTTATGACAAAGGGAATTTCTCTGCAGGCTGAAAGCACATCAGAGGCTTCATACAGGGAAAACGTTTAACTGTGAATCTGAAGGCTGCAGCAAATACTTCACCACACTCAGTGATCTGAGGAAGCACATTCGAACCCATACAGGGGAAAAGCCATTTCGGTAGGTCTTACTGTTTTCTGTTTGTCACTGACCAGGTTTCAGCTGGGGGTCTTGATATACTCTGAAATTTTTCAAGAGAGAAAGAAAACTTCATTTACTAGCTCTTTCTTTGGCAGTGTTAGCTCACACCAGGATAGCTACAACCAACCACTGCAGATTAGAGGGGTGCTGGTGGAGTCCAAGAACACCCTTACTCTGTGGGTGATGGCCTTTCCACCTCATTTTTTCCATTTATTTTTAAGAAGCATTTGTTGAAACTTACTCATGTGGTAGGTACTTTTATTAGTGCTAGAGAAATACTCAGAAGCAGGCTTTCTTCTCAAGAACGTTTGGTGACAAAGAACCACAAATTTGTAGATAATATCTGAGGCTGCAAGATGCCCAAAGTGCCTTGAGCCCAGAGGAGGGATACCTACCTGAGAATCAAGGAGGGGAGGGGATGAGGAGACAGGAAATGAGAGGTAGGAATGCTTAGCTTAGTGGTGCCGTTATTACTTGTTCAAGTTATTGCTTTGTAATATTTCATGTATACACAAACATATAGGAGCATCCATTTTTATTCATATATGTCAACATTTGTATATCTACAATGTACAAGTTTGTATACAACATTTGTATATCTATATGTACAAGTTTATAGTACTGTCTAGTACTATAAACTACAAGGAGGGACTTGGGTTATCTGCTTTCTTCTCTGCTCATAGTATGTAGCATGATTCTGGGCAGTCAGTAGGTGTTCAAAACCAGCTTTGGGATGATTATATGACATTTTTAATGAGATAATCAGTTTGTAAAGATTTCCGCTAAATGTAATATAGATAGATGTATTGTAGAAAACTGCCCACAAACAATGTCTTTGAGGCTGGGCATGGTGGCTCATGCTTGTAATCCCAGCACTTTGGGAGGCTGAGGCAGGCGGATCACTTGAGTTCAGGCGTTCAAGACCAGCCTGGCCAACATGGTGAAACACCATCTCTACTAAAAATACAAAAATTAGCCAGGCGTGGTGGTGCACACCTGTAATCCCAGCTACTCTGGAGGCTGAAGCAGGAGAATTGCCAGAAACCGAGAGACGGAGGTTGCGGTGAGCTGAGATCATGCCATTGCACTCCAGCCTAGGCAACAGAGCAAGACTCTGTCTCAAATAAAAATAAAAATAATAAACAATGTCTTTGAATTTTGGCAGGGAATATCACAGTTATATTCAAGGCATTAAATATGCTACCTGTTCCTTCTCAAACCACTCATCTCATTAGGTACTTAGAAACAAAAAAGTCTTCAGAGACAGTCAACTCTTAGATGCCAATCAAATGGAATTGTGGGCTGGGCAAGGCGGCTTATGCCTGTAATCCCAGCACTTTGGGAGACTGAGGTGGGAGGTTCACTTGAGCCCAGGAGTTTGAGACCAGCCTGGGCAAGCAACATAGTGAGACCCCAAGTCTACAAAAAAACTTTAAAATTATTTGGGAGTAGTGGCACATGCTTGTGGTCCCAGAGATTTGGGAGGCTGAGATGGGAGGATCGCTTGAGCCTGGGAGGTCGAGGCTGTAGCGAGCCATGGTCATGTCACTACACTGCAGCCTGGGCAACAGAGAGAGACCATGTCTCAGAAAAAAAAAAAATGTGTTTTTTTAAGTTATAGATGGATTCCTGAGTCATGATCCCTTTAAGGGCAAGAGTAGTTAGATTGTAATTGATTACTCTATAGATGGATGCTCTGAAGCTTAGGTTATTCTTTTTCCCCCATAGGCTACTGAGAGAACTCTAATTTCTATCCAGTCACATGCATTTATTTTTATGATGATTAAAACTGCATTTTTCTTGAATATTCAATAAGACTTTAGACATGATGATGATTATATGTAATTAAAAATGAACATGCTTTAGAGAAGCTTTCTATTTAAAGAAAATATTTTGGTTTATAAGAAAATGCATTCATTCATATAAGTAATTAAGGAATGTCTGCTGTGTGCTGGAACTACAGAAAGAGCTATGTGGATCCTGTGCTCAAGTAGTTTACACTCTAGAACACATAGCAGATGTATCCACAGAGATAAAATAAGATTGGAAATGAGAGGTGGCATAAAAGAAATGTGAAGAAATGCTTTAGGAGTTCTGAGGAGGGAAAGATTTCTTCTAGCTTTGGTTATCAAGACAGTAAAAGAGAATGAAGTAGATCTCAACACACAAGATTATAGATAAGTACCTTAAGCCTGTCTTCTGACGGATTTTGTTCTAATGTTCTATTTCAAGCCCTGTGCATATTTGAGAGCCACTTTGCTCACTCTTGATATTCCTAATGTTCCACTGGCAGTAAAGTTTTCATATGGTCTGTCACTGTCAATAGAAGTCTGTTAAGTAATTCATCAAAAGACTTCTGTTGTCAGGGCTCTCAGCGTGGGCCTTACCTGTAGAACAAGAAATACTTATCCTGGGCACTCAGTTCCCTCTGATCCCAGATACGCCACCTTACTTTTTAAAGGACCTCTCATCATTCCCATCTCTAAAACCAGTGTCATCAATCTGATCCTAGTGTTCTGAATATTTGTTTTAGTTTGTATTTATAAGAGATGTTCAGGATAAAGGTCTATTAGCTAATAACTCCTGTTTTTCTTTCCTTAAACAACAAATTTAGGTGCGATCACGATGGCTGTGGAAAAGCATTTGCAGCAAGCCACCACCTTAAAACTCACGTCCGTACACATACTGGTGAGTTTAGGCCAGTTTTTATTTTTTTATTTTAACCATCATCAAGCCTGTAACTATCAGTATTTCTATTGAGACCTGTAAAGCTAGGTGAATATAGAGAGATATATGTCCTGTATATATACAGGTGAGCCTAATTAGCTTAGCCTTACCTAGAATGTTTGAGTTTCTTTCAGAGGTGGACCTCAAGTATTCAGCCTTAAGAAATGAAACTGGCCGGGTGCGGTGGCTCACGCCTGTAATCCCAGCACTTTGGGAGGCCGAGGTGGGTAGATCACAAGGTCAGGAGTTCAAGACCAGCCCGGCTAAGATGGTGAAACCCTGTCTCTACTAAAAGTACAAAAAATTAGCCGGCCGTGGTGGCGGGCCCCTGTAATCCCAGCTACTTGGGAGGCTGAGGCAGAGAATTGCTTGAACCCAGGAGGCGGAGGTTGAGCCGAGATCATGCCACTGCATTCCAGCCCGGGCGACAAAACGAGACTGTCTCAAAAAGAAATGAAACCAATACAGAGACACTCTAAAAAAACAACCTGTGAGAAACGAATCTTCTCTTTTAACTTCCCAGCAGCAGTGATTCCCAGTGCTTTGCTCTGCCTTGAGTTTTAGGACTGAGATGATTAACGTGTAATTTATTCAACTTTTAACAACTGTTACCCAAACTCTCTTAATAATACTTACTTTCCTCTGTTAGGGAAAGGTATGCCTTTATAGTAAATTAATATTACTTTGTTATTCTTGCAGGTGAAAGACCCTTCTTCTGCCCTAGTAATGGCTGTGAGAAAACATTCAGCACTCAATACAGTCTCAAAAGTCACATGAAAGGTCACGATAACAAAGGACACTCATACAGTGCCCTTCCACAACACAATGGATTAGAGGTATGTAGTGTTTTTGTCTCTTGATCTGGGTACAGATCATCAACAGTTGTTCGTGTATCACAGTCAAAGATTAAAATGTCTTCTCTGTGTATCTGTTAGTGAGAGGGAAGAAGTCAGGGTCAAGATCAGTGTCTTGACTTGCTTATTCAACCACCCACTCAATGTCTCCACCCAGATATCATCTACTCTTGTCAAACTTAACATGTCCAAACCTGTTCTTCCTGCAGTCTTCTTGATCTTGGTAAATGGCAACTCTGGTTTTCTAGTGGCAGAGGCCAAAAATCTTATAGTCATTCTTGACTCCTTTTTTTCCCCTCACAGTCCACATCTGCCAGCAAAGTCTACCAGCTCACCCTTGATAATTTATCTAGAATCCAATCATTTCTTCTGATTAATTTGTTCAGTCCACTATTGTCTTCTTGCCTGGATTATTGCAATAACCTGTTAAATGGGGTTCATAGGACCTCTTCCCCCTCTCCGCTCCGTAACAGACTGTTCTACATATGTAAGCCAGAGCGATCTTTCTGAACCATAAAGCAGATAATATCTGTCCTCTGCTCATAACCCTCCAGAGCTTTTTAAATTTTTACTTATTTTTATAGATTTTTCAAAATTCTTTTAACATAGAGATCAGCTCCAAGCAGTCTCCCAAAGTGCTGGAATTACAGGCATGAGCCACCCCACCTGGCCTCCAGTAGCTTCTTGTATCAATAGAAATAAGAGTCAGAGTCTTTATAGTAGGTTACAGGGCCCTACACCTTCTGGCCTGGTTGCTTCTCTGATCTCATCTATCTCTCTCTTATTTTTATTTTATTTGAAACAGGGTCTTGCTCTGTCACGTAGGCTGGTGTGTGGTGCAATCTCTGCTCATTGTGACCTCCGCCTCCCTGGCTCAGGGATCCTCCTGAATAGCTGGGACCACAGGCATGCACCACCACACTTGGATTTTTTTTTTGTATCTTTAGCAGAGATGGGGTCTTTGCCATGTTGCCTGGGCCAATCTTGCTCTCCTGAGCTCAAGTGATCTATCTGCCTTGGCCTCCCAAAGTGCTGGGATTACAGTGTGAACCACTGTGCCCAGCCTACTTTTTTCTTCCTTTCACTTCAGCCATATAGTCCTCTTTGTGGTTTCTTGAACTAAGGAGTGCCCACTTGTGCCCCGAGGCCTTTATACTTGCTGTACCCTCTGCTTGGAACATCTTCCCCAGATATGTGCACAGCCCATACCCTCTTTCCTTCACTCTCTACTCAAATGCCACTTACTTAAGAGGGCTTACCTAACCATCCAATAAGAGCAACTCCTACTCCAGAGTTCCCTACTCCCTTACTCACCGTAACACTTATCCTCTTACACGTTGTATATTTATTTGTTTTTTTGTCCTCTCTTTCCACAAGAACGTAAGCTCAGTCTATGGCCATACCACCCTGAACGTGCCCGATCTCGGAAGCTAAGCAGGGTTGGGCCCGGTTAGTACTTGGATGGGAGACCGTCTGGGAATACCGGGTGCCGTGGGCTTTTTTTTTAATAAAAATTTTAAAAATATGTAAAAAATAAAAATATAAAAAATAAACGTAAGCTCTTTGGGGGAAGGACTTTAGTTGGTTCATTATTGTATCCCTGGGCCTGGAACAGTGTCTATTACATAGTAGATGCATTATGAATGTTTGTTGAGTGTGTGCATGAAAAGGAGCATTTAGGGCCACCACCTAAAATGTGCATTGTGACTGTCATTCTGGGAATCCAGAGTTCACTTAGCTTGGGTAGTGGGATTTGAGTACTGAATCCCCAGCACCACTCTAAGTAAGGAGCCCTTTGGTGCCCATGCGGGAGACATAGTGGTGGAAGGAACATTGACTTTTCAGTCAGAAGCACTGGATTTGTCTTCTGCTAATTAGCCATGTGTTTTGGGGCACTTCATTCCCAATGTGTGAGCATCAGTTTTCTCATATTTAAAATTTGAATATAAGTTTGTGGCAATTTGTTATAAAAAGAATAAAAAATGGGATATATGAATGTTTATATGAATGGCAAATGAGGTCATGTGAAATCACTGTAAATGATGAGTCCAAGTATACAGATAGTATTAATTTCACATTATTATAGGTCTGTTACTCTGGAGCTTTAGTTATGAAATAATGTTAAAACTCTTTATTAATTACCTTTAAGAAATGAAGAAACGTAACAGATTCTTCTAAGAACATCAGGATTTTAAAAATTAACTGATTCACTTAGTCCTTGCTTTGGTTGGCTTATACTTCTTCATATAACACACATAGACATGTGGAACATTAGGGACTTTGTAATCAAGTGTTTTATTACATGATATGCCACTATACATCCTGATTTTTGTTACTCAATTAGACTTTTTTCTCTTTCACAGGATACAAATCACTCACT
This sequence comes from Callithrix jacchus, assembly GCF_049354715.1. NCBI lineage: Eukaryota > Metazoa > Chordata > Mammalia > Primates > Cebidae > Callithrix > Callithrix jacchus. Next base: position 74,421,650 of record NC_133508.1, on the reverse strand, counting down.
TTGTCTGAGTGACTTGAGCCTTCTGTCCACAGATTCTGAATTGCGAGAAAATTCCAATACAGTAAGTGTAAACTGTAATATCTGTGCTAGAAAAATAAGGGCAAGAACTGAGCACTGCTTTGGTGGGGAAATTGAGGCAGGCCAGTCTTTGATGTTTTCTAGATTTAATTGTGTTTAATTACTGACTGTACAGGATATTTTTTTTCTTCTGATAAGAGTTCTATTAGGAGAGGCTTTTCTCTCTGATGCCTGTTACCTTTTGACCCAGGTCACTCACTTAGTAACTTCCTGGCCCCAGAAAATTTCTTTTTTTACTCATTTAGCAACTATTTATTTACCAGGCACTGTGTCAGTACTGAGCTTATAGTAGTGAAAAAGTTGGTATAGTTTGTCCTTGAGGAACTTAACATCTAGTACTGTAAGACATAGCCAGGATTCTAGTTTCTGGACTTTCTCAAACCCTGTCTGTCTCACCTGGCTTGGTCCTTTCCCTTTTTAATTTTAATTTTATTTTTTATTTGTTTTATGCCATGGGGAGAGAAAATTTCCCTTTTTAAAACTTATTAGTGTTTTGAAGAAACCTCTTATACAGGCCTTTATCTGCTTAAGGACAAACCCACTTTGCCTTAATCTGATTGCTTTGATTCAAGCTGTTAGGAAATTTTACTGCCATTCCCATTGGCTCCATGATGCACCGTACAAACCAATGCATTGAGTCTGAGCTTACGCAGCCTCCTCCTTGTTGAACGTGAGAGTTTTGCAGTATTGCTAGCACTAATTTTGAGTTTCGGTTTTTTGTTGTCATTTTTCCTGGTAAATAAATATAGCATAGGGTAGATTATCTGTGATTATGTGCATAATAAATAAATGTGATGGGAATTATTTGAACAGAGACTGAATGATTCAGGAATGCTGTGAAAAAGTGGGTTTTTTTTCTTCCAATGTGTGGTTAGTGGAGTCAACTACAGCACTTCTAAAATTGAAGGTTCTTGGGCCTCCCCACAAGCCTGCTGAGTCAGCAAATCTGACAGCGGCGTCTGAACCTGCATTTTTATGTAAGCACTCCAAGGCCTAATTCTCCTTCTGGTAGTGGCAGAGTTGTTCTTATGAGACCAATTCTCCCGCAGAAAACACCAAAAATGCTAGACAAAATATAGAAAGCGACTAAGGGAAGGCACTGGTGAGCAACCAACAGCAAGCAGAGGTAACCTTGGAAGAAGGGATTGCTCAGAAGATAGTAAAGGCACTGGGTAGGCTTGCAGGTTATATGGCTTATCCATCTTGGGCAAGCCCCAGCTGGTACCTAATGAGGCAACCAAACTCATAAAAACTCAGTCTTACTGGCTTGAATAACCAGAGGACAGAGTTCAGGGTCACAGCACCTAGAAAATGAAGGCAGGTAGCATGGAAAGGAAAGAGTCAGGAAGGGGGAGCCCCAAGTTCTGGGTATAGACTCTCTTCAAATCTCTGACTGACCCCTGAACCATGGATGTGCGGGACATGCGTTGGGACAGCCCAGCCAATACTAAAAAGAACTACACAAAGATCACAGCTCCATCCACTGCAAGGGAGACAAAGTTAATGGAGTATTCAAACAAGTCAACACTATTTCAAGAAGTGTAACAGAATCCAGAGTGTCTACAGTATATCATTTGCAATGTTCAGAGCAATCCCAAATTAGTAAACAGGTGAAAAAAGAGGAAAACATGATCCCTATTTAAGAGAAAAGGTAATCTGTGGTGATGGACCCCAAGATGACCTATCTAATGTTAAAATTAACAGACAAGGATTATTTTTATTTTTATTTTTTATGGGACAAGGATTTTTAAGAGCTATTATATGCTTATGGACATAAAGGAATATGCCGATAATAATCGAACAAATAGGAAATCTCAGCAGAGGAATATAACATGTAAAAAATATCCCAAATGAAAATCTAAAATGGAAAAATATAGCTGAAATAATTGACTGGATGGGCTTAACAGCAGACTGGAATGAAAGAAGAATGAGTCAGTTAAGTTGAAGATCGAACAACAGAAATGAATCAATCTAAAGAACAAAGAGAAAAAGAGTAAATGGGTAACATCATATGATTTTTATACATATTCCTATTTCACAACTAATGTTATAAAAAAATATTTCTGCACTGGGTGGCCTAGATGCCCTCTAAGTACCCAGCTAAAGATTTCTGGGAAGAATATCCCTTTAACATGTAACTGTGTTAAATAGTTTAGGAGTCTCTTCTCTGGCCAAGACTATGACATATGACTAAGGAGCTTTCTGAAGCCCTTGGGTCACCAAGAAAATACTCTGGTGTAAGGAGACATTAAGTACTTATAAAAAAGGAAAACCAGCTGGGCGCGGTGGCTCACGCCTGTTATCCCAGCACTCTGGGAGGCTGAGGTGGGTGGATTGCCTGAGGTCGGGCGTTTGAGACCAGCCTGACCAACATGGAGAAACCCCTTCTCTACTAAAAATGCAAAATTAGCCAGGCGTGGTGGCACATGCCTGTAATCCCAGCTACTTGGGAGGCTGCGGCAGGAGAATCGCTTGAACCTGGGAGGCGGAGGTTGTGGATTGCGGTAAGCCGAGATCATGCCATTGCACTCCAGCCTGGGCAACAAGAGCAAAACTCCATCTCTAAATAAATAAATAAATAAGCCTTTCTATCACACTTTATATAATCAAGAGAGAGAAGCACTATCCCTTGGGGTTTAAATACAGATTATGTTCCAGGTACCCAGTATTTATCTCAGATATGGAAATTGATTTTAGCCTTTCAAACTAAGACCACAATTCCTTGAAGCAATAGGATTAATTTTTCTTGCCTCGAAAAAAAAATTAGGGACATGTGCAATGGCTCATGCCTGTAATCCCAGCACTTTGGGAAACTGAGGCAGGTGGATTGCTTGAGCCCAGGAGTTTGAGACAAGTCTGGGCAAAACAGTGACACCTCATCTCTACTAAAAATAAAATATTAGCTGGGTGTGGTGGTACATATCTGTGGTCTCAGCTGTTTGGGAAGCTGAGGCAAGAGAATTGCTTGAGTCCTGGAGTGAGCCATGATCACACCACTGCATTCCAGCCTGGGCAACAGAGCAAGACCCTGTCTCAAAAGAATCAGGAGTTGTTAACATCAAATAGTAAATTTATATGAGATAATGACGTTATGGGTTTTTGAGCAGCCACATGTGAATGCATGTCCTACAAAAGAACTTTGGTTTGCTCAGATCTTTTGTTAAAGGAGGGTTGAAGGTGCTAGGGAATGGCCTTCTCTCTGTCTTTTGGCTGTACAGCTCCAGGATCCATCCTGGTCCCAGACAGCTACCTGTATTCTCTTCTTCTTGCTGGAAAGCTCCGCCTGTTCTTGTGTTCTCTGCTTGTGAAAGTTGTTCCTACCCACTCAGCTTCCAGTGTTTTTGCCCTGAAGCTTGGCAGGGGCTTCAGCATTTTCCTTTTAAAAAAATCTTGACAAGTTTTTTATTGAGGTACAATATACACCCAGAAAAGTACATGTATTATAAATGTACAGCTTGATGAATCATCACAATTCATTACACTTAGGTAACCAGCACTCCAATCAAAAAGAACATTCCCAGCTGGGCGTGGTGGCTCACGCCTGTAATCCCAGCAATTTGGGAGGCTGAGGTGGGTGGAACAGCTGAGGTCAGGCGTTCAAGATCAGCCTGGCCGACATGGCAAAACCCTGTCTCTACTAAAAATACAAAAATTAGCCAGGTGTGTTAGTGGGGGCTACTCAGGAGGCTGAGGCAGGAGAATCACTTGAATCTGGGAGACAGAGGTTGCAGTGAGCTGAGATTGTGCCATTGCTCTCCAGCCTAGGCAACAAGAGTGAAACTCCATCTCAAAACAAAACAAAACAAACAAAAGAACATTCTCAGCACCCCAGAGCTCTCTCCTCACAACTGCATACTCCCAAAAGCTATGATTTCTCCCAGCAGATAGCCACTATTCTTACCTCTAACAATTAAGATTAGTTTTTCCTCTTTGTTTTTGCTTTTATGATTGGAATCATATACTTGTTTATGTCTGGCTTTTATCTTATAACATTATGTTTAAGAAATTAAGCCATATTGTTATATAGTTATAGATCATTCATTCTTGCTGTTGAACTGTATTATACTTAGGGAATATGCCACAATACCCTAAATGAATATACCAATATTTGTTCTTTCTCCTGTTAGAAATTTGGATAGTTTCTAGTTTGGAGCCATTATGAATAGTGCTGCTCTGAACATTTTTGTACATATGTGTTGGAAGCATACAAGCCCCCTCCTTTTCTTCTTCCTAATATTGAGATATTAGGTTGGTCAAAAGTAATTGCCATTGAAAGTAATGGCAAAGACCGAAATTACTTTTGTACCAACCTAATATCATTGATAAATATAGCTCATTCCTTTTTAATTGGGTTACTACCTATAATGATTTATAAACAGACAGACAAAAATAATAATTAAGAGGAGGTCGTTAATGCCCAATAGTGGTTGTTAGCTATATTTCAAACTGGATTGCACCTTTTTATTGGGTTTTAAAATAGTGGTTTATAATCAGCATTTCAAAGACATCAATAGAAAAGAAAAAAAAATCGGCTGGAGCTGGGCACGGTGGATCATGCCTGTAATCCCAGCACTTTGGGAGGCTGAGGCAGGCAGATCATGAGGTCAGGAGCTTGAGACCAGCCTGGCCAACATGGTGAAACCCCATCTCTACGAAAAATACAAACATTAGCCGGGTATGGTGGCTTGCGCCTATAATCCCAGCTATTTGGAAGGCTGAGGCAGGAGAATCATTTGAACCTGGGAGGCAGAGGTTGCAGTGAGCTGAGATTGCACCACCGCACTCCAGCCTGGGGAACAGAGTAAGACTCCATCTCAAAAAAAAAAAAGGCTGGGTACAGTGGCTCATGCCTATAATCCCAGCACTTTGCAAGGCCAAGGCAGGCGGATCACAGATCAAGAGTTTGATACCAGCCTGGCCAATATGATGAAACCCCATCAATATAAAAATACAAAAATTAGCTAGGCATGGTATCGTATGCCTGTAATCCCAGCTGCTCAGAAGGCTGAGGCAGGAGAATTGCTTGAACCCAGGAAGCAGAGGTTGCATTGAGCCAAGATCACACCACTGCACTCCAGCCTGGGGGACAGAGTGAGACTCCCTCTCGAAAAAAAAAAAAGAAAAAATCAGAGGACATTGTACATAGTAAGGATAAGGTCTGTTTTATAGACTCGTTTCAGTTATGCATATGGATATGAATATAATTGGAAGAATATATGTATATACAGTGTAAAATGTATTTCTTACTTTTTTTTTTTTTTTTTTGGAGATGGAGTCTCGCTCTGTCCCCCAGGCTGGAGTGCAGTGGCACAATCTAGGCTCGCTGCAACCTCTGCCTCCCAGGTTCAAGTGATTCTCCTGCATTAGGCTTCTGAGTAGCTAGGATTACAGGCATATGTCACCACGCTCGGCTAATTTTTGTATTTGGGTAGAGACAGGGTTTCACCATGTTGGCCAGGCTGATCTTGAACTCCTGACTTCAAGTGATCTGCCCGCCTTGGCCTCCTAAGTGCTGGGATTACAGGTGTGAACCACTGTTCTGGCCTCACATCTAACTTCAGCTTCTATCATACTGGCAATCAGGATCGCTGAACTAAAAAAAAAATTGAATTTCCCCTTCTTCAGCTCATAGACTCAGCATAAAATTATCAGCTGGTGGTGGTGGCTCATACTTGTAATCCTAGTGCTTTGGGAGGACCACTTGAGATCAGGAGTTCAAGACCAGGTTGGGCAACATAGCAGGACCTATCTCTACTAAAAATAATTTTTAAAAAGCAGCCAGGCATGTTGGCATGGGCCTGTAGTCCCAGCTACTTGGGAGGCTGAGGGGAGAATCTTGAGCCCAGGAGTTCAAGGTTGCATTGACTTAACTGCGCCACTGTACTCCAGCCTGGGTAACAGAGTTAGACCCTGTCTCAAAAAAAAGGCAAAAAAAAAAGAAGAAGAAGAAGAATTGTTCCCTTTTGGCTCCAGTGAGCAGTTTAATCTTTGAGCACTTCTAGTTTGGTGGACAGCCTCACTCATTGCCACACTTCTGCCCAGTCCCAAAGTGATCCTTCTGAGTTCTCCCTCCTAGAAGCAGAGTTGTTACAAAATGACCTTAAACTGTAAATTGGCAGTAGGGCAAGACGTGCCCTAAAAATAGGTTTTAGTTTGGTGTATACAGGTGTGTTAAAATTATTTTCAATTACATGTGACCCTTGAACAACATGGGCTAGGAGTGCTGGCCCCCCCTGCATCCATACCTCCCCTGCACAAGCAAATCCCACTCGACTCCCCAATACTGAGCTAGCAGTAGCCTTAGCCTACTGTGACTGGAAGCCTTACTGATAACATAAAACAGTTTAGATTAACAGATATTTTGAATGATATATGTATTATATATTGCATTCTTAAAGTAAGCTAGAAAAAAGAAAATGTTAAGAAAATCACAAGGAAGAGAAAATAAATTTACTATTTATTAAGTGGAAGTAGATCATTGTAAAGGTATTCATCCTCATTGTCTTCACATTGAGCAGGCCAAGGAAAAGGAAGAGAGGGGTTGGTCTTGCTGTCTCAGGGGTGGCAGAAGTGGAAAAAAAAATCCAAGTATGTGTCCACTTGTGCATTTCAAATGCATGTTGTTCAAGGGTCAGCTGCACTTGCTTTTATATACAAGTTGGTAGATTTCATGTAAAAATTAAGATTTCTGGGTCTGATGGGGTGGCTCACACCTATAATCCTAGCACTTCGGGAAGCTGGGGTGGGAGGATCCTTTGAGCCCAGGAGTTTAAGACCAGCCTGGACAACATAGTGAGACTCCATCTCTCCAGAAAAATTAAAATATTATCTAGATGTGGTGGCCCATACCTGTGATCCCAGCTACTTGGAGGCTGAGGTGAGAAGATTGCTTGAGCCCAGGAGTTTGAGGCTGCAGGGAGCTATGATCACACCACTGCACTCCAGTGTGGGCAGTATAGTAAAGAAAGCCTGTCAAAAACAAGAAAATCAAAATTTTGCTACTTACTTGAGTTCTGGTAATCCCTGTCCTTCATAGTCCCATGGCAGCATTCGACTGAAGCCCTGTAGGTGACTGGCATGCATTCTCTCCAGTATGTCACAACCCAACTCCCTTGCTTCACGTATTTCTGTTCCTTGTCTGGACTGTGTAGGCAATTGCCCTTACACTCTTGCCCTATGGACTGTGGGGACGGAGGTGGATTTGGAGGTTGACCATGGCTAGAAGAACTGTAGTGTTTTGCCTTTCCTGAACTAAAGTGAAGAGTGCTCATTTTAATTAGCACTGGTGGGCAGGCAGGCCCTCAGGGCATTGTGTTGGGCTTTCCCCCTCACATTTTATCTTTTTGTTTTGAATGCCTCTGACCTTTTATTAAGTATAAAGCTATCAGTATTGTTCATCATTGTTGCTTGTTGGATTTATTACCATGCATACGTATTAGCATATTGTAGATATTATGAAAGATATTCACAATGTTATTATTACATGAGGAAAGGAAGTTACAGGGTAATGAATATTATATAATCTCATTCTTTTACTGTAAGATTTGGTCTTAAAAAAATCAGCAACATTTTTTTGGTAATGAGCCAGACAGTAAATATTTTCAGCATTGTTGATCACGTCACAACTAGTCAACTCTGCCATTGAAGCAAAAGTAGCACAGATAATATGTAAATGGATGTGTGGCCTGTTTTCAAATAAAACTTTATTTACAAAAACAGGCGGTCAACTGGCAAGTCAGTGTACTAATTCCTCTTTTAAAGTATGTGAGGGGCTGGGCATGGTGGCTCATGCCTATAATCCTAACATGTTAGAAGGCTGAGATTGAGTGGATTGCTTGAGCCCAGGAGTTCAAGACCAGCCTGAGCAACACAGTGACATTTTGTCTATAAATAAATAAATAAATAAAATATTTGAGGACCCAAATCTTCAGTGTCTGAGGCTTAAGGAAATATGTGTTATTTTAAATAGCAGAAGGTAGAAACAAGATGCATATCAAAAGATTTTCGTTCTAGTTCTGCTGCTTTGAATGTGTTCTCTCATGGTGAAGAATTGTCTCAAGATGGCCAATCTGGCTGGGTGCGTGGCTCACGCCTGTAATCCCAGCACTTTGGGAGGCTGAGGCAGGCAGATCACGGGGTCAGGAGTTTAAGACTAGCCTGGCCAACACGGTGAAAACCTGTCTCTACTAAAAAAATTAAAAAATTAGCTGGGCTTGGTGGTGGGTGCCTATAATTCCAGCTACTTAGGAGGCTGAGGCAGGAGAATTCGCTTGAACCTGGGAGGTGGATGCTGTGAGCCAAGATTGCACCATTGTATGTACTCCAGCTTGGGCAACAAGAGTGAAATGCTGTCTCCAAAAAAAAGGAATGGCCAATCTCACATCTTTGTCTCTCTCCATCAGACACAGGGCCAGGACCTCAGCACAATTTCACCAGCAATCATCTTTGAATCAGTGTTCCAGAATTCAGATGATACAGCAATTCAGGAAGATCCTCAACAGACAGGTTTGTCACACACTCTTTCTACTCACATCTCAGCACTTGTTGACAGTAAGTCACAGGCACAATGAGATATTCTAGTTAGCTTAAATGGAGTGAGCTTTCTATGAAGGATCAGAAAAGTTTGGGTCTTTCAGTTTAATTCCATCTTTTCTCTTACTTCCCTCAGTCCTAAAGAAGAGTCTCCTTTCCCAGAATCTTTTGTTGGTTGTAAAAAACAAAATGGGAGGAGCTGTGAGCTCTTTCTTCTGCTTTTTTTTTTTTGAAACAGTATCTTACTTTGTCACCCAGGTGGGAGTACAGTGGTGTGATCTCGGCTCGCAACTTCCACCTCCATGCTTAAGTGATCCTTCTACCTCAGCCTCCCGAGTAGCCGGGACCATAGACACGTGCCACCACACCCAGTTAATTTTGTGTGTGTGTGTGTGTGTGTGTGTGTGTGTGTATTTTTGGTAAAGATGGAGTTTTGCCATGTTGCCCAGGCTGCTCTCAATCTCCTGAGCTTAGGTGATCCACCTGCCTTGGCCTCCCATAGTTCTAAGACTACAGGTGTGAGCCACCATGCCCAGCCTTGTGAATTCTTTCTTCTGAGGTGATATGCTGTCTATGAGTGGACAGGACCCATGAACCATGCTTCAGATGCATAGATCATACTGTGTTTGATGAAACTTTGTCTGTAAAATTTCCCAATAGTCAGAAAGTATATTCACTAGTCTGCCAAAAAAAGGATGTCTAGTCTCTTTTCCAGAAAAGCCTTAACACACTTTTTTAAATGGTTAGATCTATACTAGGTCTTCACATCTAGAAAGTGAGGTTGTCTATGAAGTCAAAAAAGAAAAAATAGAAAAAAGAGGGCCGGGCGCGGTGGCTCACGCCCATAATCCCAGCACTTTGGGAGGCTGAGGCGGGTGGATCACGAGGTCAAGAGATCGAGACCATCCTGGTCAACAAGGTGAAACCCCGTCTCTACTAAAAATACAAAAATTAGCTGGGCATGGTGGTGCTCGCCTATAGTCCCAGCTACTCGGGAGGCTGAGGCAGGAGAATTGCTTGAACCCAGGAGGTGGAGGTTGCGGTGAGCTGAGATCTTGCCATTGCACTCCAGCCTGGGTAACAAGAGCGAGACTCCGTCTCAAAAAAAAAAAGAAAGTGAGGTTGATGCTGAAACATGATTCTTTGACCAGAGGTGTCACTAAATGAAAATGACAGAAAGCCAGCCTGCTAACTATGAAGGAATCGGCTCAGTGAACTTCAGCTGTCTTTTGTTTAGCCCATAATGACTGTTTTTGTGGCTCATGTAAGGCTCGGGGTATATATATGTATATATTTCTATTTCTTTTTCTTTTTCTTGCCAGCTTCCTTGATTGAAAGTTTTAATGGTGATGCAGAGTCAGTCAGTGATGTTCCGCCATCCACAGGAAATTCAGCATCTTTATCTCTTCTACTTGTACTGCAGCCTGGCCTCTCCGAGCCACCCCAGCCTCTACTACCTGCCTCAGCTCCGTCTGCTCCCTCCCTAGAACCTGGCTCCCAGCAAGCTGCATTTGGCAACCCCCCTGCCCTCTTACAACCTCCAGAAGTGCCTGTTCCCCACAGCACACAGTTTGCTGCTAATCATCAAGAGTTTCTTCCGCACCCCCAGGCACCACAGCCCATCGTACCAGGACTTTCTGTTGTTGCTGGGGCTTCTGCATCAGCAGCAGCAGTGGCATCAGCTGTGGCAGCACCAGCCCCACCACAAAGTACTACTGAGTCCCTGCCAGCCATGGTCCAGACTCTGCCCCTGGGTGCCAACTCTGTCCTAACTAATAATCCCACAATAAGCATCACCCCAACTCCCAGCACAGCTATCCTGCAGTCCAGCCTAGTCATGGGAGAACAGAACTTACAGTGGATATTAAATGGTGCCACCAGTTCGCCACAAAACCAAGAACAAATTGTAAGTATTATGTATAAATATCCCTAGTGGGGTGAAGCATATTTATATAAGTTACATGTTCAGAAGCTTTTACTTCAAAAAGGAAGATTCCTATCATATCCACCCTGAAACATGTAATTCTTTTAGTCATTTTCCACATAATCAAGTGGTATAAAAGTAGGATATGCTGTCATCAGTACCTACAATAAGGAGCCAGAGAAACAGTCTTTAAGTTTCTCTAGCAGGAGGCACTCGAACAAATATTCCTACTGATACTGCAATCGAATCACATCATCTAGTATAAAAAAGCAGTCAACAAACTCCAGAGACCCCAGAATATTCCAGAAAAAGGTTGTCTTCAAGGCAGAGTCAGACTGATGTGAGGTACTGATGTGACCCAGTCAGATGGCACTGGCCAGCAGTGGCCAAGTCAGAGAAGTAATCTGTGCTCCCACAGCCCATCATAGAATAATTTTCTAAGGAAGTACTTGCTTGGTCTTGATGACTAGGGAAATGACTTGGTCATTCAATTAATTATTCGTGGTGAAGAATTGTCTCAGGAAGGCCAGTCTCACAACTTAGAATGCCTAATATTTGCCAGACACCACACTGACTATCTGGAGGATATAGAAAAGAGAAAAAACATGATTTCTTTTTTATAAAACTGTATACATTCTAGTTAAAGGGGCTAAAAATGCCAAAAAGAAAGTTAACATTACCAGTAGGCAAAGTACCAAATACTAATAACGGTAATTTTAAACACATCAACAGCTGTTATTTATTGAGTCCTTACTATGCATAAGGACTTACTGTGCTACATATTTTTTAAAAATTGAGGATCTACAATGTGTCAGTTATTATGTATGTACATTATTTTTAGTTTACTTTTTTAGGGGATTTTGTTAAACAGATAGTACAGAGAGTACCCATAAACCCTTTCCCCATCCCCAGTTTCCCCTATTATTATTATATATATTTTGAGGCAGAATCGGGCTCTGTCACCCAGGCTGGAGTGTAGTGGTGCGATCTCAGCTCACTACAACCTCTGCCTCTTGAGCTTAAGCCATCCTCCCACCTCAGCCTCCTAACTGGGACTATAGGCACTCACCACAATGCCTGGCTAATTTTTTGTACCTTTTGTAGAGGCGCGGTTTCACCATGTTGTCCATGGTGGTCTTGAACTCCTGGACACAAGCAATCTGCCTGCCTCAGTCTCCCAAAGTACTGGAACTATAGGCGTGAGCCACCATGCCCAGCCCTCCCCTATTATTATTGTTTTTTCTATCATCTTATTTTTTTCCCCCATTACTAACATCTTGTAACAATGTGGTACATTGGTTACAACTGATAAACCAGTATTGATACTTTATTATTATCTAAAGTCCATAGTTTACATTAGGGTCCATTCTTTGTGCTGTACAGTTCTACTGGCTTTGACAAATGCATAATGTCATGTATCTACCATACAATATCCAGAAGAGTTTTACTTCCCTAAAAATTCCTTGTGTTTCACTTATTCATCCCTTCTACCTCTTCCCCTAGCAACCACTGATGTTTCTGCTATCGCTGTATAGCTGCAGCTCTATATGTCACACAAAGCACATTTTAACATATTACAACAATCCTAGGAGTTAGGTCTAATTTTCCCAATGGAGAGCAGAGGTCCAGAGAGGTTAAGTGACTGGCTGGAGTTCACACAGCTCACAAGTGGCAAAGCTGGGCTTGAAGCATAAGCAGATTGATCTCAGATTTGGTGGCTTTTGGCCACTCCACTGAGGGGTTTAGACACTAATGATTGTTGGGTGGCCATACAGGTCAGGTGAACCTTGAGATATGGGTAGGAATTAGATAGAGAAAAGTGTGTACTAGGTTGGAGAATCTAGAGGTGGATATATGCTATTATCAGACAAACTGGAAAGGTGATTTCGAGCTCAATAGGGAGAACACTCAGATTCCAGAACTAGGGTGCCAACCCCCTCTAGAGAGAGCCTATTTCCATTTCTAGATCGCTGGAGTCATTGGAAAGGGCTTTCCAGTATTGGGACCCAGCCTGCCTCCATGCGATTTTTATTGTTTTCTCTGGCCCTGTCCCGGGGTGGTGAATGAAACAAGTCATACCTCTTCTTTTCAAGTATTTAAATATGGGTCTCACTTTTCCTTTTTTTTTTTTTTTAAGTCAGAGTCTCGCTGTCTTGCCCCGGCTGGAGTACAGTAGTGTGATCTCAGCTCACTGCAACCTCCACCTTCTGGGTTCAAGCTGTTCTCCTCCCTCAGCCTCCTGAGTAGCTGGGACTTCAGGCATGTGCCACCTCGCCTGGCTAATTTTTGTATTTTTAGTAAAGATGGGGTTTCACCATGTTTTCTAGGCCAGTCTCGAACTCCTCACCTCAGGTGATCTGCCCCAATTCTTGGCTCCCAAAGTGCTGGAATTAAAGGCGTGAGCCACCACACCCAGCCTCCATTATTATTTCATAGTGTCATTTGCTATAACTTAGCCAGAAGCTTTCACTTTGCTCCCAGACTCATCTTAGAGGCACTTTTTAATTTCCTTTTTAAAGAGATAAAAGACTGTCTCAAGATTAAGACTTCAAAAAAGTAGAAACCTTTTGGCCAATGTAATAGGAAGTATACTAGAGTGATTTTCTGGGCATGGGTTTATAGTCCTACTTAGTAATGATATACATAATGAATGTTTACTGAATGTTCACCATGTGCCAAGTGTCCTATGGGCGTCATCTCATTTCATCCTTACAGGGGCCTTTGAAAAGGTTTTTGGTTATTGTCTTGGTCCATTTTCTGTTTATAACAGAATACCCCAAACTGGGTAATTTATAAAGAAAAGACATTTATTATAGTTATGGAGTCTGAGAAGTCCAAAGTTAAGGGACCACATCTGGAGGGCCGGCTTGCTATTGTGGACCCTCTGCAGAGTCTTGAGGTAGCACAGGACATCACATGGCGAGGGGTTGAACATCCTAGCTCAGGCCTCTCTTTTTATTTTTTTGAGATGGAATCTCGCTCTGTCACCCAGGCTGGAGTGCAGTGGCACAGTCTCAGCTCACTGCAACCTCCGTCTCCCAGATTTGAGTGATTCTTCTGTCTCAGCCTCCCGAGTAGCTGGAACTACAGGTGCATGCCACCTTACCTGGCTAGTTTTTGTATTTTTAGTAGATACGGGGTGTCACCATGTTGACCAGGATGGTTTTGATCTCCTGGCCTTATGATCCGCCCACCTCTGCCTCCCAAAGTACTGATATTAAAGGCATGAGCTACAGTACCCAGCCTTATTTTTTATTTTTATTTTTAAGAGAAAGAGTCTCACTATGTTGCCGAGGCTGGGCTGCCCTTGAAACTCCTGAGCTCAAGTGATCCTCCCTCAGTCTTCCAAATAGCTGGACGATAGGCATATACCATCACAGCCTGCTTCTCTTACTCTTCTTATAAAGCCACCACTCCCACTCCCATGATATCCCATTAATCCATGAATTAATTAATTCATTCATGACCCAGTCACCTCTTACAACACCCAGCCTCTCAATACTGCCACACTGGGCATTAACTTTCAACATGAGTTTTGGAGGGAACAGATACTCCATCCATATCAGTTATCCCTGTTTTTATAGGTGGGGAAACCAGACTCTAGGAAGTTAAATCACATGCCTGACATAATCAGGTAGTAAGCGGCAGAACTTGGACTTGAATCCAAGTGTGGCTGAATCCAGGGCCCACCCTTGAACTATGCTGTGGACCTTTTTTTTTTTTTTTTTTTGAGACGGAGTTTCGCTCTTGTTACCCAGGCTGGAGTGCAATGGCATGATCTCGGCTCACCGCAACCTCCGCCTCCTGGGTTCAGGCAATTCTCCTGCCTCAGCCTCCTGAGTAGCTGGGATTACAGGCACGCGCCACCATGCCCAGCTAATTTTTTGTATTTTTAGTAGAGACGAGGTTTCACCATGCTGACCAGGATGGTCTCGATCTCTTGACCTCGTGATCCACCCTCCTTGGCCTCCCAAAGTGCTGGGATTACAGGCTTGAGCCACCGCGCCCGGCCTATGCTGTGGACCTTATAGCACAAGATCTTTACAGGGCTGTCTGCCTGTGAGAGGAAGCCTTAGCCTGTCATTGGCATGCAGCTTAATCCCTGGGGGAGAAAAAGAACTTTCCAGCTTTCTTAGAAGTATTGGAGGGGGCACCAGGGAAGGTGGAGAGCCTGAAGGAAAGCTAGCTCTTGGTTCCCTCTAAGAAGACAAACTGCTTGAGAAAAGCAACCTTGGAGGAGGAGGAGCCTTTGGATACAGAACCCACTGGATTAGGCAGCCGGGAGCCAGCCAACTAGTAGGGTACAAAGCTTGCTACATTGTCAGCACAGTGCAGTGACCTCATATCAGAACACAAACAGAACATCACTCAGTACAAAAATCCCCGAACACTGAGGGTTTTCTATTGTCTTGGATGACTATTACAATTGGGAGGCTTCAGATCCCTGGGGAATCTGCCTTATTACAGTGGCTATAAATGGGATTTCTTTTTCTTTTTTCAGCAGCAAGCATCTAAAGTTGAGAAGGTGTTTTATACCACTGCAGTACCAGTAGCCAGTAGACCAGGTAAGTAATTCCATGTTAGTCTTAAGAGAAGGCAACTCTGAGCCCCTTGAGGCACAGCTAATTATTGCTTTGTCCCAGTTTCTAAAACTTTATAAATCTTTAAACAGCCTAAGTTAAATTCTTCACATATTATTGTTCGTTAGAGTATTTCATATTCTCACAACTATTAGAAGTTAGTTTACTTCTGGCCAAGATACCATGTTAAACTTTAATGAGTAGCGGTTCTTTCTCTTTCAGATACAGCTTTTAAATGTAGCCAGAAAAAAAAGTTGAATCACAGTTAATGCTAAAGAGGGCAGTTGTTAATTCACTGGACTCTTTTCTAATTACAGTAATGAAGAAATAGCATCTGGGTCAGAGACACATATAGAGCTGAAAGTTCCTTTTATTCAAATTCTTTCTTTTATAGATTAAGAAACTGGGACCCAGAAAAATTAAATGACGCCCCCAAGGTCATAAGTGAATTTGTGATAGAACCAAACAAAGCACTAGTTCTCACGCCTCTCAGTTCCCACCCTGTTCTTCTGCCCATTGGCTTTTGTTTTGTTTTATTTTTGAGATGAGGTCTCACTGTCACCCAGGCTGCGGTATAGTGATCACAGCTCACTGCAGCCTGGACCTCCTGGGCTCAGGCACTCCTCCTGCTCTGGCTTCTCCAGTAGCTGGGACCATTCGTACATACCATCATGCCTGGCTAATTTTTCTTCTCTTTTTTTTTTTTTTGAGATGGAATCTTGTTCTGTTGCCCAGGCTGGAGTGCAGTGGCACAAATCCTGGCTCACTGCAACCTCTGCCTCCCAGGCTCAAGTGATTCTCATGCCTCAACCTCCCAAGTAGCTGGGATTACAGGTGCCCACCACCATGCCCAGCTAATTTTTGTATTTTTAGTAGAGATGAGGTTTCACCATGTTGGCCAGACTGGTCTCAAACTCCTGACCTCAAGTGATTCGACCACCTTGGCCTCCCAAAGTGCTGGGATTACAGGCGTGAGTCACCACACCTGGCCGAATTTTTCTTTATTATTTGTAGAAACAGAGTCTCACTGTATTGTCCAGGCTGGTCTCAAACACCTGGGCTCAAGAGATCCTGACTTCTCAGACTCCCAGAATACTGGGATTACATACAGGCATGAGCCACTGTACCCAGCCCTACCCGCTGATCTTTAGCTCTGTCAAGACACAAAGCCTGGCTGAATAGGGAGCACAACACATGAGAGAAAGAGAGATGAGTAAGGTGTCCTAAAAGAGCTCAGAGTCTCCTGGGCAGGCAGAACCAAGTAGGTCCTGTACTGTATGGAGAGAGGCATGGAAGGAAGACAGCAGCACTGCACATGTGTGCTGGGAAGCTCGGTATGGGCTTCACCCAAGCTAGTCCTCTGCATAGGCCTACAGAGAGCGGGGGAGTGAGCTAGGTCCTGAAAGATGAGTGTCAGTTCTCCAGAAGAGTGGTGTCCAGGGATTTTAAGCATAAGGAAGAGCCCACACACCCAGGAGTATAAAGAACATGTCAGGAAAAGGTAGGTGTCTGCACGGAGGATGCAGTGGAGAATGACTGGAAATGAAGCTGGAAATACAGGGTGCATCTAGATTGCATGTGCATCTCCTTTCTAAGGAAAGGAGACTTTGACTTGGGCTGGGGAGTGTCCCTCTTTTACCTGAGAGGACATGTGGTCCAATTTAAAGCAGAACAAAGCCCAAAGCGTGGCGACTGTCCTTCCCATGGTTCCTCTGGCACTTCGCTCTCACCTAGTCCATGTATCCCTTTCCCTCGTGCTCCTGCCCCTACAGCTACTTGAAGAGCAGTCTCTCTTGCCTCTCTCACAGGGAGCTCTGTCCAGCAGATTGGCCTCAGTGTTCCTGTGATCATCATCAAACAAGAAGAGGCATGTCAGTGTCAGTGTGCGTGCCGGGACTCTGCAAAGGAGCGGGCGTCCAGCAGGAGGAAGGGCTACTCCTCCCCACCACCCCCTCCACAGCCAAGCCCCCAGGCTCCTGATGGGCCCAGCTTGCAGCTCCCAGTGCAGACTTTCTCTTCAGCCCCTGTTCCCCGGTCACCATCCTCCACCATGCCCTTCTCCTGTGAGCAAAGCCGACAAGCAGAGGCTCCTTCAGACCCTCAGACAGAAACGTTAAGTGCCATGGATGTGTTACAGTTTCTATCCCTTCAGAACATGGACACCCCGTCCAATCTGATTCCCCTTGAAGCACTACTGCAGAGGGAGGAGGAGATGGGCCTCACCAGCAGCTTCTCCAAGTGAAGGGCCATGTGTGCTCACCTCCAGGAAAAAGAGGGTGAGCAGGAGGCATGAGGTACAATGCCTGCCATCATGGGTCAGAAATTTGAAGGATGAAGAAATTTACTGTTTGAAATCCTCACCTTTCAGACGTATTTTCTTTATTCACATCCCAGGAACTAATCTTTGGAAAAAAACAAAAAATAACAAAAAAAGCTAAGTTATAAGTGAACTGTTTGGCTGCACTGTATGTCACTTTTGCTTGTTGTCATGTGAACTTGGAAACTAAGGTTACTCGTATGCATAAAAATTCTAAATGAAAGGATGTGGTTTCCATCAATCTGAGGCTGCCCATCACTTGCACTGGGGTCTTTGTGGATTGGGCAGGAGAGTTCAGTGTGTTGGGTGTTGTTCCTTCTTGTGTGTCTTTTGAATCTGAGGCTGACATTTGCTTGGAAGGCCAGACCCTTGCTCCATCAGAGAGGGCAGTGGCAAAGGCCAGTGAGGCAGCTGTGAGTTGGTCAGGGTTCAGGTGAGATGGTGTTGTCATTTGTGCTTAGTGTTGGTGGAGCTCAGGGTGGATAACACGGGTCGTTCTGCAGCCCGCTTCAGCACAAATAGGCAGCTTCAGGCCCTGCTCGCAGGCTGTGGGGTTGATCTGGTTCTGCAGAGGCCCTAGGCAGCTTGTTGAGTGCTGTCTGTCAAGGACGTGTGTGCAGAGCAGGCTCTAGCAACATTATCGCTGTCTTTGCCTTCCTGGTTCTTTTTCTCAGCTGGTTGCCAGGGCTTGCAGATCGCAGTGAATTTTCCTTGGGGAATATCACTGTTTCTTCCTAGAGTGAACATGTGGTTTATGGTCAGTTGCTGTTTGGTGGTCTGCCTTCTTTTTAATGGTATTTTCTTCCTCAGAGCAGAAGGGCTGCATTTTGCTTATCAGGAGAAGGTACAGATTGAAGGGAATTCGTATGAGGTGGCATGTAATTGGCAGGCCAGGAGTCCTGTTTCCAGGTTCTAGCCAGGCTTTGGGTTGCCCCCTCCATCTCTGCCCCTCCCCGCCTGGATTTTGCATACAGCCTCATACAGTGCAAACAAAGATGTGACTTGCTCAGCTTAATCATGTGATTTATTAAAAAAAGAAAAAAAAAAAAAGAAAAAACACAAAACGATGATCTTCTACTCAGGGTATAACAAAACAAAACAATTCCCTTTCCACCAAAAAGCCTGAAATGTTGCAATAAGTTATCTCATTTGGAATGTTTCATTAAGTTGTGATATAGGAAAAAATTGTGTGTGTGTGTGTGTGTGTGTGTGTGTATAGAATTATATCCATCTGTCTGCCTTTGGCTCCAAGTCATTGCCTCGTAAAATAAAAGATAAGATACAATCCACACTAGCATGAAAAGTTTTTCTCAACAGGCTATATTAACATAGTCATGAGTGCTCACCAAACTCACCAAGCTCAGAAGCCAGGCATGACCTGAGGTGCAGAATAGGCCTCTGCCTCCCAAGAGCCTTTTCCCTGCCCTAAGCAAGGAGCAGTGTTCCACAAACAAGGCTGCTCTTCCAAGCCAACAGTGTCAGGCAGGAAGCAGCCATAATTTTGCCTTGCATTTTCATTCCCTAATGTAAAGGGATCTGCATTGGTCACTCTCCTATTCTCTGAGCCATTGCTCAGGGCCAGCCGAGATATGATTGAGAGCAGATGATTGACCTTGGAGCCAGAGGCCCTCCCTTGCCTTTAGCCAGGATGTTCAGGGACAGACAAAGAGGGCAGTGGTGGTGAATGTAGTTACTGCCATGAGGAAAAATGGTCTTAACTATAAGAAGTCAATTTCTCATTCCAGGACCCTAGCCAGGGGAATTGATTTTTTTTTTTTAGCTGGAGTTTCACTCTTGTTGCCCAGTCTGGAATGTAGTGCCGAGATCTCAGCTCACTGCAACCTCCGCCTCCCAGGTTCAAGAGATTCTCCTGCCTCAGCCTCCCAAATAGCTGGGGCTACAGGCATGCACCACCACACCTGGCTAATTTTGTATTTTTAGTAGAAATGGGGTTTCTCCGTGTTGGTCAGGCTGGTCTTGAACTCCCAACCTCAGGTGATCCGCCCACCTTGGCCTCCCAAAGTGCTGGGATTACAGGTGTGAGCCAACTGCCCAGCCTAGGGAATTGACTTCTTTTTGACCTTCTGCACTCCCCTCCCCAAAAGGCTTGTGGCTTCTGGTGACCATTGACTTCAGCAGAAGTTGGTAAGGCAGGAGGAATCTCCTGTTTACACAGTGGGTTAGTCCTCCTGGAAAACCACCTGCTTAGTGTGAGATGTCCTTGGCTGTCTCAGCCTCGCATCCATAGGAAGCTTTGAGATACGGCCCTTGCTGTTTACAACTTCTGAGAGAGGAGTGATGGGACCCCAAACTAAGCTTGTATTAGAGGGCAGTAATGACCCTCCCATATGCCCATCCTATGGTCACCTGGGATTTGGGTTCCCTGGGAGCGGAGGTGGGAAATAGGAGCCCAGGGAATGCCATTTGAAGCACCCGTGGTTTAATTATCGACTTCCTGATTAGCCGGGAATGTGCTCATATTGCAGCCCTACCCACGTCAGTGGCCTTTTCACTCTCAAAGATCAGGGGTGACGAAGCAGCATCTTTTTTTTTTTTTTTTAAGATGGGGTTTCACCATGATGGCCAGGCTGGTCTTGAACTCCTGACCTCAGGTGATCCACCCACCTTGGCCTCCCAAAGTGCTAGGATTACAGGCGTGAACCACCGCGCCCAGCCAAAGCAGCATCTTAAACAGTGTTTAGGCTGACAGATTTTTCCAGTTGAAGAAGCTGAAGTGTCTGCCTTTTGAGGGTGACTTTAGATTACAAGAGAGACTATCAGATCCAATCAGCTTTGAAAAATCAGGAATGTGCTTAAAATGCCAGTAAGTGGTTGTGAAGATCAGGTTTATTTCCCAGGGTAGGTAGTCTTCCTTTCCCTCCTTTTCCAGTTCTCTTTTCCTACCTGCCCTTCCCTAAGCCTGGTCTGTAGTGCCAAGGACCTTGGAGAAGAGAGGGCCCCTAGCTAAGCTGGAGCCAGAAAGAACCTTCATGGTGAGTGTGGTTTCCCAAACCTGGGAAATGAACCTTGGGTGAGGTATGGGAGGGTTTGTAGAATTCCAGTGGGTAAAATCAAGCCTTTTTTCACTCCCATAGTAAACTTAACCATTTTAACCCTGTACATTTATCTTCCAGCTCCTACTAGCATCTCCAATTAGACAACCATTTCGAAGGTGCTTAGCACCAGGGATTGGGGTTCATAGATTTAGGAGGTGGTAAGGAAACTGGCTGGCACCACCAAACTACCTGAGTGAACTTGGCCCTTCCCAGGCAGGGAGGTTGGGCATTGAGGGACAGTGGCCCAGTCTTTCCTGGCAGGGTCTGGCCAATCTCATGTGGGTACCACTAGTTTGGTGACAGAAGTGGTATCATTTATTGAATTCCACCTCTGTTTAGAAGGAGATTATGGTACAAAGCCCAGAAGGGGCCTTAAGATGTGACGATCTCTCCGAGTAAAAGGCAAGGGGCTTCTCTTCTTCACCTCTGGGATAGTTGTTAGATTGGAGAGTTTTATTTTCAGGGTCAAGGCTGTGGACTGATGGGGATATTGGAGGGTGGGTGGGTTTTCCTGAGAGACTTTGTATAATGCTGAATGTGTCCAGAGGGACAAGTTTGCAGAACCTCATATTGGTATATTAAAGAAATAATAAAATAAAAAAGCACTTTAGGTTATTTTATCTTTAACCCGATTGCTGCAATTTCTTTTGTGTGTGTGCGTGTGTGTATATATATATATATATATATATACACACACACTCTTTCCACAAAGTTTTATTTTTTTGCTCAGAATAAAAAGTTAAATTGAGGTGTGAAAAGAAAAGCACTTACCTTGGTGCAATATGTGTAGCCTGATGGTCGTTGTCCCATGTGGCCCTGGCCTGGCCGTATTTTTCCGCTCAGTCAGCCCTGAGCTATGAGGCTGTCCATAGGGAGACACTATTATGCATTCTCAGCAACCGCTCAATCTATGCAAGCCTTCCCTGTGTGCCCCAGGGTGCCCCCTCAGGCTCTCTGAAGAACTGCTGTGGGTCCTGTTTTCTGCCGACTGTTGAGGCCCTTTTTCATCACTTCTTGGTCTCTTGCCCTCTTTTCCCTCTTCACCATTATGAAATGAAGCCTGAAAGGAAGGAACAGGTTGTTCCTATGTAGAAACCTGGCACCTTCTAGACTTTTATGTTTGTGATCACATCCATTGTCCTTAAACACTTCTCCAGAGTCACTGAAACCATTGATTTGTGCAACTGCAACAGTATTTCTCAAGAGTTTACAATTGTCTTACACCACCAATCAGAAATATGTTTGGGGATGCATGGGTGTTGGGGGCAACAAGAGCCATTTCCACACTGCTCCCCATACTACCTGTGTTGGTTCCTTAAGCAAAAAGGCCTCCAACCTTCATTAAATCCCATAAACAAACATTAAATCCCGTGAGTCAACTTTCTTCCTTTTCTCCACCTGCCCCATTTTGTCTTCAATTCTCAGGCTATAGAATAGACAAGTTTTAAAATGTACTTCAGCCAAAGCAGAAAGATTTTCATAGATCCGCTATGCAAATGGTTCTGCTGTGACATAGATCAGAAATTGTGTGTTCCTTCATATTTGGGGATGGAGGCAACAAAACTGAAGCATACTTCTGATTGGTTAGCCATCTTAGCCTGTTTCCTCTTGCATATTTTTTAGGGAGAGAGGGAAAGGGTCCTGTATTTCTTCTGATACCCTTCGGGGAAGCCGATGAGCACTGTCTGGGCGTTTCTCACTGTTACTCCTGTTCGAGAGAGGGCTTCTCAGTCTGCACTGAAAAAATGCAGATTAAACTGGATCTTTATGTCAATGTACACAGAACAAGCTTTTTTACTGGAAGTGAGGTTTAAAACCACACACTGCCCTTTTGGTGGTGTGCCTGTTGGGCCAAAAATCAGGTGATAATGTAGTGTCACTTTCTCAGCTCAATGCAGTTTCTACTTTTTCTTATGGGAAAATTTTTCATAAAACCTTTTTGCACCAAAACCCAGGGGTGTTTTTTGCAATATCCTTGTTATCCTCATAGTGTGCCAACTCAGAGGCTTCTCTTGCCCTTTTCCTGCTGTGTTCTCAGGCCTCCCAAGGGCTGTTTGACTCAACAGTCTACATCCTTCATTGTATTTTGGAGAATGTGGAGATGGTGGTCAGAGTTCAAGGTGTCTGTTCTTTTTTCCATAGAACTCTTCCTAGTCCCTGTTTGGGGAAGGTGGCTGGAAACAGATTTTTGTTGAATATCTGGCTCAGATCTTCTAGCCAGGAAAGGCAAGAGCCCCCAAGAGCCCTCTTTTTCTGATATACACTAATCATTGGCCGGGGTCTTGGTGACAGTTTTTAAAATCCCAAATAGTTTTATTTGGATTATGTAAAAGTCTATCAAATTTATTTAAGTGTGAATGAAACATGGGAACAACGGACTTCCACTGAGCGACATGAAAACGTTACAGGTTCAGTACTTCCAAAGGAAGAAACCTCCAAACCCAAAAAAGAATAAATACGAATTTGTATTTTTGAAGAATGTGAAATAATGGTGTTTGCTTAATTGCTCATTTTGTATAAACTTAATATTGTACTTTAAAATATCTGCTAAGAAGTGAAAATTTAACTTTTTGGAATTGAAAAAGCAATATTAAATACTAATGAAATCCTAATTAAATGCTTATTTAAATCTGGTAGTATCTGTGGCATTTCTTCCCAACCCTGCCCAGAGTTGACATTTTTCCATTACTCCCCCCTGCCCAGCCATCATTTTTGGAGAGGGGACAGAAAGGAAACGTCGGTCACCAGGAGAGTCTGCAGGTTTCCTTTTAATCAAGGCTCTGCTGAAGTTGTTTTGTGGGGTTAAGAGCCCCTAAAGTATGAAATAGACATGTACCACCACCTGGATCCCCCATAGCAGGCCAGACCACTTTGGCGAGCACTGCCGGTCTGCCCAAATCTGGGTAATAGACTGGGTATTCATTGGCTACATTTCAAAGCACAGCACTGCTTTCAGCCAGGATGAAGTGGGAGTGAACCCAGCTGCTAGCAGAGCTGCCACTCCAGGCTGAGAGCCAAGTACCAGCCACTGCCAGTGAAGACTGGCCCCTTTATTGAAGGAGTTCAGAGTCCAGCCACTGGCCCTGGGGAGGGAGAGAAGTCAGGGCATCTGGCTCGGGGATGGTCAGGGCTCCGCAGCTCCATCGCCAGCATCCTTTGGAAAGCCGCCTCTGGCTGAGACAGCCGGTTGTGGGGGCGCTCCGGGTTTGGCTGAGACGTTCTAGTCGGAACAGAAAGGAAAAAAGTGAGGCTGGGAGGCAAGGCCTTGGATTAGGCCCCAGAAGGATATGGCCATTTGGCATTTGGATACTATTAACTTTTTCGAAACCTCTCACCATATCAGAGGTTAAGGATAAGGCGGTGGGGAGACAGTTCCCCCCTTCAGGGGAAGCTAGAGCTTGGCTAGCCTACCCAGCGGGCAGACCCCACCCCCCAGGCCCAGCCCGGGGTGGGCACTAACCCCGCCACCAGCCGGCTCCGGGCGCCGGCGACCCAGCTGCCGTAGCATCTCCTCGCAGGCGGCGATGGTGTCCAGGAGCTGCCGCTGCCGCTGCTCCACCGCGTCCAGCAGCTGCTGGGCGCGCTCCTCCCGGGGCGGCTGCGGGGGTGGCCTCCCGCCGAGCCCCAGCCCCGCCTTCCCGCGGTCCACGCCGGCAGCCTCCC